>NC_064834.1:41440000-42690000 GCF_024166365.1 Elephas maximus indicus | reverse complement strand
CCACTTGAAGTGTTAACTAGTAACAATGATGATGGCAACAAATATTTCAGTGCTTGATAAGTGCCTGTTCAGTGCATGACTGTTGAATGAAATGGGCACCTCTTTTCTTGTCTAATATCCAAGAGGCTAAGTTCCGAGGACTACCCTCAGAGACAAAGACTACCCAGCACCTCTTTATACTATCTTTGTCATTGTGCCAAGTTTTCCAGCTTCAGAGTAAACCATCTAGTAAGCAGCCATGTAAGGCAGCACAGGGCACCCTCATCCTCTCATCTATTTAATGGTGTAGGATGGGATTAGCTTCATCTGGGAAATGGAAGTCTCCCAGACTTGTAATTGCAGTTTAGGGTCCCCAGGAAGCAGAATCTGGGATGGAGATGTGTATGCAGGAGATTTATTAGGGAGGGCTACTGAAATCAACACTCATGGAAGGGAGAGAAGGAAGCAGGACTGGGCAGAAGGAGAACTTGAGTTGTGATGCAGTCTCAACAGCTGCCTCAGCCAACTATACAGGGGAAATATAAGCGTGGAACACATCTGCAGAGGTGTCCTGGGCTGGGTTTGTATACTGACATATTGATCAGTCATTAGATGTGGGACGCCTTGGGAAGATGTAACCTTGGACAAGGCAGCGTCCTTAGCTGATGCAATTTTCCCATAAGAGCTGGCAGCTGACGGCAGAGAGCCTGTAGCACTCCTAGCAGCTGGGGTAATTAGTCCTTCATTCCTAAAACGGGATCTGGGGAGCACAATGCAGTGTCCCCCATACTTGCCTCCATCTTGACCTCCAGTTCCTGTTCCTGATTTACATGGTTGGAGACCAGGATGCTGTTCAGGCTCTGTTTTGTGAGAGACTATGAATTCCAATAAAAGAGCAGCCCTAGGGTAAACCTAGGAGCTGACAGATTTGGCAACAGTGATCCTGGCTTCCTTTTCTGGAGTCTTTGCTCCTTTTGCTGGCACCTTTTCCTTTCCCTGCTGCTCCCTTGCCCAGTGCTGTTCCACTCACCTCTCCCCATCTCCACCACACCCACCTTTCCCATGGAAATAACTTGATAAATTAATTTATTCCAGCCTGTTAATAACTGAGGCTAGGTATGCCTTTCAAGGTAAAATAGAGTCCTCCGCCAAAAGAGTAAAACTGGAATTTCAGGCTGTCTTGGGTAAACAGAGGTATTGCTTGGGGAGAAGGAAACTCCTGAATGAGTCTGTAGGAATAAATAGTATTGGGAATCATCTATCCCACTGGAAACTAAAGTGGACCCTGGAGAGATCCAGTAGAGTTGGTGTGGATGGGGCCAGTAAGAGAGGGGATAAAAAGAAGCTTTTCTTGGAGGTTCTTGGCTGCTGGGCATGATTGACAACTGCTGATAAAAGACAGAGCTGGTTCCCTCAGCGTGGGAACGGCTGCTGCCTAGCAACCCAGGCTAAAGAATCAAAGCAGAGGTTTTTCTACCTTGAGCTAAGAATTCGTCCCTTTTCAACTCTGATGACTTTGTTAAAGTAAATCCAAGCAGAGAACAGGAGAAGCTAGACGTCTCCTATGATAGTGAAGGAAGTTTGCACAAGACTGTAGTTCATCACCCCTCATCCCCATCAGGGATCTCCACCTGCTCTAGCTGCCAGGATGCCAATTTGGAACAGTAAAGGCCTTTGCAAACTCAAAAGAGGACTTTAAAAAGGAAGACTCTCCAGAGATTTTATTGATAAATAGTAGCCCACTGTTGTTCAAGGCAGAGCAACTTTCTTGAAGGTTTCGTGTGCTGTAAAATCTCCTATGTTTTTCCAGTTTTACCTGTTTCCATCTGATCCTATCTTGTTGGGGGAACTCATCTCTTTCTTTGGTCATCTGTAATTTACTCCACCAACAAGTAAATTATATTGTGTTTTGAAAGATCTTAATAAGTTACTTAGATTTTATATATTAGGGGGCTGGTTTCTAGAAGAAAGATGTGCGAATTACTAAAGGAGTAGATTTGAAAAAAAAAATTATCTTTCAATTCTGCTTTATACTGTACCTCTTCATTTTCAATATCATTCCTCTGCAAAATCAGTAATCTTTTGTTATGTCCCATTAGGATGGAAACTCCTCGGAGGCAGGACTTGTTGTTTGTTCTGTTCATATATATATTCCTGTGCCAGAATAGTGCCTGGAACATAGTTACCAAAAAACAGCAACAACAACAGCAACAAAAAACCCAAACCCACTGCTTTCAAGTCGATTCCAACTGCCTTTATGGTTTCCAAGGCTGTGATCTTTATGGAGCAGACTGCCACATCTTTCTCCCTGGTGGGTTCGAACCTCACACCTTTTGGTTGGCAGCTGAGTGTTAAACCACTGTGCCACCTGGGTTCCTTCAGAACATAGGGAATTAATAAATATTTATAGAGTGAAGTTAATATTTCTCATCACCATCTAGAGATTTAAAACCCTCCAGCCGCTTTTTAGCTTATCAGAACATCTTACCTCAGCTCTCATCAAAACTTAACTATCTTTACCCCCAAACTTTCTTTTTGCTGATAATGCCTTAAGAAGTAATTTTTCTTTTTTTTTGGTTTGGTATACTGGGAAGAGTTTACTAGGAGTCATGATTCCCAGGATTAGTCAGGAGTCAACTAATAATTAGTTGGGGAAATTTGGGCAAATAACTTAAATTTTTCTGAACCTCCATTGGTTCATCTGTAAAAGATGATTATAAACAGTGCCTTTATCTTGTGGAATTTTGAGGAAGTTCAAATAGTGACCATAGGCAAATTATTTAATCTTTATATGCTTTACTTTCTTCATATGCAAGATGGAGATAATGACAATACCCCTCTCATAAGGTTATTGTATAGGTAAAAATGGCCAATATATACAAAACCTTAAAATAGTTCCTGCCACATATAAAGTGTTCATAGGAAATGTTAGGTATTATTATTATATGGAAAACACATTTGGAAAGTTGTGAATTGCTGTACAAATATAAAGTAATTAGACTTTCATTTTAACAGGTTATCAGTAGCTCAAGCTAAAATGAATGATTAATACTAGGATTTTAGGCCCTGTGATAAGCTGCTGGATGAATGATTTGATATCTCTTAAATTACACCTTGTAGTTGGCTACGCATTCTGCCTGGGGAACCCATGTATAGGGTGTCCTAGTCATCCACTGCTGCTATAACAGAAATACCACAAATGGGTGGCTTTAACAAAGAGAAATGTATTTTCTCACAATCTAGTAGACTAGACAGAAGTCCAAATAAGGGTGTCAGCTCAAGGGGAAGGCTTTCTCTCTCTGTCAGCTCTGGAGAAAGGTCCTTCTCATCAGTCTTCCACTGGACTAGGAGCTTCTCCACATAGGAACCCCAGATCCAAAGGATACACTCTGCTCTCGGCACTGCTTTCTTGGTGGTAGGAGGTCTCCCCTTCTCTGTTCCCTTCCCTTTCATCTCTTGTAAAATAAAAGGTGGTGCAGACCACACCCTGGGAAACTCCCTTTACACTGGATCAGGGATGTGACCTTAGTAAGGGTGTTACAATCCCACACTAATCCTCTAATCTTGACTCATTAACCACAGGCAGAAATTAGAATTTACAACACATCGGAAAATTATAATCACAAAATGGAGGACAACCACACAATACTGAGAATCATGGCCTAACCGAGTTGACACATATTTTTGGAGGACACAATTCAATCCATGACACAGGGTATAACTTATAAATGTACCCACAGTGACTTTGTCATTCTGAGGTCTGTCATCATCTACCTTTGTGGCCTCCGATGACTCAATTAACTTATATGAGTCATAGTTTCTTCATTTTTAAGATGGGAATAACAGTTTATTGCCTTTTTCAGAGGTCCAACTATTCAAAACATGAGGTAATATCATCCATCTGTTTCTTCTCCCTGACATTTTGATAGACCTTTAACTATCTTGCTCTACAAAAGTAATAGGCCATTTGATACTGTACAACTCTAGGTGTAGCCTCTTATTTTTGTTATTGTTGTTAGTTGCCATTGAGTCAATTCTGACTCATGGAGACCCCAAGTGTGCAGAATAGAACTGTTTCATAGGGTTTTCAAGGCTGTGGCCTTTTGGAAGCAGAACGCCAGGCCTACTGTAGCCTCTTATAGAGCCAAACATTTTTTTTTTCTATCTACTTCTTCACTATGCAAATTGAGAACAGACTCTATAATCCATCCAGTAAGCTACTCTGTGGGCAAAGGGCCAAATTCAAATGGACTACGTGTGCAGCAGTGGTAGAAGGGAGTTTATTAACTAATTATTCAGCTTCAATCTCAGCATTATAGTGATTTGGAAATGGCCAAGATGGTGTGATTGGCTTTGTTTTTCAAGTTTAATATATTAAGTTCCTTAATGAATTAAAGCATTTAGGTTCTTGTTATGATCCAGAAATATAAATATTATAGGGTTGCAAAATCAGGTGTAGAATATAAAAGAGTTCCAGGAAATATTTTCATTTTTGGTTATTGGTTTAAATCCTGGCCAGCTTTTGCTTCTAACTATGATGAAATACCTGATATTAAACTAGCCCTCCTGTGGTAAACAACAATAAAGGTGGAAAAGATATATAAGCAAGTATTACTAGACATTGAAAAGCAGGCAGTTTGAGACCACAGTCCTCGAGAGAAACTCATAAAATAAGCCGTACATAAAATAAGCTCATAACTTGAGGGATTTTTCACAGATCTACCCAACAACATAGAGCAAAATCTATACAAGTTCTAGTACAGATCAGCCAGTAATTGTTCTAACTCCTAGACCAAAAATTAAGAACTCTTAGGAAGATAACAAGGAGCCTTGGTGGTGCAATGGTTAAGCGTTTGGCTGTTAGCCAAAATGTCAGTGTTTCAAACCCACCAGCCACTCTGCAGGAGAAGAGATCTGATGATCTGCTCCTGTAAAGATTAAACAACAAAACAGAACAAAAAACCCCAACCCATTGCTATCGAGTTGATTCCAACTCATAGTGACCCTATAGGACTTAGTAGAATGGCCCCTATAGGGTTTCCAAGGCTGTAAATCTCTAGGGCAGCAGACTGCCATATCTTTCTCCCACTGAGCAGCTGATGGGTTCAAGCCACTGGCCTTTCAATTAGCAGCTGAGCACTTAACCGCTGCACCACCAGGGCTCCTGTAAAAATTACAGCCTTGGAAACCCTATAGGTCTGTTTGCTCTATCCTACAGGGTTGCTATGAGTCAGAATTGACTTTGCAGCACTCAACAAAAACACAACAGGAAGATAACAGAAAACAGAGTCACTACAATATATCAACAACGATATTCAACACACAATAAAACATTATTAGATGTGCAAAGAATAGGAAAAATTGAACCATAGTTAAGAAAAAAAGTAAACAAAAACCAACCCAAAGATGGTTCAGATGTTAAGTTTACCAGACAAAAACTTTAGAGCAGAGGGTGGAGCCAACATGGCACCACAGACAGATGCACCATGCTGGCCCTCTGCAGCAAAGACCCAAAAACAGATACAAATGTCAGTCCTGGAACCCTAAGCATCAAACGAATGGATAAAGAACTAGATCAAACACTGAAGGGAAGAAGAAACTGGTGGAAAACAGAGAAGGAGGAGAGATATGGAGCAGATGTCCCTGCCAACTAACAGCACATTGTCGCCATGTTGGAACATAGCCATCAAGGACCCTGGACAGGGAGTATGGGAAGCAATTTCTTGGAGCTCCCAACAGGAGATGGAGCACCCAGTAACCAGAGAAACATGCTTTCCCACTTCTCACCTTTCTGCCACATAGTCTACCTCCACAGCTTCCTGATGGGCCATGCTGCACCATTTCACTAAGGAGTCACTGGCCTGGCACCATCCTGTGTCCACCCTACCCCTACCCGCTGCCATCCATAGTGCCATTTTTCCCCCTTTCTTCCTTTTCTTCCTTCCTCCCACCTAGCCCCACACACCATCTCCACCCCTTCCCTCTGGGCCATGATACCTTGGCTAGACAGTCACTGGCCCACCACTGCCCCGGGTCTACCCCGCTGCTACCCGCCAACTCATGCCATGTCATTTTTTAATTTTTTTAATATAATTTTATATATTTTTTCTTTTTTTTCCCCCTTTCTCACTTGGCTAGAGAGACACTGGCCTGCTGCCATACTGGGTCCAGGCCACCTTCACCCTTTGCCATCCACCATGCTTTTTTCCCCCATTTCTTCCTTTTCTTTCTCCCCTCCACCTAGCCCCATACTCCACCTCCTGCCCTTCCTGCCAGGCCATGCCCCACTACTGTGGCTAGAGAGTCACTGGCCTGCTATCTCCCTGGGTCTGGCTTCCCCTACCTGCTGGCTCCCACCACATAACGATTTTTTTTTTTTTGCTCTTTTTCCTTTCTCTTTTTTCTTTCCTTTCTCCCTCCCACCTAGCACCACATACTACCTACCCTCCTGTGGCCAGACCCCGCAGCACTGCTGCAGCTAGAGAGCCGCTGGCCTACCGTCACCCACCAATTTCCACTGTGCCACCTTTTTTCCTCTTTCCTTTCTTTCTTTTTCTTTCCGCCTTCCACCTAGCCCTGTAAGCCACCTCCCCTCCCTTCCCACCAGCACCCAGGTCCGCCTTGCCCCAACTGGCTGGTCCCCACCATACAGTCATTTCTTAAATTTTTTTTTCTCTTTTTCTTTTCTCTTTCTTCTCTTTTCTTCCCCCATACCTCAGCCTGGCAGGCCACCCTCCTCTCTTACTGGCCTCTGCCATGCTGCTGCAGCCAGGTCATCCGTGGTGCTCAAGCCCACTTCTGCAATGGGTTCGCACTGCCCCTCCTCTCCTGACATTCAACCAGCTGCTGAACAGTGGGAAGTGAGTCCATACTACTCACCACCCAACACCCTAACCTATCAGGCGAGGGTCTGTGAATGGTCCCACAGTGCTGGACCAACACCAGGAAGCAGACAGCACCCACCCAGCCTGTCCTCAGGCACAGCACGAGACCAGTGTACAGTGAAGTGGGCTCACCTGCCTGCTGCTGCCCTGCAGCCCAGACAAAGTGGTGAGAACTATCATGTTCATGATGAGCAAGCAGCAAAGCATGCCTGGCCTGCCAGCCCTGACATATCAAAGCAAAACAAAAAAGCAGGACAAAACAAACAATCAATAAATAAAGAAAATTTCTTAATGCCTCGGAGACAGCAGACAATATATAAACATTAAAAAAAGGACAAGATGGCTCCTGCGAGTGACAAAATTAAAGAATCAGGTGACCTTTTGGTACAAGAAAAGGCAGTGAAACTACCTAATATGGTATTAAAAAGGCTAATACATAGAGATTTCCAAGAGATTAGGAAAGAGATCAAGGAAAACACAGACAAAATCAAGAAAAAAATAGAAAAATCATGGAAACCACATAAAGCCAACAAGAAATAACCCAAATCAAAGAAAACACAAAGAAATAGAAGATTTCATAAAAATAATACAAGAATGCACAAAAACTAACTCCAAGTGGATCAAAGACCTAAACATAAAGACTAAAACGATAAAGATCATGGAAGAAAAAATTGGGACAACCCTAGGAGCCCTAATACAAGGTATAAACAGAATACAAAACATTACTAAAAATGATGAAGAGAAACCCGATAACTGGGAGCTCCTAAAAATCAAACACCTATGCTCATCTGAAGACTTCACCAAAAGAGTAAAAAGACCACCTACAGAATGGGAAAGAATTTTCAGCTATGGCATCTCCGACCAGCGCCTGATCTCTAAAATCTACATGATTCTGTCAAAACTCAACCACAAAAAGACAAACAACCCAATCAAGAAGTGGGCAAAGGATATGAACACACATTTCTCTAAAGAAGATATTCAGGCAGCCAACAGATACATGAGAAAATGCTCTCGATCATTAGCCATTAGAGAAATGCAAATTAAAACTACGATGAGATTCCATCTCACACCAGCAAGGCTGGCATTAATCCAAAAAACACAAAATAATAAATGTTGGAGAGGCTGCAGAGAGATTGGAACTCTCATACACTGCTGGTGGGAATGTAAAATGGTACAACCACTTTGGAAATCTATCTGGCGTTATCTTAAACAGTTAGAAATAGAACTACCATACAACCCAGAAATCCCACTCCTAGGAATATACCCTAGAGATACAAGAGCCTTCATACAAACAGATATATGCACACCCATGTTTATTGCAGCTCTGTTTACAATAGCAAAAAGTTGGAAGCAACCAAGGTGTCCATCAACGGATGAATGGGTAAATAAATTGTGGTATATTCACACAATGGAATACTACACATCGATAAAGAACAGTGACGAATCTCTGAAACATTTCATAACATGGAGGAACCTGGAAGGCATTATGCTGAGCGAAATTAGTCAGAGGCAAAAGGACAAATATTGTATAAGACCACTATTATAAGATCTTGAGAAATAGTAAACCTGAGAAGAACACATACTTTTGTGGTTACGAGGGGGGGAGGGAGGGAGGGTGGGAGAGGTTTTTTTTATTGATTAATCAGTAGATAAGAACTGCTTTAGGTGAAGGGAAAGACAACACTCAATACATGGAAGGTCAGCTCAATTGGACTGGACCAAAAGCAAAGAAGTTTCCGGGATAAAATGAATGCTTCAAAGGTCAGCGGAGCAAGCGCGGGGGTCTGGGGAACATGGTTTGCGGGGACTTCTAAGTCAATTGGCAAAATAATTCTATTATGAAATCATTCTGCATCCCACTTTGAAATGTGGCGTCTGGGGTCTTAAATGCTAACAAGCAGCCATCTAAGATGCAGCAATTGGTCTCAACCCACCTGGAGCAAAGGAAAATGAAGAACACCAAGCCCACATGACAACTAAGAGCCCAAGAGACAGGGCCACATGAACCAGAGACCTACATCATCCTGAGACCAGAAGAACTAGTTGGTGCCCGGCCACAATCGATGACTGCCCTGACAGGGAGCTCAGCAGAGGACCCCTGAGGGAGCAGGAGATCAGTGGGATACAGACCCCAAATTCTCATAAGAAGACCAAACTTAATGGTCTGACTGAGACTGGAGGAATCCCAGCGGCCATGGTCCCCAGACCTTCAGTTGACACAGGACAGGAACCATCCCCGAAGACAACTCATCAGAATTGAAAGGGACTGGTCAGTGGGTGGGAGAGAGACGCTGATGAAGAGTGAGCTAATTATATCAGGTGGACACTTGAGATTGTGTTGGCAACTCTTGTCTGGAGGGGGGATGGGAGGATAGAGAGAGGGAAGCCGGCAAAATTGTCAAGAAAGGAGAGACTGAAAGGGCTGACTCAAGACGGGGAGAGTAAGTGGGAGTAGGGAGTGAGATGTATGTAAACTTATATGTGACAGACTGATTGGATTTGTAAACGTTCACTTGAAGCTTAATAAAATTTATTATAAAAAAAAAATAATACAAGAACAAAATGTCAAAACAATTAGAAATCATAAAAAAAAGAAACCCGGCAACTAGAAATCCAAAAGATAACAAAATTTCAGAAATGGACAACTCAATAGAAGGTGTTAGGAGCAAATTTGAAACAATGGAAAATAGAATCAGTGAGAATGAAGACAAATCCATGGATGTCACTTTGTTTGAGGAAAAATCAGAGAAAAGAATGAAGAAAATTGAAGAAAACCTAAGAATTATGTGGACATAACCAGACAAAAATTTTGCACATGATTGGAGTTCCAGAACATGGGGAGAAAATGGAAAACACAGAGAAGATTATTGAAGATTAGCTGGCAGAAAACATTCCAAATATCACGAGAGTCGAAAAGCTGACCATTCAAGAAGCTCAACAAACCCCATGTAGGATAACCTCAAAAGAAAAGTAACCAAGACATAATCAGACTTCTAAAACAAACATACAGAAAGAATCTTAAGAGCAACTCAAATAAATGAAAAGTCACTTACAAAGGGAAAACAATAAGACTAAGTTCTTATAACTTGGGAGAAACTATGTAGGCAAGAAGGCAATGGGATGACATAAAATTTTGAATGAAAACAAAACAAAACAAAAAACTGCCAACCAAGAATAATATATCCTACAAAAGTCTGTCTCAAATACGATGGTGAAATTAGGACATTTCCAGATAAACAGAAAATGATGGAATTCATAAAAAACAAACCAAACTGAAAGTAATATTACAAGGAGTCCTTTAGTTAAAGAACCAACAACATCAGACAACAACCTGAATCTAGGACACAGGACAGCATCAGCCAGATATCAACCTAGGTAAATAACTCTCAATAATAAAATGAAGCTAAAAGACTTAAAATAAGGAAACAGAGACATCGATCTGTAAATGAAGACAAGGTTAAAACAATAAAAGGGGGAAAAAATGGTGTAAGTATAGAACTTTCAAATGGAGAGGAAACCAAGGCGATCTCAAGTAAATATAAGACTTGTTCAAGCTTTGGAAGATAACGGTAAATTTCAAGGTAACTATAAAGAAAGCTAACGAATCTGCTTGTCAGAATAAAAAAGAAGAAAAACATAAAGACTCAATAAATACAAAATCTATAATAATGAAAAAAAAGAAAATCCACAAACAAAAGGAACTCAGCACAGGAAGGTAAGAGAAATAAAAAAAAAGTCAGCACTACCAGAAAAAAAAAAAAAAAATCACAACACTATGATAGCAATAAACTCATATCTATTGATAACCACACTGAATGTAAATGGTTTAAATGTACCTATAATGAGATAGAGAATGCTAGAATGGATTAAAAAAAAAAAAAAGAGCCATGAATATGCTGTCTACAAGAGACATACCTTAGACACTGACATGAAAATGTATAAAAATCAAAGGATGCAAAAAAATATATCAAGTAAACTGTAATCAAAAAAAAAAAAAAAAAAGGAGTGACAATATTAACCTCAGATAAAATAGACTTTAAGTAAGGCAAAATCAACCATAAAAGACAAGGAAGAACATTATATAATGATTAAAGAGATAATCCACCAAGAACATAACCTTAATAAATACTTACACACCAAATGACAGGGCTCCAAAATACATAAAACAAACTCCAACAGTACTGAAAAGAGAAACAGACGGTTCCACAGTAATAGTAGGAGACTTTAACACACCACTCTCAGTAAAGGACAGAAGACCTAGAAAGAAACTCAACAAAGATACAGAAGACCTAGAGGCCAAAATCAATCAACTTGACCTCATAGACATATATAGAACACTCCACGCAACAGCAGCAAAGTATACATTCTTTTCCAATGTACACGGAACATTCTCCAGAACAGACCACATTTTAGGCCACAAACCGACACTCAATAAAATCCAAAACATTGAAATAATACAAAGCACTCTCTCTGATTACAAATCCATAAAAGTAGAAATCAATAAAAGAAAGATCAAAGGAAAAAAAAATCAGTTACATGGAAACTGAATAACACCTTGCTTAAAAACAACTGGGTAATAGAAGAAATCTAAGAGGGAATCCAAAAGTTCCTAGAATTGAATGAGAATGAAAACACATCATACCAAAAACCTATGGGACACAGCAAAGGCAGTGCTCAGAGGTCAATTTATAGTAATAAATGCACATGTTAAAAAAGAACAGGCCAAAGCAAAAACATTAGCCCTATAACTTGAACAAATAGGAAAAGAACAGCAAAAGAAGCCCACAGGCACCATAAGAAAGGGAATAATAATGATTAGAGCAGAAATAAATTAAATAGAGACCAGAAAAACAATAGAAAGAATCAACGAGACCAAAAGTTGGTTCTTGGAAAAGATCAACAAAATTGGCAAACCAGTGGTCAAAGGGACAAAAGAAAAACACAGGAGGAAGCAAATAACCCATATAGGAAATACGACAGGGGAAATTACAACAGAGTCAACTGAAATAAAAAGGATGGTGACAGAATACTATGAAAAATTGTAGTCCAACAAATTTGAGAACCTAGAGGAAATGGACAAATTTCTAAAAACACGCTACCTACCTAAACTAACACACTGAGATAGAAAATCTGAACAGACCCGTAACAAGAGGAGAGAGAGAAGAGGTTTAATAAAACAAAAAACAAATAAAAACTCTGTCCCAGATGGCTTCACTGGAGAATTCTACCAAACGTTCAGAAAGGAGCTCACACAAGTACTACTCAAACTATTTCAGAGCATAGAAAAGGAAGGAATACTCCTGAATTCATTCTATGAAGCCAGCATAACCCTGATACCAAAGCCAGGCCAAGACACCACAAAAAAAAGAAAAAGAAAATTACAGACCAATATTTCTCATAAATATACATGCAAAATTCTCACAAAATTCTCAATAGAATTCAGCATCATATTAAAAAAAATACACCACAATCAAGTGGGATTCATAACAGGTATGCAGGGCTGGTTCAACGTTAGGAAATCAGTCAATGTAATCCACCACATAAATAAAAGAAAAGAACCACAGGGTCATCTCAATCAGTGCAGAAAAGGCATTTGACAAAGTCCAACATCCATTTCTAATAAAAACTCTCAATAAAATAGGAATAGAAGGGAAATTCCTCAACATAATAAAGGGCATCTATGCAAAAAAACAACAGCCAGCATCATTCTCAATGGAGAGAAGCTGAAAGCATTCCTCCTGAGAATGGGAAAAAGGCAAGGATGCCTTTTATCACCACTCCTATTTAACATTGTGCTGGAAGTCCTAGCTAGAGCAATAAGGCAAGAAAAAGAAATAAAGGGCATACAAATTGGGAAGGAAGAAGTAAAACTATGCCTATTTACAGATGATATGATCCTATACATACAGAACACCAAAGATTCCACAAGAAAACTACTGGAACTAATAGAAAGATTCAGCAGAGTAGTGGGATACAAGACCGACATACAAAAATCACTCCATTTCCTATACACCAACAGAAAAGAACTTTGAAAAGGAAACCAGGAAAACAATATCACTTATAATAGCCCCTAAAAAGATAAAATACTTAGGAATAAATCTAACCAGGGATGTGAAAGACCTATACAAAGAAAACTAGAGAAGATTACTGCAAGGAATTAAAAGAGACCTACATAAATGGAAAAACATACCATGCTTATGGATAGGAAGACACAATCAACATTGTGAAAATGTCAATTCTACCCAAAGCGATCTACAGATATAACGCAATCCTGATCCAAATATCAACAGCATTGTTTAATGAGATGGAAAAATTATACTAACTTTATATGGAAAGCAAAGAGGCCCTAGATAACCAAAGCATTATTGAAGAAAAAGAATAAAGTAGGAAGCCTCACGCTATCTGATCTCAGTACCTACTATGCAGCCATTGTAGTCAAAACAGCCTCGTACTGGCACAACTACCCACACATAGACCAACAGAACAGACGTATATCCATCCACCTACGGTCAGATGATCTTTGACAAAGGACCAAAGTCCATTAAATGAGGAAAAGACAGTTGTTTTTTTTTTTTTTTTTTTTACAAATAATGCTGGCAAAACTGGATTTCTATCTGTATAAAATAAAACAGGACCCATACCTCACACTAGTCACAAAAACTAACTCCAAATGGATCAAAGACCTAAATATAAAACCTAAAATGAGAAAGACCTTGGAAGAAAAAATAGAGACAATGCTATGCACCCTAATACATGACATAAATACAATATAAACCCTAACTAACAAAGCACAAACATCGGAAGAGAAAGTAGATAATTGGGAACTTCTAAAAATTAAACACTTATGCTTATCCAAAGACTTCGCCAAAAGAGAACATACAGGCTGGGAACATACTTCAACACCACAATAACAAAAAGACAAATAATCAGATTGAAAAATGGCCAAAGGATATGAACAGACACTTCACCAAAGAAGACACTCAGGCAGCTAACAGACACATGAGGAAATGCTCAAGATCAACAGTGATTAGAGATGCAAATCAAAACTACAAGGAAATACCACCTCATCCTGACATTACTGGCGCTAGTCAAAAATCAGACGATAACAAATGTTGGAGAGGCTGTGAGGAGAGCGGAACTCTTATGCAGTGCTTGTTGTTGTTAGATGCTGTCGAGTTTGGTTCTGACCCATAGTGGCCCTATATGACAGAGTGGAACTGCCCCATAGGATTTCCAAGGAGAGCTGATGAATTTGAACTGCCAACCTTCTGGTTAGCAGCTGAGCTCTCGACCACCATTAAGCACTAACCATTATGGAAAACAATATGACGCTTCGTTAAAAAGCTAGAAATAGAGATACTATACAATTCAGAAACCCCACTCCTAGGAATATATCCTAGAGAAATAAGGCCATCACACAAATAGACATATGCATACCCATATTCATTGTAGCATTATTCACATTTGCAGAAAGATGGAAACAACCTGAATGGCCATCAACAGATGAATGGATACACAAATTATGGTATATACATACAATGGAATATTATGCAACAATAAAGAACAATGATGAATCCACGAAACATCCCACAATATGGATGAATCTGGAGGGCATTATGCTGAGTGAAGTAAGTCATTCATGAAAGGACAAATATTGTATGAGGTCACTATTATAAAAACCCGAGAAAAGGTTTACATGCAGAAAAAAAAAAAAAAAACCAAAACTTTGATGGTTATGAGGGAGGGGAGGTATGAGGAAGGGAAAACCCTAACTAGATAGTAGAAACGTTAACTTTGGTGAAGGGAAAGACAACACACAACATAGGGAAAGTCAGCACAACTTCACCAAGGCAAATTCATAGAAGCTTCCTAGACACATCAAAACACCTTGAGTGACCAACTTACTCAGGCTGAGAGCTGGGGACCATGATCTCGGGACACATTGAGGTCCACTTGTATAACATAGTTCATAAAGAAAATGTTCTATATCCTACTTTGGTGAGTAGCGTCTGGGGTTTTAAAAGCTTGTGAGTAGCCATCTAAAATACATCTATTTTTTCCCATTATATTTGGTGCAAAGAAGAATAAAGAAAACAAAAGATACAAGGGGAATATTTGTCCAAAGGACTGGTGAATCACATAAACCACAGCCTCTACTAGCTGGAAGCCAAAAGAACTAGATGGCGTCCAGCTACCACTACCAACCACTCTGACAGGGATCACAACAGAAGATTCTGGACACAATAGGAGAAAAATGTAGAACAAAATTCAATTCCACAAAAAAAAAAAAAAAAAAGGACCGGGATTACTGGTCTGACAGAGACTGGAGGAACCCCTGAGACTACAGCCCACGGACACCCTCTAACTCAGAGCCGAAGTCACTCCCAAAGTCCCCCTTTCAGCCAAAGATTAGACAGGCCTATAAAACAAACAATAACACATGTGAGGACCGTGCTTCTTAGTGCAGTCAAGTATATGAGAACAAATGGGCAACAGCTACCCCAAAGTAAAGAAGACAGAAAGGGAATGGAAACCTGGAAAAATGGACACAGGGAACCTAGGGTGTAAAAGAAAAAGGGGAGAATGCTGACACACTGCAGAGATTGCAACCAATGTCACAAAACAATTTGTGTATAAATTTTTCAATGAGAAACTAATTTGCTCTGCAAACTTTCACCTAAAACACAACAGAATTAAAAAAAAGAAGAAGAAGAAGATGGGAGGAATACACAGAGTCACCGTACCAAAAAGAATTTCTCCATGTTCGACCCTTTCAGGAGGTAACATGTGATCAAGAACCGTGACGATTACAGCCTTGGAAATCCTATAGGGCAGTTCTACTTTGTCCTGTAGGGTTGCTTTGACTTAGAATTAGCTCAGTGGCAATGGGTTTTGTTCGGTTTTATAAAAGTAACTATAAAAATGGGTCAATAAATGTTTAGTGATTAAAAAAAAAAACTCCAGAGCAACTATTATAAATATTTTTTAAAAATAAAGAAAAACATGGTCCAGTAAAGGAAATTATGTCTCAGTAAGTATATTGATAATGGATTTCAGCGTGTGTATATATATATATATATATATATATATATATATATATATATATATATATATATCAGATACCAAACCAAATGCACAGCCATCATATTGATTTTGGCTCATAGTGACTCTGCAGGACAGAGTAGAACTTCCCCGTAGAGTTTCCAAGGCTACGAATTTTTAAGGAAGCAGTCTGCCACATCTTTCTTTGGTGGAGATGCTGGTGGTTTTGAACTGTTGAACTTTTGGCTAGTAGCCAAGTACTTTAACCATTGCACCACCAGGGCTCCTTACATATCAGATATGTAAATACATATATGCAGATAGGGGGTATATATAGAGAGAGAGCATGTGCCACATGGAAATTCTAGAACTGAAAAGTACAGCAACTTCTCTAAACTGAAAAATAGGAAGAAAAATGAAAAGAACTTCAAGAACCTGTGGAGCAATATGAAATGGTCTAATACACATATAATAGAAACTCCAGAAGGAGAAGACAGTAAGAAAGGAGCAGAAAAATATATTTGAAGAAATAATGTCTGAAATTTTCCAAAAATTGAGAACACATACTGACTTAAAGATCTAGGAAGGCAGCAAATGTCAATCAGCATAAACATACAGAAAATCACATCTAGATACATCATAGTCAAACTGCTGAAAATCTAAGGTAAAAATCTTGAAAGTAACCAGAGAAAAAAGGCATACTGAACACAACAGAACATAATGATGGCGTCGTTACAGTGTTGAAATTAAACAAACAGAAACAAACAGAAAATTGTCAACTCAGAATTCTATATTTACAGGATTTTTTTTTAAAAGGTGAAATAAAGGCATTTTCAGAAAAATAAAAGATTAGAACATGTATCACCAACAGATCTGCACCACGAGAAACGCTTAAGGATATCTTTGGGCTAAAGGGAAATGAGACGAATGGAATCAGATCTACAGGAGTGAAGAAGTGCCCAGAAACGGTAAGTAAGAGAGTACATTTAAAAAACGATATATTTTTTCTTTTTATAATTACTTTAAAAGACAACTATTTACAGCAAAATTAGAAACGTTGTAAGCTGGGAGGGTGTTCAGAGCAAGCCTAGAAGCAAAAGATATGATAACAGTAATACAAAGGACAGGGACCGGTGGGTAAGGGGGATTATATTGCTGTGAGTTTACTACATTTATGCAGTGATAGGTGGGAAGTGAAAAGTATCAGGTGCGAAGTGAGACGTGGGGAGGGTGAAGCAGGCAATGCAAAGGTCAGTATTAAACATGAAGCTCAAAGGGATACCATGTGTACTCTAAGTAGACTTTAATAAGTTAAAGATGCATATTGTTATCCCTAGAGCGACCACAAAAAAAATCGAAATAAAGGAAGTATAGCTGAGAAACCAGTGAAGAAATAAATGAACAATAAATGGAATACTAAAAAATATTCGATTAACCTGGAGGAAGGCAGGAAATGAGCATGGAGGGACAAAAAAACAGAGGAATAAATTGAAAACAATACGAAGGTTTGATGAATAATTTCATTAAATGTAAATGGGCTAAACTAAGCTCCAATGAAAACAGAGAAATTTTTCTGACTAGCTAAGAAAGCATAGACCTAATATATGATGTCTACAAGAGACTCATTTTAAATATGAAGATAAAAATGGAACTAAAATATACCATGCAAACAGAAAGCATAAGAAAACTGGCATTACTTATTAATGTAAGACAATTCAGACTTCAACACAAAGAATATTAGAAGAGATAAAGAGGAATAATTCAGCAAAAGGACTTAATAATTCTAAATGTGTATTTAATTAGTGAGAGAACTTCAAAGTTCATGAGGGAAGAACTAATAAACCAAAGAGAGAAATAGACAAATCCACGATCATAATTAGTGGTTTTAACATTCTTCTTTCAGTAATTGATAGAGTATAACCCACCGCTGTCGAGTCGATTGCGACTCATAGCGACCCTATTGGACGGAGTAGAACTGCCCAGTAGTTTCCAAGGAGCGCCTGGCGGATTCGAAGTGCCGACCTCTTGGTTAGCAGCCATAGCACTTAACCACTACGCCTCCAGGGTTTCCTTGATAGAGTATATGGACAAAAAATCAGTAAGCGTAAAGAAAATTTTAACATTATCAACCAAATTAATTGCATATACAGAGCACTATATCCAACAACTGTGTAATACGCATTCTTCTCAAGTACAAGTGGATCATTCACTAAGATACCTATATGCTGGGCTGTAAAATAAATCTCAATAAACTTAAAAGGATTGAAATCATACCGAGTATATTCTGTGACAACAATGAAATTAAATTAGAAATCAATAACAATATCTAGAAAATCCCCCAAATATGTGGATATTGAATAACATACTCCTCAATAATTCACACCTCAGTGAAAACAATCACAAGGTAAATTAGAAAATATTTGCACTGAATGATAAACACAATTTATCAAAATTTTGACAGTCTAAGAAAAGAAAGAAACAGTGTTTTAAATGCCTATTTAGGAAGGAAAAAAAGTTTAAAAACAATTACCTAAGTTTCAAAATTAAGAAGCTGGACAAAGAACAAAGTAAACCCAAGGTAAGCAGAAGGAAGGAAATAATAAAGATGAAAATAGAAATCAGTGAAATAGAATACAAAGGATAGAGAAAATTATCAAAGCTGAAAGTTGGTTCTTTGGGAAAAATCACATCTTAGCCAAGGCACAAATGAATCTATCAATTTTTATATTCACACAGTACATTTGGTTAAAGTTTCCCAGAAGACTTCAGCAATATTATGTGCTTCTAATACCCACTCAGGTCGATAGGTAATAACAGAAGACATTCATTCAATAAAATGTATGATAGCCAGATGAGTCCTGGAAAAGTCAGTTTATTTTCATACAGTTTCCAGATATTTGGTTTAGAAATAATATTTTAAGTTTATTTTAACTCGTTTTTATTTTTAACCACAAAAACCCAACATTCTAATAGTCTTAAAAGCCAAAGAGTAGTAAACAATATATAAAGAATGTACCATTTCCCCACCCCTCCCCACCCGTAGTCATGCTCCCAGGTGCAAACACCATACTTGCTTTTCTAATATTTACTTGCATAATTTAAAATCGAGTGTTTTTACTCTGTCTTAATACATCAATTTTACATATTATCTATGTATTTTCTATTCCAATACAAAAGAATTTAGCATATGCATAACCCACTCTGCCCCTTACTACCGATCATCCTTCTGGTAGAAATGTATCACAATAAATGGAAAATCAATATTCAGCTTTTATAGTACTCTGACTCAATAAGTATAGTTTACTAGTGAACTATAATCGTAGAGTACTATGATTATGTTTCCTTTCTTTTACAACTTTGTGTTCATTCTTGCATTAATCATTGGCCCACTCTTATCATCTGGTTGCTTTTCTCTGTATCTATCGTTAATACTTCCCACTTGCTTCAACAGCCCCTCAATAAAATTGTCTATATCATGAAACATATCAGAGAATTTCATGTTTCCTTCTTTTTTTTTAGAAACTTCTTTCCTGGAACTTCCATTTATTTGCAACTCTTGCTCTTTAGACTGGCCGTTCTGCTGTCATTCTGGGCTTTCCCTTTACCATCATCCAGAGAATTCCTCTTAAGAGCTACAGCTGGCAACCAAAATGTTGGCAGTTGGGATCCACCAGCCGCGCCTTGGAACTCCATGGGGCAGTTCTACTCCGTCCTATAGGGTCACTATGAGTCGGAACCGACTCTGCGGCAATTGGTTTGGTTTGTTTCTCTCCTGTGTTGGGTCCCAGGAAATTTCAAATGTCATATAATCCTCTTGCTTGATTTATTTTGTCATTTTGGTGGTGTAGAAACTATGGCAGCTCCCTGAGAAAGAAGGACTTATAAATAAGTTTGTTGTTGAAACTGTACATGTTTAAAAACTTTATTCTACTTTCTTGTTTTATTACTTAGCTGAATATGGAATTTTAGTTGGAAATAATTTTCATTTAGACCTTTGAAAGTATCTCTCTATGGTTTCTATTGTCCAGTGTTGCTGGTGAGAAGGCCCAAACCATTCGGATCTTTGATCCTCCACATATGACCTGTTTATATTCTCTAGAAGCTTCTTTTAGCTCTTAGCTCTTTTTTTTTTTTTTTGGCAATGTCTATTTTAAACAGTTTTGTTGAAGTATAATTGATACGTAATAAACTGCACAAATTTAAAGTGTACAATTTGATAAGTTATGACATGTATCTATCTATATCTGTTTATCCATATACTGTATATAAACTTGCTAAGAATTAGAAGACAACTGAATGTGCTGAACACTAAAACTCTGCTGAATACAGTTGACTCTTTGATGACTCGTGTCATCCCCTGGGTCATCATTTACAAACATTGTGCTGGCGAAGAGCTGAAGAGATTAATATTAGGGATTAACAGATTTCCTGTTTATAGAAAGTGAGATATAAGGGAATTTGATCCAGTAGCATTTTCAAAGAGGTCTTTTAAAAGTATAAAGGAATGAATCTAATGGAAGAGATTTCAAGAACCATGGCATACCTACCAATAAGGTAGGCCCAGTTTTTCTCACTCTTGGTACCATGTCACCAGAAGCAAGTATTTCTTTTCTTACATGCACAGGATCTCTGCAGCTATTTTTTTTTTTCTTCAACTAAAAGCAAGTTGAAATGAATAAATTGTATTTCCTCAAATTTTGTCTTGTAAACTTCCAAATTATGAATCTTACAGGGCAAATCAACCAATATAGCCCTAATTATTTGGACCCTGTTGAGAACAAACAAAATATAAAATACTATGGGACTACTAGAGATGTGTGAAGACTGAGTGAATATTGAATGATATTAAGAAATTATTTTTAACAAAATTTCATAACATATGGGTTTTATATATGTCTCTGTGTGTGTGTGTATTCATTACGGATAAAATGATGTGTCTAGCATTTTCCTCTCAATTGGTGGCTCTCAAACACCAGTGACAGGCTCAGTGTCACAAGTTTTTAAAGAATTTATATTAAAAACTTTTAGGTTTGTAGGCATTATGAAAGCTCTTAGTTCTTACATAAAGTTTTATGTGAAAGAAAAATTTGGTAAGGGGGATATTTTCTCCACTCTCTGTTGCAGGAATAAACAAACCTTTCATTAGCTGAGAATTTGTAGGTGTGTGCGTGTTGGGATTTCAAAGGGCATGCATTCTCTGGCCAGATATGGCCTGGGCACGTAGCAACCTTGTAGGAGCCTTGGTTGTTGCAGCTTCAATCTGTGGCTGAGTGACTAATGTCATTTTACCTTGTTCTTGACCTAAATGTGGGGGAGGGAGGGCTTTCCAGTTGGGTCCTCAAACCAGATACACAAACTAAAACACCCACTGCTCTCAAGTTAATTCCGATTCCTATCAACCCCATAGGGTTTCCAAGGCTGTCTTTACGGAAGCATACTGCCACATTTGTCGCAGAACGGTTGGTGGGTTTGAATCACTGACTTTCTGGTTAGCAGCTGAGCACTTTAACCATTGCACCACCAGGGATCCTTGAACCAATTATAAAGTTGTACAATCTTACTCAGTCCTCCCATGGTCAGCTGGTATCATACTGGCTGCATCTTAGACAAATTCCAGTGTGAAATGGCAGTTATAAACAAAGAAAAACGGCAGTTGCAAAGTGCCTTTGAAAATCAACAGAAAAACACAGCAAGCAAAAACCACACAAAAGCAACTCAGGTATGCCTAGAAACCTATTCCTTCTTCCAGGTCATTTCTGATTTCTGACTGGTTGGCATGATTTAGCTTTAGTTCTCTGATTTAGGTGACCAGTTATTAGGATTTTGGCTGGAAGGAAATTTTCATTCAGAGTTATCTTGCTTCCCGCCCCCTCCGCCCCCCCCCCCCCCCGCCGAATCCTTTAGTTATTTGATTACTGAATACTCAAATTCATCACCCAGCCATTTTCCAACTTTTTTGGCAATCAACCACAGTAGGAAATTGATTTTACATTGTAACCCAGCACACACACACACTCACAAAGCATGGTTAGGAACATGCTCCAAACACTCTGGAAACTTTGGTAGCTCTAAAGCTGTTATCCGGAAGTCACACTAAAGTACACTTTCAGATTCTCCTCACCCATAATAATTAATTCCATGTGCTTTTTCCTTGAAGAGTCTGATATTAGGTCAAAGTTGTATACCTATTTTAGCCCCCATTATATAGAGGCAAATGCCAGACACATCATTTTATCCGTAATGAATACACACACACAGACATATATAAAACCCATATGTTATGAAATTTTGTTAACAATAATTTCTTAATATCATTCAATATTCACTCAGTCTTCACACATCTCTAGTAGTGGCTCTCAATGGATTTGTGTGTTTCTATCCCAGAAGAGGCTTCCTGGGTGGCAAAAACGATTAAGGAATTAAATACTAGCTGAAAAGTTGGTGGTTAAAACCCTCCCAGAGGCAACTGGAAAGATCACAGCCTTGAAAACTCTGTGGAGAGTTCTCTGCACACGAGGTTACCGTGAATGGACTCAGCGGCAACTATGAACAACAAATCCCAGAAAAAGCAAGTCCTATTGAAACAAAGAGCACAACTAATAAAGAGATGAACCCTGAAATGGAAAGGCATTTGGCGGGGGTGGGGGGGGTGGCCAATTAAAATGGAGAATGTATCTCAGGGTGATATAATCATTTGGAAAATGAAATGTTCAAATTCTGACTGATAGGTCAGGAGAAAACATGTTCTAAAGTCTTAAAAAGGGGAGGTGTGGGTGGTGTCATGCATGGATTGAATTGTGTCCCCCAAAAATAAGTGTATCAATTTGGCTAGGCCGTAATTCCTAGTATTGTGTGATTGTCCACCATTTTTTCATCTGATGTGATTTTCCCATGTGTTGTAAATCCTATCTCTATGATGTTAATGAAGTGGGTTAGGCAGCAGTTATGTCAATGAGGTAGGACTCAAATCTACAAGATTGGATTGTGTCTTGAGCCAATCTCTTTTTTTTTTTTTTTTTATTAACTTTTATTAAGCTTCAAGTGAACGTTTACAAATCCAATCAGTTTGTCACATATAAGTTTACATACATCTCACTCCCTACTGCCGCTTGCTCTCTCCCCTTCTTGAGTCAGCCCTTTCAGTTTCTCCTTTGGTGACAATTTTGCCGGTTTCTCTCTCTCTCTATCCTCCCATCCCCCCTCCAGACAAGAGTTGCCAACACAATCTCAAGTATCCACCTGATATAATTAGCTCACTCTTCATCAGCGTCTCTCTCCCACCCGCTGACCAGTCCCTTTCATTTCTGATGAGTTGTCTTTGGGGATGGTTCCTGTCCTGTGCCAACAGAAGGTCTGGGGACCATGGCTGCCGGGATTCCTCTAGTCTCAGTCAGACCATTAAGTTTGGTCTTTTTATGAGAATTTGGGGTCTGTATCCCACTGATCTCCTGCTCCCCCAGGGGTCCTCTGCTGTGCTCTCTGTCAGGGCAGTCATCAATTGTGGCCGGGCACCAACTAGTTCTTCTGGTCTCAGGATGATGTAGGTCTCTGGTTCATGTGGCCCTTTCTGTCTCGTGGGCTCTTAGTTGTCGTGTGGCCTTGGTGTTCTTCATTTTCCTTTGCTCCAGGTGAGTTGAGACCAATTGATGCATCTTAGATGGCCGCTTGTTAGCATTTAAGGCCCCAGACGCCACATCTCAAAGTGGGATGCAGAATGATTTCATAATAGAATTATTTTGCCAATTGACTTAGAAGTCCCCGCAAACCATGTTCCCCAGACCCCCGCCCTTGCTCCGCTGACCTTTGAAGCATTCATTTTACCCCGGAAATTTCTTTGCTTTTGGTCCAGTCCAATTGAGCTGACCTTCCATGTATTGAGTGTTGTCTTTCCCTTCACCTAAAGCATTTCTTATCTACTGATTAATCAATAAAAAACCCTCTCCCACCCTCCCTCCCTCCCCCCCTCGTAACCACAAAAGTATGTGTTCTTCTCAGGTTTATTATTACTCAAGATCTTATAATAGTGGTCTTATACAATATTTGTCCTTTTGCCTCTGACTAATTTCGCTCAGCATAATGCCTTCCAGGTTCCTCCATGTTATGAAATGTTTCAGAGATTCCTCACTGTTCTTTATCGATGCGTAGTATTCCATTGTGTGAATATACCACAATTTATTTACCCATTCATCCGTTGATGGACACCTTGGTTGCTTCCAACTTTTTGCTATTGTAAACAGAGCTGCAATAAACATGGGTGTGCATATATCTGTTTGTATGAAGGCTCTTGTATCTCTAGGGTATATTCCCAGGAGTGGGATTTCTGGGTTGTATGGTAGTTCTATTTCTAACTGTTTAAGATAACGCCAGATAGATTTCCAAAGTGGTTGTACCATTTTACATTCCCACCAGCAGTGTATAAGAGTTCCAATCTCTCCGCAGCCTCTCCAACATTTATTATTTTGTGTTTTTTGGATTAATGCCAGCCTTGCTGGTGTGAGATGGAATCTCATCGTAGTTTTAATTTGCATTTCTCTAATGGCTAATGATCGTGAGCATTTTCTCATGTATCTGTTGGCTGCCTGAATATCTTCTTTAGTGAAATGTGTGTTCATATCCTTTGCCCACTTTTTGATTGGGTTGTTTGTCTTTTTGTGGTTGAGTTTTGACAGAATTATGTAGATTTTAGAGATCAGGCGCTGGTCTGAGATGTCATAGCTGAAAATTCTTTCCCAGTCTGTAGGTGGTCTTTTTACTCTTTTGGTGAAGTCTTTAGATGAGCATAGATGTTTGATTTTTAGGAGCTCCCAGTTATCGGGTTTCTCTTTGTCATTTTTGGTAATGTTTTGTATTCTGTTTATGCCTTGTATTAGGGCTCCTAGGGTTGTCCCAATTTTTTCTTCCATAATCTTTATCGTTTTAGTCTTTATGTTTAGGTCTTTGATCCACTTGGAGTTAGTTTTTGTGCATGGTGTAAGGTATGGGTCCTGTTTCATTTTTTTGCAAATGAATATCCAGTTATGCCAGCACCATTTGTTAAAAAGGCTTTCTTTTCCCCAATTAATTGACACTGGTCCTTTGTCAAATATCAGCTGCTCATACGTGGATGGATCTATGTCCGGGTTCTCAATTCTGTTCCATTGGTCTATGTGCCTGTTGTTGTACCAGTACCAGGCTGTTTTGACTACTGTGGCTGTATAATAGGTTCTGAAATCAGGTAAAGTGAGGCCTCCCACTTTCTTCTTCTTTTTCAGTAGTGCTTTGCTTATCCGGGGCTTCTTTCCCTTCCATATGAAATTGGTGATTTGTTTCTCTATCCCCTTAAAATATGACATTGGAATTTGGATCGGAAGTGCGTTAAATGTATAGATGGCTTTTGGTAGAATAGACATTTTTACTATGTTAAGTCTTCCTATCCATGAGCAAGGTATGTTTTTCCACTTAAGTATGTCCTTTTGAATTTCTTGTAGTAGAGCTTTGTAGTTTTCTTTGTATAGGTCTTTTACATCCTTGGTAAGATTTATTCCTAAGTATCTTATCTTCTTGGGGGCTACTGTGAATGGTATTGATTTGGTTATTTCCTCTTTGGTGTTCTTTTTGTTGATGTAGAGGAATCCAAGTGATTTTTGTATGTTTATTTTATAACCTGAGACTCTGCCAAACTCTATTAGTTTCAGTAGTTTTCTGGAGGATTCCTTAGGGTTTTCTGTGTATATAATCATGTCATCTGCAAATAGTGATAACTTTACTTCTTCCTTGCCAATCCGGATACCTTTTATTTCTTTGTCTAGCCTAATCGCCCTGGCTAGGACTTCCAGCACGATGTTGAATAAGAGTGATGATAAAGGGCATCCTTGTCTGGTTCCCGTTCTCAAGGGAAATGCTTTCAGGTTCTCTCCATTTAGAGTGATATTGGCTGTTGGCTTTGCATAGATGCCCTTTATTATGTTGAGGAATTTTCCTTCAATTCCTATTTTGGTAAGAGTTTTTATCATAAATCGGTGTTGGACTTTGTCAAATGCCTTTTCTGCATCAATTGATAAGATCATGTGGTTTTTGTCTTTTGTTTTATTTATGTGATGGATTACATTAATGGTTTTTCTGATATTAAACCAGCCTTGCATACCTGGTATAAATCCCACTTGATCAGGGTGAATTATTTTTTTGATGTGTTGTTGGATTCTATTGGCTAGAATTTTGTTGAGGATTTTTGCATCAATGTTCATGAGGGATATAGGTCTATAATTTTCTTTTTTTGTAATGTCTTTACCTGGTTTTGGTATCAGGGAGATGGTGGCTTCATAGAATGAGTTGGGTAGTATTCCGTCATTTTCTATGCTTTGGAATACCTTCAGAAAAGTGTTAACTTTTCTCTGAAAGTTTGGTAGAACTCTGCAGTGAAGCCGTCCGGGCCAGGGCTTTTTTTTGTTGGGAGTTTTTTGATTACCGTTTCAATCTCTTTTTTTGTTATGGGTCTATTTAGTTGTTCTACTTCTGAATGTGTTAGTTTAGGTAGGTAGTGTTTTTCCAGGAATTCATCTATTTCTTCTAGGTTTTCAAATTTGTTAGAGTACAATTTTTCATAATAATCTGAAATGATTCTTTTAATTTCATTTGGTTCTGTTGTGATGTGGTCCTTCTCGTTTCTTATTCGGGTTATTTGTTTCCTTTCCTGTATTTCTTTAGTCAGTCTAGCCAATGGTTTATCAATTTTGTTAATTTTTTTCAAAGAACCAGCTTTTGGCTTTGTTAATTCTTTCAATTGTTTTTCTGTTCTCTAATTCATTTAGTTCAGCTCTAATTTTTATTATTTGTTTTCTTCTGGTGCCTGATGGATTCTTTTGTTGCTCACTTTCTATTCGTTCAAGTTGTAGGGACAGTTCTCTGATTTTGGCTCTTTCTTCTTTTTGTATGTGTGCATTTATTGATATAAATTGGCCTCTGAGCACTGCTTTTGCTGTGTCCCAGAGGTTTTGATAGGAAGTATTTTCATTCTCGTTGCTTTCTAAGAATTTCCTTATTCCCTCCTTGATGTCTTCTATAACCCAGTCTTTTTTCACGAGGGTATTGTTCATTTTCCAAGTATTTGATTTCTTTTCCCTAGTTTTTCTGTTATTGATCTCTAGTTTTATTGCCTTGTAGTCTGAGAAGATGCTTTGTAATATTTCAATGTTTTGGACTCTGCAAAGGTTTGTTTTATGACCTAATATGTGGTCTATTCTAGAGAATGTTCCATGTGCGCTAGAAAAAAAAAGTATATTTTGCAGCAGTTGGGTGGAGAGTTCTGTATAAGTCAATGAGGTCAAGTTGGTTGATTGTTGTAATTAGATCTTCCGTGTCTCTATTGAGCTTCTTACTGGATGTCCTGTCCTTCTCCGAAAGTGGTGTGTTGAAGTCTCCTACTATAATTGTTGAGGTATCTATCTCACTTTTCAATTCTGTTAAAATTTGATTTATGTATCTTGCAGCCCTGTCATTGGGTGCATAAATATTTAATATGGTTATGTCTTCCTGATCAATTGTCCCTTTTATCATTATACAGTGTCCTTCTTTATCCTTTGTGGTGGATTTAAGTCTAAAGTCTATTTTGTCAGAAATTAATATTGCTACTCCTCTTCTTTTTTGCTTATTGTTTGCTTGATATATTTTTTTCCATCCTTTGAGTTTTAGTTTGTTCGTGTCTCTAAGTCTAAGTTGTGTCTCTTGTAGGCAGCATATAGATGGATCGTGTTTCTTTATCTTGTCTGTGACTCTCTGTCTCTTAATTGGTGCATTTAGTCCATTTACATTCAGCGTAATTATAGATAAATAAGTTTTTAGTGCTGTCATTTTGATGCCTTTTTATGTGTGTTGTTGACAATTTCATTTTTCCACATACTTTTTTGTGCTGAGGCGTTTTTCTTAGTAAATTGTGAGATCCTCATTTTCATAGTGTTTGACTTTATGTTAGTTGAGTCGTTATGTTTTTCTTGGCTTTTATCTTGAGTTATAGAGTTGTTATACCTTTTTGTGGTTACCTTATTATTTACCCCTATTTTTCTAAGTAAAAACCTAACTTGTATTGTTCTATATCGCCTTGTATCACTCTCCATATGGCAGTTCAATGCCTCCTGTATTTAGTCCCTCTTTTTGATTATTTTGATCTTTTACCTATTGACTTCCATGATTCCCTGTTATGTGTATTTTTTTTGTAATTAATCTTAATTTGTTTGTTTTTGTGATTTCCCTATTTGAGTTGATATCAGGACGATCTGTTTTGTGACCTTGTGCTGTGCTAATATCTGATATTATTGGTTCTCTGACCAAACAATATCCTTTAGTATTTCTTGTAGCTTTGGTTTGGTTTTTGCAAATTCTCTAAACTTGTGTTTATCTGTAAATATCTTAATTTCGCCTTCTTATTTCAGAGAGAGTTTTGCTGGATATATGATCCTTGGCTGGCAGTTTTTCTCCTTCAGTGTTCTGTATATGTCATCCCATTCCCTTCTTGCCTGCATGGTTTCTGCTGAGTAGTCTGAACTTATTCTTATTGATTCTCCCTTGAAGGAAACCTTTCTTTTCTCCCTGGCTGCTTTTAAAATTTTCTGTTTATCTTTGGTTTTGGCGAGTTTGATGATATTATGTCTTGGTGTTTTTCTTTTTGGATCAATCTTAAATGGGGTTCGATGAGCATCTTGGATAGATATCCTTTCGTCTTTCATGATGTCAGGGAAGTTTTCTGTCAGGAGTTCTTCAACTATTTTCTCTGTGTTTTCTGTCCCCCCTCCCTGTTCTGGGACTCCAGTCACCCACAGGTTATCCTTCTTGATAGAGTCCCACATGATTCTTAGGGTTTCTTCATTTTTTTAAATTCTTTTATCTGATTTTTTTTCCAGCTATGTTGGTGTTGATTCCCTGGTCCTCCAGATGTCCCAGTCTGCATTCTAATTGCTCGAGTCTGCTCCTCTGACTTCGCATTGTCTAATTCTGTAATTTTATTGTTAATCTTTTGGATTTCTACATGCTGTCTCTCTATGGATTCTTGCAACTTATTAATTTTTCCACTATGTTCTTGAATAATCTTTTTGAGTCCTTCAACAGTTTTATCAGTGTGCTCCTTGGCTTTTTCTGCAGTTTGCCTTATTTCATTTGTGGTGTCTTGAAGCATTCTGTAAATTAGTTTTTTATATTCTGTATCTGATAATTCCAGGATTGTATCTTCATTTGGGAAAGATTTTGATTCTTTTGTTTGGGGGGTTGGAGAAGCTGTCATGGTCTGCTTCTTTAAGTGGTTTGATATGGATTGTTGTCTCCGAGCCATCACTGGGAAACTAGTTTTTCCAGAAAATCCGCTAAAAAAAAATGCAGTCAGATCCCTATCAGAGTTCTCCCTCTGGCTCAGGCTATTCAGATGTTAACGAAGCCGCCTGGGGAGGGTGGGGGAGGGAACAGAGAGATAGGAGAGTAGCACCTCAGAATATAGCCAGAGTTGCTTGTCTTGCTTGGAATGACTATTATATCTGAGATTCCCGCAGGGCGCGTCGCCTATGTGTGCTGGCTGTGTGGAGATTGCCCCCGGGGGGTCTGGCCCGCTGGAGTCAAGGTCAGATCCTCCACTTCCAGCCCCACGCCCAGCGTCAAGGCTCCTCTACTGGGACGGTGCACTCTCGACTCCAAAATCAGTCGCTGCCTCCCGGGGACTTCTCGTCCCTCCAGCCGCGTTGCCGTGCCGCCTCTACGAACCAGTTGGGCTGCCTCCCGGGGTTAGTTCAGTTGGGTGGAGCAGCTCCCCGTGCTTGTGCCGTGACCGAGTGTCCTGGCTGGGACGCTGTTCTCCCCACTGCAATACCAGTCGCTGCCTCCTGGGGACTTCTCCTACCGGCTGCATCCCACGCCGCCCGCGGGACCCAACTGGGCCCCCTCCCGGGGTTAGTTCAGGGGGGTGGAGCAGCTCTCTGTGCTTGTGCTGTACCTGACTGGTACGCTGGCTCCAGGCTCTGAAAACAATCGCTGCTTCCCCGTATTAGTTCGTTCTCCATCTCTAAATCTGTGTTTGTTGTTCAGGGTTCGTAGATTGTTATGTATGTGATCGATTCACTTGTTTTTCCGTGTCTTTGTTGTAAGAGGGATCCCAGGTAGCGTCTGCCTAGTCCGCCATCTTGGCTCCGCCCCCCGAGCCAATCTCTTTTGAAATATGAAAGGAAGAAGCAAGCAGAGAGACAGGCGGACCTCATACCATTAAGAAAGCAGTGCTGGGAGCAGAGCGCGTCTTTTGGACCTTGGGTTCCTGTGTGGAGAAACTCCTAGTCCAGGGGAGGATTGAAGACAAGGACCTTCCTCCAGAGCAGACATAGAAAGCCTTCCCCTGGAGCTGACACCCTGAATTTGGACTTAGAACCTACTAGACTGTGCGACAATAAATTTCTGTTTGTTAAAGCCATCCACTTATGGTATTTCCGTTATAGCAGCACTAGATGACTAAGATAAAAAAAAATGATAAAAATTATAAGGAATGTGAAAAGTATTTATCAGCTGGTTTCACAATGTGATCTTTATCAGTGGTGTGTCCCTGGGTACCATACTGAAGCTACTATATTGAAAGCAGAATTGCATGGTTCCTCTGAGTAGACACAAGTGATTCATCTGGTGGCACAAATGGGGACCCAAGCAGGAGGGAGAGTGTGCAGTCCATGTGGGCACTGCGGGTTCCCAGCAACACAGAGTTCCACAGCTCCAACTCAACTCTGATGCAAACCAGGAGCTTGTCAAGCTATTCTTTCCCAGATAACAGAGTCTGCTCAGTTCATATTCTTGTGTCATTGCAAATTTCAAATGACATGACAAGAGTGGTGTCTGGAACATTTCCTGACAGAAAGGACACTTCTCCCCTCCTTTCTGCCAGACCCTGTTCTTTCTTTTTACCTCCTTCTGCTCCTGGTTTACAGCAGTTAAAAGCCTGACTATGGTGTCAAACCTACCAGTGTTCAGATCCAGTCTCCCTATTTGTTTGCTATGTGGTCTGGAGTAGATAACTGAACTTCTCTAAGTGCCAGTTTCCTCAGCAATAAAATGGAGAAGTGATCACTTTTACCTTATAGGTTGTGTAGGAGGATTGAGATAATGTATGTTAAATGTTTTGAAAACATTCAGCAGTCAAAGTCAGATTTCTCAACCTCTGTGCTTTTTGACACTTTGGCCACATAATTCTTTGTTGTGTGGGGCTTCCCTGTGCAGTGTTCCTGGCCTCTACCACTAGATGCCATTAACACTCCCCTCCCCCCAGTGATGAGAATTAAATATATCTCCAGACATTGCTAAATGTCCCCTGGTTGGCAAAATTACCCCTGGTTGCAATGACTGCTCAGGAGTAATAGTAATCTTTGTCAGGAGTCTCTTGTGCCAGGTGCCTCTTCTAGATTTCTTCCCTTTCATTTGTCTTCACCGTTGATCATAAATTACATGAATCCCAGGTGAGCTGGACATTCGCCATTGTCCCTCCAGGCCTACTCTCTGTCTCTCTCCATACTATTCTGGTCTCCAGGAGGCTGACTCCAGTAAATACATCAAGCAGCCTCCCTTGTCCTCTGGCTTCCACTTAGGTTCAGCCAATGGTAGTCACCCATAGGAAATGAGAGGTAGGGAGAAGAAAATGGCCAGGACATTTATTCCCTGTTCCTTCCCTGCTGGACTGCTATATAGCAGTGGTCACCCCTCTGCACCCTGGCTATAGTTCTGGTCAGTGGTCCCTCTCTGACAGGTGAATCTCTCTCTAGATTCTAATTAATCACACCTTCCCTCTGCTCCTTCCTGCCTAAGGGTGCCAACAGCTTCTACTGTTGCTAGATTCAGAGTGTTCTCCATCTCTTGAGCTCACACAACAGTCCTTCATTAAATAGTCTTTACTCCTTTTGAGTGGATCATCTGTTTCTAACAGATAAGGGAGATAGAAACAAGTATCTTGTGCGATATGTCTACGTGCAGTTGGGATATACTTAAGGTTGTACTTTGGCTCTGGAGGACTTGTTTTAATTTTATCCAGCTTTAACCTGAACTTGCGTATGAGCAATTGATGGTCTGTTCCACAGTCAACCCTAGCCTTGTTCTGACTGACGATATTGAGCTTCTCCATCATCTCTTTCCGTAGTAGTAGTCGATTTGATTCCTGTGTTTTCCACCTGGTAATGTCCATATATATAGACACTGTTTATGTTCTTGAAAAAGGTATTGGCAATGAATAAGTCGTTGGTCTTGAAAAATTCTATTACATGATCTCTGGTATAGTTTCTATCATCAAGGACATATTTTCCAACTATTGATCCTTTTTTGTTTCCAACTTTTGCATTCCAATGGTCAGTAATTATCACTGCATCTCGATCGCGTATTTGATCAATTTCAGACTGCAGAAGTTGGTAAAAATCTTCAATTTCTTCATCTTTGGTGTTAGTGGTTGGTGGATAAATTTGAATAATGGTTGTATTAACTGGTCTTCTTTGTAGGCGTATGGATATTATTGTATCACTTACAGCATTGTACTTCAGGGCAGATCTTGAAATGTTCTTTTGATGGTGAATCCAACTTCATTCCTCTTCAGTTTGTCTTTCCCCGTATAGGAGACCGTATGTTTGTCTCATCCAACATGGCCAACACCAGCCCATTTTAGCTCACTAATGCCTAAGATATTGATCTTTATGTGTTCCATTTCATTTTTGATGACTCGCAATTTTCCTAGATTCATACTTTGCACATTTCATGTTCCAATTATTAATCAATGTTTGCAGCTATTTCTCCTCATTTTGAGTTGGGCCACATAAGCAAATGAAAACCCTGAAAGCTTGACTCCATACACATCATTAAGGTTGACTCTACCTTGAGGAGGCAGCTTTTCCCCAGTCATATTTTGAGTGCTCTCAATCTGAGGGGCTCGACTTCTGGCACTATATCACACAGTGTTCTGCTGCTATTCATAAGGTTTTCACTGGCCAATTTTTTAGGAAGTAGATTGCCAGATCTTTTTTTCTTGTCTGTCTTAGTCTGGAAGCTCTGCTGAAGCCTGTCCACCATGTGTGACTCTGCTGGTATTCAAAATACCAGTGGCATAGCTTCCAGCACCCTGTGATGCTGGAAGCAAGTAGGCATATGAGGTACCAAATATTCATGAAGTCTTCAATCAGTCATTCATTGATGATACCCATTTAACTTCCACTTGTCTACTGCCCAAGATTACAGATGAAAGACATGGCTATGACCTCTTTGGCCAGCTATTTGTCTCTTTTTTTCTCTGCTCAACTAGATACAGACAAGAGGTGAGCAGTTTCACTTCATAAGCAGATATCTATGCAGTGAATAAAATACAAGGACTCTCTTCTTGGCCACAGTCCCCATCTCTATAAATGTTTCCCCTTAAACTTAATTCTTTTGAAGGATATTCCCTCCTGAGGAAAGGGAAGCAATAGCACTTTCCACTAGGCTGACATCTTAAGACTCTAAAAATTCTTCTTGAACTTGGTTTCCTGAAGTGGTTGCACATGTATAGATTGGAGGGAATTGTGTGCTGGCAGCTTTAGAGCTCAGTGAGTCCAGCTGTTTCTTATCTTTCCTGAGCGATGCCTGGCCCTCAGTTGCTTTAAGGTCCCTTTAGAATGTGGGCTACTTACCATTTCTTTGTCTCCAGCCTGTTCTGGAACAATAGGAAAAGTGCTGTTCAACATCCTACTACAAGTTAGTTTACTTAATGCATATTTTAATAGCTTGCATAATATGAAAGCATTATAATTTGTTTAACTAGTCCTTTGCTGATAAAAATTTGGGTAGGCTCCAGGATCTTGTTATTACTTCATTGGATTTCTTTATACTCTTACTTTTGTGAACATGTGAGTGTGGATGTAGGTGTACATTAAAAAAAAAAAAAAAAAAAAAGGTGTACATTACCTGGGTTAAATTTCTAAATTTAAAACTGCTGGGTCAAAATAAATCAGCACAGTTAAAACATTTTTACTATTTATATTATCTAAGCTTTTATGTTTTATATTATCATAAAGTAAAATTGAATTTTTGATTTTGGTATACAGCTCTGTGAATTTTAACATGTTATGGAGTCTTACTACCACCACAGTAATAATACCAAACAGTCCATCTCTCCCCAAAACTCCTTCCTGCTATTCCTTTATAGTCACTCCCTTCCTCCCACCCATAAGCCCTGGTGAAAACTCATCTGTTGTACCATGATTTTTTTTGATAATTTTCTGTTTGTTCAGTTTGACTGCCAAAGCAATGATTAGATATTAGTTGGTAGGTATGTTAACTAAGATCATGTTTTCATGTAATTAACCCTAATAAGAAAATTAACTATTTTTAATTTTTTTTCAAAGACATTTAAGTAGAATAGTTTTCAAAATATTCTAGGCCTTAAGAAAGGTAAGCCTTATTAGCATAGAAGATCCTATTATTACATATAATTTCATATATTTTAAAAAGTAATTATGAACTATATCATGATCACATATGAAGAGACTAACATGTTTACAGAAGAATAAAACCTACTCTCTTCTACCCATTATTCAACTTCAGGTCTCGGATATTACAGTACCTTTCTTCCTAGGCCTGAGGGTGCCCCATTTAACCAAAATTCTTTGAATATTGTTTAATATTTATTTCCTGGTTCAGGATCCAGTCCAGGAACATATATTGCTTTAGTTGTCCTGTTACCTTAGTTTCTTTTAATCTGGTATAGTTCCTTCACTTTTCCTTATCTTTCATATTTTTGGCAATTTTGAAGAGTACCGTAGTGAGTTGAATGGTGTCCTTTCCCAAAAAAATACATCCAGGTCCTAACTCCCTACACCTGTGAATATTTATTTGGAAATAGGGTCTTTGCAGATGTAATTAAATTAAGTATCTTGAGGCAAGATCATCCTGGATGAACTGGGTGGACCCTAAATCCAATGACAATTGTCCTCATAAAGACAGGAGAAGACACAAAGCAAAGAGGAGAAGGCCATGTAAAGATGGAGACAGAGATTGGACTGATGCCATCACAAAGAATGCTGATCACCACTTAGAAGCTGGAGGAGACAAGGAAGGATTCTCCCCTAGAGTCCCAAGAGAAAGAACATCCCTGCTGACATCTTGATTTTGAATTCCTGGCCCCTGCAACTCTCAGAGAATAAATTTCTGTTGTTTTAAGCCACCTAGTTTGTGGCAATTCATTACGGCAGCCACAGGAAACTAACACAAGTACAGGCTAGGTATTTCATAGGATATTTTTCAGTTTGACTTTGTCTGATGTTTCCCCATTATTAGATTCAGGTAATGCATTTTGGGCAGGAATACCACAGATATGATCTTGTGTCTTACTCTGCATCTTATCAAGAGGTACCCAAAAAGTCAGTTTGTCTCAGTATTGATGATGTTAATACACTGTAAAGTTGCTATTTCACCCCTTTTTAACTAATAAGCAACTTTTAGACAGAATACTTTGAGATTACGTAAATATCCTCTTTCTCACTCAACTTACTAGATTTAGCATCCATTGATGATGCTTGGAAGACTCAAGTATTACTGTAATGGTTGCAAGTTGGCAATTTTCTAACTCTATTAAAAATTTTTTTTTTTTTTTTTTTTATCATTCTACATTCTGTTATAAGGAAGAAGTTTCCCTTCTTTCTGATTTATTTATTTATATCCTATTGTATGCTTTCTGGATATATCCTAGAGCAGAGTGAGCAATGCTTAGATGGTGTGATTATGTGCATATAAACCATAGGTCCTTTTTTTGTAACAATTGATAGAACTACCATGTTTTCAATATCAATGACATGGTGAAATGTTTATACTATAGTGTTAAAGGAAAAAAGCAGGATCCTACTGGCTGGCTCCCTTAAACAGCATCAGTGATTAGAAGTCACACAAAAGCAGGTCAGAGCCTCCCCTCCCCACCACCTTTGTCCCAACACATTGCAGCAGGAGGGCACTGAGCCTGCGGATATGGTATCTGTACAATTCTCCAGATCTGGAGCCTATTTTTGCTTTTGTTTGTGGTGGACAGGTTTGCTCCCAGCTTAGTTCATGTTCTTAGCCTCTGCTGTACGTTCTTGAACTCTGATTTCCCCAATGTCTACAAATGGCATCATCAATGGCCCCTAAAGTCTCATTCTCCAGGTCTAGGATATCAGGGATATTCAAAAAGTATCTGGGATTCATACCTCAGCCAGGAGAGATAGGAGGAGAATGAAGCTTTGTGGGAGGGGCCCTCTGCATCAACAGGATCTCCTCAGGCCTTGTTTGGGGTGGAACCAGACCACCAGGACTTAACGTTGAATCTAGGACCCAGGAACTTAATATGGCTCCCTCAGCTGCGTGGTACCTGGATTTTAACTTCCTAGCCAAATTAGTTATAAAAAGCAGGTTCAGCTCTGGCCTACATCTGAGTAACCGAGACATTATCATCTGTGCTTGGCAAAAATGGAAGCGTGAAATGTGAGTCAGTTGTTTTATTCCACTTCCTAGCGGAGAGAAACACTTTCTCATCCCGTGTGAAGCGAGTCATTCAGGAAGAAACTCTATCCCAGAGAATTATTCAGACAGTGATTGCGGCCACTCCTAACTAGATGCAGGTGGACTCGGCCCGGGCTCTGACGTGGTGGGTGAGCTGCACCCAGCCGGCTGTTCTTGGCTGGCTCACAAGGCTGGCCTGTTACTCAGTCTCGTAGCACCTGTACAAATTATCACAATTATAATTACTAGCTATTTAAGTGTAACACAAGCAATTTTTGATATTATATATCCCACCTCCGCCACACAAACACACACACGCACACATGTACACGCTCTCTACTCGGCAAGTGTGTTCCAGCTGTTGGAGGCTCTTTGCTTTGTGGAACCCTCAGACGCTGCCAGCAAGCAAGGCTGGAGGTAGACTCTGAGCAGAGCTGAGTTGCTCATCATGATGGAGGTGGGGGTAGGAGATAAAAAGTTCCAGGGAAGAAACACAGGGAGAAGGAAACACAAGGTAGTAAGGTCCAGAACTGCTTCAGCAAAGGGCAGAGAAGAATCCAAATTGGAGATCAGACCTTTCCTTTAAGAATTAGGAGCATTTCATTCAGCTGTGTGACAGAAAAACCCCTTCCTCCATCTCCTGTACAAAATCATTATCAACACGTTTGTTGCTCTTTGATGCTTGGTGCGAAGCAGGTTGCTTATTTATTTATTGGAAGAAGAGAGATGCCCAGTCCTGCATTAAGTTTAACAGGAGATGAAAAGAGAGGTTGCTTGTAGGGACAGTGACATCTGAATTACTTGTGTAATTACATGATTCGTCCAGTGTCTGTTCCCTGCCTAATCTATGAGCTCCGTAAGGGTAGGGATTGTGTCTCTTGTTAGTCCAGTGCCTGTCACAATGTTAGCACATAATAGGTGCTCTACAAATACTTGTTGGATGAATATATGAATGAATGACTTTATTCAATGGCTCCATAAAACTTCTGATCCCTAGCTGAACTGAAGTCTAAAAGACAATGCTCTTTGTTCTTTTCCCCTGGGTCCTCAGGGTACCTTAGAAGACTAATAATTTGGAGGTTGGTGGGTCCAGCAGCAGCAGCAACTCTTAGGAAAATACTCTTAGAAGGGATACTTGTTAGCCCTAATGCAGTGGTGCTGTTGGCTGACAACAAAGCTGGAACACTATACGCATGAAATAATACAGGTCATCAAGATATCCACTTTATTTGCAGCAGAGGAGGCCAATCTTATTTCCATAAGTATTAAAGTTGCAACATTGCTCTGGCTTTTGCATGCTGTGTTATAAGGAAAAAAAAAAAAAGCTCTGCTTGAAGAATTGCCTATGTTCTTTCCCTGTTTAGCCTCTATGAACTTCCATTGTAAAGAGGAATTGACCTCCCATTGTACTCAGTCATGACACTTAGGAATAAATACAAAGTATACGTAGTTGCAACACCCTTCATTTTGTTCCTTGGGCTAAAACAAAGCATTATTTATAATAAACTGAGAAGGAAACTCTACAGGCTGCCTGGTGTCACTAAAAGAGAATGGTATTTTGAAACAGAAGATACAGGCTGAAGGTTCAACGCCACCATTTATTTACTGGGTAGTGAGCTTGGATTCTTGGAGCTTCAGTTTTCTCACCTGTAAGATAGAAATCTTGCCATGACGTGTGTACATGACATTTCGATGAAGTAGGTTTGATGTAGCTGTTTTGGCTTGGCCATTTTCATGTGGCCTAAAAATAACAAATGATTTAATCTTCAGATTTGTTGTTGTTCATTTCTTTGTTTTAATTTTTTAAGCAATGTACATATGAAAATTCTCATCCCATTCCTGTGAACCACTCAACTCCTGGCCTGGCATGGAAAGTTAGGGGTCATAGATGGATTAAAAGTCACTGATGTCTTCATCTACCCCAACACCAGAAGAACTAGATAGTGCCCAGCTACCACTACTGATCGTTCTAATCAGGGCCACAACAAATGGACCCTGATAGAATGGGAGAAAAATGTGGAAGAGATCCTCAAATTCCTAAAAACAAAAATCAGGCTTATTGGAACGGTGGAGATTGGGGGACTCCCAAAACTACTGCCCCAAGAGACTCTTTAAATCATGAACTGAAACTAACTCCTGAGGTTACCTTGCAGCTAAATAACAGATTGGCTCACAAAATAATGAATATCACCTATAAGCACTATGCTTCTTGAAAAAAATCACCTATATGAGATCAAAGTTCAACAATTACTTTAAAACAAAGATGAGAATATAAGGGGGCAGGGAGACTAGATTAACGGAAATGGAACAACCAGAATGGAAATAACCAGACTGTTCATGCATTGTGAAGAATGTAACCAATGTCACTGAACAATTTATTCAGAAATTGTTGACTCGGAACCTAAACTGCTGTGTAAATCTTCACTGAAAACATAACAAAATATTTTTCAAAAGTCAATGGTGTCTATAACTCATCAGACATGGAAGGGACTGGACGGGGGTAGAAGAGAGATGCTGATGAAGAGTGAGCTACTTGTATCAGGTGGACACTTGAGACTGTGTTGGCATCTCCTGTCTGGAGGGGGGATGGGAGGGTGGAGAGGGTTGGAGGCTGGCAAAATTGTCACGAAAAGAGAGACTGGAAGGGCTGACTCATTAGGGGGAGAGCAAGTGGGAGTATGGAGTAAGGTGTATATAAACTTATATATGACAGACTGACTTGATTTGTAAACGTTCACTTGAAGCTCAATAAAAATTTAAAAAAAAGTCAACGGTGTCTATTACATATAGAATTTCATAATTAAGGGGAAAATAATCATTGCTGGGAGAAAAAAGAATTGCTCTTTATTACAAAAACAACAGCAGCAATTTCCATTTACCTGGTAGTGGCGTAATTTGTATCAAGGGAAATGTGTTGTTTAGGGAAATATATTGAAGGCATTTTTGGGAGTGGCTTGGTCTGAAATGAGGGGGAAAAAGAGAGACAGAAGACTGAATTCCTCTGGAAGGTAAATTAGGGAAATTATAGAGTTTGTTAGGGGCAGTCTAGAAGAGGAAAGGCAAGTGGCTCAGACCCATGAAAAGGAAGAAGTATAAGGAGAAAAGGGGAGAGATCCAAGATGTGGGCAAGGTAAGTGAATGAGAAATTTCCTGTGACAGAGAATAAGCAGTGGCTGCTATAACAACGATGCTGATGATTACAATAATAAGCTGCTACCTCAACTGCACTGTGCTATCACCTCCTTACATTACCCAAAACTTTAGCAAAAGTTACTTCATATAAATTGGTCTAAATGGAATTGGGGAATGAAAGGAATTGATGTAGTATCCAGTACTGAGTATTCAAAGAGGTAAATCACAGAAGCAGAGCAGAGTGCTCTTACATTAGGTCTTTGATACATTTTGAATTAATTTTTCCATATGGTGTGAGGTAGGGATCCAAATTCATTCTCTTGCATGTGGATATACAGTTGTCCTGGCACCATTAGTTGAAAAGACTATTCTTTCCCAATTAACTTGTGTTGGCACCTTTGTCAAAACTATACATGTGAGGAGGAGCCAAGATGGCAGAATAGACAGACGCTTCCAGCAAGCCCTCTTTAAAACAAAGACCCCAAAAAATAAGTGAAACGAGTATATTTGTGACAAGCTGGGAGCCCTGAGCTTCAAAGGCAAGCTTAGAAAACAAACTGAGGGGCAGGGAGAGGAAGAGATCGTTCAGAAGCGGAGAGGAGTTACTGGACCTGAATCGCAGGGAGCCCTCAGGCACTATCCCCAGAGTGGCAGTGGTGGTGGGCTGGTACTAGCATTCGGCTGCAGCTTCCTCAGGGAGAAGCAGCCAGCTGCACAGCCTACTCACACCTCCAGAACCTGAAAAGAATGGTGCTCTCGGCAAAAGCTAAGTACTTGTGTATATTTTACCACCCCTCAACCCCAAGCCGGCTTCAGTGGCTAAATTCCCTGGGTCTGAGATAGGCACTGTTGAGCACCTAGAGCCATCCTCCTGACCTTGGGGAAGGAAAAAATTTGCAATTGGGGGAAAAGATAATTTGCTAGCTCCATAACCGGGGGAGGACAGGACAGAAGCAGTTCCTGTCCAGGCATAAATTGTCCGTGGACTTTGAGAGCACTTTTCCCTTCTGCATGGACCTGTGTGGGCCTATTTTGGGAGAATAGGCCCTTGTTGGCAGAATCCAACCGTTTCAGTGGTGCGGTGGAGGGGTAGGTGTTTGATGTTTGACATGGCTTTGCCTATTAAACAAGGTCCGACCTACCCACTTCAGGGACCTAAGGACTGATAGCTCCACTCAGGTCACCCAGCCACCCACAACAGAGGTCCAAAGATAACTGGTACCTCCCAGTCCTTACAACGAAAAACTTTGGGTGCCCATGGTCCATCTGCAGAACCCACCCACCTGCACGCTGTAGGGAACAGGGACACACTTTCCTCAGAGACACTCGGGGGCTGGTTCTCAGCCCCCTGCCTTGTTCAAAGCGTGACTCCCTGTTGCAACCAGATACCGGTATATATGCCAATCACCCTTGCCCCCCTAAGACTGTAGGACAGAGCCTGTGCCACACACTTGATGATCAGGTACCTGGAAACCCGAGCTGAATTCATACAAGTGAATGAACTCCTACATGGATATACCTGAAAACAGCTCTAGCCAGCTGGGGACAGGACGTCAGAGTTCCAAAGGTGAAAATAATCGAGCTAGCTCACTCAAGCAACCCATAGGGGTATTCCAAAACAAAACAAAGCAAGAAGGTATGACACAGTAAGCAAGCATAAACTAATACAATAACTTATAGATGGCTCAGAGACAACAGTCAATATCAAATATCAAGTCACATAAAGAAACAGGCCATGATCACCTCAACAGGCTCTCAAAACAAAGAATCCAGGGATCTTCTAGATGAAAGTGCATTCTAGAATTACCAGAGCAAGAATATAAAAGTTTAATGTACAGAACCCTTCAATACATGAGGAAGGAAATGAGGCAATACGCAGAACAAGCAAAGGAACATACAGATAAAGCAATTGAAGAAATTAGAAAGATTATTCAGGAACATAATGAAAAGTTTAAAAAGCTGGAAAAATCCATAGACAGGCGGCAATCAGAAATTCGGAAGATTAACAATAAAATTACAGAAGTAGACAAATCAATAGAAAGTTAGAGGAGCAGAATTGAGCAAGTAGAAGCCAGAATTTCTGAACTTGAAGATAAATCACTTGGCACTAATATATTTGAAGAAAAATCAGATCAAAGAATTAAAAAAAAAAAATGAAGAAACCTTAAGAATCATGTGGGACTCTAACAAGAGAAATAACCTACAAGTGATTGGAGTACCAGAACAGGGAGGGATAACAGAAAATACAGAGTAAATTGTTGAAAATTTGTTGGCAGAAAACTTCCCTGGTATCACGAAAGATGAGAAGATATCTATCCAAGATGCTCATCGAACTCCACATAAGGTAGATGTTAAAAGAAAGTCACCAAGACATATTATAATCACACTTGCCAAAACCAAAGATAAAGAGAGAATTTTAAGAGCAGCTCGGGATAAATGAAAAGTCACCTACAATGGAGAGCCAGCGAGAACAGGCTCGGACCACTCGGCAGAAAAAATGCAGGCAAGAAGGCAATGGGATGACTTATTTAACAGATTGAAGGAAAAGAATTGCCTGCCAAGAATCATATATCCAGCAAAACTGTCTCTTAAATATGAAGGTGAAATTTGGACATTTCCAGAAATCAGAAGTTTAGGGAATTTGTAAAAACCAAACCCAAACTACAAGAAATGCTAAAGGGAGTTCTTTGGTTAGAAAATCAACAATATCAGGTATCAACCCAAGACTGCAACACTGGGCAGAGCAACCAAAAGTCAACCCAGACGGGGAAATCCATAAAAACAAAGCAAGATTATAAAAAAAAAGAAGGTCAAAACAGGGTAACAGCAATGTTATTATATAAAAGAAGACAATATTAAAATAATAAAAAGGGACTAAGAAATTTAATCATACACCTTCCATATGGAGAGGAAGATACGGAGATACAAAGACATAAAAGTTAGATTTAAATTTAGAAAAATGGGGTAAATAATAAGGTAACCACCTAGGAGACAAATTATCCTACTCATCAAAATAAAGTATAAGAAAAAAATAGAGACTCAGCAGAAACAAAATCAACAACAACAAATATGAGGAAAGGACAATATATAAAGATAATCTACTCAGTATATAAAATTAAGTGGGAAAAAGAAACTGTCAACAACACACACAAAAAGACATCAAAATGATAGCACTAAATTCATACCTACCCATAATTACCCTGAATGTAAATGGACAAAATGCACCAATAAAGAGATAGAGAGTGGCAGAATGTATTAAAAAACAAGATCCATCTATATGCTGCCTACAAGAGACACACCTTAGGCTTAGAGACACAAACAAACTAACACTCAAAGGATGGAAAAAAATATATCAAGCAAACAACAATCAAAAAAGAGCAGGAGTGGCAATATTAATTTCTGACAAAATAGACTTTAAAGTTAAATCCATCAGAAAGGATAAGGAAGGACACTCTATAATGATTAAAGGGACAACACACCAAGAAGATATAACCATATTAAATATTTATGCACCCAATGACAGGGCTGCAAGATACATAAAACAAACTCTATCAGCATTGAAAAGTGAGATAGACAGCTCTACAATAATAGTAGGAGACTTCAACACACCACTTTCAGTGAAAGACAGGACATCCAGAAAGAAGCTCGATAAAGACACGGAAGATCTAAAGGCCACAATCAACCAACTTTACCTCATAGACATATTCAGAGCACTCCACCCAACAGCAACCAAGTGTACTTTCGTTTCTGGTGCACATGAAACATTCTCTAGAATAGACCATATATTGGGTCATAAAGCAAGCCTTAGCAGAATCCAAAACATTGAAATATTACAAAGCATCTTCTCTGACCAAAAGGCCATAAAAGTGGAAATCAATAACGGGAAAAGAAATCAAACACTTGGAAACTAAGAACACCTTGCTCAAAAAAGACTTGATTATAGAAGACATTAAGGATGGAGTAAAGAAATTCAGAGAATCCAATGAGAATGAAAACACTTCCTATCAGAACTTTGGGACAAGGCAAAAGCAGTGCTCAGAGGCCAATTTCTATCAATAAATGCACACATCCAAAAAAGAAGAAAGAGCCAAAATCAAAGAATTATCCCTGCAACTTGGACAAATAGAAAGAGAGCAACAAAAGAAACCCACAGGCACCAGAAGAAAACAAATAATAAAAATTAGAGCTGAACTAAATGAAATAGAAAACAGAAAAACAATTACAAGAATTAAGAAGACCAAAAGTTGTGTTTTTAAAAAAATCAACAAAATTGAAAAACCACTGGCCAAACTGAGAAAAGAAAAACAGGAGAGGAACCAAATAACCCAAATGAGAAATGTGATGGGCAATATTACAACAGACCCAACTGAAATTTAAAAAATCCTAACAGATTACTATGAGAAATTGTATTGTAATAAATTTGAAAACCTAGAAGAAATGGATGAATTCCTAGAAACAGACTACCTACCTAAACTAACACAAACAGAGGTAGAACAACTAAATAGACCCATAACAAAAGAAGAGATTGAAAAGGTAATCAAAAAACTCCCAACAAAAAAAAGCCCTGGTCTGGACGGCTTCACTGCAGAGTTCTACCAAACTTTCAGAGAAGAGTTAACACCACTATTACTAAAGTTATTTCAGAGCATAGAAAAGGACAGAATACTACCAAACTCATTCTATGAAGCCAGCATATCCCTGATACCAAAACCAGGTTAAAGATACCACAAGAAAAGAAAATTATAGACCTCTATCCCTCATGAACGTAGATGCAAAAATCCTCAACCAAATTCTGGCCAATAGAATTCAACAACATATCAAAAAAATAATTCACCATGACCAAGTGGGATTCATACCAGGTATGCAGGGATGGTTCAAAACAATTAATGTAATCCACCACATAAATAAAGGCAAGAATCACATGATTTTATCAATTGATGCAAAAAAGGCATTTGACAAAGTTCAACACTCATTTATGATAAAAACTCTCAGCAAAATAGGAATAGAAGGAAAATTCCTCAACATAATAAAGGGCATTTATACAAAGCCAACTGCCAACATCACCCTAAATGGAGAGAGTCTGAAAGCATTTCCATTGCGATTGGGGACCAGACAACGTTGCCCTTCATCACTGCTCTTATTCAACATTGTGTTGGAGGTCCTAGCCAGAGCAATTAGGCTAAATAAAGAAATAAAGGGCATCCAGATTGGCAAGTAAGAAGTAAAAGTATCTCTATTTGCAGATGACATGATCTTATACACAGAAAACCCTAAGGAATCCTCAAGAAAACTACTGAAACTGATAGAAGAGTTCAGCAGAGTATCGGGATACAAGATAAAAATACAAAAATCAGTTGGATTCCTCTACACCAACAAAAAGAACATAGAACAGGAAATCACCAAATCAATGCCATTTACAGTAGCCCGCAAGAAGATATAATACTTAGGAATAAATCTTACCAGAGATGTAAAAGACTTATACAAAGAAAACTACAGTACACTTCTGCAAGAAACCAAAAGAGACTTATTAAGTGGAAAAACATACCTTGCTCATTGATAGGAAGACTTAACATCATAAAAATGTCTATTCTACCAAAAGCAATCTATACATTTAATGCAATTCTGATCCAAATCCCAGCAACATTCTTTAATGAGATGGAGAAACAAATCGCCAACTTCATATGGAAGGGAAAGAGGTCCCAGATAAATAAGGCATTACTGAAAAAGAAGAACAAAGTGGGAGGCCTTACTTTACCTGATTTTAGAACCTATTATACCGCCACAGTAGTCAAAACAGCCTGGTACTGGTACAACAACAGATGCATAGACCAATGGAACAGAATTGAGAATCCAGATATAAATCCATCCACATATGAGCGGCTGATATTTGACAAAGGCCCCAAAACAGTTAAAAATGGGGAAAAGACAGTCTTTTTAACAAATGGTGCTGGTATAACTGGATATCCATCTGCAAAAAAATGAAACAAGACCCATGCCTCACTCCATGCAAAAAATGAGCTCAAAATGGATCAAAGACCTAACTATAAATATAAAATATAAAACAATAAAGATCATGGAAGGAAAAATAGGGACATTAGGAGCCCTAATACATGGCATAAACAGTATACAAAACATTATTAGGAATGCAGAAGGAAAACTAGATAACTGGGAGCTCCTAAAAATCAAACACCTATGCTCATCCAAAGACTTCACCAAAAGAGTAAAAAGACTACCCACAGACTGGGAAAAAGTTTTTAGCTATGACATTTCCGATCAGCGCTTGATCTCTAAAATCTACATGATGGTCCAAAAACTCAACTACAAAAAGACAAATAACCCAATTAAAAAGTGGGCAAAAGATATGACTAGACACTTCACTAAAGAAGTCATTCAGGTAGCTGACAGATGCATGTGGAAATGCTCACGATCATAAGCCATTAGAGAAATGCAAATCAAAACTACAATGAGATTTCATCTCACTCCAACAAGGCTGGCATTAATCCAAAAAACACAAAATAATAAATGTTGGAGAGGGTGTAGAGAGATTGGAACACTTCTACACTGCTGGTGGGAATGTAAAATGTTACAGCCACTTTGGAAATTGATTTAGTGCTTGAACTACCATACGACCCCGCAATCCCAGTTCTCGGAATATATCCTAGAGAAAAAAGACTCTTTACATGAACAGATACATGCACACCCATGTTTATTGCAGCGTAACCAAGGTGCCCATCAACGGATGAATGGATAATCCGTGAATGGTATATTCACACAATGGAATACTAAGCATCAATAAAGAACAGTGACGAATCTGTGAAACATTTCATAACATGGAGGAACCTGGAAGGCATTATGCTGAGTGAAATTAGTCAGTTGCAAAAGGACAAATATTGTGTAAGACCACTATTATAAGAATTTGAGAAATAGTTTAAACTGAGAAGAAAACACTTTTGTGGTTACGAGAGGGGGGAGGGAGGGAGGGTGGGAGGGGGTATTCACTAATTAGATAGTAGATAAGAGCTACTTTAGGTGAAGGGAAAGACAACACACAATACAGGGGAGGTCAGCACAACTGGACCAAACCATAAGCAGAGAAGATTCCTGAATAAACTGAATGCTTTGAAGGCCAGTGTAGCAGGGGCAGGGTTTTGGGGGCCATGGTTTCAGGGGACATCTAAGTCAATTGGCATAATAAAATCTATTACGAAAAATTCTGCATCCCACTTTGAAGCATGGCGTCTGGGGTCTTAAACGCTAGCAAGCACCCCTCTAAGATGCATCAATTGGTCTCAACCCACCTGGATCAAAGGAGAATGAAGAACACCAAGGACACAAGGTGATTATGAGCCCAAGAGACAGAAAGGGCCACATGAACCAGAGACTACATCATCCTGAGACCAGAAGAACTAGATGGTGCCCAGCTACAAGCGATGACAGGGAACGCAACAGAGAACCCCTGAGGAGGCAGGAGAGCAGTGGGATACAGACCCCAAATTCTCATAAAAAGACCAGGCTTAATGGTCTGACTGAGACTAGAAGGACCCCGGTGGTCATGGCCCCCAGGACTTTTGTTGGCCCAGGACAGGAACCATTCTCAAAGCCAACTCTTCAGACATGGATTGGACTAGACAATGGGTTGGAGAGGGATGCTGGTGAGGAGTGAGCTTCTTGGATCAGGTGGACACTTGAGAGTATGTTGGCATTTCCTGCCTGGAGGGGAGATGAGAGGGTGGAGGGGGTTAGAAGCTGGTGAAATGGACACAAAAAGAGAGAGTGGAGGGAGAGAGTGGGCTGTCTCATTAGGGGGAGAGTAATTGGGAGTATGTAGCAAGGTGTATATGTTTTTGTGTGAGAGGCTGACTTGATTTGTAAACTTTCACTTAAAGCACCATAAAAATTATTTTAAAAAATTAACTAAAAAAACTGTACATGTAAGAGTTTATTTCTGTGGTCTGATTTTATTCCATTGATCTACATTTTTATTTTTATGCTAGTACCACATTGTCTTGATTACCATAACTTTGTAGGAAGTTCCAAAAACCGGAATTGAGTTCTCCAACTTTGTTTTCCTTTTCAATATGGTTTTGGTTATTCTGAGTCCCCTGCATTTCCACATGAATCTTAGGATGGTTTGTCAATGTCTGCAAAAAAAGCAGTTGGGAACTTGATAGAGATAACATTGAATCTTGAGATCAATTTGTTGAGTATTGCATTCTTAACAATATTTAGTCTTCCAATCCACAAATGTCTTTCCATTTATTTAGGTCTTCTTCATATTCTTTCAATAATGTTTTCTAGTTTCAGTGTACAAGTCTCACATATCTTTTGTTAAATTTACTCCTATGTATTTTATTATTTTTGGTGCTATTATAAATGGATCTGTTTTCTTAATTTAATTTTTTGGATAGTTCATAAGTTGTGTCGTTTGGTGCTGTCGAGTTGGTTCTGACTCATTGTGACCCTATGTACAACAGAATGAAACACTGCCCGATCCCGCACCATGCTCACCATCGTTGCTATGTTTGAGCCCATTGTTGCAGCCACTGTTTTAATTTATCTTGTTGAGGGTCTTCCTCTTTTTCACTGACCCTCTACTTCACCAAGCATAATGTCCTTCGCCAGAGTCTGTTCTCTCCTGATAGTATGTCTAAAATATGTGAGATGAAGTCTCACCATCCTTGCATCTAAGGATCATTCTGGCTGTACATTTTCCAAGACAGATTTGTTTGTTCTTCTGGCAGTCCGTGTTATATTTAATATTCTTCACCAACACCAGAATTCAAAGGCATCACTTCTTCAGTCTCCCTTATTCTTTGTCCAGCTTTCCCATGCATGTGAGGCAATTGAAAATACTATGCCCTGGGTCAGGTGTACTTTAGTCTTCAAAGTTAACATCTTTGTTTTTTAACACTTTAAAAAGGTCTTTAGAAATACAATTAAGTTGCATATATTGGTCTTGGGAACCCTGGTGGTGTAGTGATTAAGTGCTACGGCTGCTAACCAAAGGGTCGGCAGTTCAAATCTGCCAGGCGCTCCTTGGAAACTGGGGCAGTTCTACTCTGTCCCCTATAAGGTCGCTATGAGTCAGAATCGACTTGACGACACTGGGTTTAGTTTTTTTGTTTATATTGATCTTATATCTTGAAACCTTGCTGAACTCATTTATTAGCATGTACCCACAGTTTTTCTGTGGATTATTTAGGATTTTTCATATACAAGATCATGCCATCTACAAATATAGTTTTACTTTTTTCCCAATCTGTATACATTTTATTTTTTCTTGACCAATTGCCCTGACTAGAACTTCCAATATAATGTTGATTAAAGTGGTGAGAGTGGACATCTTTGTCTTGTGGCTTATCTTAGAAGGAAAGCTTTTGGTCTTTCACAATTAAGTATGATAGTAACTGTGGATTTTTTGTAGATACCCTTTAGCATGTTGGAAAAATTACCTTCTATTTCTAGCTTGTTGTGTGTTTTTTATGAAAGAATGTTGGATTTTGTCAAATGCCTTTTCTGCATCTATTGAGGTAATCATTTGTTTTTATTCCTTTTGTTCTATTAGTATGGCATGTTTCATTGGTTGATTTTCATATGTTGAACTATCTTTGGTCATGGTGTATAACCCTTTTCGTATGTTGTTGGATTTGGTTTGTATTTTGTTAAGAACACGCACAGAGCCCTGGGTATTTGTACAACCTTTTTTTTTTTTATGCATGGTGTTCTAGATTCTCAGGAATATGTTGGGGTTTTTCAAAGGCCCCTGTGGATATCTCATCCCCACATCTTTTCCTTTTAAGATTTTTTTTTTTTTTTAAATCTCCAACTGGTGTTGTCACCTGAGGCAACTGCAATGTTAAACAATTGCCTCTGATTATTTTCAAGAAACACCCTGGGGAAAAAGGCTGTTTAAACTGAGTGAGCTCTGAGTTAGGTCAAGGGAATAACAAGAATGTATTCCTTTAAAAATTTTTTAATTAAAATTTTTATTGAAGTATAACATATACAGAAAAGTGTACAAATCATTAGGATATAGATTAGTATATACAAATTAATTCTTAAGTTAACATAACCTTAGCCAGATTCAAGATGGAGCATCTTGATTTTGAATGCCTTTTTTTCTTCCAGTATTCCCAGAATCCTCTCGTCCCCTCAAAGACCCAGCTGCCTCCGCAGGCTCTGATATATCTCTCATCTAAATCACTGAAGTATTCTTTTTCTGCACCATTATATAGCAAATCTGAATTGAATCATGATCTGTCTTGATATGGATATGCCCTGTGTCCTCAATTTTACTGTGAGTTCCTTGCTATAGGAACCAAGCCGTGTTTATCTTTACACCCCACTGCCTAGCAGGTGTTGTGCACAATTGTGGAGCTCAACAGTTCAATGAACTTTGAGTGATAATGCATAATACATAGAATTTGCTCTGTAGGTAGCCCTTGGATCATTCAATCGTGACTCTAGTTGAGTAAAATTGAGAGAATTCTTCCAGTCCCTTTTAGTACCAATATTGTTTTCTATTCTAATTGGACATGAGGCAGAACCACAGATTTGAGCTGCCCACAAAATGCTTCCAACTTCTCCCAACCTCACATGGGAGGGTTGTTTCAGATGAAGTAATAGGCAGTTTCCAAACACTGGAGACTTATTTAGAAAGCCTTGTATCTAGGGAACTAAAAGCTGCTGTCCAGTCGAACCCTTGGGTAATTATGGTTCCAAGTCTTGTTATTTAGTTTTCTTAAATGTATTATTGCCTTTAAAACTCAACCAGATAGTCAACGCAGTGCAATGTAAAATAATTCCAATAGATTCTCTTGCCACATGATCCCAATTCCTTCGGTAGTTAAGGAGTCCTAAAAAAATGCACTATAAATGTTTTTGTCTTGAGCCTTTCAGGCAGATTCTTTCTTTTTGGCTTATTTTTATTCAAATTTATATGAAGTTCATTCTATTCTTCTGTTCTCAGATCTCTCATTCTTATTAAGGTATAAAGACTATTAGGAATTGTGTTATCTCTATACCCCTTAGGGTTATTGAATTTTTTTAAAAAATTGAGATCAGGGGTTTTCCCAATGCTGACTGCATAAAATTTCCTCTCTGCTTAGTATTAGGAAATAGTCCAGGGATAGGCCATTTCCAGCAAGAGGGCAGATGCTATTTTGCATTTTTCATAATCCATTATATACTACCTAGATGGCAGCAATTTTCTTTCATAGAGCTCCATGCCTGGATATACCTTTCTACTCAGTTTTGTTCTAGATATTTGGGAGGCCTTTGCTTTCAGTAATAAAAAAGAGAATTTTCCACAGCTTTCTGTTGATGGTTAAGCCCTTGGACCTCAGTTAAAATGAGAATGGATTTTGTATAGAAAATACCAAAACAAGTTTTATGCATTTGAATCTCTCCAAGAGCAACAATTGTTGTTGTTAGGTGCCATCGTGTCAGCTGCAACTCATGGCAACCCTACGTACAACAGAATGAAACACTGCCTGGTTCTGCACCATTCTCACAACCACTGTTATGTTTGACCCTATCGCTGCAGCCACGGTGTCAATCCATTCCGTAGGCTGTCTTATTCTTTTTCACTGACCTCTGTTTTACCAGACACGATGACCTTCTCTAGGAACGGTTCCCTCCTGATAACACGCGCAAAGTACATAAGACAAAGTCTCGCCATCCTCACCTCTAAGGAGCATGCTGGTTGTACTTCTTCCTAGACAGATTGGTTCATTCTTCTGGCAGTCCATAGCATATCTGATATTCTTCACCAACACCACAATTCAAGGGCATCAATTCTTCTTTGGTCTTCCTTATTCATTGTCCAGGTTTTGCATGCATTTGAGGCCATTGAAAATACTCTGGCTTGGGTCAGCCACACCTTAGTCCTTTAAGTGACATCGTTTTTTTTTTTTTTTTTTTAACGCTTTAAAGAGGTCTTTTGCAGCAGATTTGCCCAATGCAATATGTTGCTTGATTTCCTGACTGCTGCCTCCTGAGTGTTGATTGTGGATCCAATAAAATGAAACTCTTGACAACTTCAATATTTTCTCCCTTTATCATGGTGTGACTTATTGGTCCACTTGTGAGAATTTTTGTTTTCTTTATGTTGAGGCATAATTCATACTGAAGGCTATCGTCTTTGATCTTCATCAGTAAGTGCTTCAAATCCTCTTCACTTTCAGCAAGAAAGGTTGTGTCATCTGCATATCGAAGGTTGTTAATGAGCCTTCCTTCCAATTCTGATGCTGCATTCCTCTTCATATAATCCAGCTTCTTGGATTATTTGCTCAGCATACAAATTGAATAAGCATGGTGAAGGGATACAACTATGACACACATGTTTCCTGATTTTAAACAATGCAGTATCCCTTTGTTCTGTCTGAACGATTGCCTCTTGGTCTATGTATGGTTCCTCACGAGCTAAATTAAGTGTTTTTTGGAATTCCCATTCCTCACAATGTTAACCATAATTTGTTATGTTGCACACAGCTGAATGCCTTTTCATAATCAACAAAATACAGGTAAGTCTTTCTGGTATTCTCTGCTTTTGCCAAGATCCATCTGACTTCAACAATGATATCCTGCATTCCACATCCTCTTCTGTATCCAGCTTGAATTTCTGGCAGTTCGCTGTCAATGTACTGCTGCAACTACTTCTGAATTTTCTTCAGCAAAATTTTACTTGCCTGTGATATCAATGATATTGTTCAATAATTTCTGCATCCTGTTGGATCATTTTTCTTTGGAATGGGCATCTCTTCCAATCATTTGGCCAGGTAGCTGTCTTCCAAATTTCTTGGTATAGACAACTGAGAGTTTCCAGCATTGCACCTGTTGTTAAACATCTCAACTGGTATCCTGTCAATTCTTGGAGACTTGTTTTTCACCACTGCCTTAAAAAAAAAAAAATTTTTTTTTTTTTCAGTGCAGCTTATATTTCTTCCTTCAGTATCATTGGTTCTTTATTATATGCTGCCTCCTTAAATGGTTGAACATCGACCAATTCTTTTTTGGTACAGTGACTCTGTGTATTCCTTCCATCTTCTTTTGATGCTTCCTTCATCATTCAATATTTTGCCTACAGAATCCTTCAGTATTGCAGCTTGAGGCTTGAATTTTTTCTTCAGTTCTTTCAGTTTGAGAAATGCTGAGTGTGTTCTTCACTTTTGGTTTTCTAACCCCAGGTCTTTGCACATTTCATTATAATACTTTACTTTGTCTTCTTGAGCTGCCCTTTGAAATCTTCAGCTCTTTTACTTCATCATTTATTTCATTCACTTTAGCTACTCTATGTTCTAGAACAAGTTTCAGAGTCTCTTCTGACATCCATTTTGGTCTTTTCTTTCTTTCTTTTTTTTTTTTTAATAATTTTTATTGTGCTTTAAGTGAAAGTTTACAAATCAAGTCAGTCTCTCACACCAAAACCCATATACACCTTGCTACACACTTCCAATTACTCTTCCCCTAATGAGACAGCCTGCTCTCTCATCCACTCTCTCTTTTTGTGTCCATTTTGCCAGCTTCTAATCCCCTCCACCCTCTCATCTCTCCTCCAGGCAGGAGATGCCAACATAGTCTCAACTGTCCACCTGATCCAAGAAGATCACTCCTCACCAGCATCCCTCTCCAACCCATTGTCTAGTCCAATCCATGTCTGAAGAGTTGGCTTTGAGAATGGTTCCTGTCCTGGGGCAACAGAAGGTCTGGGGGCCATGACCACAGGGGTCCTCCCAGTCTCAGTCAGACCATTAAGTCTGGTCTTATGAGAATTTGGGGTCTGCATCCCACTGCTCTCCTGCTCCCTCAGGGGTTCTCTGTTGTGTTCCCTGTCAGGGCAGACATCGGTTGTAGCTGGGCACCATCTAGTTCTTCTGATCTCAGGATGATGTAGTCTCTGGTTCATGTGGCCCTTTCTGTCTCTTGGGCTCATAATCACCTTGTGTCCTTGGTGTTCTTCATTCTCCTTTGATCCAGGTGGGTTGAGACCAATTGATGCATCTTAGATGGGTGCTTGCTAGCGTTTAAGACCCCAGATGCCACGCTTCAAAGTGGGATGCAGAATGTTTTCGTAATAGATTTTATTATGCCAATTGACTTAGATGTCCCCTGAAACATTCCTGTCTTTTTAATGACCTTTTTCTTTCTTCACGTATGATGTCCTTCTGCCATCCCACAACTTGTCTGGTCTTCTGTCATCAATATTCAATGTGTCAAATTTATTCTTGAGATGGTCTCTAAATTCATGTGGAACTTACTGAAGGTTGTAGTTTGGCTTTTGTGGACTTGTTTTAATTTTCTTCAGCTTCATCTTGAACTTACACAGGAGAAATTGATAGTCTGTTCCACAGTCAGCCCCTGGCCTTGTTCTGACTGGTGATATTGAGCTTCTCCATCATTTCTTTCCACAGATGTAGTCGATTTGATTCTATTTATTCCATCTGATGAGGTCCACATGTATAGTCCTATGGACCAGGCAGAAGAACCTGGAGATCTACTTGTTAAAAAAAAATCGGTGAAAACCTTATGAATAGCAGCAGAACATTGTTTGATATAGTGCTGGAAGATGAGCCTCTCAGGTTGGAAAGCACTCAAAATACGACTGGGGAAGAGCTATCTCCTAAAAATAGGAGTGAACCTTAATGTCATGGGTGGAATCAAGCTTTTGAGATCTTCATTTGCTAATGTGACATAGCTCAAAATGAGCAGAAATAGCTGCAAATATTCATTAATAATTGGAACATGGAATGTACAAAGTGTAGGAAAATTGGAAGTCACCAAAAATGAAATGGAACACATAAAGATGGATATTCTAGGCATTAGTGAACTGAAATGGACTGGTATTGGCCATTTTGAATCAAACAGTTATATGTTCTACTGTGCTGGAAATGACAAATTGAAGAATGGCATTGCAATCATCATCAAAAAGAACATTTCGCTATCTATCCTGAAGCACAACACTGTAAGTGATAGGATGATATCCATACACCTACAAGGAAGAACAGTTAATATGAGTATTATTCAAGTTTACGTACCAACTACTAATGCCAAGGATGAAGAAATTTAAGATTTTTACCAACTTCTGTAGCCTGAAATTAATCAAACATGCAATCAAAACACATTGATAATTACTGGTGATTGGAATGCAAAAGTTGGAAACAAAGAAGAAGGATTGATATTTGGAAAATATGGCCTTGGTGATAGAACTCATGCTAAGGATCACATGATAGAATTTTACAAGAGCAACAATACTCTGTACATATTCTCACAGTCTCAGGAGTCAGGCTACCTGGGATCCAAGCTCACCTCTGGTACTTACCAGCTATATGTCCTTGTAGTGAGTTACTTAATCTTTTTTGTTTCATCCTCAATAAAATGGGGATTATAATACTACCTATTTCATAGTGGTGTGGTGAGGATTAAATGAAATAATGAAAGTAAAACACTTACATGACATTCAACTTAGTAAAAGCTCAACAAATGCTACTGCTATTTTCACTGCATTTGGCTCTTTGTTCAAATCCATGGAGTTTTTGGAGGCAAAAAAAAAAAAAAAAACCTCACAGGGGATTGATAGCTACATATAGAGAAGTACCACAAAATCTGTCAAACCTCTGTCCTGAGAAATACTTGGGTTTCTGTTAAGTCCTTGCTGTTTTACCAAATAATTTGTAATTGTTTCCCGGCACTAGCGTCCCACGAATAAGACCATCCACTTCTCCATTTCTTGTAACCTAATATGGCAAAAATCCTCTAACAGAAAGCCAGGAAGAGGGAGTGGAGAAGGAACCAGACCAAAATAAACTAAACACACTTTGTCCCTGTTCTAAGTATTTCTGGCAACGGTAGCATAGTGTTGATACTAGTTAAACTTAATGCATTCAGAAAGATATGGAGAAATGCCTGTCTTCACACTGAGTTGAAGTTTTCATCTCAGTAGGGTATATATGCATTATGCTCTGTGATGCTAGGGTGAACTATTAGTACTCTCCCAAGATTAGCCTTTATGTTAAAAGAGGCCGGGGAGTTATTGTAAAAGCCGTTCTTTATCTGCATAAGTTCCAGGCAAGATACACCCTGAGCACAAAAAAAAAAAAAAAAAAAAAAAAAACCCAGTGCATAGAAATAATCTGAGTCAGGTGTCAGAGAGAAAGGCTTTGTATGACCATAGATGCTAAATGTACCAACTAATATCATTAACAATTACTAATAAGCACCTCTGGAAAATTACACCGAAGGTTACCCTGACAACAAATGTGTAACAGGACTATGTCACATGGCCTAGCAAACGTGTGAAGTCTGCCAAGCCTTGGAGAAATCACCCTAGAAGAAACAAACGGTAACCTGCAGCTCTTATATATTTCTGTTTTTTAGGCAATGGCAGTGCTGTACCTTTTGACTATACACTCATGCGCTGCATGACTTCCCTCTGCACAATGTCGGGCCCAGCTAGCACCCTCCGGGGGATGCCTGCAGCTCAACTTGGCAGCAATGCCGCTCCGCTGTCCCTGACGGTAAAAAAACAGGCGCCCCCGCTGGTGGGAGGAGTGGGCGCCTAATCCTGCTCCAGAGCTCCTGAGATCAGCAGGCATCCCAGGGCCCAGCCAGGGTGGTGGCGCAGGATGGCTGAGACAGCTCCCCTGCTGCCCATGCCCTTGCCCGGTGCCTGTTACCTGACTTCCCTGTTCTGGGGCTAGAGGCTCGATCCTGGGCGGGACCAGGCTGAGTGCTTACCTGAGGCTCAGCAGAGGGAGCTGCCCTTGCTGAGCACCGGCCAACAGCCCTCCAACTCTCTCCTCTGTGTGCCCAGTCGCCCCGTAGCCCAGAATCAAATGTTTGCACAACATCTAAATCACATAATGTCCTATTTCACAAAATACGTCACGGATATTAAGCATGACTGTAGTGAGATTAATCCATCTGCCTGTGTCACAGGTGCTATCTCCTTGAAACTTGCTTATCCAGAGATGGCTAAAATTAAATCTGGTGACTTTTTTCTTTAGATAATTTTCCAGTAGGTGTTTTGCTGTTTACTCACTCTCCTACGAGACTTTGAGAAACCAGTGGGGTTGTTGACTCTGACATATGAGAACTTCTAGATCTATTCCTAGCAGGTAAATCAAAATATATAATGAATGGTATCTCTGGGAGGAAGATTCATTAACAACCTGCATTATGCAGATGACACAACCTTGCTTGCTGAAAGTAAAGAGGACTTGAAGCACTTACTGATAAAGATGGAAGACTATAGCCTTCAGTATGGATTACACCTCAACATAAAGAAAACAAAAATGCTCACAACTGGACCAATAAGCCACACCATGATAAACAGAGAAAAGATTGAAGTTGTCAAGGATTTCATTTTACTTGGGTCCACAGTCAACAGCCATGGAAGCAGCAGTCAAGAAATCAAAAGGCGGCTTTGCTTTGGGCAAATCTGCTGCAAAGGATCTCTTCAAATTGTTGAAAATCAAAGCTGTCACCTTGAAGACTAAGGTGCACCTGACTCAAACCATGGTATTCCCATTCGCATCATATGCATGCGAAAGCTGGACAATGAATGAGGAAGACTGAAGAAGAACTGACACCTTTGAATTGTGGTGTTGGCAAAGAATATTGAGTATACTGTGGACAGCCAAAAGAATAAACAAATCTGTCTTGGAAGAAGTACAACCAGAATGCCCCTTAGAAGCAAGGATGGTGAGACTGCGTCTTACATACTTTGGACATGTGGTCAGGAGGGATCAGTCCCTGGAGAAGGACATCTTGCTTGTAAAGTACAGGTCAGTGGAAAAGAGGAAGACCCTCAATGAGATGGGTTGACACATTGGCTGCAAGAATGGGCTCAAGCATAACAACAATTGCGAGGATGGCGCAGGACCGGGCAGTGTTTCATTCTGTGGTACATAGGGTTGCTATGAGCTGGAACTGACTCAACAGCACATAAGAACAACAACATCTCTTAGCATTGTACAGTGCACAATGTGCAATTGTATACAAGGGTCATAAGTCATTTATAAGTCACATGAGTGATTTATCTGTTAGCAAGTCTGGGAGAAAGAACTGAGTATGTGTAACTCAGTCTCTTCCTCCTACTTATTTTGGGATTTGCCTTGCTGCACAGAGCTCCTCCATGTCGTAAATTTTATGAGCGTTTTCCCCCCACTCCACCTACTGGAGGTCTGTCTAGGAGGCCCTTTGTTGCCACAGAGCTAAACCTCATTCACCAAATACCTTGGTTTTTTTTTGGCCTTTATCAATTCTGAATTTGGGCAGGGAACAGGGACTGGGTAGGGACTATTTAAAGGCCCAATCTTCATTATTTATTGAGCATCAACTATGTGCCAGACTCTGCAAGCACATCACCTCATTCTATCATTACCATGTCCGAAAGTTGGCATTGTTATTCCCACTTTACAGAAGAATTGAGGTCACTGTCACTAAAGGGCAGAGGTGGCATTTAAGCCTAAGTCTGCCTGATTCAAATGCTTACCCTGTTTCCACTCCACAGTGGTTACCAAACAATTTTTACGGGTAGCACTCTTTTCTACGAATAAATCCTCTAGAGCCAGAACTTGATGAGGCTGCCTTGTTTTTCCAGGAAGTTTTCCGCCTTTGAAGGGTGCAGTCTTACAGCTTTTCCATCACTCGTTTTAGTGGAAAATATTTGAGTTTTCCTTCCTGACAGGTTTCTGCTTTACACAGGTTCTAGCTTTTGCAGGTTTTACTGTGTTTCTGTTCAAGTTGAATATGTGAAACAGAAAAAGGAGGATGCTCAGGTTGCCATGTGGATGGGGGCTTAGCGCTCCACTTATCTAACCCCCTACCCTCCATTCTTTATGGCAACCCCTAGGTGTTCCCAGTGTGACTTTTCGAAGTGACTTTTGCAAGCCACTGCCTCTCTTAGTTACTATAGAAGCTTTGCAGTGAGGTTTTTCAAGTCAAGGACTACCAAGAAGGGGGTTACAATTCTCAGTTCTCAGTCCAGGGAAAGCCAACAGGGAGCTGTTCCCTGAGAAGGAGTCATCTTGAGGACCAAACCCCTGCCTTGTGTGCTCTTTGCCTTGGGCTGTCCTGGTTCTGGCCTGCCAGGAAGTGAGAAAAGATCATATGGGATGACAGCTTGGCTCTCCTAACTGTCCCTCAGGGCAGGCTGGGCCAATTCTTCCCAAATATGGGAAGTGCTGAAGGGTTGAATGGAAAAGGGCATGGTCTTCAAGGAAGAGCGCGGGTTCTGGAAGGCTTCCCTGGAGCACAGCCACACGTGGATGGGGCGCATTTCTGAAGGGAAGGGGAACAAAACAAAGAACAACTGGTTACGTGTGCAATTCTTTCCTTTTGTGTAAGTGAAAGGTCTAATTTACGAATCCGGCAAGCCCAACAAAATTTCGCCATATGGAAAAGTTTCCTACTGTTGCCTTGGCTGGAGAGAATATTTGGACTAATTGTCAGAGCTTAGTCATGAGGATATTGTAGGGAATGAAGTCCACATCATGCCTCTACATGGGGGCAGAGTTGGCTTCAATCACAAGATGTTTCTGTGAATGTTTTTCCTCTCATTTCCTTTCCGGGGAGAATAATTTCTGAGCCTTTCTAGTAGCCAGGCCTTTGTCCAGTAATAAGAAACATCACTTGTGGAAGCCTCTAATAATTTATTCTTGTGACTCATCTCAGATAGGTTTTGCATTTCTTGCCTTAATTAAGCAGGGACTGCTTCCATTCCAGAAGTCCTTTATAATTTTAATTTACATTTTAATGAGTTCTACATGTGCAAGCTTAGGTTGTTATTTTTATCTAAGACACTCACTGACGAATATTGTGTTGTTATGTCCTTGCTTGTGCTGGAAATCAATAGAGGGCTCAACAGCCCCACTCAGGAATTTAGAAGAAAAAATTCATACGTTTTCTACAGAGGCTGCCCCCAGATGCAGTTATTATTGTTGTATAACAAATGGCCCCCAAATTTAGTGGCTTAAAACAACTGATTTTATCTTCCTACTAATTTTGTGGATCAGATTTAGGAACAGTTTAGAAATTCACACTTGAGGGGCTCTCATGTGGTTGTTGTCAGATATTGGCTGGGGCTCCATTCATCTGAAGGGTCAGCTGAGCCGAATGTCCAAGATGGCTCACGCACATGGCTGGCCGTTGGTGCTGGCTGTTGACTGAAAACTCAGCTGGGGCTGCTGACCAGAGGTCTCCACGTGGCATCTTCAGCATGGCAGTCTCAAGGTAGTTAGACTTCTTACATGGTGGCAGGCTCCCCTAGAGTGAGTGATTTAAGAGAACCAGCTGGAAGCAACATGGCCTTTTCTGACAGTCTCAGAAGAGATTGCATATCCACTGCATTCTATTGGTTACAGTTGAGTCACTAGATAGGCTCAGATTTAGGGGAAGGGAACATAGACTCCCATCTCTTGGTAGGAAGAGTACCAAGGAATTTTCCCTCACTACACACATTCTTCAGAGTGACTGATCCCAAAAGAGCTAGACTACTTTTCCCACCTCACTGATTTTCCAGTGATTTCAGCTGATAAAGTATTTCATTTTCCCTGTGTTTTTCCATCTTCGTTTTGTACTAATGTATCTGGAAAGTTTCCTTATTCGGTTTTCCTCTTTTTTTTGTTGTTCCTCTTTTTGTCCATCCTCAAGGAACTCATGATATGGCAAATCAATAAAGACAGCCATGTGTTTTTAGTAACTGTACATTCATGAGTGTGCAACTTGCAATAATAATGACAATACCAGTATAAGAACAATGTTTAAGGAAAGGAAAGGAGTAGTTATTTCTGATATTGGAAAGGAGAATGAGAGCCAGAGTTTAAGGAGCATCACTGGAGCCAATCACCACAGCAGTTTCAGCCACCTGGCACAGGTAGAAGAAAACAACGTAGAAAGAGATCGATTCTGAAATTTTTAACTTTCTGTCATCAGCCAAGAGCTCTATCTGGGAGAGAATGGATACCAACAGACACTATTCGGCAATAAAAGCAAGTCTCAAAGTCTAATGAAACTGTAAACTATTTCAAATATCCAAAAGTCTGGCTTCTCCATGTCTGGCTCCTCTATGCATTCTTAGTAAGCTCAGTATGGCCAGTGACATGTTCAAAGACACAGATGTCTGAGCTACCGAGTGGGCATGTCTCTTTTTACTTATTCATCTATGCAGTATTTACTGAGCACCTACCATGTGCCAGGAACATACTAAACATAAGGGATGAATTGGTGAGTGTGATATACTGTAGACCTTTCTTTTGGGGACATGGTTCTGTTTGTTCAAATGTGCTGAACTTGGGTAAAGGGAATTGATTAATATCCAACTAAAAACCAAATAGGTTTATTCACTTCTGGAAGGGAAGTTGATTTGGCTTAAATAATGTAAAAAAATGTCAAATTCATTGATGGTGAGACTTACACACAGGATGAGTCCTGGGATGCTGGCATTGGTGCTTGGCTACCTAGCTTTCTCAGACCCATGGAATTCAGGGGCAACTCCACATCTATGAAGCATGTTTCCAGGTTAGAACTTGAACTTTGAACAAGAGTGCAAAGACCTTATTAGTGTTGGTTGTTAGGTGCCATTAAGTTGATTCCGACTCAGAGTGACCCTATGTACAACAGAATGAAACACTGGCCGGTCCTGTGCCATCCTCAGAATGGTTGCTATGTTTGAGCCCATTGTTGCAGCCACTGTATCAATCCATCTCATTGAGGGTCTTCCTGTTTTTTGCTGACTCTTTATTCTACCAAGCATGATGTCCTTCTCCAGGGACTGGTCCCTCTTGATAACATGTCCAAAGTATGTGAGACAAGTCTCGCCATCCTCACTTCTAAGGAGCATTCTGGCTGTACTTCTCCAAGGCAGATTTGTTTGTTCTTCTGGAAGCCCATGGTGTATTCAATATTCTTCACCAACACCATAATTCAAAGGCATCAATTTTTCTTCAGTCTTCCTTATTCATTGTCTAGCCTTCATGTGCATATGAGATAATTCAAAATACTCTGGCTTGGGTCAGGTGCACCTTAGTCCTCAAAGTGACATATTTGATTTATAACACTTTTAAGAGATCTTTTGCAGCAAATTTGCCCAATGCAATAGGTTGTTTAATTTCTTGACTGCTGTTTCCATGGGTGTTGATTGCAGATCCAAGTAAAATGAAATCCTTTTCTCTGCTTATCATGATGTGGCTTATTGGTCTAGTTGTGAGGATTTTTGTTTTCTTTTACATTGAGGTGTAATCTATACTGAAGGCTGGAGTCCTTGATCTTCATCATTGAGTGCTTCAAGTCCTCTTTGCTTTCAGCAAGCAAGGCTGTGTTATTTGCGTATCACAAGTTGTTAATGAGTCTTCCTCTAATCCTGATGCCACATTCTTCTTTATATAGGCCAACTTCTCAGGTTATTTGCTCAGTTTACAGATTGAATAAGTATGGTGAAATGATAGAACCTTGATGCACATCTTTCCTGATTTTAAACCACGCAGTATCCCCCTGTTCTGTCTGAATGACTGTCTCTTGGTCCCTGTACAGGTTCCTCATGAACACAATTAAGTGTTCTGGAGTTCCCATTCTTTGCAGTGTTGTCCATAATTTGTTATGATTCACATAATCGAATGCCTTTGCATAATCAATAAAACACAGGTAAACATATTCCTGGTATTCTGTGTTTTCAGCCAAGATCCATCTGACATTAACAATGATATCCTTCATTCAATGTCCTCTTCTGAATCCGGCTTGAATTTTTGGTAGTTCCCTGTTGATATACTGCTGCAACTATTTCTGAATTATCTTTAGCTAAATTTTACTTGCATGTATATTAATAATATTGTTCGATAATTTTCATATTGCATTAGATCACATTTTTTGGAATGGGTACATATACGCACCTCTTCCAGTCGGTTGGCGAGGTAGCTGTTTTTCAAATTTCTGGGAAGTATCTCCCTTGCCCATCATTAATACACCTCTACTAATCTTTTCCCCAGGGTCTCTAAGTAAAGGAAAACCACCTGGCCATTAACTGAACATGAATGAACTCAAGCATCTTCCTTAAAATAAAATTTAACTGGGGCTTCCTAGAATGAACACAACTTCACGTCGTATTTTCCAAAAGTTAAAAATCTCAGTAAACAAAAGAAATCCTCAATGGTATATTCCTCTTTGTTCTTCTGATCAAAATAATATGTTTCTCCCCCCTTAAAAAAAATCTTGATCTCATTTCAGTTATATATTTTAGGTTGTTTGCTGTGATTGACTTTGTTTTCAAAATGTGTACTCAAATTCCTTTCCAAAAGTGTATTTATAGTGAAAAAATAAGGCCTCCCTTCCCTGTAGATCCTAAAGTAGTTTCTGGGAAGATGGAATGAACAGGGGAAAATTGGAGTTTACACATGTATAAGTGAGAAAATGTAAAATTGATGTTTTAAGAACTGAGATGTGATACTTCCTAGTTTCTGACTGGTGGTCAGTTCCTTCATTTCTTTTCATATGCAGATATTATATATTTTGTAGCAGAAAAGCCATATTTAAAAATTTCTGAGTCTGTGGTCTTTTCTCCATAACTGTCACCTGTTGGAGCTTGTGCCTGAAAAGACTGTAGTATTACAGGTAACGGTAGGAAAATTGGGAATATTGACATGTGTTGACTATTTCTTGCAGCTCTCAAGAATGGAATCTAAGGTTGAAGTTTAAACTAAAAGTGGCATGCTTAAATACATAAAGGAAAGAAAATAGAGCTTTCCTCTTTCTGCCTGTAAGCTGTAATCTAAAGTGACTGAAAGTCCCATAATTTGGAGATTTTCAAAGTTGGAAATTCCAATTTTATACAAAATCAGTGAAAAAAAGGACAGGAAGAAAGAAATTTCACAGGAGACAAGGCTAATACGATTGGGACAAAAGCAAGTCTGATCTTCAGTGCCTCTCTCTAATATCTCCTCTCAAACATTCTTCACAAAACAAGAGGCACAATCCAGTTTAGAGGCACCTGGAAAGCCTGGGATTATAGAAGGTGCTTTCCCTCTTCTGCTCTGCTCCCTTTTCCATCACATGGCTAATGCTATCAATTGCTTAATGTAGAAGCCATTAAACTTTGTATTTGGGGTGGCAGAGCATAGAGACTCATGATGAGAAGACACAGATTGTGGAACTCACAGACCTCTTCAGACCAGATTGTTAGCCTTTATTGGTTGCCAGAATGGATCATAAGCAAATTTCAAACTTGACTGACCAAAGTTTGGGACCATTCAAGCCCTAAGGTGGTCCTAACATCATAGAATCTGTACCTGCAGGAAGTGGGCTGCTAAATCTGGTGGCCTCCAAGGGATAATCTTCCCCAGTGCTCATCTCAGAGGTAGACATGAAAGATGATGGGCAAGGGAGATCCTCCAGGAGAGCAGAACCAGGAGTGGCCCTACTGGCCAACTGAGAAACCCATTCCACTCCTGGGTCATAGGAATAGTACTTGCTATTCCTCTTCTGCAGGAAATAATATGTGTTATGGACCAGTGGGAGTCCCTGGGTGGTGCAAATAGTTAATATACTCAGCTGCTAACCAAAAGGTTGGAGGTTCAAGTCCACTCAGAGGCATCTCAGAAGAAAGGCCTGGTGATCTACTTCTGAAAAATCAGCCATTAAAAACACTACTGAGCAGAGTCCTACTTTGACACAGATTGGGTCACCATGACTCAGAGTTGACTCAATGGCAACTAGTTTGGGTATGGACTAGTGGCTACTGTTACTTTTCTGAATAGGAGTTTTTATTGGATTTATTTTTTTCTTCTCCGTGAGATTTTAGGTTACTTTCACTCATGGAGGGACAATGTCTATTTCATGGAAACATAGGCATTTTTTGAACAATGTGTGGAACATGGAGTATGTACGGATGTTGGGAAGCCACAGAAGCGAACTGTGGAAGATGATGGTTGACTGGTTATCAGCCCAACAATCTTTCTTCCTTGTCAGCAGAGCCTTTGCTTTGTTTGAGTGTGACTCAGGCTAGAGGACCCTATTCCTTATTATTAGGATAAATGCTGTTGTCATGTGTCAGTTATTGTAATTCCATTTTCTCTGCCATTGATTGGTTTTCACCAATGGATCTTGATGAGAAGTGGTGGGTTGCTGAAGAAGGTTTCCCCACGGAAAGAGACAAAGGGAAGACACAACATCTTCTACTGCTTGAAGTTATTTCTGGATGTGACTCTTGGAACTGCCTTAGTCTCCTTGGATATATGGGGTATTCTCCTGAGGACAGTCTGATATGGAAAGAACCCAGGTCCTTGTCAATGTCACTGCACCATGAAGCTAACTCAGCTCCATATTTCTTGTGATGGAAAGGAATTAATTGTCCTGATTGTTTAAGCCAGCTGATTTCGGGCTTGCTGTTACTTGCATAATAACTCCCATGGAGCAAAAAGAAGGGAAATTGCAGGTGTTGATGGAAATTATTTCCAGAATCTGTATCTCAGGGCTGGTAAATAAAGATTTGACAACAGCCCTGTGGTTAAATTATTGTTAGCTTCCTTGGGAAAAATTAGAAAATGGTGTTGTCTTCCAGGAATTATGATACAAATTGTTATTTGTCTTTAGAGCCCCTGGATGCTATTTGCTGAAATAAACAATATGTGGTCTGATTAGGTTTTTCTGTGGTCTGATTGGAAGCTCTGTTCTGAACAGGGCTAGGAGGCTGGTCATTTATTTTTCTTTCATCATAAGGAGGGAGCTGCCTGTGTCTTCACTTGAGCTGGGCAGCATAACAATCTCAATAAAACTATCAACTTTGTAAGAACAATTTCTCTCTGTTGCAAAGTTCCAGACAGCTTGCCTGAACCGCATCTTTCACCATCACGCTCAATATATCATGAGAGAAAGCTACTTCTACCAGGTCACCAGAACTGATTTCCAACCTACTTTGTATAAGTAAAAATAACGTTTTAAATACAAAACTGGGGACTACACAGCAATAAGAACGACACTCAACCACAGGCAACAACATGGGCACATCTCACAAGTGAAAGAGAACCCAGACACAAAACATATCTTGCACAATTCCATAAAGTACAAAAGCAGGCAAAATTAATCAATGACATCAGAAGTCAGGAGAAAGGCTACCGCGAGGTGGTGGTGGTGGTGGTGGGGTACATGGCTGGGAAGGAGATATGTGGGAGCCTTCTGAGTTGCTGTAAATGTTCTGATTCTTGACCTGGATATTGGTTACAAGGGTATGTATATTTTGTGAAATGTTATTTAGTTATGTATTTGTGATTATACAGGGTTTTTTTTATGTGTATGTTATAATTCAATAAAAAGTTGGCCAAAAATAATTACAAAACTGAAGCTTAGTGGGTATTTACTGAAATTCTATGTTCAAGAAAGACATGACAGTGGCAGAAAGTAGGAAGCTAGAGCCATTGCTTGATTTTTTTTCTTTTGTATTCATTTTAAGTAGTTCCTGAGTGGTACAAATGATTAACAAACATGGCTGTTAACTGAAAGGTTGGAGATTTGAATCCATTCAGAGGTGCCTTTGAAGAAAGGCCTAGTGATCTACTTCCAAAGTCAGCCATGGAAAACTTTATGGAACACAGTTCTACCCTGACACACATGGGGTCACCATGAGTAGGAATGGTCACTGGTTGGTGACCCTCCCCAATAAAGTTGGTTAAAAAATGGAAAATATTTGGAAATGTGAAATATTATTAGAATGTTTAATAACTGATTCTATAGTCTTGGCCATTCTTTATAGAAATTCTGTTTAGGAAAACAATAGGCTAATGTTCACAGTTGAGATCTATAAGATTGTCTGCCCAACGTTCACCATACTTGTTTTTCTAGAAAACACCACGCTCGCCATCCGTGTTTCTCATGGGAGTCACCATATGTTTTTTCACATGACCCATCAGCCTACCCAGAGTTAGCTTGTTTGGGAGCTGGCATTCAGTCTGGGCTATTGACTCCTTTGCTTGGGTTTGAGACCAACAGAGTCCCCTCTAGTGTCAGAAGCTGGAAGATATACAAACAGGTTGTTTGGTAGACATTTATGAAGTCTTGATTCCTTTGCAACTTAAAAAGTAGTACACATAGGGAAGCGATTAAGAGCATGGACGTGGGGGTCAGAGAGACCTGTTTAAATCTCAGCTCCTCCACTTACAAACCACATGTATTCACTCTTTCTAAACCTGTTTCCTCATCTGTAAAATGGGGATAATTCTAGAAGATTAATTGAATAACACACTTAAAGCACTCAGCACTCTGGCTGGCACACAGAAAGTGCTCAATCAATGTTAGTTATCGATATGACCTTTGTGTTGACGGAGCTCTATGCCTCTCTTGATGCACTGGTATTATACTTTCTTATTTATATATGTGCTTCATCCTCTATTAGTCTATATTTCTTTAGGGCAGGGGCTGAAACTTACCTATCTTTATAATGCCCTCAGAAAGAGTCTGGTGTCTCAGTGAAAGTTTGCTGAATTGAATATATATGTTGTTCTCAGGTGCTGTCGAGTCGGTTCCGACTCATAGCGACCCTATGCACAACAGAACGAAACACTGCCCAGTCCTGCATCATCCTTACAATCGTTGTTATGCTTGAGCTCATTGTTGCAGCCACTGTGTCAATCCACCTCGTTGAGGGTCTTCCTCTTTTTCACTGACCCTGTACTCTCCCAAGCATGATGTCCTTCTCCAGGGACTCATCCCTCCTGATGAAGTATGTAAGACGCAGTCTCACCATCCTTGCCTCTAAGGAGCATTCTGGCTGCACTTCTTCCAAGACAGATTTGTTCATTCTTTTGGCAGCCCATGGTATAGTCAATATTCTTCGCCAACACCACAATTCAAAGGCGTCAACTCTTTGGTCTTCCTTATTCATTGTCCAGCTTTCACATGCATATGATGCGATTGAAAATACCATGGCTTGGGTCAGGCACACCTTAGTCTTCAGGGTGACATCTTTGCTCTTCAACACTTTGAAGAGGTCCTTTGCAGCAGATTTGCCCAATGCAATGTGTCTTTTGATTTCTCGACTGCTGCTTCCATGGGTGTTGATTGTGGATCCAAGTAAAATGAAATCTCTGACAACTTCAATTTTTTCTCCATTTATCATGATGTTGTTCATTGGTCCAGTAGTGAGGATTTTTGTTTTCTTTATGTTGAGGTGTAATCCATACCGAAGGCTGTGGTCTTTGATCTTCATTAGTAAGTCCTTCAAGTCCTCTTCACTTTCAGCAAACAAGGTTGTGTCATCTGCATAACGCAGGTTGTTAATGAGTCTTCCTCCAATCCTGATGCCCTGTTCTTCTTCATATAGTCCAGCTTCTCGGATTATTTGTTCAGCATACAGATTAAATAGGTATGGTGAAAGAATACAACCCTGACACACACCTTTCCTGACTTTAAACCAATCAGTATCCACTTGTTCTGTCCGAATGACTGCCTCTTGGTCTATGTATAGGTTCCTCATGAGCACAATTAAGTGTTCTGGAATTCCCATTCTTCAGTGTTATTCATAGTTTGTTATGATCCACACAGTCGAATTCCTTTGCATAGTCAATAAAACACAGGTAAACATCCTTCTGGTATTCTCTGCTTTCAGCCAGGATCCATCTGACATCAGCAATGATATCCCTGGTTTCACATCCTCTTCTGAAACCAGCCTGAATTTATGGGAGTTTCCTGTCAATATACTGCTGCAGCTGTTTTTGAATGATCTTCAGCAAAATTTTGCTTGCGTACGATATTGTTCTATAATTTCCACATTCATTTGGATCACCTTTCTTGGGAATAGGCATAAATATGGATCTCTTCCAGTCAGTTGGCCAGGAAGCTGTCTTCCATCTTTCTTGGCATAGGCGAGTGAGCGCTTCCAGCACTGCATCCGTTTGTTGAAACATCTCAATTGATATTCCATCAATTCCTGGAGCCTTGTTTTTCGCCAATGCCTTCAGAGCAGCTTGGACTTCTTCCTTCAGTACCATCGGTTCCTGATCATATGCCACCTCTTGAAATGGTTGAATATCCACTAATTCTTTTTGGTATAATGTCTCTGTGTATTCCTTCCATCTTCTTTTGGTGCTTCCTGCATCACTTAATATTTTCCCCATGGAATCCTTCACTTTTGCAACTCGAGGCTTGAATTTTTCCTTCAGTTCTTTCAGCTTGAGAAACGCTGAGTGTGTTCTTCCCTTTTGGTTTTCCATCTCCAGCTCTTTACACGTCATTATAATACTTTACTTTGTCTTCTCAAGAGGACCTTTGAAATCTTCTGTTCAGTTCTTTTACTTCATCAATTCTTCCTTTTGCTTTAGCTGCTTGACGCTCAAGAGCAAGTTTCAGAGTCTCCTCTGACATCCCTCTTGGTCTTTTCTTTCTTTCCTGTCTTTTCAGTGACCTCTTGCTTTCTTCATGGATGATGTCCTTGATGTCATTCCACAACTCGTCTGGTCTTCGGTCACTAGTGTTCAATGTGTCAAATCTGTTCTTGAGATGGTCTCTAAATTCAGGTGGGATATACTCAAGTTCATATTTTAGCTCTCGTGGACTTGCTCTGATTTTCTTCAGTTTCAGCTTGAACTTGCATATGAGCAATTGTTGGTCTGTTCCACAATTGGCCCCTGGCCTTGTTCTGACTGATGATATTGAGCTTTTCCATCGTCTCTTTCCACAGATGTAGTCAATTTGATTTCTGTGTGTTCCATCTGGCGAGGTCCATGTGTATAGTCACTGTTTATGTTGGTGAAAGAAGGTATCTGCAATGAAGAAGTTGGTCTTCGAAAATTCTATCATTTGATTTCTGGCGTTGTTTCTATCGCCAAGCCATGTTTTCCAACTAGTGATCCTTCTTCTTTATTTCCAACTTTTGCATTCCAATTGCCAGTAATTATCAATACATCTTGATTGCATGTTCGATCAATGTCGGACTGCAGCAGCTGATAAAAATCTTCTATTTCTTCATCTTTGGCCTTAGTGGTTGGTGTGTAAATTTGAATAATAGTCATATTAACTGGTCTTCCTTGTACGCATATGGATATTATCCTATCACTGACAGTGTTGTACTTCAGGATAGATTTTGAAACATTCTTTTTGACGATGAATGCAACACCATTCCTCTTCAAGTTGTCAGTCTCTATAGTAGACTATATGATTGTCCAATTCAAAATGGCCAATACCAGTCCATTTCAGCTCACTAATGCCTAGGATATCAATGTTTATGTGTTCCATTTCATTTTTGACAATTTCCAATTTTCCTAGATTCATACTTCGTACATTCCAGGCTCCGATTATTAATGGATGTTTGCAGCTGTTTCTTCTCATTTTGAGTCGTGCCACATCAGCAAATGAAGGTCCCAGAACCTTTACTCCATCCCCATCATTAAGGTTGACACTACTTTGAGGAGGTAGCTCTTCCCCAGTCATCTTTTAAGTGCCTTCCAACTGGGGGGCTCATCTTCCAGCACTATGTCAGACAGTGTTCTGCTGCTATTCATAAGGTTTTCACTGGCTAATGCTTTTCAGAAGTAGACTGCCGGGTCCTTCTTCCTAGTCTGTCTTAGTCTGGAAGCTCAGCTGAAACCTGTCCTCCATGGGTGACCCTGCTGGTATCTGAATACTGGTGGCATAGCTTCTAGCATCACAGCAACACACAAGCCCTCACAGTACGACAAACTGACAGAATATATATATATATATATATATATATATATATATATTTGGATTCCTACATCTATGTCTACATATCTATATCTAGAACTACAGAAAGTCAAGCCAGATTCGGAAAAGGACATGAAATGAAGGATTTGATTGCTGATGTCAGATGGATCTTGGCTGAAAGCAGAGAAAGATGCTTACCTGTGTTGTCTTAGGCTGGGTAGGTTGACACAGAACCTTAACCATCACATGTGTTTTATTGACTATGCAAAGGCATTTGACTGTGTGATCATAACAAATTATGGATAACATTGTGAAGAATGAAATTCCAGAACACTTAATTGTGCTCATGAGGAACCTGTACAGAGACCAAAAGGCACTCACTTAAACAGAAAAAGAGGATACTGTGTGGTTTAAAATCAGGAAATGTGTGCAACAGGGTTGTATCCTTTCACCATACTTATTCAATCTGTATGCTGAGCAAATAATCTGAGAAGCTGGACTATATAAAGAAGAACATGGCATCAGGATTGGAGGAAGACTAATTAACAACCTGCAATATGCAGATGACATAACCTTCCTTGCTGAAAGTAAAGCGGACTTGAAGCACTTACTGATGAAGATCAAAGACCACAGCCTTCAGTATGGATTACACCCCAACATAAAGAAAACAAAAATCCTCACAACTGGCTAAATAAGCAACTTCGTGATAAACGAAGAAAAGATTGAATTTGTCAAGGATTTTATTTTACTTGGATCCACAATCAACACCCATGGAAGCAGCAGTCAAGAAATCAAATGATGTATTACTTTGGACAAATCTGCTGCAAAAGGCCTCTTTAAAGTGTTAAAAAGCAAAGATGTCACTTTGAGGACTAAGGTGAACTTGATCCAAGTCATGGTATTTTCAGTTACCTCAAAATTGGTGTTAGTCCTCTCAAATCCTGCTGCTGCTTTATCAACTAATTTCATGTAATGTTCTAAATCCTTTATTGTAATTTCAACAATGTTCACAGTTTCCTCAGCAGGAATAGATTCCATCTCAAGAAACCGCTTTCTTTGCTCATTCATAAGAAGTGACTCCTCATCCCTTAAAGTTTTATCATGAGATTGCAGCAATTCGGTCACATGGTCAGGCTCCACTTCTAGTTCTCTAGCTTTTTCCACCATATCTGTGGTTACTTCTTCCACTCAAGCCTTGAGCCCCTCAAAGTCATCCAAACTCCTGTTAATGTTGATATTTTGACCTCTTCCCATTAATCATGAATGTTCTTAATTGAATCTAGACTGGTGAACCCTTTCCAGAAAACTTTCAATTTACTTTTCCCAGATTCATCAGAGGAATAACTATCTATGACAGGTATACCCTTATGAAATGTATTTCTTCATGAGACTTGAAAGTCAAAATTACTCCTTCATCCATGGGCTGCAGAATGGATGTTGTGATGGAAGTCATGAAAACAACTTTAATCTCCTTGTACGTGTCCATCAGAGCTCTTGGGGACGAGGTGCTCATTATCAATGAGCAGTTAATAGTTTGGAAGGAAACTTTTTTTCTGAGCAGTAGGTATCAATACACACCCACACCTGTTGCCATCGTGTCGATTCTGACTCATAGTGACCCTATAAGACAGGGTAGAACTGCCCCACAGAGTTTCCAAGGAGCACCTGATGAATTTGAACTGTTGACCTTTTGGTTAGCAGCCGTAGCTCTTAACCACTATGTCACCAGGGTTTCCAGGTCTCAACAGTGGGCTTAAAATATTCACTAAAACATGTTATAAACTGATAGGCTATCATCCAAGCTTTGTTGTTCCATTGTACAGCACAGGCAGAGTAGATTTAGCATAAATTTTAAGGGCCCTAGGATTTTTGGAATGGTAAATAAGCATTGGCTTCAGCTTAAACTCACCGGCTGCATTAGCCCCTAACAAGACAGTCGGGCTGTAGTTGGAAGCTTTGAAGCCAGGCATTGACTTCTCCTCTCTAGCTGTGAAAGTCTTAGATGGCACCTTCTTCTAATAAGAGGCTGTTTCATCCACATGGAAAGTCTGTTGTTCAGTGCAGCCACCTTCATCAGTTATCTTAACTAGATCTTCTGGATAATTCATCTGCACTTACTGCTTCACCTTGCTCTCTTATTTTACAGAGATTGCTTCTTTCCTTAAACCTCATGAACCAACCTCCACTAGCTTCAAACCTTTCTTCTGCAGCTTCCTCAGCCTTCATAAAATTGAAGAGATTTAGGGCATTGCTCTGGATTAGGTTTTCGCTTAAGGGAATGTTGTGACTGGTTTGATCTTCAATCCAGACCAAGAAAACTTTCTCCAGGTTGACAATAAGACTGTTTTGCGAAATAGATCAAAGACCTAAATATAAGATCTAAAATGATAAACATTGTGGAAGAAAAAATAGGGACAAAGCTAGGAACCCTAACACGTGGCATGCAGAATACGAGTCATAACTAACAATGCACAAACACCAGAAGAGAAACTGGATAAGTGGGGGCTCCTAAAAATCAAACACTTAATGCTCAACGAAAGACTTCACCAAAAGAGTAAAAAGACAACCAACAGGCTGGGAAAAAATTTTTGGCTACGACATATCCAATCAGGGTTTAATCTCTAAAATCTACAATACACTGCAAAACCTCAATGACAAAAAGACAAATAACCCAATTAAAAAATGGGCAAAGGATGCAGACATGCACTTCACCAAGGAAGACATTCAGGCAGCTAACAGATACATGAGGAAATGCTCACGATCATTAGCCATCAGAGAAAGGCAAATCAAAACTACAATGAGATACCAGCTCACCCCAACAAGGCTAGCATTAATCCACAAACACAAAATAATAAATGTTGGAGAGGTTGTGGAGAGACTGGAACATTTATACACTGCTGGTGGGAATGTAAAATGTTACAACCACTTTGGAAACTGATTTAGTGCTTCCTTAAAAAGCTAGAAATAGAAGTACAATACAATCCAGCAATCCCACTCCTTGGAATATATCCTAGAGAAATAAGAGCCCTCACACGAATAGGTATATGCACACCCATGTTCATTGCAGCACTGTCACAATAGCAAAAAGATGGAAACAACCTAGCTGCCCATCAACAGATGAATGGATAAACAAATTATAGCATATTCACACAATGGAATACTACGCAATGATAAAGAACAACAACGAATTCGTGAAACACCTCACAACATGGATGAGCCTGGAAGGCATTATGCTGAGTGAAATCAGTCCCAAAACAACGAATATCATACGAGACCACTATTATAAGAACTCAAGAAAAGATTTAAATATGGAAGAAAACATTCTTTGATGGTTACAAGGGTGGGGAGGGAGGGAGAGGGGAATTACCTAACTAGGTAGTAGACAAGAATTATCTTAGGTGACAGGAAGGACAGCACACAATACACATGAAGTCAGCACAACTAGACTAAACCCAAAGCTAAGAAGTTTCCTGAACACAACCAAACACTTCGAGGGACAGAATAGCAGGGGCTGGGGTCTGGGGAACATGGTTTCAGAGGACATCTAGGTCAATTGGCATAAAAAGTTTATTAAGAAAATGTTCTGCATCCCACTTTGGTGAGTGGCATCTGGGGTTTTAAAAGCTTGCAAGCAACCATTTAAGATGCATAGATTGGTCCCAACATACCTGGAGCAAGGGAGAATGAAGAACACTAAAGTCACAAGGAAAATATTAGCCCAAGAGATAGAAGGAGCCACATAAACCAAAGACTCTATCAGTCTGAGTCCAGAAGAACTGGATGGTGCCCGGCTACTACCAATAACAGCCCTGACAGGGAACACACCAGAGAGTCCCTGATGGACCAGGAGAAAAGTGGGGGTGCAGAACTCAAGTTCACATAAAAAGACCTAATAGTCTGACTAAGACTAGAGAAACCCCAGAAGACATGGCCCCTGGACTCTCCGTTAACCCAGAACTAAAACCGTTCTCAAAGCCAACTCTTCAGACAAAGATTAGACTGGACTATAAAACAAAATGGCACTGGGTTTATGGGTTATAAAACAAAATAATACTTGGGAATAGTGTGCTTCTTAGTTCAAGTGGATACATGAGACTGAATGGGCAGCTCCTGTCCAGAGGCGGGATGAGAAGGCAGAAAGGGATAGGAGCTGATCGAATGGACACAGAAAATGCGGGGTGGAAAGGGGGAGTGTGCTGTCACATAGGGATTGCAACTAGGGTCACATAACAATATATGTATAAATTTTTGTGTGAGAAATTAACTTGAGCTGTAAACTTTCATCTAAAGCACAAAACAAAACAAAAATCTTTTTCTCACCAAAAAAAAAAAAAAAAAAAAAGACATCATTCGTGTGTTCACCAGCGTAGCACTTTTAATTTCCTTCAAGAACTTTTCCTCTGCTTTGCAACTTGGCTGTTTGGCACAAGAGGACTAGCTTTTGGCCTATCTCGGCTTTTGACTTTCGTTTCTCACTAAGCTTTATCATTTCTAGCTTTGGATTTAAAGTGAGAGATATGTGACTCTTCCTTTCACTTAAATACTTAGAGGCCATTGTAGGATTATTAACTGGTCTAATTTCAGTATTGCCTTGCCTCAGGGAAAAGGGAGGCCCAAGGAGAAGGAGAGAGACAGGGGAAGGGGAGGCCAGCGGAGCAGTCACAACACTTATCAATTAAGTTTGCCCTCTTATATGGGCATAGTTCGTGGCACCCCAACACTATTACAATAGTAACACGATAGATCACTGATCACAGAACACCATAACAGGTATAATAATAACGAAAAGGTTTGAAATACTGAATTACCAAAATGTGACACAGAGACACTAAGTGAGCACATTTTGTTGGAAAAATGATGCTGATAGACTTGCTCGAAACAGGGTTGCCACAAACCTTCTTGTAAAAAAAGCAGTATCCGTGAAGTGCAATAAAGTGAAGTCCAATAAAACGAGGGATGCCTGTATAGTTAAGGAGCCCTGCTGGTGCAAATGGTTAAGCGCTTGACTGGGTGTTAGCCGAAAGTTTGGTGGTTCAAACCCACCCAGCACCTCCATGGGAGAAAGACCTGGAGATCTGTTTCTGTAAAGATTACAGCCAAGAAAACCCTATGAGGCAGTTCTATTCTGTCGCATGGAGTCACTATGAATTGGAATTGGAATTGACTGGACAGCACCCAACACAACAACATATCTATGTCTACATTCACATGCACACCTACACCTGTATCTACATCTGTGTGTATGCATGACATTTAATGACCTTGGCCCATTCTCTTACTCAATGACCCAGCAGCTCTGCAGAAGAACTTTGCATGCAAATGGTGCCAGATTCACCCCAAGCCCTGCCACCATAGGCCACACAAGTATCTGTAGCTTGGAAACATCTCTTCACAGGCTTACCTAGTTGAATAGAGGTGATGGTGATGGTGTAAGTAGAAGCTGTGGGGATGTAGCCATGGAAAGTGCGAGTCTCAAACTTTGTCGTGCATTAGAATCACCGGGAGGGCTTATTAAACCAGAGATCTCTGGCTCTACCCCTGCAGGTCTGAGAATTTGCTTTTCTAACAAGTTCCCAGGAGATGTTGATGCGGCTGGTACAGGCTATTACAGCAGCAGCTCTTAAACCTGGCTACTCATTAGAATTACCTGGGAATCCTACCCCAGACTAGCTAAATTGGGATCACTGGGAAGTGGGTCCCAGACTATGTTTAAGCTCCCAGATGATTCCAGTGTGCATTTAGGGTTCATAATCACTGCCACAATTCAACCAAGAAACATTTAAAAATTAAGGGGCTTTGAGAGAACCTTAAACCTATGGAGTATAAGTTGAAATTCCCTTCTGTTAGTTAGTCCATCTTGACCAATCCTGACTGCCAAATACCAAAGGAAGCCCCTCCAGAGCCACGTGGGCTTCAGGTGTTGAAAGCAAGGAAATTGTTCGATTAGATTCCAAGTCTGTGCTGTGCATGTGCAGCTGTGGGGGAGGGGCCAGTGAAGACACTCTAGCTTCTTTGGGAGGATCCTGTATAGGCTGGAGTTACTGCTGGAGCGTCTGGGAAGACAGCTGTGGCCAGGCCCAGCGCATCTGGATGCATCTCATTCTGGACTCCGCTAAAGCAGACAGCAGAAGCACCTGTTCCCATTTGCCATGGAGTCGATTCCAACTCATAGCTACCCTGTAGAACAGGGTAGAACTGCCCCATAGGGTTTTCAAGCCTGCAAATCTTTACAGAGGCAGACTGCCGCATCTTTCTCACTGACCTTTCAGTTAGCAGGTGAGCACTTAGCCACCGTGCCACCAGGGGTCCCAGTTGGAGCACAGAGACTCAAAATGTGGGCTGGAAGTCCCATGAAATTCCCGGCAAAAGCCTGGTTTTCTAGGCTAGTTAGGTTTTTTTTTTGTTGTTCCTGTAATGTTTTCAAATATATTTCTTTGATGAAAATTTATCTCTAGTTGCTTCATAATAGCTTACATTTCTCCAGCACTTAACATTTATTGAGGTACTTTTCATGCATTATTTTATTTAGCTCTCCTAAAAGCCTATTACCTAGGCACTATTGTCATCCCAGTTTCACAGGAAATCAAAGCACAAAGTGGATGAGTAACATGCCCAAGGTCACGTATTTAGTAAACAGCAAAGCCAAGATTCAAATACAGGCTTCCATCTTCGTAGGTGGTACTCTTTTTCCTCTCACAGTGATGTAGTCCAGGAACCTCAGGGGCCCTTGAAACCCTGTTAGGGGGTCCTTGAGATCAAAACTATTTCATAATAATACTAAGATACTATTATATATTTGGAAATCCTGGTGGTGTAGTGGTTAAGTGCTATGGCTGTTAACCAAAAGGTCAGCAGTTCAAATCCACCAGGCGTTCCTTGGGAACTCTGTGGGGCAGTTCTACTCTGTCCTATAGGGTCGCTATGAGTCAGAATTGACTCGACAGCAACGGGTTTGGTTTTTTTGGTTTTATTATATATTCACTCTCATTCTCTGAGTGTGCAGTAGAATTTTCCAGAGATGACTTGATGTGTGATGAGATCATTGCTCTGATAACTAATGCAGTGTTGTGCTTGTATATTCTTGTGTTTAAAATTTTTCTAAATATGATGAATATTGGTAGATATAACTCACTTAAACAAAAGCTCTTTGGAGTTATCAATACTTTTAACAGTGTGAAACAGTCCTGAAACCAAAAAGTCTGAGAACTACTGCACTACCCTATGGTACCTCTGTAGTGAATGTTATGACCCCCATAAAAGTGCCAGACCCAGAAGGCACCTTAGACATCATTCAGCCCAGCTCCATCATTTTACGAATCAGGAAAATGAGGTTCAGAGCTGATGTGACTTGCCAAGGGATAACACAAGGGGTAGAGCCAGGACTGGCACTGGGCTTGAATGCCCGGTTCTATATTTTTGGTTCCCACTGATGGGGTGAAGACAAGCTGAATATGGTGACCCTTTCCCACAGGTGTTCCTCGATTACCAGGGGATGCTGGAAATCCCTCTTCTGCATTCCACGATACATTTTTGCATAGAAAGAAGGCTGATCCTCTGGTGGTTTTAGAATCTCAACCAGTGTTCACTGTGCTCATACAAAGCTCTCCTTTTTAGAAACAGTTTTTTTCAGAACATTTCAAAAGGAAAAATGGACATCAATCAGTGTAGCATGGCAACCAGCAATCAGCTCCCTATTCATTCAACCTGGGGACCCAGAGACCCAGGTGCCCCGTGAAAGCAGCCAGGTGACAGGGACACTGCGTGCCTTTCATGGAGAGCTGGCCTCACCATCAACTGCTGTAAACAGCCTTTCAGAATTCTTTCTCCTGAGGGTATTGATTGCTGGGGTGAAGTTTCTCATTCTTTCCAAAGTAAAGGAGACTATAACAAAGTTAAGGCAAGAATGGAAGAGCTTGAATCTTCTGAGGCGTAGGTGCTTATCCCAGTTGGGGTTAACGAGAAGGTAATTCAGGCATTTCTCTGAGCTGTAAACACCTCATTTTTGCATGCCACATCTCTAAAAGTGGTCAGTTGTATCCTCTCCTCCCTGGCCGTCAAGATCCATCTGCCTCCTCATTTCTTGCACCCCAAAGGGCAACAGAACTATTGCGGGCTAATAGCACCCCCTGGAGGCCAATATGAGGAACTGTGTGACTGGACTGCAATCACCATTGCCTTCAGCTCCCCTCTGGTGGCTACTGCCCCATCAGATTCCCTGCCTGTTCTGTCTCTTCATTACTATATTTTACATTCACTATTTCTTTCATTCATGCGGTTCATAGAAAACAAAGCACTCAGAGGCATGCATCCCCTTTAGCTCCTTAAATCTTCTCAAGCCCTAGCCAGCTACCTCAGGGAAAAAAAAATTCCCTTTCCCTCTTTTCATTCCATTTGTGTTGCCCAAATTTTACTTTAATCACATATGACAAGACTCACAGGCATGTTAGTGAAATAACTCTACCAAAGGAAAGAAAATTCCAGGCTTTGAAGTAAAATTAACTGCAGACAACAGAGATAATCCCCCAGGGCTGATCTGGGAGTCAGGCTCCCAGATAAAGTAAACAACCATCTTGGTTTGCCTAGGTCTAGGGGATTTCCTAAACCGTGTGGTTGTAAATACTAAAACTGGGAAAACCTGGATGGCTGGTCACCCTAGTCCCAGGATTCAGTGGAGGTCTAGAGGCTTTAGCCCTCCTGTGGTCTCCCTCTTCTCCTTCAAGAGAAGGGAGGTCTGATCAAGTAGAGGTCTCACAAGTTATGGGCAATGGGGCATACTCACACTTACACATTTAGAAAGGTATTTACAGAGTACTGACTTAGATTTAATGCTAGACCAGCATTGATTCCATTTTTGAATCATTACCTATCTTAACAGCATTCCTTATATAACATGAAAGCAACCCAGAATTTTTACCAAGGAAATATTAATAATTTCCATTTAGTTATGTTTTGTATAATTTCTTGTTTTTGTTAGGTGCCATGCAGTCAGCCCTGATTCTTAGAGACCCCATGTATAACAGAACTAAGTGTCACCTGTTCCTGTTACATCCTTACAATAGTAGGTATGTTTCAGCCTGTTGTTGCAGCCACTGTGTCAGTGCTTCTCATTGAGGGTCTTCTTTTTCGCTGACCCTCTACTTTACCAAGCATGATGTCCTCCTCCAGGGATAGGTCCCTCCCGATAATGTGTCCGAAGGAAGTGAAATGAAGTTTCACCATCTTTGCTTCTAAAGAGCATTCTGGCTGTACTTCTTTCAAGACAGATTTATTGCATTTTTTTGGCAGTCCATGGTGTAGTCAATATTCTTTGCCAACACCATAATTTAAAGGAGTCAATTCTTCTTTGCTCTTGCTTTTTCATTGTCCAGTTTTCGAATGCATATGAGGCAATTGGAAATACCCCGGCTTGGGTCAGGCACACCTTAGTAATAAGAGTGACACCCTTGCTTTTTAAGATTTTAAAGAGATCTTTTGCAGCAGATTTGCCCAATGCAATACAGTGTTTTATTTCTTGACTGCTGCTTTCATGGGCATTGATTATCGGTCCAAGTAAAATGAAATCCTTGACAACTTCAATAGCTTATGCATCTCATAAAAGCTAAAAAGTAATGGCTAAGGTCCCTGGGGAAGGAGCCCTGGTGGCGCAGTGGTTAAGCACTGGGTTAAAAAAAAAAAAATTTTTTTATTTATTTATTTTTTAACCAGTCAGTGGTTTGAACCCACCAGTGGCTCTGAGGGGGAAAGATGTGTGCTTCCGTAAAGACTTACAGCCTTTGAAACTGTATGGGGCAGTTCTGCTCTGTCCTGTAGGGTTGCTGAGAGATGGAATTGACTGTATGGAAATGCGTTTGGGTGTTTTGAAGGTTTAAGGTCCCTGAGTGGCACAAACAGTTTGCACTGGACTACCAATCTAAAGGTTGGCTGTTTGAACCCACCTACTGGTGCCATAGAAGAAAGGCCTGGAGATCTGCTTCTGTAAAGATTACAGCCAAGAAAAGCTTACAGAGCCATTTCGTAACACACGGGGTTGCCATGAGAATCTACTCAATGGCAATGTTTTTGTTTTTTTGTTATTGTTTATTGAACACTTAACATGTACTCCTCAGAACAACACTATATTTTTATTATACCCAATTGATAGATAAGGAAACTGAGGCAGATAACTTGCCAAAGTAATTGGCAGAGAAACATTTGCACCTAGGTCTCTCTGTCCACAAAGCTTGGGCTGTTACCCATACATATTTTATATTGTAGTCTCTTGCCTTGTCAAAATATTAACATGTTGCTTAAAAATTTTCCAAGTATCTCCTCCCAGTCCCATCCCAATAATTTTTCCACAGTCTGTAATTCATCCCCCTCTAGTTTCTTTCTTGTGGCTTAGAATTTTGCTCTCTGATGAGGTGCAAATGAATGCCCCTGTAAGTTTCTCAGTTCACCAGGACAGATCAGACTTGAGCTGCAGTCATACCTTGAGTTGATTTTTCTGGGAGATATCCTTTTTGAATTCACTTTTTATCCCTTTGTTATGTATAGAATGACCTTTGAAACAAATCCTAACAATATAGAACACAATAAAGCTAAAAGTGAAAGTTTCTCACTTTCTCCCCACCTCAAATTACATGGCTCATTTTATTTATTTGTAAATATTCCCTCTCCAAATGAAATTCAGACACAACATTTTCTACTTAGAAAACTTACTCCTACGAGTTTATTTTTAAAAGAATATTTAACTTTCACCCACATTGGATGAGATCACATTAAACTGCCACCACAGCTTATGGGAAAGACAACAGATTTCTGTTTTATAAATAAAGATCATAGGTATAAAAGAATCAGTGATTGAGTTGGAAATTCTTTAGGCTCTTTGTACTTTATTTCCATTAGCCTCCAGCTGTTACGGTTAAGAGCTTGGCTGCTAACCAAAAAAGGTTGCTCGTTTGAACCCACCAGCCACTCCTTGGAAACCCTGTGGGGCAGTTCTACTCTGTCCTATAGGGTCACTAGGAGTCAGAATCAACTTAACGGCAACAGGTTTTTTTTTTTTTTTTTTTTGGTCTAGCAGCTAAATTAGTGAATTATATTGCACATTTCCATGGCTCTGGCCAGAGATCTAATGTGACTGCATTCTTCTATTAAGCATTCATTGAGTATCTTTCTGGTTGGCTATGGCTGGAATATGTACTAACTCCTCCAGCAGCCTATTGACGTAGAAAGGGAAAATACAAAAACACAGAAGTAATTAGCTTATGAACTTTAACGTGCAAGAAATGAGGATTCCCAAACCCAGGGCCATTAGGTCCAGGTGATATGACTGACATGTTTCCTACATCCTTCCCTTCCTGCTTGCCCAAAAGGTGGAGAGCTTTCAGTTCTGGGGTCCTCTGACCTGGCCAATTTCTCTCTTCATGCGTGGTAAAAGGGAGAGGTACCTGACACCTACCAGAGCCTCTAATGGGTAAGCTGATCCAGTCTTAAAAAAGTTTTCCTTGAAGAAAAACCTGCTGAGTTGAGTTGGGAAGAGCTAGTTCATTAAGTAATGATGCCTAAACTGAGATCTCAAGGGTTGTTTGGTGCTACTTAGATAAAGAGTGGGGAGACTTGGGAGATAGACTTAGTAACAGAGAAAACATGGCAAGGATGAGAAAGGATAAGAGGTGAAAGAAGGCTAGGTAGGTTTGGATGAAACTTGCAGGTCATGACCAAGCACAAGGCAAGATGAGGCTGGAGAGGTGGGCAGGGCCCCAAAATGAAGTCTTCATAGGCCATAGGCAGTGGAAAGCCATTAAAGGGCTCTAAGGAAGGTGGTAGGGTACTGGGTGACATAATCAGATTTGCAATTTGAAAAGATTATTATTCTGGAAAACAAGGTGGAGAATGGATGTAAGAGAGGGAGATGAGAGCCCATGTGGGTAAGACCAGATAAATGCATTTCAGCAACATATTTAAGAGAACATGGTAGATTAGATGAGAGCTGTGATAGACTAGATGTAGGCCAAATCAAGGAGATTAAGGAGGTAAACAGTGCTTTGATGGATTTGATGGAGGGTTAGGATGAGGATTCTGTAAAGGATGGCCCCAAGGTTTCAGTTATGGGGACTAGAGGGATGGTGGAACCATTCCCTGAGACTAGAAACAGACCATCTGGGGAGAGAAGACTTTAAGTTCTGCTTTGAGAATGTTTAGTCTGAGATGTCTTTGAAAGAGCCAAGAGAAGCTGCCAAGTGGGATGTTGGATATTTGCTTCAGGGGCTCAGAGGAGTCATGTGGTTTGGAGAGATAAATTAACAGGTGCTCTGCATAAATGTGGTCATTGAAGCTCTACGCATGGGTGAGATCACCCATGGAAGACAGCACTGGATGAGAATAGAATAGAATCCAGGGCCAAGTCTGGAGAACTGTCCACCACTAAAGACCCAGTACAGGAGCTGAGTCTGCAGAGGGAACAGAGAAGACATAGCCGGCAAGGCCAGGACTAGGAGGAGATGAGAGCAATCGAGGCAAGTGAGGCACCTAGGGTGCAAAATTTCAGGAGGCCCTCATGTGCTCTTGCACAGCCAAAAGTGTGGAGCTCCTTAAATTTTACACCCTGGGTACCTCAATTTCCTCAACCTAGTGCCTGCCCTGCTTGCTTTAAAAGAAGGATGAGGATAAGAAAAGAGAATTTATTTTTTTTCCAAAAAGAAACAATGTCACCATTGATGAATTGTACTAAGGGGATAGGTAAGCTGAGCACTGAAAAGTGTCTGGATTTCTCTCTGTGCCTGGGCATTGTGTCCTTTGGGGGATGGAGGATGAGTATGGTGACGATCACCCCAGGTAGGCCTTTCATTATTCTGTAGATTCCACCCATGTCATACCCTTCTCCTTCTTCACTATTACAGACTGAGAAGTCCTAATTGCATCCCTCCTCTGACAGCAGCCTCCACTCCAGCCTCACATCTTGGTCATTTTATGTTTCCTTTTCTGAAAGAGCCTTTTCATTTAATCTGTCCCAAATAGCCTCTTTCCACTATTGAATTTGCTTGATAGGTCTTGGTAGCCAAGAAGGCTGTTATGGTATGTGTAGGGCCCTCCTTTTTGGAATAATGAATGCTAGGAAGATCTTCTTGCATGCATGACCCCGAACAGTGTCTGGCACATAGTAGGTACACAATTGCTGCTTATTAGAAGCCATGCTGGTTAAGTGTATAGGCTCCAGAGTCTGACAGACCTGGGATCAAACCCCAACTCTGACAATCACTAGCTGTGTGACTTTAGACAAATTAATTAACCTCTCCGAGCTGCAGTTTCCTTGTCTGCAAAATGAGGATGATCAAAATCTCATAAGGTTATTATGAGGATTAAATGAGCTAATAAATGTCAGGGTAACAAAGTACCTGGAAAATATTAACCACTCAAGAATTATAGCAGCAGTTTCTGCTGCTGCTGTTGTTATTTTTATTACATTTTGTTGGATTCTTCTAGTTTTTTCCAGGAAGCACTCGGGTTCCAGACTGGCAGCCTAATTTGCCCTAAGTCTATAGATGAGGACGGCATTTAAGTCTAAAACAACCCAGCTCCTCTCTGAAGGCTGCATTAGACATTCTTTTTTTCTCTGTTTCCCAAGTAGTCTGTACATCTCTCTATCATTATACCATACACACAGCCTTATAATTTATTTGTTCATCTCTCTGTCAACTTCATTGGACAATGAGATCCCTGAAGGACCTAGCACCAGCACAGTATCTGGCACATAGTAGGAACTTAAAGAAAGTTTATCGAAGCCATAAAAGAATGATGCCCCAGACTAATGAAGCCTGAGCACTGAGCTATGGGCAGCACCCACTCCTAAATTTGTAGGGCTTGGGTCAAGAGTAGGAACCCCACTGGCACAGTGGTTAAGAGCTCAGCTGCTAACCGAAGGCTGGGGGTTCAAATCCACTAGCTATTCAGTGGGAGAAAGATGTGGCAATCTGCTTCTGTAAAGAGTATAGCCTTGCAACCCCTATGAGGCAGTGCTCTTCTGTCCTATATGGTCTCTATGTAAAGATTATAGCCTTGGAAATCCTATGGGACCGTTGTACTCTGTCCTACAGGGTCACTATGAGCTGGAATCAACTTGATGGTAACGGGTCTGTGGGCAAGAGTACAAATGGAATACATATATTTTAAAGTTAAATATAAAGCCACACCCACAGTCATCCTCTCTTCTTATCCAGGGCCCTTCAGTGTGCCCTCCCAAAGGATAAAAGAGTGGATTCTCCCCTGGGCAGCCCTGCTGCCTGTCAGCTTGAGTGGTGTCATGAGTCTGCTGGGACAGGCAGAAGCTGGGCATTGGCCTGGGCTCCTAGATACCTGAACCCACTCAAATCCATCCAAACTGGGGATAGAGATTGACTTGTTAAGCTCCCCAGGGAGCCGAGGTCTCTCAAAACTACACCACTCAAGCAGAGGCAAGAGAGAGGGTACAGTTATCCGCCTGGACATGCCCTTGGGGTGATTTGGGGCCTGCGACTTAAATGAGCAGCACCTCGATCTTTAGTTTCTCTGGCAGAAACACTCTTCAGTGAGCACATCTTTAAGAAACAGAGATGTTGTCGTTGGGCTGTTTCCACCTTACTTCTTGGTCAGCCCAAATGGGAAACTTCCCAGAACACCCTCCCCCTCTAGCAGCTGCCAACTCAACTGCTTGGAGCCACTTAAAAGGGATCCTGCACAAGATGGCAGCCTGCTGGAAGAGAAACCCTTACAGTCTGAGGCTGCAAGGTGAGCCATTGGCATAGAAGTAGAGGGATTACCAGTAACAGCTCATTTAGGAGTTTGAGAAGGAAAGGCAGTTTGATGGTGGTTGTACTGACCAGCCCAGCAGAGCTGGCACTGACTCCATACACAGGGAAGAGGCAGGACTTCACTTCCCCTGCCCTCAGTCCAGTCCTTGGCTCTCAGGAGGCCGCTGTGTTGCAAGTTTGACCTGCACAGGTGCCAGGGCCTTGATCTGAATAGGACACTGCAAGGCAGGGCCCAGGCAGGGTCTCTTTTTATCTGGTTTGGCCATCAGGGACTCTATTATGGTGGAAGGCCTGAGTCATTTTGCCTCTGGACAAGGTGGCCATAGAAAGAGCCATGCTTTCTTGGGAGCCTGGACAACCTCTGTTCCATTGGACACGAAGATAGTGGAAAGGCAGAGGGAGGAATCTGCTTACACCTGGTAAAGATAAACTGCCCATGGGCTCTGGTGGGCTAGTTAGCTGGGTGTCTGCTTCAAATGCTCGAAGAGACAGTCTAAGAATTAAAGAGGAAGGATTTATGAAGAGGGTCTCTGTGGTGTGGGCTGTGCTCTGAACCTCATTCCTTAAAATGAAGGGGTAGAGGGTGCAGGTCACCCCACCTACTGAGATGGATCTTCAATAGAGCCCCTAGGAAGGCTTGAAGCGTGTTTCCTGCAGTTATGGGGACACATTGCTGGGAATCAATACACCCAGAGGAATCTAAAGGTCCAAAGCTGTGGCTCTCAGCACAAGGCATCAGAGATAATTGCTACGGTGCTGATAAAAATCACAGACTCATCTTTGACAGTGGGGGAATGCCGCGTGACCCTCTGGGAGCAGACAAGTGACCTACAGTAGGAATATCAGCTTGGAATCACTTAAAAGGTATCTTGCATGAGTTGGCAGCCTGTAGGAAGAGAATCCCCAGTCATGAAAGGCTAGGAAGCAACCACTGCACTAGAAGAGGCACAGCCCCTGACAAGGCGAGTGGGTGGTTGGAGGGCCCAGAAGAGGACCCTCCAAAGAACTCAGTATGGTTGCTGAGATACAGAGAGTTTTACACATCAGTCAGGCCCAGAGAGCTTGAAGCAGGCTTACAACCTGCCCTGCTGTGTCCTGTTTCCCTCCCTCCTCCACTATGCACCAAGCCAGGGAGGGGAGGAGAGAGAAGGAAGCCTACCATCATTTTTGGAAGGAAGGTGACCCAATAGCAGGACCCAGCTAGGAACAGGGAAGAAGTGTTACCTTGAAATAAATATTGATTAATATGCTGAACTGGACATCCTAATTTCTGAATTGAGACTGTGTGACTTACAGTGAGCTGGAAAAGTCATAAGGACTGGGACATTTTCACCCAGTGGCAGGGGACTGTGAGAGGCACAACTAGGTGTTTTAGCTATATCCCGTGAGTTCTGCTACTTTAATGTTACAGCTGCATTTGTTCCTCATTTAGTGTTGAGGTGAGATTATGTAATTCACCCATCCTTGAGCTAATCAGTGGTGGAACCGAAACTGGAATCCAGGGCTGCATCACTCCAACACCTCTGATACAGGACGAGGTTGTACAAAGGGCTAAAAAGCAGGGAAGATCCACCACGTGGCTACTGAAGAAGGCATCCCAGAAGAGAGGCTGGAGGCTGTGCCTCAAAGACTGAGCTGGAGCTGAGCATGGCAAGGAGAGGTGCTTGGGCAGGGCAGCTGGGTCTGTGGGTAGCCCTGGTTATGAGGCCCTCAATGGGGCCAGTAGAGGCTTTTCAGGATGGTTTCTCTCACCCACTCCAAACAACACAACTTCCTCCTGCAGCCCCTCACACCCTCCTTTTCATCCTCCCCTACCCACACCCCAGGTTTCCTAAAGAAGTGGCGGGAGTTGGTGGGAGTGGTGGGTATAGCTGCTTCTCTTGATCAGAGTTTTCCCCATCCCCATCTAGAGCTCATATTGAACCAAAAAAATCAAACCTGTTGCCTTTGAGTTGATTCCGACTCACAGCGACCCTGTATAACAGAGTAGAACTAACTATCCCATAGGGTTTCCAAGGAGTGGCAGGTGGGTTTCAACTGGTTAGCAGCCGAATTCTTAACCACTGTGCCACCAGGGCTATTAGTCATTAATCATTTAATAACAATGGCCAGTTGCTGTGGAGTTGACTCCAACTCATGGTGATCCCACAGGTTTTTAGAACTGTGCTTCATAGGGTTTTCAATGGCTGGTTTTTTGGAAGTAGGTTGGCAGGCCTTTCTTCAGAGGTGCCTCCAGCAGCTGAACGTGTTAACCATTTGTGCCACCAAGGGGCTCCTTGTTGTTAGGTGCCATTGAGCTGATTTTGATTCACAGTGCCCCCTGAGACAGAGTAGAACTGCATCATAGAATATTCTAGGCTGCAATCTTTACGGGAGGAGACTGCCAGGTCTTTCTTCCACAAAGCTGCTGGCTGGGTTTGAACCTCCAACCTTTCGGTTAGCAGCCGAGCACTTAATCATTGCACCACCAGGGCTCTTGTTAAGGGCCTCCTAAGTGTACACAATTCCCACTCCTGCCCCGCCCCCAACAAAAAAAACCTGTTGCCCTCAAGTCCATTCTGACTCATGGTGACTCCACGTGTTATAGAGTAGAACTGCTCCATAAGGTTTTCTTGCCTGTGGTCTCTGTGGAAGCAGACAGTCAAGCCTCTCTTTGGTGGTTCATTGCTGGGTGGGCTTGAACCTCCAACCTTTAGGTTAATGGTCAAGTACAAACCCTTTATGTTACCAGGGACCTCCGAAGTGTACATAAAACAAAACAAAACCCATTACTGTCGAGTTGGTTTCGACTCAGAACTCGTAGAACTACTCCATAGGGTTTCCAAGGTGCGGCTCATGGATTCAAACTGCCGACCTTTTGGTTAGCAGCCAATCTCTTAACCACTGGGCCACCAGTGCTCCATTTGGTACACAGAAAGTATTAATAAAACAAGGGTAAGTTATCTAATTGACTGAAGAGAGCAGTCTTTCTTTTAATTCCCTTAGAGCCTTCTTTGATCCTCAATTACTTTCAGAAGACTTTTGGAAGATGTTGAATTGACATATGTTGTGTTATCTATATTTTATGACTAAAAATAAGTAAATAAATGAATTAAAGGTCTCTTTGGATTTGATTAAGCTAATGGAGTAAGAAATTCTTCTAAAGTGTGTGGTGTGCACCTTAAGTATTACCTGTGGGATTGTCTTCCATGTTAAAACTAAACAGCGGAGAAATCTTCAGAAAATGTTTATGATCTAAAATACTTGACAAATTTCAATAAAATTTGCTGTAGGAGTGGTACTTAAAGGAGACATTTTTAATGCAGGCTGCAGTCTAGAGCTACTAATATTAAAGACAAACGACAATAAATTAAGCAATCAGATTTTTAATAACAAAGATACTATTTTTAACATGGTCAAATATACTTGGCTAAGTCCAGATTTAAAAAAAAAAAAAATGCATCTGGCCCAAGAGTACAACCATACAGCTTTGTACAGAACATTCCACAGATCAACAGAAAATACGTTTGGGCACAAAAATAAAAAATATTTAAAGAGACTCTCTAAGCAGCATTTTATTTCTGCAGAACAGACATATATCTTGTGCTGATTAAATATCTACAAGTGCTTCTCCTTTACAAAAATACATATATTCTTAATAGACTAAGTCATTAACAATGACCTGGTAATTCTTTCACTTCAATTTGAATGATTGATAAGCTAAATCTTACAACCACAAAAAGGTTTTTATTTGTATTAAGATGTTACCACTTTTGACAAAAAGCTTAAAATATTTTATATTTTAGAAGTAAATTAGCAACATAACTTTACAATATAGTCTATGATATTTTCCCTTACCATGAGGACTACTATACTAAAAACTGATGCTCACTGTTGTGTTGACCAGATGCAGGAAAGCAGCAGTACGCTGGTACACCCCCGACAAGCTCTTGTCTTGAACCACAGCTTCATAAGGACACTTAGGCCCCCACCCCCACCCCCCTTCTAAAAAGTACAGCAAAAGTAAAAACAAAACTCACTGCCATCGAGTTAAGTTTGACTCATAGTGACCCAAGAGGACAGAGTAGAATTTCCCCATAGGGTTTCCAAGACTGGAATCTTTATGGAAGCAGACTGCCATATCTTTCTCCTGCAGAGCAGTTGGTGGGTTCAAACTGCTGACCTTTTGGTTAGCAGCCGGGTGCTAAACCATTGCACCTCCAGGGCTCCTTAGCAAAAGAAAACTACACAATTTTAGGCTGATCCCATCACATTTTTAATACAGAGAACTCCTGCTTCGGTGGACTGATGTGAAGCATATGAATAAATAATCTGTTTACTATCTCTACACTATCCAGAAATATTTAATCTTCATTTATTCTAGGTTAGTTTCTTATTCCATCAAATGCTATAAAATGGAAGAAGACTAGACTCAGTATTCGACATATATGTGTTCAGTCGATTCAAAATTTAAAGAGAATTGAAATTAAAAAGCATTTCTGAAAACTCAGTCTCTGTTTTGAATCTTAGAAAAGGGGGCACAACAAGTACACAGACACATTTCAATGAGCATTTAAAACAATTATTTTTATGTTTAATTTCATAACTTTCTGAAAAGGAAATGTTCACTTTTTTAAAATTCTATTTGAAAATCCAGTAAGGACAGCAAGTAAACACACTATTTGTGAAAACTATATTATACTAGGAAGAGAATCTCTTTTAAATTATTGGAAAATGCCATTGCTTTAAGAAAAACAAAACTATAAAAACCCTGTAATGTGTATTTAAGTACAGTTTGATGACGTTTCAAGCTGATGTTTTCCATCAAACTACTACTGACCTAGATGTATCAAGTAAATTCAGAGAGACTTATTTTGTGCTTCAAAAGAGCTTGTCTATAGTATATTTAATGTTTTTCCATTTTTCATAAACCAGGCCCAGCAGACATTATGCTCCTATTGCTCCCCAAACTGTAGGGATACCTATCTTAAAATGATATAGCAAATTTTTGTGTTTCCAATCCAGAAAATTAAAGTTATGGCAAACTCATTCATTTTTTAAATCCCAACCAACATCTTATTGGTATAAAGCTCAGCCCACTGGAACATTCCTTAACGACAGACCAGAGCATACAACAGAGTATGCACCCATTCTTATCCTATGTGAGAAGGTTTACCTAGTGACTTATCAGAAAGCCTTCATGAGTTTGACCTTGAAGGTGGTCCATACCAAGGTCTCCCAAGAAGCATGGGATGCAGAGAACACGGAACTCCCTCGTGATAGATACACTCTTATACTGTGACCCAGTTTGCCAAATTTGGTGTCATGGCTAAATTCTAATAACGTCATTACTGAGAAACAAGGTAAAGAGTTGCTTTTGAAGGAAAAAACAAAACAGCAGGCCCTTATGAAAATTCTTCTTTTGAACAGAGAAAAAAAGCACTTGAATCTTAAGTCCACTAAAATGTACTATTTTCCATACAAGTAAGCAGATCAACATTTTTATCAGGCCTTTCTTTAATAAAATTTTTCATATAGCTAAGAGCCCGAGAACAAAATATATGTACTTTAAGTTTTTACTGCTTCCATGGAATAAAAAGTTTCTTGAATTAAAATTTAAAATCTCAATGTCGATTTTCTTTTTGAAGGATATAGTTCTCTCACTTATCATCTAGAAGGAGGCTATTTGTTATCATAAAAAAAAAAAATTCATTGCCGTGGAGTCAATTCCAACTCATAGCAACCCTACAGGACACAGTAGAACTGCCCCATAAGGTTTCCAAAGAGCAGCTAGTGGATTCGAACTGCCAATCTTTTGGTGAGCAGCCGTAGCTCTTAACCACTGTACCACCAGGGCTCCCTGTTATCATCTAGAGGGAGGCTATTTATTGTCATCTTGAGGGAGGCTATTTGTTGTATTTCTCTCATTCTCAATGTTGAGGATTTCCCAAGATCTGTCAGATGGTGCTGAAATACACTGAACATATTTCAAAGAAAGTGTGCTCTGATTACTGCCAGAAAGTCCTGCATTTGACTGATCTCACCAAGAAAATTCAGTTTAAAGTCTTTCTTTGGTGAATATTTTAGCCATCAATCAAGCTTATTGCCTAGCTATATAAAATTAAGTTTTCCAACCTCTAAGCTGTTAAAACTGTTTCTCTGACGTGGTTACTAATTAACAGTAAAATGTCTTTGGTGATATCTATTGTCTTATGTAAATCTTTCAAAAAGAGATTAATTTATGAGTGCTTATTTAGATACGAAGCCATTCATAAGAGACAGGTACAGGTAACCAAAAATTTATGCAGTAAATCTAAAACAGAAATGCACTTTAGCAATGAGGCACTTTCTCTTAAATATTTTCAATAAAGCTAAACAGTTCATAATACTATATAAAACAACTAGTTCCTTCTTAAAGAATGAGCTTAAATTTAGATTACATTTGAATGTGTAGTATGAATGAGCATTCTCATTACATTTATAAAATGTGGCATATTAGTATGGGATAGATTTTCAATGAATAAAGAAATAATATACTTTCTAAAAGTAGTCAAAAGACACTCTTCAAGTTACTTCCACCCCAGATTGAATGAATATTACATCAGTAAGCCTTTTATTTTCATACTTCCTAAAAGTTTCATCATCTAGAGAAAAGGCCATATTCTAATTTTCCTATTAACTGATATGACTTACGCCAATCAAAGTGATGTCTATAGACCACAGGCAATTTTTACATCCAATGTTCCTTGACCCTTTTACATCTATGATTTCTAAGGCAGATAAAAACAGATTACAAAATCTTTTACTGAAGTTCTTTCAGTTTATTGCTTAAAAAACAACAGATTAAAGAAAGAAATTAGTTTTATTTATTCTCCAATTTTACAGACTCAGATGATTATTACTACGGGTTATTTATATAAAGAATCTGTCTTACTAAGCACCCTAAATTTATAAAGTTAAACACAAAAGGTGCCTGTACACTTTTTTTTTTATACCTAATTTCTTGCCAATTCTACAATCTGATTTAGGGGCTAATTAATGGGGATTTAGGGGATTCCTAGACAGAGAAGTAGTCAATAGTAGTAGAAAGGCATAGCTGAAGATACCAAAAGAAGTTGGCTGAAGAAGCTCAGTAGTTCTAACAGTAACACTGTATTGCTCAGGACCATTATAAATGTGTACCTTTCCCCAAATGACAATATTCTTCTATATGTATGGTTTTCACATGTTTTGGCACATATTCCATTTATTTCAATAAAAATGCTGACATATTAACATTAAATAAAGGAATTTTATATAAAACTATTCCCAATTCTATAACTGCTTCCTATATATTTCCTTGGAAAAATATTGAAACTATGTATAATGAGGCAAGAGACCAAATTTGAAGAGCTAATGTATATAAAACTCATTTAAGGTTACATGTTTTGGCTGGGGACCTAAAAACATCCAATTCTTACTTGTGGTTTTAAAAATGTACTCCTAATTCATTTTGAGTTTAATTAAAATTAATATGTGAAAGACTTTATCCACAGACCTACATGTGGCAAATTTATAATAAAATACGAAATATCTTAGGGATGTCAGGGAATGGAGTTTCACAGCATAACAAAATAATTTCTGTAGCCAGAGAGTATATTCAGTTTTCGGTTGAGTGTAAAGGTCTGTTAAAAATCTGCCTTTTAAAATCTTCTTGTGAGTCCCTCCAAGAACAAACACAACCTGACAAAGTTACGAAAAGTATTGCCATAACCCTTTTGACAAAATTCAGCAACTTTAATATAGAATTTTTGACTTGGGAAAAAAAAAAATCTAACGAAGACAATTACGAGGTTTTGGCCTTTTACATTACGAGATGCATCAAGGTTTCAGCTGTATTGGTGTACGTTTCTTAGAGCTGTAGAATGCTTTATTCCTAAGAAACATTTTGATATGTGGAAGGCATTAATTTGTGATACATTTTACTCGAAAATGTAGCACACCACATGTATACAGTATAAAACCACGTGTGTAACACACAGATTGTGCTGTCAGGTTTCTAAAACAATTATTCTTCCTAACTTTCAAGATTTTTTCCTAAATTTCAGAGGTTAACTTGTTTGTTTCAAAGCATTGAAAACTTAACTTCCAAAGAAGGTTTTGGAAAACAATTGTACATTTTAAAAGGTTTACTTTGACTTGCAGACGAATCCCAAAATGAATGGAAGACTGAACAAAACTGCAAAATCAAGGACACTATCACAGATCTGACCTTCGTGAATGTATATATAAAACAATAATCTCCTTTCCCTCGGATTACTACAGGATCTAAAATGAAATATCCTCAAACCAGTGATTTTGGTTAGCATATTTATCTACTACACTGCATTTATTCTATTTTATGTGTGGTTTGGAAATATGATAGGTAGCTAACAGTTTTAATCTACCACTGCTTTGAGACTTCTGAAATCCATAAAATAGCTTATGTGATCTACTCTAAAAATCCTAATATTTAAAATCATCACAACCTTCTGCATGCCACAATGACACACACCTAAGGCCAATTTAAAAAGTGAGACAATGTCCTCATTGAATAGAGCAACAATGTGATGATGCATACAAGAAATGGGCTCTACAGTGAAGTTCCGTGAAGCAGCACCCACTCGTCATAAGGCATTATGAAAGAAGATTAACCTTGCTCACACATTAATTTTATTAGAAGTAAATGTGATCAGCTGCCAACATTTCATATGATTGTGAATCTCACGTCAGTTTTCCAAAAAGTCACACACGTTCTCAATCCGGAGGGCTAGTGTGCCTTCCTTGTGCAATTGGTGGACTACACAGATAACTTAAAATGTCTACACACGATGTGCTCTGATGTTAAAGAATAATTGGAACTTTTCGCAAAAGGATTTGCACACTCAAGAGTGAACTATTTTGTACACAAAAAGCTTACCAAGGACAAGACAGTGGCTCAAAAACCACTTTTCTAAATATCTTTCCCATACAAAATAATTTCAAGATATTAGTTTCCTGTATAGTACTCTACTGAAACAAGGTAATAAAATAGTAAGTATGTGAAAACTGCAACACCACAAAGATTGAGCCATTTTATTAGTGTAATCAAACATTAGAACAATCTTGGTACAGGCAAGCAAAATGTTCCGAAGGCTGGATCATGGCTGCACACCTAACCAATTTCAACGATGGGGATGCACGCTGTGAGACGGCACAGATACCTTATGCAGACAGTTCAGTAGCAGAATGGCACTTGGTTTGCTCTTAATAGAAACAACATAGATGCAACTGACAATTTAGACAGACAATGGCCTTATTTGCATGCTGAAAATCTGGTTGTGTCCCTCTAGTCCACACACTGTTCATTGTGCAATCTGTCGATGAGTAAACTGAGTGAAGGATTCATCTCAGAGGGAGCTAGGCCCCTTGGTCTAACCGAAATCAATTCTTGGTCGATACTGCAATACCATGGGGTAAGACTATAAAATAAAAACAGATGATGAATAAGACCATGTGGATATAAAACACAATATAGTTTATATAAAAAAGATTTTTAAAAAATTTAGGGTTATCATCTACATTACTTCCTGGTACTAGTGATTAGGATAGTTAAGATTGTAATTACCATTAAAACTCTATTTTTTTTATTTAGTCAAATTTTCCATAATATGCAGCAGAGGTCAAACTCAAAGGCCTGTGGCCATTATACAGGTCCCATGTATGAATTGAAACAGTGCAACAGGGAGGGGCAGGGCCTGCGGACGACTGAAAACTGCATGCCCTGCTTAAAGGCATTCAACTATTAACAGTGAGGAAACCAAACGAAAACCAAACCCACTGCCCTCGAGTCAATTCCGACTCATAGTGAGCCTGTAGGACAGAGCAGACTGCCCCATAGAGTTTCCAAGGACCGCCTGGCTGATCTGAACTGCCGACCTCTTGTTTAGCAGCTGTAGCACTTAACCACTACACGACCAGGGTTCAATAAGACATGCCCACAGGCTGGATTCCTCCAGAGCTGCTGCCTGTGAGCATCCTCTCAGTTACAAACTAACAAAGAGACTTCCTGCTATGAATATATGAAACTGGGGTGGTTTTCACATATCACAGTTTTTTTTTTTAAACAAGTTTGATACTTTTTTCTTTTTAGCATTTAAAATTTGTTTTAACAGTTCTTTAAAAATGTTGAAAAATTTTCACTTAAAGCACAATAAAAATTATAAAAAAAATATTGGAAAAACAAGTAGGTAATTGTTACATGAGACATTTAGGTCACTGGCTGCTTTCGATAAGCAGCTGATGCTGTTAAATATTTGGATTTGACTATTATATAACTGGTTCATATTATTCTTCCTACTGCTCTGACAATGTAAGAAAGATATCACACATCTGGCTATCCTACAGTACTCAAGAGAAAACCACTTCCTGCCAGATAGAAGGATATGCCCCAGGCTACCTCCACATCTGTTTTTACCCTCTACTTTCTTTTTTTTACCATATTCAGGCAGAACCAAAATGTCACAAAGTCAACAGGGGTCTGGAGAAACCATAGTTTTCCTTTCCTTAAAGCTGCAGATTCCCCTTTTCAAAATAAAGTTTCGAGGAGCTACTTTTATCAAACTGAGTAAGGGTCCAAGATGGTCACTGACTAAGGTTTCCCCTTCATCTTAGTGTAGGTACAGAGAAAAGTACATTTTTTCATCTAAACAGAAGAGTGAGATTCTACCGTGCCCAAAATGTACTTACCACAGCTATGTTACAGGCTGAGGAGACTCAATACTGGAGTCTCTTTTACCACTCAGCTCAGGACAGAACCGGTGGGGAGCAATGGTGACACCCTGGGTCTCAGTATCCCAGCTGAAGGAGCAAGGCAGATGCTACCACTCACTTTCTAAGGGCTGGAGTAAAAGTCTCAGTCTCTTAAGGCTTCCAGGGTCCAAAACTTTTTCTTTCAATTTTGTTTGCTTTTATTTTAAACTTTATTCTGTTCCCTCTGAATCAGATTATCAGAGAGGGGCACACAAATCTGCATTTTACAAAGCTCCCTGAGCATCTCTGAAACTCAGCCGGAGTTGGAGACTACTAACCTAGACATCCTATTCTAACTTTACTAAAGTCTAATCTGCCCTGCTTCAACCCCGAGTTTGTCCTTCATTATATCTTTCTAGCTTTACTTCTCATTGCTGATTGTTCAGTCTGCAAGCTTTCTGCAAATAATCAAGTCCCTCATACTAGAATACCTTCATAGTGTATACAGAAGCATCCATCAACAATTTTTCCAGGGATGAAGGAAGAGAGGGAAGTAAAACAGCTTGGCTAACATTACCATGTAATTTGGAATTTTCTCAGTTCTTGGCTGAAAAATGTTTTGTTCTCCCCACCAAGTAACCATTTGTGTTTGTTCTATGACAATATATGAAGTTGAATAATTTTATTGAAATTTTTTACAATACTGGGAATTATTAAGATATATTTTTAAATTCTATTTATTGTTTCAGTGTGCTTTCTGAAGTAAAATGGCATCACGCTTACGATAAAGAAATATGGCACATGGCTACCACTAAGCATTAAATGATTACATTGAATGGACCTACATTTCCGAGTTGCTAGTCCTCAGTCTCCTCATGTAATCATAACCAAAGTATACATTTCAAATATGACAATTTTATACAATGACAGAACTCTGATTGATGTACTTTTTTCTTTTCTTAAAAAGTAAATTTTTAAAAATCATCTAAGTAACCTGTTTTTACTGTAGTAGGTTTGGAAAATATAAAATGCACCAAGAAAAAAAGAAAAATTATTTAAATCTCACCATCCAAAAATAATCACCATAGTCACTGCAGTGAACATCCTTCAATTCTTATCTATGTACATACACGTTTTTTTCAAAGTTGGAATCATGCTACACATATTTTATAATTTTGTCCACTTGAAAATTTCTCCTTTTGCCATACATCTCAGTTTATTCCAATTTTTTTTTCTTTTGTAAGTTAATCTTGGCCCAGTGACCTCTTTTTTATTTCTCAGGACATGTTCCTAGAAGTGTAACTGCTGGTTTAAACAGCACACACTGTTATACACTTTTTGATATACACTGTCAACACTAGCTTTAAAGAAAGTTGTTCCATTTTTACATTTCCAAAAGAAATGAGTGCCCATTCCTCCACAGCTCCATCAATAATGAGCACTATCTTTTTCCTCCTCTTAATATGGCAATTTACTAAGTGTAAAACAGCATTTTCTTTCTCACTGGCTTCTAGAAGTTAACCATTTTTATATGCGTATTAGCCAATTGTGTCTCCTTCTTTTGTGACTTGCCTGATCATGTCCTTTGCTCATTTTTCTATGCAAAGTTGGGCTTTTTCTTACATATTTTTTTGAATTCTTAATGTATTAAGGACATTAAACATTTCTGTGTCGTACCTTGCAAATATTTCCTTAGTTATGGTATTGCTGACATGTACTTTTCAAAATCAGTCAACTGAATTTGCCCTTTTTTTCTTCGTTTACAAGTATGAGAAAGGCCAGCCCCACTGAGGTCAGATATTCAACTATATTTTCTTCTAAATCTTTTGTGGCATTTCAAAGAAATACTTACCACTTCAATTCATCAGAAATTTATACTGGTGTATAATGTGAGTTACGGATTGAATGCCCACCCCACAACCCCAACTCCATTTATACCTCTGAGTTCACCTTCTCACAACCACCCTGTATTCTCTCTGCTCCAGCCCCAATGGGCCCCGTGAAGTCCTCAAAGACATCAGGTAATCACTCCTCACCCTGCACTGTGTTCCTCTGCCCCAGAGTGCTCTACCCCAGATATTCCCATGGCTTTCTCTCACAACCTTTTGATCAAAATCACCATTTCAAAGCATCTTCCCTTGGCTAACTTACAGAAAATATTCTAGTTACCCATTTTATTTTTTCTTCTAACATACTATAGATCTTACTCATTTATTTTTCATCTGCTAGAATGTAAGCTCCATGAGGGAAGGGATTTTTATTCATTTTTAATTCTGTATTCCTAGGGCTTAGAAGAGTGCCCGTGGAATACAGCATTAAATGATTCTGAGGGTTCTGAGGAAATGATTATGAGGATGGCACAGGACTCGGCAGTTTCCTTCTGTTGTACACAGGTTTGCTAGGAGTTGGAGCTGACTCAACAGCCCCTAACAACAGAAGAGTGCCCAGCACATAGTTAAATGTTTAACAGATATATGTTAAATGAATTTTTCTTTCTCCACTATTTTGAAATCTATCTATATAGACTCATACATACTAGAGTCTGTTCTCGAGTTATTTCTTTTATTCATATATCATATGTTTAAGTTTGTATTCTATTTTAATTACTTCAGCTTTAGAATACATTTTTGTATGTGACAATGAAAGTACCCTCTGTTATTCATTTTAAAAATGTGACTGACCAGAAGCCCCTGTTCCTCTATTTCCTGATGAGCTTTAGAATGACTGACTGGCTTTGCCAACTTAAACAAGAATCTGGTAAAAGTGTTTGGAATTACATAAGACATCATAATTTAACTTTGGGGAAAACTGATATCTTTATAAATATTTAAAATACTATTTAAATTTCTTCTGTGTGAAATGGTATTTTGGTTATATATGAGAAGGTCTTTGTCCTTAGGCAATATATGGCCAGCTGTCCTATACCTGCAATTTACTTTCAAATGGTTCTACACACACACACACACCAAAAAAAAAAAAAAAAAAAAAAACCCAATACAGAGAGAGATTAATAAGTAGTGGGAGTGGGGAAGAGGAAGAGAGGGCAATAAACCAATCCCATTACCATCAAGTCAATTCCAACTCATAGTGACCCTATAGGACAGAGTAGAACTGCCCCATAGGGTTTCCAAGGAATGTCTGGTAGATTCAAACTGCCAACCTTTCAGTTAGCAGCCATAGCTCTTAACCACTGTGCCACTAGGGTTTCCAATGTGAGGGCAGAAAATGTCACACAATAGCAATTGGTGGACCTAGGTAAAGGATATTCCTTTGTATTATTATTTAGTTTTTTTGTTTGGAAAATTAAAAGCTGGTAACAAAAATCACGTCTTAGCATTGAATTTTTTCAAGTGCCTTTTAGCATCTTTTGATGATTTTTATTTGACTTAGCGTATGTATAAAACATATATTTAATAGTATGCATATTTCATCCCTCCAATATTATGCCATTTTTGTACTTCTGATAAAAATCTTGTTTGGCCTTGGTTTGTTATTCTTTTAATATATTTGTAGAATCAATTTTCTAATACTTTATCATCTTTGTATTTATATTCAAAATGAGATTTGAATTGTTGGTTCTCTGTCAGTTTTTGATATCATGATTGGATTTGTAAATTAACTTTGTAAAATGAATTGGAAAGAATTAAAACGTTTTCAATGATTTAAAACAATTTTTATTGCAGGGGAAGATCTATTCCTTAAAAATTTGAGAATGTGACCAAAAAACCACTTAGGCATCCTTTGAAGAAATAACTCTTCAATAATTTTTAAAATGTTTTTCATGCGTTAATGATTTAAGTTTTCCTTCCTGTAGTGCAAATTTCGTTCCAGCGGTATTTTCCTAGAGAATTGCTCACAAAATTTTGCAGGAAATGTTCACAAATTTATAAAATTTAATAGTATAAAGCTGTATACATATTTTTCCTTGAAATTTTCTGATTTGGGGCTACAGGTGTATCTAATTACAGGTTCAATTTTCCTACAGGGCTGTAATGCATAAGGAGATGTTGAAGATAGGAAAAAAATATGGATTCTTGAAATTATGGTCTTATTTCAATTCTCTAATACTTCTGATCAGGATTGAAGAATATCTGTTTCTCAGGAAATAGACATCAACACCAAGAGAACAAGGAAAAAGCCATGTATTAGTTACAGCTACATGGCAGGGTATCACTACAATTCGTCAGCCCAAAATCAGCTATGAAGCTAAATACAGCTGAAACATCTATACAATGCAGATATAGATACAAATTTCACCAGCTGAGTTAAATTTACTCACCCCTTACTCTTAATTATATAAGGAGAAAGATGTATTACTTCCCCCTAAATAGTTTTCTCTTGGCTTCTAGAGATGTTAAAGTTGCTTACTCCATCGTTGAAAAACCAGGACTTAAAACAAGTGTGTTAAACAATGAATTTTAATGAAGGTACTGACAATGAGATTGAGGGAACTTCTAGATAAAGGACTAATCAAACATTTTTGGCTGGTGGTTGCATTTTTTTTTTTTAATTGAATATACATTCACTTGGCCCTGCCTCAAAATAAAGAACCCCAAAACTGCAACAAAAAAACACTGGAGGCAAATTTGCTAGTTCAGTTTGTTGTATAATTGCAGTTCTTCTTTCTTGGTGCCAAAGAAATACGGATGAGGACTACCTTAATCTTGGGCATAAAGGAGCAATGGAGATTTTAAAGAAAGGCTGTGATTAACCCAAGGGATTAAGGAGGATCACGGATCATCTCTGTACCCAATAGTAATCGCGACTATACTACACTCGGTCTATTTTCCAAATTTTTTAAAATATATTTTTATTAGATAAACTTTCTTCAGGATCTAAGTTTAAGTTTTCTTGGTACATTATTAAATTAGTCCACTATCATTTCATTATTAAAAGAGGTAAGAGAAGTACTCAGGGGAGAGCTGGGAAAGCAAGCTCACAATTAGCTGTAGCTGTTGCTGTTATATAGATTCACCTAACCTGGCATTTTATCTTTCACTTGTGGGTGAATGATTCATTAAAATAGAAGTAACACTTAGACAAAGAAGATAACATTCCAATCCATGAGAATCAGAGATTTCCTAAGGGATGAAACTAGTAATTATTAAAAGTTCCTGACTCATAAATAATGGCCTTGAGATTTATCATTTCATTTTTTACTTCAGAAAAATGAAATGGGTAATTCAGGGGAACTGAAGTAACAGGAAACTTTGGGGGATATAAGTTGAAAAGATCAAGTATTGTAGCTCAAATAAATATTAATTTTACAAAGTTACGTCTTAGACACGCGTTTGGGATGAAAGCAGTCACGAGGTGGCATTACTATTGTCATATGTACAGCCGTGAGTGCCTCTTACCTGATACAAAGGGCCATCCTGAGGGCAGACTTGCGAAGCTGAGCAGTTCAGACACCGAAACTGCGGAGGAGATGAACTCATCAGATAAGAGGCATCCACAACTGGACACATATTTAAAACTGATTATTTAAAATATGGTAACGTCAAACGTAAGAGTCAACATGATAATTTTAAGTAAACACCTTCCAGGAATATGGTAGTCACTGTTGAAAAAAATAAAATAGATTTTAATAACAGTGATTGGTAAAACTGAGCCTGAAGTAATTTTAGCATGTCATATGAGTTTTGCAAACATTTAGCCAAATGGTGGCCTACGCTTTCCATCGCCTCTCCAAATAGTAATTCCTGGGGAAAATCTCACCTCGTGAGTACACAGGAGACACCCTCTTTCTTCAGTCCCTTCCTGGATCAATTTCTCCAACTACCTCTGAAAATAAAACTGTTCAAGGAGCTCAGAGCTCTGAGAATGCACGGAACTTCACTCACATTATAAGGGATTCCACTTTCCGCTTTAAATTAAGTTCTTTATATTGCTCAGATTAGATTCTTAGTCTCTGTATCTATTTTAACAGCCTTAGATGGTGAGTTCCTTGAGTCTACGCCTTATTCATCTTTGCAGTCTTAATACGCTACGGCCCAGACCTGGCACACAGAAGCCACTCAATAAATGTTTTATGAATAAAGCAATGATTCAACATATTTTAAAACTATTGGGCAGACTGATTTCTAAACCCACCACTTTTTTAATGGTTTAACCATTCATGTAAAATCATTCCCAGACCTTGATTTTCAACAGTATGCTAAATATTGATTAAATATAAACATTATTTTAATTGTAATGGAATGACAAAGCATAAAATATTTACTTTGAAGTTATGCATATGTGAATTCAACATTACACACCTCTTCAAAATGGAAAAAAATGAAATACATAAAAAATACATGAGGTGCAGATTACCTAAGATAAATCTAACACTCCAGAGTAGCTTTTTAAAAGATACATTTTAAAGCAATTTAAGTAAGCAAAAATTAAACAAATACATTTGTTTTTAAATAAAATTTTAGGAATTGTCTATTTACCCAAAAGATCTTGGCAGTTTCTTCCTAGAAATTAATCTTTGATTTTCTGTCACTGTCAGGGCTCAGTGACATACTGTAAGACATGTTTAGCATTGCTATCTTTTGGCAACCTTTTCTTCTGAAGATTCCCAAAGCTTTGGCCTACCAGACTTCGTCTAATTATGCCAACCCCAACAGCATACAATAAGAATAAGGAGGGTACGTGGAAGGAGACAATTTCACTGAGGATTTCTATTCATCTCTTTGGTGTCAATCAAGATAGATATGCTTGCTTTCCTAAAACTGCCTGATAACGCGAGCCAACCAAAGCAAGACACACTATGGTAACTTTAGGTACTGCTTCAAATTCTGTTACAGCCTACCACTGACCTCGGGTCTGGAGGATCAAAGAAAGCCAATCTTTCCAAATCCTGAATTGCTCCAAGTTGTAACACAACTGGGTCGTCCTGCTAAGTGTGCGTGGATGTGGGTGGTGGTGGTAGAATGATTCACGGTTAAGATAAACTGTGCCCCAGACATAAATACTAAGCGTTATTTGTGAGGAGGAACTATATTCTCTTGCTCCAAAACCTTGCTGTGTCAAGAGTGGGCAGAAGGAATCACAGTGAGGTTCTAGAGAGCAAGTGGGACAGTGACCGCTTTGGTTGTAGGTATCTATCACAGGAAGTAGCTCTACAGGGATGAGGGCCCCACGATACAACCTCCTCCTCCCAATCCTCAGTTCCTACCTCTAGATGTATAACTGAATGGTCCCTGGGTGGTACAAATGGTTAAGTGCTCCACTGCTATTCAAAAGGTTGATGGGTTGAACCTGCCCAGGGGCACCTCGGAAGACAGGCCTGGCAATCTGCTTCTGAAAGATCGCAGCCTTAAAAACCCTGTGGAGCACTTGAACTCTGCACACATGGGGTCACCATGAGTCAGAAGTAACTCGATGGCAACTACCAACAACATACATATAACTAGCAGATAAACCAAAACTAAAATATTTATTCCCAAGGGAAAGGTATATACGAAGAACTATGTGAATAAATTATACTACTATTATTGCTGTGTGCCGTTGAGTTGATTCCAACTCACAACAACGCTGTATGATAGCGTAGAACTGTCCTACAGGGTTTCCTAGGCTGTAATATTTACGAGAGTAGATCACCAGGTCCTTTCTCCCATGGAATGCTTGGTTGGTTCCAACCACTGACTTTTTTGGTTAGCAGATGAGCACTTAACCACTGCGTCACCAGGCCTCCTTAAATTATACTCCTAGGGTTGCATATTTCAAGATGTATGCAACAGTTCACACACTCTGAATTTAGCTTTGTACAGCAACTACGAAAGGACTTAAAAAGCAATTCGAAAAACTTGGTTGCTGAAAAACCAACTTTTAAAGTAGTTTTAAAAATCTTGACAGTTTCCATGTTACGGGTGGGGTGGAAGGTGATTACTCAGTACTAGAATTGGGAAGTCTCTTCTCTTTCATACCTCATGTGGCCGGTCCAGCTGTATGGAACCTACTCAGTAGTAATTCATAGATAATTACAAGGTCTCATTTGTAGATAATTATGTCATTTTGTGAAAAAAAGAAATAGAACTTTCAAAACTTTGTAAATGATGAAATTTATTAGGCAGAAACTGAAATACTGAATACATACTATACATTCTTTATCTCCATCACTATTCACTCAGTTTTTTCTCTCTTCCCTCTTCTTTTTTCTATCTACTTATCTTCCTACCTCTTATCACCAGTAGCTTCATACTATGCACAATGTACTATGTACACTTATACTTTACACTATAAACTTTTGACGTTAAGAAGGCAGCATACAGAGTATTTATCTTTGGGGAAGGGCCTTTCAATGTAGCCCACTCTTCAGGGTTTGAACAAGAAGACACACACTTGGGGACGAGCATGGTAGGCCTTTATTTCAGTGTTTCTTGAAATAGAGTTGAATATCTAATAAAGAGGGAAGGCCAAACTCTAAATCAGACATACGTACACACAAAACAGCAGGCTATGCATTATGATTAACTAAGAGTTAACTAGCCAAACAATCCTAAATTCCCTTAGTCTCCCATATTTATAAAATATAAAAGCAGGAGAGTAGATACAATCACGTGCTGTAATCCCTGCCATCTTCCAGGCCCCAACATAGCTGCATTTCCCAAAGTGAATTTTGTGGGATGCTACTTTTTTTAAAAGTGAGAATTCCACAATGAGTCTGGGAAAAGCCAGACTCAAAAATGTTTATGTATTCTGTGGAACTTCTTAGCATATTTAGAATGCTCTATGGCTTCTATGGCTCTCTCTGAGGGTATTATATTATTCAGCATTTTTCAGACTGACTTTTACCACAAACCCTTTTTCATGGAATATCGTGCCTTGTATTCAATGAAACACTGTTATGTAACTGTACTGACTTAAAAAAAAAAAAACTATATAACTATTTCATCCATTGGAGAATCTGTTTACACACCAACCAACTCAACCCATCGCAGCCGAGTCAATTCCGACCCATAGTGACCCTATAGGACAGAGGAGAATTGCCCCGTAGGGTTTCCAAGGCTGTAAATCTTTATGGAAGTCGACTGCCACATCTTCCTTCCACAGAGTGGCTGGTGGATTTGAACCTGCAACCTTTCAGTTAGCAGCTGAGCCCTTAATCACTGCACCACCAGGACTCCTTCCCTTTGCACACAGGAAAGCGCTAAATGGTTACCCAGAAGAATTAATCACCTCTTAATTCTCTATTCACTGTTAGGCACAGATCAGAGTACTTGACCTTGCCTTCATGAGTACAGTAAAAGGTTCCTAGAAATTCCAGACAGCAGGGTATGAAGCTTAATTTGACCTGAGCTAGCCATTAAATCTTAGCAAACGACCTATCCAAGCTGATCTGTATTCACATGAAAAGTTTGAAAAACATTTTTTAAAACACATTTCCCCACTAATAAGTAAAAGATGAATGCCAATATTGAGTGTAAGAATCTTGAGGTAGCAAGACAGTTATGAACTGAAAAACTGCCAAGAGTTATTAGCTAAAGGCTAACCAGATGTTGTTTAGATTCCTGCAAAATCTTACCCTAAAACAACTTAGAAGGCCCAACTATTTGTCTTATAAGATATGTTCGTTTGGACTTTATCCAAACTTATCTCAAAGAAAAGGGATCATAAAGGGTTTTAGACAGGGGTATTACATAAGATTTTTATGAAAGCTTTATAATGTATAATGTTGATACAGGAATAAGACTACTCAAAAGAGCAGAACAGAATGTCCAGAAACACACACACATACAGATGTATATGTCTGTGTGCATATAAATATATGTACATATGTACACATGTCCTCGTTAGTATAGTGGTGAGCATCCCCACACAGCAGACTGGGGTTCAGTTCTCCAACAGGGAGGCAAATGCCCCTTGGAAACCCTGGTGGCTAGCGGTTAAGTGCTATGGCTGCTAACCAAAGGGTCGGCAGTTCGAATCCACCAGGTGCTCCTTGGAAACTCTATGGGGCAGTTCTACCCTGTCCTATAGGGTCGCTATGAGTTGGAATCGACTCGATGGCACTGGGTTACATGTACATACATATATAGATAAAGGGAACAACTCAAAAGAGGCAAAGTATGGATTTATTCAATAAGTTGAATTTATGGATTAAAAAAAGAATTTAGAGTAAGTTAGAGTCTTAACTTCATTGGGGGTGTGTGTGTGTGTGTGTGTAAATAAATTCCAGCTGGATTAAAATGTTTAATACAAAAAAGTAGTAGAAGCAAGTGAAGGAACCACACGGTGGTCATTAGTTTAGGAAATAAACTGACCCCGGCCCAAAGCAGCGGTGGCTGGCAATGCCAGGAGATGCAGTAACGAGAGCTCTTCAGACATCCTGGCATCCCGCTGGCAGTGCAGAGCAGACATGGACAGGGAGGGACCCCAGCAAATACACTAGCAGGGGCCTAATCACGAAATGATTGTTTTACTGCTACTGCTTCATTTGCCATGCTACTCCAACTAAAAGAATCTATCTATTAATACTCTAACAACTCATAGTTAATTGGAACCAAAAAATAAAATAAAAATTTATTTAATGGAAAACAGATTCACATAAATGAAATGATATTTAGGATATATTTTGCCTAACTATTTATTAGCTTATAAAAGACAAAACTTACATTCACTTTACTCTTCAAACAAATATTTATTTATTATCTGTGTCAGGCGCCGCTCTATATGCCAGAGGTTCGGCAGTGAACCCACAAACCAAACTCCCTGCCCTCAGATCACATTAGAGTGGAGGGACCAACAATAAACATACAAACAAGTTAGAAGCATCACACGTCAGATGGTATGAAACACTGTGGAAAGCAATAAGGCATCAAAAGGGATTAAGAGTGCCATACTGGGAGATGGGGCTGTAATTTTCAGGGAGGTCAAAAGGCTGCACTGAGAAGGTGACATATAAGCAAAATTATTTGAGTAACAGGGTAAAGGGAACAAGTTAGGCAGGCAAGAGCTTATCTGGGGAGGCAACAGCATGCGTGGTTTATCTGATGAAACACAAAGAGGCCAGTGTGGCTGGAGCAGAGTAAGCCAGAGGGAGAGAATAAACGAAAAGATCAGAGAGGTACCTGGGGGAAACTGTGTGAGGGCTCTGCCTTTGGGTTCCTGGAAGAACTTTTTGGCTTTTATCTAAATTACAGAAGTTACTGGAGGGTTCAGAGAAGAGTTGCATGTTCTAATCTGTTTTAAGATGACTGCTCTGACTAACTGGGCTGGACAGACAGCAGGGGGACAAGGGTAGATGGATGGAGGGCAGTTAGGAGCTGGTGACAACAAGCCTGGAGAGAGGCGATGGTGGCCTGGACCAGAGGTGGTACAAGTGGAGGTGGTGACACATGGCTGCATACTGAATATAGTATTTTGGTGGACGAGGTTACAAAATTTGCTAAGGGTGGATGAAAGAGAAACAAAGAAATCCTTGACTCAGGGATTCTGGCCTGAGCCACTGGAAAATGGAACTACCAATCTTGGAACTGTTGAAATTGTGAAGGTTGCAGGAGAAACAGGCTTGGAGGAGGAAAACAACCAGAAAAAAAAAAGTTTGTCATGCCTAAAAAAATGAAATGAGTTTTACCACTTCCTAGTCACACTGAATTGTGTAAGGTGGCGATTTTGTTGTTGTTTACTGCTCTAATTTCTACCTGAATGATAAATTATAAGATATTAAACTGCTTTTTGTAACAACTTTTAAAAAAATATGATGTAAACAACCAAAGAGTTCAGACTACTCAGAAACATGCAATCAGAAACATAATTGCAGCAAAAACTGACTTAACTGGCAGTCTATTAGTAAAAATTTCTGAGTTAGCTCTTCCATGATTTGACATTAAAATCACTGGCAGTGTGAGTCACATTTGGGGATGGGTCTCCAAAAGGACAAGCAAGCATTAGCAGGGGTTTTACAGGGGATGATCATTTTTATCCCTTCAACCTGAAAGCAAATCTATCCATAATGATTTCGAGCACTGAAGCATATTGAACTATCAAAAAAAAAAAAATTAATGTTCAACAAAATATTATGTGTGATATCACAATATCCACTCCTCAAGAGTGCTAGTATTTTTTCTGCAATCTGTACATGGTATAGAAAACATTTTAGTTATGAGGATTATGATGTATTTGCAGCCATTCTAAAAACTCTACAACATCACAGAAAGGCAAGTATTAATTTACCAAATACAAAGAAAATTAGATTTAAAAAAAAAAAAAAGAGCCCAGAGAGGTTTAATAGCCTGCTGAAAGGCACATAACTAGTTAGTGACTTGTACTAGAATGTGATTTTTTTTCTTCCTGGAATTGAGCTCTTTCCAGAAGTGGCTAGAGCATTCAGCCTCACAAGGAAGGCTTTACCAAGCAGCACTCAAATAGAAAAAAGAAAATTCTAACTTAAGAGGTTAGGTATTTCATTTTATTATTATATCACATCAAGACATTTCCTCTGAAAAACAGTCAAATGTTCTGCCCATTTAGTAGCATAAAAACTGATTTCTTGAGATTTATTTCACAACAGTTCCACAGATGATCACATTGACTGTAAACATGATTTTGAACTATTTTAACATGGTAACCCTTATGACACTTAGAATCTGCATTACCTATCCTTGTATGAGGTTAAATTTCTTAGTCTTCTTTTAATTTTTTATAATGTTTTCATGAGCAAATGTAATAAAACCTAGCTTACAGAAGATGAATTTAAAATTATGATATATTATCCCATACACACCACAGAACCCTAACATATGAAAGGACACTGGAGTCATCTAGTACAGCCTCGCAGCCAATCTTGATTAATGTTTACTCATACACTCAGATTATGAAAAAAAATTCTGGTAGCATTACTACTATATTCCTTATTCCTATATACCAGCCTCACAATTCCCTAGCCCCTCAAATTCCCCTAATATCCGTGTTATTTACAAATCAGATAAGATATTCTTAGACCCTCTATTTAACCCTAATCAAAGATATAGTTCTATTCTCCTTTGGGTTTTTTCCTTTTAATATTTTCTCCCATATTGCCTAGGGCCTAAGGCATAATACTCTAATTCTGCTGGCATCAGAAACCACTGGAGGGAGGCTCACTTACCCTTAGGTCCAATTTTATGTAAACGAGGTACCTGAAAAAAAGATTACCTAGATTCTACCCTATCTGTCCTCTCTACCACATCTAAAAAATAATACTCTTATCAGCCATTAAACGTAGTAGTCAGAGTAGAACTCAGTCCCCTGTCCCCCACTTCATTACTTAAGAGTTTCCTTATTTTATTGAGTTTTTTAAAAAATATGTAAGTTCCATCTTCCCTGATTTGAGGTTAGTAGTCTTGAACGTATTTAAGCTGAGGCTTTAAACTCACCTTAAACATAACAAAACCACATTTAACACAGGCCTTGGGTCTTGTATTTGGGACTAATTTTCATAGAGTAGCTGGGAGAAACAGTGAGAAGAGGAACTAGTTTCTTCTCTTTCCCAAGCTAGCTTGTTTTTCAGCTTCTAAGTCATATTGTTAAATTTGAGTAACACAATGGTATACAGCTAAATATACACATATACACACATTAAGTAAATATAAAAACAATTTACGTTTTCGCCTCTTAGTCGCCATCTTGTCATGTAGATGAATTCCATAGTATGATCTTTTCCCATAATTTCACCATTGCACAGCACATCCAACTTGAAAAAGAATAGTTACAAATCCATTAACATAAGTAATTTTGAATTCATATGTCTTTTACATATTTTTTTTTCAAATTTCAAAAAAGATTCAAATAGTTATAACAAAATAGAAGCACCATCCATCATTTAAAAAGAATACTGCTTGGACATTTTCATCCAAGGAAGCTTTAACAATTCAGGTTAAGCATCAGGAAGCACTCTTTATCTCATCCCACGTACCTGAATCCCAAGTTCACACACATAATTTTGAAACTCCATGTAAACCTTCCTAGTTCTTGCTTCTGTGCAACCTAAGAGATTTCAGACATTTGCCTTTGACTGTCCCTTACTAAATAAGAAAAAGCTGTAGAAAAATCACAGAAGCTCCTTTGGCTTATGAATTTGTCTCTCAGAATCCTTTCATTTTCCCAATATTTGAAGGGGTTGCTTTGTTCTCACTACTTTGGATTTGAATAGGGTAAATGAATAAATGTGGACACAGTCAGGAAAGGTGTGTGTCAGGGTTGTATCCTTTCACCATACTTTTTCAATCTGTATGCTGAGCAAATAATCTGAGAAGTTGTACAATGAAGAGTGTGGTATCTGGATTGGAGGATGACTCATTAACAACCTACAATAAGCAGATGACATAACCTTGCTTGCTGAAAGTAAAGAGAATTTGAAGCACTTACTGATGAAGATCAAAGACTACAGCCTTCATTATGGATTACACTTCAACATAAAGAAAACACAAATTCTCACAACTGGACCAATAAACAGCACCATGATAAACCTCTTTAAAGTGTTAAAAATCAAAGATGTCACTTTGAGGACTAAGGTGTGTCTGACCCAAGCCATGATGTTTTCAATTGCCTCATATGCATGTGAAAGCTGGACAATGAATATTGAATATACCAAAGAATACTGAATACACCATGGACTGCCAGAAGAATGAACAAATCTGTCTTGGAAGAAGCACAGCCAGAATGCTCCTTAGAGGCAAGGATGGCGAGACTTTATCTCATGTACTTTGGATGTGTTATCAGGACGGACCAGTCCTTGCAGAAAGACATCATACTTGGTGAAGTAGAGGGTCAGAGACAAACAGGAAGACCCTCAATGAGATGGACTGACACAGTGGCTGCAACAATGGGCTGATGCATAACAACGACTGTGAGGATGGCGCAGGACTGAGCAGTGTTTCGTTCTGTTATACATAAGTCGGAACTGACTCGACTGCATCTAACAACCACAGAAAACCCTTTGCTGTCAGTTGATTCCAACTCACAGCAACGCTATAGGTCAGAGCAGAACAACCCCATAGGGTTTCCAAGGAGTGCGTGGTGGATTCGAACTGCTGACCTTCTGGGTAGTGGCTGTAGCTCTTAACCACTACACCACAACAACAGAGGTATATGAGAATTCCCTGTAGTTACCTACAGCTAAGTTCACATAACAGTTAGGACTATGCTACAGGCCTGTCTCTCCTAGCGTTACCTGGCCTCTTTGGTTTGCTTGATTGGTAACTTGTGCAATACTTACAGGATTCTCTCCACATCTTTATCAAAGTTTAAAAAAGATTTGTGCTGATGCTTGCTTTTGCTCCAAAGATGCAGGAACTAAACAACTTCAACAGTCCTTATAGAAGGCCACAAGAACTGTGGTTGTGATTCACTAATTTAACAAAGCATAATTTAAAGATGTTTATCATAGACTCCCACAAATAAAGTACCATTTTAGTACTTTAGCTATTAAAAGCAACTGATAGAATTTAAAGTGTAGAGGGGGGAAGAAGAATGGCTTTTAAATAATTCTATGTCCGGCTAGATAGAGACTAGACTTTTGAACTTAGTTCTGATTATATTAGGTGTACTAAGTAAATTATATTGATTTTTTGATGCTTTATGGTGACTTATACGGATCTTGAAATGTTCTTCAGACATCATTTTATTAACTCTTAAAAGAAGAAAGTAGATAATTTCATTTCACTTTTTTTTTTACCTTGGCCTACAAAATAACAAAGTAGTAAAGGAACTTACTTAGGCTGGCATTATTAATTAGCTATATTGCTGCGTTTATCCTGCCCCAAACAGCACTGCTGTTACAGAAGTTTCAGTTGTCAGGTATTTTATTAAACCATCCCCCTACATGTTGGAAATAAAATAAGGGGGGGGGGCGCAATATATATTTCTGAAGATTATAGGAAAAGCCCTGTGCATTGGGATAGACAAGGAGCTGTCAGTAGACTGAATCTCTTCCCTTCTTGTCTTTTTCTACAAAGAAATATAATACATAACAGTAAGACTGTACAAGAGTAATAGTTCTCCTAGCTCTACCAACTTCCTGAAAGATAGAAAACGGTAACTCAGTGAGTCAGACTTAATAATAAGGAAATAAAACTGTACATGGTATTTTGCCAAAAAAGAATAAAGTAAACCAATCCAAAAAGCAATTTCATTTTCTATTTTTCACTGTAGTTGTATTTACAGATTGTTATCATCTTTCACTTTTACTAAGTACATAGGGCTTTGATACTTTCATATTTTTTCCCCAATATAAAATTCCACTTGTATACCAAAGTTCATTGCAGCACTATTCACAAAAACCAAAAGATGAAAACAACCTCAATGTTCATCAACAGATGAATGGATAAACAAAATGTGGTACATACATACAACGGAATGTTACTCAGCCATAAAGAGAAATACAGTCCTGATATATGCTACAATATGAACCTTGAAAAAATTATACAAAAAGACAAATACTATACGGTACCATTTATATGACAGGCAAATGTATAGGGGCCAAAGCTTATTAGTATCTACCAGGGGTGGGAGAGAGGGAGAGGGGGGAGTCACTGCTTAGGGGGCACTGAGTTTCTATTAATGGTGGTGGAAAAATCTGGAAAAGAACAATGGTAATGGTTGCACAATATGATGAATGTAATCAATATAGAAATGGTTGTACTGACAAATGTTTTGTTATATATATTCTTAACACAATAATAAAACAAAGGTTTTAAAATCCATATCTCTGGCAATTTTTTTGTATTTGTAGGCCCAAACCATAATAAAAATTAATGCACATATTAACTGGTTCATCTGAGAGCAATTTTAAAATAAGTTCAGAATCAGATGCTTCCTGAAAATACAGACTTACTACCTGTCAACATCTGTGGTCAAACCCTATCACATTTTATTTCTCCTCATGAGATTAATATTAACTGCAGATAAGCCAGAAAAATAACACTGTCTTTGATGTCTTAGACAACATAGAAAACTACATAAACTGGTCTTTTGTTTAAACTGGTCTTTTGTTTTCTAGATGCTACTATCAAAATCCAAAGAGGAGGAACGAGAGATTAATAGAAGTTGTACGACTGCTATTTGGGCAGCTGAAAAATGGTAGCCATATTTCTGCACTACGTTATAGCCATGCCCTTATGATCATAAACATTATCTAAACATTGAACATGTTACAAGCTGTGCTGTCATCAACAGCAGGGAAATTTATCCCTGCCGTAAAGAAACCGGTAAATTGCATTTATGCAGATGCCAAATATCAATTTCAGCTAGTGCTAAATAATATCACTTTTGCATATCATGGAACTAGAGGATTTATGAAATCTCTTTTGATAAAAGGCAATGTTTTATACTGTAAATAAAAAATCTATAAAGACTTGGTAATAATGGAACTCAAGGATCTCAGATAAAAATGACTATATCCTAAAGCATGTTGGCATAAAAACACCCAATCCATTTTGCTAGTATTATTTATTTTGGGAATACTTAATGTTCTTTAAATATCTCCTATAATTATGAAACATCAAACGCATCAGTATCAGGTTTTACTCAGGATATGCTAAATTAGAAAACACGTATTACACCAATGGAACATTACATTCCAAAAAAATAAATTTTTAATATGAAAATAAGTTTCCACAAAAATTAATTTAAATATATTCTCAATTAATTTTCCCTTCTGTTATTAGGATTTTACTTAAGATCAGATTTATCAAGATATTCAAGGTCAGTTGTTATTTAACTTACCTCATAAGAACTTGGAAGTTTTAGTTTTAAACTTAGAAATTTTTTAATAGTTCCCACAGTTACACGAGTAGAACATCGGATGAATTTCTTCATTAAACCCTAAAGTAAAAAAGGACAATAATTAGAATATTCTCTTTCTTTTTACAAAATCATAAATAAAATTTCCATCATCAGTTTGACTAATTTCAAAAAACACTCTGGAAATATTTCGATTTGTAGCTCTTTAGTACTTGTGGGTAAAAATGTTCTTAATTGTTGGATACCTGCATGACATTCTTTAAGAATGTACCATCACGTGTATTAGGAAAATTCTGGCAAACAGACAACAAATGTGCATTCCTCTAGACTTTCTGATAAAGAACACATCGTGAGTTTAACCAAAAATAACAAAAGGTCATGAAAAGCATATAAAATATTTTATCATATAATGGCACTTCTGAAAGCATCAGGGTTATTTTATAAAACATGATCTCGTAACTTCCAAATAATGTTAAGAAGAACAGTGATTTCACATGGGACTCGGAGGACTCCTACATTGAATAGAGAGGCCAGGTGGGCCACACTACGCCCCAGCAACTAAAAGGTGCATCATATGGACCATTGGTTGGGGAGTATCAGGTCTAGTCAGGGTTTGATGGACTATAACAGTTATTTACTGTAAAAATGTAAAATCCTATACGCCTTGCTTCTTCTTGTTTCTAAAACATGGGTGGCAGTACTAATTTATTTTCTAAGCTCGAACATCACAAAAATATAAGAACTGATCCAGAATGCACATCCAAACTGAAAATGAATCAAAACAAGGTTGCAGACATGATAAACATGAACCAATTTGTGATATAAAATTACATTCCACAACCACAAATGTGATCTGAATACTCAAACAAAAAAGAGAGACCTAGCAATTTATTTAATCCTTTAAAGATACAAAGTATTACCCCTTTTTTATATGTACAGAAAATTGGGCCAACAATCTGGAAACGTTCTTAAGTTCGCTAGGTCAAAATAGAACTATCTAGTCACTATCAGTAATACATTTCCTAGCAAAGCCAACAGAAACAAGTCTACAAATGACACTTGGTCACACCTAAGATGGTAAAGTTTCTATTAAAAGAAAATGGAAGTTAAAATTACATCTAAAGCAAAACATACTGTACTATTTCAAATGGGAAGGCTGACATCCTAGACCGAGAGTATAAAAACAAATTGATATAAGTACAAGTCTGTCATGGATTGAATTATGTCCCCCTCCTCTCCCGCCAAATCAGGGTATCAACCTGGTTAGACCATGATTCCCAGTATTGTGTAGTTGCCCTCCATTTTGTGATTGTAATTTTATGTTAAAGAGGATTAGGGTGGGATTGTAACACCACCCTTACCTAGGTCTCATCCCTGATCCAATGTAAAGGGAGTTTCCCTAGGGTGTAACCTGTACCACCTTTTATCTCTCAAGAGATAAAAGGAAAGGGAAGCAAGCAGAGAGTTGGGGACCTCATACCTCCAAGCAGCACCAGGAGCAAAATGGGACCTTTGCACCTGGGGTCCCTGCACCTGAGAAGCTCCTTGACCAGGGGAAGACTGAAGACAAGGACCTTCCTCCAGAGCTGACAGAGAGAGAAAGCCTTCCCTTGGAGCTGATGCCCTGAATTTGGACTTTTAGCCTACTTTACAGTGAGCAGATAAATTTCTGTTTGTTAAAGCCATCCAATTGTGGTATTTCTGTTATAGCAGCACTAGATGACTAAGACAAAGTCTATCTTCCCTCTGTTATCTGTTAACATCATCTCACCTTCCTTGAGGTTTCCTGTCTGTTTACTGCCTCAAGCATAGCTTACAAAGAATCGTCAGCACATTTCACAAGTTCCAGTTAAGGTAGAGGATAATGAGAGGGTACTGGAAGACCCTTTAAGAGCATTTTCACCCATAAAGGAATCTCAGGTTGTTGAAAGAACCTGCAGAAATTACCTTGGCATCATTACTCAATCTTCCAGAAGTTATGAATAATTACAGAAACATCAGGAAAGTTAAGAGGAGATGTTTGAAAACTAGAGGAATTTATAATTCAATAAAGCTTGACCATAATCTGTAACAGAATTCCAGGCTGGATTAGTCAGTCACTGATTTGTGAGTACGTAGAAAACAAAAATATGACTATGCCTTCTCTCTCTATAAAACTTTATCATTATACCAAATTAACCCAGTTCTGTCTCCTAGCTAAGATACACCCAGGAATTCCTGTACAGACCACTGCAAGCTTAACGGACACATTTTAAAGGGGGAAATTACAATTAAGAATGCCCAAGAGAAGATGAGGATGGTGGAAAGAACCTTAGAGATGGCCCTTAAGAGCGGTGCCTCTTCACTACCATTTTTGTTTCAGGACATACATGCACAAACAGAAATATTTGTTCTGCACACTGGGGGCAAAGGGAGGCTGCTACCCAGGGCAGCAGGTGATAGCCCAGGCCTCGCCCGGCTGTTCCGAGAATCGGCATTTCAGGCACAAAGGTATTTCATTCCTGCCACTGCACAAAGGCTCTGCCTTTGAGGGAACATGGTCGGTATCTTAAAATACATGAAGAAATACCATATGTAGAAGATTTGTTTGGTATCAAAAATGTGACCTTTCCTTTCTAAGGCTTAATTTGCTTGCTTTCTGCCTTGTTCCACCTTCCAATTCAGACCATAAAAGGATTCAAAAAGGCTCCTTTCTGCTTCCAAGGTGATTACTCCAGAGGCTTAGTTATCCTCTATGCCTTTGTTTTAAAAGAGTTAAAAAGCTAGAACTGAAATCAGATAGTAACCCATATCACTAGTCAGATGGGCCTCCTGTTCTAGGGTGTAATTCAACAAATTCCAGCCCTTCTGATAAGGATTTCTGAAACTTTGGTTGTTATTGTTTTTTAAACCTAAGTCCTTATAATGCTTTTCTCTTGTCTTCAGAATGGTATGGCAGGTATCTCCACCAGCCAAAAAGAATTTGTCAAGCTTGACTCTTTTTTTTTTTTTTGAGATATAGTTCACATACCATGAAATTCACCATTTAAAGTGTACAATTCAGTAGTTTTGAATATTTTAACAAGGTTGTGCAATCATCACCACTATCTAATTCCAGAACATTTTCATCACCCCCCAAAGAAACTGCCTACCCATTAGCAGTAACTTCCCATTCCTCTTTCCTTCCAACCCCTGGCAACTGCCAATCTACTGTCTCTACGGATTTGCCCATTCTAGACATTTCATATAAATGGAATCACACAATATAGGGTCTCTTGTGTCTGATTTCTTTCATTTAACGTAATGCTTTCAAGGCTCATCTGTGTCGTATCATGTATCAGTACTTCATTCCTTTTTATGTCTGAATAATAATCCATTGTATGGACATATCGTATTTATCCATTCATTTGTTGGAATCCTGATGGCACAGTGGTTAAGAGCTACAGCTGCTAACCAAAAGATCAGCAGTTCAAATCCATCAGCTGCTCCTTGGAAACCCTTTGGGGCAGTTTTGCTCTGTTCTATAGGGTCGCTTAGGCTTGACTCGATGGCAAGGGTTTTTTTTTTTTAATTCATTTGTTGATGGGAAGTTTGGTTGTTTTCAGTTTTTGGCAATTATCAGTAATGCTGCTATGTACATCAGTGTGCAAGTTTTTGTGTAAACATGTTTTCAATTACTCTTGAGTATGTACCTAGAAGTGGAATTTGCTGATCATATGGTAACTCTATATTTAACTTTTTGAGGAACTGCTGAACTGTTTTTCATAGTGGCCATTTTATATTCCTACCAGCAATGCATGTAGGTTCCAATTTTTCTACATTCTCATCAAGATATGTTACTTTCCAGTTTTTTCATTATAGCAATCCTAGTGGATGTGAAGCAGTAAGTCATTGTGGTTTTGATTTGTATTTCCTCATGACTAATGGTACTGAGTATCTTTTCATGTGTTTACTGGCCATTTGCATATCTTTTTTTGGAGCAATTTCTATTCAAGTTCTTTGTCTATTTTGGGTTGTCTTTTTGTTTGAGTTCTAACAGTTCTTTACATATTCTGCACACAAATCCTTTGCCAGATACACACACATACACATATCACATATACAGCAACAATCATGCATCACTGACAAGTTTAATGGGAGATAAACTCGTCAAGGTAGGGGTTAGTTCATGAAGGGCTTTGAATACTAAAGTAAGGAGTTAAGACTTGATCCTATAGGCCAGAGGTCAGCAAACTATGGCCATGGCCCTTGGGGCCAAATCTGGCTAACTTCCTATTTTTTATGAATAAAGTTTATTGGAACACAACCATGCCTATCGGTTTACTAACGTCTACAGCTATTTTCAGCAGTTTGAGCCCACGAGCCGCTCTGTGGGAGAAAGATGTGGCAGTCTGCTTTTGTAAAACTTCATCTGAACTTAAAAAATTATGTATCTTTCATTTCCCAACTGAAAAATGTTTTTAAACGTACTAGTAAAAAATTCAACCCACTAGTATACAGGTTACACAGAGGAAGTAAAAGAAGGTAAGAGATATTGAATACAAGTATTTGAATAAAACATGGACTGCAAAGAGATAAACAATATTCTCAATGCTTGTCATCTGGTAAAACAAACTGACAAAAGTCTGTTTAAGAGCTAAAGTAGTGAACATTTATAATTAGAAAAATCTGCTTACAACAAAAAAGCAGAGAACATTATTTAAACACTGCCACTTAAAGACTAAACAAAATCAAAAGTGAGTATGGTGTTTTAAACTCTCTAGTATGAAGATCCTTTAAGAAAAGGTTCAATTAGCAGATACAGAGGGGGAAACAGAATTAGAAATGGAGATTCTATAGGATATATCTGAAAGAATTCAAGGATTTTAAAACTTCACAGGCACTTCTGACATCCAATTTCACTTCAAAACCAACTGATTACATTATTCTTAGAATATACTGGCTGTGGCATGTACAGATTTTTTGAGTTGCCCCAAAAAAAAAAAGGAAATAATGGAATAAAGGAGAAAATTAGAAGAGTAGAGTGGATAAAAGGGTTAGAAACATAACTTGATGTGAAATTATCTAAGTCTGAGCTTGTTGCCATATTTACAAAGGGAGAAACAATGTATACCACTCCTGACACGGTTATAAAAGGAGGTGGAAAGAGGAGAAATAGTGGTGTGATTCTCAGCATTAGCCACTAGGTGGTGGCACTGGCCCAGGATGGTTCAGTTGTGGCAGTAGAAAAGCAGGTGTGCAGTAAGCAAAATTTTGGCTATTTGTAGGTATGAGACTTTTGTAAGTTTAATGTTTATAGCTTTGAGGTGTCAGAGAATAGCACCATAACTCATTCTATTTAATTACATTAATAAAAACTTTGGAAAAAACATTTTTGAACAGTCACCACCATTAGGAAATTTCAACAACAAATTATTTAGGGTTTTTTTTATAAAATGACCATGTAGAGGGTCAGCGAAAAAGAGGAAGACCCTCAATGAGATGGACTGACACAGTGGCTGCAACAGTGGGCTCAAGCATAATGATTGTGAGGATGGCGCAGGACCACGTAGTGTTTTGTTCTTTTGTACACAGGATTGCTATGAGTTGGAACCGACTCAATGGCATCTAACAACATAAAATGACCATAAAAAGCACAACTGTACTTGTTCACTCACCTTTACTACATTGTCCCCTGATTGTCCATTATTACGTAAACAATCTAGACATATAGCAATTTGTGGGTCACTTCTGTGATAGTCTTTATCATCTTGATTTTCATCACCTTCTTCATCTACTTTAGGCTTGTCAACTTTTGATGTATCATCTGTATAATTTAAGCAAAACCAAGTTAGATATAACTCAAAGTTGATTTGAAAGTTAAGGTACAAAACATCAATTGTAAAGACAAAACTCAATTTTAAAAGTCATTTCTTAACAGCTTTTGAAGAATTTAGTTATTCTGAAAGTATTAACTTTTAATACTTTTTAAGTGTTTCAACCAACTCAATAAACATTGGAACTATTTTTTTAAAAAAAACATCAGTGACTTATTAACATAGCCTATAATTTCTAGGCTCACCGAGGCATCCAAACGAAAGAGTCAAGGCTAGCTATATTTGGTCACAAAAATGAAACTGCTATAGACCTCTTTAGAAAGTAGACAGGATATAAAAATATATTCAAATTCTATATACCTTCAAATTCAAACCTAGCACTGATCTTTCAAACTTCAAAATATTTTAAGTTTTCAAAATGTCAAATTATTAGACATTCATAAAATCAGCCAGTAAAATGAGTACAATGAATTAGCTTTATTAATATCTATGTAACATGTTAAGAAACTCCATTAAAGAAATCTGAATGACCAACTTTCTATTTTATACAAATGCATTTAACCTCCTAAATACCTGAAGCCTACATATAAAGCAACTATATTCATTTACATTGAGTGCCTTTAACTACATGTTAGGCATGCATTGTGCTAGGTCCTAAGGGTATAATGTTGTAACTAGAGTGCTATTATCCCCCTCACAGTGGTCAAGGTTCAGGGGGAGATACAGGCAAGCAAACAAAACAAACTCAGCAGTGTGATAAGGCCTTTGGTGGCCAAGGTAAAATGGACTACGTGGGCACATATAAGAGAGGCGACAGACCTTTACGCTGGGGTGAAGTAGAGATTCAGGGGAAGATTTCTAAGATGAAGTATCCCTAAGCTGAAACCTGTAGGAATTAGCTAGCCATGTATTATAGAATAGAAAGGCCAAGAAAAAAATGGTCAGCTGCTCTTTAATGACTATAGTAAAAGCATTACACTTGTACCATAACGGGGAGGCAGGTTCTCTTTCTTCTACGTATTCATATGGGACCTACATAGACAGAAGCTCCAGGAAAAGATCCAAATTCTCCAAACTAAAGACTAAATATTATAAAATACTGCACTGCCAAAAGAGGTTGGATAAAATTCACAAAGTAGGCTGTAGCCTTTATACAAGACAATCTACAAAACACATGGGCTCATAGACTAAAGCTACAGAGGGCTTCTGATGATGATCCCCTGGGCCTGTCCTCTTGAACAGGTAGTTAAAAACTGAACATTTGGTTAGTCTTATACTATTTGTAATAGTACTAGAGCACTACTGTTTAAACAGCAACATGCACTTGGGTGAAACAATCCTTTAGTTAAGTCATCTTTCGGTCAGGCTTAGCTTCTTGGCCCATCTTGTTGTTGTCGACCAAAGACAGTACCTTACTGCAGTCATTCAAAACGATTCTCAAACCTCCCCTGCTATAGTAACGCAGCCCTGAATTAATAAAACCATGATCCCTGTTTTACCGATGAAAAAAGGAAAGATAGCATTTCTCATTAACCTTAACGATGTATAACTGGCTATCCTATGATCTTACGGGAAAACCAGGGCTGGGAGATGAAGCCCACAAGTGAGTCTATAAAAACACACATACAGTCTTAAAAATTTCAATGGTATTTAACACCACTTTGAGTGAAATATCATATTAAAATAACAATGGGAAAGGATACTACTTCCTAATAACTTTAGATATATTGCATATTTTTATCCTTTGTGTGGATAATAAACATACTAAGTCTTTTCTATGCTCAGTAACGTTTGCCAGTTTGCTGAAATTATTAAAAATTCTTGAATCTCCTGGGATTCAGAAGAGGAATCTGGATACTTAACACAGGTGATGGAGAACATTCTCCAAAGCACTCAGAGATATTTTTCAAATCTCCAGAACACATAAATTCGTATTGTCTATCACCTATGAACATGTCATTCCATAGCATCAAAGTATGGTAAAACCCCGATTTGGATGTCAATCACTTCTCAGTTTCCTCTCCTATTAAAATAAACATACAAAATAAAATAAATTGAACAAAGCAAAAACCCCTGTATTTAGTTGCAAGCTATGGGTGTTTTTTTACCTCAGCTTCCTTGAGCTCTCTAGGAAACATTGCTGTAATCACCTAATTGGTTTTTTGTTTTAGTTCCTTTTTCCCTTCCCAAAGTCCAATTTCCTCTATTTCCAACTACCCTCAACTGGAGTGAATCCAGGTCTACATGTTGTTGTTGTTAGGTGCTGCCAAGTTGATTTCAACTCATAGTGATCCATGTGACACAGAATTGCCTCATAGAGTTTTCTAGGCTGTCATCTTTATGGAAGCAGATCGTCAGGTCTTTCTTCCACAGAACTGCTAGATGGGTACAAACTGCCAACCTTTTGATTAGCATCTGAGCGCTTAACGGTTGTGCCACCAGGGCTCCTTCCAGATGTGTACACATACATACAAAAATCTCAAGAAGAAACAGATTATAATGTAAATAAGGGGGTACGTGAATTTCGTGCAGGAGAAATCTGAGACTGATGAGAAATGTTAGTTCATCAAAGCTACAGAAAGCTGACCAATTTGAGAGATGTGTCTAGATTATTATTTTTGCCGTCAGATACAGACATAAGAAAAATTCACCTTGTCCATTTTCTTGAGGCTTATTTTTCTTCCAAAATTCAGATTCACGCTCAAGTTCTTCTAATTTAAAAGAAAAAAAGAAAAATTAGCGAAGCAATCATGAAATCATTAAGAGAAATGTTGATTTCATAAAATACAAGAATGTATAAGAAGCTAAAAAGCAACTTACGTTCTCGTAGTCCAGGAACCAGCTTAAATATAATTTCTTCTAATGTATTATCCAACCTTTCAAAGGAAAAAAAAAAAAAAGGATACACTAACAATGGAGACATCAAGATTCAATATGTAAATCATTTGAGAAATCTGTATCTCTTATGTATTACAAAATACAGGACATACAGAATTTTGGCGTATCTATCTGACCAAGCTCCTCTGCACACAGAACACACCTCCTTCTAGCCTTCCCCATGGTGGGAGATTGATTACCCAACCCCTACCTCTCCCTACATCCAAACCCTTGATTGACGGTCCCAGTCCCTGCCTCTCCTACAGGTACGCCCTTTGCAATGTGGTTTTAAAATCCTTCCCATTAAGAGGTCAAGCTTCAAGAACTGGCCTTGAAATTAGCTTAGGCCAATAGAATATGGCAGAAGTGACAGTAGTATACTTAGTGCTTAGCTCTGAACCTAATTAAGAGGCATCACATCACATTATGTGTGCTCGCCCTCTCGCTCTCTCTCAAAACCCTGCTACTATGAGAGGCCAATAAGCCAGATAAGATACCTTACAGACTAGCGCCTAGCTGCCCTGCTGAAGCCACCTTAGCCCAGTCCACAAACAGCCTACCCCCAACATGTGACAGAGCTCAGCCAAGATCAGCTGAGCAGCCTACCCAGCCAGCGGCTAACTGCAGTCTCGTTAAATGAGCCTAGCCAAGACAGAAGCACCACCTGGGTGACCCACAGACTTATAATTAATAATAAATGCTTGTGTTTTTTTTTAAATTGGACTTTAGATGAAGGTGTACATAACAAACTAGCTTCTCATTAAACAGTTAGTACACATGTTGTTTTATGACATTGGTTAACAACCCCACAACATGTCAACACTTTCCCTTCTCAACGCTGGGTTCCCTATTACCAATCCTTACTGTTTTAAGCATTTTGTTTAGGAGTACAGGTAGTCTCCAACTTATAACATATTTGAGTTATGATGAACCGCACTCAGGATCACCTGTTTCTTTTTTTATACATCTTATCTTCAGTAAATGTTTTTTTTTTTTTGTTAGTAGTATGTACTACTTTTAATTTTGCAGACCATAATTTGCTGATGTTATCATTCTCAGATGTTTATATGTGATGTTTCCAACCCCCAAAGACAAATGAAGATTGGATTTATATTAAAAAAGCGAGTAACAACAACAACAACAAAAACACAGTTACGTGAGAGCCAAATTATGAGGCAGTCACTGGAATGGAACACTGCCGTAAGCCAGGGACTACCTGTGGTTTGTTACGCACCAATAGCTAACTGATACATCCTCTCTCAATGTCTCTATCACACTTCTGGCTCCTTCCTATAAAGAAAATGACCTCCATTCCTCTCTGAGAAATTTAGACTAATATGAAGTCATTCTATTTCCTAGGAAAAAACGTAAATACTTATCCCGACATTTTTCTGGTTTTCCTTTCTTGCTATATTAGAGTGTAACTTCTCCTTTTCACTGCTAAGCTTTTATGCTTTCAATTAACATTCTCTGGCTTCCACAGCACCTTTTCTGTCTTCATCTCCTTCACCCTTTCATTCTGCTCAACAGCAGTACTCCTGTCTGTCAACAAACACATATGGCTTCCTAACACCTATAAAAAACTCCAAACCCTTTACTAAACCCATTGCCACCTCAAGCTATTTCTCAATCTTTTCTTTCAATTGGAAAAACTCTAAAAGCATCATCAACATTGTTTCTGTCATACACTCTTTCTTTTACTCTACTGAACTCTCAAAATCATCTATAACTTCTACAGTAAGTTTTAAAAAAATTTTTTTTTAGGACTTAAAAGAATTTAAAATAAAAAAATACTTTTAAAAATCATTTTTCTTCTACATTGCTTCGAATCCGCCAGGTGCTCCTTGGAAACTCTATGGGGCAGCTCTACTCTGTCCTATAGGGTCGCTATGAGCTGGAATCGACTTGATGGCAGTGGGTTTGGTTTTTTTTTTTTTTTTGGTATCGGCTTTGCAGCAGTTTGAGAGTGTTGCTCAACACCACCTCCTTGAAACTTTGCTTTCCAGATTTCTTATTCTGCTTTTTCTTCGTCCCCAAGTATTTTTCTTTTCTTAACCACCTCTAAATATGAGTATTCTCCACTGTTATGTGCTCCCCACTCCTTGACCTTTTCTACACACTTTGTTCCTTGAGGATCTCATTCATGTTTGCGGCTTTAAAACTAACATATAAGCACATAACCTGTGCCTAGATCTATATTACATTTCTCTGCTGAGCTCATGTTTCATTTTTCCAATACTTGCTGAACATTTCAAGCACCTCCTTTTGTTCATCTATGTCAAGACTGTCTCGTCTATTCTCTTTCAACAAATACTGAGTGTCCCTCTCATGTCTCACTTTTTTTTCTTAATTAAAACTTTAAACGATGCCACTGTTGTTGTTGTTAGGTGTCAGTGAGTTGGTTCCGTGCCATTAAGTTGGTTCTGATTCCCAGCGACCCTGAGTACAACAGAACAAAACACTACCTGGTCCTGTGCCATCCTCACAATCACTGCTATGTTTGAACCCACTATTGCAGACAGTGTGTCAATCCATCTCATCGAGGGTCTTCCTCTTTATTGCTGATCCCCTACTTTATCAAGCATGATGTCCTTCTCTAGGGACTGGTCCCTCTTGATAATATATCCAAAGTATGTGAGATGAAGTCTCGCCATTCTTGTTTCTAAGGAGCATTCTGACTGTACTTCTTCCAAGACAGATTTGTTTGTTCTTCTGGCAGTCCATGGTATATTCAATATTCTTTGCCAACACCATAATTCAAAGGCATCAATTCTTCAGTCTTCCTTATTTAATGTCCAGCCTTCACACGTGTGAGGCAACTGAAAATACCATGGCTTGGGTTGACTGCACTTTAGTCCTCAAAGTGACATCTCCGCTTTTTAGCAAGCTTTAAAGAGGTCTTTTGCGCAGATTTACCCAATGCAATGTGTTGTTTGATTTCTTGACTGCTGCTTCCATGAGTGTTGACTATGGATCCTAGCAAAATGAAATCCTTGATAACTTCAATCTTTTCTTCATTTATTATGATGTTGCTTAATTGTCCATTTGTGAGGATTTCTGTTTTATGTTGAGGTGCAATCCATACTGAAGGCTGCAGGCTTCGATCTTCACCAGTAAGTGCTTCAAGTCCTCTTCACTTTCAGCAAGCAAGGTTGTGCCATCTGCATATTGCAGGTTGTTAATGAGTCCTCCTCCAATCCTGATGATGTATTCTTTTTTTTATATATAATTTTTATTGTGCTTTAAGCGAAAGTTTACAAATCAAGTCAGTCTCTCACATAAACTTATATACACCTTGCTACACACTCCCAATTACTCTCCCCCTAATGAGACAGCCCGCTCTCTCCCTCCACACTCTCTTTTCGTGTCCATTTCACCAGCTTCTAACCCCCTCTACCCTCTCATCTCCCCTCCAGGCAGGAGATCCCAACGTAGTCTCAAGTGTCCACCTGATCCAAGAAGCTCACTCCTCACCAGCATCCCTCTCCAACTCATTGTGCAGTCCAATCCATGTCTGAAGAGTTGGCTTCAGGAATGGTTCCTGTCCTGGGCCAACAGAAGGTCTGGGGGCCATGACCACTGGGGTCTTTCCAGCTGATGACGTACTCTTCACATAATCTAGCTTCTCGAATTATTTGCTCGGCATACCAGAGCTCTCCCAAATAGGCTCAAAATGTTATCTTGACTTCTCTCTCCCTTAATTCACACATTCACTCACCAAGGCCCCCTGACTGCTTCTTCTCAATGTCTCTCCTGCCTCTTCCCTTCACTCAGCCCCATCTCCCCATTTCTGTATCCACATATACTCTGCTCTCCTGCCTGTTGCTACAGATGCTCCTGTATAAAGCCAATCTCTCCTGTGAAGCACTATGAGATTCCAGTGCCTCTCACCCTCTCAAGAACACTGCTCCAGCAATCCCCTCTCTGGTACTCTCCTACATTAACTTTTTGCTCTCTGTAGGATCATTCCTTTCAAACATATTATTTCTTCCCTTTCAAATTAAAACAAAGAAACTTCTTGACTACCGTTCCTCTGACAGCTGCCATCCCATTTCTTTGCTTCTGTTTGTAGTAAAACTCCTAGGAAGAGTTGTTTATGCTCACTGTTGCTAATTCTTTTTCCACCCTTTCTGTCTTGGAGCAGTCCAATTAGGTTTTGCCTCACAGCTCTACTCAAAGTGCTCCCTCTTGTCATACTCCATCAACTCCAAGTTGCTAATTCCAACCACCTTCACTTTACCTGACCCATAAACAACATATGACACAGTTGAACACTCCCTTCTTTAATACTGGCCTTTCCTCCTACTTCGCTAGTTGCATCTTCTCAGTTTCCTTTGCTATTTCCACTTCTCCCTGACCTCTTAATGTCGGAGAGCTCCAGGTTCAATCCTTGGTCCTCTACTCTTCTCTCTCTGTGCTCACTTCCTTAGTGACCTCATCCTGATTCACAGCTTTAAATACCTTCTAATGTTAAAGCCATCACCAGTCTGTCAGTTTGTTGTACTGTGGTAGCTGGTGTGTTTCTGTGATGCTGCAAGATATGCCACTGTTCAAATACGAGCAGGGTCATACATGGTGGAAAGATTTCAGTGGCGCATCCAGACTAAGACAGACTAGGAGGAAAGGCCTGGCAAACTACTTCCAAAAATTAGCCAATGAAAACACTATGGATCATAACAGAACACTGTCCAGTCTAGTGCTGGAACATGAACCCTCTAGGTTGGAAGGCACTCCAAATACACAATGACAGCAACAATGGGCATACCAATGATTGTGAAGATCAAGCAGGACTGGGCAACATTTCATTTTGTAGTATATTGGGTTGCCATGAGTTAGAGCTGACTCAATGACAACTAACAATAACAACAACATATGCTGTAAACTACTAGATTTTTAATTACAGCCCATACCTCTCTCCGTGAAGCCCAGACTTGTGTATCCACCTGTTAATAACTTTCTCACTTCTCTAAAATGACTAATAAACCAAAAACCAAACTCACTGCCATTGAGGTGATTCCGACTCATAGTGACCCTTTAAGACCGAGTAGAATTGCCCCATACGGTTTCCAAGGAGTGGCTGGTAGATTTGAACTGCCAACCTTTTTGGCTAGTGGCCAAGCTCTTAACCACTGTCCCACCAGGGCTAAGTCAGATCACGTCAATTCTTCAACCAAACCCTGCAATGGCTCCTAATTTGACTTGTAGTAAAAGAAAAAGTTCTTATAGTGGCCTACCAGGCCCTCCATAATCTGCACCCCCATTACCTCTCTGTCATCATGGCCCACTACTTGCTCTCTATCTCACTATTCCCCAGCACTGGTCTCCTCAGCGTGCCTCAAACAGTCTGAGGTGCACTCCTGGGAACTGGCTGCTCACTTTACCTGGAAAATGCATGCGTTCTCCAGATTTACACATGGCTAACACCCTCATAGGAGCCCTGGTGGCACAGTGGTTAAGAACTATGGGTGCTAACCAAAAAGCTGGCAGTTCTAATCCACCAGCCGCTCCTTGGAAACCCTATGGGGCAGTTCTACGCTGTCCTACAGGGTTGCTTTGAGTCGGAATCGACTCAGGGGCAACGGGTTAACTCCCTCACATCCATCACATTTTTGCTTAAACCTCACCTTCTCAAAGAGGCCTATCTCATCATCTTATTTAAAATCACTGTCTGTCCCTACCTTCACACTCCTGATCCCCCCTCACTCTGCAATATTTTCCCTTTGCACTTTTCACTTCCTAATGTCCTATATATTTACTTATTCTGTGGTTTAATATCTGTCTCTCCTTTCGAAAATATTAGCTCTACAAGAGCAAAGATCTCTATCTGCTTTTTCCACCAGTGGCTCTTAAGCACCTAGGATAGTGCCTGGAAGCAGCAGGCATTCAGTAAGTATTTGTTGAACGAATGATTCCCTCATAGATTTCTCCATCCTCCTTCTAACATCTATATCAATGACGTCCAATAGAAATATAATGTAAGTCAAATATAGTTTTATATTTTCTAGTAGCCACATTAACAGAAGCGTTTTTACATGTTTTATGTAAAAACTAATTTTAATAATATCTTATTTGTTTATATATTAAAATATATTTAATAAAACATTTTAAAATGAAATTTGTAATTCATAAGACCTATATTAAAGAGGGAAACCCTGGTGGTGTAGTGGTTAAGAGCTATGGCTGCTAACCAAAAGGTCAGCAGTTCAAATCCAGGCACTCCTTGGAAACCCTATGGGGCAGTTCTACTCTGTCCTTTAGAGTCACTATGAGTCAGAATCAACTCAATGGCAACAGGTACGGGTTTATATTAAGGAGAGTCAAGATACCAGCAAATATGATGTATAATGAAAATTAAAGCCTAAAATTATTTTTAAATAAATACATAACACTAAAAAAATAAAATAAATTAAATTAAGAGCCTATGTAATTTCTTTAAATTCTATGAAGCATAAAATGTGTTTACTTACCTCAACATTTCTAATGGATTTGTCTCATGAACTTGGTTGCCACACCTCGGACAATCATTGCTATCTTCAAAGTGCTGGACAATACAAGTCTTACAAACTAAGAAAAAAGAAGAGGCCAGGTTAAAATGCATGATTTGAACTATTATTTCAATTTAAACTAAATGTAACTAGAAATAGTTCTTAAAAACTACCTACTAAAAGTAGGATCCTATACTTTAATCAAACTTTATAAAACCTTCAAACTGCAATCAGGTAATAAAACCCAGCTGAAAGGAAAGCCTACTACAATATAAAAAGTATATATTACATTGCTTATTATTTTTCTTAAGTATATTCACCAATCAAATAATTTATTCACACTACTTACATAAAAGCTGGCACCTTTACATAAAACATTAGGTTTTTCCTATTTAAAGAAGTAGGATAGAGAAAAGTAAAAACTGATGTCTCCATTTACTTCTTTTGCTAAAAATTTATTTGAATGCAACATAAGTAGCTCTTAATAGAACTTTAGTTTTTGACGTTTGGATTACTTTTTACTGGCAGGGTGCTCCTGGGAAACTGGGAGTTACAATGGCACTTCTGGCCTCTGCAGAGTATGAGGAGTTTGTGGTCACAGGTACCATGATTCCATGAAGCACAAGGTGTGGGTAGTGGTATCAAGTTGGTATAAGGCCATGAGAGAGAAACTGTGAGAACGGAAGAGAAACTGACATGGATAATTAAGATTTTAAGTGAAGATTCTAAGCAAAGACTTAATGGAAATATGATTTGTGGACTTAGCCCCCTCCTAGAGGCTAAGACCAAAATAGTTTTTAATTAAATTTTTTTTTTCAGAAAGTTTTAGAATAAGAAAAATTAAGATGTTGAACAATAAAATATTTCTGCTGTAGTTTTTCTTTTTTCTTCAGATATCTGGTGGAGGATGTCATCATCACCATCATCACTAAGGGTTTAAGTACTAGGCATCGTCCTAAATGCTTCAACATATATTTAATTCAACATAATTTAATACTTTAATCTTCACTACAGTGCTATTAATTAGGTACAATTATTAGGCCTCTTACAAATAAGGAAATTGAGGAAAGAACTCAAGCAATTTGCCTAAAACCAGAGTGCATGCTCTTAACCATTGGGCCATACTGCTTACGTGATGAGTTCTACTCGCATTTTATTTCTACCATTCCATAATACACAGAAAAAGAACACCTTATCCCTTAATTGGGGGAGCCTTAAATATGTCTATGTGTACAACGTGATCCCTTTTTACCCAGACTGAATATTTCACACAAAATAGGCCTCTTAGGTAGTCTGTTTCTTTAAAAATATCTAGAAAATACATCTTCTACATGACTTTTAAAAGCTATTAGATAAAGCCCAACCTTATAATCACATACATCAGTACCTGAGGAAACCCAGACCAGAAGTTCAGTGAAACTGGAAAAAGTAAAATGAAGATTTGCTTTCTTTAGATGCTTAAAAAACTTCTCATTCTACAAAACTGACCTGTGATTCTAGTTTATAATTCGAAGTCTATACTGCCTGTAAAGCACATTTTCAAAAAGCTCTCTAATTGCTCAGTTTTTGTACTGGTTATATCAACTGGTCCAAGAATGATGTTAAAAAGATCCCAGTCTACAGTTAAGCCTATGTATGGAGACCAATTAGAGTCTTCATTCCCACCAGCCACTTCACAGATGCTGCTGCAGCCATGAGAAACACCACAGTCAGAAAGGGTGGCAGGCTCACCAGAGATATCCCCAGTTGGAAAAACAAACAACAATGAGAGTTAACATATACTGAGCACTAGCCAAATACCAAAAGGAGCCCTGGTGGTACAATGGCTAAGTACTTGGCTGCTAACTGAAAGGTTGGTGGTTTGAAGCCACCAGTGACTCTGCGGGAGAAAAGACCTGGCGATCTACTTCCATAAAGATCACAGCTTAGGAAACCCTATGGGGGCAATTCTACTCTGTCCTAAAGGGTTGCTATGAGTTGGAATCGATTTGACAGCACACAACAACACCACATCCAAATACCAGGCTCTGGGCTCAGGGCTGTGTATGGATTATTATACAGACTGTTATCTTCCTCCTTTGGCAAATAACTACTGACAGCCTGAGCAGCTGCCCAGCTGGTGGCAGAGATGACATCTGGCCCCACGCCACGCTACTCCAGGGCCTAAAGTCCAAAACACTATATAACACATCTTAAAGACATTCACAATTGTTACTTGGAATCAAGATTTCACATCTTTAGCTCATCTTTATATTTAGCTCATCATAAATATTAAACTTGTGCCCAAAGTCACATGAATTCCTTACTTCGACCATTTCTTAGATTCGAACTAGGTTTTTGTACAAACTAATAGAGAAATGGTCATTGTGCCATCGAAAGCAGTGGTTCTCAAGTTTAGATAGACATCACAATCACCAAGATTCCTTAAAGCACAGACTGCCAGGTCCCACTGCAGACCAGTTCAGTCAGAATCTCTGGGAGACCAGGACGAGGACTCCCAACTTTACAGAGGTCTCTCAGGTTGTTCTGGTAACTGGGAAACATAGGCTAAAGGGAGACCAGGAGTTGACCACGAAAACCCTACAGGGTAGTACCTCTGTCAGGTTGCTCCGCTCCAGGATTTGTTCCTCTGTCAAATCATAATCAAAAATCATTTTATTAATTAGTATTAAGATAACACCATCATAGGATAAACCATAATCAAAAGAGTATGTGATTAATGTACTCTCTCCCCACAATGCAGCTCTACATGAGAAGCCAAGGTAGGATAGCACAATAGTTCTAGATATAAGGTAATCTGCTTGGATCTGAATCCCGGTTCTGCCATTAGGCAAATTACTTCTTCTGTGTCTCTGTGTACAAGAGAGATAACAGGGGTACCTATCTCACAGGGTCCCTGAAAGGATCAAGTGAGATGATACATGTGAAGTTTGTAAACTAGTGTCTGGTACCTTGTAAATACTCAACAAATGTGAACTATTACTATAAATTAGATTGGTGAATGAGTATAAAATTATAACAAGAAAAATCAGGGTAAGTGAATATTTAATAGCACCAGGACCATGATTAGTTTGATGCATTCGTTTAGAACAAGAGGTGATCTTGCTAACAGAACTTGAAATGTCTACCTTTGTTGGCTTTGATTCCCTGTAGCCATCTCCACCCTATGGAAAGCCTTGCAACCGCGTCCTCAGATTCTCAAGTATGATGTTTAGGACACACAGTTTCACGTCAATGGTGCATGTATGACACTTCTTTTTCTGGGAGGGGGAAAGGGGGCATGATTGACCAAGATGTTGCCATGATAGATCTTTATGTTTACTCCAATTCCAGTATGGCCCCACTGGTCTACATGCTATCTTATACTGTCTCTTCTCCATCACTTTGATATGCCGCTCTATTATATGCTGATTTCACAGTTTATTAAAGGGCTATCTTACTCAAGTTCTTGGGGGCCTCATCACAACGGGTACAAGGACCACTTGTTACTATCTTGGGTGTGTGGGCTATCCACATCTCTCTGTATTATGGAGGGCTAGCATTCCAGCTTTGATGACACAAACTAATCTACACAAGTATCTCTTCCTAAGCACTAATTCTGGTATCACTGATGATAAAATAGTCTTTCTCTCATGTCTCTGGCACTGTCAATCATTAGCAATGCTCTGTTTATTAAAAGTGATCAAATGCTGACTTCCTTCATTAAAATCATCTGAATGCCTGGTTTTATCCGTCAACTTAAATGCATGTTTTCCCTCTTCTTACCTTAATCAATTCATTATCTTTATGTACCATTAGAAGCCCTGGTGGCACAGTGGTTAAGTGCTTGCCTGCTAACCGAAAGGTCAGTGGTCTGAACCCACCAGTCACTCCATAGCAGAAAGACGTGGCAGTCTGCTTCTATAAAGATCACAGCCTTGCAAACGCTATGGGGAGTTCTATTCTGTCCGATAGGGTCACTATCAGTTGGAATCAACTCTACAGAAATTGGTTTTTTGGCTCTGATATGCCCTTCCTGATAATGTTCTATATACTTCTTGCCTTTGAAAATTTATCGATTACCCAGTAACAAGTTAAAAGTCAACTGTGGTCACCTACAAAGAGAAGAGGCCTTGGTTTGCTGCTTTTGATACATACCCTTGCATGTGAAACTATTTTGAAATACTCCAGAATAAGTAATCAGCTTCCATGAGTCAATATCCCCTTGTTTTACTTATATAAAGAACTAACGAGTGTCTTTCTCTTATGCTGTTATACACAGCACATTTCTTTCAAAAGCCTACATGAGTTGCAATTTCATAGAAGATAGTGAGGATAGCACTCTCTCTACTAAGTAGAATGCATTATTCTTGTTTTTGCCAGGAAAAAGGGAAAGGCAGCAAAGCAGAGTTTGTTGAACAGAGACAGGACAGAGTCTGAGGGTTCAAGAATGGTCTGGAGGGTCTTAAACCAAGCATGTCAGGAGACCAAAAGGTCCAGCAAGGCTGGAAAGGTTAGCCTGTTTCCATAGGCAGACTTACGGAGTGAAGAGGGACTCCAAGGTCAGGGTAGTCTGGTAGCTCAGAGAGTGCAGCGATGCCCTCATTCCCTGTTTTACCAATATAATTCCATAATCACCCAGAATAAACACTTCCTTGTACATATGCTTGAGAGGTCTGTCTGCTCTTCTCTACTTCGACCCCACTGACCCTCTTGTCTTTGGTCATATCTGCTCAGCTAAACTATTCAAAATGAAAAAAAAAATCAGCTGCTGCCAAGTCGACTCCAACTCACAGAGACCCCCTGTGTGCCACAGTAGAGCTGTGCCCCACAGGGTTTTCAGTGGCTGGTTTTTCAGAAATAGATCACTAGGGCTTTCTTCTGAGGCCCCTCTGGGTGAACTCAAGTTTCCAACCATTAGGTTTAGAAGCCAAGAGTGTCAACTGTTTGTATTCTCCAAGGACTCAGCTAAACTTTAACTCTGGCTAAACCCAACTCTCTACCTACTCTGCTTCTCCAAGAGTACAGCTGAACATTGTGGGAGAAAAACATGCAACCACACTGATTGGTCTCTCACCTTAAATTCACAACCATGAGCCTCAAGTGGTTCCTTCATCTGCCACGTAGTCACACTCTGTGCCCCAAGTCCGTTAAACTCCTCGCCAATACTGTGTACATTCTCCTCTGTCCTCAAACCCCCAGCATATCTTCCCCATCCTCACACTCCACTGATGACCTTGCTTCCTACTTTACCGGAAAAAAAAAATTTTTTTTACACACCTACTCCCCTACTAACATCAACTCTACGCTCTTGCCAATTTCCAGAACTTTCATGTGCCTGTCTAAAGCCAATCTCTACACCTTGTGTATGAGATCACCTACCTGAGAATTTACTTCAGTTTTTCTCTCTTTTACCTACACTGGTCTTTTGCTATGTACTGAAGACTCCCATCAATATCCAAACATATTATTTCTCCACCTTAAAAAGCAAAAACAAAAAACTTCTCTTGATCCCACTTCTCTTGTCAGCTATCACTCTATTTCTTTGCTCCTCTCTGCAATGACATTCCTTGAAAGAACTACCTATACCTTCTCCAGTTCCTCTGTTCCCTTCTTCATTCTTTCTCTACCTTTTAACAAGTGAGATATTTATAAGTGAGCACATAAAACATATATGCAGTTTAAAGAATTATAAAGCAAACACCATGAAATCACTTTAGAAGATCTCTGTGCTCCTCTCACCCTGATGACATCTGTATTATTTTTTCAGCTTTTTATTCTGAAATAATTTTAGACTTAGAGAAAAGCTGCAAACACAGAGCAGAGAGTTCTTGTGTATCCTTCACCCACCTAATGTTAACATCTTACATAGTCATAGCACAGTTATCAAAACCAGGAAATTAAAATTTTCCCATCTTCTTTCGAACTTGTGCAGACTTTTGCTCCCACCACTCCAATGAAACTGCTCTAAATATCACCATGGCTGTCACATTGCTAAATCCAGTGGTCTATTCTTGGTCCCACCTTACTCGATGCATCGGATACAGACGATCTCCCTTCCTCCTTTACACTATTTGTTTACTTGGCCTTTCAGGACCCCACTCTTTCCATGGTCCTCCTACCTCATTGATGACTCCTCTTTGCCCTGACTGGTTAATACTGCAGTACCCCAGGACTCACTTCTTGGTCCTCCTCTCTATCTTCACTTACTCCCTGGGTGATCTCATTGTTTAAATATGTTCCATATGCTGATAATCTCCACACTCGTATGTCCAATTTTTAACTGGGTATCTCCATTCAATTTCCAAAACATAATCTCCTATTATCCCCTGATACTAGCTCCACCCTCAGCCTTTCCTATATCATTTGATGACATCTTTATCCTTCCAGTTTCTTAGGACCAAAATCCTAAAGGTATCCATGACTTTTTTTCTTTTATAACCCACATCCAATCCATTAGCAAATTTTGTTGATTCTACCTTCAAAATATATTCAGAATCTAACCACTTCTCACCACCACCACCACAGTCCAAGACACTGCCACCCCTTGCCTTGATTATTGTAACAGGCTTCCTTTCTTCTGCTCCTGTCCCTCTATGGTCTATTTTTACCACAATGGTCCAAATGACTCTTTTTAAACGCTAAGTAAGATCATGTCATTCTTCTGTTTATAATCCTGCCTCAGATGGGTCTTTAATACTCTTAGAATGAAAGCCAAACTCTTTCAAATGGTCCCTCAAGAATGGTGCACTGTCTGTGGTCTGCACTCACCCTTCTGGCCTCTCTCAACTTTCCTTCATTCACTGCTGTCCAGTCACACTGGCCTCCTGGCTATTTCTCAACAAGTCAGGCACACTCCTGCCTTAGAGCTATTCTCTCTACTTAAAACACTCCACCTTCAGATACATGATTAGGTTACCTCAAGTCTGTTCAAATGTCAGCTTCTAAATGAGGTCTGCCCTGAACACAGGCTTATTTTAAATTGTTAACACCTTCTCACTGCCTGCCAGTTCCCCTTATACAGCCTGACTTTTCCTTTTTCTATAGCATTTATCACCTTCTAATTATCAACTGGAAACCCTGGTGGCATAGTGGTTAAGAGCTACCACTGCTAACCAAACGGCTGGCAGTTTGAATCCACCAGGCGCTCCTTGGAAACTCTATGGGGCAGTTCTACTCTGTCCTGTTCAGTTGCTATTAGTTGGAATTGACTTGACAGCAATGGGTTTGGTTTTTTTGGTAACATTCAATTGATGTTTTCAATCGCCTCATATGCATGTGAAAGCTGGATGATGAGTAAGGAAGACCGAAGAAGAACTGATGCCTCTGAATTGTGGTGCTGGTGAAGAATACTGAGTGCACCATTGACTACCTAAAGAACAAACAAATCTGTCTTAGAAGAAGTACAACCAGAATGCTCCTTAGAAGCAAGGATGGCAAGACTGCATCTCACATACTTTGGACACGTTATCAGAAGGGATCAGTCCCTGGGGAAGGACATCATGCTTGGTAAACTAGAGAGTCAGCAAAAAAGAGGAAGACCCTCAATGAGATGGATTGACACAGTGACTGCAATGATGGGCTCAAACAGGACAACGACTGTCAAGATGGCGCAGGAGGGCAGTATTTCATTCTGTTGTACATAAGACCGCTATGAGTTGGAACTGACTCAACAGCACCTAACAAATAACAATATTCAATGTCATCTACTTACTATCAACTATGTTCCTTAATGTGTCCCAAGTGCCTAGAACAGTACCTGGCAGAGGAGGTACTCAGTAAGCATATGTTAAATAAATGAGGATACAAGGGTTAGAAATACTAAAGGGAGACTTTCCATTTGTGTAAATTGCCTTGGGCCTATGTACATGTGCCCTAGTGTGATCAAGTCAGAAAAAGCCCTACATTTTCAACTAGAAGAAAGGAGAAGATTCTTTTACTAGTTTTTTTTTTTTTTACAATTACAATGAGCTAATTCAATATAAATTAAAATGTAACACTGATCAGTGAAGAAATGTCAGTCGTTGAGTATTCTGAGAGAATACAGCTTTGTTCCCTGGTTTTGAAATTTTTGATATAATAGTCTGGTAAAAATCAGTATGTGTAAAACATCAGTAGTTGTGAAAAGTCTTCATGGTATCTAAATAAAAATAATCTTTAGTCTTTTCTACACAGCTGGACTGTCGATAATGTTTACATTCAACCTTTGTGCTAGACTCTAAACCCATATACTGACCATGAGCCCAGCCTTGTACATTTTTGTATTTTAGGTTACGTACTTTTTCTCAACCCATCATTGTATCAGTTCTGACACATTCTGAACTAGAGAAAATGTATTCTCAGAAGTCAATATATAAAATAATCTCATTTTCTTAATCCTATTTCTTACTTCTCTCCTCAAGTTTTATCTTTTAGTGTTCACTATGATGCTCTGTTCAACTGTTGAAACATTCTTTCCTACCTAAAGCAGTTTCAAAATTCTTTAAAATTATTACTATTAATAGATGACACCTAGATTAAGACCTATGATTATTCTTTCTTATTTAAGAAATGTCATCAAAATGAACACTATAATCACTTTCATGAATGAATGACTAGTTTCTGTCAAAATACTATTTGAAACATGTAACCATCATTATACCAATGGCCTCATCTCTAGTACAACCTAAAGCATTATATTTGCACCTATGAAAAAAAATATATATATATAAAATTTCTCTTTAGGTATTTGATTTTTATTCTCAAAATAGGTTTTAAAATATAAATCTAAAAATCAAGTTTATAAGGACTACATCATTGGGAACTTTTACATCTTTACTTCCTTATAATGGTTATCCATTCAGAATTAATAATAAATTCAGATCTAATTGGGTATATAACAGCAGTTACACATCATGAAAATATATTTATTAAATACTTATTTTAAATACACTTTTATTTTGAATTAACATGTTCCATAAAGAAATGTTAGAATACATAGCCAATTAGAATGAAGAAAAATTAGGGAACTAACACAGCTTATTATGAAGGTGTATTTGAGTCAGATACCCAGGATTCAGAACCCAACTGTACCACTTATTTATTAGCTGTGTTACTTAGTCTTTCTCAGGCTTGTCTTTGTGAAAAACATTGGAATAAGAATCTACTTTTCCCCCAAACCTTCTCTTAGCTTGCTCCTTCCTATTATTTTGGTCTCTGCTTAACAGGCAATTCCCGAGAAAGACCTTCCTTGCAAGTTTTGTACCTGTTTTTTCCTCCCCATAGCATTTGTTACACATACCGAAAAAACCAAACCTGTGGCCGTTGACTTCGACTCATAGTGACCATATAGGACAAAGTAGAACTGCTCCATACACGGGGCTTCCAAGGCAATAATCTTGACAGAAGCAGACTGCCACATCTTTCTCCTGAGGAGTGACTGGTGGTTTGAACCACTGACCTTTTGGTTAGCATATGTGTGCTCTAACCACTGTAACACCAGGGCTCCTTTTTTATACATAGCACCTGAAGTTACATTATGTGCTTGCTTACTGTCTGGCTCTCCTATTACGACTAGAACATAAGTTCTAGGAGGGCACAGGCTATGTCTGCTTTGTTTACTGCTGTGTTCCCACTGGCTAGAATAATGACGGGCACAACGCAAGTGCTAATGAACATGCGTTGAATGATTAAATAATTCCACCAAACTAGGAGAGTTCTTGGGAAGATTACAGAAGTCAACGTAGATAAATCTCATGACCCCACTCAATAAATAATGGCTACTGTTTTATAGTAATTATGATATGATTAAAAGTACAAACTGCCTAGGTTAACAGAAGCTAGAATTAGAAGTATCTGGTCCAAATCAATGCTTCTCAAACTTGAGTGCACCAAAGAGTTGCCTGGTGGGTTTATTATTACATGGATGTCTGGTCTTAGCTCGGAGATTCGGATTCAGCAGGTCTACGGTCAAATCCAAAAAAATCTGCTGCTGTTGACTTGATTCTGACTCATAGTGACCCCACAGGATGGGAGATCTGCCCCATAGGGTTTCCAAGGACTGGCTGGTAGATCTGAACTGCTGACCTTTTGGTTATAGCAGCCCGAGCTCTTAACTACTGCGCCACGAGGGCTCTGTCTTAGTCTAGGGTAAGGCCCAGGAATTTGCATTGCTAACGATTGCCTACGTGATGTCGCTGCTGGTCCATGCTGCTAGTCCGCAGACTGCACTTTGAGTAGCAAATGTATGTAGTGTACAATTAAGCACTGAATATCAAAGTATCAAGAGTTCTTTGTATCTTAATTAAGTACTTACGCATTTATAATAGTTGTTATAAATGGCTGGTAGTACTTAAATTTTACATCTTAGGATTATTCAGTTATTCCTTCATTCTTGCATATTATCACATAAAATCAGCAAGTCCCTTAATTGTCACATCAACTATATTTAATTATCCTTTAATCCTACTTCTTTGTATAAGTTAGAAACTAAGTTCAACAATGTGTTTTTCCTAAGAATTCATTCTTAGCTAAGGGCTTACTGCCATAGCCTTTGAAAAGGCAGAAATAAGAAAGCTTTCCTTACCAATACCACAGAATTCTCTATCTATAACCTCCCTTTTTCTAAGGAAAGAATCATCAGATACTTAAAGGGGTCCCTGACCACAAAAGGGTTAAGAACCAATACACTGTGTTCTTTACACTTTAGTTGCTGGAACAAAGCTCTTCTGTTCTTAGTTTAAGTGAAAGTCTTTCATTTTTAGTCAGCAACCTACACAACCACTGGCAAATACACTCAAAGCAGCTTCGCAAAGTTTCTCAGGACACTGGTGCAAGAGATGGAGCACCCCTTAATCTAGGACCCCCCGCCCCCCGCCTAAGACCCACAAGCCTTCTGCCTAGATTCTAGAAGACAGTTTTCCAAAATTAATAATTTCTAACCTACATTGCCTATATGCCTCTCAAGTTACCTATTACTGCATTTGAACCTTTGAAAGGAAAAATACACAATAAAATAAGCAACTTACTAGTCATTCACTTATTCACTGAAGCTTTTATTGAACGTCAAGGATCAAGTAACAGGGGTATGCTTAACCCAAATCTGTCTGTGGCAGCACGCGGGTGACGCACTTCGGAGGCGATGAGTTTTAATGGATGGGAAACAGTTATCTGGGCTGAGGGTAAGAGGTGCATTTCAAGCAGAGCCAGCAGCTGAACCAAGTATGTGTTAGGTGGTAGGGGAGGAAGGGGCAGGCAGAACCCGGTCACAGCTAAAGTGCTTTCATTTATTCTGAGCGCAACGTAGTAGTACCTCCAGCAAATTTTAGGGTAGGCTAAAGAATAACCTCAAAGGCAACTAACAATGACAACAAAGAGTGACAGTCATAAAGACAGTAAGCTGTGTTGAACCCCCACCACTCTGGCACAGATTAGGAGTCACTGGGAAGAAGTAATGAAGGCTGAACAAGAGCATGATGACTAAGTGAAGGGACAGGCTGGAGAAAGACTAGACACTTCTGTTAGTAAATGTAAACAAGTCAAGCGTGGGTCATATTTCTGGCTTGTACAATTGAGTGTTGGCATTCCATTCATTCGTTTGTTCTCGGCTACTGGTGGGTGGGTTTTTGCGACTAACAGAAAGGTTGGCAGTTCAAATCCACCAGCCACCCAACAGGAGAAAGATGTGACAGCCTGTTCCCATGAAGATTCACAGCCTTGGAAACCCTATGGGGCAGTTTTACTCTGTCCTACAGGGTCGCTATCAGGATCAACTCGAGAGCAATGGAATTTTTTTTAGGTGTGACTTTAGGTCATACAAGTGGGACATTTTACTAATCTTAGTAGGATTGACGCTCTGAATCTCAGAAAGAAGGTCCAAGCCAAAAACAAAGATTTGGGAGCCATCAGGAAAGGTAACTGAAGTGTCAGAGTAGATTAGTTCACATAGAGAAGAAACAGATCCATATGGCTGGAGCAATTTCTTCTTGGCTTATGAGAAGTTTCACGTGATAGAGTGTAAGCTCCAAATTTATCTTATTTACTACTTTACTCTTAAGTGCCTAGCAAAATGCCTGAGAGACATCTAATTATTTATTTTAAATAATTCAATGTACATTTTGTGAACACATTTATCTTAGTTTTATTAGGTTATTAAAATTACCTCAGGATTGTTGTTGTTAGTTGCTGTCCAGTCAACGCCAAGTCATGGTAATCCCCTGTGTTACAGAGTAGAACTGATCCATAGGGTTTTCTTAGCTGTAATATTAACAGAAGCCAACTGCCGGGTCTTCTATAGTGCCACTAGACTGGATGGGTTCAAACACCACCAACCTTTAGGTTAGTAGTTGAGCACAAACCATTTCCACCACCTAGGGACCTTTCAAAGGAGCCTTGGTGGTACTTTGGTTGAAGTGTTCGGCTACTAACTGAAAGGCTGGTGGTTCGAAATCACCAGTTGCTCTGTGGGAGAAAGATGTGTCAGTCTGCTCCCATAAAGATTTACAGCCTTGAAACCCCTCTGTGGCAGTTCTACTCTGCCCTACAGGGTCGATGTAAGTTGGAATGAACTCAAAAGCAACAGGTTTGGTTACAGACCTTTCACAGATTATAACCACGGTTAATGTAGATTTAGTTGATCTCACATGAAGTGACCATCTAATGCTAAAACGCATTTGTGTTTTAAATTTTTAACTCATCTGCTGATTTTAATCTATTTATCAAATGTCCTTGACCTGCCGAAGCGAAGTGGTATTGGTGGATGCAGTCTAAACCTATTTCAAGGCATGACTTTTATGACCCTTTTTTATATCTCCTTACCAGGACCCTGGGACACATGGTCTACCCCCTCTGCCTCCCCTTCCTTCTGACTGGCTTGCCCCTTCTCCTTCCACACAGCTGAGTGCAGACAAACATAATGGGCTGCTCACCCTTTCTTCCTTCCTTTTATATCTGCTGGGCAGCCAGGCAATGTTAACTCCAGAACTTCTCTGTGGAAGAAGCCGGGGAAAGAAACAACCTATCTGGTTTGAGGAATAGGGAGAAGGAGTTGAAATGCATTTGCACAGGAATTTAAAAGTAGATTAAAGAACTGTCAATTACCCATACCAAAGAGGAGAGAGCTACTAAAGATCCCTGCCTCCCACCCCATGTACCCCTCTGCACCTCTACTGGAGCCAGACGAAAGGGCTACTGTCCCTGTCTGAGAAAGCCTAGAGCCTGTGACTCCAGGAACTTCAGAAAACACTCTAGGTCCTTCTCTTTTATTCCATTCTCTAGGTGCTTCTCTTTTATTCCATTCTGCTCCAGTATCCTGAGACACATCTACTATTACACTCTATTTCATTATTATCACAGCACTTATCATCATCTGAATTTATTTTAGAAATTACTTGTTTACTCTTGCTCCACTTTACCATATACTACAGAGGGGTAGTTTCCATGTCTGGTTTTGCTCACCTATAATAAAGCTTCATTTACAGATTTCAAACTTGAACAATAAGGCCAAAATCTTTACATTTTCTTTTGAGTTTTCATAATAGGAACTATTATTTACCCATTCTTATAAAAAATTTATACTTTTGCACAGTTATTTTAATAAGATACTTATTATAGTTTGCTGTTGTTAGGTGCCATCAAGTTGCTTCTGACTTATAATGACCCTATGTACAACAGAACAAAACACTGCCAGGTCCTGCGCCATCCTCACAATCCTTATTATGCTCGAGCCTACTGTTGCAGCCACTGTGTCAATCCATCTCATTGAAGATCATCGTCTTTCCACTGACCCTCTACTATACCAATCATGATGTCCTTCTTCAGGGACTGGTCCCTTCTGATAACATGTCCAAAGTATGTGAGACAAAATCTCACCATCCTTGCTTCTAAAGAGCATTCTGGCTGTACTTCTTCCAAGACGTATTTGTTCATTCTTCTGGCAGTCCATGGTATAGTCAATATTCTTCACCAACACCATAATTCAAAAGCATCAATTCTTCTTTGGCCTTCCTTATTCATTGTCCAGCTTTCACATGCATATGAAGCAACTGAAAACACCATGGCTTGGGTCAGGTCCACCTTAGTCCTTAAAGCAGCATCTTTGCTTTTTAACACTGTAAAGAAGTCTTTTGAGACAGATTTGCCCAATGAAATACACTGATTTCCTGACTGCTGCTTCCATGGGCACTGAGTGTAGATCCAAGTAAAAAGAAATCCTTGACAACTTCAATCTTTTCCCCGTTTATCATGATGTTGCTTATTGGTTCAGTTGCGAGGATTATTTTCTTTATGTTGAGGTGTAATTCATACTGAAGGCTGTAGTCTTTGATCTTCATCATTAAGTGCTTCAGATCCTCTTCACTTTCTTCAAGCAAGGCTGTGTCATCTGCATAACGCAGATTAATGAATCTTCCTCCAATCCTGATGCCCCATTCTTCTTCATATATTCCAGCTTCTCTGATTATTTGCTCAGCATACAGATTGAATAAGTATGGTGAAAGGATACAACCTGACACACAACTTTCTTAACTTTAAACCATGCAGTACTTCTTGTTCTGTGTTCTGTTCAAACAACTGCCTATTGGTCTGAGTACAGGTCACTCATGAACACAATTAAGTGTCCTGGAATTCCCATTCTGTCCAACGTTATCCAAAATTTGTTACGATTTACACAGTTGAATGCCTTTGCACAGTCAATAAAACAGTGGTAAACATCTTTCTAGTATTCTCTGCTTTCATCCAGAATATATCAAACATTAGCAATGATATCCCCCATTCCACGTCCTTTTCTGAATTCGGCTTGACCTTTCTGGCAGTTCCCTGTGGATGTACTGCTGCAACTGCTTTCAAATTATATTCAGCAAAATTTTACTTGTGTGTGATATTAATGATATTGTTTGACAAATTCCACATTGTTGGATTACCTTTCACTGGAATGGGTACAAACATGGGTCTATTCCAGTCAATTTGCCAGGCAGCTGTCTTCCAAATTTCTTGGCATAGATGAGCGAGCACTTCCAGAGCTGCACCCATTTGCTGAAACATCTCAATTGCTATTCAGTCAATTCCTGGAGCCTTGTTTTTCACCAATGCCTTCAGTGCAGCTTAGACTTCTTCCTTCAATACCACTGGTTCTTTATCATATGCTACCTCTTGAAATGGCTGAGCGCCAACCAATTCTTTATGGTACAGTGACTCTGTGTATTCCTTCTGTCTTTTGATGTTTCCTGCATCATTTAATATTTTCCTTGTAGAATTCTTCAATATTGCAGCTCAGTATTGAATTTTTTCATCAGTTCTTTAGCTTGAGAAATGATGAGCGTGTTCCTCTCTTTTGGTTTTCTATCTCCAAGTCTTTGAGCATTTCATTTTAATACTTTGTCTTCTTGAGCAGCCTTTTGAAATCTTTTGTTCAGCTCTTTTACTTCATCCTTTTGCTTTAGCTCCTCTACATTCAAGTGCAAGTTTTCAGAGTCTCTTCTGACATCCATTTTCGTCTTTTCTTTCTTTCCTGGCTTTTTAATAACCTCTTGCTTTCTTCATGTATGATAGCCTTGAAAATTCCCAACTCATATGGTCTTTAGTCATCAGTATTCAATATGTCAAATCTATTCTTGAGATGTTCTCTAACTTCAGAGGGGATATACTCAAGGGCGTACTTTGGCTCTTGTGGACTTGTTCTAATTTTCCTCAATTTCAACTTGAACTTGCATATGAGCAACTGATGGTCTGTTCCACAGTCAGCCCCTGGCCTTGTTCTGGCTGATGATATTGAGCTTTTCCATTGTCTCTTTCCACAGACGTAGTTGATTTTATTCCTGTGTATTCCATCTGGCAAGGTCCGCTATTTATGCTGTTGAAAAAAGGTATTTTCAATGAAGAAGTTGTTGGTCTTGCAAAATTCTGTCATGTAATCTCCAGTGTCATTTCTATCACCAAGGCTATATTTTCTAACTACTGATCCTTCTTTCTTTTCAATTTTTGTGTTCTAATCCCCAATAATTATCAATTTATCTCTTTTTTGTACTTTAGATAAAGATTTACAGAACTAGTTTCTCATTAAACAGTTAGTACACATATTGTTTTATGACATTGGTTAACAACCCCATGGCATGTTAACACTCTCCCTTCTCAACCTTGGGTTCTCTATTGCCAGCTTTCCTCTCTCCTCCTGCCTTCTAATCCTTGCCACTGGGCTGTTGTGCCCCTTTACTCTCATTCTGTTTTATGGGCTTGTCTGATCTTTGCCTGAAGGGTGAACCTTGGGAGTGACTTCATTACTGAGCTAAAAGGGTGTCCAGGGGCCATGCTCTTGGGGTTTCTCCAGTCTCTGTCAGGCCAGTAAGTCTGGTCTTTTTTTTCAACTTAGAATTTTGTTCTACATTTTTCTCCAGCTCTGTCTGGGATCCTCTATCGTGATCCCCGGCAAAAGCAGTCAGTGGTGGCAGCTGGGCGCCATCTAGCTAGAGTGGACTCAGTCTGCTGGAGGCCATGGTAGATGAGGTCCGTTAGTCCTTTGGACTAATCTTCCCTTTTATGTTTAGTTTTCTTCATTCTGCCTTGCTCCCAAAGGGGTGAGACCAGTGGAGTATCTTAGATGGCTGCTCACAGGCTTTTAAGACTCCAGACACTACTCATCAAAGTAGGCTATAGAACATTTTCTTTAGAAACTATGTTTTGTCAATTGAGCTAGATGTTCCCCGAGACCATGGTCCCCACAGCCCTCGGCCCAGCAATTCAGTCCCTCAGTGAGTGTGGATGTGTCTATGGAGAGTCCATGACCTTGCCCTGTACAAGTTGTGCTGGCTTCCCTAGTATTGTGTGCTGTCTTACCCATCACCAAAGTTAGCACGTATCCATTGTCTATTTAGTGTTTTTCCACCTCTATCCCTTTCCTCCCTCATAACCACCAAAAATCGTTTCTTTTTGTGTGTAAACCTCTTCAAGAGTTTTTACAGTAGTGGTCGTGTACAATAGTTGTCCTTTTGTGACTTATTTCACTCAGCATAACACCCTCCAGATTCATCCATGAGATGCTTCACAGATTTGTCATTGTTCTTTATTGTTGCATAATACTCCATTGTGTATATGTACCATACTTTATCTGTTCATCTCTTGATGGGCATCTAGGTTGTTTCCATCTTTTTGCTATTTTGAACAATGCTGCAATGAACGTGGGTGTACATATGTCTATTTGTGTGATGACTCTTATTTCTCTAGGATATATTCCTAGGAGTGGAATTGCTGGATCATGCAATATTTCTATTCCTAGCTTTCTAAGGAAGCACCATATTGTTTTCCAAAACAACTGTACCATTTTGCATTCCCACCAGTAGTGCATATGAATTCCGATCTCCCTGAAGCCTCTCCAATATATGTTATTTCCTGTTTGATTCCTGCCAGTAATGCCAGGGTGAGATGGTATCTCATTGTGGTTTTGATCTGCATTTCTCTAAAGGTTAGCGATCACGAGCATTTCCTTGAGTGTCTGTAGGTGGCTTGAATGCCATCTTTGGTGAAGCGTCTGCTCATTTCCTTTGCCCATTTTTTAATTATTTGTCTTTTTGTTGGAGAACTGTTGGATTTTCCTGCAGACTTTAGAGATTAAATCTTTGTCTGATTTGTGATAGTCAAATTTTTTCCCCCAGTTTGTAGGCTCTCTTTACTCTTTTGGTGAAGTCTTTTGACAAACGTTTTTAAGTGTTTAATTTTAGATCATCCCAGATATCTAGCTTGTCTTTTGGAGTTTGTGTGTTGTTGGTTATGGTTATTATCCTGTTAATGCCATGTATTTGGGCCTCTAGTATTGATCCTATTTTTTCTTCTGTGAACTTTATAGTTTTTGGCTTTATATTTACATCTTTGATCCATTTTGAATTAGTTTTTGTGTGTGGTATGAAGTATGGGTCCTGTTTCATTTTTTTGCAGATGGACATCCAGTTTTGCCAGCACCATTCATTAAAAAGACTGTCTTTTTTCCATTTGATGGACTTTGGGCCCTTATCGAATGTCAGGTGACCATAGGTGGATAGATTTACATCTGGGTTCTCAATTCTGTTCCACTGGTTAATGTATCTGTCGTTGCACCAGTACCAGGCTGTTTTGACTACCGTAGCTGTTAGGTAGGTTCTGAGGTCAGGTAGTGTGAGTCCTCCTATTTTATTCTTCTTCTTCAGTACTGCTTTACTTATTGAGGGCTTCTTCCCTTTCCACATAAAATTAATGATTAGTTTTTCCATCTCTTTAAAGAATGCCATTGGTATCTGGATCGGAATTGCATTGTATTTGTAATTTGCTTTGAGTAAAATTGTCATTTTTACAATGTTGAGTCTACCTATCCATGAGCATGGTATGTTTTTCCATTTGTGTAGATCTCTTGGTTTCTTGCCATAGTGTTTTGTAGTTTTCTTTATATAGGTCTTTTACATCCCTGGTTAGATTTATTCCTAAGTATTTTATTTTTTTTAGGGGCTATTAAAAATGGTGTTGTTTTCCTGATTTCCTTTTCATCATTCTCTTTATTGGTGGATAGGAATCCAACTGATTTTTGTATGTTTATCTTGTATCTTTATACTCTGCTGAATCTTTCTATTAGTTCCAGTAGTTTTCTCATAGAGTCTTTTGGGTTTTCTATGTATAGTATCATATCATCTCCAAATAGGGACAGTTTCAGCACAGTGTTAAATACAAGTGGTGATAAAGGGCAACCTTGTCTTGTTCCTGTTCTCAAGGGGAGTACTTTCAGCATCTCTCCAGTAAGACCAATGCTGGCTGTTAGTTTTGTATAAACGCCCTTCATTAGGTTGAGAAATTCCCCTTCTATACCTATTTTAGAGTTTTTATTAGGAATGGGGTTGACTTTGTTGAATGTCCTTTCTACATCGACTGACATGATCATGTGATTCTTTTCTTTCCTTTTATTTATGTGGTGGATTACGCCGATTGATTTTCTAATGTTGAATCATTCTCGCATACCTGGTATGAATCCTACTTAGTCGTGATGTATAATGTTTTTGATATGCTGAATTTTATTGGCTAGAATTACGTTGAGAATTTTGCATCTATATTCATGAGAGATTTTGGTCTGTAATTTTCTTATTTTCTGCTGTCTTTGCCTGGTTTTGGTATCAGGGTTATGCTGGCTTCATAAAATGAATTCGGAAGTATTGCTTCCTTTTCTATGTTGTGAGATAGTTTGAGTAGTACTGGTATAAGCTCTTCTCTGAATGTTTGGTAGAATTCTTCAGTGAAGCCATTTGGGCCAGGACTTTTTTTTGTTGGCAGTTTTTAAAAATTATGTTTTTAATCTCTTCTGTTGTTACAGGTCTGTTCAGATTTTCAACATCATTTTGTGTCAGTATGGGTAGGTAGTATGTTTCTAGAAATTTGTCCATTTCCTCTAGGTTTTCAAATTTGTCAGAGTATAGTTTTTCACAATACTCCTGTTATGATCCTTTTTTTTTCAGTTGGGTCTGTTGTAATGCCCCCCCATTTCATTTCTTACTTGGGTTATTTGCATCCTCTCCTGTTTTTCTTTTGTCAATATGGCCAGTGGTTTGTTGATTTTGCTGATCTATTTAAAGAACCAACTTTTGGTTTTGTTAGTTCTTTCTACTGTTTTTCTATTATTTCATTTATTTCTACTCTGATCTTTATTATTTCCTTTCTTCTAGTGGCTGAGGGCTTATTTTGCTGTTCTCTTTCTATTTGTTTGAGCTGTACAGCTAATCTTTTGATTTTGTCCCTTTCTTCTTTTTTGATGTGTACATCTATTGCTATAAATTGAATTCTAAGGACTGCCTTTGCTGTGTCCCAAAGGTTTTGGTATGAAGTGTTTTCATTATCATGTGATTCTAGGAATTTTTTTATTCCATCTTTGATTTTTTCTATTACCCAGTAGTTTTTAAACAGGGTGTTATTCAGTTTCCATGTAACTGATTTTTTTTTTCTTGCTCTTCCTGTTAATTTCTACCTTGATGGCACTGTGGTCAGAGAAGATACTTTGTATTATCTCAATGCTTTGGATTTTGCTGAGGGTTGCTCTGTGGCCTAAGATGTGGTCTATTCTGGACAACATTCCATGTGCACTGGAAAAGAAAATGTACTATGCACTGTTGGGTGGAGTGTTCTATATATGTCTATGAGGTCAAGCTGGCTGATTGTGCCCTTTTAGCTCTTCTGTATGTCTGTTGAGTTTCTTTCTATATGTTCTGTCCTTTACTGAGAGTAGTGTGCTGATATCTCCTACTATTATTGTGGAACTCTCAATTTCTCTTTTCAGTGTTGTTAGAGTTCATGTATTTTGGAGCCCTGTTATTGGGTGTGTAGATGCTTATTATGGTTACGTTTTCATGATGGGGTGTCCTTTTAATCATTGTATTACCATTTGTTATGGTGGGTTTTGTTTTAAAGTCTATTTTATCTGAGATCAGTATCCTGATCTTTTTTGGTAGCTGTTTGCTTGATATATTTTTGTCCATCCTTTGATTTTTAATAAACTTATGTCTTTGTTTCTAAGGTTTGTCTCTTATAGACAGCATATTGATGGATCCTGTTTTTTAATCCATTCTGTCACTCTCTCTTTATGGGTGCATTTAGGCCATTTACATCCAATGTAATTACTGATAGGTGTGAGTTCACTGCTGTCATTTTATAGTGCTTTTTTTTTTTTGTGATGCTGATGTTTTCTTTGTTCCTCTTACTCTCTTGTGCTGAATTCCTTTTGTTGGTGGATTTTTTTTTTTCATTTCTTTTGTTTCTGTAGATTTTGTTTTTACTGAGACTTTGTTTTTCTTCTTTATTTTGATAGTAGGCTTGTTAACTTTCTTTGTGGTTACGTTGAAATTTACCCTTATCTTCCTAGGTTTGTACCAATCTATTATTACTTGGTATTGCCTTACCTTCATCTCCATTAGAAATTTCTATACCTACCTACATCATTTATATAATCAGAGCTTAATCTTATTGCTTCTCCTTTGTATGTGACTTTTCATTTTTCTTGAGCTGCTCTCAAGAGCCTTTGTCTTTGGTTTTAGCAAGTGTGATTATAACATGCCTTGGTGTTTTTCTTTTGGAGTCTATCCTACATGGGGTCTGTTGAGCTTCTTGGATGGTCAGCTTTACATCTTTCACGATATTAGCGAAGTTTTCTGTCAGCAATTTTTCCATGATCCTCTCTGTTTTCCGTTTTCTCCCCTTGTTCTGGAACTCTGATCACTTGCAATTTTTTGCTTTTGATTGTATCCCACATAATCCTCAGGGTTTCTTCATTTTTTTTCATTCTTTTTTCTGATTTTTTGTCAAACAAATTTGTACTCAAGTGTTTGTCTTCAATTTTGCTGATCCTGTCTTGCATCATTTCAAACCTACTCCTCAGCCCTTCTATGATTCTGTCCATTTCTGAAATCTTGTTGTTTATCTTTTGGATTTCTAATTGTTTTTGTATGATTTCTAGTGGTGAATTTATTTTGCCATTTTGTTCCTGTATTAACTTCCTGAATTCTTCCATTTTTTTGGTCTGTATTTTCCATGAATTTGTCTACCTTTTCCATGAACTTGTCTATTTATTCCTCATTACTATCTGCTTTTTGCTTCAAACCTTGGATAGCTCTGAATATTAAAGATTTAAATTCCCGATCAGGTAGTTCTAGCGCCTTTTCTTCCACTGGAAAGTCATCTGGTGTTTTATTTTGGATGCCTACTGGAACCATCCTTTTTTTTTTTTTTTTCTTCTTAATATGTTTTGATATTGTCTGCTGTCTTTGGGATTTCAGTAGTTGTTTTCCTCGTTTACTGATTGTAGATTTTTCTGTTTCATCCTGCTTTTTTTGGTTTAATTTGGCTATGTCTGAGCAGACAGGCTGTGCATTTTTTGCTGTCTGCTCATTTGTGGACATGATACTTTTCACGTCGTTGTCCAATGGGCAGGACCAGTTGCTCAGCTATGGTGCAGCAGGACAGGTCCAGTGGGTGCTTTGTCTCCTGCTGGGAGCTCTGTGAAGCTGCTTTCCCGCACTCCCTGTCCACCGATCTCTGCCTCTATGAATGTATTTTGATTGAATGTTTGACCAATTTCAGACTGCAGAAGTTGGTAAAAATCTTCAATATCTTCATCTTTGGCCTAAGCGGTTGGTGTATAAATTTGAATAATAGTCATCTTAACTGGTCTTCCTTGTAGGCATATGAGTGTTATCCTATCATTGACAGCGCCGTACTTCAAGATGCATCTCAAAATGCTCTTTTTGACGATGAATGCGACGCCATTTCTCTTCAATTTGTCATTCCCAAAATAGTAGACCATATGACTGTCTGATTCAAAACAGCCAACAGCAGTCCATTTTAACTCACTAATGCCTAAGATATTGATCTTTATGTGTTCCATTTCATTTTTGACAACTTCTAATTTTACTAGATTCATACTTTGTACATTCCATGTTCTGATGATTAATGGATGTTTGCAGCTGTTTCTTCTCATTTTGAGTTGTGCCACATTAGCAAATGTCCTGAAAGCTTGACTCCATCCTCATCATTAAAGTCGACTCCACTTTGAGGAGGCAGCTCTTCCCCTGCCATATTTTGAGTACCCTCCAACCAGAGAAGCTCATCTTCTGGCACTGTATCAGACAATGTTCCACGACTATTCATAAGGTTTTCACTGGCCAATTTTTTCAGAAGTAGACTGCCAGGTCCTTTTTCCTAGTCTGTCTTAGTCTGGAATCTCTGCTGAAACCTGTTCACCAAGGGTGAACCTGCTGGTATTTAAATACCAGTGGCAAAGCTTCCAGTATCACAGCAACACACAAGGCACCACAGTACAACAAACCGACAGAAACGTGGTGGTTTTATAGTTTAGATGAAGGAAAAAAATATTTTGGGATACCGCAATGCCACTTAACAATATTTCTCACTTTCCTCCTTCCCCATTTGGCCATTTTACTTAATTTTACCCTCACTCCAAATTGCAATACCACTCTATACATGAGAACACCTGGTAGAAGAGACAAAATCTGGGTTATCATCACACATCAAAGACCTAACCAATGGCTGAAGAAGACCACTCTCAGGTACTATTTGTTTTATTAATACAAGTAACAGGATACATTTGCAATTGGGATAAGTCTTGTCTAAAGCTCAACATAAATTCAATCAAAAAACAGATACAGAAATCCAGGGACCTGAGAGTGTATCAAGTTTAAACCAGGTGCCATCGAGTTGATTCCAACTGTGATACAGAAACCTGAGGTCTCCTCAGATGCTGGGTTGGGTACTTGACTCCACCATTTACTTTACTGTTCTGTTTGCTGTTAATGTTAAAGGCCACATTTGTGATTTACCACTGTCTTTTAATCACATTTCTGCCAAGTTCATTCTCTCTTAGCAAAGGTATCTGATGGCTGCCAAGGGGTTTCTCAGGCCAGGATGACTTATTCACTTAAACTGTCATTTGACCCTTGAGACTTTAAACTGCGGTCATGCACATAAAAATAACTCTTGCTTATAAATTCATTGTTTATACTTCTAGAATTTTTCATTTTTTTCTCTCAACAAATAACGTTTAAATTGGGTTTTATCATTCCCCAAAGAAACCTTTCTTTCAGAAGAACATATATAAAATGTGTAGTATATAGGAAGAAATTAGAGAATTTGTGCTTTCTTCTCATCTTCCAAACAGAGGTGACAATTTCTGCTAGAGAGCCAAATACAAAAACGATGCACAAATGTTAGAAGAAATAAAACAAAACAGTCTGTGGACCACGCCTGGTGCAGTGGGAAACATGAAGTACAAGATAAGGTCTCCACTCTAGAGTAGCCACATCCTGTTGGCTCTTCCTCCAAAGCACATCCACAGCCGAACTACTCTCTACCACCTCTATCACATCAACTAGTCTGCAGTGATAGCCTTCTAATTGGCTGCTGTTCCTTGAACTTGCCAAGCATATTCTGATCTCAGTGCCTTTGTCTGCTTACCGTTTCCTCTGCCTAGAATGCTCTTCCCCATATATCCACAGGGCTCATTCCCCTCAGATTTCGGTTCAAATACCATCATATCGAAAAGGCTGGCCCTGATCATTCTATGTAAAATAACCCCCTCTCCTATCTACAATCATTCTTTGTTCCTCTTCTTAGTATTATCATTATCTAACATGGCATGTATTCACTTATTGTTAGTCTCTCCCTACTAAAATGTAAACTCCTAAGAATAGAAAATTTTGGGTATTTCGCTCATTGCTGTAGCCTCTGTGACCAGAATACTCCCTGGCACACAGCAGATACCCAATAAATATCTGCTCAGTGATATTTAACTGTTCAAGTTAAATAATACTATAGGGCAACAACAAATTAATAATACAGGACAGTTCATAATGAATTGCTAATTGAATAGCACTGGTCAGTAGTATAAGTGCTACTGCTGCTATACCCTTACTTATGCATCAGTATCACTTGGGGAGCTTTTTCAAAATACCTTACGAGACTCACCAAATCTCCCCAGGTGTGGTCCTGATCATGTATATGTTTACACAGCTTTCCAGGTGATTCTGTTTTGCCCCCCTATTTAAAACTACTGGTATAACAGCCTACCAGTTCAGCAGAGGGAGAAAAGTTGAAAAAAAAAACGTTTATTTAAAAAGGGCACCATTTAAGACAGTACACAATACTGGGGAAGCCAGCACAACTTGTCCGAGGCAAGGTCATGGAAGCTCCACACCAAGCCCATCGCTGTCAAGCCAATTCCTCATAATGACCCTATAAGACAAGAGTAGAACTGACCCCACAGTTTCCAAAGAGCACCTGGCGAATTCGAACTGCTGACCTTTTGGTTATCAGCATAGCTCTTAACCACTACGCCGCACATCCAAACTTCCTGAGGGACCAAATTAGTGGGCTCAGGGCTATGGGGATCATGGTCTTGGGGAACACCTAGCTGAAGTGGCATAACATAGTTTATAAAGAAAATGTTCTACAGTCTACTTTGAGGAGTAGCATCTGGGGTCTTAAAAGCTTGTGAGTCGTCATCGAAGATATGCCACTGGTCTCACCCTTTCTGGAGCAATGGAGAATGAAGAAAACCAAAGACACAAGTGTAACATTAGTCCAAAGGACTAATGGACCACAACTACCACAGCTTCCACAAGACTGAGTCCAGCACAACTAGATGAAGCCCGGATAGCACTGCCAACTATTCTGACAGAGATCCCAATGCAGGGTCCTGGACAGAGCTGGAGAAAATGGAGAACAAAATTCTGACTCACCAAACAAACAACAACAACAAAAAACCCACACTTACTGGTCTGACAGAGGCTGGAGAAACCTTGAGAGTATGTATGGCCCCCGGCACCCTTAGAACTCAGTACTGAAGTCACTCCTGAGGTTCGCCCTTCAGCCAAAGACTAGACAGGGCCAGGAAACAAAACAAGACTAAACGAGCACACTAGCCCAGGGGCAAGGACAAGAAGGCAGGAGAGTACAGGAAAGCTGGTAATGGAGAACCCAAGGCTGAGAAGCAGAGAGTGTTGACACATCATGGGGTTGGCAACCAATGTCACAAAACAACACATGTATTAATTGTTTAATGAGAAACTAGTTTGCTCTATAAAGCTTCATCCAAAGTAGAATAATTAAAAAAAAAGCCATCATGCTATATTAGAAAAGCACAGACTTTGGAGCTGAATACCATTCTACCATTCATTAGCTGTGAGACTGGGGAATTTATTTAACCTCTTAGCTTCTATAACCATAAAATGAAGATAATCACTATACCTTCTCTCCTTCCCCACATCCACTCCAAACTACTCTGAGAGTACTGTAAAACTAAAACAAGAACAAGTATATAAAGCATCTACTTTGGTGCATTAAACTAGAACTTACTGGAATTACTTTCACTGAAATAAGAAAAAAAAATAATAATGGCAGAAACACAAAAAGTATGCATAATCCTGGCATAAGTGGTTATGAAAATGTCTCTTCCTCTTCCGATCTGTCAGGTGGGGATGAAATTTGTTAGAAGTTTCACAGATATGATAATCTTACAGAGCAGTGTTTCTCAAACTTGAATGTGCATCTGAATCACCCAGAGGGATTATTGAAACACAGGTTTCTATGCCCACTCTCAGAATTCCTGGTTCAGTAAGTCTGGGGTATTGTTGTCAGTTGCCTTTGAGTTAATTTCAATTCATGGCAACCCCATGTGTGCAGAGTAGAACTGCTCCATAGTATTTTCAAGGCTATTGCCTTTCAGATGCAGATCGCCAGGCCTGTCTTCCGAGGTGCCGCTGGGTGGGTACAAATCACCAACCTTTCAGCTAGTAGTTGCGTGTTTATCCACTGGCATCATCCAGGGACTCCGTAAGTCCAGGGCCTGATTTGGATTCGGAACAAGTTCTCAGGTGATGCCAAGGCTTCTGATGTAGGGGCCACACTTTAAGAACCACACTGAATTCAAGTATGCATATCCTAACAACCTGGTGGTGTAGTGGTTAAGTGCTACAGCTGCTAACCAGGGGGTCAGCAGTTCGAATCCGCCAGCCGCTCCTTGGAAACTCTATGGGGCAGTTCTACTCTGTCCTATAGGGTCGCTATGAGTCGGAATTGACTCGATGGCAGTGGGTTTGGTTTTTTGGTTTTATCCTAACAAAACCTCTGAGCAGACTAATTCCTTCAATTTAACGTTTTAAATGAAAAACCTCAAAGAGTTCACTTTAAAAAACTCATACCCAGTAATACGTTTCCGGTTTTCAGAACATTTTATAAATGAGATGAAAGTCAACTGCTAAGGTTGAAGTAACAACAAAATTTCATGCCACTGGTACTCCAATGACAAATCCGCAAATTAATTTGGAAAAGGATAAGCCTTAGAATACTGATTGTTTTAAAAATTAAAATTTATACACAAACAAAATATGACAGTTTTTAAAGAGCAAGTGTTGGAAATGAGTTGATGCCATAGAAGAATACTCACAGGTATGAAGGCATTCTGTCACCGTAGTTGGCTTGATCAGATACCCTTTACAGATATAGCAGGTGATGTAGGGATTGAAATCTTTCACCAAGTGCTTCCTTTGGGTAGCCATTCGTGGTTAGCTGAGACTGGCTTTAGTAGTTCAGGTAAACAAGGGTATTAAGTGGATGAAAGTCTGATCTCAGGAGTTGGTGTGTCCTCTCCAACTGGATGTCCTGAGGCATATGATTTAAAATCCAGATTTATCACGAGATCGCTGATCATCACTCCTCTTGGTGGTTTTGCTTTCCCATATCTGTTTCCACAATAATTTTAAAAAGATAAAAGAAAAAGGTGTGAAATTCCTTACACTGTATCAATATCATTATAATAACAGCAAGTGTTACACGTTCCAAATGACGTGAACAGGTGAATAAACATTTCCTTCACTGTAACATTCATTTGTAAAGCTGCTGTAATTTAATTCACAATAATGACAAATTCACCCAATCCTGGAGCTTTAACTATCACCTCTGCAAATGACACTCAGAGCTATTAACTCCACTTTGTTATCTTTACCTCTCTAGGAATGCATTTTAACTATCTGCTTGACTGCTCTATCAGGAGTTCCTGTCGATACAAGTTAAAAGATTCAAAACTGAAGCCATCATCTTCCCTATCAAAGCGTTCCCCATTTCCATCGTGTGGCCTACATCCAGTCAGTGGTCACATCAAGTTGGTGCCCTTTTCCGTTCCATCCAAGGCCACCCTCCTTGTGTATTACCCCACACCTGCAATCCACCTGACATTCTGCTACCGGGTTTATTTTATTCAATCACTTTTGGGTCCTCTGCACAAAGAACGTCAGTGTCTTCTCTTTATAAACAGAAAAACAAACAGGTGTTGAGCGGACTCTGACTCACAGAGACCCTGCCTGTTTCAGAACAGAACTGTGCTCTACGGGGTTTTCATGGCTGCGATCCTTCAGAAGTAGATCACCAGACCTTTCTTCTGAGGTGCCTCTGGGTGGATGCCATCCACCAACCTTTCGGTTAGTAACTGGGTGTTTAACCCTTTGTGCCATCCAGGGACTCCTTATGAACAGAAAAGGGTTTCATTTGCTCAGTTTGCCACATTAAGATGCTCCACAGATTAACCTTAACATACCCTTCAACACCTTTCTTCAGGCAAACGGAGCTGATCACTACTCTCCCAGACCCTCTGCCCTCTAGCCAACAAACCTCTCCTCTTCTCTCTCCAGATCCTGCCCATCCTTCAAGGCCCATCTCCAGTATTATCCTCACTTGTAATCTCTCCCTAGACTTTAACCTTTCTTTCCCAGCACATAACCCTTTTAATTCGATTTATTGTTACACTCATGTATCTACCCTATCAGACCACAAAACCCTTCACAGAAATCAGTCACATCTAGTAGATGTAAAACCTGGGCAAAGTACCTATCCTAAGTCCTTAAACTGTAGAAAGGGATAACAACAGTGCCAACCTCCTGGAGTGGTGAGGATTAAATGAGGCAATACACAAAAAGCTGCTGTTGCTGCCTAGTCGATTCCGACTCATGGCGACCCCATATGTGCAGAGAAGAACTGCTCATAGGGTTTTCAATGGTGTGACCTTTCAGGAGCAGCAATCACCAGGCCTGTCTTCGGAGGGGCCTCCAGGTAGGTTCCAACTGCCTAAGTAGTCTAGGGCTTAATGAAGCATTTGGGACTTCTATACATAAAGCTAACACACACACACACACACACAAAACTGAATAAATGTCATCAGCTTTTTTAAAATGAGTCATTTAACATAGTTGGTTTGTACATAAGGTGACTGGGGGGAAAACCAAAAAACTTTAACAGCTTGTTACAACAAAAGTGCCCTCTCAAAACACGCAACATGAAAGGTGCTGATTTTTCTAAGTTCATTCTCTAAACAGGAACTTTCCTCCTACTTTAGCTGTTACACTCATAGGAAGTATAAGGCAACTTGCAAGGGTAAAAGGCTACACTCCAGTCGACGCGTTACCACTGCGATTGTGCACGGGCTAAGTTCGGAGTGTTATCATCCGCTCAAGAAATAATTAAGGGGTCTGGCTTCCGGCCCTTGGCCCTATATGACCTTCAGCAAGGCATTTAACATCCATGCCTGGGTCTTGGTTTCCTCCTCTGTACGTTAGGGCTACCTGCCCTGCCTTTCCCACAGGTTAGCCACGATGCTTCAAAGTACCAAAAAGTCCTCTGAAAGAGGAAATACACGGTCCTGACTTGGGGTGGTATTACGATCCTAAGACAGACCTGTCACCAACCTGTTTAAAGGAATCAAGTACTTGCAGCGACGGGCACAGGCTAGAGGAACTTTTCCGCGTTCTCCCCGCGTTCTCCGGTGGGAGCCGGCGGCACCGCCGTGCGCGATCCCAGCCCGTCCTCCCCGCCCGCCCGACAGGCAGGTGCGCGGGCCCGGGCTCCGCGGACGCGCTGCTCGGCCGGCGGGGCTGCGCCGGCAGGACGCGCCACCTCTCCCCGGCTGGGCGCAGGCACCGGCCGCCCTCTCCGCCCCCGAGGGGAGGGCGCGGCTCCGAAGCCCCCGGCCGGCCAGTCCCCGCAGATCCGACTGGGTCCGGCCGCAGCAGGTGCTTCGAGGTGCCGCTTCCGCTCAGGGCGCAAACTTGAGGGGGGAGCGTGGGGGGGGACCGGGCTCTCAACCCCTCGGCGCCACTCCCAGGCCCGCCTGGTACCTACCCCGTGGCTGCCACCGCCGCTCCTCGGCCGCCAGCGCGCCAGCCCCACAGGGAAGGAAAGTGAAAGAGAAACAGCGCCCGCAGCGGCCTGGCTGGCCGGTCCCCGCGCCCTGTCCGCCCTCCCCCTGCAGGCGGGAGCGCGCCGGCTCCGCGGGGCCACTCGGCTCGGGCCGATAGGGCGCCGCGGGCCTCCGGGCCCAGGGCCGGTGCCGCCTCCAAGGGCAACTCCACCCCCTTCCAACCGCCAGCGCCGCCACCGCCCGCCGGCCCCGCCCCGCCCCGCCCCCGGCCCCGCCCGCCGTCGCCACGCCCGCCCGCCGCCGGCGCCCCTCGCAGGTGTCGGCTGCCCTGCCCACCCTGCTACCGCCAGCCTGCTGTGCGCCACGTAGCCTTGATCAAATTTTATTTTGGTTCTTCTTACCCTTAGCACCACGCCCCTCCTGGTTGTTTTCCTCATAACAGTGACTGATATTTTTTTCTCCTGGCATGTTTAAAAGGCAACGGTCACTGTTGGACTGAGTTACCTTGCGAAATAGTCTACTCAGTTGTGTCTTCCCCAAGCCAGCCCACCTGGGCCACGGTGGGGACAAAGACATCCCTTGATTTGCAGCTTATTTAAAAATCACTAACGAACTTGCCTCTGTTGGGTCCAGAGATCATGAAAGCTGACAACTACAAATGCAACTGCAAGCAAGCGGGGGCCCCGAGGAGGGGCGTAGTTAGTGGAAAGGTAAAAAAGGGAGAGCATTTACTACTACTTGCAAAGCTCGAAAATCAAATAAATAATAACCCAGTATTCTTTTCTAGGAAATTTTGAGATCAACGAGAGACCATTCATTGCAAAAGCATTCGTTCAAAGTCGTTCAATTCTATTCTGCATTCGAAAACTCAGAAATATCTACGACGGCCGCCATTTTGTTAAATTAGATTTGGTTCTTTGCTTCGTAAAAAAGGCTTCGTAGGAGATTACAATTCAGCAATCCTAGGGTAGCAGGCAAATCGATGTGGTCTCCACTGGTGAAACAAAAGTTAAAACGAATATCAAGGTAGCAGAAAGAGAAAAGGGAATCAGCAAAGGACAACTTTCAATCTTATAAGAATTATCAGAAAGATGAAAAGGTGTTCCAGTTGCATCATCTTTGCTTTTGTACAATTGAGAGCAGTCATGGCTAAAGAGTTGACAGTAACGGGGTTCGGGGGCTACTGCGAAGTACCGTACTTGCTTTATCTCCAATTGACAGCAGTCACCTGGTTTACCAGAGGGATAAATAGTGGAGCTGGCTCTAGTGACAAACCAGTGAAACCAACAGCCATTGGTCCAGCAGCAGTACATGTCTTCAAAGATCCATTTCAACCCTCAAATATGCCAAGAAGTAAAATCAGCTTTTAAAAATGTCTATTCTAAAGTAAAACTCATGTTAAGTGGACATAACATAAAAGAGAAAATTTGCCTTTGTCAGTATCACAGCGGGACCAATACGTTTTCTGAAATGGCTTTCAATGGCCACACTTTCCTAGTGCTGGTAAAAGCCAGTTTACAAAAATACGCCAGTTTCCAAGCTGGGATCAACTTCAAAAAGTCACAGCAACCACAAAGAGCACTGTCATGGACTGAATTATGTCCCCCCAAAAATGTATTATCAATTTCGCTGGGCCATGATCCCCTGTATTGTCTGGTTGGCCTCTATTTTGTGACTGTAACTTTATGTTAGAGAGGATTAGGGTAGAATGGTAATTTTATGTTAAAAGGGATTAGGATGAGATTGTAACACCCTTACCAGGTCACATCCCTGATCCAATGTACAGGAAGTTTCCCTGGGGTGTGGCCTGCACCACCTTTTATCTCTCAAGAGATGAAAGAGAAGAGAAGCGAGCAGAGAGACATGGGAGCCTCATACCACCGAGAAAGCAGCACCAGGAGCAGAGCGTGTCCTTTGGAACTGAGGTTCCTGCACTGAGATGCTCCTAGACCAAGGAATGACTGATGCATCACCAGGACCCTCCTCCAGAGCCAATTGAAAGCGAAAGCCTTCCCCTGGAGCTGACACCCTGAATTTGGACTTCTAGCCTACTGGGCTGTGAGCAAAAAAACTTCTCTTTGTTAAAGCCATCCACTTGTGGTACTTCCGTTACACCAGCACTAGATGACTAAGACAAGCGCAGAAACCAAGTTAAGTCAAATGACTTTATAGCTGAAATCTTTCATCTCTAAGAATAAACAGACCAGTATGTGAAAAGTCACCTTATTTCTAGTATATTTAAAATATGTAACAGAAAATATTCCTGTATGTACTGCAACATATACAAAATGACTTGGTATTTTTCCATCTTGCATCTGAACAAATTTAAAATGTATTTTTAAAAGAATCACACTGAAGTCCGGGGAACTTAAGTGTAACTGGGGATCAATAGTAGGTAGCTTAATCAGCATTCCTAGAAGAAATGAGATTGAGGGTGGATTCTAGAAGAACATACACTGGCTATAGCTGGGTTGTGAATATGCTACTGAGCAATACCTGAAGGTCCATGTCCAGGTTGGCCTGCCATAACAGCACAGAAACTGCAATGGTGGACTTCAGGGGAAGAGAATTACAACCTTTGTAAGGAAGCCCATGCTTTGTAGCCCTAGTAGCAGCATGGCTTGTGGTCAACGTCCTGTGTTTTCCCCTTTCCCTTCTTCAGCAACCACTCCCACCCCTCTCACGCCAAGGGAAAAAAAATCTACACAAACACACACACAAAAGAAAAAAAAAAAGATAAAATACTCAAACATTTGCCGGGTTAAAAAAAAAAACATAAAGAAATGGCAAGAGGGAATGTTACCAAGGGGGAAGTTCCCCTAAGCTATGTGCAGGTTCTATGTTTTTCAACACAGGCCTTTCAGCTGCTGTGTTGCCTCTCCTCCTTTCCTGGCGCTGCTTTCCAGTAATTTATCTTTTAGTCCCTTGGTTCTGCTAGTGCAGGCTAGGGACAAACCACACAAGCTTCAATATGGGGGGTAGGGATGGCTCTGATGACAAATCTCAAGTACCAGTGGAGAATCTCAAGTGAAAAAAAAAAAAAAAAAAGCCTGGAAGCAATTGGACATACTGCTTGTTGTTGTGCCCTTGACTAGATTCTGACTCATAGTGACCCTATATGACAGAGCAGAACTGCCTTACAGGGTTCCCTGGGCTATAATCTTTACTGGAGCAGATCACCACGTCTTTTCTCCCCCAGAGCTGCTGGTGGGTTTAAACCACTGCCTTTTTGGTTAGCAGCCGAGCACTTTCCCCACTGTACCACCAGGGCTAGGAAAAAGAAAAGGACAGAAGAAATCACGGCTGGGAGTTCCCTTATCAATAACGTATTTCAGATTTCTCATTTTACAGACTAGAAACCAAGATCCAGAGAAGTTGTAAACTCATAACCACTGAACTGGTTTTAGTACAGCCATGATCAAAACAAAGGTGCCCCTTCCACATTATTAACACCTCTCAAGAGGATTTCTCAAGTCCCAGAATTTAAGCAAGGCTGGTAAGAAACAGATCAACTTAAAAAAAAAAAAAAAAAAACAGGTTTCGGTCGGGGGAGATGAAGGGAAGGAGAAAGTCACTACACAGGTGGCCTTTAGGAGTGAACTGGCCACTGATGATTCCCTATCAAAAAAGTGGAACTCCAAAGAGATAACCTATTTCATTTGATTACTGACCCAGACTCTCTCAGGGAACCACCCACAGCTGTTGATGATCCTTGCAGCTACTTGGAGCTAACTGTATACCTAACAAATGTTTTCATTACTTTATAGTTTATGGCTAGATTTTTATCTGAGTTAAGGCTGGGTAGTTCTATACTTAAAAGTCCACAGTCCTTCCTTGCCTAAAAAGAATATCATCAATTAACTGATTTTTTGAATGGAATATGTATTATTAAAACAGCATTACTGTCTTTATATTTCACCAAAATATTAAAGATGACTTTTTCATTATTGTAAATTATTTTATATACCTAAGTTTGCTGCTGCTTTTAACATACAGAATATCTTTAACATAAATTATCCTCTATAATCTAAAAGTCTTACTATAGAGATTTTCGAAAATGTTAAAATTTAACATTTTCTGAAACACAGGACGTTGACCACAAGCCATGCTGCTTTTAGGGCTACAAAGCATGGGTTTCCTTACAACGGTTGTAATTCTCTTCCTCTGAAGTCCTACTCAGTCAAATGTACTGATTTTTATGGCTGTGGATATTACACCTCAAAATCTATGCCTAAACTCAACAGATGGAGGAACGGGAAAGGAACAAAGAACTGAAGGATTTCTGTCCCACAGGGTTGCTATGAGTCAGAATCAACTTGACCATGTCCCTTTTCTATTACTGTACCCCTCCTACCAATCCAGTAATTCTCAAGGACTCTGTCTGCTAAATGTCTCTTGAATTCCCCCCACTTAATCCACCCTGGTTCAAATCACTGTCATGTTTACTCTCCATTACTTCAATGATCTCTTAAGTAGTCTCCCTACAGCTATCAGGCCAAACCATTCTCCACAGCAGTCAGAGGACTCTTTCTAAACTACAAATCTGATCATGCTACTCCCTGGCTTAAACAAACAAAAAAAAACTTGTTCTTAGTATAAAGCCCAAACAATTCATAAGGCCATCCCAGATCCCTTGTCACTTCTACAGCCCCTCACTTGAACTCTTATTTTCCAACCATAATGAACCTCTTTACTCTCTAGCTAGACAGATGGGTCTTCTTGCACATGAACATCCTTTCCCAACACTTTCCAACCCTCCCACCCCTTCTAAATCTTACTTAAACCTTTATTTATCCTTCAAGTCTCAGCTAGATCTCAGAGGCCATCTTCCCAGCCACCTCGAAGCTGCTGAGGAGCTTCCTCTATATACATACACCAGCTACATACGTAACAGCTCATACTTATTCTCTCAAATCACATATCACGCTATCTTGGATTGTCTGGTTTACTTGTCTGGACCTCCCACCGAAGTGTAAGCCCAGAGGATCCATTGCTTGACTGTGCATCTCCAGCAGAGTGCAGGGCAAACAGTAAGCTTTCAAATAAATATTATGGGAAAACTGAATGACTGCAGACACTAAGATCCTGTATATTCCTTCTTGGATTTTTTTTTTCTTGGGAGGATCTTTACAAAGGTTGTGTTAAGGCAAAATCCATGCCTTAGGATTATTAATTAAAATCACACCAAGAAGTAAAGTCACACCCACACAAAACAAATACCGAGCAATACACCAAATTTATTAATGAAGTGTTAACTGCAACATGATGAAGTCACAACACTCCCGTTGAAAGAAAGAGCACTATGGATGGTTAAAGAATTAGTCTTACTTGCTTAAGAATACACTCTTCCAGTAACAGGGACAAGAAGGCAAAACCTCAAAAGCTATAGATACAAAAGAAAAATGGGAAAGCCAGAAAAAAAAGGGGGCTAAATTAAGTCAATACACCAGAAGTACAAACAGAGAAACAGCATTAGGTATAGGGACAAGATTAGTCTGAGAAAGACTATGCAACTAGCTAAATAAATATTTTTAAGTTCTTTAAATACATTATGCTGAAGAGACTTCATCTCACTTACTTTGAACATGTTATCAGGAGGGACCAGTCCCTGGAGAATGACATCATGCTTGGTAGAGTGTCAGTGAAAAAGAGGAAGACCCTCAATGAGATGGACTGACACAGTGGCTACAACAATGGGCTCAAACATAGTACCAACTGTGAGGATGGTGCTGGACCAGGTGGCGTCTCATTCTGTCGTACCTGGGGTCGCTACGAGTCAGAACTGACTCGACAGCACCTAACAAGAACAACAAAGACAGGCACCAAAAAGTTTTTTTTTCTCCTTTGGAAGGTAGAAAAAATTAACTGTATTTTCTTTATTGCCATATCACAAGTTGGCTGGATCAAGTTCCAGTTAGACTGGAAGAGCAGAATGAAACTAAAATAGGTACAGGCTATAAGGAAAAACCAGATTTACTCCAATCATTCGGGCTGTGATATTTTAAAACATCTTTACAGAACGACAACTGCTATTTTGGGAAGTCAGATTAAATCCCTGAGGATCATAAATGGACAAATGATCGAAGCACAGAAGCTAAGACTATCCCATCAAATACAAATGTAGATAATTCCGAGGAGAAACTGAACATGAATTAGAAGGTTGGGGGTCGGGGGGTGGAGTCCCACGGAGAAAAAGTCATGAAATTCAATTGGAGCAAATGCAGTGCAGAAACTCAGTAACATAAACATTCAAATATCAGAGGTGACTAGGAACATGAAGTGAAGAAAGATTTTACAGGTAGGTGTGGTTTAGGATAAGACATTGGACCTAGAGTCAAGAGAACCTGGCTTTTAGTCAGGGCAAGTCACTTGACTTCCCTGCGTTTCCTTTTCTTCCTATGAAAATTGGTATTGATGGTATCGTCTTTTTTTTTTCATAATATTTTATTGTGTTTAAGGTGAAAGTTTACGTAACAAATTAAGTTCACATTTATTCAGTGATACTGGTTCCATTTGTCATCATTCATTCTGTTCTGGTTGTACCATTTCCAGTACTCTAGTTTCCCTGCTCCCTTACCTTCCATTTTTGCTTTAATTTTTGACCATTTTGTCTCCTACAGATGATTTTTTAAAGGAGCTCATTACTCATGAGTGATATTCTTTATGAGCCAATCTGTTATTTAGCTAAAGGTGACATCAAGGGATAATTTCAGTTTAAGGTTTAATTAAAGCATATTTCAGGGCAATAGTCTAGGAGAGTCCTTTGGTCTCAACTGGTTTAGTAAATCTGGACTTTTTAAGAATTTGAGTTCTGTTCCACAGTTTTCTTCTGTTCTGTAAGGATCCATCTATTGTGGCCCTGATCCGAATGGTCAGTAATGGTACTGGGCATCATCTACTTCTTCTGGTCTCAGGGTAGATGAGGTCGGGGTTCATGTAGACTATTAGTCCTATAGACTACTTTCTCCTGAGTTGTTGTTTTCCTTCTTTCTCTTTTGTTCCAAACAAGTAGAGATCAATAGTTGTATCTTAGATGGCTGCTTGCAAGCTTTTGATACCCCAGACACTATGACAAAAAAAACACTATGACAGTATCATCTTAATCACTGGTCTACAAGGAAGATTTTCTTTACATACCTGTGTGTTGTTATGATGAGCATATATAAAATTAAATGAGATGACAAGTGAGAAATGCTTTTAAAATTGTAACTATAAAGCACTGTAAAAATGTAAAGTATAAGTAGTAATTTTGTGGACCATGACCACCAGTTGAACAATACCTAGCAGTGCTACACCACCCAGCAGAGGACCTGATACTAAGATACATTCAAACAATGTTTATAGAATGAGTAAGACACTCTGGGCAGGGCAATGGACTCTAGGACATCATAAAAAGACATGCAATGGCCAGAAAGCACTCCTTCTTTGAACTCCATATCTATTACACCCAATTTTTAAATACAAGCTGGGAAACCTAATATTTCAATAGGCAATACAAAGTTGTGCAAAGGAAACGAGTGCCTATAAAAAGTTCAATGATTTGGGTTAGGTCAACATTGCAGAAGGGCTGTGCAAAGTCTTCATTTATTTACTCCACTCATATGAGGGGTGGCAGACATTTGTTTTATTAAAGTGAAAATTCTGGGTCATAATTATGTCCTTATGAGCCATCACTTGAGCTATCCTTTCCCAGATGGGCCAGGATTAGCAGACTTAGTCCATAGGAAGGGATTAGCAGATTTAGTCCCCAGGAAGGGAGGACAAAAGGCTTTAGTTATGAGTTAACATTTTAGCAGGGCATTAACAGTAACACTTTACTGGCTGGGAGGCTAGGAACCTAGCAGGAGGAAGGAAAGCATGGCTGAAAGAAGGAGATGGCAAAGTACCAATTGCTGGGCCTTCTCTCTCTCTTACTTCACAATTCTATCTTGGACCAAAAAAAAAAAAAAAAACTCGAACATAAAAGGCAAATTAATGTCTTTCTTACCATCTTTAACTAAAGACTTCAATGACTAGGATCCCGATTAATTTTTATACAGTTTTGCAGAAAACCTAAGAGAAACTTGGCCTAAACGAAAGCAGGGCAATGTTAGCTATAAGATAGGAATTTTTTACCTTGACCTATTCTTGACCTTCAGGGTGATAAACCCAATAATATTCTCAGAAACTGTGAAAACTTGGCCTTGATAGTTCAAGAAGAAAGAAACAGTATGTAACTTGAATGGCTGCCTCATTTTTGCCTGCTGAAAGGGGTTATCTTGGCTGACTGGAAAAGTTCCTTCCAGTTATCAAATCTGCCTTTGATACTTTTTGGATGAGAAGCTGCAAAAAGCACCAGCAGCAAAGCACCTTAGATTAGAGGCCTGCAAAAAGCACCAATAGCAAAGCACCTTAGATTAGAGGCCACATGAGAATACAAGATGGCTGCATGCAAAACTGGTTAATAAACTAAACTCCATGAGGGCAAGGTCTTTGCCATCACTGCTGTATCCCTGCAATCAAATCTGAAGCACTACAGGTTCTCATTAAATATTTGTTGAGAGAATAAAGGAATGGATAACACACAAACGAACAAGCAAATAAACGAAGTCTGACTTTGCAGTCAAGACTGCCCATGACCAAACTCTGGTGTAATATCTTAATGGCGTGTGTCCCAGGGCAAATAACCATTCTCTGCCTCGGTTTTCTCATCACTTAAACGGATATAATAAAAGTATGTCTCTCATAGGAATTTTCAGGAGGATTATATGAGATAATACAACTAACACAGTAAACATTCAACATTTGTTTGCTGAATTAATTTTAAAAATTTCATATTTATGCCCTTATTTGGAAAATACAACAAAGAAACATTAGGATGTAAATTAAGCTCTGATGACAAATAAATGCTTAGAAAAAATGCCTTAGTACAATTTATTTGTCTATAGGACATACATGGAGAAAAAGTCAGCCACCTAACTTCCTGCCAGGCAGCCTCCCTCTCTGTATAAGATTTTGAAGCACGGTTACTCTCTAACAGGTAAACTAGTAAAATATGAAAAGAATGGCTTAAGTCAGCCATCTCAAGAGGAAATCAAGAAATAGGATGCACTCAGAAGTTTAAAGAGTTTTCTGAACATTCAAAACTCCAAATGGATAACCTAGGTATGGTCTTAGGGAGGCAGAGCTGAAATGACTTAATTTAGTAAACTAAAATGGAGTCAATTACATCCTATCCTCTCTGGGAAAAAGTTTCTGTAATTACGAAAATAATGATCAGCAAGGAGCACAAAAAAGTGATGTGCAAAGGGCAGCACTATCTGGACAGGAGACCCTGCAATGGGAAACCCTGAACAAGTCACCAGAGCAGCAGATTCTGAGCCTTTGCAGGACTGCTTCATTAGACCTGTTAGCATCCTCTGTCTCCTGCTCATATCCCAATGCCCACAGACTTACTTTCTGATTATTAATTTGGCTTTTTCTGTTTGTTTGTTTTTTTGTACCTAAACACTCAGAAGCAAATACTCTGAGTTGCAAAAATAATATTTTTTGACTGTATCTTATCGTAAATTTATGAAAGTCAACAGTAAGACCCTGGGCAAGTCACTTTATGAGCCTTTTTCTCATCTATGAAACTGCTTTAGACCAAGGGATACATAGTCTCTAAAGAGTCTTCCCAGACATTCAATTATATGATTGCGTAATTTGAATGCCTTATCTAGAGTAGAGGTCAACAAACACTATCTGTAAAGAGCGAGACAGTAAATACTTTAGGCTTTGTGGGTCATACAGTCTCTGTTGCTAAAAAAAATTTAAAAAAATGCTTAAACTGATGTGGCTATATTCCAATAAAATTTTACTTAAAAAACATGTGGTAAACCAGATTTGGCACTTAGGCTGTAGTTCGTAAATCCCTGACCTAGAGAAAATGTCTTTGAGCATGTACCAAAAAAAAAATCATTGCCGTTGAATAGATTCTGACTCATAGAGACCCTACAGGATAGAGCAGAACTGCCTGCACAGGGTTTCCAAGGCTCTAATCTTAACAGGGAGCCGTGGTGGCGCAGTAGTTAAGAGCTATAAAAGCTGGTAGTTTGAATCCATCAGCTGCTCCTTGGAAACCCTATGTGGCAGTTCTACTCTGTCCTATAGGGTCACTAGGAATCAGAATTGATTCAATGGCAACAAGTTTATTTGTTTTTAGTTTTTAATCTTAATGGAAGCAGACTGTCAAGTCTTTTCTTCCATAGAGTGGCTGGTGGGTTCAAACTGCTGACCTTTCAGTTAGCAGCTGAGCACTTAACCACTGCACCACCAGGGCTCCTTTCATTGAACATGTATTTAAAAGTTTCCTGTGTTGCAGGACTGATAAATTCCATAATGCCCTTAAGCTCTTGATAATCATATTTCAAACCAGAGCACTTTTAGTCCAAAGCCTTAATTTAACTTTACAATTATAATTTCTAGGCAATGAGTAGAATATAGTGACTTAACTGCCAAAATGTGGTGATATCTCCCTTATCATCTCAGAGAATTATAAACTCTAATTCTTTTTGTTGTAAAGGTATGCCAGTTGGAGTCCCTGGGTGGTGCAAATGACGCAGCGCTTGACTACTAACCACAAGGTTGGCAGTTCAAACTGCCACCTAGAGGTGCCTTGGAAAAAAGGCCTGGTGATCTGCTTCTGAAAGGTCATAGCCATGAAAATCCTATGAAGCAGTTCTACTCTGCACACATGGCATCACCATGAGTTTGGAATAGACTGGTTACTGGTTAAATGATGTGTCATAATCTGATCTTTGCCCTAAATCACAATGGAGAAAGTCTATCAACAAAGAGACAAGGAATAAAAATCATTTCTACTCACCAAAGAGTAGGCTTAACCACCACCTCTGACTTCAAGACACTAAACAGGCCCTAAAAACCTGCTGCCGTCAAGTTGACTCTGGCTCATGGCGACCTTATGTGTGTCAGAGTAGAACTATGCTCCATAGGGTTTTCAATGGCTGAGTTTTTACAAGTAGACTGTCAAAACTTTCTTCCAAGATTCCACTGGGTGGATTCGAACTTCCAACTTTTCAGTTAGCCCCCAAGCATGTTAACCATTTGTACCATGCAGGGACTCCAAATTGGTCCTAGTGATATATGTTGTTGTTGAATACCATCAAGTCAATTCTGACTCATAGGAGCCCCTCATGACAGAGCAGAATTGCCCCGTATGGTTTTTTAGGCTGTAATCTTTGCAAAATCAGATTGCCAGGTCTTTTTCTCACAGAGCAGCTGGGTAGGTTCAAACTGCCAACCTTATGGGCTCCTTTAGTGACGTTTAAAGAAAAGGTATTTTCCCACATTTCCTGGGATTCTAGTGGTGCTGACCTAAGAGAAAACACAGGCTCCAAACAGTAAGCTATGTGCTTACATACTTACAGGTGGTGCTGCAAGCTGGCCTGACCTCGAGAAGTCATACTGGACTGTGTGTATATGTCAACTCCAGCCTCACCGTGGCTAGCTTCAACAGCCTGGATGCTGTTCAGAGAAGGGGCTCTGAAGGACAGGGAAGTGAGAGTTTACCACCATCCCATCTCCTTTGAAGGATAGCAGCTGCAACAAGAGAGGGTACTGCAGATGTTGAAAGTAGATCTGGCCTGATAACTGAAGGACAGAAGGGACTTCTACAATGCTGAACAAAGGAATTTAAGTTGCTGACAAGTATTCATGACAATCCCAGCTTCTGATGTAGCAATGATTGTTATATACAAAGTCAAGGAGACTCTGTGAACAGGGTAAAGGAGTTTCAAAGTACTTTTCACACAAGTCACCACGACTGAGGTCCACTTACAACCCATCATGGACTGAATCGTGTCTTCCAAAAATATGTATCAACTTGGCTAGGCCATGATTCCCAGTACTGTGTGACTGTCCACCATATTGTTGTCTAATGTGATTTTCCCACATGTTGTAAATCCTACCTCTATGATGTTAATGAGGTGGCATTAGCAGCAGTTATGTTAATAAGGCAGGACTCAATCTACAAGATTAGGTTGTATTTTAAGTCAATCTCTTTTGACACATAAAAAAGAAAAGTGAGCAGAGAGACAGGGGGACTTCATACCACCAAGAAACAAGAGCCAGGAGAACAGCGCATCCTTTGGACCCAGGGTCACTGTACTGAAAAGCTCCTAGACCAGTGGAAGATTGATGACGAGGACCTTCCCCCAGAGGCAACAGACAGAAAGCCTTCCCCTGGAGTTGGCACATTGAATTTGTACTTCTGGCTTTCTAAACTTTGAGAGAATAAATTTCTGTTTGTTAAAGCCATCCACTTGTGGTATTTCCATTATAGCAGCACTAGTATTTTTTTTTTTTTTTTTAGATAACTAAGGCACTACCTGTATTTTTGAATTACAAAAGGGGAGGCTTTAATATCAGATCATTTGAATACTGGCATTTTAATTTATTAGCAGATTATTGTTTTCACTCTGTCACAGACAATAACCAAAAAGGAAAACTGCAGAAAAATTTCAAGGAAGAGAAGTAACTGCATGTATTTACTTAAGCTTTTAAAATCAAGTTTTTTGGGGCAGGATGGCAGAGTAGTCAGATGCTTCCTGTGGTCCCTCTTACAAAAAAGACCTGAAAAAACAAGTGAATCAATCATATATGACAATCTAAGAGCCCTGAACATCAAAAACAAACTTGAGGAATCAGACTGAGCAGCAGGGGGAGGGTGAGACAGTTCAGAAGCAGCGAGCATTTGCCAGACCTGACCTGGCCGGCACTCTGCAGGCTGAACTGGCTGGCGTGTGTGGGCTGGGGCAAGCAGTAGTCCTCGGGACACATTTTCCACACCAGGAGAAACAGAGGGGCGGAGAGTCTGCACAAACCTCTGGAACTAGGGAGAAGTAGTGCTGAACCTGCAAAAGTTAAGTGCAAGCATCTAACCTACTGCATGGGATCAAAAAAACCCTTCTCCCTCTGGGAAGTACCTTTCTCCCATTCACCGGCCCCCTCCCTGCTCTGTTCCTGTCCTGGTCTGGCTGCAGTGATTGCCATGCCCCCTGGGCAGGAAGTCAGACCCACTGTGCTACCCGAGTCATTTTCCCAGCTTTGGAGCGGGGAATGAATAAACAAACAGGAAAAAATAATCTGCCAGCTACCCTATGCTGGGAACTCAGGGCAAGCACAGCCCCTTTGCCAAGGCACAGGCATAAGGGGTACACAGACTCTGAATGCCTTTCAACCTTGCAGAGACCTGTGTGGGTCCATTTCAACAGCATAGGCACTCATTAGCATAGTACAGCAAGGTATATACCTGAAGCCTATTTTCAAGTGCAACAGCAACAGCTCAGGGGGAGTGGCATATTCATGACACTTGACATGCCCATTAAGCAGGGTCCTCACCTATCCACATCAGGGGCCTGAGGACTGGTAGCTCCATCCATTCCACCTAGCCAGCCGTGACAGGGGTCCAAGAACAAGTGGTGCCTCCCAGTCCTTACAGCCAACAGAACAGGGTGCCCAAAGTCCAGCTGCAAAGCTCACTCACCTACGTGTTCTAGGGAACAGAGACACACCTTCCACCTAGGCACTCAGGGGCAGCCATCGGTCCCCTACCTTGCTTAGCACATAACCCCCTACTGCAGTCAGATAACTTGGCCTACTCCAATCACCCCTACATAGCCCTGCTCATCTAGGACTGTAGGTGAGAGCCTGCATCACACACTTGGTGACTGATGACCTAGACACCTGAGCTGAATCCACATAAGAAAAGTAAATGGACTCCTGGGCTCACATAACTAGTAACAGCTCAAACCACCTGGTGACAGGACATGACAGCTTCAAAGATGTCAATAATCAAAGTAGTTCACACGAACAGCCTATTTGGGCATATCAAAACAAAACAAAACAAGATGCTAGGACACAGTAAGCAAACATAAAATAAATATATGTAATAACTCATTGATGGCTCATAGACAACAATCAATATCAAAACACATAAAGTGGCAGACCATGATGGCTTCAGCAAGTGACCAAAACAAGTAAGCAAGAAACCTCCCAGAGGAAGATAAGGTCTTGGAATTATCCGAGGTAGAATTCAGAAGATTGATATACAGAGTTCTTCAAGAGATCAGGAAGGATATCAGGCAAAATGCAGAAAAAGCCAAGAAACACACAGACAAAGAAACAGAGGAACTTAAGAAGGTTATACAAGAGCACAGTGACAAATTTAACAGGTTGCAAGAATCCATAGAGAGGCAGCAAACAGAAACCCAAAAGATTAACAATAAAATTTCAGAATTAGACAACTGAATAGAAAGTCATAGGGGCAGAAATGAGGTAATAGAACTCAGAATTAGTGAGATTGACAACAAAAGCACTTGACACCAATTTACTTGAGGAAAAATCAGAAAAAAGAATAAAAAAAATGAAGAAACCTAAGAATTACGTGGGATTAAAAAAAAAAAATTTTTTTTTTTAGTTTTATCAAGAGGAATAACCTATGAGTGCTCAGAATACCAGAACAGTGGGGGATAACAAAATACAGAGAAAATTGCTGAAAATTTGTTGGCAGAACACTTCCCTGATACCGTGAAAGATGAGAAGATACCTATTCAAGAAGCTCATCAAGCCCCACACAGGGTAGATCCCCCAAAAAAGTCACCAAGGCATATTATAATCAAACTTGCCAAAAGCAAAGATAGAGAATTTTAAGAGCAGCGCTGGGGGTTAGGGGTAAACGAAAAGTCATCGACAAAGGAGAGTCAGTAAGACTAAACTCAGACTACTCAGCAGAAACCATGCAGGCAAGAAGGCAATGGAATGACACATATAAAGCCTTGGAGGAAAAAAATTGCCAGCCAAGAATTATATAGCCAGCAAAACTGTCTCTCAAATACGATGACAAAATTAGGCCATCTCCAGATAAACAGAATTTTAGGGAATCAGTAAAAACTAAACCAAAATTACAAGAAATATGAAAGAGAGTCCTCGGTTAGAAAATCAGTAACATCAGATAACAACTCAAGGCTAAAACACAGGACAGAGCAACCAGATATCAACCCAGATAGGGAAGCCACAAAAATAAATCAAAGCTAGAACACCGAAAACAGGGAAACACAGACATCAACATGTAAAAGATGGTAACATTAAAACAAAAAAAGGGGACTAAATAATGCAGTCAGAACTTTCATATGGACAGGAAGTCAAGGCAGTATCAAGAATAAAAGATTGGTTTAAACTTAGAAAAACAGAGGTAAATATTAAGGTAACCATAAAGGAAACTAACTATCCTTTACATCAAAATAAAAAACAAGAAAAATATAAAGACTCAGCAAATACAAAATCAACAATAAAAAAGATGAAAAGAAAATGCATAAATAAAAATGACTCAGCACACAAAATTAAAGGGAGAAAAGAAATTGTCAACAACACATAAACACAAATACATCGAAATGACAAATACATCAAAATGACAGCACTAAACTCATACCTATCCATAATTACGATGAATGTAAATGGACTAAATGCACCAGTAAAGAGAGAGTGGGAGAATGGATAAAAAAAACATGATCTGTCTATATGCTGCCTACAAGAGACACACCTTAGACATAAAGACACAAACAAACTGAAACTCAAAGGATAGGAAAAAAAATATTAAGCAAACAACAATCAATAAAGAGCAGGAGTGGCAATACTAATCTCTGACAAAATAGACTCTAAAGCAAAATCCACGACAACGGATAAGGAAGGACTCTATGTAATGATTAAAGGGTCAATACACCAGAAGGACATAACCGTGATGAATATTTACGCATACAACTGAATAAACCTATAACAAAAGAAGAGACTGAAGAGGTAATTAAAAAACTCCCCCAAAAAAAAAAGCCCTGGTCCTAATGGCTTCACTGGAGAATTCTACAAAACTTTCAGAGAAGAGTTAACACCACTACTACTAAAGTATTTCAGAGCATACAAACGGATGGAATGCTCCTAAACTCATTCTATGAAGCCAGCATAACCCTGATACCAAAACCAGGTAAAGACACCACAAAAAGAGAAAATTATGTACCAATATCCCTCATGAACATAGATGCAAAAATCCTCAACAAAATTCTAGCCAATAGAATTCAACAACATATCAAAAAAAAATAATTCACCATAACCATGTGGAATTCATACCAGGTATGCAGTTCAGCATTAGAAAAACGTTAGAAAAACAATCAATGTAATCCATCACATAAATAAAACAAAGGACAAGAACTACATGATCTTATCCGTTGATGCAGAAAAGGTATTTGACAAAGTCCAACACCCATCAATGATAAAAATCCCAGCAAAATAGGAATAGACGGGAAATTCCTCAACATAATAAAGAGCATTTATATAAAGCGAACATAATCCTAAATGGAGAGAGTCTGAAAGCATTCCCCTTGAGAACTGGAACCAGACAAGGATGCCCTTTATCACCACTCTTATTCAACATTATGCTGGAAGTCCTAGCCAGAGCAATTAGACTAGATAAAGAAATAAAGGGCATCCAAATTGGTAAAGAAGAAGTAAAAGTACTCTATTTACAGATGATATGATCTTATACACATAAAACCCTAAAGAATCCACAAGAAAACTATTGGAACTAATAGAAGATTTCAGCAAAGTATCAGGATACAAGACAAACATACAAAAATCAGTTGGATTCCTCTACACCAACAAAAAGAACATCGAAGAGGAAATCACCAAATTAATACCATTTACTATAGTCCTCAAGAAGATAAAATACTTAGGAATAAATCTAACCAGAGATGTAAAAGACCTATACAAAGAAAACTACAAGACACTATTGCAAGAAACCAAAAGAGACCTACATAAGTGGAAAAACATACCTTGCTCATGGATAAGACGACTCAACATTGTGAAAATGTCAATTCTACACAAAGCAATTTACAGATACAATGCAATCCTGATCCAAATTTCAATGACATTTTTTAATGAGATGGAGAAACTAATCACCAACTTCATATGGAAAGGAAAGAGGCCCTGGATAAGTAAAGTATTACTGAAGAAGAAGAACAAAGTGGGAGGCATAACACAACCTGAGTTTAGAACCTATTATACCACAACAGTAGTCAGACCAGCCTGGTATTGGTATAACAGATACATAGACCAATGGAACAGAATTGGAATCCAGACATAAATTCATCCTTCTACATGCAGCTTATATTTGACAAAGGCCCAAAAGTCCATTAAATGGGGAAAAGGCAGTGTCTTTAACAAATGGTGCTGGTGTAATTGGATAGCTATCTGTAAAAAAAATGAAAAAAGATCCATACCTTACACCATGTACAAAAACTAACTCAAAATGGATCAAAGACCTAAATGAAAAATCTAAAACGATAAAGATGATGGAAGAAAAAATAGGGACAATGCTAGGAGCCCTAATAAATGGCATAAATAGAATACAAACCATAATTCACAATGTACAAACACCAGAAGAGAAACTAGATAACTGTGAGCTCCTAAAAATCAAACACGGTCATCAAAAGACTTTGACAAAAGAGTAAAAAGACAACCTACAGGCTGGAAAAAAATTTTTGCTATGACATATCCAATCAGGGTTTAATCTCTAAAATTCACAAGATATTGCAAAACCTCAACCACAAAAAGACAAATAACCCAATTAAAAAACGGGCAAAGGATATGAACAGGCACTTCACCAAAAAAGACATTCAGGTGGCTAACAGATATATGAGGAAATGCTCATGATTATTAGCCATTAGAGAAATACAGATCAAAACTACAATGAGATACATCTCACCCCAACAAGGCTAGCATTAATCCAAAAAACATAAAATAATAAATGCTGGAGAGGTTGTGGAGAGACTGGAACACTTATAGGCTGCTGGTGGGAATATAAAATGATACAACCACTTTGGAAACTGACTTGGTGCTTCCTTAAAAAGCTAGAAATCGAAGTACCATACAATTCAGCAATCCGACTCCTTGAAATATATCCTAGTGAAATAAGAGCCGTCATACAAACAGATATGTGTATACCCATGTTCATTGCAGGACCATTCACAAAAGCAAAAAGATGGAAACAACCTAGGTGTTCATCAACAGATGAACGGATAAACAAATTACAGTACATACATACGATGGAATACTATGCAATGATAAAGAACAATGATGAATCCATGAAACATTTCACAACATGGATGAATCTGGAAGGCATTATGCTGAGTGAAATTAGCAGCAAAAGGACATACTTATGAGACCACTATTACAAGAACTCAAGAAAAGGTTTAAACACAGAAGAAAACATTCTTTGATGGTTACAAGAGTGGGGAGGGAGTAATAAGGGAATTTACTAATTAGATAGTAGACAAGAATCATCTTAGGTGAAGGGAAGGACGACACACAACATAGGGGAGATCAGCACAACTGGACTAAACCAAAAGCTAAGAAGTTTCCTGAACACAACCAAACACTTCAAGGGACAGAGCAGCAGGGGCTGTGGTCTGGGGACCATGGTTTCAGGATATATCTAGGTCAACTAGCATAACAAAGTTTATTAAGAAAATGTTCTGCATCCCACTTTGGCGAGTGGCATCTGGGTCTTAAAAGCTTGTGAGCAGCCATCTAGGATGCATCAATTGGTCCCAACCCAACTGGAGCAAAGGAGAATGAAGAACACCAAAGACACAAGGAAAATATGAGCCCAAAAGACAGAAAGGGTCACATAAACCAGCAACTCCTCAGCCTAAAACCAGAAGTACTGGATGGTACCCAGCTACTACCAATGACAGCCCTGACAGGGAACACAATACAGAGTCTTTGACGGAGCAGGAGAAAAGTGTGTTGCAGAACTCAAATTCACGTAAAAAGATCAGACTGAATGGTCAGACTGAGACTGGAGAAACCCTTGAAGCCATGGCCCCCAGATGCTGTGTTAACCCAGAATGAAAACCATTCCTGAAGCCAACTCTTCAGACAAAGATTAGAATTGACTATAAAACATAAAATAATACTCGCGAAGAGTGTGCTTCTTAGTTCAAGTATAAAAAAAAAAAAACAGGAGGCTAAATGGGCAGCTCCTTTGTGGAGGTGGGATGAGAAGGCAGAAAGGGTTAGGCGCTGGCTGAATGGACACAGGAAACCTGGAATGGAAAGGGGGAGTGTGCTGTCACAGAATACGGATTGCACCTAGGCACATAACAGTATGTGTATAAATTTTTGTATGAGAAATTAACTTCAGCTGTAAACTTTCAGTTAAAGCACAATCAAAAATAAATAAAATAAAGTTTTGTGAAGAATCATTATTCCTGACTTGAGCAACTCACCACGATAATTCAACTCCTAAAAAAGATTTTAGGAGGACGATGCTTATCACAAGTACTGGCAAGGAAGACCCTTGGAACCTGATGGTTATAAATTAGTAGATCACTTCCCTTACGGTATTTCCTGAACCATCTATTATTTCATCCTTTTTACCAGTAAAGTCTGAAGTCTTAATTGGAGCACTAATTTTGAATGGAAAAGGACAGACTTTCTGTAATTAGAAACTAAACTTACAAGCGTAGGCATGAGCGCTTATACAAAGTCTGTATGTAAAATAAGTTATGATAATTCAATTCAGAAGTATCCAACAACAAACTAACCATTAACAAAATTGAATAAGTAGAATTTAGCTTTTAAAAGTTGGCATTTATAATATCCGTACTCATTAACGACATGAATATGCAGGTTTCAAATTCTGTCCTTTATTTATTAATGTCATTATTTTTAACAGGCCACATTACTTCTTTATGTTAAATACTACACAGATTTATTCTAAATTCCCCTTTACCTTATTTAGTTACTTTAAAAAGAAATCCTTAGAGTCACTTTATACCCTTTCGTTTGCCCACCCCCACGACTCCACAGTCCCTGAATCACAAAGTCTCACCGAGTCTCCTTTGGTCTCTTGTAATGGCTGAATTGCTTTTCTACTGCCCCTGACTCTGCCATTGTCCAGTTCCTTATCACCTCATGCCTAGACTCCTGGAATCATTTCTTAATACTTCGTCATGATCCTAATTTCTTCCTCCTCTTAACCACCCTTCATACTACTTCCACAGTAATCTTCTTAGAACTTTCTATTAATCATGTAATTCCTCTAGATTAAAAAAAAAAAAAAAAATTCCTCTAGGTAGAACATACAATAATTTTATAGTTCTTACCAAATACACATTCTTCAGCCAGACTTCAATTGTTTTTTCTTTCCCAAAGTCCACTCCCCAACATTCTTTCCTCAACAATACCCATTTCTTCCTTGCCCTCCCAACACGTGCCACCCCCATTCCAACTTCCACGATTTAACACATAGCGCACTCTCTATCTAGAATATCCCTCTTCTCTCTCCTCCAATCAAAACTCTGCTAGTCTTCTTTAGATGGTTACTACAGCACAAAAATATCTGCCTACTGATGTCTTTATAGCATGAACTGCCTATACCATTCTGATAAAAGACGACCCCTCTTCCTCTTCTCTCATTTGAGATAATTTTTATCTTTGGTGAGAAAATATCCTTGAAGAGAGGTGAGGTGAATTGGACTGTATGGTACTAATGTAGAATGTTTAAACTACTTTGCAGAAGTTTTTTGGTGTCTAGCTACAGAAAAAAGTAGGCAGGCTTCAGGGAGGTATCAAGTGAAACAAATTATTATCCTGGCAAAAAAGTCAAGCTAGGTGGCATTAGTGGCTTTTGCCTTTCCTTAGTTGTTTGAGATTGACAATAAAATGTACATAGGGCAGCAGGAGCAATGGGTCTTTCAAGTTTCAAAACAGGGAAAGGAGAACAAAATCTATCATGGGGCACACTACAGCAAGCACTGAGCTACCAAGGGCTGGTAGGTAGAGGGAAGACATCCGGTTTGAGTCAAAGGTCCAGCTAGACAGTGGAGTGATACAGCAGAAAGACAAAATGGCTAATTAAGCCCTGGTCTGCTAACACCCTCAGCTGTGGATGGTAAATTAGGAGTACTGGGCAGGCTTCTAATAGTATCACCGGACAGAAGGCTGGGGTGTCCATAAAGTAAGGAACTAAACTGAAGAGGACTACAGCTTTCTGGCTGTTAATGTTAGTCAACATGAATAATTTATTCTGCCTGATTTGCAAAAATCTTCAAACCCCAGCAAGAGTTCGCACTATCTGTAGACATCTGCCAGTGTCTTCTCTTTGCTGATTTGCTAAGACAGAGTTGGGAAGAAGCTCAAGCTAACAATCTAATTCACAGATGTAAGGATGGGAAAGGGGAAAATATCCCCTTAAGGTCTATCTGAATACAATAATGAAACAGAACCCAGAAAATTAACACCTGATGCTGAGATGGATGGGAAAGAGACCTGTATTAGTGCCTTCCAGTATATCAGGGCCACATAAGCTAATACTTTATACTTTTTTGAGCACCTGCTACATGCAAGGCACTATGGATGCAGTAGTGAACAAAACATGTAACACCTGCCCTCAAAAATCTCCGTTTAGTGACTATTAATGTAGTTATGGCTAACGTTTATTTAACGCTGTATGTCAGGCACTTTTTTTATACATATGAACTCATTTTTCTTCACAACTTCCCATTTTACAGGTAAAGAATCTGAGGTACAAAAAGGTTACGTAATTGTAAGAGTTCAGAGGTGAATTCAGAGAATCTGTTTCCAGAGCCCAAAATCTTAACCAGTACATCTTCTTCTTTTTTTTTTTTTCTCTTTCCCCTAATTGTTTTACCTATTTCCACTTCAACTAAATGTGTTATAAGTTCCTTGGATACAAGGAACCATGTGTCCTGCCATTTTTCCTGCCAATCTTCTTACCTCAACCCAAAGGTAGTTGGGTGTAATCTCTCCTTCTGGTGAAAACATCCCTGGAGGTAATTTCCCCTCCCCTACAATGTGCAAAAAGATCCCTGGCACAATGGTTAAGCTCTCAGCTGCTTACAAAAAGGTCAGTGGTTCAAACCCACCAGCTGCTCCGTGGTAGAAAGATGTGGCAGTCTGCTTTGTAAAGATTACAGCATTGGAAACCCTAAGGGGCAGTTCTATTCAGTCCCAAAGGGTTAATATGAGTTAAAATTGACTTGATGGCAATGGGTTGGGTTTGATTTTATAATGTACAGTTCTAGTGCTGCTGCTGCCAGCCCCTCCCCAACCTTCAGGCATGGGCAACATGACCCAGGCATAGCCAGGGTCTTCCTCTTGGATTTTACATGCAAAGAAAAATAAAGTCATTTTCCTTTGAGCCCACTATGCTGGGATGATATAATCCTATACCTATCTGTAGCCATTTACTCCAGCCCTCACCCTCCCATAGCCTACAGTCATGGATAAAACCCACCTCCAGTAGAAGAGAATAAGGTCAACACACAGAAGGAGACAGAGCTGAAGAACGGAGAGACAGTCCTGACGGCATCATTTGAGTATCTGGTCCCTAAAAGAACGCTCAACTTCTGAATTTTTCCAATTAAAAAAAATTAAGTTGGATTAAGCAGAGTTTACATTCCTTGCAACAAAGAAGTGTTGACCAACAACACAGAGTAAACCTCAGCTCTATCACAAACCAGCTATTTGACCTTTCGCCAGCTTCTTAACATCCACAGATGGGTCTCAGCTTCCTCCCTCTTCTGTACAATGGTAATAGCATTTTACAGGGTTGCCGTGAGAATGAGGAGAGCAAATGGCCAGCACATGGCTGAAACTATCATGATAGGCCTGCAACAACGACAAGTCCCTCTTGTCTCCCATTTTTTTAAAAGAGAGAAAACTGAGGCCATCAGGAATGAATGTCTTCAAATTTCTACTCTTGCACCTTACAATGCACCTATAACCACATCTATCAAAACTCCTCGCTGGTCCTCCTTTTTCCTCTACGTTCCCACCCCCACCCTTCAGGGCCACACCTTCTCTCACATGGAAAGCATGATTCTTTATTCGTTTTCGATCCTCTCCAATCTGAAGCCAGTCATTTTTCCAGAATATAAATCATCCTGTACTATTCAGCTTTAACTTTCATAGCTTCCCACTGCCTATGAGATGAAGTCCAAGCTCTTTAACATGGTTTACAAGGCATGTTGTGGTCTAGCCCTTGCCTACATGTCCATTCATGTATCCAACTGCTCCATCTCGAAGAATCTACTTATAGGTCTCTGAACTTAACGTGCTTGTTCCTACCTTCTTGCCTTTGCACGTGCAGCTCCTTTTTATGGAAATACCCTTCCTCTGTCTGTGCTCCTGAGAAAGCTCTACTCCTTTAGGGCTTGGTTAAAGTGTCTTCTTATCTATAAAGCATTTCCCTGACAAATCCTTTGACCTCGCAATCCTAAGCCAAACTGGCCACTACACACCCACCACCCTCTGCTGCCAACTGCCACCACATACCTCTATTACAGAATTTATGATAATGATAATGTGTTACAATTATTTATATTCATGCCAGTCTCTTCCATTAGAACTGGGAACACACAAGATAGCCTTATACACAAACGATACACAGAAAATGCTGAATTGATGAGCAGTCGGAGCTTGCTGGGACTCTTGGTTCTGGTCTAACCTTGTCTCTCATACCACCATTTCACTATTACTCTTGGGGATGACAAAGTTAGTGTCAGCTGAAACTACTGATAGAAACAGAAATGATTTCCCAAAGAACAGCTTACTTAGAGCAATGCAGCTCTGAAATCATTACCGTATCATTCAACTATTTTAGAAGTTAGGATGGACTTTGAAGAAACAGTTTTGAAGAACCTCTTCTTGAAAACATCTATTCATTCAAAGTACTTTATGATAATTTTCTGTTTTTTAATCTTATTAAAAACACCAAGTTTCTATGAATCAACAATGCCAATTTCCAATAAGGTTCTAATTTTAAGCTCTGAGTAGTGAATCTTCATTCATATTAACATAATTCCTAAGCATATAAACCAGAATATGATTATTTAAAAAAATTAGTTTATACTGCACTTAAATCTAGATCTTCTTCTGGATCCATTCAAAGGCATCTGAGATTAGGTTAATACTTATATCTCACAAAGAAGTACTCTGTGTTATATAGTATATTTTAAAGACTATACAGAAAGACGGATGTATTTCTTCAAGCATTACAGTCATACTTATAACTGACTCATCTCTCTTACATTGTATAAGACACAGTATCATCAAGACTAATCAGCAATTACTGATGTCAGTAAATGCATGACATTAGAGTTGGAGCTCTATACCAGACACCAATAGTATTTATAAGTCTTAAGCTTTGACTAACTGCACATAAGAACATCCTCTACACCTTATATGGAAACATCTATAATATTCAGAATCAAAACATAGGCAAGCATCACTTAGGAAGTAAAACTCATTGTGATTAACAGCAAATGTGAGTGGTTTGTATGATGACCCTTTGAAAATGATTTTTTTTTTAATGTAGTACAACGTTCATGCTGTAAACTTCTCCTTACAATTTCCCCCATAAATATAGGACTAAAGTACAACTTCTTCACATCTTTACAAAGACAGAAGAAATCGGGCTTAGTAAAAATTCAAACTTCCTACAAGGTGAATGGAGCTTGCTTTCACTAAAAACATTCTTATAGCTAAAAGAAAAAAAAAAAAGCTTCAAGGAAGGGTATTAAAACCAGATTTCCTGTTTTTATATAGAGACCTGCCTTCTATTTTCTTATCCACCCAAAGTGTGAGTACAAAAAACAGAATTAGCATGCATGAGATATCAAAGTTAGGCACTGTAATTCTTCTAGGGACATCCATAGTTATTTTCCATTTACGTTTATTCAGATTCAATTCTCTATCTCATCCCTGCCAGCACAGCAGCTTCTGGCTACACAATATAAAATATTAACTAAGAAAGAAAACAGGATAACAAACTTCCAGTAACTTCTGTCCAAATAATTCACTTCTTCTAACTGAGCAGCCTAAGAGTTCTCTGTGGCTCTTGAGGGACACTACCAATTATTCACACCAAATAATTTCTGAATGACTTTCATGCATTCCTCAAATCTGTGCAATGAGGATGTAGTGGAATCTGAATGGCGTTGCTCAGCATGTCATTCTGTAGTCTTTCCTGTGCCTTCCTTACACAGAGGCTGGAAAGCACAGTGCCACCTCTAAAATCCTATCACAAAGGTGGCAAGCTTCAACTCCATCCAGGCAAGAGAAACTCCACAAAGCCTCCTCAAGCTTCAATCAACCTATTCTGCATATTAAAGTCAGTTTCCTAAAGCACAGCTTCTACTACTCCTCTCCCTCGTCTGATAATGAATAATATACTAAGCTCTACCAAGTGCCCCCACAATCCATCTATCAGTTTGTCATATTGTGGTGGCTTGCATGTTGCTATAATGCTGGAAGCTATTCCGCTGGATTTCAAACACCGTCAGGGTTACTCACGGTGACAGGTTTCAGCAGAGCCTCCAGACTAAGACAGACTAGGTAGAAAGCCCTGGCCATTTACTTCCAAAACTTAGCCAGTGGAAACCCTATCGGTCATAACAGAACATTGTCTGACTCACTTGCTTTGGACACGTCATCAGGAAGGATCAATCACTGCATGCAAACACCATGACTGGTGAAATGGAAGGCCCTGAAGGATGTGGAGACCCTCAGTGAAATGGATTAGCATAACAGCTGCAATGATGGACTCAAACATGCTGGCAACCATGATGATGATGCAGGACCAGACAATGTTTTGTTCTGTGGTACATAGGTCTTCATGAGATGCAGTCAACTCGATGGCAGCAGACAACAACAACCAAGCACCCAATACTGTGCTAAGCACTTCACGTGACTGCTATGTTTTTATTCCTTGCAGCAACCCTGTGAGATAGATAAAACCATTTTCCTCATCTTATGAACAAGGAACTGGTGGCACAGAAAATTTGCCTGACAACCAGGATCACGCAGCTCATAAGAACAGAAGCAGAGGCACAAGCCAGGTGGTGTGGTTCCAGAACCCTCCTCCTGTTGCTAGACCACCTCCCATGACCACTGTGCTCTGTTGGCAGCATAACACCTCCCAGCCTGGCACCAGGCCAACTTTACAACCTTCTCTCTGCTCTTACCAGCATAAAACCTCTACTCAACAATTTGATTAGGCTTCTCCACTGTCCCTCAAGCACTCTGCTGAACCCCTACCTCCAGCCTTTGCCCACACTGCTCCTCACTAACTAGAATGCTCTCCCTGCTCCTCCTCTTCACCATCCATTAAGGCCAGTCCCAATCCTACCAAACCAAACCAAATCCATTGCGTCGAGTTGATTCCTACTCACAGCGACCCTACGGGACAGAGTAGAACTGCCCTGTAGGGTTTCCAAGGCTATAAATTTTTACGGAAGCAGACTGCCCCATCTTTCCCCTGTGGAGTGCCTGGTTTGAACCACTGACCTATTGGTTAGCAGCCAAGCACTTAACCACTGCACCACCAGGGCTCCTTCTAACTGTACATCTGCCACAAATTGCTCTTTCTTCCAGCCATTCCACCTCACAGGAGTCTTTCTTTTCTGAGAACTGCTTGTTCAGACTATGCACCTGGTAATTCACTAGTTTTGTATTGGTATTTATGTTTCATGTTGATGTGGTCTAGCAGATCAGAGGGTAAATAACCTGAGGGCAGGGACAGGTAGAGTCCAGCACAGGTCTGTGGACCTATGCTAGCTGAATTTACAATAACCTCAATAACAATACAGTAAGTAAATTTAAATACAACGCACATGTCATGGAGTAACACTCCAGAAAAATATTTCAAGACATTTTGGACAAAATTAAAGGTTCTGTATTCTTCAACCTAATGATCAATTCCCCAGCTAATCACATCCACTTAGTGTGCACTTCTGCATTTGGATATAGCAAGTCAGTCTACCCATATGTTTGTGCATAAACCATCAGGGACAGACATGGGAGCAATGTTCAAATAGAGCACTGGAAATATAATGAGGAATCCAAATTTGCTGGAATCAAAATAATGCTCGGCAAAACACTGATGAGATGGGAAATTAAAATGCATTACATTCCTTTTTTCTTTGGATCATTTATTCAACAAATACTTCCTAGTGCCTAATGTATGTAGAATACTGTTTTGGACACTGTGGGGGATGCTGCCATAGTCCTCCTGGGTTTGTTTTTTTTTGTGTGTGTGAAGCAGCTCACCTGCCTGAGAAGTTTCCAATGTCAGAATGAAAATACAAGATATTCTTCTACATTTGAATGGAAGAATAGATGAAACTTGCTTTCCTGTTTACTACTATCACCAGAATTAATACTCAGTTTTGAGAGTTTATGGAAGATAAAAATCTGGGCCAGAATCTGAAACATTTCTAGTTGTCCGTGATTTTTTTTAAGTGTAGCTTACAGGAAAGAGAAAAGGGGAGACTAAATGGCAGAAAGCAGGTGTAGTCTAATTGGTAGCAGGTGTCTAGCACTAAAGGCACTGGTACAGCCTGCCTTTCTGCTTGCCACAGATCTTTGGCACCCAGCCACAGCCAAGCCTCTGAGTGCTGTGACAGCGGCGTACACAGGCCTCAGGTTCTGCGTGCCCTGTGCTTCTATAGCAACCACTGAACCTCTGTGGAACAATCTCGTACCAGCTTAAGACAATTACAGGTGGATATTAGAAATCTTCTACGAGTTGGATGGTGATTTTTTTTTTTTTTTGGTTATTAGAAATCTTCAGATGACATCCTCTAACGAAGACGTGACAGGAATCTTCTTGTTTATGTATCTTACTAAGATATTTCCAGGTGAGCTTTTGGAGGGAATGTTTTCATACTGAGGCTATATTAAATGCCCTTCTGTAATACATACATTACCGAGAGAGGAAGAAGAAAATCCCTTCTAACTCCACATAGTTCAGTGAGCATACTAGTATGTGTTGAGACTAGGAGAGAGATCACAAGAGCTATAGCCCTTTCTGGCAGAGGAGGGGGCTCTAGAAGCAGGTAGGTTCTTTGCAATGGGGAATACGGGTCTAACATCCCTTGGTGGGAAGATGGAGGCCAGTGCTCTGGGAAAAAGGGGGAACTCAAAGAGACAGTAGTGGGCCATATGAAGCTGTGAATCATTTATAAGTCAGAAATTGCCCAGGCTTTACCGAACTGTAAGCCTGTTATCAGCTAAGTATCTAAATGGCACAAATACAAAAAGATGCACATTGTAGTGACCAAACAAACAATAAACGCTCACTGTGGACATCTCCCAGGTGCTGTTAAATGAGTTGGCAGGTGCCCATGGTTTCACAGTCACTCATTCCTCTATGTCCATTCAAAACCAGACCCACTGCCATGGAGTTGATTCTGACTCAGAGCAACCCTATTACACAGAGTAGAATGGTCCCTTAGGGATTCCAAGGCTGTAAACTTTACAGAAGCAGACTGCCACATCTTTCTCCTACAGAGCAGCTGGTGGGTTTGAACTGCCGAGCTTTTGGTTAGCAGCCAAGTGCTTAACCACTGAACCTCCAGGGCTCCTCAATGCCCATTAATAGCTGCTAAACTGGGATGACTATCCTTTCCTATAAGCAGGTGTCCTCTGATTCCCAGTGTATCCTATAAGAGTTCCACAGAGGTAATCCTTCACTTTTAAAGTTCTCATCTTATATAAGGAAGATCCCATGAATTCCTAATGGAACAAAGGAAGAGGAAATATAAAAGCCAGATAAGTAAATGGAATTTGTCCGGGGAGGGGGGGAACAGGGTTACTGATAAAAACGTAAATATATTAAATAAGATTACTAAACAATACAGAATACCACATACATTTGGAATTTTTATGAATGTAGCGGTCACAACACACTGCAAATGGCCAGGGTGCCTGTCTAGAAACGGCTTTTAAAGGGGAAAGGAAATTATCTGACCAAAGGCCCTATGAAACCTGCCAATGGCAAGAAGCTCATACTACCAACAAAGTAAGAAATACTAGCTTTCTTTTTCATGAAAGATCAAACCGCCTAACTTCCCTAGGTAGCAACAACGTTAGGTCTGACTAAGTGAATGCTGGCAGAAGCGCATCTACCACTGAGGCTGTCACTGTTTCTCCTGATCCCAGGAACCAGAAGCCAGCTCCCTGAAAGGTCCGGATCTTAAGGGAAATGCAAAAGCAAGCATGTTTGGGGAAACAGAGCATTCCTTATGATCACTGTTTCTGGGATTCAAGTAACTGGGGTGGGGCTCTTCTTTCCCCCATGTCTAACACAGCTCATATATTCTTCAAAAGGCCAGTCTCTTCCATGTTAATAAGCTGATTTTTTTCATAGTAATACAGGAGGAACAAGATATGTTTTAACTCTTCTGCCTCAACCTAATTGGAGCTCTGGTGGCACAGCGGTTAAGTGCTCGGCTGCTAACAAAAAAACTGGCAGTTCGAACCCACTAGAGAAAGATGTGGCAGCCTGTTTCCGGAAAGATTTACAGCCTTGGCAACGCTGTGGGGGCAGTTCTACTCTGTCTATAGGGTTGCTATGAGTCAGAATCCACTTGATGGCAATGTTTTGTTTTTCAATATCAACCTACAGACTCCTATACTCTTATTATTCCCAGTGCAGTCCACAGACCATCAGCATCAGCAGGGAGCTTGTTAGGAATATAGAATTTGGGGTCACAGGTGATGGGTGTGCTCTTAAAATTTGAGAAGCACTGCAAATGTACTAAAAATGTTTCTCACTCCTGGGATTAAGTATTTCTCTTCCTAGATGCTAGGGATCAGTACAGTTAGATGGTCAGACCAACTCTAGGACAACCTGAGAATCACGATGACACTAATGGACTATATAACACACTGAATTTAAGGAAAAGAATCCATAAGACCATACTGATAACAAATAAGCAAGCAATTAAATAAATCGACTCGACGGCACTGGGTTTTCTGGGTTAAATAAATGGGGGGGTATACTCTTCTTTAGAGTAGAATGCCAACTTACAAATGTATATACAAAATGAAAGAGAAAATCACCATTTGTAATTACCATCATTATAATGGAGCCCTGGTGGCACAGTGGTTAAGAACTCAGCTGCTAACCACAGTTCGAATCCACCAGCTGCTCCTTGGAAACCATATGGGGCAGTTCTTATCTGTCCTATAGAGTTGATATGAATCAGAAATGACTCAGTGGCAATGGGTTTTGGGTTTTTATCATTATAATGGATTCAGGCAAGACCCTCCAGTGATCTTAAAACTATTAGGGGAAAGTGCGTTGGGGAGAAAGATATTTACATAGTTTTATGGTATTTCCCCACAGATTATTTATGATTTACAAAGTGAAAAAGGTACCTTTACAGTGAAGAAATCTGTTGGACAATTCCTAAACCAAGTGAACAAATTTTACATCACTAGTAGCAGGACAACCTGGTTTCATGTACCGCCTGATGTGATGTACTCAGGAGGCTACATCACCTATGTGACATGTCTGTCCAAAATGCATAACCTGACTATAATCATGAGAAAACATAAGATAAGCCCACATTGAGAGACATCATACAAAACAAATGGCCAGTACTTTTCAAAAGTATCAATGTTATGAAAAAGAAAGATTGAGAAACTGGTGAGTAAAGAGGCTTGATAACTAAATAGAGTATGTGATTCTGGACTGTTTCTGGGATTGGAAATTCTTTGTTGTTTTTATTGTTAGAAAGAGCATTATGGGACAGGTCTACACATTAGATAATATTATTGTATCAATGTAGAATTTCCTGAATATGGTAACTGTATCTACTTCTTCTTAGGTGATACAAATTGAAGTATTTAGGGGTCATATTTGCAACTTGTGGAGTCCCTGGGATGCATAAATAGTTAAGTGCTCAACTACTAGCTGAATGGCTGGTGGTTTGAACGCACCAGAGTTGCCCTGAAGACAGTCCTGGTGATTTAAGAGGTCGCAGCCTTGAAAACCCTATGCAACAGTTCCACTCTGCACATATGGGATCTCCATGAGTCGGAACTGACTGGACAGCAACTAACAATATTTGTAACTTATTCTTAAATGGTTTGGTAAAAATTATAATGATATGTATGTGATGATATCTATTATCTATCTATCCATCTATCATATAGATATTTCTACTACCTATCACCTGTAGATAGATATTATTTATAAATACCTATCCATAAAAATAATAAATAATCTATTATATTATTATAGATAGATAAATATCTTTATCATCTATAGATAGATATCTATATGGATAATAGAGATATTTATCTATAGATGATAGAGAGACAGAAAGAAAGCAAATGTGGCAAAATGTTAAATGATGAATCTAAGTCAAAGGTATATGGGTGTTCACTGAACTACTTTGGCAACTTTTCTGTAGATTTTGAATATGTCAAAATAAAAAGTTGGAAATAGGACAAAAAAGCAGAAGATTAGAAAGTAATGCAATAACAAATGGCCCCAACATACAACTTCTAGCAGAAGAATACAGAAAAAAAAGTCTGGAAATGGAATGCAAGTAAATGACAGGCTAAGAAAATCCCTCTTTAAAAGATTTTTAGGGAAAAGCACTTTCTAAGTTAAAAGCCCCTGCTCTGAAAGTACATTTCCAAGTTTCTTCTGTAACAGGCACTAGAAATATAGAATAAAACAGACAAAGTTCCTGCTCTCATGGAGTTTACATTCTAGTACAAGGAAAGTGATAATAATGTCAGGTGGTAATAAATGCTAAGAAGAAAAATAAATCAGAGAAGGACTGTGAGGGGATGCTATTTAAAACAGGGCAGTTGAGGAAGAACTCTCTTATAAGGTGATATTGAGCAGAGACCTGAAAGAGGTGAGGGGTTATATGGTGCCGGTAACTGGAGGAAGAGTGTAAGAGGCAAAGGCAAAGAGGCAGATGGTGCTCAGGTCAGGTCAGACGGAGAAAGTACAGGGGAGAGTGTATGAGATGAGATCAGAGATCATGCAGGCTCTCATCAGGCTTTAAGACTTCTTTGTTGATTCAAGAAGCTGATTGCTGCCTCCCACCTCTTCCATCTATCCAGCGTCCCCCTTGCTACAGACAGCCAATTAAGCGGTAGCATAATGAAAGGATCACTGGGGGGAAATATAGCCAAGTTTGTTCCCTTCATTGTGTGAGGCCCCGTGCAGGCTTCCCCTTTCTGATGGTTCCTCCTTGAGTTATTTCTTCCTCATACTCCAATACACATTCTAACTCCTTTCTCCCTTCCACTCTCGATCCTCACTCAAAGATCTCAAAAATTTTCCTTTTGATTTCAAAGGTTAATAATAATAAAAAAAATCCCAATCATATCTAACAAGCTGGATTCAAATTTCTAACATCCAGTGCCTGTTTTTACAGAAGTCACCATCCCTTCCCAAACATTGTTTTGAAAGGAAATGATACACAACAAACCATTATGCCATTAGCATAAAAACATCTTTGCAAATACCAGAAGGTGCTTCAAAAAAAGGCTACGTCTACCTCTAATCTCCTTTAATCAAACCTGTTCTTTTTTTTTTTTTTTCAGGTTCTGCCATTAAGTTCCTTGAAGGAAGGAACCATCCTGTTTCCTCTTGTATTCCTAGTGACAAGCTTTCTTGTTAAGCTGGTGGGGAATGCTAAAATGTTGACATACTGTGTCTTTCAGCTCCATTAACTGTAAATATATTCTAAGGATTCAGATGCAGTCTGATGCAGGGCAAAGCGCTTGGCACATAGTAGAAACTCACTAGATATTTGATGGATGGATAGATGGCTAGACAGATGACTGCAGATCAGATAGGACTTTGGCAGACTAGCCTGTAAAACCCATTATTTATAATATTTATGATATTATTTCTAGGAGGAAATTTACTTTGAGCTCAGCTCATAACAATCTGTTTATAAATGGATTTTGGAATACAATCGTGTTTTAACTTGCAATACTCATATCTGAGACTGTAGGTAGGTTTTACTCAGATTGTTTGCGAAGGATTTAGATTTTGGGAGTAGGGGACAGATATCTGCTTCATATTAGCTGAACTGAGTGCATATAGATTAAAAATTTCTAGTAATCTGGAAATGAAGAAAGACATTCATTCAATAATATCCTTTCAAAATATTTAGGAGCAGCTGTGCACATGTTTGGGTGACATGGAGAATCAAAGAAAAGAAGATTTTGCCCAACTTAATGACTGTAGTGATAAACATAAATATATTCAATGCCTTAAATATAATTACATTTATAGGTCTAATCTCACTGGACTTTAAGGACTAGGATCCTAAACCTGTATTACATACTACATTTGGCTTACCCATAAAATTTTTGTTGTTTATGTAGATAAAAATTACAAATTCACTAGATAATTTTTTTTTCAATTTAAATATGGCTACGCATTGAATTTTGAGAAAATCTTCATTTTTGGCATTTTATCAGAGAAACTTTCAACATTACGTCCAAATAAAGGCAATTTATTACATTTCTTGAACTTGGTGACCTGTACAGTATTTAACTAATACTAAAAGTACTCATTTTCAGAGAAGATATAGAGGCAGTTAAAAGGGGAAAGGAGTTTGAAGAAAAAAGAGAGAAAACTTAATAAATTGGGAGTGGGGGAACTTTGGCTATTACAACTAATTGGTTTTATTCTCTGAGCTATCCCTTCTAGCATTTTCTGGGTTGTTATATTTATCATCCTCTAAAACTTTGAGAACCAAATATTTGTCTGGTTAGAAATGGTTCATATCAATTTACTCCTTGTTTTAGTAATTTTAGACCAATTAAAAAAAAATACCCTGTAGAAAATGGAAGAGTTTGATACAAATGACCAATATAGAACTTAAATGGACTACGTCTCTATGATGCTCAAAGCTTGGCAAAGCCCTAGATTAAACATCCAATCATGTGCAGCATTTGAAACCACTGTCTATGATCAAATTCTAAATGCATTCCTTGTTTTGTGATGGAGTCAAATTGATCATGCATTCGTTCAATCATCCCACAGACATTGTGTTGAGAGCCTTCTATGTACCAGATATTATGCCAGATGCTTGGTGCACAGTGGTGAATAAGACAGACATGGCTCTGTCCTCATGGAACTTACAATCCAGAAGGATTAAATATTAATTAAATTAAATAAATATATCTTAAATAAATTTAGAGACCATCTCAAAAATAGATTTGATGCACTGAAAACCGATAACTGACGACCAGATGAGCTGCGGAATGATATCAAGGACATCATACATGAAAAAAGCAAGAGGTCATTAAACAGACAGGAAAGAAAGAAAAACACAAAATGGGTGTCCAAAGAGACTCTGAAACTTGCTCTTGAATGATGAGTAGCTAAAGCAAAAGGAAGAAATGATGAAGTAAAAGAGCTGAACAGAAGATTTCAAAGGGTAGCTTAAGATGACAAAGTATTATAATGACATGTGCAAAGAGCTGGAGTTAGAAAAACAAAAAGGAAGAACATGCTCAGCATTTCTCAAGCTGAAAGAACTGAAGAAAAAATTCAAGCCTCAAGTTCCAACACTGAAGGATTATATGGGCAAAATACTGAATGACACAGGAAGCATCAAGAGAAGACGGAAGGAATACACAGAGTCAGTGTACCAAAAACAATTGGTTAATGTTCAACCATTCTGGGAGGTAGCACAAGATCAAGAACCGATGTACCGAAGGAAGGAGTTCCAGCTGCACTGAAGGCACTGGAGAAAAACAAGACACTGGGAATTGACGGAATATCAATAGAGATGTTTTAGCAAACAGATGCAGTGCTAGAAGCGCTCACTCATCTATGCCAAGAAGTCTGGCGCCCTAAGCACCTGGCCAACTGACTGGGAAGAGATCCATATTTATGCCTATTCCAAAGAAAGGTGATCCAACTGAATGTGGAAATTATCAAATAATATCATTAATATCACACGCAAGTAAAATTTTGCTGAAGATCATTAAAAAGCAGTTGCAGCAGTACATTAACAGGGAACTGCCAGAAATTCAAGCCAGATTCAGAAGAGGACATGGAATGAGGGATATCACTGCTGATGTCAGAAGGATCCTGGCTGAAAGCAGAGAATACCAGGAAAGATGTTTACCTGCATTTTATTGACTATGCAAAGGCATTTGACTCTTTGGATCATAACAAATTACGGATAATATTACAAAGAATGGGAATTTCGGAACACTTAATTGTGCTCATGTGGAACCTGTACATATATGAAGAGGCAGTGGTTCGACCAAAACAAGGGGATACTGTGTGGTTTAAAGTCAGGAAAGGTGTGTGTCAGGGTTGTATCCTTTCGCTGTACTTGTTTAACCTGTGTGCTAAGCAAATAATTTGGGAAGCTGGACTATATGAAGAAGAATGGAACATGAGGACTGGACTCACTAACAACCTGGGATATGCAGATGACACAACCTTGCTTGCTGAAAATGAAGAGGACTTGATGAAGCCTCCACTATGGATTCCGCCTCAACACAAAGAAAATAAAAATCCTCACAACTGGACCAATCAGCAACATCATGATAAATGCAGAAAACACTGAAGCTGTCGAGGACTTCATTTTACTTGGATCCACAATCAATACCCACGGAAGCGGCAGTCAAGAAATCAAACGACACACTGCATTTGGCAAATCTGCTTCAAGAGGTTTTAGAAGTGTTAAAAAGCAAAGATATCACCTTAAAGACTAGGGTGCACCTGACCCAAGCCATGGTATTTTCAATTGCCTCATATGCATGCAAAAGTTGGGCTATGAATAAGGAAGACGGAAGAAGAACTGACACCTTTGAATTATGGTGCTGGTGAAGAATACTGAATATACTATGGACTGCCAGAAGAACAAACAAATCTGTCTTGGAAGAAATACAGCCAGAATGCTCCTTCAAAATGAGGATGGCGAGACTGTTTCACATACTTTGGACATGTTATCAGGAGGTTTAGCCATTGGAGAGGGACATCATGCTTGTAAAGTAGAGGGACAGGGAAAAAGAGGAAGATCCTTGATGAGATGGATTGACACAGTGGCCACACCAATGGGCTCAAGCATAGCAACGATTGTGAGGACGGCACAGGACTGGGTAGTGTTTCATTCTGTTGTGCTATTATAGGGTCGCTATGAGCCAGAATCAACTTGACAGCACCTAACAACAACAACAAGGGTATCTAAAATAGTTACTTGGGAACAAAGCTCTAATAAAATGAGGAAGCACTAATAGAAAAAGTTTCTAATGAAAACTGAAGGATCACAGAACTTTAATGATCCAAGAGAACTTAAAGGTCATAAGCTCAATTTATCACCCAGTGTTGGAATCCTGCCTAAGACATCCCTGACAGATAGCTCCTTTGCCATTTCAAGGTTTCTTGGAATTTTTTTCATGAGGAGTAAAAAATGGACAAAAATGTATACAATTTAAAACATATTTGCAACTCTAAAAACAAAATTCATTTTTATAAAAGAAAATTATTCAAAAACATGTTCTCTAAATTTATCACTCTCTCACTTGTGGTTGTAGTTTCATGAAATGGAACATTTTTTAAAAGTTTTATTATGTCATTCTCCACAAACTCCTCATCAACTACAGTAAACAGCAACAAGTCATACAATCACACTATGAAAACTGCATGAAAGTGTTATGTTAGCTCACACTGACATAACACTCATTTCAGAAATGTGGGTCTTGCAGAAATCATTACGTTCACAGAAATCAAGCTTATCCTAAAAAAATCAGGATTGAGACTTTTAACTACCTGCACTGGCTTCTGTTATTCACAAAATGCCCACACTAAAAGAATTAAAGAACTTTGTCCTTAACAACCTCTAGGATGTGAACTGCACTAGCAAAATTGTTTTAACTGTCAGTATGCTCACAAAGCAGCATCAATGATTTTGGGTTCTGGAACCAGATCATAGCCAACAAGCGTGTTCATTCCTTGACATGATTCCCAGGTATCAATTTTTGGCTTGTTGAAGTATGTCACCCAGCAGGCATCAAACTCCTCATCTGTCTCATGAGACCCATGGGAGTAGCAGAGAACTGACTAGACAGTAGCAGTGGGGCTAGGGGACACGTAGTTTAGCTTAACTAGTAAAGAATGTCTGTCTTGAGCATTGTGCTCTTTCAAGACCAATCTATATGGGATCAAATTTATTACAGCAACTCGAAAGATTAGATACAAAACTTAGGGGGCAGTGAGTTTATGTTAGTGGGGAAGGAACAACTCAGAAAAGAAGGGTGAGGATGGTTGCACAACTCAAAGAACATAATCAATGTCACTGAAGTGAACATGTAGAAACTGTTGAATTGGTGTATGTTTTGCCGTGTACATTCTCAACAACGACAAAATAAATAAAAATTTTAAAGAAAAATAAAAGACCTATAAAATTGCTTCAATTTCAAAATTATAATGAAAAGAAAACAAAAATGCTAGAGAAAGTAGAAAACAGTAAGAAAGGAAATTTCTATTAACAGGTAGTTGATTTATCAGAATACAGTTTTCAAGACATTAAAAATATGACTCATACAAACACAAATTGAACACCTGTCAAACATTTAACTCTTTAATGAGTAAACCACCAGGGTGAGAAGCCTGGCTCAATGGAGAACAAGAAAGACTGAAGTATATATAGTCAATGAAAGACAGAATGCTGAAGCAAGAATGTTAATTTAGATACGAAATTGGTTAATGTCCTACAGAGTAATAAAGCTGTAACCTTCTGGGGTTATCTTCTCTATCAGGCAGAAATCATTGGCAAATTGTCAATCGACAAGTTAACAACTAACTTCACATAATCTGCGTCCTCATCAATAGCAAATAGTCAAACAAAGGTACATTTCCCTAGAGAATTAAGGGATCCTTGGCTGAATCTGTCTGAAAATCATGGTCCAGTATGACACTGAGGACATATGATCATTCTTGTGCCTTATTCCAAATGTTGGATAATTTTTTTAACACTTTAAAACATAATAAAACCTTGGCTATATAAAACCCTCGTGAATGGATTAAATCTTGACAGTGGCACACTCCAGAGACCTAAATTAGCCCACAAAGCACTCAATACCATGGGGGACACTGGTGACTGGACTCACCCTCCCACCAAGGCTGCCGAATCACTGTTTTTTCTTTGTTTGCTGGCTTGTTTTTTATCTTACGTTTGGCCTCTATTCTACATCATAAAATTTGCTGCCTATGCTGTGTTGCCTCCAGTCATTTCCACCTATATATATATATATATATTTTTTTTTTTTTTTTACTACTTTTCTTCCTTTGAAAATAATTCCCTTATATGAAAATTAATCACATTGAACTTTAACCAAAGAATATCTAAGTCCTCCAACATGAATACACCTAAAAGTTCTGAGTCATAGTTTGGTAATAAGCATTGTGTTACGTAAATGTTTAATCCCTCCACCAGTTTACCCCTTGACCCAGCATTGAGAAGTACGTTCAACACATTTATTTAAAATTAATAACTTAACGATCTCTATAAATTGAAAACCAATTAAATAACAAGAAGGAAATTTTTGAAGGCTTCTAAGGAATCAAATATAGTAAAAACCTGTGGTTCTCTACTACATTACAGCACCTCTCATTTAGAGCCTTAAAAATGAACAACAACGATGGCTACTGTATACAATGACGGAAACCCTGGTGCCATAGTGGTTAAGAGCTACGGCTGCTAACCAAAAGGTCAGCAGTTTGAATCCACCAGGCGCTCCTTGGAAACCCTATGGGGCAGTTCTACTCTGTCCTATAGGGTCACTATGAGTCAATATCAACTAGACGGCAACGGGGTTTTATACACTGACCACTCACTAAGTGCCAGATACTGTGCTAAGGGCTTTCAAGGTTTTATCCCATTTAATTTTCACAACAATTCTGTAAACTAGTTTGTATTATTAGCCCCATTTTTCAGATGAATAAACTGTACCACAGAAAATTAAGTTAGTTTTCCCAAGATCACAATAGTGGTGAATTCAATCCAGAGCCCTGGTGGCACAACGGTTAAAGCACTTGGCAGATAACCAAAAGGTTGGCAGTTTGAACCCACTAGCTGTTTCACAGGAGAAAGATGTGACAATCTGCTTCTGTAAAGATTTACATCCTTGGAAACCCTACGGGGTCACTATGAGTTGGAACTGACTAGACAGTATGGGTTAGCTTCCAAGTTCATAGGCTTAACCACTGCATGAAAGGAGAAGACAAAAGAACTACAAAAACAGATACATCAATGATAATAATAACAATAACATTTATACAGCACTTCTTACATGCAGGCACTCTTCTAAGCAATGAACGTACAAAACCTTATTTATTTCTCATAATAACGCTATGGGCTAAATATAATTATTATTCCCAATTTACAGAAGAAAAATTAAGGCAACAAGAGGCAATTAGGTACTTGCGCCCAGTTCACACTGCAAATAAGATGCAAGGTTGGGATACAAACCCAAAGAGTCTGGCTCCCAAGTCCAGGATCTGGCCCTGATGCCATACTCTTCTTGTAACAATTTAAAAAGCACAGTACAGGTACACAGCTCGAGCTCTTCCGAACCTCTGAGGTTGGAAATCACATTAAAGCCCACAACTGTAACTAAATACTCATTACTATAATCAAAAATCATCAAGAACAGATTAAAAGGTTTTCATTCAACCTTGTTAAGAATGCAAAAAATGTAACGTACTTAAGCAAAATTTCGTCCAAGGTGAGTTTTTTTTTTTTAAGTTTTTTTTTTTTTTTTTTTTTCTGGAAAACGAAGTCAGTACAAAACAAATGAAGTGTTACAATAGCTTTTTAAAATCCTTTACAGAAATTGCTTTTGTTCTTGCAGCCTTGGGGTTTCTCAGAATTCCCTCAGGGGCTGTGATGGTTGAGGAAGGGGGGAGAAGATAGGACCTTGGTTCCCCACTCCACTTTCAAAAGAGTAGCTCTGTTTATATATTTTACATATTGGGTTTCCCCATTAGCTTTCGTTTTGATGGGACTTAGGCTCCCATGAGAAATAGATCTAAGTGGGGGAGCCCTTCTCAACTTCATCAAGCTTTCCCTATTGCTGCCGCAGCAACCCAGGGTCATACTTCACCACATTTCTCCTTTTGCTTCTCAAATCTCATACTTATTCAAGTCCTGCCCATTCTCCCCCAACCTCTCTTTCCACTTTCCTCTGTCAACAATAATCATAACCACCAAAAAAAAAAAAAAAAAAACCCACTGCCGTTGAGTCGATTCCAACTCATAGCGACCCTATAGGACAGAGTAGAACTGTCCCACAGAGTTTCCACGGAGCGCATGGTGGATCTGAACTGCCTACCTTCTGGTTAGCAACTGTAGCATTTAACCACTATGCCACCAGGGTTTCCATCATAACCACAGTTAACATTTATCAAGCTCCATCTACACAGTAAGCTCTAGGTTAAATGTTTTTACGTGAACTACCTCATTGAGTGCTCTGGACACCCTTAAGAACTAGGTTCTATTATTGGCCCTAATTTACAGAGGATGAAACCAATGCTTAATTTGTCCAGTATTCAATGACCCTCAAGTGATGGAGGTAGGATGAGAAATCAGGTGGCCAATCCAAAGGGCCCCCAACTCTTGGTCAATATGCTATTCTGTCTCTCAGCCCAGGTCAATCCATGTTCAAAATTTCTACCGAGGCTGTGCAAAACTCAGCCTTAAAGAAAAAAAAAAAAAAGGACAAACAACAACAAACCCTTTCCTTCTGGGACAGCTCTTTGCAGAAGCACCTCAGCATAGACAAATGCATACACAGCTTTCAGTAAGTATCATCCAAGTCCACTGATGTGAATGTTGACATCTTCCCTTGGTCTTTCGGGCATGCATGTGTGTGTGATCCTCCCAACAGGTTGTTTCTCAAAAAGAGGGACTACATCCCCGCTCCTTCTACACCCTTGCTCTCCTCACTACATTACTTAAAACGGTTTTGGACACAGACTAGAGAGACATTTGATAATCAGCGTAAAGAGTACTGGGGCATTGTCAGGCCACCTTAGTTCTAGTTCAGCTTTGGGAAGACGCTGTAGCAGACCCTTTCACTGATTCTCCCTTCCTCGATGCTCACCTCTGAATACTGAAGGCAGCTCTGTTAATACCTGTGGCTCTCATTCTGGTTTTAGGAGCAGGGTGACCTGGAAATTCAGGGAACTTCATGCCTCCAGGAAACAGCCCTCCATCATTGATGGATGATGGGTAGTTGATTGACAACTACCCCAGTTTCCTTGCCCTTTGAGTAGGATATCTTTGAAGGTGCAGACGGTTTCCCAAGTTCCCTAATTGGATTGAACTCCAGCTTCCCAAAGAAGTAATTCCCTTGAAAATGCACCCCTTTTTCTTTCCTCTCATTTCCCTGCTGATGTTTCTGGTGATAACCTCTCAAACGGCTTACTCTCAAATTCTTGTCTGAGGTATGTTTCTGGGGAAACCAAACTGAGATGTCTTCTCCCTTCTTTGTCACTCCATTTCTCCATCTGTCAAGCAAGAGGTCTGAACAAGAGGATCTCCATGGCCTCTTCCAGCCCTACCATCCTATGCTTTCAGTGAAATAAACCAAGTTTCAAAATAAAACTAAAACCAACAACGATTTTTATTAAGTGAAAAAAAAAAAAAAACTACATAGCTTAGAGCCATAGTTGAGTTCTCCCTACATTAATGCGGAAGAAGCTGGGGGGCACCACCTAGCTGCCCCTTCAGTGAAGGTTTTGTTGTTGCCACAGTTGCTTGGTGTCATGGTGGCCTCTTCAACGTTGGTCTTGGCAATATTCTCTTTCTCAAGGTCACATTCTTTGCCAGGGTGGCCAACATCCAATGACTAAAGGGTACTGGAATATAAAGGCCTAGCCATCTTGGCCCAAGTCAAGATAAATCTGAAGGGCTATTCTAGCCTCAGAGCTCCTTGTGGGATGGGCCAAGGTTGTTACTGGGCCTGCATCACAATTCACCTTCTTCTTCCCCCGCCTGCTTCCTTCCCACCCTTGAAAGGCCATTCCCTAATAAACATCCTATACCCTCAACTCTGCCTCAGGGTCTGCTTCCCAAGGAACCCAACAATTAAAATTTTTTCTTATTATGTCACAAAAAATCATAGACTATGGAACTTGGCCTGTGTATGCAGCAATGCTGTGAAACCAGGAAGTAGTAGAGACAAGGAAAAATAAAAGCAAAATTTTTCATAAAATGAGAACGAGGCAGATACATACTGGCTATGTATGAGAAACAGTTTCAGTTTCTGAACAAAACCAAGACATACATAAAAGGTCGGCACAGTCAGTGAAACTGAAAGCTGAGAACACAGATGAGGCAGACACAGAGGGTGATGAAAGGGAGAAATATCTCAGAGGAGAAGGAAAACAAGGACGGCCTCGCCAAGGAGGGGAAGCAGACTAAACACACCAAACACACCCAGTCAAAAACCATGGGGTAGAAATAACTCATCTGCAAGAGGGCCCTCTATGTCAGGAAACTACATCCAATCCTTGGTCTGACAAGGGCAGATGCCATCCTGGAAACTTCCAATAATTGAGCTCAAGGACGGCTCAGTGCATCTCTCCCGCTAATAACGACTGGACTGGAGATGAGCCACGTGCCCACGGTGCTGCCAGGAGGCAGCAACTTTACTGAGAACCTTTCCCAATAATACGAAGGACAGAGACAGGCTTTCCAACCCGCAGGCAGTCCTGGCTCCAGAAGACATAGACAGTGATGCTGCTCTGCCAATGGTTCTGCCCAACTGTTGGCACTCTGCTAGACTCTGACCTCCTTGAGTGGAAGAAGTGCTAGGGATGGGTAGTGAGGGTGACTGAAATTTAAAATACGGCAATCAGGAATGGCATCACTAAGAAAGTGACAGCTGGACAAAGACCAAAAAGAGGTGAGGAAATTAGGCTTATGGTTATCTGAAGAAAGAGTGGCTAGAGAGAAAAGAAAGTGCCATGAGCAGGAATGATCTTGATGTCCAAGGAACAACAAGCAAGCCAGTGTGGCTGATAACGTGCAGAGCAAGATGGGGTCAGAGAAGTAAGGGCCAGATCACGTAGGGCCATCTGGACATTTCAAGGACTCTGACTTTTACCTGGGAGAGATGGGAAGCCATGGGAACATTTTGTGTAGAGGAGTAGTGTGATTTGACACTTCATTACCCTTCTTTGGATTTATTTTTCTCTACAGTATTTTTCACCATCTGACAAATTCTGTATGTTATGTATTTATTGTCTGCCTCACCCCATTAGAATGTAAACTCTGTGAAGGTGGGTATATTTCGTCTGTTTTGTTCACTGCTGTAGAGTTTCCCAGATCTGGCACATAGAAGATTCTCAATAAACATTTATTGAATAAACGAATAATCTGGAGAAAAAAACTGAAGAACTCTTTTCTAAATGGCAACATGAATCCAGACAAATAGTGTTTCTACTTCCTTGAAAGGTGTGTGTTTAAATCAGTGTGGTGAGGCCAAAACAACAGTTATTTATTATCTATTCTGGGAACCTAAAAGAGGAACCCAAAGATGTTTCCAATTTTCTAAAAACTGAAGCCTTGCTTCAGGGAAAACTACAGAAGCATCACTGGTTTGCAGGTTTTACTTTCATAGAATTTATACATTAAACACATAGTGAGCAACAGTGTCTACTAGATGCTCAATACAAAGGTTTAAAATGAATAGCATTTTAGAGCTATTTCCTTTCTGGGTGGCGTAGGCTGATCATTCTCAGGGCACGAGGGAAGAAGTGGGAAAGAGCAGTGGGCAGTCTCAAACCACGCTTGTTCCCTTCCTGTCAGGATGGCGACTCCCCTTTGAAAACCACTGACCTAGGTTAATATCAGGGTGCCCTTGGAGTTCAAAAAAGTTTGAGACTCACTGGTACAAAGAAATGTATTTTTATATATAAAATTTTCCAACATGACACAGAAAGTTGTTTTGTTTTTAATCAGTTTAGGCCCCTAGGAAAAAACACACTGCAATTCAATTGAAAAAAAAATATATATATACTGATTTTGGAGGGAAGAGGAAGGAAGGAATTGGTGGGGGGCGGGGGCGGGGTACTTGCTGAAGGAGGAGGCAGTAAAGGAACACTGGGAAGCAAGGTGCCAACCCACCCCTCCCCATCTTTCGCCCTTTCACCACTAAATTCAGAAATCCTTTGTGAGTTTACACTAGTCAGTAACCTCACTAAGTCTCAGTTGTCTCATCTGTAAAAACAGGGCATTTGGTAGGGGTGTTGCTTTTAGGTTGCAAATAGCACCTGCCAAAAGTTAAATAATATAATACAGTGAAACCTGTGAGAGCCAGGACTCGAAGGGACTGCCCTGTTTGTCCAGGTCTCACAAGTTTTCTGCCTTTGACAGGGTATAATCTTACCACTTTACTATTAGTTGTTTTCATGGGAAATATTTGAGTTTTTCTTCTCTGAAAGGTTTCTGCCTTACACAGGCTGTGGCTTTCACAGGTTTTACTGTATACGTATAGCTCTTGGCACAATACCTGGAACACAGTGAGCTCTCACTATGTATCGGCAATCATCGTGATAACATGCTCATGGAAGATTTTCTTCTTCCAAGATGGTCACACCAACATATATCTCCCATCACATATGCTCGTCTCACAGTGTGACGCTGACATTCCTCCATCAACAGGTAGAGTCTACAGACCCTCCCTGAATCATGGGTAGGCCATGGTTGAAATGACTCTATATGACTTCCAAGGCTAGGTCATAAAAGGCAAGACAGCTTTTGCCTGGGTCTTTCCCTCTCAGAACATGCTCCTTAGGAGCTGCAAAGTAACAAGCCTGTCTCTCTTGAAGCCTCCTTGCTGGAGAGAGCACATGGAGAGGTCACACAGAGAGACAGACATGCCTGAGGAGCCCAGGTGTCCCGGACCAGGCACCAGGCATGTGAGCGAGTGAGCCTTCAGGTAATTCCAGCCCCCAGCCTCTGCATCTCTCCCGCTAATAACGAGTGGAATGGAGATGAGCCACATAGCTGGGACACTTCCAAATTCCTGACCCACAGAAACCGAGATAATAAATGATTACTGTGGTTTTCCACTTTTTTGTTGTTGTTTTAAATCATTAATCATTAGATCACCAGAACGCTGCTATTAATTAACTTCCTTGTCCAACTCTAATACAGAAACCATATGATGTTATTTTTTGGTTTACAGAAGACTTGAGTGGCTCCACAGTATGCATAAGATAAGAGCCTGGAAGCTCCTCAAGAGGTTATAAGATGTGAGGGCAGGAACTGTGTCTCGTCCATCAGTGAATTCCTAGTGCCTCTGCAGTTCCTCATCTAGTGGCTTCACTGGGTGGGACGAAACTGGAGCATGGAGAAAAGTGAAGAAAAAGGATGGATTATGAAAAGCGTTTATTCAACAAATATTGACTCAGCTCTGACCATGTGGTGCTGGGGATACTGTCATCATGCCTCCCTCAACCGTGTGTGTGCACGCGCACGTGTGTGTCTCTGTGTAGAGGGGACAGATGGACAATAAATACATAAATACATAGGTAGACGGAATTTGTCATTCTCCAAAATTATGAGGAAAACAAAACAAGCAAGAGAAGGCAGCTGAGCATGTGTGTGTGTGTGGCGGGGTGGGGGTGGAATCTTTTGTTAGGGTGGTAATGGAAAGCTCTCTGAGGATGTTAACATTTCATCTGAAACATGCATGGCTGTGAATCTATGGGAAGAGCAAAGGAATGAGAAGGCACAATAAATGCAAAGGCCCAGGGGTAGGAAGAGGCATGAAGCTCTCTTCCTGCTTTAAGTTAAAATGCTGCTGTGGGTGTTTGACCGTTTCAGTGTGCATGCACACATCTAGTACATAAACATTTTGAACTTTGGAAATGAAAATTTAGGTCTGGTTATGTTTGTTAGAAAAAATTATAGTAGTGATTCTTGTAATTAATATATTTCTGCACTGGACATCTTTGTTCCACCTCATAATTCTTGGTGTGCCTTTTCAGTCCAGCTCTTTTTGTGGCAAGCAACTGGGTGCAGGTGTATCCTGACAGTAACTCCATTCAGCTGCACCCTCATCTATTGTCAGGGATTAAGGCATAGATATTTTTGGGGGTCCTTCTGCCTTCCACACCTCCTTTCCTGACCATCTTATTTAGACCACAACTTGCTCAGCTCTCCAATCCCCAGCCACCTTGGATTCCCATTTCCCGGCTTTACTTTTTATTTTTCTATAGCTTTTAACATCCTATAACAAGCCATGTAACAAATATTTATTATGCTTACTGTCTGTGTTCCCCTGTTAGAATAAACTCCATTAGGGCAGATCTTTGTTTTGTTCACTGATATCCCAAAGGCTACCTGATAGGCACTCAATACTTATTTCTTGAATGAATGAATGAGTTTATCCTGGAACATTCTCTAACCCCATTTCCACAGATTGTTTTTAGCTTCAACAGTTTGAAAATATTACTTAGAACAAAGATTCTTGACTGATGATGAGGAAGATGGGTAAATCATAGAGATCTGTTCTCTTTAATATTACCCCGTAACTGAGGTCAGTAGTATCTAAACCAGCCCATTGTTATCATGTACCATCGAGTCAATTCTGACTCACAGCAGCCCTATATGACAGAGTAGAACTGCCCCCAGGGTTCCTTGGCTGAAATCTTTACAGGAGCAGATTGCTAGGTCTTTTTTCCCATGGAGCGGTTCGAACCACCAACTTTTCAGTCAGCAGCTAGCCAAGTGCTTACCCATTGCACCATGGGGCTCCATTAAATCAGCTTAGTTCTTATTAATACAGACTCATAGAAATGCCTTGCTGAAAATTTGGTTTAATTTTTATTTCTACAAAAATAAGAACACATTATTTTTAGGCTATTACCCAGTTATACAAGCAAAACAAATTGAACTGCTAAGTTAATCTGGTCTCAAAATGAACAGAAAAATACACGGACAAAATTGTCACAAATGCTTTAAAAAAAATCTCTACAGATGCCTGTGGGGTGAAAAAAACCCAACCATCCTGGCTTGTTAAAGTGCCAGAAGAACTGACTGTGACAAACTGAAGTTTAAGACTACTGACTGCCATCAGCCAGTTTAAGGCTAAAGAAGATAAAGGTATAAAACAATGACATCTGACTGGATTACATATATGTTAATGGGGAAAAAAAAACTGTCAGTGTAATAATCAAGACAAAATCTATAAGCATTTGCACTTTAACAAGATATGGGCGTGTTGCCAGCAGAATGGCAAAAATGAAGGAAAGCATATTTTAAGCGAAGAATAAGTAAGACATATTTTGAATGGATTCTCACACAAACACAAAATACAGCAGCAACTGATGTGAAATCGTTTCTAATTTTACCAAATCACCACCTTCTGCTGTTTGAATACCTACAACAGGAATGCAAACAGCACAATAATTCAGATCTATATTTAAAAGAAGAGGCAAGAGCTCCTTTGTTTAGTATTTCTTAAGACAATCTTTCATTCACTTTTGAGCACTCAGCATTAAGGAAAAGACTGAGAAATTGGCTTTATTAAGGCAATAAACACAGAGGGACTTACTCAATGGGAGAGCATCAGTGTTATGCAGAAGGAGAAAATAAGTCTATTTTTGGAGTCACCAATCAACTTTCCTCACCATGGTTACAAGCCGTGTTTCATAACTTTCCAGGATCACAGATGATTCAAAGTGACCTTGGTAATAATTCTGACCAAATCTCATGTTTTATACATGGGGAAACGAAAGCTTAGAGAGGTGAGGCAGACTGACACCACAGCATTTTGGTGGCACATCACAACCAGAACTCAAGTCTCCTCATTTTGAAGGAAAAACATGAAGGCATTATCTCAGAAAAAAAGGTACCTCTTATTTTCTGTGTCTTATTCATTTCTACATCTGTATACTTTAGCAGTTAAAATCTCTATGTGTTTTCACACAATTAGGAAAAACCTTTACAAAACTATATTTTTATATTTATAGCTTCAATACAATTTGACAGTATAGATGTGTTCAATACTGGCTCACGTGTTTCTTAGGGTTTTAACTTGTTTCCTGCTAACCAAGGAGGCCTCTCTGACAGAGAATAGATAAACCATGTGTGCTCTGCAGGCTTTCATGTATGTACATATGTACGCACGCATATATGTGTTATGGGCTGAACTGTGTCCCCAAAACGTATGTGTTGCATCTGAACCTCTATATAACAGGAATGCAAAACAGCACAATAATTCAGATCTATATCTAAAACTGGAGTCCTGGTGATGCAGTGGTTAAGCATTCAACTGTTAATCAAAAGGTCTGCAGTTCGAATCCACCAGCCACTCCTTACAAACTCTATGGGCCAGTTCTCCTCTGTCCTGTAGTGTCACTATGAGTCAGAATCAAACTGACAGCAATGGGTCATATTTAAAATAAGAGGCAAGAGCTTCATTTGTTTGGTATTTCTTAACACAACCTTTCATTGAATGTAATATTATTTGGGAACAGGGGTTTTTCCTTTGTTATGTTAATGAAGCCACATCAGTGTAAACTGTGTCCTAAATCTAATCATTTTTGAGTTATAAAAACAGCAACTTAGACACAGAAACAAGCACAAACACAGGAAGACTGATACCACATGAAGATTGCTAAGGATCCAAGGAATGTTGGAAAACCAGGATCTTCCCCCAGATCCGAGGGCGAGAGCGAGGGTGAGAGAGCCTTTCCTAGAGTTGGTGCCCTGAATTTGGATTTCTAGGTTCTGGGAACTGTGAGAAAAAAAATTCCTGTCCTTAAAAGCCACCCAACTTTATTGTGGTATTTCTGTTATAGCAGCACTAGGATACTAAGACAGTATATATGTATGTATGTATATATACATACCTACATAAACATATTTGCTAAGATATTATTAATTTAGGTATTTGGTAGGGGTGTTGTTTTTGGGTGCTGTTTAATTGTCTCTGGTTCACAGTAATCCTAGGCACAGTAGAATGAAAAGTTGCTTGGTCCTGTGCCATCCTTACAATAATAGGTATGTTTAAGCCCACTGTTGCAGGGACTGTGCCAATCCATCTAATTGAGGGTCTTCGTTTTTGCTGACCCTCTACTATACCAAGCATGATGTCCTTCTCTAGGGATTTAACCCTCCTGTTAACATGTCCAAAGTTAGTAAGACCAAGTCTTCCCACGCTCACTTCTAAGAAGCATTCTGGTTTTACTTCCTCCAAGACAGATTTGTTTGTTCTTCTGGCTGTCCATGGTACGTGTATTCAATATTCTTTGCCAACGCCATAATTCAAATGTGTCAATTCTTTGGTCTTCCTTTTTGGTAGGGGTAGATAAGACTAAAAATTAAAGCAGTACTGTTTTTCATGACATATGTTACTAAGTGGGATTCATTTTTAAAATGACTCCTATCTCAGCAAGTACCAGTTCTCATCACTTAATACAGAAATCTTTCATTCATTATCCAACATTTATTATATGTGTCTACTATGTGCCAGACACCATGCTCTGAAATGGGATTTAAAAAGACTGTACCCCTGCCCTCAGTGACTTCACAGTCCAGCAGAGACAGGTATGAACAGATACTCGTCATGGCATGGTAAGTGCAATTATAAAGGCTGGTTAATGGAACAATGGGAATACAATGGAGGAAGATGATAAAATACCAGGGATACAGGGAGGAATGCCCGGAAAGTTTCAGAGAAGAAAAGATTATCAATTGGGGCCTTCAAGGAAAAGAAGAATTTTGCCAAGGAAAGGAGATAGGGAAAGTGTTCCAGGTGGATGGGTCCATAATGGGCTAAACAGAGACGAGAAGTGGCTTATTCAGGCTACTAGTAGGATAAAAAAACCCCTTCAATTCCTCCACACCCACGCTCATGAAGTAACACACTACCTGGTCTCACTTTATTTTTCCTAAATATTTGATTGTGCTTTAGGTAAAAGTTTACACAGCAACTTTGGTTCCTATTTAACAATTTTTATACAAATTGTTCCATGACACTGGTTATATTTTTTACAATGTGTCAACATTCTCATTATTTCTATTCTGTTAGTTCTGTTTCCATTAATTTAGCTTCCCTGCCCCTCCCCTTACCTTCTCATCTTTGTTTTAGGGTAAATGTTGACCATTTTATATCACATAGCTAGTTATTTAAGGGAGCACAGTACTCACGGTTGGTACTGTTTATTTCATAAGCCAATCTACTCTTTGGATGAAAGGTGACCACTGGGATTGGCTTCAGTTCCAAGCTCAAAGAGTGTCTTAGGACGATAGTCTTGAGGGCTCCTCTAGTCTCTACTGGTCTAGTCAGTCTGGTCTTTTTCAGAAATTTGAGCCTTGTTCTACATTTTTCTCCCTTTCTATCCAGGAGCTTATATTGTGTCTCTGGTCAAAACAGTTAACAGTGATAACCATGCACTATCTAGTTCTTCTGGTCTCAGGCTAGATGAGCCCATTGTTCATGTGGACTATTAGTCCTGTGGACTAGTTTCTTCTTTGAGTCTCTGATTTCCATCATTCTCTTTTGTTCCAGACAAGTAGAGACCAATAGTTGTATCTTAGGTGGCCACTTACAAGCTTTTAAGTCCCAGATGCTACTCACGAAACTAGGATGTAGAACATTACCTTTATGAACTGTTGTGGTTGTTGTTAGGTGCCGTCGAGCTGGTTCCGACTCATAGCGACCGTATGCACAACAGAACGAAACACTGTCTGGTCCTGCGCCATCCTTACAATCGTTGTTATGCTTGAGCCCACTTTTGCAGCCACTGTGTCAATCCACCTCATTGAGGGTCTTCCTCTTTTCCTCTGACCATTTACTTTGCCAAGCATGATGTCCGTCTCCAGAGACTGAACTCTCCTGACAATATGTCCAAAGTATGTAAGACGCAGTCTCGCCATCCTTGCTTCTAAGGAGCATTCTGGTTGTACTTCTTCCAAGATAGATTTGTTTGTTCTTCTACCAGTCCATGGTATATTCAATATTCTTCGCCAACACCACAATTCAAAGGCATCAGTTCTCCTTCGGTCTTCCTTATTCATTGTCCAGCTTTCACATGCATATCATGCGATTGAAAATACCATGGCTTGGGTCAGGCATACCTTAGTCTTCAAGGTGACATCGTCGCTCTTCAACACGTTAAAGAGGTCCTTTGTAGAGATTTACCCAATGCAATGCATCTTTTGATTTCTTGACTGCTGCTTCCATGGCTGTTGATTGTGGATCCAAGTAAAATGAAATCCTTGACAACTTTAATCTTTTCTCCATTTATCATGATGTTGCTCACTGGTCCAGTTGTTAGGACTTTTGCTTTCTTTATGTTGAGGTGCAATCCATGCTGAAGGCTGTGGTCTTTGATCTTCATTAGTAAGTGCTTCAAGTCCTCTTCACTTTCAGCAAACAGGGTTGTGTCATTTGCATAATGCAGGTTGTTAATGAGTCTTCCTCCAATCCTGATGCCCCGCTCTTCCTCATATAGTCCAGCTTCTCAGATTATTTGCTCAGCATACAGATTGAATAGGTATGGTGAAAGAATACAACCTTGGCACATACCTTTCCTGACTTTAAACCAATCAGTATCCCCTTGTTCTGTCCGAACAACTGCCTCTTGATCTATGTAAAGGTTCCTCATGAGCACAATTAAGTGTTCTGGAATTCCCATTCTTCGCAGTGTTATCAATAGTTTGTTATGATCCATGCAGTTGAATGCCTTTGCATAGTCAATAAAACACAAGTAAACATCCTTTTGGTATTCTCTGCTTTCAGCCAGGATCCATCTGACATCAGCAATGCTATCTCTGGTTCCACATCCTCTTCGGAAACTGGCCTGAATTTCTGGTAGTTCTGTCGATATACTGCTACAGCCATTTTTGATTGGTCTTCAGCAAAATTTTGCTTGTGTGTGAAATTAATGATATTGTTCTATAACTTCCACATTCAGTTGGATCACCTTTCTTGGGAATAGGCATAAATATGGATCTCTTCCAGTCAGTTGGCCAGGAAGTTGTCTTCCATATTTCTTGGCATAGACGAGTGAGCACCTCCAGTGCTGCATCTGTTTGTTGAAACATCTCAATTGATATTCCATCAATTCCTGGAGCCTTGTTTTTCACCAATGCCTTCACAGCAGCTTGGGCTTCTTCCTTCAGTACCATTGGTTCCTGATCATATGCTACCTCTTGAAATGGTTGAACATCGACTAATTCTTTTTGGTATAATGACTCTGTGTATTCCTTCCATCTTCTTTTGATGCTTCCTGCATCATTTAATATTTTCCCCATAGAATCCTTCACTATTACAAGTTGAGGCTTAAATTTTTTCTTCAGTTCTTTCAGCTTGAGAAACACTGAGAGTGTTCTCCCCTTCTGGTTTTCCATTTCCAGCTCTTTGCACATGTCATTATAATACTTTACTATGTCTTCTCGAGCCACCCTTTGAAATCTTCCGTTCAGTTCTTTTACTTCATCAATTCTTCCTTTTGCTTTAGCTGCTCGACATTCGAGAGCAGTTTCAGGGTCTCCTCCGACATCCATCTTCGTCTTTTCTTTCTTTCCTGTCTTTTCAACGACCTCTTTCTTTCTTCATGTATGATGTCCTTGATGTCATTCCACAACTCATCCGGTCTTCAGTTACCAGTGTTCAATGTGTCAAATCTATTCTTCAGATGGTCTCTAAAATTCAGGTGGGATATAATCAAGGTCATATTTTGGCTGTGGTGGACTTGCTCTGATTGTCTTCAGTTTCAGCTTGAACTTGCACATAAGCAATTGATGGTCTGTTCCACAGTCAGCCCCTGGCCTTGTTCTGACTGATGATATTGAGCTTTTTCATCGTCTCTTTCCACAGATGTAGTCAATTTGATTTCTGTGTGTTCCATCTGGCAAGGTCCACGTGTATAGTCACTGTTTATGTTGGTGAAAGAAGGTATCTGCAATGAAGAAGTCATTGGTCTTGCAAAATTCTATCATTCGATCTCCGGCATTGCTTCTATCACCAAGGCCATATTTTCCAACTACTGATCCTTCTTCGTTTCCAACTTTCACGTTAAAATCACCAGTAATTATCAATGCATCTTGATTGCATGTTTGATCAATTTCAGACTGCAGCAGGTGATAGAAATCTTCTATTTCTTCATCTTTGGCCCTAGTGGTTGGTGCGTATATTTGAATAACAGTCGTATTAACTGGTCTTCCTTGTAGGTGTATGGATAATATCCTATCACTGACAGCACTGTACTTCAGGATAGATCTTGAAATGTTCTTTTTGACAATGAATGCAACACCATTCCTCTTCTAGTTGTCATTCCCAGCATAGTAGACTATATGATTGTCTGATTCAAAATGGCCAATACCAGTTTATTTCAGTTCACTAATGCCTAGGTTTATGTGTTCCATTTCATTTTTGACGATTTCTAGTTTTCCTAGATTCATACTTCATACATTCCAGGTTCCGATTATTAATGGATGTTTGCAGCTGTTTCGTCTCATTTTCAGTTGTGTCACATCAGCAAATGAAGGTTCCGAAAGCTTGACTCCATCCACGTCATTAAGGTCGACTCTACTTTGAAGAGTCATCTTTTGAGTGCCTTCCAACCTGGGGGGCTCATCTTCCAGCACTATATCAGATAATGTTCCGCTTCTATTCATAAGGTTTTCACTGGCTAATACTTTTCAGGAGTAGACTGCCGGGTCCTTCTTCCTAGTCCGTCTTAGTCTCGTAGCTCAGCTGAAACCTGTCCTCCATGGGTGACCCTGCTGGTATCTGAATACCGGTGGCATAGCTTCCAGCATAACAGCAACACACAAGCCCCCACAGTATGACAAACTGATAGACACGTGGGGGTAGAATATGAACTATGTTATATCAATTGACCGAGCTGTCCAGTGAGACTGTGGTTTCAAGCCTTCAAACCCAGTAAACCAGTCCAGCGAGGTGTTTAGTTGTGTCTAGGAAGTATTCATAACTGTGCACCTTATGTGCTTTATTATATATATATGGATTATGAAATGTACATAAACGTGTATATACCTATGCCTACAGATACATCTATACATGCACACCTATATATTCACAACTGCCTTCCTATGTAACCACACACATTTTTTTTGGTTGCTATGACTGCTGTTGAGGAATCCCTAGTGGCGCGGTGGTTAAGTGCTCAGCTGCTAGCCAAAAAGTCAGTGGTTCGAACCCACCACTCTGGGAGAAATATGTGGCAGCCTGCTCCCGTAAAGATTATGGCCTTGGAAACCCTATGGGGCAGTTCTACTCTGACCTATAAGGTTGCTATGAGTTGCAATCCACTTGTTGGCAATGGGTTTGGTTTTTTTGTTTTAATTACTGTTGGAAAATTGAATGTTACAACATTTACTGAAATTGTCCCTTATTCTTGCATACTTCTTAGTGTCTTTTATCTTGGACAAGTTGCACAGACTTCACCCATATTGGATATTGCCTTTCCCATCACCAGAAGTAACAAGTGTCTATGATCTAGAAAGTCATTCCTCCTCACTCCCCCTACCATCCCTGGTAACTACCAAAGAATGCTGTTTTCTGTGTATATACCTATTTTTGACTTTTTATAAACGTGAGACCATACAATATTAGTCCTTTTGCGATTGACTTATTTCGCTCTGTATAATGTCCTCCAGATTCATCCATGTTATAAGATGTTTTGCTGATTCATCATTTATTCTTTATAGTTGTGTAGTATTCCATTGTATGTATGTACCACAATTTGTTTATCCATTAATTCACCAGTTGCCACTTAGGTTGTTTCCATCTTTTTGCTATTGTGAATAATGTTGCAATGAACATAGGTATGTTTATGTCTATTTGTGTCACAGCTTTTATATCTCTTGGATATAAACCTAGGATTTGAATTGCTGGATCATAAGGTATTTGTATTTCTAGCTTTTTGAGGAAGCACCATGCCATTTTCTACAGTGGTTGTACCATTTTACAGTCCTGCCACCAGTTTATAAGAAGTCCAGTCTCTCCACAATCTTGTCAAAATTTGCTGTTTTCTGTTTTACTTTCTTTCTTTTTTGATCAGTGTCATTTTTTTCAGGGATGAAATGGCATCTCATTGTAGTTTTGATTTGCATATCTTTGATGGCTAATGATTGCAAGCATTTTTTTTATGTGTTTGTTAGCCATATCTATTCATGTCCTTTGCCCATTTTTTGATTGGATTTTTTCTTTTTGTTGTTGAGTTGTTGAAGTTTTCTATATATTTTAGATTACACCCTTATCAGATATGTCATTGCCAAAGATTTTTCTCTCAGTTTGTAGGTTCTCTTTTTACTTTTTTGGTAAAGTCTTTTGATGAGCTAAGTATTTAATTTGTACGAGGTCCCAGTTATCTAATTTGTCTTCTGTTGTCCGTGCATTTGTAGTTGTGTTTGATAGGCTATTTATGCCAAAAATTAGGTCCCCTAGTTTTAGTTTTCTTCCAGGAATTTTATAGTTTTAGCTTTAACATTTAGGTCTTTGCTCCATTTTGAGTTAGTTTTTGTCTATGGTGTGAGGTATGGGTCCTATTTCATTTTTCTGTAAATGGATATACAGCTTTGCAGCACCATTTGTTAAAGAGATTGTTTCTTTCCCCCATTGAATGAGCTCTGACACTTTGTTGAAGATGAGCTGCCCATAGATGGATGGATTTAATACTGGGTTCTCAATTCTATTCCATTGGTCAACGTACCTGTCATTGAACCAGTATCAGGTTGTTTTGATTACTGTGGCTATATAGTAAGTTTTGAGATCGGGAAGTGTCTTAGGCTGGGTTCTCTAGAGAAGCAAAACCAGTAAAGCGTATAAATATATATAGAGAGATTTGTATCAAGGAAACAGCTCAAGCGATAGTATGGGTTGGAACATCCCAAGTCCTTGGATCAGGATAGAGTCCTTTCCCAATTCATGGTGCCACAGAAGCTGGTGAACCCAAGATGAGCAGGTCAGAGAGCAGGCTCCCGCTCACAGGCCACGACGATTGAAGAATCCCCAAGGTCGGCAGGCAAGACCACAAGGTTTCTCCTGAGTCATGTAGCTGTAGGGGCTGGCAAACTCAAGATAGGGAGGTCAGGGAGCAGGACTCTTGCTCACAGGCCGTGAAGACCGGTAAATCCCAAGATGGACAGGTAAGCTGCTAGTTCAAGTCCCAATGACCAGTGGTCAGACAAGAGACAGCTGCTGGATCCAGAACATGCCAACAACCTTCGCAAGGTGAGCAGGAAGGAAGTAGGCAGCAGAAAGTGTAGAAATGAAGGCTGAGGGGGCAGTGAGCCGCCAAAGGCCCCACCCCCACCAGTACCACTCAGCAGATTCCATCAAAGGGGTGATCACATAACAAATTTCAACAGGGAAGTGATCACAACATTACACAACTGCCAAAACACTGAGAATCATGGCCCAGCCAAGTTGACACACAATCTCAACCACCACAGGAAGTGTAAGGCCTCCTACTTTGTTCTTCATTATTGCTTTGGCTCTTCGGAGTCTCTTTCCTTCCTATATAAAGTTGGCGATTAGTTTTTCATTTCACTAAAGAACACTGTTGGAATTTGGATCAGGATTGTATTACATCTATGGACTGTTTTAGGTAATACTGACACTTTCACAATGTTGAGTCTCCTGGTCCATAAGCATGGAATGTTCTTCTATTTCTGTAGATCTCTTTTAGTTTCTTGCAGTAGCGTTTTATAGTTTTCCTTGTACAAGTCTTTTACATCCCTGATTAGGTTTATTCCTAGGTATTCTATCCTTTTGTAGGCTACTGTAAAGGGTATTGTTTTCTTGATTTCCTTTTCGGAGTTCTCCTCATCAGTGTAGAGGAACTGAACTGATTTTTGTGTGTTGATCTTATACCCTCCCACTGAATTCTTCTATTAGATCCAGTAGTTTTTTTTTTTTTTTTACAGAATCTCTGAGATTTTCCATGTACAGGATCATGTCATCTGTGAATAGGGATAATTTTACCTCTTCCTTTGCAATCAGGATACCCTTTACTTCCCTTTCTTGCCCTATTGCTCTGGCTAGGACTTATAGTACAGTGTTGAATAATAGTGGTATAGTGAGCATGCTTGTTTTGTTTCCGTTCTCAAGGGGAAGGCTCTCAGCCTTTCCCCATTGAGAATAATGTTGGCTGTTGGTTTGGCATATATGGCCTTAATTATGATAAGAATTTTTCCTTCTATTCCTGTATTCCTGAGAGTTTTTATCAGGAAAGTGTGCTGGATTTTATCAAATGCTTTTTTTCATCAACTGAGATGATTGTGTGATTCTTTTCCTTTATGTTATTTATGGTGAATTACATTGATTGATTTTCTAATGTTGAACCACCCTTGTACACCTAGTATGAGTCCCACCTGATCATGATATATTATTGTTTTGATATGCCGTTGGCTCCTGTTGGCTAGAAATTTGTTAAGAATTTTTATGTCTATATTCATGAGGGGTATTGGTCTGTAATTTTCCTTTTTGTCATGTCTTTACCTGACTTTGGTAAAAAAGTGATGCTGGCTTGATAGAATGAGTTTGAGTTCCTTTTCTGTGTTTTGGAGGAGTCTGTGTAGAATTGGTGTCAACTCTTATCTGAATGTCTAGAAAAGTTCCCCCAGTAAAGCCATCTGGGCCAGGGCTTTTGTTTTGTTTTTTCTGGGGATGGGGTGGGGGGGTGGAGCTTTTTGATGACATCTTCAATCTCTTCTTTTGTTATGGATCTGTTTAGACTTTCTACTTCCATTTGATTTAGTTTAGATAGGTGGTGTATTTCTAGAGATTTGTCCATTTTTTCTAAGTTTTCAAACTTGGAGTACAATTTTTCATAGCATTCTGTTATAATCCTCTTTATCTCAGTTGGACCTGTTGTAATGTCTCCAGTTTCATTTGTTATTTTGGCTATTTACATCTCACTTTTTTTCCTTTGTCAAATTGGCCAGTGGTTGGTCAATTTTATTGATCTCTCAAAAAGCCAACTTCTAGTCTTGTTGATTATTTCTACTATTTTTTTGTTTTCTATTTCATTTGTTTCTGCTCTGATCTTTCTTATTTCTTTTCTTTTGGTAGCTTTGGTCCTTTTTTGCTCTTCCATCTCTATTTGTTCAAGCTGTCGGGTTAGTCTGTTGATTTTGGAGCTTTTTTCTTTTTTAATGTGTGCATTTATTGCTATAAATTTTTCTCTGAGCACTGCTTTTGCTATGTCCTAAAGATTTTGGTATTTTGTGTTTTCATTCTTATTTGATTCTAAGTGTTTTTTTAATTCAGTTTTGATTTCTTCTATGACCCAGTAGTTTTTTAGTAATGTGTTACTTAGTTTTATGTATTTATTTTCCATGATCTTCCTGTTGCTGATCTATAGTTTTAATCTCTTATGGTCAGAGAAGATGCATTGCATAATTTTGATCTTTTTAAATTTATTGAGGCTTGCTTCGTGGCCAAAAATAAGGTCTATTCTGGTGAATGTTCCACATGCACTGGAGAATATGTATGGTGCTGCTGTGGGATGACGTGTTCTACATATGTCTGTGAGGCTGAGTTGAGTAATAGTGTTGTTTAGATCTTCTGTGTCTTTGCGGATTTTCTTTCTAGTCATACTGCCTCTTAACTGATGCATTGAATCCCTTTACATTCAGTGTTACTATCGATAGGTGTGAGTTCATTGCTGCCACTTTGTTATTTTGTGTGGGTGTGTTGCTGACAGATTCTTTGTTCTTATTTTTCTGTGCTGAGTTCTTTTTGTATATGAATCTTCTTTTCCTATTATCTGTTGTTGTTTCTGTGTTTACTGGGTATTTTTTATTTTCTTCTCCTTTATCTTGGAGAGTACAGTTACTCATTTACTTTGGGGTTACCCTGAAGTTTACCTTTATCCTCTTATATTTAAAATAGTCTGTTAAATATCTTGAAATCTCATTGACTTCCTCTCCATATGGACATTCTATAACTATGCCATTCATTCCCCCTTTTGTTCCGAAGTTGTTGCCATTTTATCTCTGGTTACCTGTAATCAACTTCACAGCTTTATTTTACTTTTGTGAAGTCTTTACCTGGGTTGGTATCTAGGTGATGCTGTCATATGTCTTTCTCAGGTTGTTGTTTGATATCACTGGATCTCTGTCCAAAGGACTCTCTTTAATATTTCTTGTACGGCTGGACTCATGGTCACAAATTTCCTTAATTTCTGCTTGTCTGGGAACGTCTTAATTTCACCTTCGTTTTTCAAAGACAATTTTGCTGGATATATGATTCTTGGTTGGCAATTCTTTTCTTTCAGGGCTTTGTATATGTCATCCCATTGCCTTCCTGCCTACATGGTTTTCAACCAGAAATAGGTACTTAGTCTTACTGATGCCTCTTTGTAGGTGGTATTTCACTTTTGACAAGCTGCTCTCAAAATTCTTTCTTTGTCTTTGGTTTTGGAAGTTTAATTTCGACATGTCATGGTGAATTTCTTTTGGGGTCTATCCTGTATGGGATTTGTTGAGCTTATTAGATGGAAATCTTCTCATCTTTTATGATATTTGGGAAGTTTTATGCCAAAATATCTTCAAAAATTCTCTTTGTACTTTCTGCCTTCTTTTTTTCTCCTCTTCTGGATTCCTATTGTGTGTAAATTATTCCTCTTGATGGTGTCCCACATAACTCTTAGGCTTTCTTCATTTTTCTTTGGTCTTTTTTCTGATTGTTCTTCAAACATTAATACAAAGAGATTTGTCCCTAGTTTCACAGATTCTTTCTTCCACTGATTCACTTCTATTTCTGTGTCCTTCCATTACGTTACCTACTTCGGATACCTTATTGTTATGCTTCTGAATTTCTACTTGTGGCTTTTGTATGCTTTCCATTTGTCTATTGAGTTTGTCATTTTGCTCTTGTATTTTTTACCTGAATTCTTCTAGGTTTTTTTCTGTGTGTGTGTGTTTTTTTTTTTTTTTTTTTTTTTGATCTTCAGGAGGAGCCTAAATATTAGTCCTTTAAATTCCTTGTCAGGTAGAAACAGACTGTAAAGAAAAATCTACCACAAAGGATAAGGAAGGACACTATATAATGATTAAAGGGTCAATACACCAGGAGGACATAATCATAATAAATATTTATGCACCCAACGACAGGGCCACAAAATACATAAAACAAACTCCAAAAGCATTGAAAAGAGAAATAGACAGCTCCAGTAGGAGACTTCAACACACCACTTTGGGTAAATGACAGAACATCTAGAAAGAAGCTCAATAAAGACATGGAAGATCTAAATGCCACAGTCAACCAACTTGATCTCACAGACATATACAGAACACTCTACCCAACAGCAGTCAGTATACTTTCTTTTCCAATGCACATGGAACATTCTCCAGGATAGACCACACATTAGGCCATAAAGTGAGCCTTAAAAGAATCTAAAACATTGAAATATTACAAAGCATCTTTTCTGACCATAAAGCCATAAAAGTAGAAATCAATAACAGAAAAAGCAAGGAAAAAAAAAATCAAACACATGAAAACTGGACAACAGAAACTACTGGGTTATAAAAGAAATTAAGGATGGAATAAAGAAATTCACAGAATCAAGTAAGAATGAAAACATATCCTACCAGAACCTGTGGGACACAGGAAAAGCAGTGCTAAGAGGCCAGTTTATTACAATAAATGCACACATCCAAAAAGAAGAAAGGGTCAAACACAAAACATTAAAACTACAGCTTGAACAACGAGAAAGAGAGTGGCAAAAGAAGTTCTTGGGCATCAGAAGCAAGGAAAAATAAAAATTAGAGCAGAATTAAATGAAATAGAAAACAGAAGAACAACTGGAAGAGTTGACAAGACCAAAACCTGGTTCTTTGAAGAGATCAACAAAATCGATTAAACAATGGCCAAATTGACAAAAGAAAAACAGGCAAGGATGCAAACAGCCCAAATAAGAAATGAGATGGGCAATATCACAACAGACCCAACTAAATTAAAACAATCACAACAGAATACTACGAAAAACTGTACGCCAACGAATTTGAAAACCTAGAGGAAATGGACAAATTTCTAGAAATAAACTACCCACCTAAACTAACACAAACAGAGGTAGAACAACTAAATAAACCTATAAAAAAAGAAGAGATCGAAGAGGTAATTAAAATACTCCCAACAACAACAACAACAACAAAAAGCCCTGGCCCTGACAGCTTCACTTTCAGAGAAGAGTTAATACCACTACTACTAAAGGTATTTCAGAACATAGCAAAGTATGGAACACTCCCAAACTCATTCTACGAACCTAGCATAACCCTGATATCAAACCAGGTAACCCTGATATCAAACCAGGTAAAGACACCACAAAAAAGAAAATTACAGACCAATACCCCTAATGAACATAGACGCAAAAATCCTCAACACAATTCTAGCCAATAGAATTCAACAACGTATCAAAAAATTAACTCACCATGACCAGGTGGGATTCATACCACGTATGTGGGGATGGTTCAACATTAGAAAAACAATCAATGTAATCCATCACATAAATAAAACAAAAGACAAGAACCACATGATCTTAACAATTGATGCAGAAAAGGCATTTGACAAAGTCCAACACCCATTTATGATAAAAACCCTCAGCAAAACAGGATAGAAGGGAAATTCCTCAACATAATAAAGGGCATTTACACAAAGCCAATGGCCAACATCATCCTAATTGGAGAGAATCTGCAAACATTCCCCTTGAGAACAGGAACCAGATAAGGATGCCCTTTATCACCACTCTTATTCAACATTGTGCTGGAAGTCCTAGCCAGAGCAATTAGGCAGAAAAAGAAATAAATGGCATCAAAACTGGTAAGGAAGCAGTAAAAGTATCCCTATTTGCAGATACGATTTTATGCACAGAAAACCCCAAAGAATTCACAGGAAAACTACCAGAATTCATAGAAGATTTCAGCAAAGTATCATGATACAAGAGAAACATACAAAAATCAGTTGGATTCAACTTTACCAGCAAAGAGAACCTCTAAGAGGTAATAATCAAATCAATAGCACTTACAATAGCCCCCAAGAAGATAAAATACTTAGGAATAAATCCAACCAGAGACATAGAAGACCTATACAAAGAAAACTACAAGCCACTACTACAAGAAATCAAAAGTAAGCGGAAAAGCATACTTTGCTCACGGATAGGAAAACTCAACATTGTGAAAATGTCAGTTCTACCCAGAGCGATCTACAGATACAATGCAATCCTGATCCAAATTCTGATGACATTTTTTAATGAGATGGAGAAACAAATCACAAACTTCATGTGGAAAGAAGAGAGGCCCCAGGTAAGTAAAGCATTACCGAAAAAGAAGAACAAAGTGGGAGGCCTCACACTACCTGACATTAGAACCCATTACACAGCCACCATAGTCAAAATATCCTGGTAGTGGTACAAGAACAGACACATAGACTAATGGAACACAATTGAGAATCCAGACATAAATGTATCCACATATGAGCAGTTGATATTTGACAAAAGTCCCAAAGCAGTTAAATGGGGAAAAGATAGTCTTTTTTTAACAAATGCTTCTGGCATAACTGGATATCCATCTGCAAAAAAAATGAAAAAAGACCCATACCTCACACCATGCACAAAAATGAACTCAAAATGGATCAAAGACCTAAATATAAAATCTAAAACGACAAGGATCATGGAAGAAAAAATACGGACAATGTTAGGAGCCATAATACATGGCATAAGCAGTACAGAAAACATCACTAACAATGCAGAAGAGAAACTAGGTAACTGGGAGCTCCTAAAAATCAAACATCTATGCTCATCCAAAGACTTCAGCAAAAGAGTAAAAAGGTTACCTACGGACTGGGAAAAAGTTTTTAGCTATGATATTTCCGAGCAGTGCCTCATCTCTAAAATCTACATGATACTACAAAAACTCAACTGCAAAAAGACAAATAACCCAATTAAAAAATGGGCAAAAGATATGAATAGACACTTCACTAAAGAAGACATTCAGGTAGCTAACAGATACATGAGGAAATGCTCACGATCATTAGCCATTAGAGAAATACAGATCAAAACTACAATGAGATTCCATCTTACTCCAACAAGGCTGGCATTAATCCAAAAAACACAAAATAATAAATGTTGGAGAGGTTGTGGAGAGACTGGAACACTTATACGTTGCTGGTGGGAATGTAAAATGGTACAGCCACTTTGGAGATCAATTTGGTGCTTCCTTAAAAAGCTAAAAATAGAACTACCATACGATCCAGCAATCCTACTCCTTGGAATATATCCTAGAGAAATAAGAGCCTTTACACCAACAGATATATGCACACCCATGTTCACTGCAGCACTGTTTACAATAGCAAAAAGATGGAAGCAAGCAATGTGCCCATCAATGGATGAATGGATAAATAAATTATGGTATATTCACACAATGGAATACTATGCATCGATAAAGAACAGGATGAATCTATGAAACATTTCGTAACATGGAAGAATCTGGAAGGCATTATGCTGAGTGAAATTAGTCAGTTGCAAAAGGACAAATATTGCATAAGACCACTGTTATAAGAGCGTGAGAAATAGTTTAAACAGAGAAGAAAACATTCCTTAATGGTTACAAGAGGGGGGAGGGAGGGGAGTGGGAGAGGAGTATTCACTAATTAGATGGTAGATAAGAACTACTTTAGGTGAAGGGAAAGACAACACACAATATAGGCAAGGTCAGCACAACTGGACTAAACCAAAAGCAAAGAAGTTTCCTGAATAAACTGAATGCTTCAAAGGCCAGCGTAGCAGGGTCAGGGGTTTGGGGACCATGGTTTCAGGGGACATCTAAGTCAACTGGCATAACAAAATCTATTAAGAAAACATTCTGTATCCCACTTTGGAGAGTGGCGTCTGGGGTCTTAAACGCTAGCAAGTGGCCATCTAAGACGCATCAATTGATGTCAACCCACGTGGAGCAAAGGAGAATCAAGGACACAAGGTAATAACAAGCCCAAGAGACAGAAAGGGCCACATAAACCAGAGACTACATCAGCTTGAGACCAGAAGAACTAGATGGTGCTCGCTTACAACCGATGACTGCCCTGACAGGGAACACAATAGAGAACCCCTGAGGGAGCAGGAGAGCAGTGGGATGCAGACCCCAAATTCTCGTAAAAACATCAGACTTCATGGTCTGACTGAGACTAGAAGGACCCCAGTGGTCATGGCCCCCAGACCTTCTGTTGGCCCAGGACAGGAACCATTCCCAAAGCCAACTCTTCAGACAGGGATTGGACTGGACAATGGGATGGAGAGGGATGCTGGTGAGGAGTGAGCTTCTTGGATCAGGTGGACACTTGAGACTCCGTCGGCATCTCCTGTCCAGAGGGGATTGGATAGGGTAGAGGGGGTTAGAAGCTGGGGAAATGGACAGGAAAAGAGAGAGTGGAGGGAGGGAGCGGGCTGTCTCATTAGGGGGAAAGCAATTGGGAGTATGTAGCAAGGTGTATGTAAGTTTTTGTGTGAGAGACTGACTTGACTTGTAAACTTTGACTTAAAGCACAATAAAAATTAAAAAAAAAAAAAAAAGCTGGTTTAAGGGACACAGTAAATCCTGGGTGGAACGGGGGAGTGTGCTGTAACATTATATGTATAGCAACTAGGATCACGTAACAATGTGTGTATAAATTTTTGTATGAGAAACTGACCTGATCTGTGAACTTTCACCTAAAATGCATGCGCGCGCACGCACGCAGACACACACACACACACACACACACACACACACACACAAATTCTTTCCCAGGTAGTTCTATTATCAGTTCCTCTTCTGGAAGGTTTTCCATCACTTTGCTTACTTTTTTGACCCATCTTACCCTGTTTCCTTATATGGTTTGTTATTGCCTACTGTCTCTGAGGCATTGAGGTGTTATTTTATATATTTATAGGTGTGTGTATGTCTTCCCTTACAGAACTGATGCAAGGTATCAGAGCAGGTCCCTTCCCTGATGTGAGGCAGGAATTGTCGGTTGGTCAGGGTCCCTCCACACAGCTCTTGTAGGACAGCAGGGTCCTTCTGCATTGCTGTTATCAGTTAGTGCATCTGCTGGAGACAAGGGGAGGTGGTCTTTGTAGGCACAGCAAGGTGCTGCTACCAAATGGATGGGGAAGGCCCTCTGGGCAGGCTCAAACTAGCATTTCAGTAGGTGAGGGGAGATCAAGGGGTCTAAGTGTGGATATGGGGATATGAGGAATTGTGCCTGCTAGTATCTGGTGCGGAGGACGGAGGTAGGGGGTGTGGGGGGCGGGTATTGATTCACCTGCCTGTCCCTGGACAGTGGCACATCTGCCTATCTGCCTATTACCAGGTGGGGGTGTAGAGAGTGGTCCTGCAGGTCACTTAAAAGTGGGTACAGTGGGTGCAATGGGTGCAGTGGGTGCCATGAGCAGTCCTGTCAATCGCTTAGGAGTGCCATCCACTGGTATGCGGCTGGGAGGTCACACCTCTAGTCTGCAAGTGCACTGCACAGGGGAAGGGGTGCTGCCGGTCCTCGGCTGTACAGTTCAGACAGCAAGCCCCATTTCCCAGGCGCGCAGCATGGGAGAGGCATGGCTGCCGATCCACGGGCATGTGGCACGGTGCAGGGCTCACCTCCAGTCTACTAGTGCATGGTGCAGTGGTCTTGCTGCCGATCTGAAGTCCTCCAGCATGGGGGCAGGGCGGTGGGGTGTGCTGCCAGTTCACAGGCACACATGGGACGGGCGTGGAGGGGTGGAAGGGGGGAGTGCTCTTAACTTTCACTGGTCAGGAATGCTCCTGCCTGACTGTGGACATGGCTGCCGGGGTGCTTCTGCTTGGCAATACCAGGTTATGGGGGCTTTGAGTGGTTGGGGGGGGCGGGGCTGTGCAGGGGATGGTGATCTCTATGTGTTATTCTATGGATTTACTATTCAGTGGGTGTTTCCTGTCCAAATGATCATGCACTAATGCTGGTGAGTAGTCCTGTTCCTTGTTCCTCGCTTCCTCCCCTCTCTGTGGTGGCCAGGATCACTAAGGCTCTCACTTGCCTTCCTGTACTTTCCTTTTGTGGATCCAGTTCGTGTCCTGCTCACTTTGTTTCATTCCAGATTTGTTTACACGTTATCTCTGCCTCCTGTGTGAGTTCCACAGAGTTGCCTTCCTGTGCTCCTCATCTGGGAACGCTGCTTGCTTTGTCTCAATATGGCCGTGCTGGGCAGGTCCGGCCAGCAGGCACTGACGATCTGTTATTCTCCATGTCCACTGTTTTTGTAGAATCTTTCCTTCTACTCGGCCCTCAGTCCAATCATTTAGCCCTCTGTTAGAGGCTCAGGGTTCCAAAGCTGTCATCTATATCTGTTTCACTTGTCTTCTTGAATCTTTGTTGTGAGGGGGGCATTATGTGGTGCCTGACAATGCTGCCATCTTGGGCCATCATCGTACCTGGTATCACTCTAAATACATTACCTCCCACCTCAGAAGCCCTTTAATACTACCCAACAATCATACTCCATCTCCCCAGTGCAATCCTTTCTCCCACTCTCGTAAACCAGTTTCTTGCCTTTGCCTTTCTCTGCAGGCCTCTAATATTTCCTCCCAAACCCTCATTCGCAGCTATGGAATGAATCAACTACTATCTAGGGAAGTGGCAGGTGGTGAGGGTGGAGAAAAGGTAGCGCCAGTTCAGAGCACCACATGCCACTCTCAAGATTTGGACATTACCCTCAGACAAAGGGAACCATAGATTTATCTCCACAAAAGATGACTCTGGTAGAAGTAATGTAATGAGCAAGGCTGAAGGCAGCAAGGTCCAGTTAGAAAATTACTATGAATGAGAAAGAATGAGAATCTGACTGAAGCCAATGGCCATGAGGTAGACAGGATGATGTCAAGGAAACAAAAGCCAGGGTCTATTTTATGACTGACTGATAGAGAGGTAAAGAAGAGGGTTCCAATTTTTTTATCAGCACAATTATATTTAATTTTAATCCAACAGTTTTGAAGCTTAATTTTCCAATGAATCATAATTAACATTCTTTTAATACACATATTGCCTCTGCCTCAAAGATCATCTTTGTAATAATAATAAAACAATTAACATTTGAACTGAGCTAAAGACTATGATTTTTGAGCAAATCAAGTTATCAATCTGCCATTAGCACTGAAAGTTCCTGAGAACAATGGTCCCTTCAGCAGGGTGCTAAGTCACGCAATTTAGGGCAAGTTAATTCGCAAATGTGTAGAAAATGTTCTAAAATTTGCTAAATAATTAACAAAGGAAAAATACAAGGATCCCATGAGTGAAGAGATGCCAATTTTGCATTTATTTATCACTTCAAATCTCTTTCCTGTATCAGGCGATATCTGGGTTCTTTACAAAAAGACAATTTTTTTCTTTTTCAGTCTGTTCCCATGAAAGCCACCTTCGCCTCATCTCCAGGAACCTAGCAATCCACAAGGAACCCCTTCTCCGAGGACTATACCCATAAAGGAGGTGTATTCACATCATAAAGGCTATATAAGGTGCTTCCCGCCTTGCTATAAAATTCACACATGAAGATCTTTGCCTAAGTCACAAAAAAGTGTGAGCTTACAACACTGGTTCTCAACTCTATTTGCATGAATATATCTATATATCATGTCTAGTCCCTATTCTAATTAAGTCAGAATCACTGAGGATAGGACCTAGATATCAGTATTTTTTTTTTTTTAAAGCCACAGATGATTCTAATGCACAAGGTTGAGAGCCATTATTGAGAACCTTGCTTCTGTAAGTGTGGTCTGAAGACCAGCAGCATCCCCTGGGAGCTTCTTAGAAATTCAGAATCTCAGGTTCCAAAAGAGACTGACTGTTTCAGAATCTGCATTTTAATCTATCCCCAGTGATCTGTGTGCATATTAACCCATGAGAAGTACTGGAAGAGAAGAGTATTGAACCAAATGGACAGGCTTTTAAATATGACTAGTTGATGAGACAAGAATCACTCCCTCACCTCGAAGATCATACTTTGGACCAGGTGTACAAATGTAATCCTCTAGAAACCAGTCAGGTTGTTCTTGTTAGGTGCTGTCCAGTTGGTTCTGACTGATGGCTACCCTATGTACAACAGAACGAAACACTGCCAAGTCCTGTGTCATTCTCACAATCGTTGCTACGTTTGAGTCCATTGTTGCAGCCACTGTGTCAATTCATATCGTCAAGGGTCTTCCTCTTTTTCAAAGACCCTCTACTTTACCAAGCATGATGTCCTTCTTCAGAGACTGGTCCCTCCTCCTGACACGTCAAAGTACGTGAGACGAAGTCTCACCATCCTCACTTCCAAGGAGCACTCTGGCTGTACTTCTTCTAAGACCAGCTGGTTTGTTCTTCTTACAGTCCATGGTATAGTCAATATTCTTCACCAACACCATAATTCAAAGGAATCAAGTCTTCTCCGGTTGTCCTTATTCATTGTCCAGCTTTCACGTGCATTTGGAGTGACTGAAAATATCATGGCTTGAGTCAGGCGCACCTTAGTCCTCAAAGTAACATCTTTGCTTTTTAACACTTTAACGGTCTTTAGCAGCAGATTCGCCCAATGCAATGCATCATTTGATTTCTTGACTGCTGCTTCCATGGGTGTTGATTGTGGATCCAAGTAAAATGAAATCCTAGGCAACTTCAATCTTTTCTCCATTTACCATGCTGTTGCTTATTGGTCCAGTCATGAGGATTTTTGTTTTCTTTATGTTAAGGTATAACCCACACTAAAGGCTGTGGTCTTTGATCTTCATCAGTGAGTGCTTCAAGCTTTCTTCACTTTCAGCAAGCAACACTGTGACATCTGCAAATCACAAGTTGTTAATGAGTCTTCCTCCAAACCTGATGCTGCATTCTTCTTCACACGGTACAGCTTCTTGGATTATTTGTTCAGCATACTCATTAAACAAGTATGGTGAAAGGGTACAGCCCTGACACACACCTTTCCTGATTTTAAACCACGCAGTATCCCCTGGTTCTGCTTAAATGACTGCCTCTTGATCTATGTACAGGTTCCACATGAACATAATTAAGTGTTCTGTAATTCCCATTCTTTGCGATGTTACCCATAATTTGTTATGACCCACACAGTTGAATGCCCTTGCATAGTCAATAAAATACATCTATCTGGTATTCTCTACTCTCAGCCATAATTCATCTGACACCAGCAATGATATCCCTTGTTCCATGTCCTTTTCCGAATCTGGCTTGAATTTCTGCCAGTTCCTTGTCACTGTACTGCTGCAACCATTTTTGTATTGTCTTCAGCAAAATTTTACTTGCGTGTGATGTTAATGATATAGTTAGTTAATTTCCTCATTCTGCTGGATCACCTTTCTTTGAAATGGATAAAAATATGGATCTCTTTCAGTCAGTAGCCAGGAAGCTGCCTTCCAAATTTCTTGGCATAGACAAGTGAGCACCTCCAGTACTGCATTCATTTCTTGAAATATCTTAACTGGTATTCAGCCAATTCCTGGAGCCTTGTTTTTTGCCATTGCCTTCAGTGCAGTTTGGACTTCTTCCTTCAGTACCATGGGTTCTTGATCATATGCTACCTCTTGAAATGGCTGAACATTGTCGAATTCTTTTTGGTACAGTGATTGTACATTTCTTCCATTTTCTTTTGATGCTTCCTATGTTGTTCAATATTTTCCTCATAGAAACCATCAGAATTGCAACTTGAGGTTGGAATTTTTTCTTCAGTTCTTTCAACTTGAGAAATGCCAAGTGTGTTCTTCCCTTTTGGCTAACTCCAGGTCTTTGCACATTTCATCATAATACTTTTCTTTGTATCCTCAAGCTGCCCTTTGAAATCTCCTGTCCAGCTCTTTTACTTCATCATTTCTTCTGTTGCTTCAAGAGCAAGTTTCCAAGTCTCTTCAAATATTCAATTTGGTCTTTTCTTTCTTCCTTGTCTTTATAATGACCTTTTGCTTCCTTTGAGTATGGTGTACTTGATGTCATCCCACAACTCGTCTGGTCTTCAGTCATTAGTGTTCAATGCATCAAATCTATTCTTGAGATGGTCTCTAAATTCAGGTGGGATATACTTCAGGTCATACATTGGCTCTCATGGGCTTGTTTCAATTTTCTTCAGCTTCATCTTGAACTTGCATATGAGCAATTTATGGTCTATTCAACTTGAACTTGCATATGAGCAATTTATGGTCTATGGAACAGACCAGAAATTTATTAGCCTGTTCTGACTGATGATATTGAGCTTTTCCAACATCTCTTTCCACAGACGTAGTCTATTTGATTCCTGTGTTTTCCATCCTGTGAGGTCCACCTGTATAGTTGCATTTATGTTTTTGAAAAAAGGTATTTGCAATGAATAAGTCATTGCTCTCGAAAAATTCTATCATGCCATCTCTGGGGTCATTTCTATCACCAAGGCCATATTTTCCAACTACCATTCCTCCTTTTTTGTTTCCAGCTTTTGCATTCCAATCACCAATAATTATCAATGCATCTTCATTGCATGTTTGATCAATTTCAGACTGTGGAAATTTGTAAAAAATCTTCAATTTCCTTATCTTTGGCATTAGTGGTTGGTGGGTAAATTCAAATAATGGTTGCATTAACTGGTCTTCCTTGTAGGCCTATGGATATTATCCTATCACTGACTTTGTTGTACTTCAGGACAGATCCTGAAATGTTCTTTTTGATAAAGAATGTGATGCTATTCCTCTTCAATTTGTCATTCCCAGCATAGTAAACCATACGATTGTCTGATTCAAAATGGCCAACACTAGTCCATTTCAGGTTAGTAATGAATAGGACATTGATCTTCACACACTGCATTTCATTTTTGATAACTTCCAGTTTTCTTCCATTCATACTTCCTACATTGCATATTTCAATTATTAATGGATGTTTGTAGCTGTTTCTTCTCATTTTGAGTCATGTCACAACAGCAAATGAAGGTCCCAAAAGCTTTACTCCATCCACGTCATTAAGATCCACTCTACTTTGAGGGGAAACCCTGGTGGTGTAGTGGTTTAGAGCTACAGCTGCTAACCAAAGGATTGGCGGTCAAATCCACCAGGCATTCCTTGGAAACTCTATGGTGCAGTTCTACTGTGTCCTATAGGGTAGCTAAGAGTTGGAACCAGCATAACAGCCAATGGGTTTGGTTTTATGGGTTTGCTACTTTGAGGAGGCAGCGCTCTTGCAGTTGAATTTTGACTGCCTTCCAACCTGAGAGGCTCATCTTCCGGCACTATATCAGTCAATGTTCCACTGTTATTCATATGGTTTTCACTGGCCAATTTTTCAGAAGTAGACCGCCAGATTCTTCTTTCTAGTCTTAGTCTGGAAACTCCACTGCTGCCTGTCCACCATGAGTGACCCTGCTGGTATGTGAAATACTGGTGGCATAGCTTTCAGCATCACAGCAGCAGGCAAACCACCATAGTACGACAAACTGACAGACGCGTGGTGGAAAAAAAATTTTATGGTGGACAGCTCACTAAATACAGGACAAAATGCTAAAGATAATTCCTATCATTACATGGAGCAGGGTACTGGCTTGATGTGAAGCAGTTACATGTAGATCACTTACACACTCAATTCATGAGAGTGACTGAATCAAGGGATGAGGGAAATGGAGTGGAGAAAGGAATAAAGGAAATTTTAATGCTGTCTGTAATTATTAATATTTTTAAAGAACTGAAGTTAATAAGACTAAAAAGAAAAAAAAAAGTTTTTCCCTGAAGTCTAAAATATTTATTTCATCCACACAACAAACATTTCTTGTTTTAGGTTTACGAAATCTCTTTAAACAAAGTCCAGTGCAACGAGGCCTCAAACCTTGGGATACTGTATAGTTCTTATACTCCCTTAGAGTTCCTAGGTGACAAAAAAGGTTAAGCATTCCACTACTAACCAAAAGGTTGTTCAAACCTTCCTAGAGGTACCTCAGAAGAAGGGTCTGGTGATCTGCTTCCTAAAGGTCACAGCCTTGAAAACCCTATGGAACACAGCTCTACTATCGACTCCATGGCAACCATTTATATATAGAACTGACACATTTGAATTGCGGTGTTGGCGAAGAATATTGAATATACCATGGACTGCCAGAAGAATAAACAAATCTGTCTTGGAAAAAGTACAGCCAGAATGCTCCGTAAAATCTAGGATGGCAAGACTTTGTCTCAAGTACTTTGGACATCTTATCAGAAGGGACCAGGCCCTAGAGAAGGATATCATGCTTGGTAAAGTAGAGAGTCAGCGAAAAAGAGGAAGACCCTCGATGATATGAATTGATGCTGTGGCTGCAACAATGGGCTCAAACATAGCAATGGTTGTGAGGACGGTGCAGCACTGGGCAGTGTCTCATTCTACTGTACACAGGGTCTCTATGAGTTAGAATCAACTTAATGGCATGTAACATATATATTCATACATACATACTGTCTTAGTTATCTAGTGCTGCTATAACAGAAATACCACAAGTAAACGGCTTTAACAAACAGAAGTTTATTCTCTCACAGTTTAGAAGGTTAGAAGTCCAAATTCACGGTGCCAGCTCCAGGGGAAGGCTTTCTCTCTCTGTTAGCTCTGGGGGAAAGTCCTTGTCATCAATCTTCCCCTAGTCTAGGAGCTTCTCAGCACAGGGACCCCAGGTCCAAAGGATACATTCCCCTCCTGGCTCTTCATTCCTGGAGGCAGGAGGTCCCCTGTCTCTTTGCTCGCTTCTTTTACATTTCAAAAGAGACTGACTCAAGATACAACCTAATCTTGTACATTGAATCCTGCTTTATTAACATAGCTGCCTATAATCCTGCCTCATTAACATCAAAGAGGTAGGATTTACAACACACAGCAAAATCACATCTTATGACAAAATGGTGGGCAATCACACAATACTGGCAACCATGGCCTAACCAAGTTGACACACATTTTGGGGGGACGCAATTCAACACATACATATACCATACTCTTACACAAATATTGTGCGCCTTCTATGATTTTTTTGCCAACTGCACCTTTCTCCAGGAAGTATCTTCTTCAGCATGCTATGCTAACTTCTTTTTATAGCAACATGTAAAAAAAAAAATGGCATCGTGTGCTTATGAAAATACCTTGTGGGGGAGGCACAATCGGCAAACAAACGTAGAAGGTGTGCGTTATTTGCATAAAAATTATGGTATATTCCCTTATTTCTTATTGCTGATCGCCTTTCTAAAAATTCCCTCATGGAACACTAGTGAGTTGTGAAAACTGTTGGTAATACCAGATGCAAACTGGAAATGCTACTATTGGTGAATGTCTGGTAGATCACAGCTGGGAAGGTCGGGGCAAAACCCAGGGGAGACAGAAGAACTTGAGGGTAACCTGATGGTGCAGCTGATTTGGTCCCAAGAGGAAACACTGAAGGTAATGTTATTAAGTTCAAATTTACTTGAGCTCTAAAATTACTCCATGGGAAATTCAAGATAAGGTAATCAATTTAAGTAGTTTCTGAAAAACAAAAGGAAACAAATATTGGCTCTCCGGATAGCCATTCTCATTATTCATGGGTCATCCAAATGACCTCTTCTGTGTCTCTGCCCTTCTTTTCCTCCTACTCTTCTGGCCCAAAACATACCATATTAGTTCAGATCTGAGACAGAGAGAGGGGAGCTGATCTGAAGCAGAGGCAAACCTGTTTTAACTATTTGGCTAATATTTGCACATCAGAAGCGCCTGGAGAGCTTTTAAAAGTTCTGATTCTCTGGGGTCCACACACAGTCAACTAAAACATAATGAGGGGTGGGCATTTGAATTTTTTTAAGAACTCCCCCAAAGGATTCTGAGACAGAGTGATAGTTGGAATCAGAGTTGCAGGAGAGGATTGTAATTTCAAACCAACTATGTTTCTTTCTTAACTTTTAACACATATATATTAACTCTGGATACATGTACAGCATTCTCCAATCCACTTACTACCACTGTATTATTTTCTTTTTTTTCTTACTAATTTTATTTTTAACAAAGTAACCCATGAGAATTGTTTAAAAAATCCAGTAGTACTACCAGGCTTAAAATGAAGAACAGCAGTACCATACCTTACCTCTCCACTCCTCCACAAACCCACTTCCCAGAGGCAACAACTGCATTCAACTCTTAGCTATTTCTTCTGATATTTCACTCTATATTCCTAAGTAACATATATATATTGATATTTCTTGATTTTTTCTTTTTAGGTTTATTATTTTAGTAATTATTATAATTACTGATATCTCATTATCCTGTTCCATTCTCCTAATATAGTCATGTCAACATTTTTTCTTAGTCTCATTTGCAGTTGGATATGGTCAGGGCTAATATTTAGTCAGCATATTCTAGTAAAGCTGTACCAGTTGTTATTAAAATACTTCTATAGCAGGTAACTAGCTGCTCCTCTCAGTCCTTCTCCTGGGAGCATCACTATAACCTAGCAAACAAAGGGTTAGCACTTGGCATGGCAGGGAGCTTCCAGGGTTTGCTCTCGCTCTTTAGCAGGCCTGTGTTCTGTTTAGTCAGTGGCTGAGCTACCAGTTGTTTAATAGTTTAAACATCATCTTTAGGTGTGGCCATATGATTAAGTTCTTGCAATATGAGTGAATGTGATGTAGGCCTTAGAACTTTGCTCCTCCAGGCTTTTTTCCCTTCTTGCCAGCTGACCTGACACACATTGTGACCAGGTATCATGGGCTGAATTATGTCCCCCCAAAATATATGTGTCAATTTGGCTAGGTCATGATTCCCAGTATTGTATGATTGTCTACCATTTTGTCTTCTGATGTGATTTCCCTTATGTGTTGAAAATCCTATCACTATGATGTAAAGAGATGGATTAGTGGCAGCTCTAGGGATGTAAGCTACAAGATTAGATAGTGCCTTAAGCCAATCTCTTTTGAGATATAAAAGAGAGAAGCGAGCAGAGAGACATGGGGGCCTCATACCACCAAGAAGGCAACATCGGGAGCAGAGTGTGTCCTTTGGATCCGAGGTTCCTGCTCAGAGAAGCTTCTAGATCACCGAAAGATTGATGACAAGGACCTTCCTCCAGGGTCCACAGAGAGCAGAAAGCCTTCCCCTGGAGCTGATGCCCTGAATTTGGACTCTAGCCTACTCGACTGTGAGAGAATAAATTTCTCTTTGTTAAAGCCGTCCACTTGCGGTATTTCTGTGATAGCAGCACTAGATGACTAAGACACCAGGTTTTGACTATGCAGATTAGGGCAATGCCTTAGAGGATGGCAGACAATGAGACGGAAGGAATCTGGAACCCTGAAGTGCTGCATGGAGGAGAGACATCAACTTACTTAAAATGTTCACCTTGAACTGTCATATGTGATAAAAATAAGTTTTATTTTGTTCTTTATGTCACAGTACTGTGGGGTCTCTATTACAGTGGTGATATTCTAACGAGTACACTAATGATTTACTTTATTATGAACTGTGTAAATACTATTATCTTTGCAGCCAATTTTAGTTTCTTGTACAACTTTTTATCTTTCTGGAATTTATAATTGCCTTTTTTTTTCACTTGCTAGGTTTTCTGAATCAACAATTTATCCCAAATGCTCCAACGGGAATGGGAAAGCCCCTCTGAAGAATATTTCACATTTGGTCAAATATATCAGATCATCTATTAGTTTTGTTTTCCACTTTGAAACTCCTTCCTGGAGTCACCCTTCCTCCTATTCGGATCTGGACTGGCTTCTTTTTAGACCCGCTGCACTACTGTCATCTTGAAATTTCTCTTTACTCTCATCCCAGAACTTATTTTGCCTCTCTCCTGTGTCTGACTCCCTATTTCCAGAATTCCATATATTATTCTTTCTTAGTTTATGGCCATATTTTTGATAAAACATATCACCTAGTAGCTTCCTGTAAAATGATACATACAGAATACGTTTTTGAGACCTTTCATACACCCAAAATGTCTTCATTTTATCATTCACTTGATAGTTGATGCTTGAACTTCTAGATTGAAAATAATTTCCTCCGAATTCTGAAGGAATTAATCCATTGTTCTTTGGACACCAGTGTTGCTGTTAAGAAATCTGGTGCCATTTCAATTCCCAATCTTTTTACATGTGACCTTTATTTTTTGTTTATTTATTGTCTGAAAGGATTTAGGATATTCATCTTCCTCAGTGTTGTCCAATCTGACAGTAATATGTCTTACATTATTATGCGGGTCTTTTTTCAACCATCGTCCTCACTACTCAGTGGATCCCTTTGATCTAGAAATTTGTCTAGATTTCCAGAAGAACGAACAATCTTGTCTTGGAAGAAGTACAGCCAGAGTGCTCCTTGGAAGAGAGGATGGCAAGTCTTTGTCTCACGTACTTTGGACATGTTATCATGAGGGATCAGTTCCTGAGGAAGGATATCATACTTGGTAAGGTAGGGGGTCATTTAAAAAGAAGAAGATCCTGAACGAGATGGACTGACACAGTGGCTACAACAATGGGCTTAAGCATAGCAACAATTGTGAGGATGGCACAGGACCAGGCAGTGTTTTGTTCTGTTGTACACAGGGTTGCTCATGAGCAGAAACCGACTCGAGAGCAACTAACAACAACAACAGTTGATTACTAGCTGAAAGGTTGGCTGTTCGAACCCACCCAGAGGTACCTCAGTAGACAGTCCTGGTGATCTGCTTCTGAAAGGTCACAGCCTTGAAAACCCTATGGAGCCATTATACTCTGCACACAGGGGCTTAGCATGAGGATCCACTCAACAGCAGCTAACAACAAGAGTTCTGGGAAATTTTCTTATATTACTTCTTTGGTAATCTCCTCTTCACTTTTCTCTATAGTCTCCTTCTGGAACTCTTAGTTGTATATTTTACCTGCTGAACCAATCATCTAATGTTATTTCCCCTCTGCTATTTTCCATCCTTTTGCTTTTTATTTCTGCTCTTGGGAGATATTCTGTCTGTATCTTCTGGTCCTTCTAATAAAATTTGTTTTGTTTTGCAATCTTATTTTTTAATTTCCAAGATCTATTTCTTACTCTGTATTACTTTTTTATAGCCCCTATTCTTATTTTAGAAGCCCTAGTGATCCAGTGGTTAAGAACTTGGCTGCTACCCAAAAGGTCAGCAGTTCCACCAGCCACTCTTTGGGAACCCTATAGGGCAGTTCTACTCTGTCCTATAGGGTCACTATGAGTCGTAATTACTCAGTGGTAATGGGTTTTTCTCATTTTATGGATACAATATCTTCTCATTTCTTTATATATTAATTATAGGTGGGTTGGTCTTTTTATTCTATCTTCTTGTTGTTGAGAATATACGCAGCAAAACATATACCAGCTCAACAGTTCCCACATTTACTATTTAGTGACACTGATTATATTCCTTGAGTTGTGCAACCACTCTCACCCTCTTTTTCTGAGCTGTTCCTCCCCCCTTAACATAAATTCACTCCCCCTACGTTTCCTATTTAATCTTTCAAGTTGCACACACTTTTTGCTAGTTAAACTAAACTATTATTTGGTTTCAAAAAGACTTCAGGAGATATTTTTGGTTTAAGTTTTAAAGACTATCTAAGGGCAACAGTTTCAAGGGTTCTTTCAACCTTCGTGGCTCCAGGAAGTCTGAAGTCCATGAGAATTTGAAATTCTCTTCTGCATTTTTCCCCTTTAGATAAGAATTCGTCTACAGAATCTTTGATCAAAATGTTCCATAATGGTAGCTGGGCCATCCAGTTCTTCCAGTCTCATGGCAAAGGAGGCAGACGTTCACGGGGGCAATTAGGCACACATTTCATATCTTCCTTCTGTTCCTAATGCTCCCTCTTCCTCTGGTGCTCCTTCTTCCTCTGTTGCTCCAAGTGAATAGACACCAACTGATGTGCCTTAGATCCCCACTAGCAAGCTTTTAAAACCCCAGGCACTACTCAATGAAACAGTAGGTAGAACAGAAGCACTAAACATGTTATTAGATCAATTAATTGGGATGTCCCATGTAACCGTGCCCTAAACCTTCAAACCAAGAAACCAAATTCTATGAGGTATTTGCTTGTACATAAGCAGCCTCAGCAATTAACTTTTTGTCATTGTTGTAAATACATCTATAACTTTTGCCAGTTCAACTTTTTTAGAGGTGTAGAACTTATTGACAGTAATTACAATAATCTGCTATGCAGCACTACCCTTAAACACTACAATATTTCCATCACTGTTACCCCCATTTCCCTCTCCCTCCCACCCCTGATAACCACTAATAAATTCTGTTCTATACACATTTGCCTTTTCTTGTCTTTTTATATATGTGAGGTCATACAATATTTGTCCTTTTGTGATTGACTCATTTCACTCATCATAATGTCTTCCAGCTCCATCCATATAGTCGCATGCATCAAGACTTCATTTCTCCTACTGGCTGAGTAGTATTCTACTATATGTATGTACCACATTTTGTTTGTCCGTGCATCTGCTCGTGGACATTTAGGCTGTTTCCACCTTTTGGCTATCGTGAATAGTACTGCAGATCATTTTTGTACAAGTCTCTGTCTGCATCTCTGTTTTCAAGTCTTTTGGGTATACACCTAGGAGTGGAATTGCTAGATCATACGGTAGTTCTATTTTTAGTTTTCTGAGGAACTATCACTCTGTTTTCCACCATTTTGCATTTCCACAAGCAATAGGAAAGGATTCCAATTACCCTACATCCTTGCCAATATTTGTTATCTTTGATTTTTTTTTTTTTATCTTAGCCATTCCAGTGGGAGTGAAATGGTATCTCATCGTGGTTTTCATTTGCATCTCTCTGATGGCTAATGACGCTGAGCGTCTTTTCATGTGTTTGGCAGCCATTTGAATGTCTTCTTTGGTGAAATGTCTATTCACGTTCTTTGGCCCATCTTATGATTGGGTTACTTGTCTTTTTGTTGTTAAGTTGTCAGAGTTTTATATATATATTTTGGTTATTAGATTCTTGTCAAATATCTGGTTTCTGAAGATAGTCTCCCTTCGGTAGCTTGCCTTTTCACTCCTTTGCTAAAGACTTTTGATGAATAAGCATTTTTAATTTTTATGAGATTCCATTTATTTATTTTGTCTTTTGCTGTTTGTGCTTTTATTAGATAATACATTGATATAAACTAGGCCTGACAGTGTTGCCCAGCTGGGTTTGCTTTGTCTGTTTTGTGTTCTTCTTTTCTTTGCAATGACCACTTCTTTTGGTTCTAGTTTCTGCCTTTTTTGTTGAAGGATTTCTCCAAATGTCTTGTACTCATTGACTGTCTATTTAGAGCAATGCATTAAAAAGTTGACTGCAAGTTCTATTTTCATTGTGGGACAGGGGTGTTAACTAGTGGGCTTATTGCAGGAAGAATGGGTAGTAAGTCGGTTTTTTCATGTGGGACCTGTCAGTATCTGTAAGTCTTTTCTCTAGGACTACTCATGTTACCAAGAGAAAAGTTCTCCAGTATCCTGCCTGGGTCGATAATTACCTGGATGTTCCACAATCAGGGTAGGGGACAAGGGCTACAGAGTCTTACTGCTTAGTATGTATGTAAAACTTCATTAAATTCCTCTGTTTTAGGTTGAGCATTACACCCTTGTCCTCTGTTTGGTCCTTTGTTTTGGTATCCCTAAGTCCAGAACCTGTAATTTACTTCAATTTGTCTAGAAAATAAACTTCCAGTCTCCTTCAAATGTTTACTCTTGTTGTGTGGCGTAGGGGAAGGGAACTGAGGGTCTAGTTACTTTTACAGACTTTTGGCCAATCCCCGATTTTCAGCTCTATGCCCTACTCCAAAGCCTCTAATTTCAGAGCCTTTTTGAGATTCTGGGGGATGAATTGCCTGTTTCTTCCCAGTATCCACCTCCAACTCCTTTAAGGGCACTTAGTTTTCAGCTTCCTCCACCATACAAGTCGGCTGTAACCGGTCTGTTTGCTTTCTGTCCTCCAGAAATGTGTTGGTATCACCCATCTACAGTTGAGTTGCCTCTTTCCATGTTTACCATCACTACAGTGGGGTTTTAGGAGGTATTGACAGTAAACACACGTGTTCAATCCACCAAGTTCTAACCTGAAGTCTCATTAGCTAATCTTACAGATCAGGAAACTGCCCCAACAAATGAGCCTTTCTATCACATTTTAGTATTTAGAGCTTTTTTGTTCTTACAGACATATGTGGTTAGCTAAGATACTTTCCAATTATCTTAATGTTTATTATCATTTTCCTTTTTAATTAAAAAAAACTGATTCAAGACATCTTTTTACTAGATACCACAAAAGACTTGTAATTTATCTTTGGCCTTAAAAGATAGTATGATTAGAATACTAGATTATAATCAAACAAAGAAGATACAGATTTTTTTCATGCAACAAAGCTGGTATCAGTAAACCCTTCTTGCCACTTCAAATCTAACCTATGGCGGCATGAGCTGAAATGTATTTGTCTTAATAACTGCCAGGCATTTCCCAAGCAGGCCTATGAATACTGTATTAAAGCCATCGTTAATACCGGAGTCTTAGCTGTTTTGCTTCTAAAGATAGGCAAAAGAGGTATGATCAGGACATTTAAAAAATCAAGCGTATGTGCTTTTTTTCACATCCAGATGATCGTAACCTTTTCACTCCCATCCAAAGGTCACAAATCTGAAGATGCTTAGCCTGAAGATTTTAATCTTGAAGGCGGAAAACTCAGGACTTTCCCAAACACTAAATTCATAGTTACAGAAATAAATCACAAGAAAAAACACTAACATTGCACCTGTAATCTAATCCCACTCCAAAGGGACACATATTTGGGACCTGCTAATACTTTTAATTGCTCTTACTACTGCTCACGGCTTCCTTGCAAAGAACACCAAGGCTCTAACAGAAGAAAAAAGATTCCCATGGGAAAAAATTACTCTGTTTCTTGAGCTGGGTCCTAGCTACATGGATCTTCACTTCATAATCATTCATTAATCTGTATATGCATGTTTCAAAAGTTTTCTATGTGTTACATTTTATAATTTTTTTTATGTTAAAAGAAAGAGAAATAGATTAAAAGGTAGAAATTACTACATTCGTCATGAATCACACTGGCTAAATCTCAGTTGACCAGAGTTATTATACATACTGTCATGGATGAAGAGAAAAGTCACAATTTGCCTTTAAGAGTCTATATCAGTGTTACCCCAAATGTCAATAGTCATCCTTGTTGTTTTATGCAAACACTTTAAAAAAATTATTAAACTTTACATTTACCTTGCAGCCTATGTAGTTATATTCATGCCTCACATTTGCATAAGAATACTTATTTGCAAAGAGCTTTCACATGAAATACCTAGGAGACAGAGCAGGTATCATTTTTTCCCATGCTACAGATGAGAAAACTGAGGCACTCAGTTAATTAGTAAGGTCACACAAGTAGTGGCAGAATCAAGACTAATTCCAAGTACCCTAAGTTTAATTAAGAGCTCATTTTATGAACAGAAAAACTTCTCACTTTTCCAAAGGTCCAAAGTCAAAAACAGGATCTCAAAGCTGGTGGTCCTGGCAACCTTGACATCTGTGCATTTCCTGAAATTCCCAGCGGGATGGAGAGATTCACCAGGTATAGATGTGAAACTGAGTAACCAAGAACCTATGGTCAAACAGGTCTTAATCATTTCATTCACTTCTAGTTGACACAGCAATGTACCGGCTGCCTCAGGTTAGTTTAAATCAAATGCAGACAAGTAAATTATGAGTAACTGACAACCTGACGTTCAAGGGGAACGCCTCTTTTCCACTCCTCAGGGTTCCCTATCTACCCCTGGCCTCTTGCCCTACACACGTACCTCTCCACCAGCTGGCTGGTGAGTGACATCTGTGGGTCTGTTTCTTAGTCCTCAAATGGATGGAGTTTTTCTACCAAAGATACTGAGCATGAGAGACTGGCCTCTTTCTACCTGGACAGTGAAAGGTGAAATCTGGGTATTTCTGTTCTGCAGCCTCAAATCTTCTCTCTAGTGGGTTGTTCCAAAGTCTAGACTGGTTTACAAGCCCATTTTGGGGATTCATATCAAGCTCTGTCTTCAAATCTAGCTGTCATCAATAAAAAGTTAGTATCTTATTCATCTGCCGATTTTTATCTGTTTTATAATTAGTGGGGGAGAAGTGGTGCTTTTTATGGGTTTATGGGTCTCCTCAAAGACAGTATCACTTGCTTTTCAGAGTTATAACACAGAACACATGGACTGTATTCCCTAGCTCCCCTCGGGGGATTTCTGTGCCCACAAACACTGGTGTTCTAAGAACAGTGGGCAAACTGAATGGTGAGGAAGCTTTCTAAGATTTGGTTCAGTTTATACTTTTATTACTTCTCCTGCCCTGCCCTAGAGGACAAAATACTGAACTGAGATTCTGGGATCCTGGGTTCTTTCCAAAACCAGCTCTGCTACCGTTATCATCTGTGATCTTAGGCAAGTCTCAATTTTTCTAGAAAGTTTTTAAAATACTTTAGCTTCCTCATCTTTTAAATTAAGGAATAACTTTCTTATCTTTAAGGTACTTTCCAACTCTATGAACTACAAGTTCAGAAAGGATTTAGTAAGGGATTTCCGTAATTTCTGAAACAGACATTGACAATACACAATCATTTTGACACGCAGGTCTCAGAGTTCCTTGAGACCAATGACCTACGTCGTGTTTGTGCCACTTCACCACCCTGAAGCTCAGCCACACTTTGAATTCTCATCATCACTCAGAACCTATTCTGCCATGATGATACGATAATCTGAAAATTCCTTATCCCCTTCACTGCTAGCCCCAGGATTCCCTCTTTACACTTAGATATCTCCATTTCTTTCATTCTTGTTGACCCAGCCATTACACATTCCAATCTCACATCGCCTGCTCATTCTCCCAGCCCATCAACACTCTAGTTTCACTTGCCTTCCTACTCAACCCAGGGTCCATATGGAGTTGGCAGTCTCAGTGATACACCATCTCCACTTCCAGTTTTCTGAGCATTGCAGGAGAAAGCCATAAATGCATCTATTCTATCACAAGGTTAATGCTAAGCTCTTTTAGCAACTTGTCAGCCCCTCATTACCTCTGGCTCACTGTTCCACTCAGATTCACAACTGTTCCAAACTTTTCCACTCTCCTCTACCTCTCAACTTTGCTCCCCACTCTCAACTTGTGTTCAGCAAATCAACTGATTTGCTGTTTTTTCAACTGAAGATAACCAATCCATTTCAAGTGTAGCTGGACTCTCTCACAGCTTCCAACTTTCCCCTCTACATCTCAGAATTTATCCTTGCCTTTATTTAACATCTCTTTTTCCCTCTATGTCACATCCATGGATAATTTTTTTATCTGTGTTATCATCAGGGTAATCAAATGATTTATTATCCAAAAGGCACATTATTTGTAATTAAGCTGGAATGACAAGTGTCAATACGGACTGTTGTGGGCAACCGTTATGCATGGCCACCCTATCTTTCCCTCATCCCTCCTACTTGGGGAGAAGCCTAGTTGCATTAATTACCTTCCTACCTCTCCCCTCCCTTGATCATTGGTCCCTTCCTCTCCACTGACAGCCACTCTGCCCACAAACATTTTTGGGCCTTCCACATAGGTTTTGTTTTTAAGAAAGTTTCACTGGCATGCTCATCACCTCAAACTATTTCCATTTCTGCTTTTCCCAGTTCAGACTCAGAGTTTACATTTGCTCTCTCCATTTCCTTCCCACTCAGGCTCACCTCAATTCCTTGCAGGCTGACTTCTATCCCCACTGCCCAAATGACCCTAATCCTCAAAGACTATGAATAATAGGTTTATTGCCAAATATAATGAACTTTTCTAAATATTTAGGTTGTGAATGATTTCATTCTACTTAGATCAACAATCAATGTCCATGAAAGCAGCAACCAAGAAATCAAATGAGGTACTGCACTGTGAAAATCTGCTGCAAAAGACCTCTCTGAAGTTGTAAAAGAAAAGATCTCACTTTGATGACCAAGGTACACGTGACCCAAGCTGCGGACTTTTCAAATGTCTCATATGTATATGAAAGTTGGGTAGTAAAAAAGGAAGATAGAAGAACTGACGTATTCAAACTGTGGTGTTTGTGAATTATACTGTATATACCGCGGACTTCCAAAAGAACTAACAAATCTGTCTTAGAAGATATATAACCAGAATGTTTCTTACAAGCACGGATGTTGAGACTTTGACTAGCTTACTTTGGACGTGTCATCAGGAAAGACGAATAATTAGAAAAGGACATCATGTCTGGCAAAGGAGAGGGCCAATGAAAAGCAGCGAAACCTTCAATAAGATGGATTAACAGAACAGCTGCAACAATGGACTGAAACATACCAATGATCCTGAAGATGGGGCAGGACAGTGCAAAGTTTCATTGTGTCATACATAAGGTCACCATGAGTTGGAGATAACTCAATGGCAACTAATAGCAACACACCCGTATCAGCCTCATCCAAATTCTCCTTCTTCACCTATCTTCATGCTATCTTTCCGTTGTTCTCCTGTGTCTTTCTTCTTGGCATCCCATCTTCCTTCTTATGTCCGCCTCCAAGACTACACATATTGGTTTCCTCAAGGCTCTACCCCAGGCCTTTTATTTTTCTCATCTATACCTGAACCATTCCAACAGCTTCCCCACTACCCTCCATAAGGATACCTCCAAATTTTTCTCTATTTTTAATAGCCCCAATCCATCTGGATGGTCCACAGACACACAAAAAAGTTAACACATCTATGATGGTTAATTTTGTATGTCAACTTGGCTACACTACAGTGCTGAGTTATTTGGTCAAACACTAGTCTAGATGTTGCTGTGAAGGTATTTTGTAGGCGTGATTAACACTTACAATCAGTTGACGTTGAGTAAATGAGACTACCTTTGATGTGGTTGAGCCTCATCCAATCAAATGAAGGATTTAAAAGCAAAAACGGAGGCTTCCCAGAGAAAAAGGAGTTCCGCCTCAAAATTGCAACATCAACTCTTCCCTGAGTTTCCAAACTGCCAGCTTGTCCTATGGATTTCAGACTCATTAACTTCTACAAACGCATCAGCCAATTCTCTGGAGAAACCTGGTTGATACAATGTCCAAGGTCATGCTTGTAACTGTGGTTGTTGTTAGGTGCCATTGAGTTGGTCCCAAGAGAAGGAAACACTGCCCAATCCTGCATCATCCTCACAATCTTGTTATGTTTGAGCCCACTGTTGCAGCCACTGTGTCAAGCATGTCATCGAGGGTCTTCTTCTTTTTCGCTGACCCTCTACTTTACCAAGCACAATGTCCTTCTCCAGAGACTGGTCCCTCCTGATAACATGTCCAAAGCATGTGAGACGAAGTTCTGCCATCCTCACTTCCAAGGAACACTCTGGCTGTATTTCTTCCAAGACAGACATGTTCATTCTTCTGGCAGTCCACGGTATATTCAACATTCTTCGCCAACACCATAATTCAAAGGCATGAATTCTTTGGTCTTCCTTATTATTCACTGTCCAGCTTTCTCATGCATATGAGGCAACTGAAAATATCATGGCTTGGGTCCGGTGCAACTGAAAATATCATGGCTTGGGTCAGGTCTTAGTCCTCAATGTGACGTCTTTGCTTTTTAATACTTTAAAACGGTCTTTTGCGGCAGATTTGCCCAATGCAATACATTGTTTGATTTCCTGACTGCTGCTTCCATGGGTGTTGATTGTGGATCCAATGAAATGAAATCTCTGACGTCAATCTTTTCTCCATTTATCATGTTATGTACTGGTCCAGTTGTGAGGATTTTTGTTTTCTTTATGTTGAGGTGTAATCCATACTGAAGTCTTTGATCTTCATCACTAAGTGCTTCAAGCCCTCTTTGCTTTCAGCAAGCAAGGTTGTATCATCTGCAAATCGCAGGTTGTCAGCGGGTCTTCCATCAATCCTGATGCTTCATATAGTCCATCTTCTTCCTAAAGTCCAGCTTCTCGGACTATTGCTCAGCATACAGATTGAGTAAGTATAATTAAAGGCTACAACCCTGATGCACACCTGTCTTGATTTTAAACCACGCAGCATCCCCTTGCACTGTTTGAACAACTGCCTCTTGATCTATGAATGAAACTTGTAATTACCTCCATTAATGGGAAAAATATTTATTCATTTATTTATTTTACTTTAAAGAACAGAAATTTATTGTCTCACATATGTGTAGGAGTCTGAATTCAGCTTGTCAGTAGGGCCATGGTCTATCTGTCTGCTCTGGGGGAAGATGCTTCTTTATCTCTTACAGCTTCTAGTAGCCCCAGATGTTTGTTGTCATTTTTTGGCTTTTAAATGTATCTTTACATGGTGCCTTGCCCCTGTGTGTCTCTCCGTATCTGTTTCCCTTTTCTATGTAAGACATGACTCCGAAGGGATCAGGAGTCACCTTACTCTGGTATGACCTCCATAACTTAACCAATAGCATCTTCATAGAAATGTACTATTCTCACAGAAGGTCACAATCACAGGTACAGGGATTAGGACTTGAACATGTATTTCTAGGGGACACAATTCAATGCATAACAATATACGATTTTGAAAATCTTTGCACAGCCTTATTTGTAATCTGTATTTCTTCTACAGTAAGGTGTCTTTTCAGATCTTTGGCTCATTTTTTAATTGGGTTGTTTCTTATTGTGGAGTTTTTTTTACTACATTTTATTTGTTGCTGATTTGATTGCATACTACTTACAGGTGCTTTATCAGCAGCCCTTCCTGACTCCTATTTCAATTCCTGCCATCATCTAAGACACTCAGCTGCCATCTTTGACTTCTCCCTCAACTCCCACATCCAATTAGCCATTGAGTCCTGCTGCACCTACTTCTGCACTGTTTCGCCCAGCCTCCTGCTCCCACCCTAACTTAGGCTCTCGCTGTTTCTCTTCAAGAGACTACTTTTATAGCTTCCTAACTGAGACCACCCCTGGCTCCTCTGATGCAGATTAATCTTCTTAAAGCATAGTTTTGATCACGTCATTTCTCTACTTAAAACATATTGGACGGTTTCCTACTAAATATCATTTCTCTACTTAAAACATATTGGACGGTTTCCTACTAAATAAATCCCAGGCTCCTTACCTCAGTGTTCAAGATGCTTCACAATTTGGCCCTAACCTTCTCGTGCAGCCTTCTCTCCCATTATACTGCCTCCAGGCACTTCATCCTCTAGCCTAACCACAATGCCCTCCATTCCTAGATATACTCCCTCCTTCAGGAGTTAGTATAGGCTGGTCGCCACATCTCCGTCAGCTGAAGTCCTACCAATTCTTTAATGCCTTGCTCAAAACTCCCTAATTAAGGTCTTCCCCCAATTTTTCTGGCTAGATAGTGTTTTCCTTCTCTGAATTCACAAAGTATTTTTCTTTATGCCTCTAACAGTTCTTCCACATAATATAGCCTTTGGTTATCCGCCTTATGCTCCCATCTTGATTTTTAAGCCTCTCAAAGAAAGTCTTTGCTTAATTCTTATACTCTTCATGTTGTTGTTGTGTGCCACTGAATTGATTCTGACTCATAGTGACCCCGTGTGACAGAGTAGAGCTGTTCCATGGTGTTTCCTAGGCTGTAATCTTTACGGGAGCAGATCGCCAGGTCTTTTCTTCCACGAAAGGGCTGGTGGATTCAAACCATTGACCTTTTTGGTTAGCAGCCAAGCACTTAACCATTGTGCCACTAGGACTCCATTACGCTTCTTATACTCCCTTATGTATAGAAGTTGAATGATAGGTTGAAACATTTAAGTTAACTTTGTATCTGTCATATAGCATACAAAATAATGCAAAGGTACTTAATATTATCAAAGTTCACTGACTCAAGTTATCTGGAAAGCCTAGAAACTAACAATTTTGCAGTTCTTGTTAGATCGAAGATATATTAATCATTTTATTTAAATTAAAATAGCAGGAAAATTATACATCCTTCATTGGTTCCTAAAACTAGAGTGGGACAAGATCTTAGAGACCATCTAACTTTCCTTAGCACATCCCCATCACCAACTGTCCAGCTGAGACAACTGAAGCTTTTAGAGACTGAGCTTCCTCCATGGTTGCATTTCAGTAGCAATAGTTATAGCAGCTACCATTTATTAATGGCCTAGTCTACAAGACCATCACTGTCAGTTTGTCATACTGTGGTGGCTTGCATGTTGCTATGATGCTGGAAGATATGCCACCAGTATTTCAAATACCAGCAGGGTCATCCACGGGGGACAGGTTTCAGAAGAGCTTCCAGACTAAGACAGACTAGGGAGAAAGGCCTGATGATCTACTTCCAAAAATTAGCCCAATGAAAATCTTATGGATCACAACAGAATACTGCCTGACTCATTTGCCTTGGTCATGCCATCAGGAGGGATCAATTGCCAGAGGCCATCGTGTTTAGCCAAGTACAAGGCCAACAAGGGCAAAGGAGACCTTCAGTGAGATGAATTGGCAGAGTGACCACAACGACAGACTTGAACATACCAGTGATCATGAGAATGATGCAGCCAGGCAATGTTTTGTTCTATTGTACCTGTGGTCATCCTGAGTTGGAGTCAATTGGAGAAGGCAGGTAACTAAACCAAAGCATATCACAGGAACTGAACATACTACGACCCAGTTCGCAACAATCTTTCAAGGTGGGTGCTATTACCCCCATTTTAGAGATGAAGAAATGAATGCTCAAAAATATTAAGTAACTTGCCACAGAGCTCTTTACATTGGAAATGGAGATGAGTTTCAACTCCAGTTCTGTCTGGTGCAAAGTCCAGGCTTTTTCTAAAAGCAAGATCTACCAAATGTCCTGACTCCTGACTCTTAATTGTTTCTCCAACAAATAGTTATGCCAAATGAGCAGGCATGCACACTGACAAGTTTTAAGCCATTTTATTTCAAATTTTGGAGGCATGAAAATTAAACACCATTGTAGATTAATTACTATAAAAGTTGTAAAGTTAATTTCAAGGTTAATTACTGCCAATATCCACATTCATTCATCAAATATTTCTTCAATCTGGGAAAAGAAATATTTTTTCCTACTTTTTTGACTCCTAAATATTTTTTCCTACTTTTTTGACTCCTAAATATTTTTTCCTACTTTTTTGACTCCTAAATATTTTTTCAACTTAAAATACATTTGCCCGGCCACATTCAACAAATTTTGGGGGAATATGTAGACATCAAAGGTACAATGGTACAAAGTTGAATAAGACGTAATTTTACTACCTGAGAGTTCACAAGTAAGAGGCAGACCAATAACTAATGGTAGAACTATTCCTTCCATACCTAGGAGAACTCTTGCTAATTCAAGGACTTTCAACAACTTGAGCCCTAAGTGGGAGTCAGGACCTAAAAACCAAAACCAGTTGCCACCAAGTCAGTTCTGACTCAGGGCGACCCCACATGTGTCAGAGTAGAACTGTGCTGTTTTCAATGGTTAATTTTTCACAAGTAGACCACCAGGCCTACCAGGTCTTTCTTCTGAGGTGCCTCTTTCTTCTGAGGCATACTGGAGGGTGAGGGGTGAAGGGGGCATTTGTCTCTGGGCGGAAGTTCAAGGAGGTGCTAGATGAGGCACGGGATGACATTCCGAGGCATCACAAATATGAAATGTGCCTGACTGAGGCAGCCAGACAAGCAGGAGTAAGGCGTTTTTGTCGATGTCTCATCACTGTCAACATCGATTCATTCTGAAATGGGGGGGTGGGGCACATCTTAGAGGTTTCCCCTGGGTGCTCATGACCATTACCCTTGCTAAGCCTCTGTAAGCCTCCAGTTTTTCTCTGAGTTAGCAGCCGAGTGTGTTCACCGTCTACACCACCTAGGGACTCCAGGAATCAGAATGCCTGGTTTTAATCCTGGCCCTTACTGTGCCTTGGTTTCCTCCGCAAAGGGATTAATAAAAAGGAATGAATTGTGCCAAGCAATTTTAAGGTTCCTTTTATCTCTAAAATTCTATCATCTCTGAACTCACTCTTGCCGTTAGACTTCTGAAAATGATCACAGCTACTCTTACGAAAAGGAAACTGCTAGACGCTCACTTTTCTTCAGCAGTGACTTGGAGGTACTAAGTTCTGAACATACTGCTCCAAGACTGAAGCTGGTTAATATGCTTCCCAAGTTTCTTATTTATAACGATATAACATTCATTAAAGTTAACCCCATAAGGGGGTACCATTAAACACAATATTTGAATACTTTTTCCATTATATCGCTGACTTATAACTTTCATTCTTTACAACTAAGTCATTTAAGATGCTTAAGATACAATTTTAAACACCACCTTTTATCCACCTGTCTGCAGAAGTAAGTTATTGACGTTAACAACAATAACAAATAATCAATTAAGGCTTCCTAAGAGATGGAACTCTTACATTCATTTAGTTAAATTAATACTTCTTTTAAGTGCTACCTACCATGAACCTTTCCAAACTGCAGCTAAATGTGAAGATGGTGCACTGGGAGTGGTGAGGGAGGGATAGAGAAATGTCAATATTTCCAATATGAGTGGAGACATACAGTACCATGGAAATTTGACTTTGTTGATTCCATTTCAGTATCCTACATTTTTATTTTTCCACTAGCACAGATAATGTTTTTAATCATCCATTGGTTTATACAGTAACCCACTTCCTCTTGACAAGGCTCCAGATGCCTTATTTTCCTTCACACTACTTAAAACATGATGCTCAATCAAACCCTCCAGCGCAGGGCAGAAAGTGAATCAATCAAAAGTAACTGTGAATTTGAACTGTCAGACAGTCTTACAAGAAATCAGGGAAAAGGGCAGAATCTTCTGAATGGCAATTAACAACATTCGTTCACTAGTCAACAAATACTGACTGACTGGGCCCTGGTGGCACAGTGGTAGAGCATTTGGCTGCTAACCAAAAGGTCGGCAGTTGGAACCCACCAGTCGCTCCTTGGAAACCCTATGGGGCAGTTCTACTCTGTCCTATAGGGTCACTATGAGTAGGAATCATCTCGATGGCAAAGGGTTCGGTTTGGTTTTAGTTTAATCCATGCCAGGCACTGTTCCAGGTGCTAAGCTCAACACAGTGAACAAAACAGACAAAAACCCCTGCCCTAGCGAAGCTTACAGGAGTCCCTCGGTGGTGCAAAGGCTTAAAGCGCTGGACTAGTGACCAAAGGTTGGTGGTTCAAACCCACCCAGAGGCAGCTCAGAAATAAGGCCTGGTGAGCTGCTTCTGAAATGTCACAGCACTGAAAACACCATGGAGCAGTTCTACTCTGCACACATGGGGTCTCCATGAGTTGGAATCAACTCCACTAGCAACGAACAACAGTGGAGTTTACACTGTAGTCGGAAGACTCAGGACCCAAACAACGCACAAACAAAATAATTTCAGGGAGCGATTAAATGCTATGAAGAAAATAAAATAGGACTATAGGGTGGTAACTGGGGGGAGGGATGGAGAGCTACTTAAGGTGATCAAGAGGGCCTCTTGGAATAGATGGCATCTGAGCTGAGTCCCAAACGATGAGAAAACGTACCTCTTAATCCTGCAAGGGTGGGGTGGAATGGGAACGAAGCCAGTTAGTCATTAAGGACCATCACAGTGGGAAAACGTCTACAGTCATGAATGGCAAACTAGTTCGCTTTTAGAATTTGGCTAAAAATCGTTGAATAGGACTCCTCTACTGAAGAAGCTACTTATTCTCCTTTAAAGGTTTACTTACTTTTTCATTTTTTGCTGATCACTTTAGGGGTGCTTAAAGAAAGGCAATTACTGAAAGAATTCCTTCGGAGCTCCGACAGCTTACTTGACACCATTCAAATTCTGAATGAGACAAGACCCAGCCCTGCAGCGAATCAGGGCTTCTCCGCCGACTCATTAATGCAGCCAGGTTGAAGCTTGTAATCTTTCCAAGAACGCGAAACAAGCCTTGGAAAATCTTGGGAGCCTGACCCTCAAAGTTACTGTGGAAGGAATGAAAAAGCAAAAAACAAAAACGCCGCCCTTTTGCACTAACTCTCCCCCGCCTCTCTAGGCGTCATCACTGCAGAAGGGCCGCTCTTTCCCGGGTCAGAGGCACACGGCGAGTACGCGCACGTGTGTGTACCCCGCATGAATCATCCGCGCTCGGTCCGCGGGGAGATGATTCATTCAGCGCCTTGGAGCTCCCGGCCACAGGTTCGGGGCGTACTATGACGGCCGCACACGCAGCTTCCTTAATATTAAACAAATGTTTCAAAGTACAAACGCCTGCAGCCAGAACGTGTAGATCCAGGCAAGCCGGCGGAGGGGAAACAGCACGTTTCGGCCTCGGCCCGAGTGTTCCCGGGGCAGGAAGGGGACAGGCGGGCACGTTCGCCCTCCACGGCCCGGCACGAGCACGGGCGGCGCCCGCAGGGGGCACCGAGGGCGCACAGGTGGGTCCCCGCCGGGCCCCGCGCTTCCTCCCGCCCCTCGCGGAAGGCCAACTCGCCCTCGCCAACGCGCCTCCCGCTCGCCCCTTCTTCCCTCGCCGTGACATCTTATATAATAACCCCAGCTAATCAAAACGGAAGCGACGCGCGCTGCCGGGGCCCGTCTCCTGGCCCAGAGCAGATGCTCACGCCCCGAACCCGCGGCCCCCGAACTCGGCGCCGGGGCGCGCGGCTCCCACACTCCCGGGCGGGCGAAGGGCCCGAGCGCCGCCTCGGCTCGTCCCTTCTTGGTGAATGCGCTGCTGTTGCCGGTCCCCGTCAGGAAGCCGCGAGCGTCACAAACTGCGTCAGCTTCTTCAAACACATTTCATGGTCTCCCTCCAGCCAGGGAGCCGGCTGCTCCCGTGGCGGGGCCGCGGCCGGGGCTGGAAGGGGCCACTCTAGGGAGGAGAAAGTTCCTCGGGGCCCTCCCCTTCCCCGCACAGCGCCCGGCCCCGCCGCGCCTTCAGCCCCTTTCCCGCGGCCGCCGCGCTCCTGGCGACGCTCCCTCAGCAGCGCAGCCCACGAGCCCGCACCAATGTCACGTTGGGCAACTTGTGTCCCCAGGGGGCCGAGCGGCCCCCTCCCGCCCCGCCCCGCGCCGGGGGCCTCCCCCGCTCTCCCTCCTGGCCCAGCGGAAAACGGCGACGCCAGAAACTTCCCCGGGCCCCGCTGGGCGGGGAATCAGCCTCGATCTCCGCGCATCGCCCTTACCTTGCTCTCCAGAGGCCACGATCCGGGCGGGCCGCGCGTGGCGCGTGGTGCGCGCGCGCGCGTGGGGCGGTAGGTGAGGGAGCCCGCGCCGGCGGGGCGGGGCGGGGCGGCGGGGCGGCGGGGCGGCGTGGGGGGGCGAGCGGCGCGGGGCGGGAGGCTGGGCCGGCCCGGCCGGCGCGAGGAGAGCGGAACCCGCGGCAGCGACCGCGGCGGGCGCGGGGCGAGTGCGCGGAGGGGGCGGAGGAGTTGCCGTGGGTTTGTTTACGCATTGCTGCCCGGCTCGGGGCACAGCCCGCACTCCCTGATTGGACACAAACTGGGGCACAGCCTCTCGCCGCCGCCTGCCGGGCCTCCTCCAGCCGCCGCCGCGCAGCTCCCGGAGCGCCCTGCCTGGCACGGCCCGCGGCGGCTGCCCAAGGCGGCCGTCGAGCTACGCGTTTGCCCAGGGCTCAGAATCGCCCACCTGTAGTGGCCCGACCTTGGCAAGGGGAAATCCAAAACTTCTGAGACTGTAGACGTTGTCTCATGCAGCCGCAGAAGGGACACTTTTTTTTTTTCTTTTCCATGGACGGAGAAAGCTTGCCCTTGAATGGGTAGAAATGCAGCTCAAATATACCCCTTTGGCGGCGGTCAAGCCGAGGTTTCCTGTACAAGCTGCCTCAGGAACGCACTGTTCGGTCCCCTTCCTCCAGGTTGTTTCCTATCTGTCCTCCGCTCAGCGCTTAAAAGTTGCCATCCCAGATGTGACCTTGCCACACTGATGCTCGAGATCCTTCGATGACTCTCCATGGCCTCAAGCCCCAGTTCCTTAGCCTCAGAACCCCCCATCCCCATGCTGCTCCACGTTTCATCCTCCTCTCCATCCCCCACTCTTCCCTAAAGCACCTGTCTGTAGACAGCACCTCAAATGCCTCTGTCCTTCCACACTTGATTTTGACTCCACGCTCCTCTTCTGCCAGAAAATCCAGTAGTTACTTCCCCCACCTGTCAAATCCCTGCTCCTTGTAACTCAGTTTGTGTACCAACTCCGTGCAGCCTCCCTGGACCCCAAGCAGAATCCCTGCTTGTGGCTGGCATCATTCTGACTTGGGGGGTCAGTCGTGTGCCTGCTCTGGCTCCCCAGTAAATTGTGGATTCCTTCAGAATAGAAGCCTGATTTTACCCAGCTGTGAATACGGGAAAGATGAAAGCTGTAAAAATAAGATTGTCTTTGAGTGTCTGCAGCTCCTGGTCTCCTGATAGACCAGCCCACAGACCTCATCTTGCAAAAAGCAACACTTCCAAAAACTGAAAATGTCTTCCATTTTTCCTGTGTCTCTGTGTCTTCTCCCCACCACACCTAGGTATGTGTCCTTCATACTCATCATGAGCACCTGATAACCCTTGGGTGGATAGAATTGAATGTTCCCTAAGCCAAGGCCCAAGGGATCAAAGTGAATAGAGTAAATCATGAACGAATAGATATGAATCCAGTCATTTTACGGATAATTCCTAGGTTTCAAGTCTCCCTTACACTGGACAGCTAGTGTGGATTTCTCACTCAGATAAAACATGGGAGAAGTGAACCCTGACTCCTGGGATGGCTGGATTTCTTTCTCTTTGGAGGCACTGTTTCCAGTTCTATTGGGAAAGATGTGATTGAACTCTGGGGGTGAATCCAAGTGAAAGGAAAGTTTTCCTTCTCAGATAATTCAATAGTGGTAATGTAATGCAGTGAATTAGTTACAAAGGTGTTAGAAGAACTGGAAGTGAAGCCAAGGGAAGGTGAGGCAATCCTGAGATTAGCAGTTGCTGGAAGCACGTCCTCCCCTTGGGCTGGAGGGACAAAGGGAGGAAGCTACCAGACCATGAAGGACATGTCCAGTGGGAGCTGGAACCATGAAGGATGCACAGCTACTGCTGGAGACGCTTCCTCAAGCAGAGAGAGGGGGAGAAATACCCTGGCTTCTCCCTTGCCACCCTCCAGTGTCTCTCCAGGGCCACCCACTGGTAGAAAACAGGAGAGTCCAGTAGACCAGAGGACAGGGGACAGGAGTCAGAACCCCTATAATACAGACCAGAACAGGAAGAAAGACTGGATCTGAGCACAGTGGCAAGTGACTGGTACTATACCCTTGGGTGCTACCTACACAAGTTGCTTCTGGGACTCTACCTTTAGGTGGAATTCTGCAGGGACAGCTCAGAGTCTTCTTCTTGAGCCCCAGAAATCCCATGTTCTTTCTTCTCCCTCTTTGTCCTTTAGCTTCGTTTTCCCCTTCTATCCTTCTCTCTTCTACCGCCACTCCCTTACATTTCCTTTTCTCCCCAATATTCTCTATCTGTGGCTCTCATTTTTCTCCTCGTGTTCCCATATATCTCCTCCTTTTTTCCCCACTGGATCTCTTCTCATTTTACTTGTCTTCCTCCTCCCTAGGTGTCTTAGTCATCTAGTGCTGCTCTAACAGGAATACCATAAGTGGATGACTTTAACAAGCAGAAGTTTATTCTCTCACAGCTTAGGAGGCTGGAAGTCCAAATTCAGGGTCTCAGCTCCAGGGGAAGGCCTTCTCTCTCTGCCGGTTCTGGGGCAAGGCCCTTATCATCAATCTTCCCCGATCTAGGAGTGTCTCTGCACAGGAACCCTGGGTCCAAAGGATGCGCTCTGCTCCCCGCGCTGCTTTCTTGGTGGTATGAAGTCCCCATGTCTCTGCTCAGTTCTCTCTTTTATATCTCAAAAGGGATTTACTTAAGACGCAACCTAATCTTGTAGTTTGAGTCCTGCCTCGTTAACATAACTGCCGCTAATCCCACCTCATTAACATCAGAGATAGGATTTACAGCACATAGGAAAATCACATCAGATGACAAAATGGTGGACAATCACGCAATACTGGGAATCATGGCCTAGCCAAGTTGATACTCATTTTGCGGGGGCACAATTCAGTCTATAACACCAGGCAAGAAGGACGGCAGCCTTCTTCAGCCTGAAGGAGATGACCAGGTTCCTATCGTAGGTAAGGAGACTGGGAGCTACCTCTAGGCACAGTGCCAGACATTTTACATATGTTACTGCATTTAACCCTTACCTCACACCTACTAGCTAGGCACCATTGGATATACTTTTGGTGGGTTTACAATTGCCTGTTGCAGGGAAAGCTTTGTTAGTGCATATCACCAAAGAACACCAAGCCCTCCTGTAATTCAGTGTGTCCAAACTTTCAAAAAAAAAAAAAAAAAACTGTGATGAAAGTGTTTTCTTAAGTTTCTTTATCTGTATATGTCTCCCTGTACCCTTTCTTCTATCCTACATCTATTCTTTTCCTTAGCCTAGATATTTCCTCCAGGTCCAACCCCCAACAGTCTAACACACCCCCACTCTAAATCTCCAAAGATTCAGAATGGCTACTTGGAGGAGGTAGCATGGCAGCGGCTTTTGAAGACTGGGTAGAACTTCAGTAGATGGAGGTTGAGGAAAGGCATTCTTGGTAGACAGTAAATACTGTGGTCCAACTTGACTGAAACGTGGAAAGTTTAGAAAATGAGTCCATATTTCAGAAATTTGACTCTAGATCTCAGTTTTCCAAGATAGACTGCTCAGACACACAGATCGACCATAAAAAGGTGTAATAAATATAAGTACAATTCATAAAATTAAAATCCTAACTTTTTAGAGCCAGGGAGGAGTTTAGGCATTGTCTGGCCCAATATATCCATTCTAAGTAATGGAACTGAGGCCCAAAAGACTCAGTGACTTGAATATCATGGTGGTTAAGCATTAACTGCCTGTATTCAGCTTTCAGCTTTAACAAATATTAGATTATATGACTTTGAACTTCTCTGTGATTAAGTTTCCTCATCTATAAAATAGGAAAACAGTAGACTCTACCTCAGTAGATTGTGAGAATTAAATGTGTTACAAGTAAAGCATGTAGCACAATACTTGGTATATAAAACAAAATAAAACCTGTTGCCGTAGAGTCAATTCTGATTCATAGCAACCCTATAGGACAGAGCAGAACTACCCCACAGAGTTTCCAAGAAGCGGCTGGTAAATTAGAACTGCCTACCTTTCGGTTAGCAGCCAAGTTCTTAACCACTGTGCCACCAGGGCTACCCTGACATATAGTCATTACTTAATAAATATAGGGGGATATTATGATTGCCCATGGCTATCCAGCTAGTAAATACCAGAGCCAGAGCTGGTTCCCTATTCAGTGTCCTCTCCATTACTTGAAGTTACGGTCCTTGTTGAATGCTCCTCTGGTTTGCTGTTTAAAGATGTTTTCAGTTATCTTTCTAGCTCAAATTCCTCTACCTTTCCTGCTACCTACTCCTGCCACTCCTGGTTTCCACCAGTAGCCTCAGTAATGCTGACACACTTTGAAGATCTGGGGGCTAGAGGAAAATCCATGAAAAATTAGTAATGCTCATGTGTTTCATAGTCAGCGATACCATTTCCAAATTCTGACATAGTAAAATTTCACTAATTTAAATGGCAAAGGACCATTGTTGAATTCAACGGGTTTGAATTACCTGTCTTTCTTCAGCCTAGACAATGTCAAACCTACCAGCTTAAATTTTAGTAGATCTTTAGGTAATTCACTGGGACCAAGAAAAAGCTTGCCTTTAATTCAGAGTGTCCAAACCTTCAACATAACTGTTTTCATGGATTGAATTGTGCCACCCCAAAATATGTGTCAACTTGGTTAGGCAGTGATTCCCAGTATTGTGTGGTTGTCCTCCATTTTGTGTTTGTAAGTTTCCTATGTGTTGTAAATCCTAATCTCTGCCTGTAGTTATTGAGGCAAGATTAGATTATGTTAAAGAGGATTCGGGTGGGATTGTAACACCCTTTACTAAGGTCACATCCCTGATCCAATGTAAAGAGTGTTTCCCAGGGTGTGGCCTGCACCACCTTTTATCTTACAAAGGATAAAAGGAAAGGGAAGCAAGCAGAGAGTTGGGGGCCTCATACCACCAAGAAAGTGGTGCCGGGACCAGAGCACATCCTTTGGACCTGGGGTTCTTGCACAGAGAAGCTCCTAGTCCAGGGGAAGATTGATGAGAAGGACCTTCCTCCAGAGCCGACTGACAGAGAAAGCCTTCCCCAGGAGCTGACATCCTGAATTTGAACTTCTAGCCTACTTGACTATGAGAAAATAAATTTCTCTTTGTTAAAGCCATCCACTTACGGTATTTCTGTTATAGCAGCACTAGATGACTAAGACAACTATAATGGAAGAAAAAAGTCTTTTCTGTCCATCCACTTTTCCTGTCTAAGTCCCCGGTCCCACTTTTTAAAACTCCCCAAGTCCCATGACCTCATGTAGTCCACTCTCTCTGGACTGTAGGAGTCTTGAGGCAATGAACCACGACTTATTATTTTCCCTCTAGAACCCACTCAGTGTCTGCAGTATAACAAGCACCTATGTGTTGTTGAATTGAATGACTCAAGCTATGCCATACATACCAAAAGGATGCCTTCCTCCTCCCCCTTCAAATCTTTGTCTCCTCAATTGACTGTTCCTAGCTAGTTGTCAGCCTGCTGGAAAGCATGACAGCAGCTGAATGTGAAATAAATATGCATTTTACAATACAAAATACATTCAACAGGGTTTATTTTAATGGTGTAAATCCAGGCAGAATTTTAAGAGGGTCAGGAAGACATTTTTTGGGCAGCTGGAGTTTCCCAACACCTTCTCATCACAGCACACAAACTGAAGCTTCTATCTCCTATAAATAAAATCTATTTGACTTTCATTGTTACACATTTTACTTTAGATTTCTTAAGTTATCTTGTAAACTGCCTTTATTCTATATTTGGCTATATTCATTATTCTAAGTCATTCCTTAAAATGTCTTAAAAGTAATAATCTTTAAAAAAAAGTCAATAAAAGTCTCATTTTTCTCATTTACTTCAAAGCCAGACTAATGACCTAACACCTTTGGTCACTAAATGCCTCCTTAATCCCTGAAATCTTCCTTCTACTTCCTCTAATGCTTCCTTTATGAAGCTGGAAGAAATATAAAGGATTCTAGATCAACTCCTCATTTTATGAAAAAGAAAACTGAGGTATAGAGATGATAGTGGCAAAATCTTGAGTGCCCCAAAGGCTTATCCCATGCTCCGTCCCCTACCACGTGTCTTTAAAATACACCTAAAAGCAGACTTCCCATTGTCAACTCTCCTTCTTCCCTATTTCTGTCAGTGGTCATGGTCCTTTAGATTTTTTAGGGTTAAAGTGGGTGATCTTTGACTCCTCCCTCTCTTTAGCCTCCTTTTTCTCCGCTTCAGGATATCTTTCTGACTTGTCTTTCTAATTTGAACTGTCCTCTGGTTCAGGACATTTTCTCTTCACAACAGTGTCACTGTAATAGGTTGCTAATGGTTTCACTCTCTCCGATATCTTCCTCTTACACAAAATGAACCTAGCAGAACCACCGTGATATAAAAAAAAAATTTTTATAGTTATAATGAAATGGTGTCATTTGCCATACAAAATCAAATTCAACTTGCATTTGGACTGCCAATAAGATACAGGTTTATTATTGCCAAGCCTTCCCAATTCTGAAGCATATACTAGTGGCATTGCACAAGTTATTTTATTGTTGTTATTTGTAATCATTGTCATCACCTTAAAGGACAGAGAAAACCTTTTTTCCACTTTCCTTCTCAACTCCTTTCCAAAGTTGAGCTATAGCATCACTTCAGGAATAGATGGATACTTTGTGATAGTTAGTGTGCTATGTACCACTTGTTTTTCCTTCCCCAAGAGAAGCTGGAAGGATTGTTTTCTTAGGGGCTATTGTACTCCTCAGGCCCTGTAATCAGCCTGGTCTTCCCTATCCCCACTCTGCCTTCCATATGTTCTTGATAAAATGGGGATCATACTGGCAATTTCTGACCCAGAGTAGTTCATAATGACAGACCACAAATTTGTTCCCTGATTGTTCCTGTGGTTCCTCTAAGGCTTTCTCATGGATGGGACCAGAAAATTCTCTGTGTCTAACTCTGTTTGATCTTCTATCTAAAATATTTCTGCCTCAGAAAACAATTTAGGAAAGGGAATCTCCCCAGTGGCTTTCCATCAAATACCACACCAAATAATTTTTTTGGTCTCTACTATAGAATTTCATTTCCTTCCCTTAGGGCACTTATTGCACCATGATCATTAAATGGTCTGATTTAACTGTCTTCTTCCTTTTGATGATACTAAAATCAAAACAAAACACTTTATTACCTGTTTTCCAGTCCCTTTCCAGGTGTTCTATGAATTCGTCTTTGGCCCACTAGATTTCTGCATTGAATGTGATAAACCATGCCTTCCCTACGCCCTTGCTTCAAGTATGTGTTTTGCCCCTGAGCATCTGGTTGTTTATTTTTGAACATCTGGCCTTTTTGCTTATAGAACAAATTGACCATGACCTTCCAATAATGAGATATTCATAGATCCTATAATCCTAAAATGTTAAAGCCAGGAGGGATATTGTAGATAACAGAAGCCAATCAATTCTTTTTATATTGAGGAACAAATACCTAGAGAAGCTGAGTTTCAGATGCAAAGCCATGCAACCTATGAAGGGGGGAAGCTAGAGCCAGGCCCAAAACTTCTGCTTCATTAGTTTCTTTCAAGTTGCATAATGATACCTGGAAATAATAACATTAGGAATTCACAAGCGTCTTCTCCCAAAATGTTTGTTTTGCTATCAGTAATTTTCTTTGTATATCCCCAGGAGGCCCAGACGAATAGGAATTCTATGCTTAAAAATATTCAGGCATGAGAAGACAAGAATTAAAGAGATGGGAACTGTGTCCCTTAGTGATCATCTTCCTTTTCCAGTGGTACTTTATACAGTGCCTTGCACACAGTGAATCTTCAACATATGATAATGATGGTTAATGATGATCAGGTTTTATATTTCTTTGTTCTCAGTCCTTTTCTACTATTTTGTTCTCCACAGTGCCAGCTATTTCTGGATTTCAAGGCTTCTGTAAATCTGAAAGTTTCAGAAGGTTTGGCTCCCAGTAGGTCAGCTAGTTTAGAATTCTTTATGAGGGTGATAACCGGTTGAGTATTTAGTAGCTACCTTCCAAAATGATGGTGATAACTTCATATGGTTTGAGATCTACCCCCATGGACACACTATTGTGTCGAACTTAAGGCAGTTATTCAAGAGCATAATGACACAGTACAGAACAACCAGATGTCAGCCCAGATTGGGAGGTCACAAATAAAGTGAAAACACTGAAAATAGGGAAACAGAAACGTCAATATGTAGAAGATGACAACATTAAAACATAAAAGAGGGAATGTAGTCATGGATCTTTCATATGGAGAGGAAGTCAAGGTGATATAAAGAAATAAAATATTGATTTAAACTTAGAAAAACAGAGGTAAAAAATGGAGGTAAATACAAAGAAAACTAACAATCCTATACATGAAAATAAAGAATAACAAAACATAAAGACTCAGCAAATACAAAATCAACAAGAAAGAAAAAGGGGAAAACATATAAAGAAAAATGACTCAGCACAGAAAATTAAGTGGAACAAAGAAACTGTCAACAACATACACACAAAAAAAGACATCAAAATGAAAGCACTGCACATGTATCTATCAATAATTACACTGAATGTAAATGGACTACATGCACTGATAAAGAGACAGAGAGTGGCAGAATGGATTAAAAAACACAATCCGTCTATATGCTGCCTACAAAAGACACACCTCAGACTTAAAGACACAAACTAAAACTCAAAGGATAGAAAAAATATATCAAAATACAACAATCAAAGAAGAGCTGGAGCGGCAATATTAATTTCTGACAAAACAGACGTTAAAATCTACCACAAAGGATAAGGAAGGACACTATATAATGATTAAAGGGTCAATACACCAGGAGGACATAACCGTAATAAATATTTATGCATGCAATGACATGGCTCCAGAATATATAAAACAAACTCTAACAGCATTGAAAAGAGAGATAGACAGCTTCACAATAATAGTAGGAGACTTCAAAACACCACTTTCAGTGAAGGAGAGAACATCCAGAAAGAAGCTCAATAAAGACACAGAAGATCTAAATGCCACAAACAAGTTGACCTCATACACATATACAGAACACTCTACCCAACAGCAGCCAAGTAGACTTTCTTTTCCAATGTACACGGAACATTCTCCAGAATAGACCACATATTAGGCCATAAAGCAAGGCCTAACAGAATCCAAAACGTTGAAATATTACAAAGCATCTTTTCTGACCATAAAGCCATAAAAGTAGAAATGAGTAACAGAAAAAAGCAAGGAAAAAAAAATCTAACACATGGAAACTGAACAATACCTTGCTCAAAAACTACTGAGTTAGAGAAGAAATTAAGGACAGAGTAAAGAAATTCATAAAATCAAATGATAATGAAAACACATCCTACCAGAACCTTCGGGACACAGCAAAAGCAATACTCAGAGGTCAACTTGACCAAATAAAAAGAAAGCAGCAAAAGAAGCCCTCGGGCACCAGAAGAAAGCAAATAATAAAAATTAGAGCAGGATTAAATGAAATACAGAATAGAAAAACAATCGAAAGAGTTAACAAGACTAAAAGCTGATTCTTTGAAAAAATCAACCAAATTGATACACCATTGGTTTATCCAGTGGTACTTTACACAGTGCCTTGCAAACAGTGAGGCTTCAACAATATGATGATGATGATTGTTAATGATGATAAGGTTTTGTATTTCTTTGTTCTAAGTCATTTTCTACTATTTTGTTCTCCACAGTGCCAGGTATTTCTGGATTTCAAGGCTTTTGTAAGTCTGAAAGTTTCAGAAGGTGAAAAAGAACAACAGGAGAAGCAAATAACCTGAATAAGAAATGAAATGGGTGATATCACAACAGATCCAACTGAAATTAGAAGAATCATAACAGCATACTATGAAAAATTGTACTCCAACAAATTTGAAAACCTAGAGGAAATGGACAAACTTCTAGAAACACACTACCTAACTAAACTAACACAAACAGACATAGAACAAGTAAAGAAACCTATAACAAAAGAAGAGATCGAAAAGGTAATTAAACCCCCCCCCCAAAAAAAAGCCCTGGCCCTGATGGCTTCACTGGAGAATTCTACCAAACTTTCAGAGAAGAGTTAACACTACTACTACTAAAGGTATTTCAGTGCATAGAAAAGGATGGAATACTCCCAAACTCATTCTGTAAAGCCAGGTAAAGGACACCACAAAAAAAGAAAATTGCAGACCTCTATCCCTCATGAACGTAGATGCAAAAATCCTCAACAAAATTCTAACCAATAGAATTCAACAACATATCAAAAAGATAATTCACCATGACCAAGTGGGATTCATACCAGGTATGCAGGGATGGTTCAACATTAGAAAAACAATTAATGTAATCCATCACAGAAGTAAAACAAAAGACAAGAACCACATAATCTTATCAATAGACACAGAAAAGGCATTTGACAAAGTCCAACACCAATTCATGTTAAAAATCTCAGCAAAATAGGAATAGAAGGGAAATTCCTCAACATAATAAAGGGCACTTAAACAAAGCCAATGGAAACCCTGGTGGTGTAGTGGTTAAGTGCTATGGCTGCTCACCAAAGGGTTGGCAGTTCATATCTGCCAGGCACTCCTTGGAAACTCTAAGGGGCAGTTCTACTCTGTCCTGTAGGGTTGCTATGAGTTGGAATTGACTCGATGGCACTGGGTTATACAAAGCCAACAGCCAACATCACCCTAAATGGAGAGAGTCTGAAAGCATTCTCCTTGAGCACCGGAACCAGACAAGGATGCTCTTTATTACCACTCCTACTCCACACTGTGCTGGAGGCCCTAGCCAGCGCAATTAGGCTAGGAAAAGAAATAAGGGGCATCCAAATTGGTAAGGAAGAAGCAAAAGTATCTCTATTTGCAGATGATATGCTCTTATACACAGAAAACCCCAAACACTCCACAAGAAAACTACTGGAACTAATGGAAGATATCAGCAAAATATCCGGATACAAAATAAACATACAAAAATCAGTTGGATTCCTCTACACCAACAAAAATAACATTGAAGAAGAAATCACCAAATCAATACCATTTACAATACCCCCCAAGAAGATGAAATACTTAGGAATAAATCTAACCAGAGATGTGAAAGACCTATACAAAGAAAACTACAATACACTTCTGCAGGAAACCAAAAGAGACCTACATATGCGGAAGAAGGTGCCTTGCCCATGGATAGGAAGACTCAACCTTGTGAAAATGTCAATTCTACCCAAAGCGATCTATAGATACAATGCAATCCCAATCCAAATTCCAATGGCATTTTTTAATGAGATGGAGAAACAAATCACCAACTTCATATGGAAATGGCAAAGGCCCTAGATAAGTAAAGCATTACTGAAGAAGAAGAACAAAGTGGGAGGCTTCACACTACCTTATTTTAGAACCTATTATACTGCCACTGTAGTCAAAACAGCCTGGTACTGGTACAACGATGGATACATAGACCAACGGAACAGAATTGAGAATCCAGATGTAAATTCATCCACCTATGAGCAGCTGCTATTTGATAAAGGCCTGAAGTCCATTAATTGGGGGAGAAAACAGTCTCTTTAACAAATGGTTGTGGCACATCTGGATATCCATTTGCAAAAAAAAAAAATGAAACAAGAACCACACCTCACACCATGCACAAAAACTAACCCGAAATAGATCAGAGACCTAAATATAAAATCTAAAATGATTAAGATCATGAAAGAAAAAATACGGACAATGCTAGGAGCCCTAATATTTGGCATAAACAGTATACAAAGCATTACTAATGATGCGCAAACACCATAAGAGAAACTAGATATCTGGGAGCTCGTAAAAATCAAACACTTATGCTCATCCAAAGACTTCACCAAAAGAACAAAAAGACAACTTACAGACTGGGAAGAATTTTTGGCTACGACATACCCGATCAGGGTTTAATCTCTAAAATCTACAAAATACTGCAAAACATCAACCACAAAAAGACAAATAACCCAATTAAAAAATGGGCAAAGGATATGAACAGACACTTCACCAAAGAAGTCATTCAGGCAGCAAACCGATACAAGATGAAATGCTCACAATCGTTAGCCATTAGAGAAATGCAAAGCAAAACTACAATGAGATACCATCTCACCCCAACGAGGCTAGCATTAACCCAAAAAACACAAAATAATACATGTTGGAGAGGCTGTGGAAAGACTGGAACACTTATACACTGCTGTGTGAATGTAAAATGACACAACCACTTTAGAAAATAATTTGGCTCTACCTTAAAAAGCCAGATTTAGAAGTACCATAAGATCCAGCAATCCCACTCCTTCGAATATACCCTAGAGAAATAAGAGCCATCACACAAATAGATATATGCACATCCATGTTTATCACAGCACTGTTCACAATAGCAAAAAGATGGAAATAACCTAGGTGCCCATCAACAGATGAATGGATAAATAAATTATGGTATAGTCACACAATGGAATACTACGCAATGATAAAGAACAACGGTGAATCGGTGAAACATCTCATAACATGGATGAATCTGGAAGGCATTATGCTGTGTGAAATTAGTCACAAAAGAACAAATATTGTACGAGACTACTATTATAAGAACTCAAGAAAAGGTTTAAACACAGAAGAAAACATTCTTTGATGGTTACAGGGTGGGGAGGGAGGGAGAGTGGAATTCGCTAACTAGATAAAAAAAAAAAGATAGTAGACAAGAATTATCTTAGGTGAAGGGAAGGAGAACACACAATACAGATGAAGTCAGCACAACTGGACTAAACCAAAAACTAAGAAGTTTCCTGAATCCAACAGAACACGTCGAGGGACAGACTAGCAGGGGTGGGGGTCTTGTGACCATGGTTTCAGGTGACATCTAGATCAATTGGCATAACATAGTTTATTAAGAAAATGTTCTGTATCCCACTTTGATTAGTGGCTTCTGGGGTCTCAAAAGCTAGCAAGTGGCCATCTAAGATGCAACAATTTGTTCCAACCCACCTGGAGCAAAGAAGAATGAAGAACACCAAAGACAAGGAAAATATGAGCCCAAGAGACAGAAAGGGCCACATGAACCAGAGACACAATCAGCCTGAGTTCGGAAGAAGTAGATGGTGCCCAGCTACCACCAGTGATGGCCCTGACAGGGAACACAACAGAGAGTCTCTGATGGAACAGGAGAAAAGTGGAGTGCAGAACTCAAAACCTAGTAAAAAGGCCAGACTTAATGGTCTGACTGAGATTGGAGGGACTCTGGAAGACATGGCCCCAGAACTCTCCGTTAGCCCAAAACTAAAACCATTCCTGAAGCAAACTCTTCAGACAAAGATCATTGTCATTAGGTGCCATCAAGTTGGTTCCAACTCATAGAAATCCTACGTATCACAGAATGAAACCCTGCCCAGTCCTGCGCCGTGCTCACAATTATTATGCTTGAGCCCATTGTTGTAGCCACTGTGTCAAGCCATCTCCTTGAGGGTCTTCTTCTTTTCCACTGACCTTGTACTTTACCAAGCATGATGTTTTTCTCCAGGGACTGATCCCTCCTGACATGTCCAAAGTATGTAAAGATGCAGTCTCACCATCCTTGCTTCTAAAGAGCATTCTGGTTGTACTTCTTCCAACACAGATTTGTTTACTCTTTTGACAATCCGTGGTATATTCAATACTCTTCGTCAACACCACAATTCGAAGGCGTTAATTCTTCTTTGGTCTTCCTTATTCATTGTCCAGCTTTCACATGCATATGATGCGATTGAAAATACCATGGCTTGGGTCAGGCACACCTTAGTCTTCAGGGTGACATCTTTGCTTTTCAACACTTTAAAGAGGTCCTTTGGAGCAGATTTGCCCAATGCAATGCATCTTTTGATGTCTTGACTGCTATTTCCATGGCTGTTGATTTTGGATCCAAGTAAAATGAAATCCTTGACAACTTCAATCTTTTCTCCATTTATCATGATGTTGTTCATTGGTCCAGTTGTGAGGATTTTTGTTTTCTTTATGTTGAGGTGTAATCCATACTGAAGGCTGTGGTCTTTGATCTTCATTAGTAAGTGCTTCAAGTCCTCTTCACTTTCTGCAAGCAAGGTTGTATTATCTGCATAATGCAGGTTGTTAATGAGTCTTCCTCCAATCCTGATGCCCCGCTCTTCCTCATATAGTCCAGCTTCTCGGATTATTTGCTCAGCATACAGATTGAATAGGTATGGTGAAAGAATACAACCCTGGCGCACACCTTTCCTGACTTTAAACCAATCAGTATCCCCTTGTTCTGTCCGAACAATTGCCTCTTGACCTCTGTAAAGGTTCCTCATGAGCACAATTAAGTGTTCCGGAATTCTCATTCTTTGCAACATTACCCATAATTTGTTATGATCCACACAGTCGAGTGCCTTTGCATAGTCAATAAAACACAGGTAAACATCTTTCTGGTATTCTTTGTTTTCAGCCAGGATCCATCTGACATCAGCAATGATATCCCTGGTTCCACATCCTCTTCTGAAACCATCCTGAATTTCTGTTCCCTGCCGATACACTGCTGCAGCCGCTTTTGATGATCTTCGGCAAAATTTTGCTTGTGTGTGATATTAATGATTCTGTTCATTAATTTCCACATTCGGTTGGATCACCTTTCTTGGGAATAGGCATAAATATGGATCTCTTCTGGTCAGTTGGCCAGATAGCTGTCTTCCAAATCTCCTGGCATAGACAAGTGAGTGCTTCCAGCACTGCGTTCGTTTGTTGAAACACCTCAGTTGATATTCTGTCAATTCCTGGAGGCTTGTTTTTCGTCAGTGCCTTCAATGCAGCTTGGACTTCTTCCTTTAGTACCATGGGTTATAATCATATGCTACCTCTTCAAATGTTTGAACGTTGACCAATTCTTTTTGATATAAAGACTCTGTGTATTCCTTCCATCTTCTTTTGATGCTTCCTGCATTGTTTAATATTTTCCCCATAGAATCCTTCAGTATTGCAACTCAAGGCTCGAATTTTTTCTTCAGTTCTTTCAGCTTGAGAAAAGTCGAGTGTGTTCTCCCTTTTGGTTTTCTATCTCTAGCTCTTTGCACGTGTCATTATAATACCTTACTCTGTCTTTTAGAGCCGCCCTTTGAAATCTTCTGTTCCGTTCTTTTACTTCACCATTTCTTCCTTTTGCTTTAGCTACTCGATGCTCAAGAGCATGTTTCAGAGTGTCTTCTAACGTCCACTTTGGTCTTTTCTTTCTTTCCTGTCTTTTTAATGACCTCTTACTTTCTTGATTTATGATGTCCTTCATGTCATTTCACAACTCGTCTGGTCTTAGATTATCAGTGTTTGAATCAAATCTATTCTTGAGATGGTCTCTAAATTCAGGTGGGATATACTCAAGGTTGTACTTTGGCTCTCGTGGACTTGTTCTAATTTTCTTCAGTTTCATCTTGAACTTCCATATGAGCAACTGATGGTCTGTTCCACAGTTGGCTCCTGGCCTTGTTCTGACTGATGATATTGAGCTTTTCCATTGTCTCTCTCCGCAGATATAGCCAATTTGATTCTTCTGTATTCCATCTGGCAAGGGCCATGTGTCATCATTAATGTTGGTGAAACAAGGTATTCGCAATGAAGAAGTTGGTCTTCCAAAATTCTATCATGCGATCTCTGGCATCCTTTCTATCACCAAGGCCATATTTTCCAACTACTGATCCTTCGTTTTTGTTTCCAACTTTCACATTCCAATCACCAGTAATTATTTATGCATCCTGATTGCATGTTCAATCAATTTCAGACTGAAGAAACTGGTAAAAATCTTCAATTTCTTAATCTTTGGCCTTAGTGGTTGCTGCATAAATTTGAATAATAGTCATATTAACTGCTCTTTCTTGTAGGTGTATGGATGTTATCCTGTCACTGACAGCATTGTACTTCAGGATAGATCTTGAAATGTTCTTTTTGACAATGAATGCAACACCATTCCTCTTCAAGCTGTCATTCCTGGCATCGTAGAGCATACGATTGTCTGATTCCAAATGGCCAATACCAGTCCATTTCAGCTCACTAATGCCTAGGATTTTGATGTTTATGCCTTCCATTTCATTTTTTTTGTAATTTTTATTCTGCTTTAAGTGAAAGTTTACAAATCAAGTCAGTGTCTCACATAAAAACTTATATACACCTTACTACATACTCTCAATTACTCTCCCCCTAATGAGACAGTCTGCTCCCTCCCTCTACTCTTTGTGTCCATTTTGTCAGCTTCTAACCCCCTCTACCCTCTCATCTCCCCTCCAGGCAGATGCCAACATAGTCTCAAGTGTCCACCTGATCCAAGAAGCTCACTCCTCACCAGCATCCTTCTCCAACCCATTGTACAGTTCAATCCATGTCTGAAGAGTTGGCTTCGGGAATGGTTCCTGTCCTGGGCCATGACCACCGGGGTCCTTCTAGTCTCAGTCAGACCATGAAGTCTGGTCTTTTTATGAGAATCTGGGGTCTGCATCCCACTGCTCTCCTGCTCCCTCAGGGGTTCTCTGTTGCGCTCCCTGTCAGGGCAGTCATCAGCTGTAGCCAGGCACCATCTAGTTCTTCTGGTCTCAGGCTGATGTAGTCTCTTGTTTATGGGGCCCTTTCTGTCTCTTGGGCTGGTAATTACCTTGTGTCTTTCGTGTTCTTCATTCCCCTTTGATCCAGGTGGCTTGAGACTCATCGATGCATCTTAGAGGGCTGCTTGCTACTGTTAAATACCCCAGAAGCCACTCTTCAAAGTGGGATGCAGAACTTTTTTTAATAGATTTTATTATGCCAATTTACTTAGATGTCCCCTGAAACCATGGTTCCCAAACCCCTGCCCCTGCTATGCTGGCCTTCAAAGCATTCAGTTTATTCAGGAAACTTCTTTGCTTTTGGTTTAGTCCCATTGTGCTGACCTCCCCTGTATTCTGTGTTGTCTTTCCCTCCACCTAATGTAGTTCTTATCTACTATCTAATTAGTGAATACCCCTCTCCCATTCTCTCTCCCTCCCCCATCTCGTAACCACAAAAGAATGTTTTCTTCTCAGTTTAAACTATTTCTCAAGTTCTTATAATGGTAGCCTTATACAATATTTGCCCTTTGCAACTGACTAATTTCACTCAGCATAATCCCTTCCAGTTTCCTCCATGTTATTAAATGTTTCACAGATTCCTCACTATTCTTTACTGATGCGTAGTATTCCATTGTGTGAATATACCATAATTTATTTATCCATTCATCCACTGATGGGCACCTTGGTTGCTTCCATCTATTTGCTATTGTAAACAGTGCTGCAGTGAGCATGGGTGTGCATATATCTGTTCATGTAAAGGCTCTTATTTCTCTAGGATATATTCCAAGGAGTGGGATTGCTGGATCGTATGGTAGTTCTATGTCTAGCTTTTTAAGAAAGTGCCAACTCGATTTCCAAAGTGGTTGCACCATTTTACATTCCCACCAGCAGTGTATAAGTGTTCCAATCTCTCCACAGCCTCTCCAACATTTATTATTCTGTGTTTTTTGGATTAATGCCAGCCTCGTGGGAGTAAGACGATTTGCATTTCTCTAATGGCTAATGATCATGAGCATTTCCTCATGTATCTGTAGCTACCTGAATGTCTTTAGTGAAGTGTCTGTTCATATCTTTTGCCCATTTTTCAATTGGGTTATTTGTCTTTTTGTAGTTGAGTTTTTGCAGTATCATGTTGATTTTAGAGATCAGGCACTGATCGGAAATGCCATAGCTAGAAACTATTTCCCAGTCTGTAGGTAATCTTTTTACTCTTTTGATGAAGTCTTCGGATGAGCATAGGTGTTTGATTTTTAGAAGCTCCCAGTTACCTGGTTTCTCTTCTGCATTATTAGTAATGATTTCTGTACTGCTTATGCCATGTATTATGGCTCCTAGCATTGTCTGTATTTTTTCTTCCATGATCTTTATCATTTTAGATTTTATATTTAGGTCTTTGATCCATTTTTAGTTTATTTTTGTGTGTGGTGTGAGGTATGGGTCTTTTTTCTTTTTTTTGCAGATGGATATCCAGTTATGCCAGCACCATTTGTTAAAAAGACTGTCTTTTCCCCCATTTAACTGTTTTGGAACCTTTGTCAAATATCAACTGCTCATATGTGGATAGATTTATGTCTGGATTCTCAATTCTGTTCCATTGGTCTATGTATCTGTTGTTGTACCAGTACCAGGCTGTTTTGACTACTGTGGTAGTATAATACGTTCTAAAATCAGGTAAAGTAAGACCTCCCACTTTGTTCTTTTTTTTTCAGTAATGCTTTACTTATCCAGGGCCTCTTTCCCTTCCATATGAAGTTGGTGATTTGTTTTTCCATGTCATTAAAGAATGTCGTTGGAATTTGGATCAAAATTGCCTTAAATGTATAGATTGCTTTTGGTAGAATAGACATTTTTATAACATTAAGTCTTCCTATCCATGAGCAAGGTATGTTTTTCCACTTATGTAGGTCTCTTTTGGTTTCTTGCAGAAGTGTATTGTAGTTTTCTTTGTATAAGTCTTTTACATCTCTGGTAAGATTTATTCCTAAGTATTTTATTCTTGGGGGCTACTGTAAATGGTACTGATCTGGTGATTTCCTTTTTGATATTCTTTTTGTTGATGTAGAGGAATCCAACTGATTTTTGTATCTTTACCTTGTATCCTGATACTCTGCTGAACTCTTATATTAGTTTCAGTAGTTTTCTTGAGGATTCCTTAGGGTTTTCTGTGTAAAACATCATGTCGTCTGCAAATAGAGATAATTTTACTTCTTCCTTGCCAGTCTGGATGCCCTTTATTTCTTGGTCTAGACTAATTGCTCTTGCTAGGACTTCCAACACTATGTTGAATAACAGCGGTGATAAAGGGCATCCTTGTCTGGTTCCTGTTCTCAAGGGAAGTGCTTTCAGGCTCTCTCCATTTAGGGTGATGTTGGCTGTTGGCTTTGTATAAATGCCCTTTATGATGCTGAGGAATTTTCCTTCAATTCCTATTTTGCTGAGAGTTTTTATCATGAATGGGTGTTGGACTTTGTCAAATGCCTTTTCTGTGTCTATTGATAAGATTATGTGGTTCTTGTCTTTTGTTTTATTTCTGTGATGGATTACATTAATTGTTTTTCTAATGTTGAACCATCCCTGCATACCTGGTATGAATCCCACTTGGTCATGGTGAATTATCTTTTTGATATGTTGTTGAATTCTATTGGGTAGAATTTTGTTGAGGATTTTTGCATCTACATTCATGAGGGCTATAGGTCTGTAACTTTCTTTTTTTTTTTGGTGTCTTTACCTGGTTTTGGTATCAGGGATATGCTGGCTTCATAGAACGAGTTTGGGAGTATTCCGTCTTTTTCTATGCTCTGAAATACCTTTAGTAGTAGTGCTGTTAACTCTTCTCTGAAAGTTTGGTAGAACTCTGCAGTGAAGTCATCTGGGCCAGGGCTTTTTTTGTTGTTGAGAGTTTTTTGATATTACCTTTTCAATCTCTTGCTGTGGCTCTGTTTCGTTGTTCTACCTCTGTTTATGTTAGTTTAAGCAGGCAGTCTGTCTCTAGGAAATCATCCATCTCTTCTCGGTTTTCAAATTTGTTAGAGTACACTTCTTCATAGTATTCTGATATGATTCTTTTAATTTCATTTGGGTCTGTTTTAATATCACCCATCTGATTTCTTATTTGGGCTATTTGCTTCCTCTCCTGTTTTTCTTTTGTAAGTTTGGCCAATGGTTTATCAGTTTTGTTGATGTTTTCAAAGAACCAGCTTTTGGTCTTGTTAATTCTTTCGATTGTTTTTTGGTTTTCTATTTCATTTAGTTCTGCTCTAATTTTTATTATTTGTTTTCTTCTGGTGCCTGTGGGTTTCTTTTGTTGCTCTCTTTCTATTTGTTCAAGTTGTAGGGATGATTCTTTGATTTTGGCCCTTTCTTCTTTTTGTATGTATGCATTTATTGGTATAAATCGACCTCTGAGCACTGCTTTCACTTTGTCCCAAAGGTTCTGATAGGAAATGTTTTCATGCTCATTGGATTCTATGAATTTCTTTATTCCATCCTTAATGTCTTCTATAAAATCCAGCCTTTTTTGAGCAGGGTATTGTTCAGTTTCGAAGTGTTTGATTTCTTTTCTCTAACTTTTATTTCTTTGTATCACCGTATCTTCCTGTCCGTATGGAAGAGCTATGATTACATTTCTTAATCCCTCTTTATTGTTTTAATGTTGTCTTCTTTTTATATAACATTGCTGTTACCCTGTTTTGAGCTTTTTTTTTTTATAATCTTGCTTTGTTTTTTAATTCCCCTGTCTGAGTTGATTTCTGATTGCTCTGCCCAGTGTTCTAATCTTGGGTTGATACCTGGTATTATGGATTTTCTAACCAAAGAACTCCCTTTAGTATTTCTTATAGTTTTGGTTTGGTTTTTACAAATTCCCTAAACTTTTTTCTGTCTGGAAATGTCCAAATTTCACCTTCAAATTTTAGAGACAGTTTTGCTGGATATATGATTCTTGGCTGGCAATTTTTTTTCCTTCAATTTTTTAAATATGTCATCCCATTGCCGTCTTGCCTGCACTGTTCCTGCTGAGTAGTCCGAGCTTTTACTTATTAGCTCTCCTTTGTAGATGACTTTTCATTTATCCCGAGCTGCTCTTAAAATTGTCTCTTTATCTTTGGTTTTGGCAAGTTTGATTATAATATGTCTTGGTGAATTTCTTTTAACATCTACCTTATGTGGAGGTCGATGAGCATCTTAAATAGATATCTTCTCATCCTTCACCATATCAGGGAAGTTTTCTGCTAACAAATTTTCAACAAGTCTTTCTGTATTTTCTGTCATCCCACCCTGTTCTGGTACTCCAATCACTCATAGGTTATTTCTCTTGATAGAGTCCCACATGATTCTTAAGTTTTCTTCATTTGTTTAAATTCTTTTACCTGATTTTTCTTCAAATATATTAATGCCAAGTGATTTATCTTCAAGTGCAGAAATTCTCCCTTCTACTTGCTCAGTTATGCTCCTCTAACTTTCTACTGAGTTGTCTACTTCTGTAATTTTATTGTTAATCTTCTGAATTTCTGATTGCTGTCTGTCTATGGGTTTTTCCAGCTTATTAAATTTTTCATTATGTTTCTGAATAAGCTCTCTAATTTCTTCAGTTGCTTTATCTGTGTGTTCCTTGGCTTGTTCTACATATTGCCTCATTTCCTTCCTGATGTCTTGAAGGGTTCTGTATATTAATCTTTTGTATTCTGGCTCTGGTAATTCCAGGAGTGCACTTTCATCTAGAAGATCCCTGGATTCTTTGTTTTGAGGGCTTGTTGAGGTGATCATTGTTTCTTTATGTGACTTGATATTTACTGTTGTCTCTGAGCCATCTATAAGTTATTGTATTAGTTTTTGCTTGCTTACTGTGTTGTAGCTTCTTGCTTTGTTTTGTTTTGATATACCCATATGAGTTCCTTGAGTGTGCTAGCTTGATTATTTTCACCTTTGGAGCTCTGACATCATGTCTCCAGATGGCTAGACCTGTTATCAGTATATCAGTCTAGGAGTCCATTCACTTTTCTTGTATGAATTCAGCTCAGATGTCCAGGTAGCTGATTATCAAGTGTGTGGTACTGGCTCTGTCCTATAGTCTTAGAGGGGCAGGGGTGATTGGTGTATGTACAGGTATCTGATTGCAGCAGGGGGTCACACTCTGAACAAGGCAGGGAGCTGAGAACTGACCCCCGAGTGTCTCTGAGGAAAGCACGTCCCTGTTCCCTAGAGTGTGCAGGTGAGTGGATTCTGCAGACGGACCATGGGCACCCAACATTTTTGGTTGTAAGGACTGGGATGTACCAGTTATCCTTGGACCCCTGTTGCAGGCGGCTGGGTGACCTGAGTGGAGCTACTAGTCCTTAGGCCCCTGCTCTGGGTAGGTGAGGACCTTGTTTAATAGGCAAAGCAATGTCAAACATCAAGCACCCACCTCTCCACCACACAGCTGAAATGGTTGGAGTCTGCCAACAAGGGCCTATTCTTCCGAAATAGGCCCACACAGGTCCACACAGAGGGGAGAGCTGCTCAAAGTCCACGGACCATTTATGCCTGGACAGGAGCTGCTTCTGTCCTGAGCTCCCCTGGTTAGTGGAGCTGGCAAATTAAGTTTTCCCCCAATTGCAAATTTTTTCCTTCTCCAAGCCCTGGAGGATGGCTCTAGGTGCTCAACAGGGCTTATCTCAGGCCCAGGGAATTCAGCCACTGAAGCCGGCTTGGGGGTGGGGGGGGCATGTTAAATATATGCAAGTACTTAGCTTTTGCCGAGAGCGCCATTCTTCTCAGGTTCCGGAGGTGTGAGTAGGCTGTGTGCTGGCTGCTTCTCCCTGAGGAAACTGCGGCCGTGCGCTAGTACCAGCCCACCGCCTCCACTCCGGAAATGGTGCCCGAGAGCTCCCTGCGTTTCAGGTCTGGTAACTTCTCTCCACTTCTGAACCATCTCTTCCTCCCCCTGCCCCTCAGTTCGTTTTCTAAGCTTGCCTTTGAAGCTCAGGGCTCCCAGCTTGTCACAAATATACTCGTTTCACTTATTTTTTCGGGTCTTTGTTGTAAAAAAGGGCTCGCTGGAAGCATCTGTCTATTCTGCCATCTTGTCCCTGCCTCAGCCTTCCATCTCATTTTTGACGATTTCCACTTTTCCTAAATTCATACTTCATACATTCCATGTCTCAATTATTAATGGGTGTTTGCAGCTGTTTCTTCTCATTTTTAGTCGTGTCACATCACAAATGAATGTCCCGGATGCTTAACTCCATCCACGGCATTAAGTTCGACTCTACTTTGAGGAGGCAGCTCTTCCCCAGTTGTCTCTTGAGTACCTCCCAATCTGGAGGGTTCATCTTCCTGCAGTATATCAGACAATGTTCTGCTGCTATTCATAAGGTTTTCACCAGGTAATTCTTTTCAAAAATGGACTACCTGCCAGGTCCTTCTTCTTAGTCTGTCTTAGTCTGGAACTCAGATGAAACCTGTGAGCCACGGGTGACCCTGCCGGTATTTGAATACTGGTGGCATAGCTTCTGGCATCACAGCAACATGCAAGCCCCCACACTGACAGACATGTAGGGGGATTATAAGACATAAAACGACACTCATGAAGAGTGTGCTTCTTAGTTCAAGTAGATACACGAGACTAAATGGGCAGCTTCCGTCCAGAGGTACCATGAGAAGGCAGAGAGGGACAGGAGCTGGTTGAATGGACATAGGAAATCCAGGGTGGAAAGGAGAAGTTTGCTGTCACATTACACATGGAGCAACTAGGGTCACATAACAATGTGTATATAAATTTCTGTTTGAGAAATTAACTTGAACTGTAAACTTTCACTTGAAGCACTATATATGTCACAAAGAAGTGTGTTCCTAAAATATTACCAGTTATTCCTTAAAATAAGTATTCTCAGTCAGAGAACCTAGATGGAAAATGTTGGATGAAACCAAATCAAGCAGTTTAAGATTAATTTGTTTTGTTTTTACAGGATTTCTCAGGACCTTTAAAACATAAATATGGATCTTGAATCCCTAAATCCAAAAACCAAACCCGTTGCCATCAAGTCAATTCCAACTCACAGCGACTCTATAGCACAGAGTAGAACTGCCCCATAGGGTTTCCAACAAGTGGCTGGTGGATTCCAACTGCTGACCTTTTACTTAGCAGCCCGAGCTTTTAACCACTGTGCCACCAGGGCTCCCTTGAGTCCCTAAAAGGGAATATTCTGGAAGAAGGGGTGAAATATATAAAATTTCCCAAACTTATTTGACCATCAAATCATTTATTCATATGGCCCCCAGACACCCCTCAGCTCAGTAATGAGGTGACTCCTGAGGTTCACCCTTCAGCCAAAGATTGAACAGGCCTATGGAACAAAACAAGACTAAAGGGGCGCACCAGCCCTGGGTCAGGGACTGGAAGGCAGGAGGGAACAGGTAATAGGAAGCCCAGGGTTGAGACAGGAGAGTGTTAACATGTGGTGGGGTTGTTAACCAGTGTCCTAAAACAATATGTGTACTAACTGATGAGAAACTAGTTTGTTCTATAAACCTTCATCTAAAGTACAATTTTTAAAAATCATTTATTCATTGAACATCTTTCTCATGGGATTGGTATAGGATGAAATACATTTTTGGAAATGTTAAACACCCTCTGGGTTTCAATTAGAGTATACACTACCCCATTTGCTCCAAAACTAAGCCTGTGTCACTTCTCGTTATTTATCATTTTAGGACCTAAATGCTGTTCCTCCTCAGCCTGAATTTCTCCAGACAGAGAAATCTGTAGGCTTTTTTTTTTTTTTTTTTAAAGAAACTATAATCTCATCTGTGAGCTGCTCAATTCCCATAATCATACCAGTTGTCTTGTTCTAATCTGCACAGTTTTCAAGGTGCAAGGTCAAAAAAAATAATGTTAACAATGATAATGACAACTAACATGTATTTAGTGCTTACTGTGGGCCAGACATTGTGCTAACAGCTTTGCATGTAATATCTGGCTTAATCGTCACAGGTATTATCTGTATTCCATTTAACATACGAGGAAGCCGAAGAGAGATTAAAGCTTCAAGGTAGAAGGAGGAAAAGCTGAGATTTGAACGTGATTTTGTTCAGCTCTTAACTCTTACCTGGCACTGCTCTTCCACTGTGTTTTTACTTTTTCTTTTATTTATCTTTTTACTTTTTTTAAAAGTATGCACTGCTTCCCCAACCAGAATCCTTTGCAAGCAGAGGCCACGGGGTCCAGCTTTCAGTGCCATGTGGCACTGCACCTGGCATGCCATAACCCAATGCTCCTCTGAAAAGAGAGATTAAGCAGTTTGCCCAAGCAATGCCACTCCTAAATGATGGACTCCAGATTTGAAACCATCTCCCACACCGCACATAAAATCTCACGGATTTCTTGTCAGGACCACGCTCAGTGCACCAAGTGAGCTCTTCTGAGTTCACCCGCCCTCGGCTTTTCAGCATCCCAAGCAGGGAATTTTCTCCTTCCACGTTTTCTTGGCCTCCACAAACAGACGTTGGTCCCAGACTCAGCAAACCAAATTTACACTTAGTGGCTAATACCCTTGTAAGCAAGAAAACACTTTTGCTGTTGCTGTTTGCTAATTTTATTTGCAGTGTTGTGAACCCCAGCACTTCCCATTTAGAAGCGCTTGAGACCGGCAAATCTTTTAATTTAAAAATAAAAACTCCACTGTGGCCGCGAGGGAGCGCTGGGCTGGGTTAGCTGTGCGTCGGGGGCTGTCCCGCTGCGCCCGTTAGTGCCACGCGCAGTCCCTGTGACCCGCCGTCAGAGTTGTACAGAGCCAGACGATCCTTCAGGAAGGCCCTGCTGTCTAAGGGCGTTTATAGATAAATGTGGCCACCTCTCCGCAGGGGCGGTGCTGGGTCGTGAATGGCTGGATGGCACCTGACAAAGGCTTTAACGATGGCATCTCTCTACGTGACTTTGGTCTCTGCGGCGATCAGGCCCAGCAGCTGCCCCAGCATCCCTGCCAGCTGGAGACCATCTTCCTCATGTGGATTTCCTCTAAACGTAATCATGTCAGGTTCAAATGGCGCTGCTGAGAACCTCCACAGGAAGTCCCGGACATCTCCGTATCCTGGTTCCAAAGTGAAGAGAAGCCACGTCCCCAATGAGAAAGTGAGCTGGAAGGTTGAGTGGGGAGAGTACAACCCTGTTGAGTACACTGCCAGCTCTGTCTTGGCTGGGCCCAGGTGGGCCGACCCCCAGGTGGGTGAAAAGAACTTCTCTCCTAAATTTAATGAAGAAGATGGGGATGTTGAGAGAAGGAGCCAGAATGGTTGGTATAAGGTTGAAAATGGGAGACCTAGAAATCCTGTAGGTCGGACAGGGCTGGTTGGCCGAGGGCTTTTGGGGCACTGGAGGCCCAATCATGCTGCAGATCCCATCATAACCAGGTGTAAAAGGGATAACAGGGGAAATAAAGTGCCCCATCCTGTTTCTGGGAAAAACATTCTACAATTTGTAGCCATCAAAAGGAAGGACTGTGGAGAATGGGCAATCCCAGAGGGGATGGTGGATCCAGGAGAGAAGATTAGTACTGCACTGAAGAGAGAATTTGGTGAGGAGGCCATGAACTCCTTACAGAAATCCCAGGCGGAAACACAGGAGCTGGAGGAACAGCTGGACAAACTATTCAGCCAGGAAAATTTTGTGGTCTATAAAGGCTACGTGGATGATCCTCGGAACGGGGAACAGAGACTGTGAACTACCATGATGAAACAGGTGAAATAATGGACCATCTTCCTCTGGAAGCTGGCGATGATGCCAAGAAAGTGAAATGGGTGGACATCAGTGATAAACTCAAGCTTTACGCCAGCCACTCCCAACTTATTAAACTTGTGGCTGAGAAACGAGGTGCCCACTGGACTGAAGACCCTGACTGCTATGGATAATTGGTGGGAATCTCATGTAAGACAGAAGCCTTCAAATGAACAACTGTGAATGCCAAGCAAACAGCACAGAACTCTTGTTAAACATATCAGAGAGAATCACGTCTGGTGATGATTTCCAAAACTATTCACCGTATGAAGGCTTTGTATCAGGGAATAATATTTGACAAATTTATGGGATCCCAAACTCTTTGGCTTTCCAACTGGAAGAATATAGTCATATGTTGTATATGTTGTACTTAAGTATGCCTTAAGCCAAATTATACAACTAATGCTCTTTCAAAAATTGTAGGTAAAACAAAACTAACATCCCTACCAACAGTAGTCTGTACATTTCAGCCGGTCTGCATTTGTCAGTTCTTTCTTTCTGCTGTTTTCCTGATGTATTAGAATGTGGCCTAATGTATGATCTTATTTTCTTGGGCAACATTTGCTTTTCAAGTTTATTTTTATGTGGTGTTGTTGATGTTGCTTTCAAGTATGGAAGCTCCCTAGTTATTCTTGTTTTTAGGGCCTTCGGTTTCATGGAAACAGTTCAGTCTTTATTTTAGTCCATAAAGATCAAGGACTTATGAACCAGGAAAAAAAAAATGCAGAGCAAAATGAGCTCTAATATCCAGCCTTGTAGTTATCAGAACTGTTTCTATCTGGACAGAATGGACTAAGGTCAGGACATTTGTTTCCTCTCATCTCTGAAGCAAACTAAAAAAACTAAACCCGTTGCCATCAAGTCAATTTCGACTCATAGCGACCCAGTAGCTTTATTTGTATGTGATACAACATATGGAAAATTAACTCAAACCACTATAATAAGTCATAACTGAGAAAAAAAGACAAATGCAGAAGTTGATAACCTCATAAGGTTCTTCTTTTTAAAAGAAGAAATTACCATTATATCTTTTTCTACATGCATATTTGGTCAGAGTTCCTTTTTCTAAACTTGAAGGACAGTTGAATTAATTCATTTGTTTTTCTCTTCCTTGAAAAAATGCTGTATCTCTGTGTGATGACAATGGTGAAAAAGTTCACCCACGGATGCCCATCATTGTTCTTACTCAGGAACAAATATAATATGTCACTTTTCTTTGTGAAGTCTAATAACTGTTTGTTTGGGGAAGAAGCCATTTGTCCTATATATTAGTCTTATCTCGATAACTTTTCCAGGTGAGATATGCACCCTGTCTTTGTTTGAAAAATTGAAGCACCTGGTCAGCCTGACATATTTTAATGTTCCTAAACCTACCTTATTTTTTTTTTCTAAATATAAGCTTTTATAGGTAGACAAATGGATGGATGGGTAGATAAATAGGTAGATAGGTAGATGATAGATTAGGTAGAGAGAGAGAGAGATAGGTAGATAGATAGATGATAGACAGACAGATAGATAAATAGATATCTCAGGCTAATTCAGGCATGTTATCATGGCAGTAGCAGAAGACTAAAGGTACAAGTGGAAACCTGTAAGGGTACTTGAGTCCCAGGTTCAGAACTGGAGCCATGTCATTTCTCTTCACTCTATTGGGCAACACAAGTCACAAGGCGAATCTAGATTCAAAGGGTGCAAAAATGAGTATACCTCTTTAGTGGAAAGTCACTTGGCAAAAGGTTTGTGTACAGAGACGTGAGGAACTGGGGCCATTAATGCACTCTGTATCCCGCATCTGTTGTGCTTTTTTTTAAAAAAAAAAAAAACAGCTTCATTGAGATCTAATTCATACACCATAAAATTCACCCATTTAAAGCGTACAAGTGAGTGATTTTTTTAGTATATTCACAGAGCTGTGCAACCATCACTACAATCACCTTTAAAACACTTTATTTACCCCCAAAAGAAATTCTGTATTTATTAATAGTCACTTTCCATTTCCCCCAAACTTTCCAGCCCTAGGATACCACCGATCTACTTTCTGTCTGGATGGATTTGCCTATTCTGGACATATAAATGTGATCATACAATATATGGTCTTTTGTGACTGGCTTCTTTCACTTGGAAACCCCGGCGGCATAGTGGTTAAGTGCTATGGCTGCTAACCAAAAGGTCAGCAGTTCGAATCCGCCAGGTCCTCCTTGGAAACTGTATGGGTCAGTTCTACTCTGTCTTATAGGGTTGCTATGAGTTGGAATCGACCTGACGGCACTGGGTTTGGTTTTTGGTTTTCTTTCACTTAGCATAATGTTTTCAAGGTTCATCCGTGTTATAGCATGTATAAGTACGTCATTCCTTTTATTGCCCAATAGTATTTCATTGTATTAATATACCACATTTTATTTATTAATTTATTAGCTAATGTACATTTGGATTGTTTTCACTTTTTGACTATTATAAACAATGCTGCTGTGAACATTCATGTACATGTCTACATGTTTTTATGTGAACACATTTTCATTTCTCTTGGGTATATGCCTAGGAGTGGAATTGCTGGGTCCTATTCTAGGAATTAGTAATTCTAGGAAACCCTATAGTAATTCTAGGAAACCCTGTAGTAATTCTAGGAAATCCTATAGTAATTCTAGAAAACCCTGTAGTAATTCTAGGAAACCCTGGTGGTGTAGTGGTTAAGTGCTACGGCTGCTAACCAACGGGTCAGCAGTTTGAATCCACCAGGCGCTCCTTGGAAACTCTATGGGGCAGTTCTACTCTGTCCTATAGGGTCGCTATGAATAGGAATCGACGCGACAGCACTGGGTGGGTATAGTAATTCTATATTTAACTTTTTGAGGAATTGTCAAGCTGTTTTCCACAGCAGCTGCATCATTTTACAATCCCACTAGCAATGTATGGGGATTTCAGTAACCCCACATCCTAGCCAACACTTGTTATTATGTTTTGTTTTTAAATAGCCATCCTAGTAGACACGGAGTGGTATCTCATTGTGGTTTACATTTGCATTTTCCCGATGGCTAATGATGTTGAGCATCATTTCATGTGTACAATGGGCATTTGCGTATATTCGTTGGATAATTGTCTATTTAGATCCTTTGCCCACTTTTTAAAATTGGGTTATTTGCATTTTAATTATTGAGTTGTAAGAGTTCTTTATATATTCGAGATACAAACCTCTTATTAGACAGATGATTTGCTAATATTTTCTCCCATTCTGTGAGCTGTCTTTTCACTTTCTTGATGATGGTATCTCCTGTGAAGCACAAAAGTTTTTAAGTTTGGTGAAGTAGAATTTATTATTTCTCTTGTTAACTTGTGCTTTTGGTGTCATATCTAAGAAGACCCTGTCTACCCCAAGGTCACAAGGATTTATGCTTATTTTTTTGTCTTCTAAGGGTTTTATAGTTTTAACTCTTATAATTAAGTCTTCGATCTAATCTAATAGTTGTACATGGTGTGAGATAAGAGTTCAACTTCTTTCTTTTGCATGTAGATATCCAGTTGTCCCAGCATCATTTGTTGAAAAGACTGCTCTTTCCCCCAATAAATTGTCTTGGCTCCCTTGTCAAAAAAATCAATTGCCTGTAAATGTGAGAGTTTACTTCTGAGCTCTCACTGTTGCTCCATTGATTTGTGTGTCTATCCTGATGCCAGGAACCATACTATTTTGCTTGCTGTAGTAAGTTTTTAAATTGGGAAGAATCTGTTGTGATGTTGTACTTGGTTGTCCCTTATGTTTTCTTGGTTATCTTCCTATTCATTCCCAAATCCCATCTCAGACATCCTCTTCTCTGAGAAACTCTATGACTCCCATGGTAGAGTTAATTCTCTATACTGTAGTGTACCCTTATATATTTTTCTATTGTAGAATCCCATTACAATTTATTTTTATTGAAGGCAAAGATTGTACCTTATTCATTTTTACATTACAGTTCCTAGCACAGTGTCTGATTCACAGTAGGTGCTCAATAAATGTCTGCCAAAAAGAATTGAAGTGATATTAGGCTTTGCCTGTTCAATATTTTTCAGGCTTGTAACATAAGTCCCAAAGTGCAACTTTCTGCCTCCCTCTACACCTGGCAATGGTTGGGCAATTTTTCCCTTTGATGAATCAGTCATGATTACTTTCAGCACACCGCTGAACATTCTCTTTTCTTGTTATCGGGGTCTTTATCAAACAGGATGACAAAATGATGAAGGTAAAATTATGGGGAATTACAAAGTAATAGGGTGGTGGTGTGGTTGACCTCATCGCTTGCTTAAGTTTTATACACACCGTCCCCACGTACCCCCCACTTTTCCTTTCTGTCTAGCAACAACAATAATAGGCATATTTACTCCTTGCCTGGCACTGTGAGTGTATTATCTCATTAGTTCTTATCAGGACCAAATGAAACATTTTAAGACAGGCTCTTGTTAAGCCAAGAAAGGTGTGTCTATGCCACTTCAAACTTGCAGCTTCTTGAAACCCGAGGCTGTGCTGTCTGTCTTTTTTTTCAGTATCTAGCGTGGCTGGCATAGTGGTTAAGTGCTACGGCTGCTAACCAAAAGGTCGGCAGTTCGAATCCACCAGGCGCTCCTTGGAAACTCTATGGGGGGCAGTTCTACTCTGTCCTATAGGGTTGCTATGAGTCGGAATCGACTCGACGGCAGTGGATTTTTTTTTTTTTTTTTTTAGCGTGGCTGTACATGTATTTAATAGGCACTTGACTTAAATATAAACATGTAAAAAATACTTTCCCCTTTATCATCAAATAATTTAAAATAAGGAGTCAAATATAAATAGAAGTCATTTTACTCAGTTCTGATGAGTTTTATAATGCTAGTTTATATATGACAGTATACTTTCTAAGTGAGAAAACACTTTTGCCTTCTAGGAGTTCTTGAAAGGTTTCAAGAGTATATACTTAAAAAAATGGAAGACTTTTAAGACTCCCCTTATGGCTTTGGTTACATGTTATATGAATGCTAAATTCACACTTCAATGCAAAACTCACAGTTCTACTCCTAGTTTTGTCACTAACCAGCTGTAGGAACTTGGGCAAATGACTTCACCTATCCAAATTTCTTTGTGCCTCTAATTTTATAAGTGTTCAATTGATAGAAACATGTAATACTTTTATATATGTATATATTGGAGAGAACATATAAACTTACACATTTATACATATTACACATATATAAAAAAGCACTTTTCAAAACAGGAATAATGATTTATGTATGCAAGAAACCTCAGTGCTATCATGACTGTAATTTCTTTTAAGAAAATCAGTGTATTATTTATTGCTGTTTAGCAATATTACCACAACTTAGCAGTTTAAAAGAACACACGTTTATTATTTCACAGTGGATCAAGAATCTGGGTACAGCTTAGCTGCTTTAGGGCCTCAAAATGCTGCAATGAAGGTGTCATCTGGGGCTGAGGTCTCATTTGAGGCTTGATTGAAGAAGGATCTGCTCCCAAGCTCGGGTGGTTGTTGGCAGCATTTACTTCTTGCAGGTTGTTGGCCTGAGGGCCTCAGATTCTTGTTTGCTGTGGACACCTCTCCACAGGCCATCTCACGGTACAGCAGCTTGCTTCTTCAAAGCCAACAAGAGACAGAGTCTCCTAGAAGACGGGTTACAATTTTATGTACACCCTGTCACCTTTGCTGTATTCCATTGGTTAGAATCAGTCATAGGTGCCACCCACATTCAAGGGGAGGGGACCACACAAGGCATGAATACCAGGCGTTGGGGATTGGAAAGCTGCAAAGTACATCTAAGTAGTTGAGCAGGATAAAATTTTTTGAGCCACTCCATCCCCAAAACACACACACACACACATACACACACTCTGCTGCAACAAGGGAAGCATCCTATGTTTCCCTTATCTATTTTTTTTTTTTTTATGATATCATTCATAGCTCGACCAGGAACCATCTTTGATACTTTACTTTTTTAACCCAGCCCACCCCTCCAATCCAACCTGCCAGTAAGATCCCAAACATAACTCTTCTCTCTGTTTCCACTGCTTCCCCACCAGCAACAGTCACCACAGTTATTCCCTTAGACATTGTTTGCTCGCACCTCTCAACTGGCCTCCCAGATTCCACTCTTGCCCCCACTTGACAATCCACTCTTCATACAGCGTCTAGAGTGTCCTTCTTAAAACATAAATCAGATCATATTATTCCCCTGCTTAAAAATCTTCCATTGGCTTCCCATTGAACTTATACGATAAGTCCAAACTCCCTTATCCGACCTATGGGATGCTACATGAACTGACTCCTGCCTATTTTTTAACCTCATTTTTTCAATTTTTCTTTATATACCACTGCGTTGTTTGACTTGTATAATGACACAAATTTCTTTCATATCTCTAAAAGTCTTTAAGTATATAAAATCAGCATTATTAAATAAAATAACAAAGAACGCAGCCATGTCGTTATCACTGGAACAGGGCAAAAGAAAACTTAAAAAAGCCAAGCATTTGAGGGAAAGTCTCCTTTCTAATGTAAGAAGCATTATTTAGCAATCGTGGCAGAGCCATTGCATCATATATCGGATAATTTGATCCCAAATGAGATAAGTTAGTTGAAGTTTTGAAAGAATAAAAAATCCCAACGTAAACTACTAATATGCATGGAAGCTAAGAGAACAGGTTTATCTACGAAGTGACAAACAAAATTTGAAGTTATAAAATCATCTCCCTGATAAAATCTAAAATTAGGATTATACATTTACACACATTAATTTAATTAGGATTATACATTTACACACATTAATTTTCTTATTTTTGTTAAAGCCAGAAACATTCACTTTCCAATTAAAAAAAAAAAAAAGCCAAACCCATTGCCTTTGAGTCGATTCCGACTCATAGCAACCTATAGGACAGAGTAGAACTGCCCCCATAGAGTTTCCAAGAAGTACCTGGTAGATTCAAACTTCTGACCTTTTGGTTAGCAGCCATAGCTCTTAACCGCTATGCCACCAGGGTTTCCACTTTCCAATTATTTGGGTTCAAATTATTCATTTATCATAGACTCTCCAAACCACCTGGGTGTGTTCACCCAGATAAGACACAATGGGAGAGCATAGCCTCTGGAGACAGGCTGACGGGAATTAAATTTGAGCTCTACAGCTCATTAGCTGAATGACCTTGTTCTTTATAGTCAAGCTTTTCAAGCCTCAGTTTACTCATAAGTAAACAGGAATAATAACTTGTTCTCAGAGTTATTTCAAGGGCTAAGTGAGCACTTGACTAGGAACCTAAAAGTTAGTGGTTCAAACCTACCCAGTGGCATTGCAGAAGAAAGGCCTGGCAATCAGTTTCCATAAAGTTTGTAGCCAAAAAAAAAAAAAAACCGCATGGAGCGGTTCTACTCTGTAACACATGGGTTTGCCACGAGTCAGAATCAACCTGATAGCAATGGGTTTGATTTTTTGGTTTAACTGACTTAAAGGCACATTACAGTTACCTAATAAATACATTTTTTCTCCTTTTTCATCACTTCTTGGTTGAGTCCATCCACGAGTACCTTAACCTTACCTGCTTTCTATTTCTACTCCCATTGTATTAGACTTAGGATCAACTTGGGCAGAAGAAAAGACTTAGAAATGTATCATAAAGGCAGAATTATCGAAACTTGTCTAACACAGAGAAAGAGATAAGTCACACATAAGATTAAGATTTCACCTGGAAATGATGTTACATAGAAATGGTGATGGAATTTGCATTTAATTGTGGGTAGGCAAATCATTTTTTTTTTTTTTCTTAAATCATGAAGGAGCCCTGGTGGCATAATTGTTAAGTGCTTGGCTGGCTTCTAACTGAAAGGTTGAAGGTTCAAACCCACCAGCAGCTCCAAAGGAGAAAGACCTGAAGATTTGCCCCTGTAAAGATTACAGCCTAGGAAACACTCTGGGGCAGTTTTGCTCTGTCCTGTAGGGTTGATAAGAGTCAGAATCCACTCAATGGGACCTAACAACAAGAACAGGTAAATCATGGAAAATGACGGGATACGTTTTGGGAAATATTATCTATGTTTTGAATAATCTATGCCACTGTTTCCTCCCCGTGCATTTTGGATGTAATGAATATCAATTTGGAATAGAAAATTTGTGCTGTTGTTCAGGGTATTTTAGAGAAATTAATTTTCAAGTATTAAATGTAATACAAATGAATTACTTACTTACACTTCTCATACAGGAGTAGCTATCTCATCAGACAAGTATTCTTTCCCTATAACATTATTTCCAGGGCAACAGGGCCTTTTCCAGGCTACTTTTGGGAGAAAAGACATTACAGTTGCTTGTAAATTAATGAGGAAACCCCCTTTATGGCTTTTCATTTCGGGATGCTGTTAGATCGTATTGGCATGATGTAAGGAGAATCTTATATTTTTAGTCTTACAAAATTTCGGTGGTTTAATATTGCCATAGATTCCAAAATTTCACTGTACAGTTTTCATTGTGGAGAGGTACTTTTTCAAACCTCACCCCTTAACTTCAGCCTGACTTGATTAAGATCCCACCAAAACAACCCAGCAAAAACTCATTCACTTTATCTTTTAACCCTGAAAACATCAGCTTGTTCCTTAGTTAGCCATGGACGCTCAAATTCTCCCCTCCATTTTGGATTTTATTGACAGGTAGGAGTCCCTGAGTGGTACAAATGGTTAATGGACTCGACTGCTAACAGAAAGGTTGAAGATTGGAGTCCAGCCAGAAGCACTTTGGAAGAAAGGCCTGAAGAGCTACTTCTGAAAAATCACCCATTGAAAACCCCATGGAGCACAGTTTTACTCTCACATACATGGAGTCTTCGTGAGTCCGAGTTGACACAACAGCAACTGATTTTTTAGGGTGACCAACTGTCCCGGTTTGCTCAGGACTGTCCTGGTCTTTACACGGGAAGTTTTATGTCCCAGTTAAACCACTCAGTCCTGGGCAAACCAGGAATTCAAATCAGGTCACCCAGGCTTGTCAGTCAAAAATATTGATTGAATACCCACGATGTGCCAGGCATAAGAGTTCCAGCAGTGTGCAAAACAGACATCATCCCTGTCTTTATGGAACTTAGAAGGGTACAGCTAGCCCATCCATGCCACATAGAAATACAGCCAAAACAGTACATTCTAGAATGCGGACACGGATAGACTCTTTGACTGTGGTGGTTATTACTTTTAAAATTTCATTTTCTAATTGGTTATTGCTGAAATGCAGAAACTCGTATTGATTTCCACATATATTGCTTTTGTATCTTGCCAACTTGTTTAAATCTCAAACTTGTAGTAGAATTTAGATGCTCTTGGATTTTTTTCTGTGTTACACAATCATATTGTCTGTTAATGACAGTTTGTTTTTTTTCCTTTAATTCTTTTATATCTTATATTTCTTGTGTTATTGCACTGATTAGGGCCATTAGAATATTATTGAATAGAAGCAGTCATAGTGGACATTCTAATACTGTTCCTCACATTAAAAGGGAAGTTCTAAATTTCATTTTTTTTTACATATATTTTATTTATTTTTTAGTGTACTTTAGGTGAAGGTTTACAGAGCAACCTAGTTTCTCACTAAACACTTAATACACATACTGTTTTGTGACATTGGTTGCCAACCCCATGCCACGTCAACACTCTCCCCTTTTCGACCTTGGGTTCCCTATCACCAGCTTTTGTCCCTTCCTGTCTTCTCATCCTTGCCCCTAGGCTGGTGTGCCCATTTAGCCTCATTTTGTTTTATGGGCCTGTCTAATCTTTGGCTGAAAAGGAAGCTTCAGTAGTGACTTCATTACTGAGCTATAAGGGTGTCCGCAGGCCATACTCTCAGGGTTTCTCCAGTCTCTGTTAGACCAGTAAGTCTGGTTTTTTTTTTTTTTTTTGAATTGGAATTTTGTTCTACGTTTTTCTCCAGCTCTGTCCGCGACCCTCTATTGTGATCCCTGACAGAGCAGTCGGTGGTTGTAGCTGGTCGACAGTCTGGTGGAGGCTGTAGTACTTGTGATCCATTAGTCATTTGGACTAATCTTTCCCTTGTGTCTTTGGTTTTCTTCATTCTCATTTGCTCCCAAAGGGGTGAGACCAGTGGAGTATCTGAGATAGCTGCTCGTAAGCTTTTAAGACCTCAGACACTAGTCACCAAAGTAGAATGTAGATCTTTTTTTTATAAACTATGTTATGCCAGTCGAGCTAAATGTTCCCCAAGACCATGGTCCCCAGAGCCCTCAGCCCAGTAATTTGGTCCCTCCAAGAGTTTGGATGTGTCTCTGGAGCTTCCATAACCTTGCCTTCATCAAGCTGTGCTGGCTTCCCCAGTATTGTGTACTGTCTTACCCTTAGCCAACATTTCCACTTATATCTTGTCTATTTAGTGTTTTTCTCTCCCACTTCTCCCCTCCCTCATAACCATCAAAGATTGTTTCTTTTGTGTGTGTGTGTAAACCTTTACATGCGTTTTTATAGTAATGTTCTCGTACAATATTTGTTCTTTTGTGATTGACATATTTCACTCGGCATAATGCCCTCCAGTTTCATCCATGGTTGTGAGATGCTTTGCACATTCGTCATTGTTTTTTTTTATTGTTGCATAGTATTCCATTGTGTGTGTCCCATAGTTTGTTTATCCATTCATCTGTTGATGAGCACCTAGGTTGTTTTCTATCTTTTTGCTATTGTGAACAATGCTGCAATGAACCTGGGTGTGTATATGTCTATTTGTGTGACGGCTCTTATTTCTCTAGAATATATTCTTAGGAGTGGGATTGCTGGATCATATGGCATTTCTATTTCTAGCTTTCTAAGAAAGTGCCATATCATTTTCCAAAATGGTTGTATCATTTTACATTCCCACCAACAGTGCATAAGAGTTCCAATCTCCCTGCAGCCTTTCCAATATATATATATTTTTATTAGTGCCAGTAATGTTGGGGTGAGATGGTATCTCATTGTGGTTTTGATTTGCATTTCTCTGATGGCTAGTGATTGTGAGTATTTCCTCATGTGTCTGTTAGCCGTTTGACTATCTTCTTTGGTGAAGTGTCTGTTCATATCCTTTGCCCATTTTTAAATTGGATTGTTTGTCTTTTCATTGTAGAGGTGTTGGATTTCTTGTAGATTTTAGAGATTAGACCTTTGTCAGATTTGTCATAGCCAAAAATTTTATCCCAATCTGTAGGTTCTCTTTTTACTCTTTTGGTGAACCTTTGGTGAGCACAAGTGTTTAATTTTTAGAAAACTCCAGTTATCTAGCTTGTCTTCTGGTGTTTGTATACTGTTCGTTATGGTTTGTATCCTGTTAATGCCGTGTATTAGGGAAAATTCCACACATATTGGAAAAGAATGTGTACTTTGCTGCTGTTGGATGGAGTGCTCTATATATGTCTGTGAAGTCAAGTTGGTTGACTGTGGCCTTTAGATCTTCTGTACCTTTCTCGAGTTTCTTTCTAGATGTCCAGTCCTTTACTAAGAGTGGTGAGTTGAAGCCTCCTATTATTATCGTGGAACTATCAGTTTCTCTTTTCAGTGCTGTTAGAATTTGTTCTTTGTATTTTGGAGCCCTGTCATTGCATTTGTAGATATTTATTATGGTTATGTCTTCATGCTGGATTATCCCTTGATCATTATATATTGTCTTTCTTTGTCTTTTATGGTGGATTTTGTTTTAAATTCTATTTTAATATGAGATTAGCATTGCCACTCCTGCTCTGTTTTGGTAGCTGTTTGATAATTTTTTTTTCCATGCTTTGACCTTTAATAAATTTTTTTTTTAATTTTTATTGTGCTTTAAGTGAAAGTTTACAAATCAAGTCAGTCTCTCACACAAAAACTTATTATATACACCTTGCTACATACACCCAATTGCTCTCCCCCTAATGAGACAGCCCGCTCCCTCCCTCCACACTCTCTTTTCGTGTCCTGTTCGTCAGCTTCTAACACCCTCTACCCTCTCATCTCCCCTCCAGGCAGGAGATGCCAACATAGTCTCAGGTGTCCACCTGACCCAAGAAGCTCACTCCTCACCAGCATCCCTCTCCAACCCATTGTCCAGTCTAATCCCTGTCTGAAGAGTTGGCTTTGGGAATGGCTCCTGTCTTGGGCCAACAGAAGGTCTGGCGGCCATGACCACCGGGGTCCTTCTAGTCTCAGTCAGACCATTAGGTCTGGTCTTTTTATGAGAATTTGGGGTCTGAATCCCACTGTTCTCCTGCTCTCTCAGGGGTTCTCTGTTGTGTTCCCTGTCAGGGCAGATATCAGTTGTAGCTGGGCACCATCTAGTTCTTCTGGTCTCACGCTGATGTAGTCTCTGGTTTATGTGGCCCTTTCTGTCTCTTGGGCTCGTAATTACCTTGTGTCCTTGGTGTTCTTCATTCTTCTTTGATCCAGGTGGGTTGAGATCAATTGATGAATCTTAGATGGCAGCTTGCTAGCATTTAAGACCCCAGGCGCCTGTCTCCAAGGTGGGATGCAGAATTTTTTTTAATAGATTTTATTATGCCAGTTGACTTAGATGTCCCCTGAAACCATGGTCGCCAAACCCCTGCCCCTGCTCTGCTGACCTTCAAAGCATTCAGTTTATTCAGGAAACTTCTTTGCTTTTGGCTTAGTCCTGTTGTGCTTATCTCCCCTTTATTGTGTGTTGTCTTTCTCATCACCTAAAGGAGTTCTTATCTGCTATCTAATTAGTGAATACCCCTTTCTACCCTCCTTCCCTCGCCGCCTCATAACCATCAAAGAATATTATCTTCTGTTTAAACTATTTCATGAGTACTTATAATAGTGGTCTTATACAATATTTGTTCTTTTGCAACTGAAAAATTTCACTCAGCATAATACCTTCCAGATTCATGTTATGAAATGTTTCACAGATTCAGCACTGTTCTTTTATCCATGCATAGTATTCCATTGTGTGAATATACCATAATTTATTTATCCATTCATCCACCGATGGGCACCTTGGTTGCTTCCATCTTTTTGCTATTGTAAACTGTAATAAACATGGGTGTGCATATATCTGTTCGTGTAAAGGCTCCCGTTTCTCTAGGATATATTCCAAGGAGTAGGATTGCTGGATCCTATAGTAGTTCTATTGCTAGCTTTTTAAGGAAGCACCAAATTGATTTCCAAAGTGGTTGTACCATTTGACATTCCCACCTGCAGTATCTAAGTGTTCCAATCTCTCCACAGCCTCTCCAGCATTTGTTTTGTGTTTTTTGGATTAATGCCAGCCTTGTTGGAGTAAGATGGAATCTCATTGTAGTTTTGATCTGTATTTCTCTAATGGCTAATGATCGTGAGCATTTCCTCATGTATCTGTTAGCTACCTGAATATCTTCTTTAGTGAAGTGTCTGTTCATATCCTTTGCCCCATTTTATTTGTCTTTTTGTAGTTGAGTTTTTGCAGTGTCATGTAGATTTTAGAGATCAGGTGCAGATCGGAAATGTCATAGCTAAAAACTTTTTCCCAGTCTGTAGGTAGTCTTTTTACTCTTTTGGCGAAGTCTTTGGATGAGCATAGGCATTTGATTTTTAGGAGCCCCCAGTTATCTGGTTTTTCTTCTGCATTCTTAATAATGTTTTGTATACCATTTATGCCATGTATTAGGGCTCCTAACGTTGTCCCTATTTTTTCTTCCATGATCTTTATTGTTTTAGATTTTATATTTAGGTCTTTGATCCATTTTGAGCTCGTTTTTGCGCATGGAGTGAGGTATGGGTCTTGTTTCATTTTTTTGCAGACGGATATCCAGTTATGCCAGCACCATTTGTTAAAAAGACTGTCTTTTCCCCATTTAACTGTTTTGGGGCCTTTGTCAAATATCAGCTGCTCATATGTGGATGGATTTATATCTGGATTCTCAATTCTGTTCATTGGTCTGTGTATCTGTTGTTGAATCAGTACCAGGCTATTTTAATTACTGTGGCGGTATAATAGGTTCTCAAATCAGGTAAAGTAAGGCCTCCCACTTTGTTCTTCTTTTTCAGTAATGCTTTACTTATCCGGGGCCTCTTTCCCTTCCATATGAAGTTGGTGATTTGTTTTTCCATGTCATTAAAGAATGTCGTTGGGATTTGGATCAGAATTGCATTAAAGGTATAGATCGCTTTTGGTAGAATAGACATTTTTATAATGTTAAGTCTTCCTATCCATGAGCAAGGTATGTTTTTCCACTTATGTAGGTCTCTTTTGGTTTCTCGCAGAAGTGTATTGTAGTTTTCTTCGTATAAGTCTTTTACATCTCTGGTAAGATTTATTCCTAAGTATTTTATCTTCTTGGGGACTTCTGTGAATGGTATTGATTTGGTGATTTCCTCTTCGATGTTCTTTTTGTTGGTGTAGAGGAATCCAATTGAGTTTTGTATGTTTATCTTGTATCCTGATACTCTGCTGAACTCTTCTATTAGTTTCAGTAGTTTCCTTGAGGATTTATTTTATTTTATTTTATTTTTTATCTTCTTGGGGACTACTGTGAATGGTACTGATTTGGTGATTTCCTCTTCGATGTTTTTTTTGTTGGTGTAGAGGAATCCAACCGAGTTTTGTATGTTTATCTTGTATCCAGATATTCTGCTGAACTCTTCTATTAGTTTCAGTAGTTTTCTTGAGGATTCCTTAGGGCTTTCTGTGTATAAGATCATGTCGTCTGCAAATAGAGATAATTTTGCTTCTTCCTTGCCAATCTGGATGCCCTTTTTCTCTTTTTCTAACCTAATTGCTCTGGCTAGGACCTCCAGCACAATGTTGAATAAGAGCAGTGGTAAAGGGTATCCTTGTCTGGTTCCCGATCTCAAAGGGAATGCTTTCGGGCTCTCTCCATTTAGGATGATGTTGGCTGTTGGCTTTGTATAAACGCCGTTTATTATGTTGAGGAATTCTCTTTCTATTCCTATTTTGCTGAGGGTTTTTATCATGAATGGTTGTTGAACTTTGTCAAATGCCTTTTCTGCGTCGATTGATAAAATCATGTGATTCCTGCCTTTTGTTTTATTTCTGTGATGGATTACATTAATTGTTTTTCTAATGTGGAACCATCCCTGCAGAAGCACCTGGTATGAATCCCACTTGGTCAAGGTGAATTATTTTTTTGATATGTTGTTGAATTCTATTGGCTAGAATCTTGTTGAGGATTTTTGCATCTAAGTTCATGAGGGATATAGGTCTGTAATTTTCTTTTTTGTGGTGTCTTTACCTGGTTTTGGTGTCAGGGATATTGTGGCTTCATGTAATGAGTTTGGTAGTATTCCATCCTTTTCTATGCTCTGAAATACCTTTAGTAGTAGTGGTGTTAACTCTTCTCTGAAAACTTGGTAGAACTCTGCAGTGAAGCCGTCCAGGCCAGGTCTTGTTTTTGATGGGAGTTTTTTGATTACCTTTTCAGTCTCTTCTTTTGTTATGGGTCTATTTAGTTGTTCTATCTCTGTTTGTGTTAGTTTAGGTAGGTAGTGTGTTTCTAGGAATTCATCCATTTGTTCTAGGTTTTCAAATTTGTTAGAGTACAATTTTTCATACTAATCTGATATGATTCCTTTAATTTCAGTTGGGTCTGTTGTAATATCACCCATCTCATTTTTTTTTCAGGTTATTTGCTTCCTCTCCTGTTTTTCTTTTGTGAGTTTTTCTGTTTGTCAGTTTGGCCAATGGTTTATCAATTTTGTTGATGTTTTCAAAGAAGCAGCTTTTGGTCTTGTTAATTCTTTCAATTGTTTTTCGGTTTTCTATATCATTTAGTTCTGCTCTAATTTTTATTATTTGTTTTCTTCTGGTGCCTGAGGGTTTCCTTTGTTGCTCTCTTTCTATTTGTTCAAGTTGTAGGGATAATTCTTTGATTTTTGGCCCTTTCTTCTTTTTGTATGTGTGCATTTATTGATATAAATTGACCTCTGAACAGTGCTTTCTCTGTGTCCCAAAGGTTCTGATAGGAAGTGTTTTCATTCTCATTGGATTCTATGAATTTCTTTATTCCATCCTTAATGTCTTCTATAATCCAGTCTTTTTTGAGCAGGGTATTCTTCAGTTTCCAAATTTTCGATTTCTTTTCCCAGCTTTTTCTGTTATTGATTTCCACTTTTATGGCCTTGTGGTCAGAGAAGATGCTTTGTGATATTTCAATATTTTGGATTCTGCTAAGGCTTGCTTTATGACCTAATATGTGGTCTATTCTAGAGAATGTTCCATGTGCACTAGAAAAGAAAGTATGGTTGGTTGCTGTTGGGTGGAGTGTTCTGTATATGTCTACGAGGTCAAGTTGGTTGATTGTGGCATTTAGTTCTTCGGTGTCTTTATTGAGCTTCTTTCTGTATGTCCTGTCCTTCACCGAAAGTGGTGTGTTGAAGTCTCCTATGATTGTGGAGCTGTCTATCTCACTTTTCAATGCTGATAGAGTTTGTTTTATGTATCTTGCAGCGCTGACATTGGGTGCATAAATATTTAATACGGTTATATCTTCTTGGTATACTGTCCTTTTAATTATTATATAGTGTCCTTCCTTATCCTTTATGATGGATTTAACTTTAAAGACTATTTTGTCAGAAATTAATGTTGCCACTCCTGCTCTTTTTTGATTGTTTGTTTGACATGTATACTTCCATCCTTTGAGTTTTAGTTTGTGTCTCTAAGTCTAAGGTGTGTCTCTTGTAGGCAGCATATAGATGGATCTTGTTTTTTAATCCATCCTGCCACTCTTTGTCTCTTTATTGGTGCATTTAGTCCATTTACATTCACGGTAATTATGGATAGGCATAAATTTAGTGTTATCATTTTGATGTCTTTGTGTGTTGTTGACAGTTTCTTTTTTGCACTTAATTTTATGTGCCGAGTAGATTATCTTTATATATTGTTTTTCCTCATATTCATTATTGTTGATTGTGTTTCTGCTGAGTCTCTATTTTTTTCTTGTATATTATTTTGATGAGTAGGATAGTTTGTCTCCTTTGTGGTTACCTTATTATTGATCCCTATTTTTCTAAATTTAAATCTAACTTTTATTTCTTTGTATTACCATATCTTCTCCATATGGAAGATCTATGGTTACATTTCTTACTCCTTCTTTATTGTTTTAATATTGTCTTCTTTTGTATAATAACATCACTGTTATGGTGTTTTGAGCTTTTTTTTTTTAATCTTGCTTTTTTTTTTTTTTTTCCCCTGTCTGAGTTGACTTCTGATTGCTCTGCCCAGTGTTCTAGTCTTGGGTTGATACCTGATGTTATTGATTTTCTAACTAAAGAACTCTCTTTAGTATTTCTTGTAGTTTTGGTTTGGTTTTTACAAATTCCCTAAACTTCTGTTTTCTGGAAATGTCCAAATTTCACCTTCAAATTTAAGAGACAGTTTTGCTGGATATATGATTCTTGGCGGGAAATTTTTTTCCTTCAATCTGTTAAATAAGTCATCCCATTGCCTTCTTGCCTGCATTTTTTCTGCCGAGTGGTCCGAGCCTGTTCTTATTGGCTCTCCATTGTAGGTGACTTTTCATTTATCCCGAGCTGCTCTTAAAATTCTCTCTTTACCTTTCGTTTTGGCAGGTGTGATTATAATATGTCTTGGTGACTTTCTTTTAACATCTACCTTATGTGGAGTTTGATGAGCATCTTGGATAGATATCTTCTCAGCTTTCATGATATCAGGGAAGTTTTCTGCCAGCAAATCTTCAACGACTCTCTGTATTTTCTGTTATCCCTCCCTGTTCTGGCACTCCAATCACTCATAGGTTATTTCTCTTGTTAGAGTCCCACATGACTCTTGAGGTATCTTCGTTTTTTTTTTTTAATTCTTTGATCTGATTTTTCTTCAAATATATTAGTGCCAAGTGATTTATCTTCAAGTTCAGAAATTCTGGCTTCTACTTGCTCAATTCTGCTACCCTAACTTTCTATTGATTTGTCTACTTCTGTAATTTTATTGTTAATCTTCTGAATTTCTGATTGCTTTCTGTCTATGGATTTTTCCAGCTTATTAAATTTTTCATTATGTTTCTGAATAATCTTTTTAATATTTTTAAATGCTTTTTTTCTGTGTTCCTTGGCATGTTCTGCGTATTGCCTCATATCCTTCCTGATATCTTGAAGGGTTCTGTATATTAATCTTTTGTATTCTGGCTCTGGTAATTCCAGGAATGCACTTTCCTCTAGAAGATCCCTGGATTCTTTGTTTTGAGGGCTTGTTGAGGTGATCATGGTCTGTTTCTTTATGTGACTTGATATTGACTGTTGTCTCTGAGCCATCTATAAGTTATTATATTAGTTTAGGCTTGCTTACTGTGTTGTAGCTCCTTGCTTTGTTTTGTTTTGATATGCCCAAATGGGTTGTTTGAGTGAGCTAGCTTGGTTATTTTTCCCTTTGGAGCTGTGATGTCCTGTCCCAGATGGCTAGAGCTGTTATCAAGTATATCAGTCTAGGAGTCCATTCTCTTTTCTTGTACGAATTCAGCTCAGGTGTCCAGGTAGCTGATCATGAAGTGTGCGGTACAGGCTCTGCCCTATAGTCTTAGAGGGGAAGGGGTGATTGGTGTATGTACCAGTATCTGACTGCAACAGGGGGTCACACTCTGAACAAGGCAGGGGGCTGAGAACTGACCCCCGAGTGTCTCTGAGGAAAGCACATCCCTGTTCCCTAGAGCACGCAGGTGAGTGGGTTCTGCAGATGGACCATGGACACCCAATGTTTTTGGATGTAAGGACTGGGATGTACCAGTTATCCTTGGACCCCTGTCACGGGTGGTTGGGTGACCTGAGTGGAGCTACCAGTCCTTAGGCCCCTGATCTGGGTAGGTGAGGACCCTGTTTAATAGGCAAAGCAATGTCAAACATCAAACACCCACCTCTCCACCGCATAGCTGAAATGGTTGGAGTCTGCCAACAAGGGCCTATTCTTCTGAAATAGGCCCACACAGGTCCATGCAGAGGGGAAAGGTGCTCAAAGTCCACTGTTTATGCCTGGACAGGAGCCGCTTCTGTCCTGAGCTCCCCTGGTTAGTGGAGCCGGCAAATTAAGTTTTCCCCCAATTGCAAAATTTTTCATTCTCCAAGGCTGGGAGGATGGCTCAAGGTGCTCAGTAGTGCCTGTCTCAGGCCCAGGGAATTCAGCCTCTGAAGCCGGCTTCGGGGTGGGGGGGAGCAGTAAAATATACGCAAGTAGTTAGCTTTTGCCTAGAGCGCCGTTCTTCTCTGGATCTGGAGGTGTGAGTAGGCTGTGTGGCTGGCTGCTTCTCCCTGAGGAAACTGTGGCCAAATGCTAGTACCAGCCCGCTGCTGTCACCACAGCTTCAGGACTGTTGCCTGAGGGCTCTCTGCGATTGAGGTCCGGTAACTCCTCTCCGCTTCTGAACCGTCTCTTCCTCCCCTGCCCCTCTGTTATTTTTCTAAGCTTGTCTTTGATGCTCAGGGCTCCTAGCTTGTCATAAATATACTCGGTTCACTTGTTTTTTTGGGTCTTTGTTGTAAAGATGGCTCGCCCGTAGCATCTGTCTATTCCACCATCTTGGCTCCACCTCCTCAATCTTTAATAAATTTATATCTTTGTTTCTAAGGTGTGTCCTTTATAGACAACATATTAATGGGTCCTTTTTTTTAAATCCATTCTGGCTTTTTATGGCTACATTTAAGACATTTGTGGTCAGTGTGATTATTGATAGGTGTGAGTTTATTGATATCATTTTGTTGTGCTATATTTTTGTGGTAGTGACATTTTCTTGTTCCTCTTACTCTTCTGTGCTGAATTCCTTTTGTTTGTGTATTTCTTTTTGATGCTTCTTTCATTTTTGTAGATTTTGTATTTACTTAGAGTTTATGGTTTTTTTTTCTTCTTTATTTTGATGAGTAGGTTTGTTAACTTTCTTTGTGGTTACCTTGAAATACCCCTATCTTCCTAAGTTTAAACCAGTCTTTTAGTGCTTAATAACACCTTGATGTCCTCTCCATTTGAAGTTCTATATCTACATCATTTATCCCCTCCTTTATTGTTCTGAGATTGTTGCCATTTACAGATTGGCATCTCTGGTCCCCTGCTGTAAGTTTTTTAGTTTTGTTTTATCCTTGAGAGTTTATTGTCTAGGTTGGTATCTGGCTGATGCTGTCTCATGTGCTAGATTCAGGCTGTTGTCTGATGTTGTTGGTTCTCTAGCTTAAGAACTCCTTTTAATAATCCTTGTAAGTTTGGTTTGGCTTTTAACGTATTCCCTTAATTTCTATTTATCTGGAAATGTCCTAATTTTGCCATCATATTTGAGTGAGAGCTTTGCAGGATATATTATTCTTGGTTGGCAGTTTCTTTTCTTTCAAGGTTTTATATATGTTGTCCCACTGCCTTCTTGCTTGCATGGTTTCTGCCAACTAATCAAAGTTTAGTGTTATTGTTACCATTTTGTATGTGACTTTTCATTTTTCTCGAGCGGCTTTCAGGCTTCTTTCTTTGTCTTTGGTTTCAGCGCATGTGATTTGATATATCTTGGGGATTTTCTTTTGGGGTCTATCCTGTATTGGTTTGTTCAGCTTTTCGGATAGTCAGCTTTTTGTCTTTCATGATATTAGGGAAGTTTTTTATCAGCAAATCTTTAGTGAATCTCTCTGTGGTTTTCATTTTCTCCCTCATTCTGGAACTTCAATCGCACACAAGTTTTTGCTTTTGATTGTATCCCTCATCATTCTCAGGGTTCTTCATTTTTCTTTTCTCTGATTTTTCCTCAAAGTGGTGTCTTCAGTTCGCTGACCCTCTCTTCCATTGTTTTAAATCTGCTCCTAAAACCTTCTATTGCACTGTCCATTTCTGAAATCTTTTTGTTTATCTTTTGGATTTCCAATTGTTTTTGTATTATTTCCAGTTATTTATTTTGACATGTTTTCCTGCATTATTTTCCTGAATTCTTCCATTATTTTATCTGTCTTCTCAGTGGTTTTGTCTGTATTTTCCATGATTTTGTCTATTTTTTTCCTTATTTTTGTCTGCATTTTCCTTCATCTTTTGGAGAACCCTGAATATTAGAGTTTTCAATTCCCTATGAAGTAGTTCCAGTGCCTTTTCTTCTAACAGAAAGTCATCTGGTGCTTTATTTTGATCACTTTCTGGAGCCATCCTCTCCTGTTTTTTAATATGTTTTGATATTGTCTGCTGTCTCTGGGACATTCAAGAATTATTTTCTTCATTTATTAATTGTAGATTTGATTGTTTTGTCCTGCCTTTTTGTTTTATTTGGTTATATCTGGGCAGGTAGGCTGTGTGTGTTTTGTTGCTTGCTCACTTGTAGGCACAATACTTCTCACTGTCTTGTCCAGGTAGGCAGGGCCAGTCGCTCAGCTATGGTTCAGCAGGGTGGGTCCAGCAGGGGTGGAGGGGTGGGGATGGGTAGTTTGTGGTACAAACTGAGGGCAACAGGATGGGGCTGGGGGCAATGCAGGGCAGGGCCCAGAGTACTGCTTGGGGATGGTACTTGGAGCACAGTGAAGATAGACAGGAGGGAAAGGACAGGATGTGATGTGCAGAGCTAAGTGGAAAGGCAAAAGAAAGAAGAGTGAGAAACAAAGGCAAAAAAAATTCTTAAAAGGCAAAAAATGAGGTAAAAAAAGAAGAGTAAAAAGGTAAATAAATTGGCGGTGCAGTGGGATTCAGCAGGTGGGGGCAGGGCAGACCCAGTCAGGCTGCGTGCTTGTGGCTGAGTAGCCAAACAGTGTGGTTTGGCCTGTCGAGAAGTGGTGTGGGTGCTGCACGGGGCTAGGTGGGTGGGAGAAAGGAAAGAGAGGGAAGAAACCAACAATCGAACAAATGATAAAGAACAACAACAAAAAATATGGTGGTGGGGTGCTGGCTATTGGGGGTGGGGCAGAATTGGGGTGGTGGTGAGCCGATGTCTCTCTCATTGGGTGGCATGGCATGGCCCATCAGGAAAGGGCAGAGGTAGCAAAGGGCCTGGAGGGGGTGGAAGGAAAAGGAGAAAGATAAAGAAAAATAAAAAATTTAGCACTGAGGGAGCCGGCCTGTGGGTGCAGTGAAGACCCAGGGAGGCCATGTTTGAGAAGTTCTCCAGCCAAGAAGTACAGCACAGCCTGTCCAGAAGTTGGGGGTGGCACACGGGGCTGGGTGGATGGGAGAAAGGAAAGGAAAAGAAAGAAGGGAGAGAGAAGAAACAGCAACAAAACAAGCAAACAATAAATGAAACAGTGCTGAGGGAGCTAGCCAGTGATGGTGGCACAGACCTGGGGAGGACTCATACAGTGACTCCCCAACTGAATTGTGCAGCATGGCCCCTCCAGAATGGGCGAGGGTGGTACACAGCACTGGCGGGGGAGGGGGGGAAGGAAAGGAGAGAGAGAGAAGAAACAGAAAGGAAGAAGGAGAAAAAAGAACAAAGGAAACAAACCAAAAAAATCAGAGCCCATCAAGAAGGGGAGGGGATGGCACATGGGGCTAGCTGGGTGGAAGAAAAGGAGAGAGAGAGAAGCAAAAAAAAAAAAAGCCTCAAAAGACAATATCAAAAAGCAAAGAAACAAACAAAAAACAACCCTTCCCTCCAAAAAAGAACACAGGAAACAAACCAAAAAAAATCAGAGCTCATCAAGAAGGGGAGGTGATGGCACACAGGGCTAGCTGGGTGGGAGAAAGGAAAGGAAGGAAGGGAGAGAATGGAGCAACCAAAAAATAAATAAATAAACAAAAATACAAACCAAACAAGCAAACAAATTATGCTGAAGGGGCCAGCTGGTGGGGGCAGAGTGGACCCTGGTGGCAGTAAGCTAACTTCTCTCCAACTGAGCAAATGTGGCCCATTGGCAAGCAGCAAAGGCTGCAATAAAACAAGAAGGATGGGGGTGGGAATGTGTGTATCCCTGGTTACCGGGTGCTCTGTCTCCTACTGGGAGCTCCGTGGAGTTTCCTTCCCATACTCCTTGTCCATAGTCCTTGGTGGCTCAGGTCCAAGATGGTGAATTCGGGTGGCAGTGAGCTGGTATTTCTCCAGCCAAACAACTGTGGCCCGTTGGCAAGCGGTGGAGGCCTTGTACAGGGAAGAAGTGTGTGGAGTGGGAAAGCAAGTATGCTGGTTACCTGGTACTCTGTCTCCTGTTGGCGCTCCTTGAAGTCGCCTTCCTGTACTTCCTGTTTGAGTTCTTTGGTGGCTGTAGTGTAGTCCAAGATGGTGAATCTGGCCATGTTAGCTAGTATGGGACCTCCACTCTGTAGCTCTCCACATTCTCTGTTTTCTGTCAGTTTCCTATTCCAGTTGGTGCTTGATTGAGTTCTTTACTCCTTCACTTGGCACTTAGGGTTCCAGGATTGATGTTTGTACCTGTTTTATTTAGTTTTTTGGGTTTTTGCTGCAGAGGGATGTCATGGTGCTTCTGTCTGTAGCACCATGCTGGCCTAAAGTTCATTATAAAGTATGATATTTGGTGTGAGATTTTTGGTTGATAACCATTTTAAGGTTAAAAAACATTTCCTTCTGTTCCTGGTCTGGTAACATTTTTTTTTTTTAAATCACTGACGAATTTTGTTGAATAAATCTTTTAAATTTGGAATTATCTATAAAAAATAAACATGTGCATATACATAATTGCTCATATAAGATGTTAATTGTAGTATTGTTTGAAGAGACAAAAAAATTGGGAAGAATATAAATATATATAAGTTAGAAGTATGATTATGTAAATTATGGTATGTCCATACTGTGGAATACAATGAATCTGATAAAAAGAAAAACGTAGAATTCTGTTAGTCAGCATGGAAAGACAGTAATATGTTGTCATCAGAAAAAAGTAATGCTTTGAATATGTATAGAATAATATTATTTTGTTAAAAATTTATATGTTAGTGCAATATATATAGTGAGTGTGTGAATATGGAAATGGAACAAACACCAAATTAGGAATGTAATGATCTTTGAAGAGTGAGATCAGGCAGAGAGGGTAATGGGGACCTGTTTTTTTTTTTTTTCTTCTTCATATATAACCTGTATGCAACTTGAATTTTTGAAAAAAGACCATGTATTACTTTCATAATTAAAACATCTTGCTAGAAAAATGTAGAGAGGATTGGGGTAGGGGCCAAATCTGCATGCTCACTTCAAAAATGCTGGAATAGTCCAATAGTCTATCAAGACTCTAATTTGCATGGGGTCCCTATTCCTGGCATAAATGGTGAAGGGACTTTGAAGCTGATGGTCAGATTCTGGGATACCTGGCTCATGTAACACAACAGAGAGGAGATAAAGACTTTCCAAATTCTGGGATCAGTATGCCTCTAGGAAGGCAGGGAATTTACTGTGAGGACAGAAAAAACTATGAATGCTCAACACATGGGTGGTGGTGGCTCCTAAATTGGCTCTTCCACCCTCATCCCCTCTTTAGAGCTTACTTCAAGTTCCTCTCCTGATGGGGCTAAGAAAGAGACAGCAGCCATCTTAAGAGCTAAAAATAACTGTAATTCATTGCTTTCTTGGGCATTAAAGACTGGAGAAAAATATTGACCCCTCTTTTAGGTCTTCTTCAGTGGTGCCAACAAGGGCAGCAGACCCTACCACCAAAGGCACAGTAGGCATGGCCACAGCATTGGTGTGCAGTGGGGTTCCAGGCACACATTAGAAGAGGTGGTGCAGAATGACAACAACAATATAAGGACCCACCAGAAGAGAGTGGAGTGGGAAGCGTGAAGAGTCAAATATAATCTTTTGAGGTGGAAGGATGTAAAAGCACTTGCACTTACTACCTGAGGCTCATAGATGCCAAGACTGGTGAAGCTTGGGGAAACAAGAGCTGCACAGAGAAAGTGCTGGAGAACCGAAGACACAAACAATTGCCTTTAATAATGTCCCTACTGCAACTGGAGTTCATGCTGCCCTCCCTGCCTACCCAAAGCAGTGTGTTTGTGCATCTGTGCTTACCTGTCTGCCTCATCAGAGGTGCTCATGTGGCCTCTGGCTTACCCGTTTGATTGGACCCCTGGAGGCCAGAGACTATGCTGTGTTTAGTTTTTTCTATGATCTTCCATATTAATGTCCTTTACACCATTTAGTCTAATTTGTGCTTGGTACATATTTATTAAATTGAATGACGAGCTGGAACTCACATATTACATAAAGCAGTGAAGCTATTGAATTTTACCAAGTGACATAACCAGGGACTTAGCCCAAAAGAAGGATTCATACAAATTATAGCAATTTTTCTTGAGTCAGAACCACCCAAAACCAAAAGCCCTTTGCCGTCGAGTCAATTCCAGACTCGTAGCAACCCTATAGATATAGAAATAAGGAGTTTGGGATAAACCAAACCCAGACCAAACCCTTTGCCATCGAGTCAGTTCTGACTCATAGTGACCCTAATACGAACTTTTTCTTTCAAGAGTTACTCTTGAAATCCGCAAGGAAAGGAATATATTTCATTTTGTCCTTAGTGGTGATTGGGAGTAGCTACAAATAATAGGAGTGCATAAGCTATTACATAACAATGACAACATGATCAAATTCAGAATCTCGGAGAGGAAAAGTAAGAAAAAAATCAATTAAGATGCTTAATTTTAAAAAAGGAAATAAGACTAAACTGCTAGATTGAAATAAATACCTGTAGTTACGTTAAATACACACACACATACACACACACACAAAGGGAATCTGAAGACTTTAAAAATACCTTCATGAGAAGGGAATGTGTCCAGTTTTATAAATTAGATGTTGGAGGAAAAATCATGTATTGTTCACTAGAGCAATAAAAGAAATCACTGGAAGTAAAAAGGCTTCATGGGAGAAAGGAAAGATTTCACAAACGACAGAAACAGGAAAGCATATTAACGTCTGTCAGATTAAGTCCTGTCTGGTATCTGTCAGATACCAGAAATTAGGCAAAAATTCAAGGATCACTTAGAGGAGGGAATGTAATTTTAATATGAACCATCTCTGAGTGATTAGTACTCTATGGGCTAAGTCACTCGAGATGGAATGAACTGCAGGATCAAGGAAATTGAATCAAGCATAAATTATTTGGGCGAAATTGTTCTGTAAGGAGAAATAATCATGCCTGAAAGAGGTTAAATATATCAGTGCAGAAGGGGACCTATAGATATAGTAGTTGTTAGCTACCACTGAGTCAGCACCCAACTCATGTGACCCCAAGCACAACTGAGTGGTGACCCCCATGCACAACTGAACAAAATGCTGTCTAGTCCTGCGCCATCTCAATAATCATTTGTAGCTCGGACTGTTTTCAATGACTGATTTTTGGAAGTAGATCTCCAGGCCTTTCTTTCAAAGAAGTTTTAGCCTGAAAAACTCTACTGAAACCTGTTCAGCATCATAGCAACACACAAGTTTCTACTAACAGGTGGGCCTGTTGCCGACCCATTGCTGTCCAGTCAGTTCTGACTCCTAGTGACCCTACAGGACAGAGTAAAACTGCCCTGTAGAGTTTCCAAGAGCATCTGGGGGATTTGAACTGCTAATCTTTTGGTTAACAGCTGCAGCACTTGACCACTACACCACCAGGGTTTCTGACAGGTGAGCAGTGTCGGTAAATTGGCCATGAATTGAACCCAGATCTCCCCTATAGAAGACGAGACTATTACCACTGAACCACCAATGCTCTCATATAGATGTGGTAGTTTTGGACTATTATCAACCCTTGAGTAGATTTGAAGCTAGAGAGTTTTAACGTAGAGATTTTGTAAAACTGAAAGCAATGTTTAGTTAGTGGTAGGTAGTTGTTACTGAGATACAATATGTTTAAAGATAAGTGGGCACCTTTTAGGGTAATAAGTACAGATGGAAATCCTATTTAACATCTATGAATCACTTGGAAAGACCAAATCTTCAAGTTTTCAAAAAACTAAGTCCCTCTGAGAAGTGGCATACAGGACGTTCTTCAATCATGCCATGTGAGCTGTCATAAATGCTCCAGAGGAGCATCAGTGAGGGCAAGGGTCACGAAATGTACTCAGGGAAAATAATCTGGCTTATTCTTTAAAGATATTGGGCTCCAAACCCTTAAGTTATGATCAAAGAAAGTGACCTACAAGTTGAGTTATCCTAGACCAGCAGTGTCAAAATTTTTGGCTCCAAGACCAAAAAGTCAAATTTATTGAGGACTCTGAAGAGCTTTTGTTTATATGAGTTATAGCTCTCAATATCTAGAAATTAAAATTCATAAAAATTTAAAAATATTAATTAGTTCACTTTAAAATGACAATACTCATTACATGCTAATATAAATAAAAATAATTTTATGTATTTTCCAAAACAAAAAAATTAGAAGAAATGGCATTGTTTTGTATTTTTACAAATCTCTTAAATGTATGACTTCGTAGGGAAGAGTTGAATGGTCATATTTGCTTCTGCATAAAGCTGTTACAATGTCATTTTGATTGAAGTATATAAAGAAAATTCAGCTCATATAGATATGTAGTTGGAAAAGGAGTATATTTTCATAGTCTTTTTAGGTAGTTGTGGTATTCTTTGATAGGATACCCAAACTCAGAAAGTATACTAAAACTTAGTTGCAACGTGGAATCTGAAACCATATCAATTAACTTTTCATTTTCTATTATATTAAAATCCATTGGTTTACTCGCACTTTTAATTAAAAAAAAAATTTAACCCATGCATATTTTTTGTAAAATAATGAATTATTTGTTTGGAAAATATTGGCTCACTGAGATCTGTAGATCTTTCAAATGTTGATACATTTCATTCTACACAATAAAAAAAAATGCATTTGTTAATATCACCATGGGTCTCATCAGAAAATTCTTTAGGTATTGGGAAACTGTCAAGTGCACAGTAGGGGGATACAAATTTTCTGAAATTCTAATTCAGTTTCATTATTAGTAACAAGCACTGTCGCTTTTCTTTCCTGGAAGTAGTAGGCTCACGTCATTCATTTTTGAGAAAATGTCTGCCAAATACTACAACCATATTTTGTCTGTTAGTCATTCTTTCAAGGAAAACTGGTTTTCTGAGGAAAAAGCAATGAGATCAGGTCACAGTTCAATTGTACAAGGGCTTTTCCTCAAGAAAATCCTCATATTTACACTGTAGCAGAAGAGATTCATGTGTAGTTCTCACTTTAACATAAAAAAAAAAATAACGCACAGGGTATTAAAAAAATGTGTTCTCAGGGGTCAAAACTTAATAAAATTAATAATCTTTACTGCTTCATCAAGGACATTCTTAAGTGAAATTGGCGTTTTTTTTTTTCCTGTGACTGCATGATGGTGAAGAACACAACGATTACTAATGCTAAGACAGCAGTAGTGCTAATGCCAGCACAGTAACAAATTCCAATAATTTTTGGTATTATTATTAAAATAGTCTTTACTTTCTGACCCTCTGAGAGAGTCACAAGGATCTCAGGGCTTGTGGGCCACACTTTGAGAACCATATTCTTAGACTGATACCTAAAATAGCCAATAAAATGCTGACTCTCATCAGCCTATATTGGAAATGAAATACAAACTATTTCATAAAAAATTAAATAGTATATGTTTCTCTAAAAAATGATTCTTCTGTAGCTGAATTACCTTTCTTCATGCATAAGGAAGATTATTTGGAGAATAGTAGCTATAGTTTTTCAGGGTTGGAGGAACTACCTGTAAAGAAGAAAGATAAAAATAATTAGAATCTTACTTTGCTAAAATCCTAATTATTTGGTTAAAGTTTAAAAAGTCATGATTTCATTTGATTGGTATACTTATCAAGCACCAGTAGAATTCTACATGTTATATAAACACGCAAAACAAAACTCATTGCCGTTGAGTCAATTCTGACTCATAGAGACCCTATAGGACAGAGTAAACTACCCCACAGGGTTTTCAAGGCTGTAAATCTTTAAAGAAGCAGATTACCACATCTCTCTCCTTGGCAGCGGCTGGTGGGTTTGAACCACTGACCTTTTGGTTAGCAGCCAATGCTTAACCACTGTGCCACCAAGGCTCCTTTTAAGTCTTATATAAAGAGGCATATATCCAGGTCCCTGCTCTTAAAAGCTAGAGTGTAGCTGGCAAGGCAGGATATATAACTGTAATAAGGGAAATGAGAATTCAAGAGCTAAATGGAGATATAATTTTTTTTTTTTTTAATAAGACAACAATATTAGAATAGCCTCAAGGCAACATGTGATCAAAAGCCAAAAGAGCTACAAAGACAGCCAGGGCTCCACAGTCTCTGGTATATCTTTCCAGTGCCAGGGCTGAGTTAGCCCCACTGTCCTACCACTGGCAGCCTGGCCCACTCAATTCTGCCACCAGTGACATCTCAGCCTAGCAGGTTAAGAACAAAACCAACCAACTGCCATGGAGTCAATTCTGACTCATGGCGATGCCATGTGTGTCAGAGGAGAAATGTGCTCCATAGGGGTTTTAATGGCTTATTTTTCTGAACTAGATCTCTAGTCCTTTCTTCTAGGGTGCCTCTGGGTGGACTTGAACCACCAACCTTTTGTTTAGCAGCTGAGTGTATTAACTGCAACACCCAGGGATAGCAAGAGCTTTTTCCTCACTGGTGTGGCGGGATAGTTTATGGAGCTACTTGCTTGTGTTTATTCCTGCTAAGTTTTCCTTGGTGTTCCTGGCCTCTCAGGTATTTGCTGGGCTGTACTTCAGAAGCTGCTTGAGGTCACACACTTCCCTGCTTTTGTGGAAGCCTAAACATTTAAATTGAGATGATTATGCCAAGTGGCGTAGAAGGGCAAGAAGAAACTGAAACAGGTGAGAAGGAGTGATTCCTGAAGACTGGGTTGGGGCTGAAGTTGGTGAGGCGGAGCCCCATGGGTGGGACCCAGAGGAGCTGGCTGTGGGACGCACCTAGCGGGGAGGGCTTCATTGAGCCTCTTATTGGACTAACATTCATGGAGCTATTACTATGTGCCAGACATCGTGTAGAGAGGGTGTCAGTGATGAGGGAGTAGTTTCCGTCCTAAGGACATTCTTAAACTGTTTTAAAACTCGGTTATTTAATTTTCTCACTACTGATGTCTTTTTTTATTACGGTTAGTTAGAAAGCTATCTTCAATTTTCTACATACTGCACAGTGCCTGTACTGTTATTTCGCTCTTAGATGGCAATCCCTATACTGCTTTCTAAAATGTCTTAAGTTCATGGTATGTTGATGAGATTTTAGAGTTAGAGGTAAGAGACAAAGATGACTCTAAAGTGACCTTGAAGTTCTGCTAGCAATGATACAGAAAGACATGTAGTCTAATAATGTTCCTAGTGGTGAACATGAAGGAGAAAATAAAAAAAGTGTGATTTATGGACAGCAGCTTTCCCAAGTGGAATGCTCTGGAATAGTCTAAGTCAGGAGCAGATCTTCAGGCTGTGTCAAAATCTGATCAAAAGTTCCCACTAAGGTTGTAGTCAAACACTTGATTTATTTGTCAAAGCGATGATGAAGGGTCTTATGCCAGGCTGCCCTGAAGGGCTGCCCTTGGGTTTGCCATGGACCCATCCTAATGGAGAGGTGAGAAAGGATATGAGGAGAAAGGCAAAGGGGGAAATGCGAAAGTAGAAAAAAACAATTGAGTCAAAGGATGAGAGAGGTGGTTTTCCTGTGTGTGTACAAAACTCAAACTGAAGCCAATCTTTTAGTTCATCCTGCCAGCAGATTTTGTGTTTGCTAATCAGCCCAGCTGTGGAGCTGGAAGGCCTCCTCACTAGATTGGCAGACTTCATTCGTGGCTTGTTTGGCCCATTTATGGTGGCACGACTTGGACAGCTAACTGCCTTTTCTGGGAAACTACTATTCATACCTTTTTGGGTATGTTGGGGAATAGGTGAGCCTATGAGAATCTATTTGCATGACTGTCTCTAGCCTGATGTCAAGGAATTTTTCCCTAGGAAAGAGAGTTGAGGTATACAAACTTGATTCAAGGACAAGGGATAGATGTCAGAGAACTGGGGTCATTTTGAATTCTATTTGAGTGTCTTTGGTTTTTTTTTTTCCCAGTTGCTGTCCATCTGTCTGACTTATGGCAACCCCATGTGTTTCAGAGTAGAACTGCACTCCATAGGGTTTTCATGGCTATGAGTTTTTAGAAGCAGATCACCAGACCTTTCTTCCGAGGCATCTTCTGCCAACCTTTCCATTAGTAACCAAGCTCTTAACCATTCATGCCACCCAGGGACTCCTAATTGGAGGTATACGGGGGTGATTTTAGTAAAAACTTAATATGGCAAGTGTAAAAAGATGAACCGTTAACTGAGAGAAGATATTTTCAATACCTGTAACTAACAAGGAACCCCTGGTGGTGTAGTGGTTAAGTGCTACGGCTGCTAACCAAAGGGTCGGCAGTTAAATCCTCCAGGCGCTCCTTGGAAACTCTATGGGGCAGTTCTACTCTGTCCTATAGGGTCGCTATGAGTCAGAATCGACTCGACAGCACTGGGTTTGATTTTGATTTGTTGTAACTAACAAAGGACAGTATCCTGAATATACAAAGTATTCTTAAGAACAGATAAAAGGCAACTCAATAAAAAATATATATATATATTAACAGGTATTTTGCAGAAGAATAAACACAAATGGTCGAGAAATGTATGGAAAAATTCTCAACTCCATTATTAATGAGTGAAATGCCAATTAAAACCATGCTGGGATTCTAAGTAACATTCATCTAATTGGTAAAAATTAGTTTGAAATCACCACATGTATGCAAGGATGTGGAGCAATGAGACAACACAGTACTGGGGGGAAGGTAAGTTGGGAAAAAGCTAAACTTTGCATATTTCATGACCAAAGAATTCTTCTAGGTCAAGGTATTCATGCAAGAGGAATTCTGGCGTATGTGTACCAGGGAAGTTGTAAGAGAGTGTTCACAGCAATATTGCTCATAATATTTTAACCCTTCCAACACTTTCACAACTAATTTCTGTATTCCCAGAAACCCAGTGTATTACATTCCCTCTATTGAGCCACTCAGTTGTTTCTTTTTTCGTAACTGATGGAGTACACCGTTCCCAACGGTCATCTTTAGAGACATAAGCATTCACATTCACTGCTCTTCAGATCACACAATTAAACTCTTAGGTTGTGTGGTCAGATTACCTGGCTTTGAAACAAAGTTCCAACTTCTTTCTTTTTTTTTTTTTTAACCTAAACAAACCATTTTTATTTCTGCATGTTAACTTCAAGTACTTGTTCACGTGTACAGACTTTTTTTTAACACAGTTATATCATATTATAGTATATGGCTTTGTAATTTTTTTAAATAGTGTTTTAGGTGAAAGTTTACAGTGCAAATTAGTTTTTCATTCAAAAATTTATACACAGGTTGTTTCATGGCGTTGATTGCAATCCTCACAATGTGTCAGCACTCTCCCTTTTTCACTTTCCACCCCTGGTTCTCTGTGTCCATTCCTCCAGTTTTCCTGTCCCTTCCTGCCTTCTCGTCTTTGCTTTTGGGCAGGTGTTGCCCATTTGGTCTCATACACTTGATTGAACTAAAAAGCGTGTTCCTTATAGGTGTTATTGTTTGTTTTATAGGCCTATCTAATCTTTGGCTGAAAGGTGGACTTGAGAGTGGCTTCAGTTCTGAGTTAGCAGGGTGTCTGGGGTCCATAGTCTTGGGGGTTCATCCAATCTCTGTCAGGCCAGTAAATCTGGTCTTTTTTTGTGAATTTGAATTTTGTTGTCCATTTTTCTCCCACTCTATCTGGGACCCTTTATTGTGATCCCTGTCAGAGTGGTCGGTGGTAGTTCCTAGGTATCATCTAGTTCTTCTGGGCTTAGGCTGGTGGAGACTATGGTTCATGTGGTCCATTAATCCTCTGGACTAATATTTTCCTTGTGTCTTTGGTTTTCTTCATTCTCATTTGCTCCAAACATGATGGAACCAATAGACATGAAAACTTAACTTCCTAAACCTTCCGTTTTCCAAGATGTAAAATGTTGATAAATGATGTACCTGCTATTTCACAGGGAGAGTTGTAAATATTAAATGAGGAAATGCATTTAAAGTGATCACTCCAGTACCTGGCACACAGTAAGTGGTCAAGAAATGGAGCTATTCTTCTATCACAGGGGTAGGCAATTTTTTTTTTCTGTGAAAGGCCAGATAGTAAATATTTTAAGCTTTGTAGGCCATCCATTCTCTGTCGGAACTGCTCAACTACCTAACTACTCAAATGCCATTGTAGCACAGAAGCAGCCATGGGTAATATGTAAGTGGATAAATGTGGCCAGATTCTAATAAAACTTTATTTATGGACATTGGAATTTGAATTTCACATATCACAAAATATTCTTGTTTTTATTTTTTTCAACTATTTAAAAATGTAAAAAACATCATTATCTCGCAGACTGTGAGATATAGTTTGCTGGCCCTTGTTCTAGTGTTCAGAGAACCTTTGCATCCTCTCCACATCAGCCATAGGAGGGCCTGCACAGGCTTTAGACCTCATCACCTGAAGATGACTAATATTTCATCATCTCTATCCTAAGTGAAAAAGTGGAAACAAAACACCTTTTTTAAGAGCTTCCACTGTGCTAAATACCGTCAGAGAAATGGACTGCCCTCTTGGCACTTCCAACCCTGGTGGAGAGGCAAAGAGTAAACTCATGGAAAGCTGGTGGCCATTGCCTCCTTACCCATCATCTCTCACTCTCCAGACATATCCACCACAGCTGTCTGCTTCCTTACTAGGGCGTCTTCATACTCCATTCCTTTCTCCCAGATGCCACAAGACACCTTCCCCAACCTAAATCCCATGGCAACTACTCAAAGCTGACATTTCAAGCAACTTGGGCTCCATTAATTTTTTAAAAAAGTGTAAATGGACCAATATAGACACAGCCTGACTAAGCCTCTTTCGTGGTATGTATGCTGGCAATTTTATTACCACCTTTTTATTAGGTCCATGTTAATGGACACTTTCTCATATAGATTAACATTTCTATCCTAATGAAAAGTGAAAAGGAGATGTCAGAAAGACGTTTTACAATGCATGAAGATGTGCATGCTACAGCTTTCCTGGAGAGTAATTTGGCAATATGCGTCAAAATTTTTAATGTTGCCAATCCTTTTGACTAGGTGATTGACCTTCTAGGAATGTACCCTAAGGAAATAATCACACATATACAGAAAAACTTACAAACAAGATGTACATCACAGCCTGTGACCCACAGACTAAATTCTTGAGAGTATCTGACTGCCATATTTGGACTTCTGATTTCCTTTTCCTCTTATATCAGATGGCTACCTCTGATCCAATGAGCTATGACAAGGGGGTTGGGAGGTGAGTAGGATCTTCTGGTGATCAGGGCTGTCCCTTCCAGGAATGTGGACACCAAAATTAAAAAAAAAAAAAAACCTGTTGCCATCGAGTTGATTCCAACTCATTGCAGCCCTATAGGACCGAGTAGAACTGCCCCATAGAGTTTCCAAGGAACAGCTGATGGATTCGGACTGCTGACCTTTTTGGATAGCAGCCAAGTTCTTGTAGGGGCACATGAAATGTTTAATGACTAAGGAAAACAGTTAAAATATAATGGTTGAGCTATGGCTATACCAGGGTTAGCTAAAGTCCTTTGCATTGGAAAGATTTGGTTGTGGGTATGGGGGAGAGGAAGGAAAGAAAAAAGACCCAACACATGATGGGGGACTGTTGCCCAGGTTATAGAAAAATTTCAAGGGAATTTTGGAACGGGAAAATTCAGCAAAGGATTTTAAAGTTCTTACATTGCTGTAAAATAAATCCTTCACTTTCTCAAATTTTTAGTAAATTTACTCCACCTCGAAATGCTCAGTGTGGGTGGTTTATCTTGCTGATTTTAAGGAAAAGGGCTTAGTTCAACATCTGGGACTTTGCAATATAGAAGAGAGGTAACACAAGCCAGATAGAGAGAGATTCTCTGAAGGGAAATTTTGGAAAGTATTGAGGGGGCAAAAAAAAAAAAAAAGCCTAGGGTCAGAATCTTGGAGAAGTCATGGCACTTACATCAGGCATGTAGTTGGAGTTAACCATAGAGTGAAAAGAGAGTCTGGCTGATCTCTGGGGTATTCAGATTTAGATGGACATATTTCTACAGAGCTCTCTTGGTTTTCCTGTCTCCTCTGATCACTGTAACTCTGCTGAACTTGTAGCTGGCATGGAATAGTATACGATATAGAAAATACCTGGAATAGGCCCTGTCATTGAGCAGGGATCCAATAAATGTTAGCTAATATTATTATGAAAATGTAATACGATAATTAATAATAACGAAGTATCCAAATGACTTATTTTGTTGCACACCTGACAAAACTGTATTGAGCTGGACTTACCCTTAGGTCAAATTCCCAACGCCTTTTGATACACACACACATACATATACACAGATACCTATATCTCTCAGAACTAGAGTTTTGGGATTGAACTTTTGCCATGATTTCCCCCTCCCAAAGTGCAGAGAAGTACTGTTTTTTCTCCTTTCAGGGTATTTGTTCCTTTTGATTCCTATTGTGGCTCTAATTTCTTCCAGCTGTTGCTTAACTCCTTCCCACCCTCCTCCCCGCTCCTCACTTCCCTGACCCATCTCCATTTCTAATCTCTCTATAAAATTCAAAGGAGTTCTGTCCTTAGAAAAACGAAAGCTTTCACCATCAGGAGGTTTGACATGCCCATCTCCAGTAAGTGGGGCAATATAATGACACCTCTAAGTTTTTGACATTTAGATGCCTTTTATGAGCCATCTAGCTTTGTGAACTCTGTTCTCTGAAATCAGAGATTCTCAGAGGTGGAAGAGACTTTATAAATCACTTAAGCCAACCTCGTGACTATTGTTAGGAACTCTTCTTGCACATCCTTGACAGATGGGTACCCAGGTTTATCTGGATACTTCCAATGACCAGGGGCAAGGTTAATCTATTCCGTAGTGAAAAAGCTGATTGTTAGAACATTCTCCCTTATGCTGAGCTGAATTTAGCATTCTGTTACACCTATCTGATGGTTGATGGTCGCCGGAGTCAAATGGAAGAACTCTACTCCTTCGTCCATGGGATAGTCATTCAAATATTGGCAGTTAGTTGTCATGTCTCTCTCCCTAAGCCTTCCTTTCCATGCTTCCATGTGGTTTCCAGTCCCCATGTCAGTCCAGATGGTTCTGCTTGGAATGCATTCATTACATTGTCATAATCTCTGTTAAAACACCTGAAGCAGCACTGGTCAGAAGATGCCTGACATGGTCTGCCCAGAACCACATAAAGGGGATTTTGAATATCAGCAGAGTGGTCTTGGAGGTGGGATGAAAAGACAAAGTCTGGAAGACACCCAGAATTTAATTGTATATCTTATTACTCATTGCAAGAGCTGTGTGATCTAAAAGCAATATATGACAAAAAAAATTTCAGTATTTTTTCAGTATTCCATCAAGTTCAAGTGTCTTTAGAGTTATATGAAACAGATATTTATCTTAAGAATTTTCTTTCTGCAGTCTCTGCCATAGTAGTTTATTTTAAAACAGTAGCTCTTTTTTTTTTTAATAATTTTTATTGAGCTTTAAGTGAACGTTCACAAATCAAGTCCGTCTGTTACATATAGCTTATATACACCTTACTCCATACTCCCACTTACTCACCCCCTAATGAGTCAGCCCTTCCAGTCTCTCCTTTCGTGGTAATTTTGCCAGTTTCTAACCCTCTCTACCCTCCCATCTCCCCTCCAGACAGGAGATGCCAATACAGTCTCAAGTGTCCACCTGATACAAGTAGCTCACTCTTCATCAGCATCTCTCTCCAGCCCATTGTCCAGTCCCTTCCATGTCTGATGAGTAGTCTTCGGGAATGGTTCCTGTCCTGGGTCAACAGAAGGTTTGGGGACCATAAGCGCCGGGATTCTTCTAGTCTCAGTCAGACCATTAAGTCTGGTCTTTTTATGAGAATTTGGGGTCTGCATCCCACTGATCTCCTGCTCCCTCAGGAGTTCTCTGTTGTGTTGCCTGTCAGGGCAGTCATCGATTGTGGCCGGGCACCATCTAGTTCTTCTGGTCTCGGGATGATGTAAATCTCTAGTTCATGTGGCCCTTTCTGTCTTGGGCTCAGAGTTATCGTGTGACCTTGGTGTTCTTCATTCTCCTTTGATCCAGGTGGGTTGAGACCAACTGATGCATCTTAGATGGCCACTTGTTAGCATTTAAGACCCCAGACGCCACACTTCTAAGTGGGATGCAGAATGTTATCATAATAGAGTGTATTATGCCAATTGACTTAGAATGGGGGAGGCATTCTTATTACTCCAATTTAAAATATGTAATTGAGGACTTAGTCTTTAAGTGATTTTAAGTGAAAATCTTATGTATGTACAGCATTGGAACATTTAAAAGAACTTAAGAGTCATATTTATAAACATAATTTGTATGTAACTTATACATTATAATTTTAAAAATGATTATCTAAGCACTTGGAAAGTTTTGTCTTCTACTAAGTCAAACATTACAGACACTTACAAAAATACAACAGACTACCTTAAATTTAGAAATATAGTTTTAATGTTTTAAGATATAATCCTCATATGCAGCCAGCACCCCCATTACTGGAGGCTTGTGCGTTGCTGTGGTGCTGAACAAGTTTCAACAGAGCTTCTAGGCCATCTACTTCTGGAAATCACCCAATGGAAATCCTATGGATCATAATGGTCTGGTCCACAACCGGTCATGGGAATGATGCAGGACTGGGCAATGTTTTGTTCTATCGTACATGGGTGGCCATGAATCAGGGGCCAGCTCAATGTCAGCTAACAGCCACAGCAAAAGTGATTGTTAAAAGTACTAGAATTATTACTTGAATGATAGGGTTTGTAAGCTTAACTTGAAAACTTAAAGACTAGCTGCCTCCACATTTATCCAAATCAAATCATCCTTTGGAGCACAGCCCAGCTCTCCAGGCCTTGATCCTCACTGCTGTCCATTTTTCTGACTTCCTGCAGCAAGGGCAGTCTACAAATCATTTTGTTCCTTAGTTGTATGATAGCAAGCACAGTGGCTTAACTTTCCCTTTTAGGCTATTAGCTCCTGGAGGGCAAGAGTTCTGACGTATCTTTTCTTTAACAGCTAGCAAGCTGTGATCAATAGGCATTTGTTGAAAGAAATAATTTCCTTAGAAGCATCATTGCTTTGGTTTACATTACCACCTGTGTGCAGATATCTCCTCAACAGACGTGACTGACTTCTCAAACTCTTGTCAGGGCAACTCACTAGTTATAGTCATAGTAGTAGCAGCAGAAGCAGCAGATAATATTATTAAACACTATGCCAAATGCTGTTCTAAGTATTTGCTTAAGAGGCTGTTGCAGTAATTTAGGGTTCACATAAACAGGGTCTTGACTCAATAGGGGCTACAGAACTGGAAAAGAAAGAGCAGATCTGAGACAGGTTGCAGAGAAAAAACCAACATGACTTTGGGGTGAGTAGTGAAGGAAAGGAACCCTGGTGGTGCAGTGGTTAAAAGCTACCGCAAGCTATCACTGTTAATCAAAAGGTCAGCAGTTTGAATCCACCATCTGCTCCTTGGAAACCCTATGGGGCAGTTCTACTCTGTCTTATACGGTCACTATGAGTTGTAATCAACTCAAGGGCAATGGGTAGTAGCAGTCATTATTGTTGTTAGGTGCTGTCGAGTTGATTCCAATTCATAGCAACCCTATGTACAACAGAACAAAGCACTGCCCGGTCCTGCACCATCCTCACAATCACTGCTATACTTGAGCCCATTGTTGCAGCCACTGTGTCAATCCATCTCATTGAGGTTCTCCCTCTTTATTGCTGACCCCTCTACTTTACCAAGCATGATGTCCTTCTCTAGGGACTGGTTCCTTTTGATAATGTATCCAAAGAATGTGAGATGAAGTCTCACCATCCTCGCTTCTAAGGAGCATTCTGGCTGCGCTTCTTCCAAGACAGATTTGTTCATTCTTTTAGCAGCCCATGATGTATTCAATATTCTTCACCAACACCATAATTCAAAGCCATCAATTCTTCTTTGGACTTCCTTATTCATTGTCCAGCATATGAGACAATTGAAAATACCATGGCTTCGGTCAAGCGTACTTTAGTCCTAAAAGTGACATCTTTGATTTTCAACACCTGGTGGCATGACGGTTAAGTGCTACAGCTGCTAACCAAAAGTTGGCAGTTTGAATCCACCAGATGCTCCTTGGAAACTCTATGGGGCAGAACATTTGGCCAATGCAATATGCCATTTGATTTCTTCACTGCTCTTTCTATGAATTCCTGCTACTTCCATGGGTATTGATTGTGGATCAAGTGAAATGAAATCCTTGACAACTTCAAAGGGAGCCCTTGTGGTGCAGTGGTTGAAGTGCTCCACTGCTAACCGAAAGGTTGGCATTTCAAACCCACCAGCCACTCTGCAGGAGAAAGATGTGGCAGGCTGCTTCTGTAAGATTTATAGCCTTGGAAACTCTATGGGACAGTTCTACTCTGTCCTGTAGGGTTGTTATGAGTTGGAATCAATGGCAGTGAGTTTTGCATTGACGGCTTCAATCTTTTCTGTTTATCATGATGTTGCTTATTGGTCTAGTTTTGAGGATTTTTGTTTTCTTTATGTTGAGGTGTAATCCATACTGAAGGCTGTGGTCTTTGATCTTCATCAGTAAGTGCATCAAGTTCTCTTCATTTTCTGCAAGCAGAGTTGTGTCATCTAAATATGGCAGGTTGTTAATGAACCTTTCTCCTGTCCTCATGCCAAGCTCTTCTTCATATAATCCAGGTTCTCAGATTATTTGCTCAGCAAACAAATTGAATAAATATGGTGAAAGGATACAACCCTTCCTGACTTTAAACTACATAGGATCCCCTCTGTTGGAATGACTGCTTTTGGCCTTCATACAGGTTCCGCAGGAGCACAATTAAATGTTAAGTTAATTCCCACTCTTTCCTATGTTGTCCATAATTTGTTATGATCCACACGGTTGAATGCTTTTCATTGTCAATAAAACACAGGTAAACACCTTTCTGGTATTCTCTGCTTTCAGCCAAGAGCTATCTGACATCAGCAATGAAATCCCTTGTCCCACATCTCTTCTGAATCCAGCCTGAATTTCTGGCAGTTTTCTGTCAATGTACTGCTCCAACCATTTTTGAATTATCTTCAGCAAAATTTCACTTGTGTGTGATATTATTCAATAGTTTCCACATTCTGTTGGATCACTTTTCTTTGGAATGGCACAAATAAGAATCTCTTGCAATTCATTGGCCAGGTACTGTCTTCCAAATTTCTTGGCATAGACAAGTGAACACTTCCAGTGTTGCATCCATTTGTTGAAATATCTCAACTGGTATTCCGTCAATTCCTGGAGCCTTGTTTTTGCCAATCCCTTCAGTGCAACTTGGACTTTTTCCTTCAATACTGCTGTTTCTCGATCATATGCCACCTCTTGAAATAGTTGAATGTCAACCAATTCTTTTCGGTACAGTGACTATAGCAAACATTATTAAAAAAAAAAAAAGAGGGCATGCAGATACTTCAAGTGAGTTTAGGACTCTGGATTGAAACAAAATCTTAGGACACTGAAGGATATTGGAGTTGTGATATAGAGCCACTGTCAGAAACTCTGAGAAAGCGTAGAGAACACATTAGAGATGAGCAAATATACCCTCTTTTAAAGTAGAAGTGAGCCTGCTAGTTTGTGGAAATAATAGATCTATAAAATTGACATTGATCACTGCAAAATTCTGGGTTGGCATGGCATCAATGGGAATAAGCAAACTTTAGCATCAAACAGATGTTCAAGGGGCAAATCTCAGTTCTTCAGCTTCCTGTTTATGAGCTGCAACCTTGAGCATCTCACTTAGCCTGAGTTTCAGGCTTTTTATCTGCAAACAGAAGATGATGACCCCTTCCAGGACTATGGTAAAGATGTAATGAACTCTCGTACGTAAAGTATCCAGTACAATGCATGGTAGATGGAAAGCATTTAATAAACTATAATAATTATCTATGATTTCTCAAATATATTACTAGGCAGGCGACTGGCAAGCACTTAAAAATGGAAATGACAATAGACAATCTTTAATTCTACAAATATTTATCAAGTGCCTACTAGGGGTTTTTCCTGGGGAGGAAAGAGAAGGTGTGAAGGGAACTGTGATTTATATTCTATCTGAAATGTAAAGATTTGGCTTATTCATTAACCATCCCAAGTTCCCATTACTGGGTACACTGTACATATTTCTTTCTGCTTGATCTGGCAGGGAGGTTGTAATTCTGCATTTTTGTATGTGGCTTTGCAATCTATCTGTTGCCATGGAGAGATAAAGTGAAAAGAAGGCAAACCCTGGCTTCAATACAAACAGTGTCAAAGAACAAATATAGAAAAAAGTAATGAAAACAAATGGAAAAAGCGAAATGGCTTTCTGCTTGAATGTGTATATGACAGCATGAAATCTCTTCTGTCATGAGGTAAAACAGGAAATAGAATCAATATCCCGTATTTTAAATGTTCGTTTGAGTTCACATTTTTAAATGCATAAAACAAGCCATGAAGATATCATCAGCAGAATGGAGACTATATTAATTGTAAATCACTTCCATACTTGATTTTTTTAATGCAATTAGAGATCATTTTATAGACTTGTTTTTTTATTTGGGGAAACTGGTACCCAGGTTGTTTAAATTGCAAACGTGATATAAGGATGTGTGGTTCTTTTTCATTTAGACTTGCAAACAACATTTTAAGAAATTTTAATTACTTCATTTAATTTCACATCCTCTCGCTACAAACACTCACCCTCCTGTGGAAAGGCATAGTTCAAGGGATGGCATTAGAGAACATGAGACAATTGATATTTAATCAACACCTACCTGGTCAATGGAAAAGGAAGACAGAAAAAGAATCGATGCATTCAAATTGTGGTGTTGGCAAAGAATACTGAATATACTGAGGACTGTCAGAAGAACGAATGATTCCATCTTAGAAGAAATATAGTCAGCACACTCTGTTAAAGGTCTTCATGAGTCAGGCCCTACTTGACAGCAACTAACAACAACAAATATTTTATACATTTTCACATATATTATTCACTTAATGCACACAACAAACCCAAGAGGCATGTGAGATACTCTCCATTTTAAGACAAAGAAACTAAGATTCAGAGAAGCTAAGTGACTTGCTCAGGGTCTCACTGCTAGGAAGGTGCAGGCCAGGGATTTTCAACGAAACTGTTCTGATTCTAAGCTCAGGGCTCTGGCCACTTTGTAATGTTACCTCACATCAGACAAAGTTTAGAGGCCCAAATACAGACTGGAAAGTAGAAGACCTAGATTCTCATTCTTAATGTTAAAAGACGTGGGGTGGTAGGGAAAGTATTTTACCTTTCTGGGTTCATTTTCTTATTTGCAAAAGAAAAAAATGATAGCTTGATGGCCTGAGAACACTCATTGTACAATCTATGGTCAGAGGTGGATTTACTGTGAAGCTTTGCCCTGGAGGTGTAGTGGTTAAGCACTAGGCTGCTAACCGAAAGGTCGTTGGTTCCAACCCACCAGCTGCTCGGTAGGAGAAAGATGTGGTAATCTGCTTCTGTAAAGATTTAAAGCCTTGGAAAACCTATAGGGCAGTTCTACTCTGTCCTATAGGGTCACTATGAGTTGGAATTGACTCGATGGCAATGGGTTTGATTTGGCTTTGTTTTTAATAAAGCTTGACCTTCAGAAATCATCACTTCCATGGCCTCTGTGAGTGCTGTTGTTGCAGAGAGCAGTAAAATGCTGTAGATGGAGAGGAAAAGCCAGGTGTCATCAGGAAGCATGTCTATGTGAATGTTTTTGGTAAATTACCTAAAGAGATCTCAAAGAAAAGGCCCTGAATTTCTAAGATTCCAAAAATATGAATTCTAAATACATATTCACTTTTAAACCTAATTCATATTCACAGTATTTTATCGTTTTTCTAAAAAAAAAAAAAAAAAGCCTCATAATTTGTATAAGCTTCACATGGTTTTGTCTCTGTCTGTGGTCATGCAGGCAGTAGGAAAAGGGACAGGGAAAGGAGGGAAATTGAGGCAGGGAGCCTCTGTAACCTCCAGGTGCCAGCAAGGCTGCTGGCTTGCTCTGAACACTCAGTTTGTGCCTGGAGAGGAAAATCGTACTCCGTGGAGGTCATGGGATTACCATCCCTCTCACCCTTCCTCAGGCAGTTGACTACTTTGGACGGCTGTTAGCCTGACTCCGTAAGTATCCTTTGATGCCATCCATGCCTTTCAAAAGCTCACATCATCAAACATGAGCTGAGATTCCCCCTGAGTAGAAACATTTGATTAAAAAAATTCCTTGTGAAAAAGGATGGAGGTTCCCGCTGATGTGTGCTGCATGTACAGACTTTGGAGAGGCTGAGACAAAGAAAGGCCCAAAGGCAGAGGGCTTTGGGGAGAAAAGAATGCCTTTGGGAATCAGTGTTTCAGCAGCCTTGCAAGCAAACATCTCAAGGACCAAGTGATAACCAAGATCCTATTCAGCCATCTACCACCTATTTATGTGTTGCCATAGTGCTGGAAGTTATGCCAAGATTTCAAATACCAGCAGGGTCACCCATGATGGACAGGTTTCAGTGGAACTTCCAGACTAAGACAGACTAGGGAAAAAGGCCTGGTGATCTACTTCCAAAAATTAGCCTGAGGAAACCCTATGGATCACAACAGAATATTGTCTGATACAGTGCTAGAGGATAAACCCTATAGGTTGGGAGGCATTTAAAATACGTAGTGACCACAACAATGGACTCCTAGCACATCAGTGATTGTGAGGGTGGTTCAGGACTAGACAAGATTTCATTCCATTGTACATGGGATCACCATGAGTCGGAGCTGACTCAACAGCGACTAACAACATTCAGCCTTACTTGGCCACTTGCTTGCCCCACTTTTGCCAGTGCATCTTCCTTTTTGTGCCTGCCATCCCCACCTCCTGTGGTTCTCATTTCATGGTATGGAGAAATCACAAACAACTGTGGGCAGCACATTCTCAGACTCTGTCCGCACGAGAATCAAAGCAACAATCTAGATAATTCAGTGCAGAAAACTCACTTTTGCATCAACCTTACTGACATCTTATTTCAGGCATTTTTCTCTTTGAAATGTCCTGATAATGACTCCCGATTTCTATTTTTAATATGCAAGAAGTAACCTGAGAGTTCCTTTTCCCAGCAGTGCAGGGCCTTATGAAAATCACAAGTGGAATGGCCAAGGTAGAACAATTTCTTTTGAAGCCAGCTGTCTTGATTCTTGGAGCTCTATCTTGATTTTAGGTAGGTTAAACTTGCAGAGTTGACATGTAGGATCTGTGTCTGTTCCCATTCTCATTCCTACCATCCTGACCACCCCCTAATCTCTGTCCTAACATCTAGTTCTGACGGTCCTGGACCTCTGGGGGCTCAGCCTCTCTGATAGCTGAGAACTAGAGGTTCAGGAAGGGCTGAAATGAGATTCTGTGAGTGCCCAGGTCATGTTCTGTTTATCTCTCTAGTGACTGGAAGTATTCAACAGGACTTTCTGCATATGACAGAAATGTTCTATGTCTGTGCTGTCCAATGTAATAGCCATTAGCTGTATGTGACTATTGACCACTTGAAATATGGCTAGTGTGACTGAGGAACTGAACTTTTTATTCTATTTAATTTTAATTTAAATAGGCTCATGTGGTTACCATATTGTATAGCGTAGCTCTAGATCCTCAGATTGTATAGGCCCCAAGGCTGTGAGTCAGTATATGTTCATGATTTTCAGAACAGAGTCACCAGTAGGTGTATTAACGTACTGTGAATGAGAAGGAATTGATAGTATCAGACTTTCTGTAAATATCCTGAAATGGTTTGCTTTGCTCTTGTTCTGTAATTGATACCAAAGTGAGAAGGAAATTCATATTTATTGAGTGTCCACCAGGTGTCAAACATCATAAATATATATAAATGTGTCCGGGACAAAAACACTATGGAATACAGTTTTGCAAAGTCTACCTTCCCAGCGCTTTGATAACTTCTGTTAGATTGATAGGAAAGGTTGGGGATGATGGACTGAAGAAACAAGAGAAGTAGAGAAAGGGGTAGACCAGTTACATATGAAGATCTTGAGCCTATGGGGATGGGGAATGTGAAGACATGTGAAAGGCAGGCAGAGGGCATTAGCCAGGGAGGTAGAAGATTTAGGAAGAGACAGAGATGGAAAACCTGGGTAGCTGCCACCAATGTGGGACTTAGGGGGAATAGTCATGTTTTAAAGATGTTTTGCTGTGTCTTATGTGTTTCAATAATGTCACAGCGAACACTTTCTATCACTTTAGTATGTCCCAGGTACTGTTATTTACATTTATTAATATGTTTAATCCTAACAGTCCCATGTGGTAGATATTATTATTACCTCCATTTTACAGATGAAGAGACTGAGGCATAGAGATGATCTCAGTGACCTGCCCAAGGTCACACACCAATGAGTAGAGGAACCAGGATTTATAATTAGGCAGCATGACTCTCAAGTCCCTTGCTCAGTCATATGTGCACTGACATTTGTATGTCTCATTCATCTTTAAAGAGATCTCATGTGAAAACGTACTTTGCTTTTCAAAGTATTTTGAAAAGTATTTCTTAATCACAGAAATGTCTATCATATGTGATATGATCTCCCAACATCTCCAAGAGGTATCTATGATTATTTCTATTTTACAAATTCTGAGAGGTTAAATAACTCGCACCAAAAAGCACATCACGAGTATTTGAAGAAATGTCTGTTGGACTCCAAAGTCCACGTTCTTTCAATTTCCCCAATGTGTTTGCCTCCATACCTACAGACCTCTCCTACCTTTAGCAAAAAGTAACTGAATGTTTTACCTAATCATTAAATGGATGAGAAGATATTGTGGAGGTTTTGCAGGAAGGAAGCAGCCTACATGCTTTATCATTGTTTCCTGGAACCGTGGAGTATCTTATGGGGCTGTTGTTGATCTTGTTAGGTGACGTGGAGTCAATTTTGACTCACAGGAATTGCATGTGACAAAGTAGAATTGCCTCATGGGGTTTCCTAGGCTGTAATCTTTATGGGAGCAGATTCTCCAGGTCTTTCTCCCGCGGAGTGGCTGGGCTTGAATCGCCAAGCTTTTCGGTTAGCAGCCAGTGCTTAACTGTTGTGCCACCAGGGTTCCTTCTTATAGGGCTATGCCATGTTATTTATGAGGTTAATCAAGTTATGATGTTAATTATGATCCCAAGGGGAGCAATGTCAAGACAAAGACGGTTTGCAAAAAGTGAGGTTTATGAGCAGAAGCCAAAGGAATTAGATTAGTGGATTTTAAGCAGGATTCTCAACTCTTTCTACCTGAAAAGGACTTGAAAGCTTTAAGATACAGATGCCAGGGCTCAAGTAGGTCTAGGAACTGGCCCCTGAGTCTTGGCCTAGAGGCAAGTAAGAGAAAAGGGACAGACAGGTATGTGGCTAGACAGTAGGCTACGTTTCCTCAGTAACCCTTTAGCAATGCAGTTGTATCGTAATGGGCACTAGAGAGTGAAGGCCTGGGTTCAAATTCTGGTTGTGATCCTTACTAGTTGTGCGACTTTAATCACATCAGTTGATTTCTCCAAGGTTTAGTTTAGTCATCTGGAAAATGGGGATCTAGTTGCTGCTTTATACCTACTGCTGTGTGGAACTGGATTTGAGGATTATTTAAGATAATGATTGACAAATTAACCTGGCACACAGCAGGAGCTCAATGGCTTTCCATAAATCTGAATTAAGGATGAACTAAGAAGAACATTTGGAATGAAAATTGCTGTCAGGCATAGGGATGTGACACTGGGAGAAATAACAAATTCCACTCTGGAGATTTTAAGTAATTTATGATTTTCCCTGGCACTGTCTGAGTACTACCTTATACTTTAAAGATTCCTTAGAATTCAACAATTTGTCCAAGGCATTATTTTACAGCTAAGAAAAAAAAATCAATTATAAGACATATCTTTCATTTTTTTAAAGGAAATTTCATCAGTGGCACACTGTCATCAAGAGTAATTATATTCTCAATCACCCAAACGTCTATCATACGTGACCCCTTTCACATGCTAGAAAATGTTGGACATTTCCTGAAAAGTCTGTTATCTGTTCAATGGCTGCCATGGAAATTCTTTTAAAAGCGGAGCAAAAACCAGACCTGTAATAAGTGCTTTGGAAGTATCAACAGAAGACCTAATTAATTCTCTTTGAAGGCATTAAAATAGTTTAGAGTTATGACTGTAACATTGAAGGAAATTAATGACTGTCATTCTAGCAAATAACTATTTCCCTGGCAAGCAGAGGGTGAAGTTATAGAGTGCTAATCCTCTCACTCTTATATCAGAAATACCCAAATCTGCTCGTGGGTACATTTATTCTTGGGATTCATCCCCTAAAGAAAAAGGATTTCTAAAGTGGAGTAATAGTTTGTCCTGCACTTTCAGGATGCGGTCAGCAAATGTCTATGGGGGAACCACAAGGAAATTAGTTTGTTTTATCCTGAATTTTTACAAGAAACAGAAGAAACCCTTTTCAAGGTAGAAGCTGAATTTAAAGACCCTTAGTGTGTTTTTTTAGTGTGTTTGCCTACTTGAAGGCTGGTGGTTTTGCCGGTCAAGTCCAGTCAGGGGAGCCCTGAGTTAATGATAAAGTCTGCCCACTTTTCTCGAATCAAGGGGGTGAAGATGGTTCTGTCTCTGAATGAGTCTGCTCAGCTGCCTTGGTATGCTTGAGAGACTGCGGTTGACCTTCCCTGTGGACCTCCATACAGATGGAGATGGGCTGTGTCGTAACGGTGGGCACTTTTTTTCACAGTCTAAATCACATTATTGCTATCACTAAATACTTCTGCTGGCCCCCAAGATGCTGCTAAATACAAGTTCTATTTTCACAGAAAGATTAGTAATTTGTAAAGAACTTGATTTTCATCCTGACAGGATCTGCTGCTTCTCAGCTTTGTGTCCTTGATCGGGTTAGTTAACCTCTCTAAACGCTGGTTTCCTAATGAGACTGATAAGATCAACTTAGTGCAAAGATTAAATGAGATGATGTAGGTACAGTGTCCGAAACATTGGGTCAAATATGCGATTAAATAAAATCAACTCTTTTTGCTTCTGGCCCACTCCATAGTCGCTTGTTTGGTAAATGATCATTAAGTTACAAAAAGTCAGAGAGTATAACGTAGGGAAATCTGCATTTCTGGAAAACTATTGAACTATACTGAAATCATAATAGTGAATTCCTTAAAAAGCAGGTCATAAAGCTGTGTACTTCCCATGCTTGCTATAAAAATACGTCCATACGTACATACGCTGACTCATCCATATTAATGGGAAAAGTCTGGGAGAATATGTAATACGTTTTCAGTGATTCCCTGTATATGTGATGAGATTTTCTTTTTTGCATAAATAGATTTTCTAATTTTTCTTCAACAATTATGCCTTACTTATGAAATAAACATCCATTTCTAAAACCACTTTGTAGCACTTAAATGGCATTGTTAATTTAAAATAAACCTTTATTTGACTTTCCATTTCCTTCTTTCTGATTAGAATGCTGACACTCCTGGTGCTCTGAAAGCTGCCCTCCCTGCGTATCGGCACAGGAGGGGCAGGCCCGTGTCCCTAAGTTCTGGGTCTGAGAGACAAGGGAAAGAGGACCTACTGAATGGAGAGTGCCTCTTTGTTATCCTGCAAATGGGGGTAATTGCAGTGTGGAACTGAGGATTGACTGAAAGATGAACAAGCCAAAAAGAAAAGGGGAATTATTCCTGGAGAGCATCAGGTAGGAAAAGGAAAGGCTAACCTAGGGAATGGCCTTCCAGGAAGGAAATCCATTACCAGTTACCAGTTGCCGTTGAGTTGATCCTGACTCATGGCAACCTGTGAGTGTCAGAGTAGAACTGTGCTCCATAGGGTTTTCAGTGGCTGATTTTTCAGAAAGGCCAGGTCTTTCTTCCGAAGTGCCTCTGGGTAGACTTGACAAGCTTTCAGTTAGCAGCTGAGCATGTTAACAATTTGCATCACTCAAGAACTCCAAGAAATCTATAGGGAAGAAATATTCATAACTCAGGGGCAGCCAGAACCAGGGTCTGTCACTCCTAGGTTTTCTCCCTGTATCTCTGCTTACTTACTCTGTTCCACCAGGACTGTCCTACCTACACACCTCCATGCCACTCCACATCGCCAAACCTCCACATGCTCATTTGTGCACACACATACACAAACACATACTTGCAATTCCATGTTGTTTAGATACTACTCACAGAAAAGGGATAATCCCAGGAGGGCCCTTTTAATATGATTCATGACAAGATAGGAAGACCTACCATGGACCAGGTTGGGTTAGGAGGGAGATTATCCTTGGGAAAACTAGTGTCAGCATGGAAAGAAGAAGAATTCTACACATGATTGAGAAGAAAAGTGAAAGTCTGAGTCAGGGATAAGTACCCCGGTGTTTGGTCAAAGGAGATAAGCCAAGGCTAAGACAGAAAATGTAGCTACTGGGCCAGAGACTAGGAAGATGGGGAACCTAACCAGAAAGAAACTAAGTGGGTGTAATGATCAGGAAAACACAAGAACTTGGAGTCAGGTGAAACTTGGTTTATCCCTGCTTCACTACTTCCTAGTAGTGACCTTGAGAAAGTCACCTCACCCCTCTAATCCTCAATTCCTCATCTGAAAAATGAGCATGATTACAGAATCTCACAGCGTTGTTGGGAGGATTAAAGTAGATCTAAGACATGCAAATTAGTGAGGCCTGGTTTAATAGGCTCAGGCTGTGTGGGGCTCTACATTGGCTCTTTTGGCCATTGAGCTTACAGGCAATGGTGGATCAGGAGAAATGGCAAACCACTGGAAATGAGCTATGGGCATGACTGCCCTGGGTGCAGGCAGTATGGGGCAGGACGGAGAGAACTGTCTGTAGCAGGAATCTCTGGGTAGTACAAATGGTTAACACATTCAGCTGCTAACTGAAAGGATGGTGTTTTGAGTCCACCCAGAGTCACCTTAGAAGAAAGGCCAGGTGATCTACTTCTGAAAAATCAGCCATTGAAAACTCTATGGAGCACAGTTCTACACTGACACAAATGGGGCCACCATGAGTTGGGATTGACTTGATGGCAACTGGCTTTTTTTTTTTTTTTTTCTTTCTTGTCTGTAGAGAATTTTAAAGCAATAATAAAATGGGATAAAAATTGTTCTGCTTTTTATTACCATCATGTACTGTCAATTTTAGATAATGTCAGTGATAAAATACTCCTCCCTACTAGAGCGATCTGTTCCTCACCCACCCCTTGTCTCCCTCATCCCCACCCTGTAGTACACTTTGGCCTGGAGAATTAGCAAAGTAAATAAACTGCCACCACCAATGGCTTCTCACCTCTACCCTGTACGGGCTCCTGCTTGTCAGGGTGGAAAAAGGGAACTGCAGCCTCCCCTGCACGAGGCCTTCACTGCAGACCTTCTCTGGTTGATCATTCATTCATTTCCTTCCTCTCTTACCCTTCCCCTCCCAACCTCCCACCAATGATTTTGAACAAGAAGGAAGAGTAATTTATGTGCAGACTTCTAATTTCACTTCTTGGTACCTTTAATAGTCAGACATTGTCTAGGCAGGGTGTTATGGATTGAATTGTGTTCCCTGCCAAAAATATTTTGAAGTTCTAACCCCTGTACCTGTGATGTGACCCCGTCTGGATACAGAATCTTTGAAGATGTTAGGTGAATATGGGGTCATACAGGAATAGGGTAGGTCCTAATCCTATCTGACTGGTGTCTTTATGAAAGATAAGGGACACAGAGACAGAGAGACAATGGCCATGTAAAAATCCATCTACAAGACAAGGAACACCAAGGATAACCGGTTGTGTTAATTATCTAGTGCTGCTATAAGAGAAATACCTCAAGTGAATGGCTTTAACAAAGAGAACTTTATTCTCTCACAGTTTAGGAGGGTAGAAGTCCAAACTCAGGGTGCCAGCTATGGGGGGAGGCTTTCTTTCTCTGTCAGCTCTGGAAGAAGGTCCTTATCAATATTCCCCTGATCTAGGAGCTTTTCAGTGCAGGGACCTTGGGTCCAAAGGACACACTCTGCTCCTGGCACTTGTTTCTTGGTGGCATGAGGTCCCTCTCCTCTCTGCTTGCTTCTCTCTTTTGTATCTCAAAAGAGATTGACTCAAAATGCAATCTAATCTGGTAGATTGAGTCTTGTCTCATTAACATAACTGCCTCTAACTCTGCTTCATTAACATCGTAGAGGTTAGGATTTATAACACACACTATAATCACATCAGATCACAAAATGGTGGACAGCCACACAATACTGGGAATCATGGTGTAGTCACATTGACATACAATTTTGGGGGGACACAATTCAATCCAGAAGCTAGGAGAGAGGCATTGAACAGGTTCTCTTGCTGAGCTCTCAGAAGAAATCAACAAGGCAACGTCATGTTGATTCCTAACTTCCAGAACTCTAAGATAATACATTTCCATTCTTATAAGCTACCCAGTTTGTGATGCTTTGTTACAGCAGCTGTAGGAAACAAATACAGCGTGTGAGTGTGTTAACCAGTTAGGGAGAAGAAGGAAGGGACTCTTGAAACAAAATATTAAACTCTCCTCTTTGTTCAGAACCTTTCAGCTGAAGTTCCCCCTGTATTTTTGTCATGGCTCCTTCCCAGGAGAAGTTTGGATCTCCCCAGTTTCCCAGGAACAGCCTCCCTTGCAGTGCCTGCTGGCATGATGCTCAGCCCCTGGGATAAAACCAAGGTCTGGAACCTCAGCTCTGGAGAAAGGCAGGGGATGCTTCATGGAGGAAAGTTCAATTGGACCAGGAGGGACAAGGGGCTGAAAACAATTAAACCAGGGGTCACAGACTCAGACGTGTACATTAAATGAATGAAGCTGGGTGATGTCAGATGAAAAACACTGGATCGTCTTAGTTGTCTAAAGATTATGGCCCTCTCAATATAGCATCCATATTCCCACTTTTGGTGGGAATATGGGTACAGATAATTCTTATACGGTACAGGTGTTAGAAAAGCAGTGGTGTGACTGACACTTGGCTTCTGTATTGAGGGTGGGAGACTGTAACTGGGAGTGGGTTTGCCTCATGTGAAGGGGATGGCCACTGTGGAGCTCTGACCGAACACTGCAGGAATTAAGATGCAGTGAAGCCAGGTCTCCTGATATAACAAGACAGCCTGGAAGATTAGATTTCTTTGAGAACTCTGCTAATATTTGAATATTGGTTCAATTAATAACAGTAACAACAGAGTAGGAGAACCAAGGAAAATGCACCAGATGTGGCCCTAAGGCCCCTAGTTTTTGATGTCTGCATCAAACAAAGCCTCCCCCTTATTCCCAAAGGGAGGTTAAGATAACAACTTCCTGTGCAGGCTGTGTCCTCCTAGAGTGCAAGGCAGACGTTTCTGCCTCACTGGGGTTGGCTATACCACGCAACTGCTCTGGTGAGATAAAAACCCCACCCAGTCCCCTGGGAGGTCCCTAGGGAATATGGTTGCAGATGGTTGTGTCATTTTCTGCATGGCTTCCATTCCTCCCTGGGTTGAAAATTCTTGTTGTCTGGAAGCTTTTGTTGTTGTTAGTTGCCAATCAGTCGGCTCCAACTCATGGCGATCTTAGGTATGATATTGTATGAAACATTGCCTGGTCCTGAGCCATCTTCATGATCATTGGTATATTTGAGTCCACTGTTGTATCTGTTGTATCAATCTTTGTCATTGAGGGTTTCCCTCATTTTCATTGGCCCTCTGCTTTACCAACTACGATGTGGTTTTCTAGTGATTGGTCTTTCCTGATGATGTCTGAAGTAAACTAGTCGAAGTCTTGCCGTCTTTATTTATAAGGAGTGTTCTGGTTGTATTTCTTTTAAGACCAGAATTTCTATTTGGAAGGGATTTAGGGTTGGTCATCTGGTGTGATTCAAGGTGGGACTTGAAGCAATCTTTACGTAGTGCTTTACATAAAGATAGAGAAAAGTCTGTAAACAGTCCTTATCAAACTATGAAAAGAGAGCTGCCCGAGGCCATCATAATGTCTCCATTTCCCCCGTGGAAACATTCTTAGCATAACGTAGGATACAGCTGTTCACACAAAGGAGTATATAAGTAAGGTTTTATTGTGGTATTTTTCCCAGGAATAGTTACATTTTGGCAATTCTTTTAAGCCAAAGGGATTGATTTTTATTACTGAAATGCTGATATGGCACCCCCTGTTTAAAATTCTTTTAGGATTAAGTCCAAAGGCTTAACATTGCTCATAAGGCCCAGTTTGATCTGGCCTCTGCTTGCCTCAGTGCCCTTATCTCTCACAACTAAGATTTCTGGAGCAAAGACTGACCATAGGGGAGTTCTGCATTGGGTGGAAATTGCCAGGCCATTTGTTCAGTTACTGGCTAAGGGCTGCCCTAAGAAAAGAATGATCTCAGCTGGGGAGCTGAGGTAAACTCTAAGGAAGCAACAGCTGGAGGTTGTCAGATAACCACAGTCCTCACAGCCATGCAATGAGTTCCTTCTGGAAGGAGGATCTGAGCAGTGCATCTCCATGCCTGGTATAATCTACCCCTTACACTGTGCAAGGACAAGGCTGTGGTGGGTCTTTCTTCCTGAGGGGAAACTTAGAAGAGGGAGGTTAATGGGAAAAACTACAACCCCCATTGCTGCAGTTGGTCTTGAGGCTCCAACTGCTATTCATCATTCACTCTTTCAGAATCCATTCTAAATTCCCTTTGCCCCCAGCTATTGCCTTTGCTGGTCTGGGTAGCCCACCCAATGATGAGACCCAAAGTCTCATTCCTGAAGGGCCTCAGCCCCTGATAAGTGTACCCTTTCCCAGCCAGGGTCGCTACTCTTGTCCATTCACAGTCATAATTAGTCAAAGAAGTCCTAAATGGAGCCCAGGTCCATCAGCTATGTTCCATACTTATTCCTCCATGTTCTCATTGTATAAAAGCAGCCCTTCCTCCTCCTGCTGATCAGGGTCAATTATTTCTAACAATATGGTGTCTCCTCTGCTTGCCTGCTTGTCTGTGAACACAGAAGCTCATAGTGCTCATGTGGCAACCATAACTGCCAGTTCAACAGAACCCTTGCTGTGTCCTTGGTGAGAATGCATGGGGACCATGACTTCAAACCCCGCAGAGCCTAGAACTGTGGGGATAGATTTTCAGAGTCCCCTGATGAGTTACTGAGAGTGATTGTATGTGGAACACTGTCATTACCACCGTTTGGTTCCCTTACCCATGTTTTCTTCAAATTGGGGAACTACTGCCATATAATGAAATCTGCTTTAATGCATATATTGCATTCTGGAGGATGGCACCCCATTCTCACAAGCTATTGATTCTAAGCTAGTATTTCAGCTGTATTTTCAGCAGGCCATTCCAATGCTGTATCAGAATGACAGCTTCTGGGTGGTGGGGTATGTGATACAACCAGTGAATCCTGTGGTCATGGGTCCATTCCCACTCCTCCTTCAGTGTTAAGTGAGTTCCCTTGAGTGTAGATTGGATCTAACGACTTGCTTCTAATAAATAGAAGACAGCAAAAGTGATGGGGTATCATTCCTGAGATTAGGTTCTAAGACTGTCACTTCTATCTTGCTGGTACTCTCTCTCTCTTTCTGGTTTTCTGCTTCTTCATTCTGATGAAGCCAGCTACTATACAGAGAGGTCCATGTGGCAAGGAACTGAGAATGGTTGGAGTGAAGCCCTTAGCCCAAAAGCCTGTGAGACACTGAATCCTGCCAGCAATCGCATGAGTGAGCTTGAAAGTGGATCCTGATCCCTCCCCAGTCAAACCTTCTAATGACACCACAGCTAGCAAAAGACCTTTAATCAGAGGACCCAGCTAAGCCATGTCTGTATTCCAGACCTACAGATACTGTGAAATAATAAGTGTTGTTGTTTTAAGCCATCGTTTGTCAGTATGCCCATTATGCCAGCACCAAATGGCTACTAACAAAGCCTGGCTGACTGACACCAAGTGACCAAATTATTTTTTCTACTTGAGTGTTTGATGTCTCTTCTACAGTGAATGTTCTCTGGTGGGTATTGAGGTGTGATGCAAAGAAGTTCATACTTTGTGCTCACTCCCATATTTCCATCTCTCTCCCTCTACTCAAGACCTCCTTTTCTTTAATCTTCTAATATTTTTCTTCCAGACCCCTGGTCAGCTAGCCAAGCCATTTGCCATTGCCCATGTCTACATATCTTCTAATCGCAGGCTTTCCTCCTTTAAAACAAAGTGGTTGACCAGATGCACTGCTTGCAGCTCCATCCCCACTGTCTATCAAGGCCACCACTGAGCTGAGGCTATAATGCAGTCACTATCTACTTTCAGCTTACACCCACGTACCAAGCCAACATATCCATAAATGATTGTTATTTGGTGCCAATGCGTGCGCGTCTGTTTACCTCCGTGCATTTATCTCGTAGAGAGCACAGACTCAACATACCCCAAACAGAACTTATTTTTCATTCCAGTACTGATCTTTCTACCATTTATCTTGTGTCACATAAGCCAAAAATCCTTGCCCCACCTAACTCCAGTATGTAGTATCCAACCATTTGACAAGTTCTGCTAGATTCTACCCCAATTTCTCTCTGATAGCTATCTCTTTCTCTCCATTCTCACTGTTGCTTTTTTTTTGTAGTGAAATATATATATTAAAAAGTTTACCATTTTAACCATTTTTAAGTGTACAATTCAGTGACATTAATTACATTTACCATGTTATGCTACCATCACCACTATCCATCACCCTAAACAGAAACTCAGTACCTTTCAGCAAAAATTCCTGTATCTTCCCCCCCCCCAGCTCCTGGTAATCACTGTAAATAATCACAAAAATAAACTTTTGTCTCTATGCATTCACCTATTCTATATATTTTCATACAAGTAGGAATCATACAATATATGTCCTTTTGTGTCTAACTTACTTCACTTAGCATAATGTTCTCAAGGATCAACCATGGTATAGCATGTATCAGAAGTTTATTCATTTTTATGAATGAATAGTATTTAATTGTATGGCTATGCCACATTTTGTTTACCCATTCATCTGCTGATAGATGCTTGGGCTGTTTCCACTTTTTGGATATTATGAATAATGGTATAATTAACATTAGTGTATCTACTGCTGCTTCTTTAGATTCAAACTTCATCATCTCTTACCAGGATAAATGTTCCAATTGGTCTCCCTGCCTTTGCTTCTGTTCTCTCTCCAATCCATCTTCAATGTGGTTATCAGGTACTTTACTTTAAATGTTTAAAAGAGATAGCATCACATCAAATCAATCAAGTTGTGTGTGTGTGTGTGTTTCCCTTAAATCCCTCAATGGCTTCCCTTCCTTTCAGGATCATGTCCAAACTTCATCTATGACTCTGCTTTCCAGAGTATTTCTTACTCTGCATCTAAGTGTGGAATCTGGGGATATCACACTCTGATTTGACATGCTTCATTTATTCCTTATTACTGACAGGATAAAGTCTACCCCCCTTGGCATGACTTACAAAGCCATCCATGATCAAAGGTGTCACTTTTATAACTAAGGTGCACCTGACCCAAGCCATGGTATTTTCAATTTTCTTATATGTATGCAAAAGCTGGATAATTTGTTTTAGGCTGGGTTCTCTAGAGAAGCAAAACCAGTATAGCGTGTAAATGTATATAGAGAGATTTATATCAAGGAAATAGCTCATGTGATTGTAGGAGTTGGAATGTCCCAAGCCCTTGGACCAGGGTAGAGGTCTTTCCCAAGTCACAGAGCCACAGAAGAGGGTGAACCCAAGATGAGCAGGTCGGAGAGCAGGGGTCCTGTTCAAAGGCTGTGGAGGTCGAGGAATTCCAAGATCGCCACACAAGACCACAAGATTTCTCCTGATTCACGTAGCTGCAGGGGCTGGTGAACCCAAGATCGGTAGGTCAGAGAGCAGGACTCTTGCTCACAGGCTGTGAAGATCGACGAATCCCAAGATGGACAGGTAAGCTGCTAGTTCAAGTCCCAAGAACCAGAGGTCAGACAAGAGACAGCTGCTGGATCCAGAACAAGCCAACAACCTTTGCCAGGTGAGGAGGAAGGAAGTAGGTGGCAAAAGGTGGAGAGATAAAGGCTGAGTGGGCAGTGAGCTACCACAGGCCCACCCCTGCCGGTACCACTCGGCAGATTCCATCACGGGGGTGATCCCATATCAGATTTCAACAGGGAAGTGATCACAACATTATGCAACTGTCAAAACACTGAGAATCATGGCCTAGCCAAGTTGACACACAATCTTAATCATCACACAGTTCAAAAGGAAGACAGAAGAAGAATGGGTACATCTGAATTGTGATGTTGGCAAAGAATATTGAAAATACTGTAGGCTGCCAGAAGAACAAACAAATCTGTCATGGAAGAAGTACAGCCAGAATGCTCCTTAGAAGTGAGGATGGCGAGATTTGTCTCACTTACTTTGGACATGTCACCAGGAGGGCCCGATCGCTGGAGAAAGACATGATGCTTAGTGAAGTAAAGGATCAGCAAAAAAGAGGGAAACCCTCAGTGAGATGATTGAGTCAGTGGTTGCAACAATGGACTTAAACATAGCAAAAATTGTGAGGATGGTGCAGGACTGGGCAATGTTTCGTTCTGTTATAGATAAGGTCTCTCTGAGTCAGAGCAGACTCAATGGGAACAAACAACAACATAATAACCATGGTCGGGACCTGCCTTAATTCATGCTACATCCTCCATCATGCCCTCTGCTGTGACTTACACTCTCATGGGCACATCATGCTCTATCATGTCTGCCCTTGTTCAAACTGGTCCCTCTTCCTGGAATTGTTTGTCCTGTGCCCTTCTTGATGCCCAGAAATGAGTTTCTCAAACTACAGTGTGATGCCAGTCACCTGGGGATCATGTTTAAATGTAGACTCTGATTTAGCAGGTTTGGGGAAGGAGGCAGATTCCATGTTTCTAACAAGCTCCCAGGTGATGGTGAGGCTGCTGGTCCGTGGACCACATTTTGAATTGCAAAAGTCTAGATAACATTTGTCTTTCAAAGGCCAGGGAAGGGTTTTTGTTTCTCTGATGGTTTTCTTGAACGTTCCGGAAAGAATTAAATAAATCTTCCTTCCTACACCTGCAGTTCCTTATGCAGACCTTTGTCATAACATTGGTAATATTGCAGTTTTACTCAATAGACTGCGTGATCCTTTAGGGCAGGGGTTATATTTCATTCATTCTTAAATTGCCACCCCTCAACACAGAGCCTGGCATGTAATAGAGACTGAACAAAATTTTGTCAAATGATGCTAGCAAGCAGCCATCTAAGATGCATGAATTGGTCTCAACCCACCTGGATCAAAAGAGAATGAAGAACACCACAGACACAAGGTAATTATGAGCCCAAGAGGCAGAAAGGGCCACATGAACCAGAGACTACATCATCCTGAGACCAGAAGAACTAGATGGTGCCTGGCTACAACCGATGACTGCCCTGACAGGAAACACAACAGAGAACCCCTGAGGGAGCAGGAGAGCAGTGGGATGCAGACCCCAAATTATCATAAGACCAGACTTAACGGTCTGACTGAGACTATAAGGACCCCAGTAGTCATGGCCCCCAAACCTTCTGTTGGCCCAGGACAGGAACCATTCCTGAAGCCAACTCTTCAGACATGGATTGGACCGGACAATGGGTTGGAGAGGGATGCTGGTGAGGAGTGAGCTTCTTGGATCAGGTGGACACTTGAGGCTATGTTGGCATCTCCTGCCTGGAGGGGAGATGAGAGGGTGGAGGGGGTTAGAAGCTGGCGAAATGGACACGAAAAGAGAAAGTGGAGGGAGAAAGCAGGCTGTCTCATTAGGGGGAGAGTAATTAATTGGGAGTGTGTAGCAAGGTGTATATGTGTTTTGTGTGAGAGACTGACTTGATGTGTAAACTTTCACTTAAAGCACAATAAAAATTATTTAAAAAAACTTTGTTGAATGAATGAGTATAAAGCCATCCTCAGAAAAACAAAATATATATTTACGTTTAGGATTCTCAACTTCCTGATGCGAAACTTGTGTATACTAAATTAGAACTCCTTTGGTTGTAAATGTCAGAGACTCAACTCAAATTTGCTCTCAAACAAGCTCATGGAGCTGGGAGGGATACTGAGAACTGAAGAAAGAGATGAACGACCAGGCTTCGGGAGGCCAGGACCCAGAGACTCCCAAGGTTCCGGTAACAGGAACTTAAGGGCCATTTCCTTAGGAGGTACCATTGGCTGATCCACCTAAGCTGCCTTCTCTGCATCTTTTAGCCCTGCTGGTCTCTGCTCCTTTTTGGGTTGACCTTTTTTCTCCTCTACTGCAGACAGGCCTATTCCAAGTTGTAGGGTTTAGAGCCCTCAGCCGACGCAATTTATCATCACAGCAGAGAAAAGTCTTACGGCCACCCCTGTGGCCATGGCAGGGTGTGGAGGGGAGATGGCACTGAGCCATCAGATGCAGTATGTGTGCATGTGCACCATGGTGGGTGAGACTTGAAGCCAGCAAAGTCTATTAACAGAAGTGAGATGGAAACCTTGCTACTATAAAAAGAATAGCTACTCTAGTGAACTAAATTACCTACTACTGTCAACGTAGAATGAAAAAAAGGGAGGAAAACAGATGAGCTTTAGGAAGACAAATGCAAGGAGGCTAACTTAATTGCCTCCCTTCTACCTCCTACTGGCAGCAAGTAATGGGTGCAGTCTGTTTGGAGTATCTGTGAACCAATTTTTCATGCATATCAGTGTCTTCTCAGTAAGTACAATTCATCACATCATGCGCAGCGTTTTCTAGTAGCACTTAGCAGTCTTATAGTAGCAAGGCAGGACTTTTTAGTCAGTTACTTGGTAGCTTTGGCTTTCTTATCTATAAAATAAGATTAATAATCACACCCACCTCACAGAGGTGTTGTGAGGTTTAAACAGAATTATTCTTGCAGAGCACTGAGGTTTATTGAGTTCCAGCTAGAAGCGTGCACTGCAAGTAGGGACCACCCTTCCCGTTTTAGAGAGCTTTTGAAAGGTTATGTAACTTGCCCATTGCAGAGTTGGGTTTTGAACTCAGTTTGTCTGATTTCCGGGCCTGCGCTCTTCTTTCTACTAGATCCGTAAAGGCAAAAAACCAGTTGCTGTAGAGTTGATTCCAACTTATGGCAACCCCCTCTGTGACAGAGTAGAACTATTTTCCATAGGATTTTCAATGGCTAATTTTTCAGAAGTCTGGGCTTTTTTTTAATTTTTCAGAAGGAGATTGCCAGGCCTTTCTTCTGAGGTGCCTCTGGGTAGCATTGAACCTCCAACCTTCAGGTTAGCAGCTGAGTACATTAACTGTTTGTCCCACTTTATATGATTCCCCATAAAGGTAAGTCCTCTTTATATTGGGGTTGGAGGTAGAGAGGAGCAATTTCTCCCTACTCCTCATGGCCCATTACTGCCCAGGAGCCCAGTCTGACCACAACTGTTCAAAGGGTCACGGGGAGGGTGGGGCAGGTAGAGTGAAAGGGCATTTGCCAAGGACCACACATAGTAATTCCACCACTGGAATTAAGTCTTTACCTCTAAAAGAAACTGCAGATGAGGGGAAAGTCCAAGGAGCACAGTTTTTATACTAACTGTGGTTTACCTAAAAGAAATGTTCTCTGTGAAAAGAAAAGAAATCTAGCACTAGTGCACATTTGAATACCTAATTTCCTCCTCATCTCTTCTCAGGTTATTTGCTTTGGAACTGTTTTGTTTGCCAGTTTTAAAACTCTGAACCAACTCCCTCCCAAGTCACTGTCTCACACCAATCACTCGGCTGGCTCAGGAAGTACAAACTAACTTTAATACTAGCCTAAGTAAAAACATAGCAGGATTAACTAGCTGCTAAAAAGAAATAGAAAACCCTGGTGGCATAGTGGTTAAATGCTACAGCTGCTAACCAAAATGTCGGCAGTTCGAATCAGCCAGGCACTCCTTGGAAACTTTTCGGGGCAGTTCTACTCTGTCCTGTAGGGTCGCTATGAGTCAGAATCGACTCGATGGCACCAGGTTTGGAAAAAGAAATAACACAAGGCATACTTAGATGAATGAGATAAGCTTGGTGATTATCCTTCAGCTTATATTAGCCCCATCACGACTTTTTTCAGGTACACGTAATCTACACAGAAGTAATATGCCATTTTTACTTAGTTATTATCAATGTCTGAAAAGGATCTTTGGACTAGCATATCAGAATAGCCCACTTTAGCTAGTAACTCTACCACACTTTGATTCTTGTATGAAGAACTTTGAGGAAAAACAAACAACCAAATCAAAACAGAAACATCATAAAGAAACAAAACTCTAGAATTTTTTTTTTTAATCTCTCTTGAAGCTTCTATGGTTATCTTTAAAGTATATTTTACAACCACTTTGTCTTTTTCACTGTATTAACCACCTTAAGCTAAAACTAAGTCATTTGCCATCGAGTTGATATTGAAATATTGAAAATGAACACATACATATTCTCCTGCTAAATTTCTTTAGCCACTCTGCTCAGTTCTGAAATTGTTTTTGGAACAATCTAAGAGGAATGATTTGTCAGAGTGATTTATGACCGGAAAGACTGTCCAGAACCTGAAGAAATACCAATAAGAGCTGCCATTTCCTGGGACACAAACAAGGTGTTGGGCAGGAGCTTTATCATTTCAACTCTTTTGATCCAAAGAATAACCCAATGAAGTAGGGCTTATTCGTAGACCGATTTTACAGTTGAGGAAATCTAGGCTTAAGTTATTTTGCCTAAGATCACCCAACAAGTAAGTAGGGGAACTGTGATTTCAATCCAGACAACAATAAACCGTTAGGTAACATTTATTAAGTATTTATCACCTTCCAGGAGCTCTTCTAAATGCTTTACATGCATTAATTCATTAAGCTGTATATAATCTCCAAGAGGTAGGAACTATAGATACTGTCATTTGACAGATGGGGGTACTGAGGTACAGAGAATGATGTCCTTAATACCCATAGCTCAAAAGCCTACGCTATAGGTAGTCATTGGAACATCTTCCTCCCTTTGTGCTTTACCTCCGATTCAGTTGTGTTCACCTCCCAGAAACTATCACCATGCCACTGCTATTCCTGTAAAAAAAAAGAAAAAAGGAGGGATAATTCGGTTTGTTGGCTGTATAAGCCCTATTAGAAAGCAATTACATTTAGCTGCACTATATTTCCACCGGGAGCCATGGTGGCGCAGTGGTTAAGTGCTCTGCTGCTATCTGAAAGGTCAGTGGTTGGAACCCACCAACCGCTCCTAGGAGAAAAATGCGGCAGTCTGTTTCCGTGAAGATTAATCTTTGGAAGCCCCATGGGGCAGTTCTACTCTGTCCTATAGGGTCTCTGTGAGTTGAAATTGACCCCATGGCAACGGGTGTATTTCCACCACCTGTCTGTCGATTTGTGGTGGAAATATACTGTGGTGGCTTGTATGTTGCTATTACGCTGGAAGCGATTCCACTGATATTTCAAACACCAGCAGGGTCATCTGAGGTGGACAGGTTTCAGCAGAGCTTCCAGACTAAGACAGACTAGGAAGAAAGACCTGGTAATCTACTTCTGAAAATTAACCAGTGAAAACCCTCTGGACTACAACAGAATATTGTCCAATATAATGCCAGAAGATGAGCCCCCTAGGTTGGAAGGCACTACACAATAGCTACAACACTGAACTCAACATAACAACAACCATGAAGATAGTGCAGAACCAGGCAACGTTTTGTTCTGTTGTACATAATGTCATCAGGAGTCACAGGCAACTCGATGCTGATGAACAACAACAACAGACTATATTTATTGGGTGGGGGGTTTCAGTGGTTGAGCCAGAGGGCATTTTTCTAGAAAAAAGAAATCGGACTTTGCTCAACATTTCCTTTTAAAATTTCGTTCTTAGTTCTTTTGCTGGGGAGTTAAGTAGTTGAGAGAAAATGACTGCGGCTGTGCTTGATTCAGGGACCACAGGACACTGCTGCCTTTGCTAGGGCAATTTTCTGCGGCAAGAAGTCAAAGAAGCCATGCATGGGGCAGAGGGTTGAGCCAAGTGATCCATGGCCCTTTCCAAGTAGAAAATCAATATGTTCGGGAAGAGCAAGCGCCTAAGGGCTCAGGAAGTCTGGCTGGTATGAGGGCAGCGTAGGCATTTCTCTGGCTGCTAGAGGACGCCGTTGACCCTTCTCAATGTTGAAGGCCAGTGCATACCAGTGCTTGTTATATATACACACAGAGGGCTAAAATTAGCCAGCACGCTCTCCTGGCAACAGGGAGGATATAAGGCTCCTAATTTATCTAGCAATGCTAATTTTGGCAAAACAAGAAATGTTCTTCTGCTGTACTCAGTAGATAGGCATTTAACAGCCATAACATCCTTTTGCTTCCTCTTCCTCTTTTCTGCGTTTTAGGAAACTTCAAATATAAACCCAGTCTCACTTTGGTTCAGGACAAATACCTACACGCATGGAAGCCTAATTGGAAGCCTTGTAAGCAAGAGAGTTCAGGGGCTCCTCTGGATTAGAAATAGAACAATAAAATGAAAACATGCACTCATTCTTTTCTACCAATACTGGAAGGGTCGTGAACACAGAAGGGCACCATTGGAGCACTCGTGTTGTATAGAGCTGGAACATTCCAGGAAGGGGGTGAATGAGGGCCCTGAACACCATGGTAAATGCCTCCCACGGTGGAAGCAGATGGATATCCATCCTGATCTGGGACTGTGGATGTCTCCACCTCTTTGAAGTGATGCAGTCTGTACAGAAGAAGAGTGAAGCTATAGGGGCCCTGTGATCAATTAGTGATGTCTGACAAGGAGTAATATTAGAGTATGTGGCAGGTACTTGTGATACATTCAACAGGCCCACTGATTTGGAGAGAGAGTGGTGTAACAGGAAGAACCCAGTTTTAGGTGTTAAACAGACCTGGGTTAGCACTAACAGTGGTAGCCTGTGAAGGTAGTAGGGAGTTGACTTGAATTTACTTCTCAACCTTAACTTTGTCCTGAAAGGCTTATCAGGAAAGCCAGTGATGCCGAAACTTAAATTAATTACCTGGTATCCTTGGATGCCTAAATGAATAAATAGAGAAGATAGAGACAGGATATCACCTGGACAGCTGAATTAAGTTTTGATAAAGTATAATTATTATCATTATATTAGAGGTTTTAGAGAGATTGAAGACTGGAAAATGACAGAAAACCATCTTTCATTAAGGGATCTTAAAATATATCTAAAAAAAGACTTTGCCCATTTTTCTGTGGTTGGACCTTTTTTGGTTTGTAGGTGTTATTTTTAAAATAAGACTATTAGCCTTTGTCCCATATAATTTGCTTCCCCTACTTTCTGAGTTTGCCATTTATATTTTGACCTTATGGAGTCCCTTGACATGTAAATATGTTGATTTTTGCACACGTGAATGCATGCGTGCTTTCAAAGAGTTAAATTTATCAACCTATGGTCGCTATGAGTCGGAATCAACTCGACGGCCCTGGGTTCTGGATATTCTTTGTGTGAAATTTGGAGAGGTCTCATGGATTTTTTTGTTTTTGGATTTTTCTAGGACTTCAATGGATTCGTTTTCTAATTTAAATGTTAGATGTATCTGGAATTTATTTTGGTGTATGGTATGAGGCCCATGGATTCAACTTTTTACCGGCTGACCACCCATTTATATGAACATTATTTGTTGAGTAATACATTTTTATACTAATTTGAAATGCACTTTTTAACAATTTACTATTTTTCCAATTTATTTAGATATATATCTGGGCTTTCTGTATGGGTCCATTGATTTTTTTATTAATTCATGTTCCACACTGCTTAAATTATTATAGCTTCACAGTATGTATTGGTATCTACTCACTACTTTTCTTTTTTCAGAATGTCCTTGTCAAATTTTTTTCATATTAAGTCTAGTTTCAAACAACTCCTGCTGGTAATGTTATTGGGGAGAGTTTCAAAATTTTAGAGTAACTTTGGGAGAATTGACATTTTCATGACCTGAGGTTTCCTATCCAAGAATGAGTCATGCTCCTTCATTTCCTCGTCTTCTTTTATGTCCCTCCGTTGTGTTTAAAGTGTTCTTATCCTGTTAATGATAAAGTTTATTCCACGTTATACATCCTCTTATTTATACAGCTTGTTAACGGTGAAATTTATTCTTTTCGTTGTTATTGCATATAGGATCTTTTTTTTTCCCCCTATGATACTTACTAGCTGGTGGTTCTATGTGTAAGTGAAGCTGTTGACTTTTGAATGTTTATTTTGTACTTAGACAACATACTTAATTATTTTGTCCATTGTAATATGTTTTCAGTTGATCCTCTTGAGATTCCCAGGTTTAAATTATCCTATAATCTGCAAATACTGATAGCTTTAATCTCACCTTTCCCTCTATTTCCTTATTTTATTAGGTAGTATATCTAGAACAACCTTAAATAGTAGTGGTGATAAATGACAACCTAATATTTTTCCTCTTCTTATTGAGAATGTTTTAGTGTTTACTCATTAAACAGTATATTGACTTTGACATGATATAGGTTTAGTTTATGATTTTAAATAAGTACCTATCTGTTGCTACCCAGAAAAAAATGTTTTTTTAATTTAAATCAACAGTAGATGTTGAATTTTATCAAATGCCTTTTCTGACTCTATGGACATGATTATATTATTTATTCTTTGGATTTATCAATAGAATAAGTTATATTCATATATTTTAAAACACTGAACCATCCCCATATTCCCAGAATAAACCCCAGTTGTATAAACCCATGTTGTATATAATGAGTTGGTAGATTCTGTTCGCTAGTATTTTAATTTTGATTTTTCATAAATAAGTGAGATTGTTCAATAGGTTTCTTTTTCTTATATCGTTTTTGTTATAAATACATACTAATTTCATAAAAATAACTTAAAGCTTTCTCTTTGTATGTTCTAGAACAGTTTATACAGAATTGGTATAGGTATTACTTAAAGGCTTGAATGTCTGAAGAGGCTCTTTGCAGCATTCTTTTGGACAAGCAACTAATGATGATTCCGAACCCCTCTCCCAGAGGACTCAATTTCCCCATACAAACCACCACTGTGTTGTGCTCATTCTGAGCTCAGCTTGGATGAAGGTGGTGACCCAGCTGAGCTGCTGCTTTATTTAGAAACAGCAAATTATTCCAAATTTACAGGGACATTCTCAACCTTGGCAATTTAAAGGGAATGATAAAATCCAATGAGCATCAGCCATCTTTGATCAGCAAAGGCCCAAGTCATCTCTGATGTATTAAACTATAAGAGTTGAAAATTCCTAGGCTTCTGAGCCAAAATGAGATTCACATTCAATGTAAATAAGAGTTAGTCTGTGATTCTGCAGTTTTGTTTCCTGACCCAGCGCCTCCAGCAAAAATAGAAATGTCAGTGCCTGGCAGTGGTGGAGGATGCCAACTGATATTGTGACCCAAAGGACCAAGAAGGCACTGGCTTTACAGCCAGCTGGCAGGCTGCCATCACCAATGGGAAAATCATTCCTGTGTGATAAGACAGCAACAAATGCTTTCCCTGTGGCTGCGATTAAAGCTGGGCTCTGCATTATGACAACAGAGCTTCGAGCTTCGCATAGCAGTCATTTTTGCTAAATATTCATATGCTTATTTATACTCTCCCAGGCGTCTAAAATGAGGGAGTTTAGAATTTCAGGCACAAATTATTTTCCTTTTTGGGAAGAAAAATTAGTGGACATAGGCATGGAGGATTGCATTCAGGAGTTGAGAAAGAGATGTGGAAAGGGAAAGATAGATGATTTTATAGTCATTCTTTAGAAAGGCTGTGTATTTCCTCTGAAAACTCGGTAGAAGGGAATTGCTACTGATAAGGCATGTATCAGTCTAAACTCCAATCCCAATGGACTATATTGTTCCTAATCCAAATGTGTATTGAATGAATACATTAATAAATAAATAATCTATAAAAAATAATGCAACACATGCTTTTTGGATTAGTTAATGAGTAATTAAAGGAAGAATAGAAGGAGGGAAGGAAGGAAGGAGGGAGGGAAGGGAGGATGGAAGGAGGGAAGGAAAGGAGGGGAGAAGGGAAAGAAGGACAGGAGGGAAGGAAGGAAAGGAGGCTTTGAGAACAAGCAGCTGGGCTAGCCACCTCACTTCCCTGGACAGGTGCATCTGGCTACTAGGAAGCAATTTTGTTTGCTTTCTCCAGCTGTTTCTTACACCTGCTTTGGGTCATAAACCCTCAGGCCTGTATGGTGAGCCTTTCCACCACTCCCTAGGATGGTGTCCTCATCTACATGGTCAAAGCTAGGTCACCTCCATGTGGATGATACAGCCACAGAAAGGAGAAAGAGAGGAACTCCAGGACAAATAACTTGTCTTTAAGGAGACAACCTAGAAGTTGTCGTGTCAATTTCATTCACAAACCACTGGCTGAACTAATTCACAAGGCCATACCTGGCTGCAAAGGAAGTGTAGTACCCGGGAGAATTCTAATACTAAGAAGAAGGAGAGAATATATACATTGGGGGACAATCAGGGCTATCTGCTTAAAATGGGGGAAGGGAAAATATAAAGAAAAGAAACCATAAATTAATAGTTTAATAAATTATCCTATTATTATTACCAACAACATTCTCATTCCCTTTCATTATTAAGAGCCAGTTATATGCCCATCACTCCATCAGCTTTACATGCATTCTCACTAGTCCTTTGTAACAATTCTGCAAGGAAAGAATAGCCCCCATGTTATTTGAGCCTCTGTGGTGGCTTTTTACTGTTTAAATTTAGAGAAACTAAATTACTTCTTTGTGTGATTTAGGATTAAGACTGGCCACAAGAGGAATTTGGATGAGATTTGGAAGACAGAAGTGAAACAGCTGCCATTTCTACACTCTGAAGGTCAGAGTGGGTGCCAGGCATGGTGGCAGTTGCACATGTTGTTGCTTATCTGCTGGCTCCCCTTCTTTGCATGGGGCAGCACCCGGGCTCATAGTTCCTCCACGTCCCACTGAATTTTCTTTTTCAGCTTCTCTGAAGCCTGGGCCTGGTGCATGAGTTAATCCATGGTAAATGGCACCAGCTTCTCCTGCAGGTCACTAGTGTCATCAAACTTGGAGGTATATTCCAGTTTGCCTTCATAGGTTCCAATTTGTCTTTGCTCTCTCCCATTTCCCATGAAGCTTTCCTTCCTGACTGCCAGTCTGGCTGACTGATAGCGACTCAGGCCTAACACCAGATACAGTGGCCACAGTCTCCCATAGACATTTCCAACAGATCCCACCACTGTGTAAGGCCTCGATCCTATAATAAATCCCTTATCCTATATGACTCATAGTAGTTCTGCTACTCTGATCAAATCATGACTGATTCAGACTCTGATTCAGTAATAAGAAGCCACCTTCACACAACCTAAGTCTATAAGAAGTAATTTATTTTAAGGGTGTAGGAGTGTCTCATGGAACCCAGTTAGGTTCAAGGAGGAAGAACATCTACCATATTAAAACCAACAACAACACAAAAAACCCTTTTCTTATCCCATTCCATTTTCTAGCCTCCACACCATTTTTGAGCTCCCCTTCAAATCCAAGAGTTGTCTACACCCTCCTGCATTCCCTCACTTCCAGTAATTCTTCAACCTTCTGCAAACCAGATTTTAACCCATCACACCACCAAGCTGGAGTATTGTCAAGTGCAATATACATTTGTACTCTCAACTTACTTGAAACTTCAGCACTGCTGACCACTCTATGGATAGATGCTGTGATGCACTACCCACGCCCCACTTCAGTGAAGGATTTGCTGCTCCAGCTACCAGGATTGATGAAGGCAGAGAACCTTTGGTTGGGAGCCCATTCCAGGTTGGCCTCAGCTGCAGGCAGCCCCTCAGCCAAGGTCATGCTTCTTCTCAGGCAGTCCACATTCAAATTTGATTGAGGTAGAGGAGAGACTATCTGGGACCAGCTAGGATTGATGCTCAGGGTTCCCTGTAGGGTAGGCCAAGTCTGCCATTGTTCCTGCATTGCAGCTCAACTTCTCTTTCTACCCTCTCCTGCCTCCTTCCCATTTCTTTCCTTCCACAACGGTTGATCCCAGGGAGGCTGGCTCCTTACTAAGAGTCCTACATGCCGAACTCTATCTCAGTGTGCTTTCTAGGAACCTAACTTGAGACACCATCCTCTTCAAACAGCCCTCCACTGGCTTCTGTGACTCTACTTTCTCTTGGTCCTTCTCCCACTCCTCTGTCCAGTCCATTTCTGTTTTTTTCTTTCTTTTTTTTTTTTTTTTTGCAGGCTTTCACTCTTCTCTGGCTTTTCTAAACAGCATTTCTCAGGGCTCCATTTTCTTCTCTTTCATTTCTCTTCCCAGGTTAATCTATCCATTGCTATGGTTCCAAATGTCATGTATGTGTTGATGATCTCGCAATTTATTTATCCAGCCCAGGCTACTCTTCAGGGGTCTAGTCTCTCAAGTCCAATTTTCTCCTTGTCATCTCCACTTGCATGATTTATAAGCATCTCAAGCTTGACATTTCCAAAACTAGACTATTTTTTCTGTCTGAAATCTGTTTCTTTGCCAGCATTTTTCATCTCAGTAGACTGTATCCATCCCTTAGTTCAAGTCAGAAACCTGGCTCCACTCATGATTCTCCCAATTCTTTGCTTCCCAGCACCTTAAAGTTCAGCTAAGCACTGTCGCCCACTTCTAGTCATAACCATGCAGCTGATACAATGGCTCCAGAGTTTCTTTAGGCTTTCTGCTCCTTGATTCCCCCAAGAGAACATTACGGGAAGATCTGTTTTGCAGCAGGCAGGTGGTGAACAATTAGTCACAGTTCTGGCCTGAGTCAGCTTCCAAAGTGCCCCTTCTAAGGAAAAAAAAAAAAATTTTTTTTTGAAAGGCACAGAGAAATGCAACAAGTTTGAGGATCCTTAATGTATTATTATAATTTTGATTATAAAACTATATTCTTTATTCCAGGAAATTGCCTAGGAATTGTTACCGCTGATCTTTTTTAAAAATTTTATTGTGGTAAAATATATAACAAAACATTTGCCATTTCAACCATTTTTACATGTACAATTCAGTGACACTAATTATATTCACCATGTTGTGCTACCATCACCACTAACTGTTTCCATTTTTTTTTTAACCACCCATAACCACAACTCAGTGCCCCTTGAGCAATAACTCCCCGTTCCCCCTCCCCTCCCACCTGCCCCTGGTAACCATTAATAAACTTTGGTCTCCATTCATTTGCCTGTCTAGATACTTCATATATGTGGGATTATGCATTATTTGTCCTTTTGTGTCTCACTTATTTCACTCAGTATAGTATTCTCAAGGTTCATCCATGTCACAGCATGTATCAGAACTTCATTTCTGTCTCTCTCTTTTTTTAATTGTACTTTAGATGAAGGTTTACAGAGTAAACTAGTTTCTCATTAAACAATACACATATTGTTTTGTGACATTGGTTGCCAATCCTACGACATGTCAACACTCCCCTCTTCTCGACCTTGGGTTCCCCATTACCAGCTTTCCTGTCCCTTCTTGCCTTCTCGTCCTTGCCCCTGGGCTGGTGTGCCTCTTTAGTCTTGTTTTGTTTTATGGGCCCGTCTAATCTGGCTAAAGGGGAAAAGCCTCAGGAGTGACTTCATTACTGAGCTGAAAGGGTGTCCAGGGGCCATAGTCTCAGGGTTTCTCCAGTGTCTGTCAAACAGGTAAGTCTGTTTTTATTTTTTTGTGTGTGTGAGTTAGAGTTTTGTTCTACATTTTTCTCCAGCTCTGTCCGGGACCCTCTATTGTGATCCCTGTCAGAGCAGTCAGTGGTGGTAGTTGGGCACCATCTAGTTGTACTGGACTCAGTCTGGTGGAGTCTGTGGCACTTGTGGTCCATTTGGACTAATCTTTCCCTTGTGTCTTTGCTTTTCTTCATTCTCCCTTGCTTCAGACAGGGTGAGACCAATGATGTATCTTCGATGGCCGCTCACAAGCTTTTAAGACCCCACGTGCTACTAACCAAAGTAGAATGTAGAACATTTTCTTTATAAGCTCTGTTATGACAATTGAGCTAGATGTTCTCCAAGACCATGGCCACCACAGCCCTCAGCCCAGTAATTCGGTCCCTCAGGGAGTTTGGATATGTCTATGGAGCTTCCTTGACCTTGCCTTGGAAAGTTGTGCTGGCTTCCCCAGTATTGTGTACTGCCTTACCCTTCACCAAAGTTACCACTTATGCCAATGATCGTTTTTATTAACAATATATACATTAAAAACAAACAAAATAGTTGCCCAGTTGCCATGGAGCAAATTCTGAGTCATGATGACCCCATGTGTTTTAGAGGAGAACTGTGCTCCATAGAGTTGTCAGTGGCTGATTTTTCAGAAGTAGATCACCAGGCCTGTCTTCCAAGGAGCCTCTAGGTGGAATCGAGCCTCCAACCATTTGTTTAGCAGCTGAGCAGTTAACCATTTACACCACCCAGGGGCTCCATATATATATATAGTTTGTATTAATGTAAATAATAAACATTTCTATTGGAGGAGGGGCAGGAAGGGCTTTGTTTCATCTACAATTCCTAGTCCCTGGGAATCATGAATAAGAAAATATTACAGATTTACAGCAGGGAAGCAAGCAGACAAAAGCATATTGCAAACTGTTTCTGTAAACAATGTAGTCAATCAAATATTTACTAAACACCCACTTCATACCAAGCTCTCTGCTAAGTGCTGTGAAAGGAGTTCGCTGATGAGTAAGACATTTTTCCTGTGTTTTTACAAAGCAATTAAGAAAACAAAATGCAGTAAGTGAACAGTTAATAATAAGAAATAATTAAGTATTAAGACTTTGTTTATATAAAGCAATACATAGAAATTATATATCAGGATTGCTTCTAAACAATGCCTGCAAGTAATTAGAAGGGCAAAGCCTGAGCAGTGTGAAAAGATCCTTCAACTGTGTTCAGTCTGGCTGAGCATATAGTATCTCAGTGAATTCCAGCACCTTAGCTATTCACTTCCATGGTGACTGAAAAGTCTATGGGAGTAAATAACATTAATATTTATCAATGTAGTTAGAACAATAGTAGCTGGTATATGCTGAGGCTAACTTCAGGTAGCCCCCAATTTATGACAGGCTTCCATTCCGACAACTACCCTGTCGTAAGTCGGTTCTGAGGTAAGTCGAATACCTAAGTTTTTTTTTAGTTTTCATTTTTATTGCCTTTTATTGTCCGTATCTTTATAAATCCAATCTTATTTGTCTTTGGGGGTTGAAAACATTACATCTGAGAATGATAACATTAGCAAATTACACACTTGCAACACATTATATGTAGTACATATTACTAATGATAAGATGTCAAAAAAAAAAAAAGGACGGTCTTAAGTGCAGTTCGTCGTAACTCCTAGTACATCATAAATCAAGGACTACCTGTATATTTCAAGCACAGGCAATCCATTTAAACCTCACAACAATCCTCTGAAGTAGGGACTGCTCTTACTTTTTCCCTCCACTTCCCTTTTGCTTGTCCTCCTCCTAATTTTCAATGTCTTTCCCGAGTCATTAGTTTTCATTACCACAAAGTGACCAGGTTGAATTTCAAGTCTCATATCTCAAATCTTCAAAAAGATCCCTAGGAGAGTGGGACTGGTTCTAACAGACATTTCCTTGCCATTTGGTCTCTGTTTTAAGTTTGGAAATGGTGTAGAACAAGATCGGGATTTTGTCAGGAGAAGCTGGAGGCCCGTGGCCCTCCACTGGGCCTGTGCTTTTGGGGCAAGGCTCAGGTTAACCAAGTTCCCAAGACTGATGTGCTAATTCATGACTTTCCAGTGAGAAACAGAACTGTTAGGCCAATGGTAATGTGCCTATTGGAAAGATTAATTTACTCCCTCCCAATACATAGACTTACATGGAAAACCAAATTATAATCAAAGGTAGCTTGGTAAGCATAAAGTCAAAACCAGAAGAGTTAGATCTCATTGTTTTGAAACAGATATTAAATCTCATTAGACTCAGCTAGCCTGATCAACTCCCTCATGAGAGAGAAAATGTTTTGCCAGTACGACCACAGTTCCTCAAAAGCTGATGTCTGTGACCTCCTCTGCTACTGTTTGTTGCTTTCTTTTTATGTCTCCCTCACTTTTGACCAACCTATATTTCAAATGTTTCCATAGTGCTGATTACAACCAAGTCTAATTGTTCTGCAAGCCATTCTCCTTAAGGTAACTTAGCATAAAATCTCTGCTAAAATACTTTTCTGAAAGTCATCTTATTTCCCTCATTCCCAAATTCACAGTCAGTCACATCACTATTGTCTTCAGGTAAGAATATAATTTCTGTTGATTGAAGGTATCCTGAAAATTCACTGTCTCATAAATACAGGAAGCTGAGCATTGTATTTCTGTAGTAAGCACATTTCTGAAGTGGACGAAGGCATTTCTGCAACAGCCAGGAGACCATGCATAACTGCTGGTCTCAACACATTTATTACACCTGTCTGAGACTTAATGATTTACCACCAGATTGTCTATCAGGTCTTAAGGGGGACTGAATAAGGAATATTAGAGTTAATCAACTATGTATGGATATAGGGTTTCTTGTGAGTTGTTTATCATCATATGAACTATTTAATAGTGTAGCATATGATGCAGCAAGATAGAAAGTGGGGAGAAATTAGATAACTAAAGCTAAAAAAATGCATTCACTTATTTATTGGGCATCTAATTAATATTTGTTGATCATCTACTCTTTGCTAAGTAGCCACTCCTTGGAAACTATATGGGGCAGTTGTACTCTTTCCTATAGGGTCACTATGAGTCAGAATCAACTTGACGGCAATGGGCTTTTTTAGGAGTGGTTAATGCTGGAGATACATTACGTTGATGAATAGGCAGATTATAATAGCTTACCTCATAGAGCTATTATCCAAGAGAAAAGATAAAATTAAACAATAATTAGACAAATAGGGAAGTGATTAGAACTGTGAAAAAGACCATGAACAAGAACAGGTGCTATGAAAACATAATATAGGGAAGACTCATCTAATCTGGGGTAGGTGGCGTGGGCTGGAGATGACTTTCCTAAGGAAGTGAATTGTAAATTGAGATCTGATGGATGAGCAAGAGTTAAGCTGGCATGAACTTGGGAAAGGTTTTTCATGTAGAGGGAACAGCATACACAAAGGCTCAGAGGCGGGGGAAAGTATGGCATATTGGAAAAACTGTTAAGACGGTATTGGTAGAGGGCATACACCAAGAGTTAGATGGATAAGATAAACACTGAAAGCAAAGCATAATGTTCCTAGATGGTAACAATTATAATGCTTACTGGCTGGAAGAGTTATTCTTTTGTGCATGTGTGCAGAATTTAGTCACCTGTTCAGTGAGGAAAATGTCACTATTCTAGTCCAGGGCATGGTAAAACTTTTAGGTAAAGTAGCTTCTGATAGCTGGGACTTCATCTATCCCATCTCATGAAATTTTAAAAACTCTGAGGTAAAGACTTCTCCTGCAAAACAGAGCACCTAACACTTTCTTGGTGGACTGCTATCAATGAAAGAATTAGGTCATCCTTGTCACTTTGAGTTAGAATTGACTCGATGGCAACAGATTTGGTTTTGGTTTGTCAAGAAGTGTTTTCTTCCCCTTTTCTGTCCATACCCTTTGAAGTTCTTCTCATTTGTCAGGGGCATCCTTAACAGTCTGAATCTGCCTTAGAAGGATATGGGGTCATTTGCAAGTCTTTTGCTGCAAAACTAAAAGATCAAAGGAAACAAAGCTTGGATTCCCAGACAACTAGCAGTCTCATTGGATTTCCTTTCCTGTTTTTGTTTTCAGTTAAAAAGTATCACCCGGAATTCACTTTGTTGCCCAACCCACTCCGTTTTTTTGGTTTATGGAAGTTTCTTCCTTAGGCATATCCTTCTTATTCTAATTCTTCATATGCCAAATCTCCTTATACTGATCCATGTACTAGACACAACTGCATAAAACATAGAGTTACCCCTTCTGGTGGAAAGATAAGAACCATAAAAGTGGGAGGAAATGTACTTTTGTACATTTTTGAGGCATAAGGCCATATCTGGAAAAAAAAAAAAACCCAAACCCGTTGTGATCGAGTTGATTCCGACTTATAGTGATCCTACAGGACAGAGTAGAACGGCCTCAGTAGGGTTTCCAAGGAGCTGGTGGATTCTAACTGATGACCTTGTGTTAGCAGACAAATGCTTAACCACTGCACCACCAGGGCTCCATATGGGCATAAAACTATATGCAAATACAGAACTTTATTTTGCTAGGTATTGACACATATGGAAACAAATGGGAATGTGTGAGAGTGGCCTGTGAATATAACACTGTAGGGCTGTGCTGTCCAATATGAGTAGCCACCAGCCACATTTGCTGTTTTAATTTAAGTTAATTAAAATCAAATAAAATTTAAAATTCAGTACATCAGTTGCATTAGCTACATTTTAAGTGCTCAATAGCCTCGTGTTGTTAGTGGCTACCATATTGAACAGAGAACATTTTCACTATCTCAGAAAGTTCTACTGGAATAGTACTGCTGCAGTGGTTTACATTGTCTTTAAGATGTAGTTCAGATTTATTAATACGGCTTATAAAATCTAGATGTGGCCCCTCCCCACTGTGTTGTTGGGTGCCGTCGTGTTGCTTCCGACTCATAGCAGCGCTATGTACAGCAGAATGAAACACTGCCTGGTCCTGCACCATGTTGGAGTCCCATTGTTGGAGCCACTGTGTCAGTCCATCTCTTTGAGGATCTTTCTCTTTTTCATTGACCCTCTACTTTACCAAGCATGATGTTTTCTCCAGGAACTAGTCCCTCCTGATAACATGTCCAAAGTACATGAGATGAAGTCTGCATGTCATCACTTCTAAGGAGCATTCATTCTGGCTGTACTTCTCCCAAGACAGATGTGTTCCTTCTTCTGGAAGGCCATGGTATATTCAATATTCTTCACCAGTGCCATAATCCATAATCTTCTTCAGTATTCCCTATTCACTGTGCAGCTTTCGCATGCATAGGAGGCCATTGAAAACACCATGGCTTGGGCCAGGGGCACCTTTGTCCTTAAAGTGACATCTTTGCTTTTTAACACTTTCGAGAGGTCTTTTGCAGCAGATTTACCCAATGAAATGTGTGCTTTGATTTCTTGACTGCTGTTTTCATGGGCTTTGATTGTGGATCCAAGTAAAATGCAATCCTTTAAAACATCAATCTTTTCTCCATTTATCATGATGTTGCCTATTGGTCCAGTTGTGAGGATTTTTGTTTTCTTTATGGTGAGATGTAATAAACACTGGAGGCTGTCGTCTTTGATCTTTGTCAGTAAGTGCTTTAAGTCCTCTGCACTTTCAGAAAGCAAGGTTGTGTCATCTGCATATCACAGGTTGTTAATGAGTTTTCCTCCAATCCTGATGCCTCCTTCTTCCTATAGTCCAGCTTCTCATGTTATTTGCTCAGCATACAAATTGAATAAATACAGCGAAAGGATACAACTCTGACACACTCCTTTCTTGACTTTAAACCACGCAGTAGCCCATTTTTCTGTTTGAAGGACTGCCTCTTGGTCTATGTACAGGTTCCTCATGAGCACAATTAGTGTTCTGGAATTCCCCTTCTTCACAATGTTATCCATAATTTGTTATGATCCACACAGTTGAATGCCTTTATATAGCTGATAAAACACAGGTAAACATCTTCCTGGTATTCTGTGCTTTCGGCCACGATCCGTCTGACATCAGCAATAATATCCCTTGTCCCACATCCACTTCTGAATCTGGCTTGAACTTCTGGAATTTCCCTGTCAAGGTACTGCTGCAACCACTTTTGAATGATCTTCAGCAAAATTTTAACTGTGTGTAATATTAATGATGTTTTTCAATAATTTCCACATTCTGTTGGATCATGGGTACAAATATGGATCTCTTCCAGTCGGTTGGCCAGGTAACTGTCTTCCAAATTTCTTGGCATAGATAAGTGACAGCTTCCAGCACTGCATCCATTTGTTGAAACATCTCAATTATTATTTCATCAATTCCTGGAACCTTATTTTTTCCCAATGCCTTCAGTGAAGCTTGGACATCTTCTTTCAGTACCATTGGTTCCTGATCAATATGCTACCTCCTGAAATGGTTGAATGTTGACCAATTCTTTTTGGTACAGTGACTGTGTGTATTTCTCCCATCCTTTTTTGATGCTTCCTGCATCATTTAGTATTTTCCCCGTAGAATCCTTCAATATTGCAACTTGAGGCTTGAATTTTTTCTTCAGTTCTTTCAGCTTGAGAAATGCTGAGTGTGTTCTTCCCTCTTGGTTTTCTATTTCCAGGTCTTTGCACATTTCATTATAATACTTTACTTTGTCTTCTCGAGCTGCCCTTTGAAATCATCCATTCAGCTCTTTTACTTCATCATTTCTTCCTTCTGCTTTAGCTACTTTACATTCAAGAACAAGCTTCAGAGTCTCTTCTGACATCTATTTTGGTCTTCTTTCTTTCCTGTCTTTTTAATGAGCTCTTGCTTTCTTCATGTATGATGTCCTTCATGTCATTCTGTCACTCGTCTGGTTTTCGGTCATTAGTGCTCAATGCATCAAATCTATGCTTGAGACCTCCTAATTCAGGTGGGATATACTCAAGATTGTACTTTGGCTCTTGTTGACATGTTCTAATTTTCTTCAACTTCAGCTTAAGTTTGCATATGAGCAATTGATGGTCTATTCCTCAGCCAACCCCCAGCCTGGTTCTGACTGATGATGTTGAGATTTTCCATCATCTGTTTCCACAGATGGAGTTGATTTGGTTCCTGTATATTCCATTCAGTGAGGTGCATTTGGTATAGGTGCTGTTTATGTTGTTGAAAAAAGGTATTTGCCGTGAAGAAGTTGTTGGTTTTGCAAAATTCTATAATGTGATCTCCAGCATCATCTATCACCAAGGCCATATTTTCCAATGACCAATCCTTCTTTGTTTCCAAATTTCGCATTCCAATTGCCAGTAATTATCAATGTACCTTGATTGCATTTGTGATCAATTTCAGACTGCAGAAGTTGCTAAAAATTTTCAATTGCTTCATCTTTGGCCTTAGAGGTTGGTGCTTAAATTTGAATAATAGTTATATTAACTGGTCTTCTTTTGTAAGTGTATGATATTATCTTATCACTGATAGCATTGTACTTCAGGATAGATCTTGAAATGTTCTTTTTGACAATGCATGTGACACCATTCCTCTTCAATTTGTTATTCCCAGCATAGCAGACCATAGGATTGTCTGACTCAAAATGGCCAATACTTCAGTTCATTAATGCCTAGGATATTGATGTTTATGCATTTCATTTTTGATGACTTCCAATTTTCCTAGATTCATCCTTAGTACACTCCACATTCTGATTATTCATGGATATTTGCAGCTATTTCTTCTCATTTTGAGTTTTACCACATCAGCAAATGAAGGTCATGAAAGCTTAACTCCATCAAAATCATTAAGGTCGAAGCTACTTTGAGGAGGCAGCTCTTCCTTCTCCCTCTTTTGAGTGCCTTCCAACTTGAGGGGCTCATCATCCGGCACTATATCAGACAATGTTCCACTGCTATTCATAAAGTTTTCACTGGCCAATTCTTTTCAAAAGTAGACCACCAGGTCCTTCTTCCTAGTCTGTCCTCGTCTGTAAGCTCCACTGAAACCTGTCCACGAAGGGTGACCCTGCTGGTACTTGAAATGCCAGTGGCAAAGCTTCCAGTATCACAGCAACGTACAACCCACCACCATACAACAAACTGACAGACACCTGGTAGGCCCAAGGTTACACATGCCAGTAAATGATAGAGTTGGAATTCAAACTACTTTCCTAACTCCTTCTGAAAATGTATGTCTAGTCTTTTGGCTCTCTGAGCAGCGCCATGGTGGTCAGCAAGAACAAGCACCTTACAAAAGGTGGTAAAAAAGGAGCCAAGAAGAAAGTGGTTGATCCATTTTCTAAGAAAGATTGGTATGATGTGAAAGCACTGGCTATGTTCAATATAAGAAATATTGGGAAAACACTAGTCACAAGAACTCAAGGAACAAAAATTGCATGTGATTGCCTCAAGGGCCGTGTTTTTGAAGTGAGCCTTGCTGACCTGCAGAACGATGATTACTGAGGATGTTCAGGGCAAAAACTGTTTGACCAAATCCGTGGCATGGATCTTACCCGTGACAAAATGTGCTCCGTGGTGAAAAAATGGCAGGCCATGACTACAGCACATGTTGATGTCAGGACTACCGATGGTTATTTGCTTTGTCTGTTCTGTGTTGGTTTTACTAAAAAATGCAACAATCAGATTCGGAAAACGTCTTATGCTCAGCACCAACAAGTCCGCCAGATCCGGAAGAAAATGATGGAAATCATGACCCGAGAGGTGCAGACAAATGACTTGAAAGAAGTGGTCAGTAAATTGATTCCAGACAGCATTGGGAAAGACAGAAAAGGCTTGCCAATCTATGTATCCTTTTCATGATGTGTTTGTTAGAAAAGTAAAAATGCTGAAGAAGCCCAAGTTCGAATTGGGAAAACTCATGGAGCTTCATGGTGAAGTAGTAGTTCTAGAAAAGCTACTGGAGATGAGACAGGTGCTAAAGTTGAACGAGCTGATGGCTATGAGCCACTTGTTCAAGAATCTATTTAAAATTCAGATTTTTAATGGTGACAAATAAAAGATCTTATTTGTGAAAAAAAAAGTATGTCTATGTGTGTACTTGCATGTGAGTACCTAATGAACACTCCTTTGTCAATGATGGTGTTTTTCCCATCTAGTCACCTGATGCTTGGAGAGGTGAAGTGACTTGCCCATGGCCACAGGGACAGCATTAGAACACAAACCACCTGATTCACAGTATAAGTAAATACATTTTAACTTGTAATGAAGTCTCGAAATTATTAGGCAATAGCTCTGAAATGGAGTGCGGGCTTTGGGTGCTGGCAGGCATTATGGGAGAAAAGAGAGTTATACAAAGTAAGAGAAACATAGAAGACGATGCCTGTGAGGAACCAGTTCAAGGGGGAACATTGGGATGTATTGTTCAGGGAGTGTCAACATTCACTTAGTAACTCCCCAGAGTACCCAGGTGTCCCATTTTCCTGGGACATAGAGGTGATTCTCAAAGAGCAGATCAGAGGGCTTTATTGCCTTATGACAAGGAGAGCTGAGAGCAAGTCTTCAGTCTCTGAAGAGATGTAGTGAGAGTGGGAAGAAAAATTTAGACTCAAGGAGCCAGGTAGAAAAAGGTTTGTGCTAGGAGGGGGCTGGACTCTAAAACTACGAGTCTGAAACAAGCCTCCCTAAAATATGTTCTGATATTCCTCACACCGTTGTAAAGTCACTTCTTCAAGTCAGTGACCTGACTGTGATGCTACTAGTAGCCAACTTGGGAGGAAGGGAGATGGAAAATAAAGAAGCAAGGACTTCTGTGGAGCCAAGACCATGGTCCCAAAGAAGATCTTTATGGCCCTTTTTTGAGTTTTTCTGATAGCTTGTCACAAAACTTAGATTCCTCCTCCATGTGAAAGCACTCCGTGACAGTTAATAACAGAAGCATGGCAGTGAGCACTCTTTAGGGAAGTTATATGAGCTCCTAGAGGGAAGGATCCATGTTTATCCATCTCTGAATCTCCTATAGGGTCTTATGTTGTATCTTGCTGACAATTATGAGTTGAATGAATGACACCCAGGGGTCTTTCCAGGGTTGTGTTGGAGAACCTGAAACCATCATCTACAAACACAGTTTGGGTTAGTTCTTCCCAAGTGCTTTCTTTGGGTTTGCCACATTGGAACAACTCCCCAGTCACCCAGTTGACTCTTATCCAGTAAGTACCAAGAGATTTTCCTTTGATTGGATTTTACCCTCAAAGGCCAAGTCCAGCCATCAGAGAAATGTTTCTGAGAAATTTAATAGGCTTTTCCATCTCTGTTTGATGCAGAATGTTGGAGAACATGGCGGAGCCAAACACACACTCCAATTGCAAACACAACCCAATTGTAAATAACTCCATGAGCAGGTCACTTTTAGGCTTTGGTATGTTGGTTATTTTATTGGTCTTTCCTCAGTAAGGCATGTATTTCAAGTAGTTCTTGCACATTGTGGTGAATTGATCTCAACAGATAGAAAACATTACAGCGTGGCTGGATCATGGACAGAATTGTCCCTACTTCCTGCCCATCTTTCTAGAGGTCATAGTAATAACATCCACATTTCTAAGTTTCCTTATGTGTTCACTAAAAGTGTCAATAAAGATTGAAGTCCTTTTACACAATTTGATTATTGGAGAGCCTAGCATTTCTTGAATACCTACCATGACCCAGACATTGTGTAATGCCCTTTACATGTAATCCCTCCATCCCATGTTTTTTATACTAGAGGAAACAGAGATTTAGAGAGATTAAGTAGATTGTCTGAGGCCAAGCAGTTCTTAAGTAGAAGTTAGGACTTGAATTCAGGTCTTTCAAGTACTTTTTTTTTTTTACACTTTCTACTACACCACAATTCCTTGGTCACTTTCTTACTGGGATGGAAGAACTTTGCCATATGAAATCTTTGTCCCTAAATTGACTGTACTATGGAACCCTACCATACTATGGAACCTTACAAAAATCTAAAAGTCTTCCCCCTTTTCAAATCCTCCACTTTTTACATTTTATTTTGTTCCTCAAAGAACTCCATGAAGCCAAAGAGACGAGCAACGGAAGCCTCTGTTATCCCAGCTCAGTCTTCGTCTGCCTTAGGCTAGGTTCTCTAGAGAAGCAAAACTAGTAAAACATATAAATATATATAGAAAGAGATTGATATCAAGGATATAGCTCACTCAATTGCAGAGGCTGCAACGTCCCAAGTCCGTGAATCAGGATATGGCCCTTTCCCAATTCACACAGCTGCAGAAGCTGGAGAACCCAAGATCGACAGGGCAGAGAGCAGGGCTCTCACTTGCAGGCTGTGAAGGTTGAGGAATCCCAAGGTCAGCAGGCGAGACCTCAAGATTTCTCCTGATTCACATAGCTGCAGGGGCTGGTGAACCCAAGACCAGCAGATCGGGAAGCAGGATTCTTGCTCACAGGCTGTGAAGACTGACATATCCCAAGATCAACAGGTAAGCTGTTAGTTCAAGTCCCAGGAACCAGAGGTCAGATGACAAGACGTAGATGCTGAATCCAGAATAAGCCAAAAACCTTGGCAAGGCGAGCAGGAAGGAAGCAGGTGGCAGAGGGCAGAGAGATGAAGGCTGAGGGGGTGGTGGGCTGCCACAGGCCCTGCGCCTAGGGGTACCACTCAGCAGATTCTATCTTGGGGGTGATCACATATAAAATTTCAACAGGGAAGTGATCACAACATTATGCAGCTGCCAAAACACTGAGAATCATGGCCCAGCCAAGTTGACACACAATCTTAACCATCACACCATTCTAAACAGGAGCAAGGGCCTCCAAGGGGAACTGAACAGAAGTTTGCTTTTTTAAAACTCAGGTGTGAAGAAAGAATTTTCTTCCAGGGGTAGGTTTTTCTGATGTCTCTTTGAAATTGCTCTGAAAATCTGAATCCAACAGAATAAAAAGATAAAGTTTCCCATCGTGTGGGACATTAATCACCCACGTTAAACTTTTTTCTTTTTTAAAATTCCTTTTGACATTATGAAAACAATACATGCTCATTGTAAAAAAATTAAAACAATACAGAGGTCCAAAGATAATAGTGAACGTTCTCACTTACAGCCCCCTTCACTCACTACCACCTAGGAGATAACGGAAACGTCAGTGGTTCAAATCCACCAGCTGCTCCACAGAAGAAAGATGTACCAGTCTGCATGTAAAGATTTACAGTCTTGGCAACTCTATGGGGGCAGTTCTGCTCTGTCCTGTAGGGTCACAGAATCGACTTGATGGCAGTGGGTTTCGCTCACTACCACCTAAAAAAAAACAAAAAAACCCACCTCGGAGATAGCATTTAGTGATATTAGAGTATATATTGCAAGATCTTTTGCCATGCTTTTATACCACACACATGCACACACACACACCCCGTTATGTGGTTTTTCTTTGTTTACAAAAAAAAAAAGAGCTTTCTCTACATTTTATTCTTCTGCTTGCAACTTAGTATATCACATATAGACTTTGATGTCCATCACTCATAATTCTGTTGGTTCATCATTTATTAACAGGAGTAACACCACTTTCTCTTCCCCTACTTCATAAGTTTGCTGTGAGGATTAACTGCATGTTAAACGGTCCCACGGATAGTTATGCTTTAAACAGACAAACAAAAAACGGACCCAAGGTTTTGAGATGGCCATGGAGGTATTATGATTTTGCAGGGAGACATTATACAGATTATGTGGTAACTTAAAAGAAAGAGAGAGGAAGTAATTTCTCACTTTCCCACTCTGAATGGGATACTTCGTGATCTGCATATTATACAAACGTGAAAGTGAGGTCAAGCTTGGCGGGGAAATCGCTGGCTACAAGCTTTTAGGACAATTAAGAAACAGCAGGGTCATGCTGGCACAGGCTTCAACCAGTTGGCAAAGAAATGCCCCTTCTGCTCCTATGGTGACTGGCAATTCTAAGTAAATGGCTAAAATTGCCTTTCATGTCAATTGTTGAATTCTCTTTGATAATGGGCTATCTTCTCTATTAAGGTAAATCTGACATCTATAAGGATTAGTTCCATTCTGACAGGACAAAAATTTACTTGTTCTCAGAGTTAGAAGATCCTTTGAATGCTTGCTCAAGTCTAGAAATAAAATTTTTCCCTAAAAGCTTTCTTCTTTAAGGCTGCACCATAGTACAAAGACTATTTTTTACGTAAATAGAATTATCAGAATATTAATTCAATATATACATTTATTTTTTAATTTTATTGTGGTAAAATATATATTACAAAAATTTTGCCATTTTAGCCATTTTTAAGTGCACAATTCAGTGACGTTAATTACATTTACTGTTGTGCAACCGTCAGCACTATACACTTCTGAAAGTTTTTCATCACCCCACACAGAAACTCAGTATCCCGTAAGCAATAACTCCTTATTCTCCCCTTCCTCTGAACCTTAAAATAAAAAAAAACCAAACCCATTGCTGTCGAGTCAATTCCAGCTCACAGTGACTCTGTAGGACAGAGTAGACCTGCCCCTGTAGGATTTTCAAGGAGCAGCTGCTGGATTTGAACTGCCAACCTTTTGGTTAGCAGCCAAGCTCTTTAACCACTGTGCCAGCAGGGCTGTGAAACCTTTAACCCTTGGTAACCACTAATAAACTTTTGTCTCTGTGCACTTGCCTATTCTGGGCATTTCATATAAGTGGAACATACAAGATTTGTCCTTTTATGTCTAATTTATTTCACTCAGTATAATATTTTTAAGATTCATCCACGTCATAGCATGTATCAGAACTTCATTTCTCTATATGGCTGAATGATATTCCATTGTATGTATATACCACATTCTTTAATCCTTTCTTCTGTTGATGAACACTTGGGTTGTTTTCACCTTTTGGTTATTGTGAATAATGCTTCAATGAGCATTGGTGTACAACCATCTGTTTCAGTCCCTGCTTTCAAGCCTCTGGGGTATACACCTAAGGGTGGAATTTCTTGGTGATATGGTAATTCTATATTTAGCTTTTTGAGGGACAGCTAAATTGTTTTCCATAGCAGTTGCATCATTTTGTATTCCCACTAGCACTGCATGCAGGTTCCCACTTCTCTACGAGTGCGTCAATACTTGTTAGTTTCTCTTTTTCTGATAGTGGATATGAAGCAGTATCTCACTGTGGTTTGATTTGCATTTTTCTAATGACTAATGATGTTGAACATCTTTTCAGGTAAGTATTGGCCATTTGTATATGTTTTCTGGAGGAATGTCTTTTCAAGCCCTTTCTCCATTTTTTAATTAGGTTGCTTTTTCTTTTTGTTGTTGAGTTATACGAGTTCTTTATATATTTTGGATATTAGGTATATGTTTCCCCCAAATTTTCTCCCATTCCGTAAGTGGTATCTTAACTTTCTTGACCTGCAGATTTTGAATTCGACAGCTCCCACAATGCCCCGAGCCAGCAGCCTGCCACCTGACCTACAGATTTTGATTTGGTCAGCCCCTGCAACCATGTGAGTCTGGAGAAGCTTCCAGCCTGCTGCCTGACCCACATATTTGGGACTTGCCAGCCTCCATAACTGCATGAGCCATTTCCTTGAAATAAGTCTGTCTCTGTATATTTATATACGCACTTCACTGGTTTTACTCCCCTAGAGAACCCAGCTTATGACATGCTTTGAGGTGTAGATCCAGGTTCATTCTTTTGTAAGTGGAGATGTGGTTGTAACAGCACCATTTGTTGAAGAGATTATCTTTTCCCCACTGAATGGACTCGGCACCCTTGTCGAAAATCAATTGGCCATTGATGTATGGATTTATTTCAGGATTCTCATTTCTATTTCACTCATCTATACATGTTTCCTTATATCAGTACCATGCTGTTTTGATTACTGTAACTTACAGCATGTTTTGAGGTTGGTAGACGGCATACTATAATGGTTGAGAGTATGGCCTCTGGAGTGCCAATAGTTGGCTCCAAAGCCTCTGTAATATGGAGATGATGATAGCACCTACCTCATAAGGTTGTTGCGAAAATTGAACGAATTCATGTAATAAAGCACCCAGCGCAGCGCCTACACCATGAAGTGTTTTATGTTTAAGGCCAGTCTCCTTAACTTTCTTTACTGCAATGGGGTCAGTAGCTATTTATGCAGAGGAATACCTCCTGCTTTTTTTCCTTGTGTCATAACATATCAAGGAGGAAGAAGGGGATATATGTCCAGCCTTTTTTTCTCTCTCTCTTTCTGTTTCTATTTGGCCAAGTAAGAGCAAGACTTGGAGTCAGGCTGCCCGGCTTGTCTACTAATTATAATTTGTACCACGAGCAAATTTCTTAACCTCTCTGAACCTCAGTTCTTTCTCCGTACAAAGGGGATAACAATTGCCCTGGTCATAGGGCTGTTGCGAAGTCCCACAAAGTAGGAATGAAGTACTTTGCACAAAGTAGCTGCTCAACAAAGTTAACCACTAAGCTGATTCAAATGCAACAGATTCATGTCTACATCTGTTGAGCACATGACGTGCCTGGTCTGTGTAGGGACTTCATTTAATAAAAGAACCCAACAAGAAACACTTATTATCTTCACTTGACTGATAAGGAGACTAAGGCTTTGAAAGGCTAAATGACATGCTTCTGGATAGTTCTATGTGCCATGAGTATCTGTTTCACCTAAGAACTCTGAGGGTCTCAGGATTCTTTTCAAAGATTCTTTTCAAAGATTTCTCAGAAATCTTTTCAAAAAAATTTTTATGACCAACGCATACGTAAATGCACAACATAACTTTCAACAGGTAAGCAATATAATAAGATTTTTTCTATAATTGTATTTGGGGGTTCTTTCCTTTCAAAGTTTATGGACCTTCTAGAACATCTAAAATATCTCCCTTACAGTTTTCAACCAGGAAAGTTTTTTCTTTTCCATTGATTCCAAAACAGTGAGTTGACTCCTGTCCTTCCTGGGAGACTTTTTAAGTCATTACAAATACCATTTGTCTTTATGGTTCTTAAGTGACCTTTAGTGTGAACATTTCTTTCTTCTTCCTAGGATGGGCCCTGACATCATTCTCCAGGAGCACAAAGGCCTCCACTAGATTGATTTTCCTGCTGAGACTTTGGAAAGAGTTTCTTCTTCTTTAACCATGTCTTCATTCAAACTTAGTGAAAAATATTTAGCAATGCTTCTCTTTTCCTAGTTTTCCTTGAAGTTGTTTTTAAGAAGTCAATTATTCTAGCATCTGCCTGGAAAACGTTATTGTCCCCAGTCAAAAGTATGGTTTTGTATCTTTTAGCCAATTATTCCTTATCGTTGGCTATTTCTCTTCTTTTTTAATTCAAATCAGCCAGCGTCTGTTCCCAGGATTTGGTGCCAAGGTGCCACCCAGCTTAGAGAAGCTAATCTTTGATCTTTTTTCTTTTGCCTCTTTTTGGTAGCGCTCACTGGTTATCATACCCAATTCCCCCTCATTCTCATGCCTCCCCCTGCAAATTTATTTAAGACTTAAAAAAGAAAAGAAACTTTAAAACGAAAGATATGAAGCTTATTCATATAAATTGCTGAACTTAGGCAATCAAAAGATGGGTGGTTTTCTCTGAGTTTGTGCTCTTCTGCTTAGATGTTGTGTGGCTTAATGGGGAGAGAAGAAGCTGCCAATTTAGGACAGCAGAGAGATTTTCGGCATTGGCTTACCCATATACTGGGTCCCTGGGGAGCTACCTTTGTTACCCAGGTAGCTTTTTTATGTTATGGGCATAATAGTGGAAGCCACTTCTAGAGATCAAATGGAAGGCACAAAATTAATGTCGAGAGAGGTACGGGGGCACCCCCCTTACACTGAACCACCAGTTGTTTAATCTCGGGAAGCTAGTGGATGGATGGGCCAGTGAGGGGAGAGTGTGTCTCCAAAGACATTCCTGTTTGAGTCTCAGATTTCAGATTTCATCCTCACAGCAGTGCCCTGATACCTCCCCCTCCTTGAGTTGACTCTGACTCTTGGTGACCCCATGTGTGTCAGAGTAAAACTGTGCTCCATAGGGTTTTCAATGCTGATTTTTCAGAAGGAGATCACCAGACCTTTCTTCCAAGGTACCTGTGGGCAGACTTATACTTCCAACCCTTTGGTTAGCATCTGAGTGTGTTAACATCTGTATTATCCATGAACTCTCCTTTCCATGAACAGTCTCTGATAATTGCAGTTACTTCCCTTTAGCTTCTTGGTGCAAATAGGTTCTTACTCAAGCACAGCTAAGGAGGCCTGGTGGAACAGTGGTTGAGTGCTCGGCTGCTAACTAAAAGGTCAGAGGTTTGAACCCACCAGTTGCTCTGTGGGAGAAAGATGTGGCAGCCTGCCTCCATAAAGATTACAGCCTTGGAAACCTTATGGGGCAGTTCTACTCTGTCCTATGAGTCAGAGTCGACGCCACAGCAGAGAGTTTGGTTTTTAATTTTTAAGCATAGCTAACAATGGTTCTGCCGTCTCACACTGACATGCATTTTTTGTACAACTTTTAAAGAAAGTCTTTTATTTATGCATGAAGATTCTTCTGAATTCTCGATGGCTGTTGTGGACATTTTTTTAAAGTGAGAGTTGTACAAGATGGAGTAAAAAAGTTTTTAAAAGTTCTGAAGAAAATTTTTCATTCCCTCAGTCATTCAATCAACAAACATTTATTTAATGCTTACTCCATGTCAGATGCTACGGTAAACTACGGGAACCAAACCTTTGCTGAGTTAATTCCGACTCATAGCGACCTTATAGGACAGAGTAGAATTGCCCCTTGGGATTTCAAAGGCTTTAATCTTCATGGAAGCAGAATGTCACATCTTTCTCCCTTGGAACAGCTGGTGGGTTTGAACTGCTGACCTTTTGGTTAGCAGTGGAGTGCTTAACCACTGTGCCACCAGGGCTCCTTCAATACTACAGTAGGCCCCAGCAATATAATAGCAAGGAAAACAGACACAGACCTGTCTTCATGGTGCTTAGACCCTGGTTGATAGCTTCTGCTACCACAACAAAATGTGAGCTGTGGATTTTCTGAGTCAGATATAAAGCTTGTCACTTGCCTGAAAGCCAGATGAAAAAGAGAGAAGCCACAGTGCAAATGAAGAAGAAAAATGTGGGAAAAAAGATTCTGACTCCCAGGGAGACTTCTTCCTCGGGGCATTTTCCTAAGGAGTTGCATCTTTTCACCCAGGGCCATAAACCTGAACAAATAGTCCCTTCTTTGCTGCAAAGAGCAGAGTCCAGTCAGGAAGACAGGTTGACAAACTATTGCCTATAGGCCAAATTCGGTCCACTACCTGTTTTTGTATGACTGCCCACTATATACAGTTTTTATGTTTGTAAATGGCCAGAAAAAATTAAGAGAATAATAAAATTTAGTAACGTGAAAATTATACGAAATTCAGATTTCAGTGTCCATAATAAAGTTTTATTGACACACAGCCTTGCCCATTCAGTTACATATTATATGGCTGCTTTTGTGAGACAATGGCAAAATTAACTAGTTACAACAGAAACTTTATGACCCACAAAGCCTCAAGTATTTATTATCTGGCCCTTTAGAGAAAATATTTGTTGACCCCTGGTCTAGAAGACTTTCTGGTGCTTTTATTTCATACTGCATGGCTATTGCCATCAAGTGGGTTGCTGAAAGGCTCACTAACCCCAAACAGTTACTTCTCTCTGTAGGGCATGAAACACAGGGGACCGTAGAAAAAGAGACAGAGGATGGCACATTTATTAGGAGGCTGGAATTTTCTTAAGCCACAAACTTGGGTGTGCAAGAAACATAGCATTATTTTCTATAACGCAACTTAATCCACTTGATGTCATAACAGGCAATCTCAATCATTTCCAGAAAACCTCTGTGTTTTCTCAGTATTTTCATTTTAAAGCTCAGTTAATTCTGAATGTTGTCTGTAATCTTGCTTCTTCCCTAGTAGCATCTGTGTAGGGAGGTCTACACGGCATTCTGGCAATGGAGGGATTGTTTCTATGCTTTGCTGCCTCTTTTGAGATGTATTCTAGTTACTGGCATTCCAGGAGCTTCCATGATCCCACCTGGCCTGGCTGCTTTCTATTGCAATGGCCCTTTATCACTTTTGCCAGATACCTGCAGGGTTGATCAGCACTGTTATTCCTGAGTCCTTCTCGAGTATGTGGAAACATGGGTCTGCTTTTCCATGTTTCTGCTGGGGGTGCTGGAGGTAGTAGACTAGCCATTTCTCTCTGGCCCTGGCACCACAGAATGCTGGGACGGGAGCCAGTCCTGTCTGACAAAGTCCTTGCACTTAATAATGTCATCCTGTCTCTTCACACAGCCAGCTTCTTGGATGGGAACCACCCCAAGGCCTGGTATTGCTCCATCAGCAGTAGTGTCTTTCAAGTTGGAAGAACAGGGTGTTTTATCTTTCCGGGCTGTGATCTGAGGGAGAGAGGGAGGAGGGAGGAGGGGGAGCAGACCTTTGCTTGATAGTCCCCTCAGAAAGGAGCCTGTTTGTCTCTCCCAGTTCTGTGCATGCTCCAGCCAGCTCGTGGAGGACCTATCAGCTCTGTTCAATTCAGCAACTTCAGACTCTGGTTAGGCCAGATGGAGAATCAGTCCTGTAAAAACGAAAATGTGAAAACCAAGGCAGAGAAGGTCTTTCACCCCCTCATAAATCTAAACACACTAAGTCCATTGAAAGACTTGCCAGGAAAATGCTATTTTCAGTTTTCTTTGTGGGTTCAATTTATCTTTACTGCTAAGCAGTCAATTTGAATTAGATCCAGAACCAGATACAATTTGACGTTTTTTCCTTGAAGGGAGTAACCCCTACTTCCCTGTCAGTGACCTAGCTACCTCACCCTAAGGACTGATATTTCCAAGTAAAGAATCATAGCAGGCCATTTTTTTAGATTTCAGAATCGAGTGCCACGTAGGTTTTCCTTTCTCAGATAAATGAGTAATTGCATCTTTTCTGCTATACCCCACTATAGATGAGAAACAGCCTCCGAGGCCTGCATCCTCCTTCACTGGGTTTTCCTTTTTGAAGATGGTAATTTTTCTGCGTCTTACAACTTGCCTTGGCCTGAAGCACAGCCTCCTCTATCATCTTGACCATTTGAGTTTACAGTTTTGACAGATATGTAATAGAACATAGCAAAGGAAGGACACACTTTTCTGGGCAACTTGAGCAGCCACATTAACTCTAGTGTCAATGAAGTGATTGGAATAGATACTGGGATGCCCATCCCTCCATACTATTACCACAGTTATGCGTACAGATAGAACATACAGTGTTTTAGAGCATTCATTAAGCTTTTAATGGAGAGAATCATAGTTCCCATCCTATAAATATAGGATCAGAGTAGAAGGGAGCAGTCCAGGCATATTTCTTGTCTGAATGGCAAAGTGGAGATTGATTTATAATCTTTCCACATGGGTTACATAAATAAAGACGGGTGTCCTGAGGTAGATCCCTTCAGGTTAGTGAGAGAAACTTTTCCTTCAAACTTTCTGTGGCAGTTTTAATATACGACCATAGATTCTTTGATCCACCTTCCTTCAAGAGACAGAACTTAATTCCTGCCCTCTTGAATATGAACTGGATGTAATAACTCACTTCTAAAGAAAAGAATATGATGGATGTGACAGTGTGTCACCTACAAGACTAAGATTTAAAAAGTACTCTGGGCGTCCTCCTTGCTCTCTCTCTTAGATCACTCCCTGTCTTAAGTTATCTAATGCTGCTATAACAGAAATACCACAAGTGGATGGCCTTAACAAACAGAAGATTATTCTTTTACACTGTACTAGGCTAGAAGTCTGAGTCAGGGGAAAGCTTTCTCTCTCTGTCAGTTCTGGGGAAAGGTCCTTGTCATCAATCTTCCCACGGTTAAGGAGCTTCTCAGTGCAGGAACCTTGGGTCCAAAGGACACGCTCTGCTCCCAGTGCTGCTTTCTTGGTCGTGTGAGGTTCCCTTATCTCTCTGCTTGCTTCTCTTTTTTATATCTCAAAAGAGGTTGACTTAAAACACATCGCATAGGTTTAGTCTTGCCTTATTAACATAACTGCTGCTATTCCCACCTCATTAATATCACAGTGATAGGATTTATAACACAGGAAAATTGCACCAGATGACAAAATGGTGGACAGTCACACAATACTGGGAATCATGGCCTAGCCAAGTTCACAGATATTTTAGGGGGCACCATTCAATCCATAACACTCACTCTGGAGGAAGCCAGCTGTCATGTTGTAAGAACACTCATGTGGCCCTGTCGAGAGGCCCACATGGTGAGGCACTGAGGCCTTCTGCCAACAACTAGTGAGGAACTGGGGCCTCTTGCCAACAGCTGTGTGAGTGAGCCATATTGGAAGCAGCTTCTTCAGCCCCAGTCAAACCTTCAAATGATGCAGCCCTGGCCAACTTTTTGGCTGAACCCTCATGAAAGACCCTGAACCAGAACCACCCAGCTAAGCTGTTCTCAAATTCCTGACTCACTGAAACTGTGAGATAAATCCTTTTTGTTGTAAGCTATTTTTAGAGGAATTTGTTATGCAGCAATAGATAATACAGTCCTCCCTGAATACCCCATTTGTGCTGAAAATTTATTGTACATGGTATTTATGATGTGTGCCTTCATATTCAACATTCATAAGAAATAACCAGTCGACTTTAAAAAGGAATAGGAATGAAAAAAATAAATTACCATGTTAGTTTATATCTGAGCTGTCTGATCTTGACCAGACGTGTTCCTAGTTTAGTGGGTACACTCATATGTTCTCCTATATTGATCACTTGATTGGACAAAGAGGAAGTGGGGTCTAGATTTAACAATTGTACTTCACTGTAACAGTAGAGTTAAGAGGATAGTGTGGTGTTTTAAAAATATGTCTACAATCTCTAAAATCTACATGATACTGCAAAAACTCAACTGCAAAAGGGCAAATAACCCAATTAAAAATGGGCAAAAGATATGAATAGACACCTCACTAAAGAAGACATCCAGGTAGCTAACAGATATATGAGGAAATGTTCACGATCATTAGCCATTAGAGAAATACAGATCAAAACTACAATGAGATTTCTTCTCACTCCAGCAAGGCTGGCATTAATCCAAAACACACAAAATAATAAATATTGGAGAGGCTGTGGAGAGATTAGAACACTTATACACTGCTGGTGGGAATGTAAAATGGTACAACCACTTTGGAAATTGAGTTGGCACTTCCTTAAAAAGCTAGACATAGAACTACCATACGATCCAGCAATCCCACTCCTTGGAATATATCCTAGAGAAATAAGAGCCTTTACACCAACAGATATATGCACACCCATGTTTATTGCAGCACTGTTTACGATAGCAAAAAGATGGAAGCAACCAAGTGCCCATCAACTGATGAATGGATAAATAAATTATGGTATATTCACACAATGGAATACTATGCATAAAGGACAGTGAGGAATCTGTGAAACATTTAATAACATGGAGGAACCTGGAAGGCATTATGCTGAGTGAAATTAGTCAGTTGCAAAAGGACAAATATTGTATAAGACCACTATTATAAGAACTTGAGAAATAGTTTAAACTGAGAAGAAAACATTCTTTTGTGGTTATGAGAGGGGTGAGGGAGGGAGGGTGGGAGAGGGGTATTCACTAATTAGATAGTAATAGGAGCTACTTTAGGTGAAGGGAAAGACAGCACACAATACAGGGGAGGTCAGCACAATTGAACTAAACCAAAAGCAAAGAAGTTTCCTGAATAAACTGAATGCTTCGAAGGCCAGCATAGCAGGGGCAGGGGTCTGGGGGCCATGGTTTCAGGGGACATCTAAATCAATCGGCATAATAAAATCTATTAAGAAAACATTCTGCATCCCACTTTGAAGAGTGGCGTCTGGGGTCTTAAATGCTAGCAAGCAACCACCTAAGATGCATCAACTGGTCTCAACACCTCCGGATCAAAGGAGAATGAAGAACACCAAGGACACAAGGCAATTACGAACCCAAGAGACAGAAAGGGCCACATAAACCCGAAACTACATCATCCTGAGACCAGAAGAACTAGATGGTGCCCGGCTACAACTGATGACTGCCCTGACAGAGAACACAACAGAGAACCCCTGAGGGAGCAGGAGAGCAGTGGGATGCAGACCCCAAATTATCATAAGACCAGACTTAATGGTCTGACTGAGACTAGAGGGACCCTAGTGGTCATGGCCCCCAAACCTTCTGTTGGCCCAGGACAGGAAACATTCCCGAAGCCAACTCTTCAGACATGGATTGGACTGGACAATGGGTTGGAGAGGGATGCTGGTGAGGATTGAGCTTCTTGGATCAGGTGGACACTTGAGACTATGTTGGCATCTCCTGCCTGGAGGGAAGATGAGAGGGTGGAGGGGGTTAGAAGTTGGTGAAGTGGACACGAAAAGAGAGAGTGGAGGGAGAAAGCAGGCTGTCTCATTAGGTGGAGAGTAATTGGGAGTGTGTAGCAAGGTGTATATGGGTTTTTGTGCGAGAGACTGACTTGATTTGTAAACTTTCACTTAAAGCACAATAAAAATTATTAAAAAAAAATATGTCTACAAATTCTTCGATACCCTCCCATGGAATGGTGGGAGTCTATACTCCCTCCTCTGGAATCTGGGCCAACCTTAGTGACTTGCTTGTAACCAGTAGGTGGCTCAGTAGATGCTCCAGTTGACAGCCCCAGCTGAAGTTTCAGGTGACAGCCACCATTAGCCACCAGATATATGAATGAAGACACCTTCCAGTGACTCCCAGTTGTCAAGAACCCCCAACTGAGTCTTCCAGCTTGAAACCCCAGATATTTTGGAGAGAAACCACACCTAGTGTGCTCTGTTCAGATTCTTGTCCCACAGAATCCATAAGCTTAATCAAATGGGTGTTTTCTATCACTAATTTTTGAGGTGGTTTGTTATACACCACTACGTTTTAGGGTGGTCTGTTATAACGCGATAATAACCAGAGCAGACACATAGAAACAGTTTTTCTTCGTTTTTCAGATTGTTGTTGTTGTCAGGTGTTGTTGAGTCGGTTCCAACTCATAGCGACCCTATGCACAACAGAACAAAACACTGCCTGGTCCTGCGCCATCCTCACAATTGTTGCTATACTTGAGCCCATTGTCGCAGCCACTGTATCCGTCGATCTCATTGAGGATCTTCCTCTTTTTCGCTGACCCTGTTTTACCAAGCACGATATCCTTCTTCAGGGACTGATCCCTCTGGATAACATGTCCAAAGTAAATGAGATGTAGTCTTGCCCTCCTTGCTTCTAGGGAGCATTCTGGTTGTACTTCTACCAAGACAGATTTGTTCATTCTTTTGGCAGTCCATGGTATATTCAATATTCTTTGGCAACATCACAATTCAAAGCACATCCTTGAGTATATCCCACCTGAATTTAGAGGCTATCTCAAGAATAGATCTGATGCATTGATCTCTACCAAAGACCAGATGAGTTGTGGAATGACATCAAGGACATCATACACGAAGAAAGCAAGAAGTCATTAAAAAGACAGAAGAGAAAGGAAAGACCTAAATGGTTGTCAGAAGAGACTCTGAAAATTGCTAATGAATGTCATGTAACTAAAGCAAAAGGAAAAATGATTTTTCGGATTAGTTGAAAACAATCCAATGTGAAGACAAAAACTGATTAGCCAACCCAGCCTATCCTATGACTCTTAAAGGTCTTAACTTGTTGAAAACAATCCAATTCAGAGACAAAAACTAATTAGCTAACTGAGTCTAAGCTATGACTCTTAAGAGACAACTTCAGGGCAAAACTTGGGTTCAATAGCAGGATGGCAATGCTGAGAGGTCAATGGAGAGTCACTATGTGGTTTGCTCTGTTGTAGTTTTCTGTTGCAAATTACATTCCTCTGAGCAGAATATTATAAAGCTTCTTTAGATAGGGAAACCCCAGTTGCACAGTGGTTAAGTGCTATGGCTGTCAACCCAAAGGTTGGCAGTTCAAATCCACCAGGCTTTCCTTGGAAGCCCTATGGGGCAGCTCTACTCTGCCATATAGGGTCGCTATGAGTCAAAATCGACTTGATGGCAATGAGTTTCTTTACATAACACTGTATGTATAGAGATAGAAACATTAAGCATAAATTTCACCTTTAATTATTTTAAGAATGAATAGTTCTGAAATTTAGCTTGTAATTCCATTTATCTGGAGCTAGATTTAATGATATTGTTGTAAATAAGTAAGTTGATTTGGTTAAGAATTCACAGACAAGTCTTTGCTCTTTCGCTCACTAATGGATTAAAACTTCTAGGATACATGCTCACCATCTAGTGGTAAGAACAGGATAACCATAGGTGCATATATGTCAGATGTAGAAGAATGAACACATATAAAGTGACCTCTGTGGACAAGACATGCTTCTAGTCTTTGTGACAGATACAAAGATGCATAAAACACAGACCCTGGCCCTCAGGGTCTACAATCCATAGAATATTTTCTATGTGCTCATCAACCATGTGAGGATCATAGAGGCTCAGAGAGGCCAGGTAACTTGCTCAAGGTCATGTAACTAGTGAGTAGCAGAACAATGATTCAAACAATTTTCTGTGTGATTCTAAAGCCCATTCTCTTAACTGCAAGCCTGATAGTATTTTAAATGTTATTTTTATAGTAAAAGAAACTTGTATTTCTTATGAATAAGATCAAAAATTTTGATTCATTGTTAAAGGTTAAAGAAAGAGTCTTCAAATAAATCTGGCCTGTTTGTTTGGTGGTCTACAACCTCAAATCCAGGAATTTCTGACATACGGAAAGACACTCTCCTTTGGGGTAGCATCCTAGCATACAGCAGGAGAGAATATGGAGAAGTGAGCAAGGCATTTGAATGGCCACTAGCAGCAGTGACATTTAAAAAAATGCCCTCAACTGAATCAGCTGAGCACTGACCAATCAGAGGAGACACTGGACATAGCAACCAGATTAGCCCTACCTAGCCTATATCTTCTTCTTGGAAAAAGAGGCCTAGGTATCCCAGAAAATGAGAAAAGACTTGAGGAAAGGGGATGACTTGAAAAAAAGTCTATTCAGTGGTTGTCCCAAACCTCTCATTGTCTGCTCCACAAACCTGTGCTTCCTCTTCCATGTTCCTGTGTCCATTAGCTTCCCAAATGAAAAACCTTGGTATTAACCTCCACTTCTTAATTTCTGGATTGGACTAGAATCCAGAAATGAAGTAGAATTCTTCTACTTATCTCACTGGTCCTCTGGTCCTATTCTGAGGAATAAAGAGAGAATAAGGTGTGTCTGGAGGAAAAAGCCCAGAAGATATGAATCCATTAGGAGGGAAATTCTCTAGATCAAAGAGCAGGACAGAATTAGTATGGGAATGGTTTGGGCAAAGAAGGTGGTTAGAGTATAGTGGCTGGAGTAGAGAGCAAAGAAGATAAGGTCAGGGGAGTAACCAGGGTTCAAACCAAAGAGGACATGGAATGCATGCTGTGAAGTTTACGTTGTATTCTAAGAACAAATGGGAGGTGTTGGAGGATTCTAGGTAGGGGGCAGGAGAATGTGACAAGACAGACAGAATGAATTCTGGATAGCAAGACTGGAAAAGGGAGACCAGGTACTTTTACAGTTGTAGAGGAACAAAAAAAAAAAAAAAATTTTTTTTTTTTTTTGACCAAATGGTGGTAATTTGGACTGATGGGCATAGTAGTGCAGACGGAGTTAAGAGTATAGATTTCCAATATGGTCTGTAGATAGAGTCTATAGAAAGTCCTCTTATATTATATAGTCTAACTCCCTTACAATACAGATGAGGGAAATTGAAGTCCAGAGAATTAAAGTAATGTTGAACCACCATTAGCAAATGGTGAAACCACCACTCTGATTTGGGCTTTTGATTTTCAGCCTAGAACACTTCCCATTGTACCACACTGCTTTGTAGATCATTTCTATGTGTGTGTATGGGGGGTGGGGGGAGGGGGCAGGGCAGCACCTTTCTTTCTCACACCAGATTATTCATTTCTTGAAATCAGAGAACATGTTTTATACTGGAATGACTGATTAATTTAACTTTTATTTTGCAAGAGCTATGGGAAAATTTTTTTATGGGAAAGTCACATGAAAGATCGAATTATAAGACATAGTCCTATAGTCTCAGGATCACCCAACCTCAGGTGCATAGAAGGAGCTCCTTGACACTTCTTAAATTAAAATGAAGTTGAATGACATACAAAGATTCCAATCTACCTAAAACAAAATCCCAATGAGATTCAGATTCCCAGAGAGGGTTCAGAATACTGCTAGAGTTAAGACAAGAAGAAATACTAGAGGAAACTCACATTAGTTCTTTATGAAGAGCTAATATCTCAACTGATACTAAGCTGGGAAGGTGTTTATACACCCTCTTCCCTCAATTCTAAGTTCAGGAAGGAGCTTTGCATGGGACTAGCAGAGGGTGCACACAACCCCATTTTCCCCTCATTCTTTAAATTTGGCAATAGAGACTCTGATGGAAAGGATGAGTGTATGACAAATAACCCAAGGGAAATCTCTCTTTTCACTTCCCTCCAGAGTGGTAAAACAGCATTGGCTGAGTTTTCATCTTTGGAGGGGTTTTCACCTAAAGAGGAATATGCAGAATCAAGGGGAAAACCAGGGGAGAGCAAACCAAGGGGCTGGCTTCTTCTACCTGGTTCTGGCTTAAGCTTCAGGTTAAAATAAAAGGGGGAGAGACTTTGAGTTTATATGTTTTTTGACCTAACTTATGAAGATAAGGAAGTAGAAAGGGATTAAGGACATAATCAAGAATAAATCATAACAAGGAGTTAAGTCATAACCAGGAATAAAGAATGTTCACTTGTCTCAGCCATTTCCTGTGTTATCTCATGCCAGACCCAAACCTGACAGGAAACAACTGTAGGGATGTACAGATTTAGCCGAGGTGAGGGAACCCTACCCATACGGTATAGTTGGCAGGGTCAAACACAGCCATCTGGAAAACCCCTAATAAAAAGATGCCACTTGGCTTCAGAGTAAATGCCAAACACCTGTGTGTGTTATTAATCATGAAGTCATTGAAAATTAGAGTTCAGTAACTTGGATACTAATAACAAGTACATTTAAGATCACCCCCTATACCTCCCTAGGATGGCCCTCCTTAGGACAGATCTGTTTCCTGTGCTCTCAGCCTCTCACTCTGTGTCCTTCACTGTCCCTCTCTGGTGTCTGGTGACTTCTTGTTGCAAGTTGGGACTCTGGAGCTCTCTAACCAAGTTTGCCCACTAGACAACGTCCAATGTTCCTAAATTTTTCCATTGCTCTCCATCCATCGCATAAGCACTCTCACTTTCTCAGATACTGAACTCATGTACCTGTTTGAGAATACAACCTGATTGAATTTACTTATGCTGGAGGGTATATGCCTTAATGTGCTGACTCTTCCATCTTTCAAATGGATGGGTTTAACGATAGAATGTTTGGGGAATAAGGTCGACTGCCTAGCACTTCTAATATTATCTTGTTCTTTTCTTCATTGCCTGTATCACAGTTTGTAATTATATAATTGTATAATTAACTGATTACTTTCTTCCTTTCAATTAGATGAAGAGCTCTAAGAGAGTAAGGCCCATGTGTATTTGCGCTGGAGTCCCTGGGTGATGCAAACAGTTAATGGGATCAGCTGCTAACTAAAAGCTTGGAGGTTCAAGTCTACCCAGAAGAACCTAGAAGAAAGGCCTGGATATCTATCTACTTCTGAAAAGTAGCCTGTGGAGCACTGTTCTATTCTGACACACAAGAGGTCACCAACAGTCAGATTCAACTGACAGCAACTGGTTTTGGTATTTGCATTTCTCAACCTAAACTGACACAAAGGAGGAGACCAATAAACACTTGTGTGAATGAATAAATGAACAAGTACATTAAAACTTTGAGTACAGGCAAGACATACTTTTTTAAGTGAGCGCCAAAGGGGAAAAGCTAATTGAAAAAAAAAAAGTGAATGGGGGAAACAGTCCCAAGAAAATCGAAAGGTTCTTGTAGGGAGCTAAAAAATTATTGATGTATTGGTTGAAATGTAGCACTATGTACAAATTTCTTTAAAGAAAAAGAAGAAGAGACTTCCTTGGGGCTGACAGGCAGGTTTCAAGGAAGCAAGTCCCTAATAGTTACTACCCTTTGCTGGCAGGGCATCTCTCTCCTCAGATAAGAAATGAATCAATACTGTTCTTTCCCACCTCCTTCCCCTCTGCTCTGCTGAGGCAAACCATTAGGAGACAAAACAGCCAGCCTGAGCCCTGTGCTTTGCAGGTCACCCACTGGCATTCATACCTCTCATCCCTCTCATTCTCACCTCCCTGCCCGTGGAGACCGTCTCTCTCTAATCACCTCACGTGCTTTCTTCTCTGACTTCCTTGGTGAAGAGACTCAGGTGTAGGATGCTGTATGTAAAATTCACTAGTTTCACACAAGGCTCAGCCTGGGCTCCAGAGGTGTCTTCGCCTTGCCTGGGTTTCTATGAAAATGAGATGAGATAGGTAAAAACACCTGGTGCATAGTAGGCACTCAAAACCTGCAAGTATTTTCCCTCCTTCCTCCTTAGTTAATGAAAGCACTTCTGAGCCACAGTGGTCCAGCAAATACCTATCTGTATCTTCCTGCCTAGAAGGGAGATTAAAAAGCTTGTAATTCATTAAATTGAAAGACAGGGAACTAGAGATGTACGTATGCATATACGTGACGGGACCTAAGAAACTCCAGTAGCAATAGCCTGTAGTTCCCTAGAATGGAGGACTTCTTGAAGATAATTATTTATTTCTAAAGTATCACCCCGGTGCCTTTTTAGAGTATATTCATACTGTTGCTATGGAAATGCCCTCTGAAAGAATATGTGCAAATGTAGAATGTATTGCTAGCTGCGTGAATAGGGAGGTGTGTGCAAGTGGCAGTTATGTCGATGCTTTGGTGCTGAATTTAAAATTAGAATGTGGTTGAGGGACGTGGAGTGGGGGCTGTTCAGTGGGCACCACCACAGATATTTCATGCTTGATAGACTCTCCAGACCTATGAAGATATTTTATGCATAGGACTTCAGTCGTGGGTAAGAACCAACTCTTCTTTTCTCTGCACTTCTATCACTTCTATCACAGTTTCAACTGAGTAGCTGTACCTTCCCCCCAAAGAAACCAGTTGTCTCTTATTATTTCACAAGGAGGGAATAAAGTTGTGTTAAGTGAATAGAGTTGAGAGAATAAAGTTGTGGATACTGGGTGGTCAGCTAGGCTCACTCACTAGTTGAGTGACTAGCTCTTACATGTCAGCCTTTCAAATTATCTCTTTCAAATTTGTACTCCATGAAAAAATAAATTACTGCCTGTCATGAACTCATTGAGGGTGTTTCTTTCATCCTTTCTAGCTGTGAGCAATAGAAACTGACCCCGGTTGACTAAAATAAAAAAGGGACATGTTGAAAGGATACCAAAGCCATTACAGAGTCCTTGGGGAAAGATGGAGAACCAGGTTTAGAAAATGAGCAGACTCAAAGTGGGGAGGTGCAGCCAGACCACAGCAAGATCAATGCCATAGAAGTTGTCCAATATGGACACTGCTGCTCCTGCTGGTGGACATCAGACCCCACTGGTAGCACCATGGCCACTGCTGCTACTAGAGATGGGATGTTTATGCTGTCTTTCCTGCTACTACCAGATTGGATAATCCATGGTCTCTTCTTTGTGCCACTAGCTTCTGATTCTAAGTCCCAGATAAGTGCATTCGATGGGCCAAGCCTAGTCTGGGTGCTTAGGCCCTAGTTGCAAGTGAAGCTAGAAGAGTGAATGTCAGCTCTTTTCAGCTTCTGTAGGAGGAGGTGAGTTCAAATCCCACCAGGATTCATGCTGTGTGGAATTTCACAAACATAGGAAGGAAGTTCAGATGCTTGTTGTTGTTAGGCGCAGTCAAGTCAATTCTAACTCAAAGCTACCCTACCTACAACAGAACGAAACTTTGCCAGGTTCTGTGCCATCCTCATAATCTTTGTTATGCTTGAGCCCATTGTTGCAGCCAGTATGTCAATCCATCTCATTGAGGGTCTTCCTCTTTTTCACTGACCCTCTACTTTACCAAGCATGATGTCCTTCTCCAGGGACTGATCCATCCTGATAACATTTCCAAAGTATGTGAGATGAAATCTCACCATCCTTGCTTCTAAGGAGCGTTCTGGCTGTACTTCCCCCAACACAGATTTGTTTGTTCTTTTGGCAGTCCGTGATATATTCAATGTTCTTCACCAACATCAGAATTCAAAGGCGTCAATTCTTTTTTGGTCTTCCTTATTTACTGTTGAGCTTTTGCGTGCATATAAGGCCATTGAAAACGTCATGGCTTGGGTCAGGCACACTTTAGTCCTTAAAGTGACATCTTTGCTTTTTAACATTTTAAAAACATCTTTTGCAGCAGATTTGCCCAATGCAATTCATCATTTGATTTCTTGACTGCTCCTTCCATGGGCGTTGATTGTGGATCCAAGATAAAATGAAATCCTTAACAACTTCTATCTGTTCTCTGTTATCATGATGTTGCTCACTGGCCCAGTTGTGAGGATTCTTGTTTTCTTTATGTTGAGGTATAATCCATATCAAAGGCTGTCGTCCTTTGATGTTTATCAGTAAATGCTTCAAATCCTCTTCACTTTCGGTAAACAAGGCTGTGTCATCTGCGTAATGTAGGTGTTGATCTGCATAATGTTAACGAGTCTTCCTCCAATCCTGGTGTCCAGTTCTTCTTCATATAATCCCACTTCTTGGATTATTTGCCCAGCATACAGATTCAATTAATATGGTGAAAGGATATACCCCTGACGTATACCTTACCTGACTTTAAACCATGCAGTATCTCCTTGTTCTGTTCGAATGACTGCCTCTTGGTCTATGTACAGGTTCCTCATGAGCACAATTTAGTGTTCTGCAATTCTCCTTCTTCAAATGTTATCCATAATTTGTTAAGATCCACACAGCCAAATGCCTTTTGCATAGTCAATAAAACACGGGTAAACATATTTCTGGTTTTCCCTGCTTTCAGCCAAGATCCATCTGACTTCAACAATGATATCCCTCGTTCCACATCTTCTTCTGAATCCAGCTTGAATTTCTGGCAGTTCCCTGTCAATGTACTGCTGTAACCACTTTTGAATGATCTTCAGCTAAATTTTACTTGCTTGTAATATTAATGATATTGTTCAATAATTCCCAAATTTCCTTTGGATCATCTTTCTTTGGAATGGGCATAAATATGGATCTCTTCCAGTCAGTTGGCCAGGTAGCTGTCTTTCATATTTCTTGGCATAGGTGAGCCAAAAAATGTCTACTACATGGAGAGTTGGTGACTAAATCTGAGAATGTAAAAGTCCTCTATATATAGTCTTTAGACATAAGAGCCTTCAAAGTCTATTGAAATCAAGGTCAAATGTTCCTAAATGAAGCCTTAAACCAGCACTTCCTCAGATTTTTAAAAAGAGGAAATAATTTACATTTGTTCAGTGGTTTGGGTCCAATGCTAAAAGAGGAAACGGAAAGGAGGAAGAAAAGATGTTACTAAAATTCAGGGGCAGGGGAAGTTCACAGTCCTGGCTGGAGGAGGAGACATATTTGCAAATTTTGCATCATCATCTACCAGAAATCCCAACTAACCCCAGAGAAGGGGATGGAATAAAAGGATGGAAAGATCTTGAACCAGGAGACACAGAATTCCACCCCTTGAGTTGAGCCGAGGATGCTATTCCTAGAGCGACCTGCAGTAGAAGGGAGAAATGCCACCGTGAACTTTGGGCCACAAGGGACAGGTGTCCACAAGAAACCTGGAACATGTGGGTAGCATATGCAGCAGATTTTGCAGCCTTGAGGAAAAGGGACAAATAGGTGATTTGAGGCCAAAAAAAAAAACAGAAAGATCATCCAATTGTGGGACAAGCCAACTGTCCAGAATTTAAAAAGCTAAAGCAAGAAATTGCGTTTTGAACCAAACACCATGTAAACAGTGAAAGAGCCAGAACCTTTGTGAAGAGAGCACCAAGCTAAACCTCTTCCTGTGCCAAAGCATACATCTCAGAACCACTTCTCTGCCACCAGCTTCCACGTGCTGGTGAGAAAAAAACCAGATTACACACTAAGCTCTAAACGCCATGCTTCCTCACTGGGTTCCTTGGTACTCAGTGTCCTGTTTGGGCTCAGAGATTTCCTGTTTGAAAACCAAACCTGTTGGCCACCTTGTAGTCTGCATTTCTTAATTTCTTTTTAACCAGACATTATCAATAAATTCAGTGCACCGGTCTGTATTTGTACTTGTTGAGATTTCTCTTCCATGTTAACCCCCACAAAAAAATCCACTGCAGTTGAGTCAATTCCAACTCATAGCCACCCTATAAGACAGAATAGAACTGCCCCATAAGGTTTCCAAGGAACAGCTGGTAGATTTGCACTGCTGACCTTTTGGTTAGCAGCCCAACACTTAGCCACTGCGCCACAAGGGTTTCTCCATGTTAACAGTAATGGTTAAAGTTAGGAAGCTGTTCCTATTGGACATTTTTACATCAGAAGTACAGAAATATTTCTCGAAGCATGGTATTTCAGCACAGTTAGCAGCAGCATTTGGAAAAGTATCCAAGAAGTCATTTCATTTCCATGGCAGCCAGGACCCAGACGCACCAGCTTTATAGATTAAAATCAATGCCTGAATTGCATTCAGAAAGCCTGAATTGCCTGTCAGCCTTCAGGACCAGCGGCGAAATGTGATAAATGAGGTGAAGAGTCTCATCCAGGCGAGGGAGTGCGTGGCACATTAGCGAGCACTTCTGTTTCTTTATCAAAGCAAATACCAAGTGGAATGAATTACTGGCATGTCAAGAATTTGAGATGTTGGGGTTATAATTTACTAATTACTGGGAAAGACGAACACAAAGTCATTGTGTGAGAGATTGTGGTGGGGGGGGGTTAGGGTAGAGACGAAGAAAGTGAATTGTGCAGAATGGTCTTGTTTTCTTAGCCTGATAAAAAGAGAGATGGATTTTAGAGGTAGAGAAACCTGGTTCTTCTCCCAGCTTGGTCATTATCAGTCTACATCGTAAATTGCAATGAGAAATAAGTCTATAAGCACCTAAGGAGCCCTGGTGGTGCAACGGTTAAGAGCTTGGCTGCTAAGCTAAAAGCTGGTGGTTCCAACTCACCCAGCCGATCCGCAGAAGGAAAGACCTGGCGATCTACTTCTGTAAAGATTACAGCCGAGAAAACCCTATGGGGCAGTTCTACTCTGTCACATGGGGTCACTATGAGTCAGAATCAACTCGATGGCACCCAACAACACAGCATAAACACCTAGGCTAGTGCCTGCCACATAGTAGGCAGTCAACACAAATTAGATCTCCCCCTTCTCCCCAGATCTCACCCAGTTCCTTCTTATTCAGTACAGAAATCTCAGCACTAAGACAAAACTGACTTTGTTTAATGACTCGATGTTAAGGCACAGGCTTCATTATCTCTCTTGGCAGGTCATCAACATTTGAAGACTAAACTAAAGTAAGGATAGAACTTTGAGAAATTCACAAAGACTGGGTTTGCTATAAAATTGTATGAATGATATATGTTTTGATCGCTATCGACTGCCTGTTTCTCTGCTTTCTGTGCAGATCCTTCCAACTGCTAAACATCAGCCCATAGGTTCACTCTCCTGAATTTTTGCCTTGCTCATCTGTTGCACTAATACATTCTCTGAGCCCAGTGGGAGCTCGGCAGGATAGTCCACCAAACAGCTGCTCCTATCAGGACTGCAGCTTCCAGCAGCCAAGATAGGGACTCTCTGCATTCTCCTTTCTGCCACTAGGAATAGGAAATATGTTATCTGAGGAAGTACCACTGAGTAATTGACCAAGAACTTGAATGGGAGCCAAGAGACTCAGATGCTTGCTCTGTTTCATCTGCCATCCAGTTGTGGAGAATAGGGAGTCAGACCAGAACATCATTTCCCAAACTATTTTTGCTGCTGCTGCTTTTGCTGTTGTTGTTGGGTGCCACTGAGTTGACGTTGACTCATAGTGACCCCGTGTGACAGCGTAGAGCTGCCACATAGGCTTTTCTAGGATGTAATCTTTATGAGAGCAGACCATCAGGCCTTTTCTCCTGCAGGGTTGCTGGTGAGTTTGAACTGTCAACCTTTTGGTTAGTAGCTGAGCACTTAACCATTATGCCACCAGGGTTCCATAAACTATTTTACTAGTTCTTTAAGATGATGAGGCAGAAATAGCTTATTATACTCCACATCCACTCTGCCCTTCTTGATAATATACCCTTGGTTTTTAGCTGTGCGTACGGTTGCTCGGAATAAAGACCACATTTTCCAATTTTCCTTTACCTTTGGCTTGTGATGAAGTTCTGGCCGATGATACATAAGCCTAAGTAGTATGCACAAATTCTATGAATTATCATCAAAAAGGAGGGTGTGTATATCCTTTTCCTGTCCTTCCTACTTCCTGTCAGTTTTTATGTGTTTGTGATAGCTGAAGTTGGAGCAGCCATCTTGGACCTTGATGTGGAAGCCATGAGATAGTGGAACAAAATGATGGAAGGATCCTGGGTCTCTGATACTGTCAGGAGCCATGGAATGAAGTCCAAGCTCTTTAGTCTCTTACTTAAAGGAGTAAATCTAGACTTCTTTTATGCAGGGACAAAGTCACTGTTATTTTGAGTTTTTTTTGTTACTGGAAGTTGAGCCTAATTCTAATAGAAATGTTAATAGGTGACACCAACACATTCTCTGAGCTCTGAATACTACAAGGATTCTTTGATCAAATAAACTCTGGAAACTGTATATTATAAGCCAAAATCAACCCAAACCAGTTGCCATGGAGTCAATTCTGACTCATGGCGACCCCATGTGTGTCAGAGTAGAACTGTGCTCCATGGGGTTTTCAATGGCTACGATCTTTTGGAAGCAGATCACCAGGACCCTCTTAAAGATTTGCAATGTGCCCTAGCACATTACAGGCTCTATGAAATCCTCTATAAAGAAACATAACATCTCTTATGAACCTCTCTCATGAGGCTAGTGTTCCATAGACCCTTGCAGCTCAGAGTGTGGTCCATGGACCAGCAGCATCAGCATCACCTGAGGGCTTGCTAAAAATGCGGACTCTCAGATGACTCTGGACCCACTGAGTCAAATCTTTATTTTAACAAGATTCCCAGGTGATTTTTCTGTATATTACAGTTTGAAAAATACTCCTGTAGATGACAGTGTGGAAAATGCTGTCCTGTGGTCCTAGAGCCTGGAAAAAAAAAAAAGGTAGCACTATACTGTCAGTGGGTATGTCTGGAGCCCCAAAAGCAAAGGAGGAGTATGCATGGGCAAGTCCCACAGCCAATAAGTGGACACGAGCTCTTCAGGCCTGAGGATGCTGCTATCAACTCCATGAATCCAGACAGTTTCATCTCTAAGCTTTGAGTCATTTTCAGAGCCAAGCCTTCTTGGTTGACATTGACTGAACCAAGAATATGGCCTGGTATCCTCTTCTGCTCCCAGCTTCCCCTGCTTATGTCATGATTGCTCGGCTGGATCTTGGTGTTCCACCAGAGCGACCCCTGCAGATGCAGACCTCTGTGATCTACCACTGTTTTTGTTGGCAAGTTATACCAGGGTCCAGAGAAGTTGAAAGGGGAGACCGCCAGGAGACCCAGGGCTGCCTGCCAGGAGCTGTAGGAACAGCAGGGTGGGCAAAGCTTCTATCAGTCATTCTCAGTCACGTGCAAACTCCCACGTGGACATCTAGCCTAGCCAATAAAAAACGTCAGTTGAATTAAGTTATATTGTTTGTTAAGCAGTTACCGATTGGATCAATTCCATTTGCTTTTTGCTTTATGATTTATCCAGTGGTATATGTTAGAAGCCATGCTAGGTAGTGTGGTAAAGATCTTGCTCTCTGGAGCCAGACAGCCTGGGTTTGAATCCAGGCTCACGACTTGCTAGCTGCATTACTTTAGTTAGTTTGCTTAATCTTAACCTCTCTGAGCCTCAGTTTCCTCATCTGTAAAAGGAGAATAAAAATGGCATCTACTTCTTAGGATTGTGAGGATTGCATACGGAATACACGTAAAGCACCGAAGCTTATTCCTGAAAGATAGGAAGCACTATTTAGGCATTAGTTATTATTGCTATTATATTATAATTTGAGGGATGAAAATCTAAATCATGTGGATAAAAATCTAAAAATGAGGGAAAAAAAGTCTAAATATTGCATGTGTTGGCATACAGTTTCTCAGCCTTGTCTCTCCTATGGAGTATCAAGTAAGCAAATGACTGTTAGTTTCATGAAAGCAGAACACACAGTTGGAGCAAGCCCACATTGAATAAGGGTCTACTGCATGTCGAGGTCCATGCTAGATACTGTAGGGAATGCAGGCATGTAACAGATGTTGTTGAGGTTAGGTGTTGTCGAGTCAGTTCCAACTCATAGCAGCCCTATGTGCAACAGAACGAAACACTGCCTGGTCCTGTGCCATCTTCACAATCGTTGTTATGCTTGAGCCCATCGTTGCAGTCACTGTGTCAGTTCATCTTGTTGAATGTCTTCCTCTCTTTTGCTGACTCTGTACTTTACCAAGCATGGTGTCCTTGTACAAGTACTGGCCCCTCCTGACAACACATGCAAATTATGTGACACAGATTTTTTCATTCTTTTAGCAGTCTATGGTATATCAATAGTCTTCGCCAATGCCACAACTCAAAGGCATCAGTTCCTCTTTGGTCCTCCTTACTCATCATCCAGCTTTCGCATGCATATGAGGCAATTGAAAAGACCATAGCTCGGGTCAGGTCCACCTGAGTCTTCAAGGTGACATCTTTGCTTTTCAACACATTAAAGAGGTCTTTTGCAGCGAATTTGCCCAATGCAATGCATCGTTTGATTTCTTGACTGCTATTTCCATGGGTGTTGATTGTGGATCCAAGTAAAATGAAATCCTTGACAACTTCAATCTTTTCTCCATTCGTCATGGTGTTGTTTATTGCTCCAGTTGTGAGGATTTTTGTTTTCTTCATGTTGAGGTGTAATCCATACTGAAGGCTGTAGTCTTTGATCTTCATCAGTAAGAGCTTCACGTCTTCTTCACTTTCAGCAAGTGAGAATGGGAATTCCAGAACATTTAATTGTGCTCATGAGGAACCTGTACACAGATCAAAAAGCAGTTGTTCAAACAACAAAGGGATACTGTGGGGTTTAAAGTTAGGAAAAGTGTGCGTCAGGGTTGTATCCTTTCACCATGCCTATTCAATCTGTATGCTGAACAAATAATATGAGAAGCTGGACTCTATGAAGAAGAATGGGGCATCATGATATGCAGATATCTCCAGTAAAAGACAACTATTGGAAGTGCTGTAATACGTTCTGTGATGGTAGAAATGCCCATAAAAACAATAATAGATACCTGTCCCGGGAATTGTATACGTACTTTAACAGGCGTTATTTTCCTTGAAATTTAAAACAAGCCTATAAAAGTAGCATAAATCATTATTATTTCACAAATCAGTAGCTGGAGCTTCAAAGATGTTAAGAAAATTGCTGAATTGTCATTCCTGCTAAGTGAAAGCACTGCAATTCTAACTCAGGTCTAGGTGACGTCAAGGTCCTTGTTTTTTCTATCACACAAGACCGTCTGCAACAATGAAAAAATGCTGTAGGAAGAAGGTGACATTTAAACTGGGTCTTTCAAGATGAGTAGTTTTGGGGCAGAGCTGGGGACTGGAAGAAAGGGAAGTTGTGAGCTATGGAGCAGTTCTGGCCAAAGTAGATGTGGACACAGCTGGTAGGGGACAAAACCGGGACTGGTAGAGGTAAAAACATTGTGGGACGAAAATGTAAAAGTTGATAGAGATGGAGGACGATCTTGAGTAAGAGACTGATGAGCTTGGACTCCATTTCATAGACCAGGATTGACAACTTAAATGTCTGAAGGGACCTCAGAGAAGAGGAAGGATGTCTGTGGGAGATGGGGCTCCACAGGCAGGTGTGACATGAGGGAGAGCGTAGAAGGTGCATTGTAATGAGCACACACCAAACCAGCTGCTGTCAGTCGATTCTGACTCATGGCAACCCTGTGTGTGTCAGAGTAGAACTGTACTCCACAGGGTTTTCAATGATTGATTTTTTGGAAGTAGGTTGCCAGGCCTTCTGAGGTGTATCTTGGTGGATTTGAACCTCCAGCCTTTCAATTAGCATCTGAGCTCTTAAACCATTTGCACCACCCAGGGACTCCAGTGAGCACACAGATCCCATTTAAAGCATTTAAAAATCTAAAAACAAATCAAAACAAAAAAATAGCCAACTGTACTTTCAAAGCCAGGTAAGTCTGCAGTGAATATGGCCCTTCAGTGACCAGTTTGCAAATTCTGCTAGGCAACATATCCCACAGAAAAAGAGGCGCAAAGCTGGAGGCAAGGAGAACAGTCAGGAGACTGTGCTTGGTGAATGATGAGGGATAGAACTAAGACATTGGCACAGGACAGAATCTGACACGTAGTTGTTGTTACCGTTGTTGGATACCATTGAGTCGATTCCACCTCATAGCAACCGTATGTGACAGAGTAGAACTGCTGCATAGGGGTTTCATAGCTATCATCTTTATGGAAGCGGATTGCCAGGTCTTTCCCCTGCAGAGCCTCGGAGTGGATTCGAACTGCCAACCTTTCGGTTAGCAGCCAAGCGCTTAACCGTCATGCCACCAGGACTCCTTGATGTGTAGTTAAGTAATTTAAAATATGCTTCTATAAATTACTGAACAGCTGGATTTTAAATCACTGCCTTAATTATCACCTGCAGCGGGGGAAAGAGACACATTAACTAAGCATTATCCACAGGCCCTCTTTTGAAGCTTCTAACATTCAGATGAATGGAATGACTTTCTGTAATTCTTGTGATTTAACTGTGTGCCACAGATGCGGGGGGAGGGTGAAGAAGAGATGGTTAAACAGAAACAGTTCTATTTTTGGCATGCTTTAATAGCAACCTCATCTTAGAGATATTTTTCTTGCAAAGCCTTTCTTGTTCGGTGTCATTGAAAGTGTTTTAAATTTCAAAGCGGGACTGGGGCACGGGATGCTGGTCAATGAAATTTCAGCACGTTTTTCTATGAACGTGGCTCATTATTTATATTTACCAGTGACAGAGAGGAGTTCTTAAGCCCAGGCACTGTGATCATTCGTGCCTGGTTCATAAAGGAAGAAACAAATGCCTTAGGAAATTGATCCTGATGTTGGAGGGAGGGCAGAGGACCTGTTTTAAGTGTTCGGGATATTTTCTTGCCTCCAAGGCCCTCCTTGTGAGTCAAAGACAGAAATTTGAGGCAGGGAAGGCAGGAAGGCATAGTCATCTGCACTAAAAACCAAGTTTCGGCTGAAACGACTGGATAATGGTGTTTACGTATTCCTTGCTGGCGGCTTTCTGCAATGCTTTCGGTTATGTATGCGCGGGATGCAGCAGGCAAGGCCAGCGTTTTTGTTCCTCTGAATTCCTGGCGTTGGACACTGCCAGGATTTAGGGTGGGGTCAGCCCGGGGCCATTTTAGCCCCAATAAAGGTCTGTTTTATTAAAGGCCTGCTTGTCCCTTGCCTGTTTACTGCTGCCTAATACAACACTCTCTTTATCTCTTTTTGGCTCGGCCCCAAAGAAAAGCGGAGAAACTTGCTGCTGCTTTGATTCTAGTTTCTATCTCCTGTCTCATCTTACAGGGTTCAGGGGTTTGAGATGGGGAAGTGGTAGAGCACAACATTTAGGATTCAATTTCACATTATTCCCTTCTCTAGTTATTAAAAAACAACAGAGATGATGGTGGTGCTTCTGACCTTCCCTCGGGGAGCTGTTTTTTCCACACCGTTTTGATGAGGAGCTATGCTGTGTCATTCCCACACTCCCCCCTCCCTTCCTTCCCTCACAGGATCTGTGGGAGAGCCGACAGACAGAAGCAGCAGAAACTGTGAACACGGAGCAGTGTTTCCCCGAGAAAACTAGCTGATGACTTGGGAACATGAGCCTATGGTTTTATCTGAAGTCTTACCACGTCCCCACCAATTATCTGGTCCCAATAGTCACTATGCTCATTGGCTGGGTCAACTGTAAGGAGGGCTGGCTTCCTGGGTCCACGACCAGTGCAGTTGCACAGGACCCATACCTAGAGGGACTTTGGGTTTGGTTTTGGGGTCCCTGGGTGGTGCAAATGGTTAATATGCTCGACTGCTAACAGAAAGGCCGAAACTTTGCGTCTACCCAGAAGCACCCTGGAAAAAAATCCTGGGGATCTACTTCTGAAAGGGCACAGTGATTGAAAACCCTACAGAGCACAGTTCTACTCTAACACTCATAGACAGAGTCACCATAAGTCAGAGTTGACTGGACGGCAAATGGTTTGTGCTTGGTTTAATGTTCTGTTGTCACTGTCTTGGAATTCTTAATAATTTGTGAACAAAGAGCCTCACATTCTCATTTTGCCCTCACAAATTATGTTGCCAGTCCTGGCTGTGAAACCCATTCAAAGTAAAACATCCATTGTAGAGGGAGTTAATCTTAAGGGCTCTCCCAGTGCTATTCCCAAACTTTTTCAGGGAATTAAAGAATGTACATGAGGCAGTGATGAGTATGAATGCTTGTTAAATCCTGGGATCTGCCCACAGTGCAGGAGCTGGGCTTGTGGATTGCACGGGCCAGGCAAAGTATTGTGGTAGCCTTGATCATGCCCATCCAGCAGTGCTAGAGTCTTCAGAGAAGAAGTGATTGGCAAGGGCAGATGCAGCTGTGAGGTCAAGAAGAGGGAGTATAAAAGGCTTTTGAATATACCCTTCAAGTGGTAATTGGAGGCCCAGGGAAGCTGTAGAGGAGAAGGTAAAAGCTGGCTGGAATTGAGACGAGAATTCCAAGTGTGGAATTAGAGACAGCAACAAAGAGAGCATGTTGGTGGAATTTAGAGTGGATGAGCACTGGTTGTTTTTGTTGTTAGGTGCCGTCGGTCGCTTCCAGCTCATAGTGACCCTGTGCACAACAGAACGAAACACTGCCTGGTCCTGAGCCATCCTTACAATCGTTGTTATGCTTGAGCTCGTTGTTGCAGCCACTGTGTCAATCCACCTCGTTCAGGGGCTTCCTCTTTTCCGCTGACGCTGTACTCTGCCAAACATGATGTCCTTCTCCAGGGACTCATCCCTCCTGACAACATGTCCAAAGTATGTAAGATGCACTCTCACCACCCTTGCCTCTAAGGAGCATTCTGGCCACACTTGTTCCAAGACAGATGTGTTCGTTCTTTTTGGCAGTCCATGGTATATTCAATATTCTTCGCAAACATCACAATTCAAAGGCGTCAACTCTTCTTCAGTCTTCCTTATTCATTGTCCAGCTTTCACGTGCATATGATGTAATTGAAAATACCATGGCTTGGGTCAGGCGCATCTTAGTCTTCATGGTGCTCGTTGGTCCAGTTGTGAGGATTTTTGTTTTCTTTATGTTGAGGTGTACTCCATACTGAAGGCTGTGGTCTTTCATCTTCATTAGTAAGTGCTTCAAGTCCTCTTCATTTTCAGCAAGAAAGGTTGTGTCATCTGCATAACGCAGGTTGTTAACGAGTCTTCCTCCAATCCTGTTGCCCTGTTCTTCTTCATATAGTCCAGCTTCTCAGATTATTTGCTCTGCATACAGACTGAATAGGTATGGTGAAAGAATACAACCCTGATGGCACAATTTTCCTGACTTGAGACCAATAGGTATCCCCTTGTTCTGTCTGAACAACTCTCTCTTGATCTATGTAAAGGTTCCTCAAGAGCACAATTAAGTGTTCTGGAATTCCCATTCTTCCAATGTTATCCATAATTTGTTATGATCCACACAGTCGAATGCCTTTGCACAGTCAATACAACACAGGTCAACATCCTTCTGGTATTCTCTGCTTTCAGCCAGGATCCATCTGACATCAGCAATGATATCCCTGGTTCCGCATCCTCTTCTGAAACCGGCCTGAATTTCTGGAAGTTCCCTGTCAATATGCTGCTGTAGCCGTTTTTGAATGATCTTCAGCAAAATTTTGCTTGCATGTGATATTAATGATATTATTCTATTATTTCCACATTTGGTGGGATCACCTGTCTTGGGAATCGGCATAAATATGGATCTCTTCCAGTCAGTTGGCCAGGAATCTGTCTTCCATATTTCTTGGCATAGATGAGTGACCACCTCCAGTGCTGCCTCTGTTTGTTGAAACATCTCAATTGATATTCCATCAATTCCTGGAGCCTTGTTTTTCGCCAATGCCTTCAGAGCAGCTTGGGCTTCTTCCTTCAGTACCATTGGTTCCTGATCACATGCCACCTCTTGAAATGGTTGAACATCGACTAATTCTTTTTGGTATAATGACTCTGCATATTCCTTCCATCTTCTTTTGATGCTTCCTGCATCGTTTAATATTTTCCCCATGGAATCCTTCACTATTGCAACTCGAGCCTTGAATTTTTTCTTCAGTTCTTTCCGCTTGAGAAACACCGAGCATGTTCTTCCCTTTCGGTTTTCCATCTCTTGCTCTTTGCACATGTCCTTACAATACTTTGTCTTCTCAAGACGCCCTTTGAAATCTCCTGTTCAGTTCTTTTACTTCATAAATTCTTCCTTTTGCTTTAGCTGCTTGATGCTCAAGAGCAAGTTTCAGAGTCTCCTCTGACATCCATCTTGGTCTTTTCTTTCTCTCCTGTCTTTTCAGTGACCTCTTGCTTTCTTCATGGATGATGTCCTTGATGTCATTCCACAACTCGTCTGGTCTTCAGTCACTAGTGTTCAATGCGTCAAATCTATTCTTCAGATGGTCTCTAAAATTCAGGTGGGATATACTCAAGGTCATATTTTGGCTCTCGTGGACTTGCTCTCATTTTCTTCAGTTTCAGCTTGAATTTGCATATGAGCAATTGATGGTCTGTTCCACAGTCGGCCCCTGGCCTTGTTCTGACTGATGATATTGAGCTTTTCCATCGTCTCTTTCCACAGATGTAGTCAATTTGATTTCTGTGTGTTCCCTCTGGCGAAGTCCATGTGTATAGTCACTGTTTATGTTGGTGAAAGAAAGTATTTGCAATGAAGAAGTCATTGGTCTTGCAAAATTCTATCATTCGATCTCTGGCATTGTTTCTATCACCAAGGCCATATTTTCCAGCTACTGGCCCTGCTTCTTTGTTTCCAACTTTTGCATTCCAATCACCAGTAATTATCAATGCATCTTGATTGCATGTTCGATCAATTTCAGACTGCAGCAGCTGATGAAAATCTTCTATTTCTTCATCTTTGGCCTTAGTGGTTGGTGCATAAATTTGAATAATAGTTGTATTAACTAGTCTTCCTTGCAGGCGTATGGATATTATCCTATCACTGACAGCGTTGTACTTCAGGGTAGATCTTGAAACATTCTTTTTGACGATGAATGTGACACCGTTCCTCTTCGAGTTGTCATTCCCTTCACAGTACACTATATGATTGTCCAATTTAAAAATAGCCAATGCCAGTTCATTTCAGTTCACTAATGCCTAGCATATCGATGTTTATGTGTTCCATTTCATTTTTGATGGTTTCCAGTTTTCCTAGATTCATGCTTCATACATTCCAGGTTCCGTTTATTAATGGATGTTTGCAGCTGTTTCTTCTCATTTTGAGTTGCACCACATCAGCAAATGAAGGTCCCAAAAGCTTGACTCCATCCATGTAATTAAGGTCAACTCTCCTTTGAGGAGGCAGCTCTTCCCCAGTCATCTTTTGAGTGCCTTCCAACTTGGGGGTTCATCTTCCAGCACTATATCAGACAATGTTCCGCTGCTATTCATAAGGTTTTCACTGGCTAATGCTTTTCAGAAGTCGACTGCCGGGTCCTTCTTCCTAGTCTGTCTTAGTCTGGAAGCTGAGCTGAAACCTGTCCTCCATGGGTAACCCTGCTGGTATCTGAATACCGGTGGCATAGCTTCCAGCATCACAGCAACACACAGGCCCCCACAGTATGGCAAACTGACGGACACATGGGGGATGAGCATTGGAGAGGGGTGAAAAGCGGCAGATAGGGTGGTCTACACCTGTCTGAAGGCCACTGGAAGGCAGTGAGGCTGAGGGAGGGATTGATGAAAGAGGAGGGAAGGTAAATATTTGGCCTGGAAAACTGGGGCTGCAAAGGGGAAGGGTCCTCGTGGTTCAGCAGAGAAATGAATATCAGAGAGGATCCAGCACGTATCTGATGGTCTCCACATCCTCACCACCTCCACTGCCCCAATTGTAAGATCCTGAGCAGTAAGGAGTGAAGTAGAAGGAAGGTGTTAAGCAATGTTTCAGAAAATGTGGTTTGGGAATATTTGCATCAGAATCACTTTATGGTACTGTCTTAGTCATCTAGTGCCGCTATAGCAGAAATATCACAAGTGAATGGCTTTAACAAAGAGAAATTGATTTTCTCACAGTCTAGTAGGCTAGAAGTCCAAATTCAGGGCATTGGCTCCAGGGAAAGGCTTTCTGTCTCTGTCGGCTTGGAGGTTCGGGCTCTTCTCGTCACCTTCTCCTGGACAAGGAGCTTCTCTGCACAGGGACCCCAGTCCAAATGACTCTCTCTGCTCCCGGCACTCTCTCTTGGTGATATGAGCGCCCCCTAAACCCCCACTAGCTTCCCTTTCCTTTCATCTCTTGAGAGATAAATGGTGGTGTGGGCCACACCCCAGGGAAACTCCCTTTACATTGCATCAGGGATGTGGCCTGGTAAGGGTGTTACAATTCCAACCTAATCCTCTTTAAGATAAAATTCTAATCACAAAATGGAGGACAACTACAGAATACTGGGAATCATGGCCTAACCAAGTAGATATACACAGTTTTGGGGGGACATAATTCAATCCACGACAGGTAGTTATGAAAAATGCATTCTCCTGTAATGGTGGACACATGACGTTATGCATTTTTATCAAAACCCGTAGAACTCTACAACACAAATTGTGAACCCTAATGTAAGCTGTGGACTTCAGTTAACGATAATGTATTAGCATTGGTTCATCAGTTATAAAAAAATGTACCACAGGGATTCAAGATGTTACCAATAGGAGAAACTGTGCAGAGGGGAGGGGAAGTATAGAACTCTCTATACTTTCTGCACAATTTTCCCATAAGTCTAAAACTGCTTTAAAAGGTAAAGTCTATAAAAAACAAAAATATGCATTTTCCTAGATTCCACCCCTGGACCTTCACCATCAGAATACCTCAAGGCCCACCTCAAGGGTGGGCAGACAAGAATCAGTATTTTAAACTGGAGTTCCTAGGTAATCCTGATGCTGTCAAACATTTGAAACCCAGGAGGATACAGGAGACCAGGCAGATTCTGGAGGCTGTATGACAGAAATCTGGCAGATTCTGGACTATATGGTACAGTTGCATGGAGGTTGGGTCCAGAAGGGAGGTTTGGGCACACAGGTAGCCCAGGCCTTCTACTGTGGATGTTGACTATAGATGGCTAAAACTCATGTCTGTCACAAAACCAGGTTCCTGCCAGGAAAGTTCTGAACTTCTTGCCTTGCTGGGGGTTATTTTCTGCTATAATCACCGAGGAGAATAAAGACTTTCCCGTGAAGACTATGCTCCCGAAAGCTGTAGTCTGGTCTATCTTGCTTTTGCTTAGAGGCTGTCAGTCTAATGAAGGTTCAAATAACTCCAATGCCATGAAGGTGGGCCTAGTATACAAGTGAAGAACAAGGGAGGTGGGCTTATAGAACATACACAGAACTTGACTGAGCTTTCAACTCAAGTGCCATCATCTGGTCACTTCTTTTCCCAGCTCTAAGCTTAGCTGGCCTCACTTAGACGTTCTTGAAACTTCCAGACCTCAGCTTGGGAAAATTCATTATTGTCCTGGGTCCAGTCTTTCAGTCCGAGTAAATTTGATCTTCCTTAGCTCAAAGATTCTGCCAGGGTGCATAAGCTGACAAGACTTAAATTTGGTTCTTACATTCAACCACTTACTCAGTGTCTTAGTTTCCTAGTGCTGCCATAACAGACATACCACAAGTGTGTTGCTTTAAAGAACAGAAATTTATTTTTTCACAGTTCTAGAAGCCATGTTTGGCCATGTTGGTTCTTTCTGGGTCTGCTGACGATCCTTGTCATTCCTTGCTTGTAGACAATCCTCACATGGCATCTGTCTTCCCCCTGAGTGTGTCTCTGTGTCTGTTCTGCTCTTTATATAACTCAGAAGGGATTAGGTTTAGGACCCACCCTACTCTGGTATCCACCACCCATCTGTCAGTTTGTCATTTGTAGTGGCTTGTGTGTTGCTATGACGCTGGAAACCATGCCACTGGTATTTCAAATACCAGCAAGTTCACCCAAGTGGACAGGTTTCAGAGCCCTTGTAGCACAGTTGTTAAGCACTTGGCTGCTAACCAAAAGGTTGGCAGTTCAACTCCACCAGTTGCTCCTTGGAAACCCTGTGGGGCAGTTCTACTCTGTCCTATAGGGTCTATGAGTTGGAATCCATGTAATGGAAATGGATTTTTTGTTTTGAACATGTTTCAGTGGCGTTCCCAGACTTAGACAGCCTAGGAAGAAAGGGCTGATGATTTACTTCCGAAATTAGCCAATGAAAACATTATGGATCACAACAGAATAGTGTCAAATCTAGCTCTGGAAGATGAGCTCCCTAGGTTGGAAGGTATTACACAATAGCCACAACAATGGGCCCAAACATACATTGATCATGGAGATGGCATAGGACTGGGCAACATTCCATTCTGTTATACATGAAGTCTTATCATTCTCCTATTAACATAGGAATAGGAAACTAATCCTTCTATAAATAGTTAATTTAAATTTTGTTTTCCTACTGTATTGATTTCCCAGGGCTTCCGTAATGCATTAGCGTATTACCACAAACTTGGTGACTTGAAACAATAAGAATTTTTTTTAATTGAAATTTAGATGAAGGTTTACAGAACAAACTAGCTTCTCATTAAACAGTTAGTACATATATTGTTTCATGACATTGGTTAACAACCTCACGACATGTTAATACTCTCCCTTGCCTACCTTGGGTTCCCTATTACCAGCTTTCCTATCCCCTCCTGCCTTCTAGTCTTTGCCCCTCTAGTCTTGTTTCGTTTTATGGCCCTGTCCAATCTTTGGCTGAACGGCGAACCTCAGGAGTGACTTCGTTACTGAGCTAAAAGTATGTCCAGGGGCCATACTCTCAGGATTTCTTCAGTCTCTGTCAGGCCAGTAAGTCTGTTCTTTTTTTGTGAGTTAGAATTTTGTTCTACGTTTTTCTTCAGTTCTGTCTAGGACCCTCTATTGTGATCCCTGTCAGAGCAGTCAGTGGTGGTAGCCCGGCATCATCTAGGTGTACTTAACTCAGTCTGGAGGAGGCTGTGGTAGTTGTGGTCCATTAGTCCTATGGACTAATCTTTCTCTTGTATCTTTAGTTTTCTTTATTCTCCCTTGCTCCCGAAGGGTTGAGACAAGTGGAGTATCTTAGATGGCTGCTCATGGGCTTTTAAGACCCCAGACCCTACTCAGCAAGGTAGAATGTAGAATATTTTCTTATAAGTTCTGTTATGCCAATAGAGCTAGACATTCCCCAAGACCATGGTCCCCACAGCCATCAGTCCAGCAATTCAGTCCCCGAGGGAGTTTGGATGTGTCTGTGGAGCTTCCATGACTTGCCTTGTACAAGTTGTGCTAGCTTCCCCAGTATTGTGTCCTGTCTTACCCTTCACCAAATTTACCACTTATCTATTGTCTAGTGTTTTTCCATCCTCGCCCCTCCTCTCCCTTGTAACCATCAAAGATTGTTTCTTTTTGTGTGTAAACCTTTTCATTAGTTTTTACAGTAGTCACTACAATATTTGTCCTTTTGTGATTGACTTATTTCACTCAACATAATGTCCTCCAGATTCATCCATGCTATGAGATGCTTCCCAGATTCATCATTGTTCTTTATTTTTGCGTAATACTCCATTGTATGTATGTACCATAGTTTGTTTATCCATTCATCTGTTGATAGGCATCTAGGTTGTTTTCATCTTTTTGCTATTGTGAACAATGCTGCAATGAACATCGGTGTGCATATGTCTATTCCTCTGATGACCCTTATTTCTCTAGGATATATTCCTATGAATGGGATCGCTGGATCATATGGTATTTCTATTTCTAGTTTTCTAAGGAAGTGCCATATCATTTCCCAAAATGGTTGTATCAGTTTGCATTCCAGCTAGCAGTGCATAAGAGTTCCCATCTTCTCACAGCCTCTCCAACATTTGTTATTTTCTGTTTTTTTGATTTGTGCCAGTAATGCGGGGGGGGGGGAGGGGTTGGGGGGGAGATGGTATCTCATTGTGGTTTTGATTTGCATTTCTCTAATTGGTAGTGATCATGAGCACTTCCTCATGTGTCTGTTAGCCACTTGACTGTCTTCTTTGGTGAACTGTCTGTTCATTTCTTTTCCCCATTTTTTAAATGGATTATTTGTCTTTTTGTTGTAGAGGTGTTGGATTTTCCTATAGATTTTAGAGATTAGACCTTTGTGGAATTTGTAATTAAAAATTTTTTTCCCAGTCTGTAGGTTCTCTGTTTACTCTTTTGGTGAAGTCTTTTGATGAGCGTAAGTGTTTAATTTAAAAGATACTAGAAACCTGGCTTATCTTCTGGAGTTTGTGTGTGGATAGTTACGTTTTATATTCTGTTAATGCTGTTTATTAGGGCCTGTAGCATTGATCCTAAATTTTCTTCTATGATGTTTATTGTTATTGGCTTTATATTTAGGTCTTTGATCCATTTTGAATTAGTTTCTGTATATGGTGTGAGATATAGGTCCTGTTTCATTTTTTTACAGACAGACATCCAGTTTTCCCAGCACCATTTGTTAAGAAGACTGTCTTTTCCCCATTTGATGGACTTTGGGCCCTTGTCAAATATCGGGTGACTGTAGCTAGATGGATTTACATCTGGGTTCTCAATTCTGTTTGAAACAATAAGAATTTATTCTCTCACGGTTTTGGAGGTCTTGAGTCTGAAATCAAGTTGTTGACAGGGCTAAGCTTCCTCCAGAGGCTCTTGGGGAAAAGGCTTCCTTACCTCTTCCCACTTCTGCTAGCACCAGGTGTTCCTTGGCTTATGGCTGCATCTATCTCATCTCTGCCTCTGTCTTCATGTGGCTTTTTCCTCTTCTCTGTGTCTCTGCTCCGATTGTTTCTTGTAGGACACTTGTCATTGGATTTAGTGCTTACTCAGATAATCCAGGATGATCTTATCTCGAGATCTTTAATTTAATTACAACTGCAAAGACCTTTTTTCCAAATAAGGTCACATTCACAGATTGTGGGGTTAGAATGTAGAAATATCTTTGGGGAGAGGGGCCCCTATTAAACCCCACTACACCTACTTCTAGTCAGACTGATTTCTTCAACTCTATTTCGCATTGGTGAAGATCTGAGATGGGGAAATGGCATGTCTGCACACAGGTTTCCATTATTTTCTTTGCATTATTTGCTCTGGGTTTTATTAAAAATATCTCATGCACAAGGCATATTGCATTATTTAGAAATCAGGAGAGGGCAATGTACACAGTTGAGACAAAGCAGGTTTTCTCCAGCATTGGAGTAGCGTGGCAGAAGTTTGCAAAGGTTGGCATCAGAGAGGTCTGGCTCCCCGTGTGCATACACCCACACATGCCCATCTCCACAGCCCTCCCACTCGGCTCCTTCACTCCCCTTGTTCCTTGCATTAGCAATTGTTAAATAAAAAGGAGCCAAAGGCTAGAGTCCCTGAACTTGAGAAAAAGTCATCAAATTTTGTCCACGTGTATTTTGAAAACATTTACTGTTTATAGCATTTCCATTTTAAATGCAGATTTCTTTATTTTTATAGTAGGTGTGAATTATCTTTCTAAAAAATAAAGCCTTGGATTTGTAGCAAATGTTTTACAATAGCAATTGTCTTGGTTATCTAGTGCTGCCATAACAGAAATACCACAAGTGGATGGCTTTAACAAAAAGAAATTTATTTTCTCAGAGTCTAGAAGGTTACAAGTCCAAATTCAGGGCGTTGGCTCCAGGGGAAGGCTTCCTGTCTCTGTCAGCTCTGGAGAAAGGTCCTGTCCTCAATCTTCCACTGGTCAAGGAGCTTCTCAGGCGCAGAGATCCCGTTTCCAAAGGACATGCTCTGCTCCTGGTGTTGCTTTCTTGGTGGTATGAGGTCCCCAACTCTCTGCTTGCTTCCCTTTTATCTCTTGAGAGATAAAAGGTGGTGCAGACCACACCCCAGGGAAACTCCCTTTACCTTGGATCAGGTAGGTGAGCTGAGTAAGGGTGGTGTTACAATCTCACCCTAATCCTCTCAACATAAAATTACAATCACAAAATGGAGGACGACCACACAATACTGGGAATCATGGCCTAACCAAGTTAACACATATTATTGGGGGACAAAATTCAATGCATGACAGTAATATATAAGGATGAGAAAAGATGTTTACTATTCAGCATAGATCCTAGATCTCTCCTATCAGGAAACCCATCGGAAACATGTATTCTTTGTGTTCACTCTCAAACCACTGCCCAATTTCCCAACTTTTCACAGCCAGACTCTTACAATTATCTAGACATATTGCAGAGGTGTGTTCATCCACACTCTTTCCTTAAGTGTCTGAAGTGGTCTTCTGTTCTCACACTTTTATTGAAATTGCTCTTTAAAGGATATCTGCCATCTCTCAGTCACTGGATCTAATGGCTTCTCAGCCTCAGTTTCCTTTCCCTCTTCGAAGCATGTGATGCTATTAACCTCACCCTTTCTACCCTCTGCTTCCTGACAATTCGAGTAAACTGACTCACCTACCTGTCTGGCTATGACCTTAATTCTGGGTCTCCTTAGCTAAGCTATGATGCCCAGTTGTTTGGTAAAATACTAGGCTAGATGTTGCTATGAAGGTGTCTACACATGACTAGCATTTAAATCAGTTGGCCTTAAGTGAAGCAGATTATCCCCCATAATGTGGGTGGGTCTTACCCAATCAGCTGAAGGCCTTCAGAGCAAAAACTGAGGTTTCCAGAGGAAGGAGCATCCTGTTTCAAGATTGTAAATAGACAAGAATGCTAGAATTTCCAGCCTGTCACGTGACCTACGGACCTACAAATTTTGGATTTGCCAGTCCCCACAATCTGGAGAGCCAATTCCTCAAAATAAATTCTCCCTCTCTTTTGACTCATTGTTGTTCTTGTGTGCTGTGGAGTCGATTCTGACTCATAGCAGTAGAACTGCCCCATAGGGTTTCCAACGAGCAGCTGGCTGATTCAAACAGTGGACTTTTTTGTTTGAAGCCTGAGCTCTTAACCACTTTACCACCAGGGCTCCTTTTGACTCATAGCAAACCTGTATGTTGTGTATTCTGTGTTGTGTGTGTGTGTGTGTGTGTGTGTGTGTGTAAAATATATATTAGGGCACCTAACAAACAATAACATATGTAAATAATATGTAAAATATATAAAATTATATGCATAGACACACACATATAAATACATATATAAATATATATATATATATATAAAATGTTGACGTTAGATGCTATCAAGTTGGCTCCGACTCATAGCTACCCTGTGTACAACAGAGCCAAACACTGCCCAGTCCTGCTCTATATCCACAATCATTGCTGTCTTTGAACCCATTGTTGCAGCCACTGTTTCAATCCATCTCATTGAAGTCTTCCTCTTTTTTGTTGACACTCTGCTTTACCAAGCCTGGTTTCCTTCCTCAGGGACTGGTCCCTCCTCGTAACTTGTCCAAAATATGTAAGACAAAGTTTCTCTCTCCATTAAGGCTATTGGTTTCCTACAGTATGTTGCATAGAATGTTCACCCTTCCAGTTGCTCAACCCAAAAAGCTAATTGTAGTCAAGTAATGTTTAATGTTTGAGAACTAAGGTTCTCAAACCAAGCCATGGTGTTTTCAATCACCTCATATGCATGCAAAAGCTGGACAATAAATAAGGAAGACCAAAGAAAAATTGCTGCCTTTGAATTTTATGGTGTTGGCGGAGAATATTGAATATACCGTGGACTTTCAGAAGAATCAACAAATCTGTCTTAGAGGAAGTACAGCCAGAATGCTCCTTAGAGCATGTACTTTGCACATGTTATCAGGAGGGATTGTCCCTGGAGAAGAACATCACGCTTGGTAAAGTAGAGGATCAGCGAAAAAGAGGAAGAGCCTCAAGGAGATGGATTGAAACAGTGGCTGCAACAATGGGCTCAAACAGCAATGATTGTGAGGGTGACTCAGGACCAGGCAGTGTTCCTTCTGTTGTACATGGGGTTGGTATGAGTCTGAACTGAATTGATGCACCTAGTAACAATGTTGGGAAATGCTGCATACCATGCCCTCTCCGGGAGATTGACATTGCTCATTAGCATTTGAAAAGATCTAAGACGTTCTGTATCAAGGAAACTTTGCTGGTAGTTCAGTGTTAGAAGTCCCGTTTTCCATGCCAGAGACCAGGATTCAACTCCCAGCCAATTCTCATACACAGTCACCACCTGTCAGTGGAGGCTTGTGGGTCGCTATGATGCTGAGCAGCTTTTATCAGAGCTTCGAGGCTGAGACGGACTAGGAAGAAAGGCCTGGCCGATCACCAACCAATCATGGGATGGCACAGGAGCGGGTAGAGCTTCATTGCGTTGTACATGTGGTCACCATGAGTTGGGGGCCAACTCAATGGCAGCTTAATAACAACAACAGTCATCAAGGAAATCTTTTTTGTCTTGTAACAATGTAAATATTCTGCAGAATTTAGTGCTCCTGAGAGGAGATTTCAGGAAGAACTGGGTTTAGATTGTAAACACCATACCCATCATTGCATCCCCACCATGGCGCCTAGCGCAGTGCCTTGGCACTTAGTAGGGGCTCGTAAAGTAGTCCAGGATTTGGTAAATAATCGTTAATGTTTTAGTCACTTACCTATCTAAACTCGTTTAGGAGTTTCTTTCTGTGTATATTTAGAATGCTGTAAAACAAACAAATAACCTTGCTTCCATTTCTTATTAAATATATTGGCACAAGACTCTGAAACTAATGGGATTTCTAAGTCCTTTCTCTGTTTCCACTTCTGCCGGAGAAAGATAGCCCATGTTATCTTTAAAAAAAAAAAAGAAATTTTTTTTATGTGGGAACATAAAAAGTTCACAGAATTTTCCACTTCTAGCACACCAGACCTTGTTGTCATTTAAATGTCTGCCTTATCATTATATTCCACTTAGAGAAATTATTCAGAAAAAAGCTCAAGGGCTGTCTGGACTTTCTGAAAAGGAACTGACTCAGAATTTTTACACAGATGAGTTGTATTTCCAGGGCAATTTTTTTTTTTTTTTTTTTTGCATCTGCGGGTTTGGATGTACTTTTACCAGCATGTTGGATAGAAAAGCTAATGTTTTGAATTTGAATCCAAGATAGCAAAAGAAAATAGCTACAATTAGTTCAATAGCCAAAATTGTGATACAGCTAATAGCAATTCAAAGCCAAAATTTGACCTTGGGATTCGAACATAAGAGATTTTATACAGGATTGACAATAGTTAGTGTTTTTTTGTTTTTGTTTTTTAGTTAGTAGGACTTTTTTCTTAAGTTGCTTTTAATGGCTAGTATAAATATACATAATATATACTATTAAAAAAAAACAACATTGCCACTTGGGTCAATTTTGACTCATAGCAACCTTATAGGACAGAGTAGGACTGTCCCATAGGGTTTCCAAGGCTGTAATCTTTACAGAAACAGACTGCCACATCTTTCTCCCTCAGAGCAGCTGGTGTGTTTGAACTGCCGACCTTTCGGTTAGCAGCCGGGCGCTTAACCACACAACCGGAGCTCCTTAATATATGCTATATATTATATTAAATATTATCAAACTATATAATACATAGCACATTATCTATGTATTATATATCTTACATGTACATATGGAAACCCTGGTAGTATAATGGTTAAGTGCTACAGCTGCTAACCAAAAGGTTGGCAGTTCAAATCCACCAGGCGCTCCTTGGAAACTCTATAGGGCAGTTCTACTCTGTCCTATAAGGTCGCAATGAGTCAGAATCGACCCGACAGCAATGGGTTTGGTTTTGTTTTATATGTATATGTGTAAAAATTCAAAATATACAGGAGTATACAGCAAGAAAGCTAATTACCCTCCCATCTCTGTCTCCCACCCAGCCAGCCTTCATCACAGGCATTCCCTTTTAAAAGAAGATTTCCGAACCTTCCAGAGAAATTCTATGCATAGGTAAATATATATTTACATATGCAATCTTGAATGTTATTATGCAATTAACACTTTTTAACTGTGTTTTTTCACTTAATGTATGTGGAAAATGTCTCCATTTCAGTACTTCGTTTTGATATTGATGAACATTTGGTTTGTTTCAGACCCTTCGCTATTATAAACAATGTTGCAATGGATATTCTCATATATACATTCTTTTACAAATATGTGGATAAAATCATGTAATTAATTCTTAGATTTAGAAATTGCTGGGCTAGGGAACATACATGTTTTTAATTTTAATGGATCCTGCCAATTTGCTCCCTAATCTACAATTCCATCACCAATGTATGATAGTGCTCATTTTCCAACACCTTTGTCTACACTGTGTATTACCCAATTTTCTTTTCAATGCTTTCCCATGTTATAGGTAAAAAAAAAAAAAAAAAAAGACATTGGTGTAATTTAGATTTTTCACACATGATGTGAAGTAAAGCATTTTCTATAGGTGAACAACCAATAGTATTTCCTTTTCTGTGAATTGCACACTTTCTTTTTCCATGTTCCATTGGGATATTATCTTATTATTGATTCATAGGAACTCTATATATTTTCCGTGATATATGTGGAAATAATTGACTTTAATTACCAGTGCCAGTTCCTGAAGGAGACTTAAGACTATGAAATTTTCCAAAGCATCATGCTTCTCAACCCTGCCTTTTTTGAAATAAAAATTACAGACTACCTCAGGAAAGATCAGCTTCCTTCTTTCTGCTCCAGCATTAGAGATTTTTCCTACCCAGACAAGACCAAACTTATATATCAGTACGGTCTATACCATCTGCCCAAACTTAGCCAGTGGATTCAAAAGAATTTTTTTTTAGTGGTGTACCCCCATGACTTGTTTATATTCTAGCAGAAGTAAGTTGCTTATCTGCCATGCCTGGTGGAATTTATTAATGGAAAAACCCCACCATTCCCTGTAGACCAGAGGTTACAAATTGGCAACCCGAAGGCCAAATGCAGCCGACAGTCATGTTTTACTTGGCTGACATGATGTTTATAAAAAATATGAATTAGTTGCCCACATTAAAGACACTGGGCGATTTGACGGGAACATTTAGACTTCTGGCTTCTTTTTAAAAATCGGAAGATTTGGCAACACTGCATTTCCACATGATGACAACTGACTGGAGCTTGTTAGTACCTTTTATACATCATGTGCTTCCATGTTCTTGAGCCAAGACTGCTTCACTTATTTACGTCACATGCCCGGCTCCTGGAGGTGTTTGTCTTTGTCAGTCTGAACCTTTGCAAATACAGTTTTCCTTTCTCTTCCCCTCAGTCAGAAAAGGGAAAAAAAAAACCCTCCAACAGTCTTCTCTTACCCAGACTCCACTCTTCTCCACTGTTCCACCCAGCTATCCTGCTTTTCCTTCTTTGGAAAGCTCTTTCCTTGCATCCTATTCAGTACTTGTCCCTGAGCAAGCCAGTCTGTTTCCTAGGATGCCTTCCAAAAGAATTTGGAATGAAAAAATCTGCTCTGTCAGGGCATGAAAAAGAGCCATGGTAGCATGGTGGTTAAGCACTCAGCTGCTAACCAATAGGTCAGCGGTTAAAACCCACTGACCGGTCCGTGGGAGAAAGATGGGGCAGACTGCTTCAGTAAAGATTTACAGCCTTGGAAAGCCTTTGGGGGCAGCTCTACTGTGTTCCTACAGGGTGGCTATGAGTCCGAATCAAACTCAACGACAATGAGTTTGGTTTTGGTTCCCAGGGCATGAATTTGAAAACACAGTTAAACAGACTTTAACAAAGCTTTGAGAAAGATGAATAAAATCATATTTCAGAGACTTTCTTTGGGCACTAACAAATGCTTTAAGGTGACGAAGTTTTTTAGACTGGGGTATATTGATGCGGGATTGGTTTTCTCTTCTCCAGCCCTACAGCTTCTGTCTCGTGCAAGTCCTTATCAGCTTTCACAACTTTCACCTCAGCCTCATTACTTGTCTATCAGCTATCAGGTTCTATTCTTCAATTCTGTTTCCCACACAAGCCACCAGACGCAATTTTCTAAAGTGAAAATCTACTTATGTCAGCCATGACCCCTCTTAAAAATCTTCAGTCACTTCTTGTTGGTTAGAGGAAATGTCTCATTGTCCTAAAAGCTCATAAGGTATTTTACAATTGGGCCTTAGGACTTCATTTCCAGCCATAACTTGTGGCCTAGGTATATTAGGCTATTTGCTGTTCTCTGAGAACACCAAGAACATTATGTCCTCATGCTGATGCAAAAGATGCTCCCTTTAATTGAAATGCTATCTTCCTGCTGTTTTGCTTAGCTTGTTGTCGATCTTGTCGTTAGGTGCTGTTGAATTGGTTCTGGCTCACAACGACCATAGGTACAACAGAACAAAACGCTGTGTGACCCTGTGCTGTCCTCATAATTGTTGCTATGTTTGAGCCCTGTCATGGATTGAATCGTATCCCCCCTAAATACGTGTATCGATTTGGCTAGGCCATGATTCCAAGTATTGTGTGATTGTCCATCATTTTGTCATCTGATGTGATTTTTCTATGTGCTGTAAATCCTGTCTCTATGATGTTGATGAGACGGAATTAGTGGCAGTTATGTTAGCGAGGCAGTACTCAATCTACAAGATTGGATTGTGTCTTGAGCCAATCTCTTTAGAGATATAAAAGAGAGAAGCAAGCAGAGAGACATGGGGACTTCATACTACCAAAAAACCAGCACCGGGAGCAGAGCACATCCTTTAGACCCAGGGTTCCTGTGCGGAGAAGCTCCTAGTCCAGGGGAAAATTGATGACAAAGTCCTTTCTCCAGAGCTGACAGAGAAAGCCTTCCCCTGGAGCTGATGCCCTGAATTTGGATTGCTAGCCTACTAGGCTGTGAAAGAATAAACTTCTGTTTGTTAAAGCCACCCACTTGTGGTATTTCTGTTACAGCAGCACTAGATGACTAAGACAGAATTTGGTGCCCAGAGTGGGGTGCTGCTCTAACAGATACCTAAATAATGGAAGCAATTTTGAAACTGTGAATGGATAGAGAACTCAGAAGGAAGTGAGGAGAACTGATAACACCAGACAAGGTGGAGATGGTGAGAACCAGCAGCAGCAGAACCAGGAGACCAGCACCAGACAGCACTGGAGCCAACCCATGGAGAGAGAGAACTGACTACCTTTGCATAGAAGGCTTTCTGACAGAGTGGGGTGCCTCTGGGCACTTACTGGTAGAGCTACAGAGCTTTGGAGGAATTACCCCAGCAGGGAAGATGCGGGTGGTGAAGCCCAAGGGTCCGAGAGGCGAAGAAACCAGGAAGCAGAAACTGAAGAGACAAGGAACACAGGAAACTAAGCTGCCTCAGTCTCAAAAGGTATGGCCAGGACCTCTGGGGTTTCAAAGGGTGGAGCCATGGCCTCTGGTGTTTCTAAGGGCAGAGTCACCGCTCAGATGGACTAAGAGAATGGTGTGCCTAAGCTGAGGGAAAAGAGTTGCTGTTACAGTGGGCCTGGAAGGCAGAGCTGAAGCCCAGAGCCAAGGGGCCTCCATTCAGAATCTGGAGAGTATGACTGGTACTTAGAGTCTGGAGGGCAGTGTCATTGAGTCTCAGAGAATACAGAATTATTTTCAAGCCTTGAAGGCCAATGTATTCTGCTGACTTGCTTGGTGCCTGTTATCCCTTCTTTTCCCCCAGTTTGTTCCATTTGTAATGAAAATGTCTAGTTCTACCATTGTACTTTGGAAGCAGATAACTTGTGTTCTAGATTTCACACAGATGAAGAGGAATTTTTGGATTTTGGACTTGGAGTTGACTTAAGACTTTTGCTATGATACAACGGGATGAATATGCTTTACAGGGGCAAGGGCATGAATTTTGGGGGGCCAAAGGGTAGAATAACATGGGTTCAATTGTATCCCCCCAAAATATGTGTATTAATTTGTCTAGGCCATGATTCCCAGTATTGTGTGACTGTCCACCATTTTGTCCTCTGATATGATTTTCCTATGTGTTGTAAATCTTGTCTCTATGATGTAGGGCAGGCAGCAGTTATGTTAATGAGGCAGGGCTCAATCTAGAAGATTGGTTTGTGTCTTAAGCCAATCTCCTTTGAGAAGCGAGCAGAGAGACAGGGGGACCTCATACCACCAAGAAAGCAGGGCTGGGAGCAGAGAGCTTCCTTTGGACCTGGGGTTCCTACATGGAGAAGCTCCTAGTCCACAGGAAGATTGATGACAAGGAACTTCCTCCAGAGGCAACAGAGAAAGCCTTCCCCTGGAGCTGACACCCCGAGTTTGGAGTTCTAGCCTCCTAGACTGTGAGAGAATAAGCCCACTGTTGCAGCCACTGTGTCAATCCATGTTGCCGAGCATCTTCCTCTTTTTTGTTCACCTTCTACTTTATCAAGCATGATGTTCTTCTCCAGGGTCTGGTCGCTTCTGATAATGTGTCCAAAGTATGTAAGACAAAGTCTCACCATACTTGCTTCTTAGGAGCATTCTGGCTGTACTTGTTCTGAAATAAATTTGTTCATTCTACTGTCAGTCCATGGTATATTCAATACTCTTCACTAACATCATAATTCAAATGCATCAATTCTTTGGTATTCATTATTCATTGCCTAGCTTTTGCATGTATATGAGGTGATTGAAAACACCATGGCTTGGGTCAGGCACAGTTTAGTCCTTAGAGTGATATCTTTGCTTTTTAACATTTTAAAGAGGTCTTTCACAGCACATTTGCCCAATGCAATGCATTTTTGATTTCTTGACTGCTGCTTCCATGGGCATAGATTGTGGATCCAAGTAAAATGAAATCCTGGACAACTTCAATCTTTTCTCCATTTATCATGACATTGTTTATTGGTCCTGTGGTGAAGATTTTTGTTTTCTTTATGTTGAGGTGTAATCTATACTGAAGGCTGTAGTCTTTGATCTTCATCAGTAAGTGCTTCAGGTCCTCTTCCTTTTCACAAGCGAGGTCGTGTCATATTCATATCACAGGCTATTAATGAGTCTTCCACCTATCTGGATGCTGTGCTCTTCTTCATACAGTGCAGCTTCTCATATTATTTGCTCAGCATACAGATTGAACAAGTGTGGTGAAAGTTTACAATGTTAACACACACCTTTCTTGACTTTAACCCACACAATATTCCCTTGTTCTATTCAAACGACTGTCTCTTGGTCTGTGTACAAGTCCAGCATGAGCACAATTAAGTGCTCTGGAATTCCCATTCTTCACAATGTTATCCATAATTTGTTATGATCCACACAGTCAAATGTCTTTTCATAGTCAATAAAACAGGTGAACATCTTTCTGGTATTCTCTGCTTTCAGCCATGATCCATCTGCCATAGCAAGATATCTCTTGTTATATCTCCTTTTCTGAATCCAGCTTGATTTTCTGGCAGTTCCCTGTTGATGTACTGCTGCACTTTTGAATGATCTTCAGTGAAATTTTACATTTGTAATATTAATAATATTGTTTGATTGTTCTGCAGTCAGTTGGATCACCTTTCTTTGGAATCGGCACAAATATGGATCTCTTCCACTCGTTTGGCCAGGTAGCTGTCTTCCAAATTTCTTGGCATAGACGAGTGAGCACTTCCACTGCTGCATCTGTTTGTTGAAACATCTCAATTGATATTCCATCAAGTCCTGGAGCCTTGTTTTTTGCCAGTGCTTCAATGTAGCTTGGACTTCCTCCGTCAATACCATCGGTTCTTGATCATATGCTACCTCCTGAAATGGTTGAATGTTGACTAGTTCTTTTTGGTACAGTGACTCTGTGTATTCCATCAATCTTCTTTTGATGCGACCTGTGTCGTTTAGTATGTTCCCTATAAGATCCTTCAATATTGCAACTTGAGGCTTGAATTTTTTCTTTAGTTCTTTCAGGTTGAGAAATGCCAAGCGTTTTTGTTTTTAACTCCAGGTCTTTGTATATTACTTTATAGTATTTTACTTTGTCTTCTTGAGTCATCCTTTGAAACTTCTGTTCAGCTCTTTTACTTCATCATTTCTTCTTTTTGCTTTAGCTACTCTATGTTCAAGAGGAAGTTTTAGAGTCTCTCGTGACATCCATTTTGGCCTTTTCTTTCTTTCCTGTCTTTAATGACGTCTTGCTTTCTTCATGTATGATGTCTTTGATGTCATTCCACAACTAGCCTGCTCTTTGGTCATTAGTATTTAATGTGTCAAATCTATTCTTAAGATAGTCTTTAAATTCAGGTGGTATATACTCATGGTCGTCCTTTGGCTTTTGTGGAGTTGTTCTAATTTTCTTCAGTTTCAACTTGAACTTACATTTGAGCAATTAATGGTCTGTTCTGCAGTCGGCCTCTGGCCTGGTTCTGACTGATGATATTGAGTTTTTCCACCATCTCTTCCCACAGATGTAGTTGATTTGATTCTTGTGTTTTTCATCTGGCAAGGTTCAAGTGTAGGGTTGCTATTTATGTTGTTGAAAAGAGGCATTTGCAATGAAGAAGTCATTGGTCTTGCAAACTTCTATCAAGCCATCTCTGCCCTCATTTCTGTCACCAAGGCCATATTTTCCAACTACCATTCCTTCTTGTTTCCAACTTTTGCATTCCAATCACCTGTAATTATCAATGCATCTTGACTGCATGTTTGATCAATTTCAGACTTCAGAAGGTAGTAAAAATCTTCAATTTCTTCATCTCCAGCCTTAGTGTTTGGTACTTAAATTTGAATAATAGTCATATTAACTGGTCTTCTTTGTAGACATATGGGTAATAGCCTATCATTGACAGCATTGTTCTTCAGGATACATCTTGAAATGTTCTTTTTGATGATGAAGGCAACACCATTCCTCTTCAATTTCTTATTTCCAGTATAGTAGATCAAATGATTGTCTAATTCAAAATGGCCAGTACAGTCCTTTCCAGCTCACTAATACCTAAGATATCGATGTCTATGCATTCCATTTCATTTTTGATGACTTTCAATTTTCCTAGATTCATACTTCGTATATTTCATGGCCTTATTATTAGTGGATGTTTGCAGCTATTTCTTCTCATTTCAAGTTGTGCCACATCAGCACATGAAGGTCCAGAAAGCTTGACTCCATCCATGTAATTAAGGTCAACTCTAATTTGAGGAGGCAGCTCTTCCCCAATCATATTTGGAGTGTCTTCCAACCTGAAGGGCTCATCTTCCAGTACCATATCAGACAACATTCTGCTGCTATTCATAAGATTTTCATTGGTTAATTTTTTCATAAGTATACTGTCATGTCCTTCTTCCTCGTCTGTCTTAGTCTGGAAGCTCAGCTAAAGCCTGTCTACCACAGGTGACCCAGTTGGTATTTGAAATACTGATGGTATAGCTTCCAATATCACAGCAACATGCAAGCCACCACAGTACCACAGACTGACAGAAGCTCTTTTGTAATTGGGCCTTAAGTCTTCATTTCCAGCTATACCCTGTGGCCTAGGTATATCAGGCTATTTGCTATTTGCTATATTTGCTATTCCCTGAGCACCACCAATGCTGATGCAAAAGATGCTCCCTTTAATTGAAAAGCTGTATTCCTGCTGTTTTGCCTGGCATACTCATACTCATCTTTCAAAATCCGAGGCAGTGCCCATCAACACATGAATGGATAAACAAAATGTGGTACGTATATACATACGATAGAATGCTACTTAGCCTGTAGGAGAAATGAAGCCTTGATACATGCTACGATGTGGATGAAGCTGGAAGACATTACACTGAGTGAAATAAGTCAATCACAAAAGGACCCATATTGTATAACCTCACTTATATAAAAAGACAAGAAAAGGCAAATGCATAGAGACCAAAGTTTATTAGTGGTTACTAAGGGTGGGAGGGAGGGAGAAGGGGGGTGGTTATTGCTTATGCAGTACTGAGTTTTGGTTTACGGTAATAGAAAAATTGAATTGATTAAGGGTGGGGTTGCACAGCTGATTATTATAAGTGCTGTCAATAAGTTGTACACCTGTAAAAAGTTGAGTTAGCAAAAGTTCATGATAGATGTATTTACAACAACCAAAAAAAAGAGTAGCTGCTGAGGCTGTTTATGTACAACCAAACATCTCATGGGATGTGGTTCCTTGGTTTGGAGGTTTAAGGTCATGGTTTCATGGGACAAACCAGTTCATTGTCCTGATAATGTGTTTAGTGCTTCTGTTCTACCTCCTAGTTTGATGGACAGTGTGTGGGGTCTTAAAAGCATGCATGTGGTCATCCAAGGCAAGACAGTTGGTCTCTATTTGCCTGGAGCAACAGAGGAAGAAGGAGAGTCAGGAATAGGAAGAGGAAATGGAATGTGTGGCTAATTGCCTCCATGAACAGTTGCCTCTTTTGCCAGGAGACTAGAAGAACCTAGGATTTCAGAGGGAAGAAAGGAAAGGAATTCAATTATATTAAAGTTACACATGATGGTAAGATGCATCTCAATGTTAAAATGGGAAGAAAAGACATGGCATAACTGTCTAATTGATAGGCTGTCAAGAATGCGAAAGAAATTCAGACCGGCCAGGGGAATCTATTATATTTCACTATATAAAATTTTGAGTATCTAGACATTTTAACCTGCATAAGTGACAGCTTCATATGGTTCAACCTACCATTTTGGAAGCAAGACCACTAACACTACAACTGTGTCTCTTCCCTGGGCTTCTGTCTCTTCTATTGTCCTGAACTCTCTCTACTTTCGGTTGCTTCCACTCAGTTTCTTTCTGAACTGCATAATAATAAGAGTGTGTGCTCTCAGGAGGCTGGAAGACTTGAGGGTGGTGCACAGGCAGCTGTTTGAAAGTATTAGTAATTTTAATGCCAGACATCCTTAAGAAGGGAATACAATAGGGATGGGGGAAAAAAAAAAAACAGGTGCCATTTTATCGAATGCTTACAATGTTCCTGTGCTAAGTGTTTATCACATTTTCATACATCTCGGTGGTCACTGGCTAGCCCATTGGTCAGCATCCGTATCAGTCCGCCATATACCCAGAACAGGATGGCACCCAAGACTCTGTACAGGTAAACAACAAGAAGACATTAGCTACCCTGAGAAACCTGCCCACAAGGTCCAGTGGTTTGTGGCTGTTTTGTTTTTAATCAACAACTTTCCCTGCGGCAGTCCCCTGATTGATTCCAGAATCTGTACATTTTGCACTATCTCCCTCAACCCCCAAGAGCAGATTCTTTACCCCCAGGAGGGCTGCCAGATAAAATACATTATGCTCCATTAAATTATTTGAACTTCAGGTAAACAATGAATAATTTTTTATTGTAAGTATGTTACACATAGTGCAAAAAATTCAAATTAGCAGGGCATCCTGTAGTTTTACTTGCTAAACCCTAACTCCGAAGACTTCTCGAAGGAAGGAAACAGAGATGAGTTGGTCCTTATAATAATAACACTAAGAAAGCACCTTGTAGGGAACCTCGGAAATGCCTGGGGTACACATGGGGGACAAGGCAGGGAGTTGGTGGGGAGCTAAGTGGCTGTGACGTGGCAGGTGGGGGTTCAGAATCACTGTGTCTTATTTTCACTGGTATGATCTGTGGCAAATTAGTTTTGATGGTATCTGAAGCTTATGATTCTATAAACTCTACCCCTCAGAATAAAATTGTGTCTGCTTTAGAGACAGAAGAACAACCATAAAACACCTCAGAACAAACATGGCAATAAATAAATGAATAAACAGTCCAAGGATTTCAGTTTCTTGAGTGGTTAGTTTTGGTCCTTTCTCCCGCTTTGAGATTGCCAGGAGATCATTGATTTTATTACGTATGGAAACTTTCTGCATGGTCTTTGAGGACAAGGGGGAGAAAGGAGAGAACATTTTTCAGGCACTTTGGCTTGACTATTCTATAGACAGATTTTTCACTCTTATCTAACAGGAGTCCAGTCAGGAAATTGAAAGGAAAATGCAGGATTCCTAGTTCTCCATAAAATCCCCTCAAGTCTTAACTACAAAGTGTGGCGATGTATACCAGAGGTAGGCAAGGAAAGCTCAGATGGTACCAAAGAAATGTGGTCTGAAACTGTGAAAAGAGAATCGTTTTACCACCTATACCACAAATTCCTTTGTTGGTTAGTTATGAGTGGTGTTTTTTTTTTTTTTTTTTAATAGAACTAGAACTGTAATTTCATTCTGAGATAGTAATTTATCCTTAGCCAGAGTGAGAATTAGATAAATTACTCCCCTCACTCAAATTATTAGTGACTGACACTCTGCCAAAGACTTTTGAAACTTTGAGGATAGTAAACTGGAAAAAGTCACTTAAATGCTGGAGGCTTTTCTCCACCTTGTATAAAGATTTCAATACTCCTTTAGGGTAGAGGAGTCCCTGGGTAATGTGCTCGGCTGCTAACTGAGAGGTTAGAAGTTTGAATCCACCTACAAGCACCTCAGAAGAAAGGCCTCGTGATCTACTTCTGAAAAATCAGCCATTGAAAATCCTAGGGAGCACAGTTCTACTGTGACACACATGTGGTCACCATGAGTTGGAATAGACTCGATGGCGGCAACTGGTTGGCTCTCGGGATAGGATCTGTCTTTATTAGAACCACCTGAATTTTTTAATCATAAGTATGTTATATATATTGCAAAAAATTCAAGGGTAACTTTTATTACACAAATGTAAAGCAAGTACCCACTCATTACTTCTTGTTGAGAAGTGTAACGTTACCATTACCCTGAATGCCTTTTAGACTGGAAGCTCATTGTTCTGTTTGGAAATATAAATTATTGTGTTTGCTCAAGTCAGAGCTGCTTCTCTGTGTAATTTTTCTGTTTCTGAGGATGGGTTACAGGAGCTGGGGATCTGGGGACAGAAAGCAAAAGAAAAGCAGGAGACCTGAGTCTCATGCTAAAAGAACTGGACAGAGTTTGGGGCAGCTCAGCTTGGACTAGGCCATATGTGTCACTGTTATTTAAGATTGACTTATATAGAATGTACTGATATTGGACTCATATGTAATGGTGTAATTGTCCTGTTGAGGGTTATAGGGTAAAGCCACCCCCAGCTAGCTAGCAGGGGTTGGGATTTCTCCTTAAGGAAGGAGAAATTCCTACTCTCAATCATCCCAAGAAAGGCTAATTATGTCAGTTAGATCAGGTTAAAGCCCAAATAACAGTGGCTTAAGCATGTAAGAATTTATTTCTTTTTTCTAAAGGAAAGGCTAGAAGTAGAGAATCAAAGCTGTTACGACAGCTCCTTAGTCTCAAAAGGTTTCTTTCTCTCTTTCTACTTACTGAGCCTTAATGAATGGTTTCCATTCTCAGGGTCACAGAATGGCTGCTAGAGCTCCAGCCATCATATTCACATCTCAGCCTGGAAAGGGGAAAAACAGAAGAAAAAAATAGTGCGTGTGAGTGTATATGTTTTGAAGTGAGGCTTACCAGCTAATTCTCCCTTTAAATAGCTTTTTCAAAGTCCTCAAACATATTCACTTCTTGGCCTTTTGAGCTATGATCAAATGTAAAGTCCCCAAACACTTTCACAAAAAACAACTGCCTGAGAATTTGAGAAATAAAGTCTTTCACCTGGGTATCTTGACACCTGTATGGAAAATGCTAAAACCTCCACTTTTCACTTCTCTTCCACCTCTCTTCTAACACCAGCTACACATGCAAGCACTTCGTCCTCTGACCCAAACCACCCAGAAAGAGATCAGATCTCATAAGCTAAAGGGCACAGACCTCCAGAATGCCAAGTTGGCCCAGAATTCAGATGCCAGCTGTAATCTTGGGAGCTCCCAGGGCTCCCCTCAATTCTGACCTTCTGGCTACAAATTTGGGGTTTTCCCATTACCCCCTCAGGATACTAGCCATAAGATTGAGGGTCTCCAGCCCGCCTCATTTCTGATCTGCTCACTCCCACTACTACCTTGAGTTCAATAATTTGCTGGAATGACTCACAGAAGTCACAGAAAGTGGTATACTTATGATTACAGCTTTATTGTAAAGGCTACAGATCAGAATCGGCACAAACAAGAGATGTGTAGAGTGAGGTCTGAGAGCGTTCCCAACAAATCTCCCATGTCCCAAAAAAGGGATGTGCTACCCTCCCACATTCATTTATATCTTTCACCAACCAGGAAGTCCAGGAAGTGTCTGTCCAGAAACTTTTTGGGGGGCTCATTGCATAAGTCTGATTGATTGAATCATGGCCCCAACCCCCAAGGATGACTGATATCATGAGGTGCTCTTTCAGGCTTGGCTAGCCCCCATCTGAGTCACCTGATTAACATAAACCCTCATGTGTGGTTTGGAGATTTCATCAAAGACACTTCAATCGTTGGGGAAATTTCAAGGTTTTACAGGTTATCTCTCAGGAACCAAGGTCAAAGACCAAGTTCTTTGGGTAAAGTTAATTTTACAGGCCCCCAAATCAAAACCAAACCAGGTGCCATCAAGTTGATTCTGACCCATGGTGATCCAATGTTTGCAGAGTAGAACTGCTCTATAGGATTTTCATGGCTGTGATTTCAGAATCACATTGCCAGGCCTGCCTTCTGAGGTAGGTCTGTGTGGGTTTACACTGCCAACTTTTCAGTTAGTGGCCATATATTTCTCCATCGACATGATAGAGAACCCCAATATCATCAGTCAGAACAAGGCCAGGGGCTAATTGATTTTGCTAGTATGCAAGTTTAAGTTGAAGGGGAAGAAAATTAAAACAAGTCCACGAGAGCCAAAGTACAAACTTGAGTATATCCCACCTGAATTTAGAGACCATCTCAAGGATAGATTTGATGCATTAAACACTAATGACCAAAGACCAGACAAGTTGTGGAATGACATTAAGACATCATACATGAAGAAAGCAAGAGGTCATTAAAAAGACAGGGAAGAAAGAAAAGGCCAAAATGGATGTCAGAAGAGACTCTGAAAGTTGCATTTGAACATCTGAAAGTACTGAAAGCTAATGGAAGAAATGATGAAGTAAAAGAGCTGAACAAAGGGCAACTCAAGAAGATAAAGTATTATAATAAAATGTACAAAGACCTGGAGTTAGAAAACCAAAAGGAAAGAATGCACTCAGCATTTCTCAAGCTGAAAAAAACTGAAGAAAAAATTCAAGCCTTGAGTTGCAGTACTGAAGGATTCTATGGGTAAAATATTGAAAGACGCAGGAAGTATCAGAATAAAATAGGAGGAATACACAGGCCCACTGTACTAAAAAGAATTGGTTATGTTCAACCATTTCAGGAGGTAGCATACCATCAGGAATGGATGGCACTGAAGGAAGAAGTCCAAGCTGTACTAAAGGCATTGGCGAAAAACAAGGCTCCAGGAATTGACGGAATACCAATTGAGACATTTCAACAAATGGATGCAGTGTTGGAAGCACTCACTCATCTATGCCAAGATATTTGGAAGACAGCTACCTGGCCAGCCAACCAGAAGAGAACCATATTTACGCCCATTCCAAAGACAGGTGATTCAACAGAATGTGGAAATTATTGAACATTATCATTTATATCCAGAACCAAGCAATACCCTCTGTTGTCGAGTTGATTCCACTCATAACAACAGTATAGGACAGAGTACAACTGAGGTTTGCAAAGCTGTAAATGTTTGCAGAAGCAGACTGCCACATCTTTCTCCCACAGAGCAGCTGGTGGGTTAGAACTACTGACCTTTTGGTTAACAGGCAAACTCTTTATCCACTGTGCCACCAGCGCTCATTGGGGTAAAACTAAAAAAAACCCCAAACCAAACCCACTGCCATCAATTCTGACTCATAGTGGAAATTGTATTATGGGATTCACAAAGCCACAGGTATTTCAAATATCATTAATATCACACACAAGTAAAATTTTGCTGAAGATAATTCAAAAATGGCTGCAGCAGTACATAGACAGGGCACTGCCAGAAATTCAAGGTGGATTCTGAAGAGCACGTGGAAGGAGAGATATCAATGCTGATGTCATATGGATCTTGGCTGAAAGCAGAGAATACCAGAAAAATGCTTATTTGTGTTTTATTGACTATTCAAAGGCATTCAACTGTGTGAACCATAACGAATTATGGATAACATTGCAAAGAAAGGGAATTCCAGAATACTTGTGCTCATGAGGAGCCTGTACATTGACCAACAAGCAGTCACTTGAAGAAAACAAGGGGACACAGTGTGTTTAAAATCAGAGATGGTGTGTATCAGAGTTGTATACTTTCACCATACCTATTCAATCTGTATGCTGAGCAAATAATACGAGAAACTGGACTATACGAAGAAGAATGTGGCATCAGGGTTTGAGGAAGACTCGTTAACAACCTGCAAGATGCAGATGACACAACCTTGCTTGCTGAAAGTGAAGAGGACTTGAAGCACTTACTGATAAAGATCAAAGACTATAGCCTTCAATATGGATTACACCTCAACATAAAGAAAACAAAAATCCTCACTACTGGACCAATAAGCAACATCAGGATAAATGGAGGAAATATTGAAGTTGTCAAGGATTTCATTTTACTTGGATCCACGATCGATGCCGATGGAAACAGCAGAAATTCATAGAAGCAGCAGTCAAGAGATAAAACGACATATTGCATTGGGCAAATCTGCTGCAGAAGACCTCTTTAAAGTGTTAGAAAGCAAAGATGTCATCTTGAGGCCTAAGGTGTGCCTGACCCAAGCCATGATATTTTCAATTGCCTCATATGTATGCAAAAGCAGGACAATGAATAAGGAAGATAAAAGAATTGGTGCATTCAAATTATGGCGTTGGCAAAGAATATTGAACATACCAGGGACTGCCAGAAGAACAAACAAATCTGTTTTGGAAGAAGTACAGCCAGAATGCTTATTAGAAATGAGGATGGTGAGACTTCATCTTACATACTTTGGGCATGTTACTAGGAGGGACCAATCCCTGGGTAAGGACATAGTGCTAGGAAAAGTAGAGGGTCAATGAAAAAGAGCAAGATCCTCAACGAGATGGATCGACACAGTGACTGCAACAGTGGGCTAAAACATAGCAACGATTTTGAGGATGACCGGGCAGTGTTTCGTTCTGTTGTGAACAGGGTTACTATGAATCAGAACTGAGTTGACAGCCCCTAACAAAAGTAGTATTAAGAAAGCAGAGGAGCATATGATCCCGCAATCTCACTACTAGGAATACATCCTAGAGAAATAAGAACCAACACATGAATAGACATATGCACACTCATGTTCGCTGCACCATTATTCACAATAGCAAAAAGATGGAAACAACGTAAGTGTCCATCAATAGACGAATGGATAAACAAATTATGGTTCATACACAAATGACAAAGGATAATGATGAATCCATGAAATGTCTCACAACATGGGTGAATCTGGAGGGCATTATGTTGAGTGAAATAAATCAATCACAAACGGACAAATATTGTATAAGTCCACTATTATAAAAACCCAAGAAAAGGTTTACACCAGAAAAAACCATCTTTGATGGTTACAAGGGAGGGGAGGGGTTGGGAGAGAAATCACTAATTAAATAGCAGATAAGTGTTAACTTTGGTGAAGGGAAAGACAACACACAATGTAGGGGAAGTCAATACAACTTGACCATGGCAAAGACATAGAAGCTTCCCAGACACATCCAAACACCTTGAGGGAGTAAGTTGCTGGAGCTGTGGACTAGGGACCATGGTCTTGGGAATATCTAGGTCAATTGGCATAACAAACTTCACAAAGAAAATGTTCTACATCCTACTTTAGTGAGTAGCGTCTGGGGTCTTAAAAGCTTTTGAGTAGCCATCTAAGATACATCTATAGTTCCCATCGGGTCCAGAGCAAAGGAGAGTAAAGAAAACCAAAAACCCAAGGAAAATATCAGTGCAAAGGAAAAATGGACCATATTAACTACATCCTCCAGCAGCCTGAGCCCAGATGAACTAGATGGTGACCAGCTACCACCATCGACTGCTCTGACAGGAGTCACAATAGAGGGTCCCAGGCACAGTGTGAGAAAAATGTAGAACAAAATTCAAATTCTGAAAAAAAAAAAAGAAGAAGAAGATGACCAGACTTACTGGTCTGACAGAGACTGGAGGAATCCTGGAGACTATGGCCACTGGACACCCTGGTAACTCAGAACTGAAGCCACTCCTGAAGTCCACTTTTCAGCCAAAGATTAGACAGGACTATAAAACAAATGTCACATTGCACTGGGCAAACCTGCTGCAAAAGATCTCTTTAAAGTGTTAAAAAGTGAAGATGTCACTTTAAGGACTAAGGTGTGCCTGACCCAAGCTATGATGTTTTCAATTGCCCCATATGCATGTGAAAGCTGGACAATAAATAAGACCGAAAAAGAATTATGGTGTTGACTTGCTGCATTCGAATTATGGTGTTGGCGAAGAATTATGAATATACCATGGACTGCCAGAAGAACAAACAAATCTGTCTTGGAAGAAGTACAGCCAGAATGCTCATTAGAAGTGAGGATGGTGAGACTTCCTCTCACATACTTTGGACATGTTGTCAGGAGGGACCAGTTCCTGGAGAAGCACATCATGCTTAGTAAAGTAGTGGGTCAGTGAAAAAGAGGAAGACCCTCAATGAGATGGATTGACATAGTGGGTGCAACAATGGGCTCAAGCATAACAATCGTGAGGATGGCGCAGAACCAGGCAGTGTTTCATTCTGTTGTACATAAGGTTGCTATAAGTCAGAATCAACTTGACAGGCACCAAACAACAACAGCATAAAACAAACAATAACACATGTGAGGAGTGTGCTTCTTAGTTCAATCAAGTATATGCGACCAAATGGGGAACACCTGCCCAAAAGCAAAGATGAGAAGGTAGGAAGGGACAGGAAAACTGGACTAATGGACACAGGGAAGCCTGGGGTGGAAACTGAAAGGGGAGAGTGCTGACACAATGAGAGGATTGGAACCAATGTCACAAAATAATTTGTGTACAAATTTTTGAATGAGAAACTAACTTGCACCATAAACTTTCACCTAAACCTAAAACCCACTGCCATCCAACTCATAAGGACCCCATGTGATTTCCAAGGCTATAAATCTAAATGGAAGCAGACTACCACATTTCAAAGGCTTAGGGAAATTGGCATGCTGTTGTTTTTGTTGTTAGGCACCGTCAAGTTTGTTCCAACTCATACCGGCTCCAGGTACCATAGAACAAAACACTGCCTGGTCCTGTGCCATGCTCACAATTGTTATTATGCTTGAGCCCATTGTTGCAGCCACTGTGTCAATCCATCTCGTTGAGGGTTTTTCTCTTTTCCACTGACCCTGTACTATACCAAGCATGATGTCCTTCTCCAGGAACTGATCTCTTCTGACAACATGTCCAAAGTATGTAAGACGCATGCTAGAGTGAATTTATCAGGTTAGACCCACAGACCCACACAGAAGACACACCTTTTACCACAATGGTGAGGAACAAATTTGTGAAGGGAGCTCCAGCATCCTTGAAGACTGCTGTGATTGCTATTCCATGTAAATCAGACTTGACAGTGGGAACTGCCCTAACTGAATTAAGACACCTGACTACAATAGGGCTGGTTGGGCCCTGTGGTGGTAGGGGCCAAGTGCTGCACTCAACAGACAAAGATAAGGTGGGAGTGGTTATAGTAATGGGCAGTGGAGTCAAAGCAGTAATCAGAAGATTATGACTCATATGGACTTATGGCGTTGGCTACTTAGTCATGGTGTCCTTAGGAGTGAAATAGATAGGAAATCTACCAAATATTTACTTGATCTGTACAAATGGATGAATTCTAGGTCAGGTGAATAGCAGTCTAACTCAAATCACCAGAGTAGAGAGTCACAGTCCCTCAATCAATTCCCAGACTTGAGCAAGTTTAAAGACCCACAACCCCTGGAATGAAGGGGAGGCCAGGTTGCCTTGAGAAAGGACTCCAATACACTGCCCAAAATTTATACTGTTAATCTCACTCCCAGCCTTCCCTAAAGGGATCTACGCCCTTTTACAAGAGTGACTGTTCATTGGGGAAAAGGAAACAATCAGACTTTTTGGTGATTACTGGATACTGGCTCTGAACTGATACTAATTCACTATGGCCCACCAATCAGAGTGGGGGCATGTGGAGATCAGGTTATTAATGGAGTCTTGGCTTATGTCCATCTCACAGTAGGTCCAGTGGGTCCCTGATCTTATCCTATAGTGATTTCCCTAGTTCCAGAATGCATAATTGCAATAGATATACTCAGCAACTGGCAGAACCCCCACACTGGACTCCTGATGAATGGAGTAAGGGCTACTATGGTAGGAAAAGCCAAGTGGAAGCCTTTAGCACTGCCCACACCTAGGAAAATAGTAAACCAAAAGCAATACCACATCCCTGGAGGGATTGCAGAAATTACTGCCACCACCAAGGACTTGAAGGATGCAGGGGAGGTGATTGCCATCACATCCCCATTCAACTCATCTATTTGGACTGTGCAAAAAGCAGATGGATCTTGGAAGATGACAGTAGATTGTTGAAAACTTAACTAGGTGGTAACTCCAATTGTGGCTACTGTTCCAGGTGTAGTTGCATTGCTTGAGCAAATTAATATATCTCCTGGTAATTGGTATGCAGGTATTGATCTGGCTAATGTCTTTTTCCCACACCTGTTTTGAAGGGCCATCAGAATCAGTTTGCCTTCAGCTGGCAAGGCCAGCAATACATCTTCAGTTGTCTACCTCAGAGCTACATCAACTCTCCAGCCCTATGTCATAATTTAATCCTCAAAGAACTTGATTGCCTTTCCCTTTCAGAAGACATCACACTGGTCCATCACATTATGACATTATGCTGATTGGACCTATTAAGGAAGAAGTGTCAGTGACTTTGCCCTTATTGGTAAAACATTTGCATGCTAGAGGGTAGGAAATTAATTCCACAAAAATTTAGGCATCTCCCACCTCAGTGAAATTTCTAGGGGTCTAGTGCTGTGGGGCATGTTGAGATAGTCCTTCTAAAGTGAAGAATAAGTTATTGCATCTGGCTGCTCCCACAACTATAATGGAGGCACAATGCCTAGCGGGCCTCTTTGGATTTTGGAGGCAACATATTCCTCATTTAGGTTTGCTAGTTTTGAGTGGGGCCCAGAACAAGAGAAGGCTCTGCAGTAGTTTCAAGCTGCTGTGCAAGCAGCTGTGCCAGCTGTGCCATATGATCCAGCTGATCCAATGGTGCTTGAAGTGTCAGTGGCAGATAGAGATGCTGTTTGGAGTCTTTGGCAGGCCCCTATTGGTAAATCACAGTGCAGACCCTTAGGATTTTGGAGCAAAGCCCTGCCATCCTCTGCAGATAACTACTTTCCTATTGAGAAACAGCTTTTGGCTTGTTATTGGGTCTTAGTAGAGACTGAAAACTTAAGTCACCATGTGACCTGAGCTGCAGAGCATGAACTGGGTGTTGTCTGACTCACAGAGTCATAAAGTTGGACATGCACAGCAGCACTCCATCATTAAATGGAAGTGGTATATACCAGATCAGGCCTGAGCAGGACCCGAAGGCACAAGTTGCTTGAGGAAGTGGCCATGGTCTCCACTCCTGTCACATTACCTTCCATCTCCCAGTCTGCACCTATGGCCTCATGGGGAGTTCCTTACGATCAGCTGACTGAAGAAGAGAAAACTCGTGCTTGGTTTACGGATGGTTCTGCGTGATATGCAGGCACCATTTGAAAGTGAATGGCGGCACTACTACAACTCCTCTCTGGGGCCTCTCTGAAGGATGATGGTGAAGGGAAATCCTCCAATGGGTAGAATTTTGAGCAGTGCACCTGGTTGTTCACTTTGCATGGAAGGAGAAATGGCCAGATGTGCAATTGTATACTGATTCACAGGCTGTGGCCAATGGTTTGGCTGGATGGAGAGGGACTTGGAAAGAACATGACTGGAAAATTGGAGACAAAGATTTATGGGGGAGAGGTATGTGGATAGACCTCTCTGAATGGGCCAAAGAAATGAAAATATTTGTGTCTCATATGATTGCTTACCAAAAGGTGACCTCAGCAGAGGATGATTTTAATACTCAAGTGGATAGGAACACACGTTCTGTGGAAACCAGTCATCCTCTTTCCCCAGCTACTTCTGTCATTGCTCAGTGGGCTCATGAACAAAGTGGCCATGGTGGCAGGAATGGAGGTTATGCATGGGCCTAGGAACAAGGCCTTCCACTCACCAAGGCTGATTTGGCTACAGCCACTGCTGAGTGCCCAATCTGCCTGCAGCAGAAACCAACAATGGGTGCCCGATATGGCACCATCCCTTGAGGTGCTTACCCAGCAACCTGGTGGCAAGTTGACTACATTGGACCACTTCCATCATGGAAAGGGCAGTGTTTTGTCCTTACCAGAATAGAAACTTAATCTAGATAAGGATTTGCCTTCCCTGCACGCAATGCTTCTGCCAAAACTACCATCCGTGGACTTACATAATGCCTTATCCACCGTCATGGTATCCCACACAGGATTGCCTTAGATCAAGGGACTCACTTCACAACAAATGATGTGCTGCAGTGGGCCCTTGCTTATGGAATTCACTGGTCTTACCATGTTTCCCATTATCCTGAAGCAGCTGGCTTGATAGAATGATAGAATGGCCTCCTAAATACACAATTTATGATGCCAGCTAGGTGGTAATACCTTGCAGTGTTGGGGCAATGCTCTCTAGGGAGCTGTATATGTTCTAAACCAGCATTCAGTATATGGTGCTGTTTCTCCCATAGCCAGGATCCATGGGTCCAGAAATCAAGGGGTGGAAATAGGAGTGGCACCGCTCACTATTATCCCTAGTGACCCACTTGCAAGATTTTGCTTCCTGTCCCCATGACCTTATGCTCTGCAGGTTTAGAGGTCTTAGTCCCAAAGGGAGGAATGTTCCCATCTGGAGACACATCACTGATTCCGTTGAACTGGAAGCTAAGAATGCCACCTGGCCACTTTGGGCTCCTTATGCCTCTGGATCAACAGGCAAAGAAGGGAGTTACCATACTGGCTGGTGTGATTGATCCTGATTACCAAGAGGAAATCTGATTCATATTACACAATGGAGGTAAAGAAGAGTATGTCTGGAATGCAGGAGATCCCTTAGGGCGTCTCTTAGTACTACCATGCCCTGTGATTAAAGTCAGTGGAAAACTACAGCAACCCAATTCCGACATGACTACTAATGGCTCAGACCCTTCAGGAGTGAAGGTTTGGGTCACTCCATCAGGCAAATAACCATGACCAGCTGAGGTGCTTGCGGAGGGCAAAGGGATATGGAGTGGGTGGTGCAAGAAGGTAGTTCTAAATACCATTTATGGCCCCGTGACCAGTTGCAGGAACAAGAACTGTAATTGTTATGAGTATTTCTGTTTTGCTTGTCTGCATCAGATATTTTTGTTTTCCTCACTTATAAAACATACGATGTAAACTGGGCTAGTGCATTTTTGGTTGTACCTGTGTCAGTTGTATCTTGTTAGGTGCAAGTATGACTTTGTAATTGCCTTTATTCAGAGATTATGTATGGTTTGGGGAGATGTGTACAGGTGCCAGGTTTACAGGAGGCGGACTGTGGCTGTTAAGATTGTGTGTCAACTTGGCTAGACCATGATTCTCAGTGTTTTGGCAGTTGTATAATGTGATAACTTCTCTGTTGAAATTTGATATGTATCACCCCCATGATGGAATCTGCCGAGTGATACCAGCAGGGGTGGGGCCTGTGGCACTTCACTGCCCCCTCAGCCTTCTTTTCTCTGCCTTCTGCCACCTACTTCCTTCCTGCTTACCTTGCCAAGGCTTTTGGCTTATTCTGGATCCTGCAGCTGCCTCTTGTTCATCCGACCTCTGGTTCTTAGGACTTGAGCTAGCAGCTTACCTGCTGATCTTGGGATTCGTCAATCTTCACAGCCTGTAAGCAAGAGTCCTGCTCTTAAACCTATAGATATTGGGTTCGCCAGCCCCTGCGGCTACGCGAATCAGAAGAAGCTTCTATCCTGATCCACAGACTCAGGGCATTCCAGCCTCTACAACTGCATGAGCAGTTTGCTTGATATAAATCTCTCTCTCTATGTATATTTACATGCTTTACAGGTTTTGCTTCTCTAGAGAACCTTATCTAAGACAGGGCTGTTGGCAGTTGGGCCTGAACTTTCTGGTGCAGGTGGGGGCTGGAATCTGCAGGTGGAGCCAGCCTGAGGCCCAGGACCTCTGAGAATGGCTCTGGTCCTGTTTGTGCTGCCGGCAGGTGAAATTATTCTCCAGGCTGAACTTTCTTCCCATTATCCCTAAACCTTCTATGAAGTCTTGTTAACCATCTGCTGGATTGTGGAACATTCAGGTAGGGGGAGGAGGGCTATTCATGCCTAGAACAGAGTGGTAAGTAGGAGGGTGGTGTCTCTTTTCCCAGAGCTAGAAGGGTGGCAGCTGTAGTCTGATAATGTCACAGAGACTGGCTGCCAGAGGTGATTTGAGCTCCTGGGGTGTTTGGCTGAGGCAGTGGCTTGGCGTATTGGTAGCTTGAGAACTGAACATGAACAGGAAAGCATCAGCAGGTCAGACATGTTTCAAAACACACATTAGAATGACCAACTATCCCAGTTTGGTTGGAATTTAGGGGTGTCCTGGGCTGAGGGACTCTGAGTGCTAAAACCAGGAAAGTCCTGGGAAAACCAGGATAAGTAGGTCATCCTAATAATACGTGCGAGAAGGTACCTTATAGGGAACCTCAGAAATGCCTGGGAGATACTTGGGGAGCTAAGTGTCTGTGAAGCGGTAGATGTGGGCTCAGAGTTACTGTATCTTATTTTCACTGGTGTGAACTATGGCAAATAAGTTGTAATGATGCCTGAAGTTTATGATTGCACAAACTCTACCCCTCAGAACAAAATTGTTTCTGCTTTAGAGCACAGAAGAATGACCATAATACAGCTCAGAACAAACATGGCAATAAATAAATGAAGGAATAAATGGAAAAGACCAAATTCTACAGCATTGCATACAGTCCTCCCAGGATCTGGCAGTGCTATCTCTTCAACCTCATTTCCTACCCAGCATACCTCCCACAGGAGGCCGTACTACACAGTCACCTCTCCAGCTACTACTGCCGCTCTGTCCCATATGCATCCTGCTGTTTCATGCCTCTTGAAACACCTTCCCTTCCTGTCTGGTGTAGTCCCATCTTTCTTTCAAGTTGCATTTTGAGACTCCTTTCTGTGGCAGCTTCCCTGGTCTTCCACAGGCAGAGCTGACCACTCCTTCCATGAGGACACCTATGTACCTGGCATTCCTCATTACTCAGGCTCCCAATGGCAGGATTGAGTACAGGGGTGACTCTACATGGCCAGTGAGCTCCTGGAGGCAGGAAAGCCTAACCACCTAGCCAAGCTCCAGGCACATGATACATGTAATAGATAATTAATTTTGGTTAAAAGAATGAATCCACATAAACACTCCCATGTATTATTCGTTTGTTTATTCATTCATTCAGTATATATATTTATATTTACCTGGTCCGCTGGTCTTTTCTATTCAGAGCATCAGAATATTGACTGCAACTCTCAGATGAATCCACTCTGTTCAGATTTGCTCATTAAAATGCCTGAATGGTTTATTAAACTTGAGACTTCCCAAATACACGAAAAAGGAGTCATTGAAAATACAGCCATTGAGAATAACTAAATGTTATAAATATGACAAAAGGATTCATTAGACATATTATTACCAAAGTAACTAAATCCATAACATGGGATGAAATATGTTGTTTCCCTGACAGTTAACTTAAGCAGACATATAGGACAAACAACTCATATTTTATAGTATGTTCAGACATTAATTTTTGATCGCTTCTCACTCTGGAATTAGAAAAAAGTCTTTAGCTGACATGGCTGATGTTAAACACGACAGGGTAGGTGATGCAAGCAAGGCTTTGCTTATTAAAAACAAAACACCAAAGCAAATCCCACATCTCAGATCATTAGCATAACAAAGGTTTATTTCCCACTCGTGCAAGCCTCCTCTGTTCAGTGTCTAAACCATCTCACACATTTCGCCTCCAAGGTCATCTTGACAGGAGAAGGGGAGGGCTAGAAGGTCCTGTAGGGCCAGTTAATTTCTGCCTTCCTCCCACTGGCCGGAATCCGGTTACATGGCCCCAACCTACTACCACCACCACCAGCTGGTCCAAGTCACCTGCAACACATGGCAACCCATGTGTGTCAGAGAAGAGCTGTGCTCCATGGGATTTTCAATGGCTGATTTTGTAGAAGTAGATCTCCAGGCCCTTCTTCTAGGCGACTCTGGGTGGATTTGAACCTCCAACCTTTCAGTTAGTGACCAAACTACTAGGAAATGTGGAGAAGCCTGTGGCGATTAGGTGAGAGTCACAGTCTCCAAAGAAGGAGATTGAGGTAGAGATTAGCATGCAGGGCATCTGTTAGGGAATGCTCTTGGGGTGAACATCCATGGCGGGAAGGAAGTAAGATTGGGCAAAGGGAGAAGTCAAGCCACAATGCAGGCTCTGCAGAAGCTGTAGCTGATTTTGTAGGGAGTTCTGGGGACAGATGACCCATCAGGGCTGTTCTGACTTGGGGTGAAAGGGCTGGACCCTTGTAGCTCCTGGGAAGGAATTAGACCCTGAGTGAGGCAGCTCAACCAAGACAATTCCAGAGAGGGCAGACATTGGAGGGCTGTGTACTGGAAGCATCCCCAGCAGCTGGGGAATAAGTTCTCTTATTCATCCAGGAGATCTTGGTGGCTCATCACAGCACCCCCTGCAGTGAGCACAACGCCCCCCACACTGAGCACATGCCCCCAGTGAGCATGAGCATGAGCATGCAGGGCTCTCACATTTGAATGTGGCCACATTTAAATCCTCTTTCGTCATATCTGGAGCCCTGGTGGCCCAATGGTTAAGAGCTCAGCTGTTAACCAAAAGGTCAGCAGTTTGAATCCACCTGCCACTCCTTGGAAACCCTATGGGGCAGTTCTACTCTGTCCTATACGGTCGCTATGAGTCAGAATTGACTCAACAACAATGTTTTTTTGTCATTCTGGTTCTTAATCAGTTGCTGGGCCTGATCTGTGAGCCACACCAGTTGTGTCTGCTAGCAATTCCACTAAGCTTGAACTTCACTGCCAACTTTCTAGCTATCCCTACTGGCTACTGCACAGATCCAGGCAGTGCTGAAGCCCTGAAAACACATTCTGCAAAATTCCTGCTGCTGCTGAACCAAGCATGACCTCTCCTCATCTGCACAGTCTTTGCCAACTTATGAATTGGGGATATCCATGTCTCTTTGAACTGCTTCTGGCTACACTGGGCCAGAATTCTGATGGTAACAGCCTCTTCCAGGCTGGACTTCCTATTCAACATTATCAAAGATTCCCTCCTGTCGTGGAAACCATGCTTGAGTTGTCTGTTTAACCATTTCATGCCCATGACACACTGGTTATACTGGAAACAGCATGGCTCTGTTGAGGAACACCTGTGCAAATTCAGAATTTGCTTATTGGGTCTCTTGTGGGAGAAGATGTTAAGCTGAATCCTCTTGTTAAAGAGGATGCTGCTGGTATCCTGCTTTTACTTGATCTAACCGCATTGTTTCTGTGGAAATAATAACAATGGTTGGCATTTATTGAACACTTACAACATGCAAAGTGGTATACATAAGTTATCTTAATTTTCACAACTACCTTATGAAGAAGTACTATTAAATTTTTTGATTTACGTATAAGAAAGCCAAGGTACAGAAAATTTAAGAACTTGCCCAAGGTCCCCTGAGGTACAAATGGTGGAACCAATATTTATAGGCAGGTAGTCTGACTCCAAGGAGCCCTGGTGGTGCAAAGGTTAAGGACTCAACTGCTAACCACAAGGCTGGTGGTTTGAACCCACCCAGTGGTTCTGTGGGAGAAAGACCTGGCAATCTGTTTCTGTAAACATTACAGCCTAGAAAACCCTATGAGGAGTACTAGTCTGTCACATGGGGTCTCTCTGAGTCAAAAATCAACTTGGTGGCACCTAACCACAACAGCAGACTGATTCCAGAATTCAGACTCTTAATCATTACATCAATGTCTAAAGTTTCTTGTCAAAGTCTGCTGTTAGCTGTTGAGTTAGCCCCTAACTCATGGTGACTTCATTTACACTGGAACAAAACATTGCCCAGTTCTGTGCCATCCCCATTATCAGTTGGGGGTTGGACTTTTGTGACCCATAGGATTTTTATTGGCTTATTTTTGGAAGTAGATCACCAGTCCTTTCTTCCTAGACCATCTTAGTCTGGAAGCTCCACTGAAACTTGTTCAGCATCATAGCAATGTGCAATCCTCCAATGACAGAGAAATGGTGGCTGTGTGTGAGGTGCATTGGCCAGGCATCGAACCCTGGCCTCCTGCACGCAAGAAGAGAATTCTACCACTGAACCATCACCGCCCCTGTCAATCTCTAGAGTTTCTTAAAACTGAGGGATCTGTAGGTTGCTGGGACAAGCTCATAAGGCAGCAAGTTATATTCTCATAGAGCCCTCACAAGGGACATTAATGTACTAAATTCCCCAGCTTGTGTGGAAAACTCAAGAAAAGAAGGAACAATGCTCTAGCCAGGGATTCCCCTCACAAGTCATAAAAAGAATTAAAAGTGAGTAAATTTATGGTGATTCACCATAAGAGAAATTGGAGCTAGGTATTGAAATACAAAGGAGCCCTGGCTAAGTCAGAATCGACTTGACGGCAACATGTTTGGCTTTTTTTTTGGTTTGGTGACACAGTGGTTAAGTGCTTGGCTGCTAACCAAAAGCTTGGTGGTTCGAACTTATCAGCCACTTCACAGGACAAAGGTGTGGCAATCTGCTTCTGAAAGATTTACAGCTTTGGAAATCCCATGGGGCAGGTCTACTGTGTCCTACTGGGTGGCTATGAGTCAGAATAGACTCAGGGGCAACAGGATTGGTTTTTAATCTTTTTTCCAGGTATTGAAATGTAAAGTGTATGTATTTAGCATGGGACAACGTGAAAGTGACATTTTGACTACATATTGTGGTACCATAAAGCAATAAAGCAATAAAATCTATTTATATTTGAAGGAAAGACAGTAGCCACCATTTGTTGGTGGGATGGGGTGGCATGAGAAGAATGGACCTGTCCCCTATCAATATGGAGCCTACTTGTGCTTCGACCTGGAGAGAAATGTAGCAAGAGCCCCACTGCCTTTACCTGCTTCCATTTGCAAAGGAAGCCTACTTGTCCATGGAGAGTCTCAGAGCATAAGATGGTATCCTCTGTATTAAACTATCTGAGGAGAATCAGGGGACGCCTTACAAACCTGATCAAACGCTGAACAAACTGCTCCTTTATGTTCAGGTGTGACGATTTGTTGGACTTTCTTCACATCGCATTACCTGGGAAATGGGCTGGGAGCAAGCTTGGTGCCACGCTGCCATACTGACAGAAATTCTAACCTGTCATGTCAGCTCAGTGTTAGGACACAAATAGCCACAATGAGGCCATCGACCAAGCTTAGCAAGACCTGCCTGGTGATGACATGTGCTTGCAATAGGCAGGGTCTGGAGGTGATTTGGGCCTGACAGCTCAGCCTCGAAACCACATTTTCCATGTGTCAGGAAAATGAACGCTATGTCCACTCCACATGGTTTTAGCAATTAGACCTTTATTAATACCGCGGAGCAGCTGGAACTAGAAATAGTCTCAAGTACTCACATTCTTTGAACATACAAATTTCCAGAGCAGGTGACAGCTGCTGAAGCCAGGTTTATTCATCCTGAGCCAAAATTCTCATACTCTTGACCCCATGTATTGGACCTGGACTTTGCGGCTCCAAGAAAATATGGCTGCAGAGTTCTGCTCTGATGAATCAAACCCTCCGCATTACAGTAAGTATCTTCTCCCCTCTCTACCCTTTGTCCCCTCTATTGTCATTGGTTCAGGTTTTAGAAAGGAGCTTCCCTTCCTGTGTTTGGGGTTTTATTTCTCCCCTGGGGAGAGTGTTGGAGTTCACAAGTCTCTTATTTCTGCATGCCACCAAAGGCTCCTCTTTGTAGACCTGTGCTGGGCTGGGGATCGCAGGAAGACTAGAATTGGACTAATACAATTGCCTATCCAGTAAGGAACCTTCTGTGGTTTCTGCTCCAATGTTCCCCAGGCATGTGCTCACTCCTGGGGTGACTGGTTTCTACTGTAGGGCTACTCTGTGTGTTTCGAAGTTCTTCCTGTTCAATTTAGATCTACTCTTTTATTCTGGCCTAACCAGTTCTATCTCACTTTATTGTTCACTACATTGAAAGAAACATTTATTTCCAGGTGGGCAGAACTTCTGAGTGTTCAAGTCCTATATAATCCACATTTCCAACCATTCATTTTCCCATGTTGCTCCAGGGAAAGTGGGGATGGGGTTTGTGAATTTAACTCCTTCTTTTCTCTATCAAAGAGTGAAGGCCAATTTATTCATCAAGAATGAGGCTCAGTGCCTCCTTCTCCAGAAAGCTGTTCCATTTAATTTATTTGCTTTCTCCTTTCTATGAATTCCTGTCATATTAGGTACTCTATGAGGTCCTTAGGAGCCCTGTGGCACACTGATTAAGAGCTATGGCTGCTAACCAAAAGGTTGGCAGTTTCTACTCTACCAGCCGCTCCTTGGAAACTCTATGGGGCCATTCTACTCTGACTTATCGGGTGGCAATGAGTCAGAATCAGCTCAATGGCAACAAGGTTTTTTTTTTTTTTTAAATGAGGTCCTTATTTTTCTACTTGTTTGCATTAGAAGTTTTCTAAGTAGAAAAGTATAAAGAAAACAAGCCAAAAAAATGTGGGTCATGGTCTTCCTATTGAGAAACTTCTGCTGATATTTGAAAAATGCATACATATGCATAATATATCATATTATAAATATATGCTGGGTTAAACAATTCAAAAACTTCAAAAATGTGTAAAAAAAAAGAAAGAGAAAACTTCCACTCTCTAGTCCTTTTTGCCATAGGTAACCACTGTTAACAGTTAACCACTGATTCTTTCTATCCTGAAATCATTTATACTAATAGCTGTCTATCCTTTTTTTTTTATCCATCTAGCAATCTATTCTTTAAAAAAAAATTATACAAAGGGGATCACACTCTACTGTTCTTTGCCTTGTTTTTTTTTCTTTAATTAATATGCAGGCAATCTATCCACACCAAGTGCCCTCATTTCTACCACGCTGATGCACAATGAACCGTGTGACAGGATTTACCCAAGGGTCTGCATTTTCTGCTCAGCTCTGCTAGGGTGGATTAGAAATTTGTGATAGCATCCCGGAGCTGGTGGTAGGTCATTCAGAGCATACCTGCCAGCCCTGTTGTTTTACAAATGAAGAAAACATGGTACAGAGACTGGAGATGTCAAGACATTTTCCATCATTATGAGATGCTTTTATTTTTTTTTGTCACCGAAACAATGTAAGGCTGTCATCTATGAAGGGAAAACATATCTGCACACTTAAAAAAAAACAAAAACACTTGAAAACAGAATTTTCTAGCCAGTTTATAGCTCTCCCAAATGAAGAATTTTAGTGGGTCGAACACACTTGTTAAATCTGTAAACGTGCAACAAATTTATACACATTGGAGTCCTGGAGGCATGGTGATTAAGTGCTCAGCTGCTAACCAAAACGTCAGCAGTTCGAATCCACCAGCAGGTCCTTGGAAGCCCTACTAGGCAATTCTACGGTCCTATAGGATCGATGAGTCAGAATCAATAGCAACGAGTTTGGTTTTGGTTATGCACATGTTCTGAAGGTGTAGACTCAGTGTTAGTTTTACTTATAAGGATATGAAATCAAGCTTAGAAAATAGTAAATTAAACTGCTAGCTGATTCGTTAGTAACAACAATAAAGAAAGAAACCAGTAATGAATGAGACAATAACTTCAAAGTGCTGAGGGAAAATAACTGACAATCTAGAATTCTATTCTCAGCTAAACTAAAATTCAAGAGTCAGAACAAAATAAAGATATCATCAGGCAAGCAAAATTGAAATAATTTACTATTTACAATCCACTGCTGAAGGAATTCCAAAAAATCTACTTCTCTGGGAGAAGGCATGGAAGCAAGAAACAAAGCCAAGTTAAGAGACTGGTAAATATATAGGAAAATTTAAACAGGTATTGATAATACAATATAATGATGATTAGCTTTGGGGTTATAAAAACAAGACGTAAGTAAAATACTAGACAACAAGAGCATGTAGACAAGAAGGACTATCAGATTAAAATGTACTAAGGTATTATTCAGGAAAAGAGCGATAATATTAACTTTAGGCTTCATTATCTCAAATTTCCAGTGTAAAGATAGAAGCAAAATTTGGTATTTCCTGGAAAGCGTACAAAAGCAGCATGAAGAATGAAAAATATCATCCAATTTTAGCAAAACTGGGAGTTGGCTAAAACTTGAATCACGAAATAAGTGGGAATGGTCCCCCCAAGGCAGTGAACAGTGAGCAGAAGGAGCAAGGGTGGAGGGATAGAGAGTATCTTGTGGCTACAAATCTCAGACAAAGTTAGCACAATCTGCTTCTCAAAGGTGGGGTGCAAAACCTTAACCCAAGCGCAGTGGGAAGGGGTGAGGGCTGTAGTGACACAGGCCCACTGGCCCAACAAAGGAGGAGTTATTACAGGTAGACCAGGAACTGTTTATCAAGAAGATAGAATAGTTTTAAAATTGTAGACTTTTAATGGTGTAGTCTCAAAATACATGAACAAATGACCTGAATCACAAAATATAATCAAGAAATCCACAATCACAGTGAAATATTTTAACACAACGCTCAATATTAAATAGCTCAAGCAAGCAAAATAGTTATCAACATAAAAACAATTTAAATACTTAATAACCTGAATTAACATTTCCTGCACCTAACAATTGGAGAATACACATTCAACTTGTTTTTAAATAGCCACATACTTGGCCACAAAGCAAGTCTTTAAAAATACCAAGTGAATCAGTATCATACAGACCATAATCCCTTTCAAAATACTATTGAATTGGACACATATTACAAAAATATAACTCCAAAAAAAGAACTATATGTTTGGAAATTAAAAAAAAAAAAAAAAAACCTTCTAATTAAATAATGGGCCCAAGTAGAAAGCATAATGGAAATTTAAAATATCTACACCTGAATGATTATGAAAAATTACGTAACAAAATTGAGATGTAGCTAAAGCAGTACTTAGAAAGAAAATTACACATACGCACAAACACACTCATATAAAAAAGAAAGCTTGAAAGTAAATAAACTAAACATCTAATTCAGAAAGTTAGAAAAAACAACAGGTAAACACAAACATGAATAAAGAAACATAAAGATAAGAGCAGAAATTAATGAAATAGAAAACAATAAAACTGAGAGGATCAACAAAGATAAAAGATCAAAAGAAAAACAATGTAAGCTAATAACATTGGTAAAGAAAGTGAAGATGTAACTATAAATATAGTACCAATTGACAAAGTCAGGAGACTACTATACATAACTTTATGCTAATAACATTGGAAATTTAGATGAAATGGAAACACTTCTAGAAAACACAACTCAAAATGAAAGTGAAAAACTGCATAGGCTTACAGGCTTTTAACTAATCAATCATTTATAATCTACCCACAAAAATAGTTGATACTTCAGATAGTTTTAAAGGTGAGTTTTTCCAAACTTTCAAGAAAAATTTAATTCCTGTCTTATGATATCTGTTGCAGAAGAGAGGAAAAGCAAGAAAGCTTTCCAACTCAATATATAGGATTAATATAACCTTGATCACAAAAACTGGAAAACAACACCACAAGAAAGGAAACTTCTAGACTAATTTCATTTTTGAACAGTGACATAAAATTTTCAAATCAAATCTTAGCAAACTGAATCTGGCAGTGTTGAAAAATTATATATCTTGACCAAGCCAGTTACTCAAGAAATGCAAATTTAATGTTAGGAAAACTATTAATGTAATTCATTACACAGAAACAAACAAACAGACATAGGGTTACCTCAAAAGATGCAGAAAAGCATTTGATAAAATTCAACACTCATTCATGACCAAAATCTCGTACCAGGAATAGAAGAAAACTTTCTTAACCTAATAAAGTGACCTACCATCAATTTGAATGAAGATCAAAGGCTACAGCCGTCAGTATGGATTATACCTCAACATAAAGAAAACCAAAATCCTTACAACTGGACCAATAAGCAACAACACGGTAAATGGAGAAAATATTGAAGTTGCCAAGGATTTCATTTTACTTGGATCCACAATCAATACCCATGGAAGCAGCAGTCAAGAAATCAAATGACATATTTCACTGGGCAAATCTGCTGCAAAAGACCTCTTTAAAGTATTCAAAAGCAAAGATGTCACTTTGAGGACTAAGGTGCACCTGACCCAAGCCATAGTATTTTTTATTGCCTCATATGCATGTGAAAGCTGGACAATGAATAACCTTTTCAAGACTCAGCTATGTTCTCCTCTGAATTTTTTGTTGATATCATGTGTTTTCACTAATGGAAGGCATGCTGATTAAAGGACTTATTCAGAATTTTTGTTATGATTTATGGATTTTGATACCCATTATCTGGGATCCCATTCATCCCACAAGACCCTGGATATGATAAATCCTGCCGATATGAGTCAATGATAAAATTTTTTTTTTTCTTGAAAATTTGCAAAACATGAAGGCACCTGGCAATGACTGCACCTACATTTTATTCTAGCCTCCTTCTTCTTAGCCTTTTTATTATTTTTCATGAAACTTGTCAAAATATAGCCCAACACATTCTTCCTTACTGCAAAAGCAGTACTGACAGACCAAATAACTAAAACTAAAAGGAATTTGTATCTCAGTAAAATTATCACTACTATTCTTCATCATAACAAAAGCAGTACTAACAGCCAAAAGCAGAAATAGCTGACCTAGAATACTACAGAACTGCTCACAGTGGTACATTCCACCTGCTACACGTGGAAGCAATGATTGGCCCCTAAGATTGAATGCAAGGTAAGAATAACTTACATGAATTTAGTCTCTTGAAAAGTGCCACTGCAATGCATTATTCCTAATTGAAAAGGTGTTATTTACTGTTCAGAAGCTAGAAAAGCAGGGAGCCAATAACACCTGGAAACAATGAATAACATTAGGGAGAAAATGGCCACTACCACTCAGTGAAGACTGGGAATAGCTTATTCTTGCAATAAGTATATTCTCACGAGAACAAAGTAATTGGGAAACATAGTAAGGAGGATTATTTCACAGAAATAAAAGCAAACCTGTCAAAAGTTTAGAAAATTTACACATCCAGGAGGCATCACCTAAGACAATCTCAATTTACACAAAAATGAGCCTACAACTCAGGGTTCTTGAATTTAAAGCATATTGATAGTTCTCCGCCTTGATGCTAAACACATTAAAATCAGGCTCTTTCCTTTCCAAAGAACTCCAGAGGCATAAAAAGTGGTTGGGATACAGTATGTCCTATGAGTCATGAAAAGAATAAGGAAGGCTGAAGAAGAATTTAAGACAGGGAACAGAGGGCCCCCAAATCTACAAACAAAGCAACAGGAAATGGGCCAGGGAGCAGAAACAAAGCCATTCCCCAGAACAATGGGGCTGGGTATCAGAAAATAGCCTGCAAACTTCTTTAAAGTTGTCTTTCAGAAGCATCTGGATAAAACCAGCCCCAGGAACATGCGCAGAACCATCTATCTGTGACCGCTGTGTGACCTTCCACCAGGGGCAGTGAGGGGCTGCAGCAGCAGCCAGGAGACTGTATAGGCGCAGCACCCCATAATAAGTCCTGCTACAAATCCCAGAGGCCTCCGGGACGGGAGCCATCATAGAAAGTGGCTGTGCACACACTCTAGTTAACATATCCCCACCTATGCCTCTGAATAAACATGAACCTTTTCCCACCCAAGAACTTTTAAAAACCCAGGCCCGTCTTTTGTTCTGTGAGACGGGGGTAAGTGTTGCTTTAGGCCCTCCTTGTCTCCGCTTGCAAGCCTCTTCAATAAAGCTTTGCTCGTGTGGAAAATTCTGCATGCCTTACCTATTTATTCTTGACCAGTGAGAGGCAAAAACTTGTTCAATTCCGGTAACAAATTTATGCGTTTGAATTATGGTGATGTGAAGAATATTGAATATACCATGGACTGCCAGAAGAACAAATACATCTGTCTTGGAAGACGTACAGCTAGAACCCTTAGAAGCAAGGATGGTGAGACTTTGTCTCATGTACTTTGGACTTGGTATCAGGAGGAACCAGTCCCTGCTTGGTATGGTAGAGGGTCAGCGAAAAAGAGGAAGACCCTTGATGAGATGGATAGACACAGTGGCTACAACATAGTAACAATTGTGAGGATGGGGCAGGACTGGACAGTGTTTTGTTCTGTCATCCATAGGGTTGCTATCAGTTGTAACCGACTCGATGGCACCTATCAACAACACCATAAATCTGGAGTCTCTGGATGATGCAAACAGTTAAGCACTGGGCTACTAACCAAAAGGTTGGCAGTTGGAACCCACCCAGAGTCACCTCAGACAGAAGGATTGGCGATCTGCTTCCAAAAGATCACAGCTATGAAAACCCTACTGAGGGCAGTTCTACCCTAAAACACAATTCCATGATTCAGAGTTAACTTGACAGCAACTGGAAACATAAATGTACAGTATTACTTGATGGTGAACCGCTAAAAGAATTCCATTTAAGGTCAAGAACAAGACAAGTATGCCAGCTATCAAAAGCTGTTATTCAGCATTACTTGGAAATCCCATCCAGCGCGGTAATAACAAGAAGAAGAAATAAAGGACTAAAGATTCAAAAGGAATAAAATAAAGGTATAATTTGTATGGATGCTATGCTTATCTAATTAAAAAAACTCCAGGAGAAGTAATAGCCAAGCATTAGAAGAAATAAGAAAAGTCAATAAGTTACCTAATTTAAAACAGATTTTTAAAAACGATTTCGGAATACCCACAACAAATTGTTAAACATGTAATTTTTAAAAAGATACTATTTACAATAAACACTGTGTCTCATAGTATAGGTAATAAAAGAGGATCTTTACGGGAAAAAGTATGTCTATATTAAAAAACTCAATATTGTACAAATTGTAAAATCTTTCCCAATTAATCTGTCTAGATGCAGTCCCTGTACCAATCCCAGTAGCGATTTTCTTAGGAATCAACTAAACCAAAACCAAACCAAACCTGTTGCCATTGAGTCGATTCCGACTCACAGTGACCCTGTAGGACAGAGTAGAACTGCCCCCTAGTTTTCTGGTGGATTCGAACTGCCGAAGTTTTGGTGCAGCTGTAGCTCTTAACCGTTACACCACCAGGGTTTCCAGGAATCAACTAGCTGGTTCTAAAATACTGGAGTGGTCCCTGGGTAGTGCAAACTGTTTGTGCTCCCCCACCAACCAAAAGGTTGGTGATTTGAATCCCTCCAGCAGTACTGTGGAAGAAAGGCCTCGAAGGGTAGAAATAATGAAAGTCTAAAACAAAGTTGAAGGCAAAGAATGAGGGAATCACCCCACCAGTTATTAGGACTTGCTATTTAGCTACAACAATGTTAAAATTGCAGTATTGGTGGAGGGATAGACCATGGACCATTGGGGTGGTATAGAGAGTTTAAGACCTGATCCACTTGTGCAGGGGAACTTGCATTGAACAGAAATGGTATTACAAACACTGGGAAAAGGCTGGCCTGTCCTTAAGAGGTACTGAAACTATTACCTTTCCATTTGGAAAAAGACAAAATTAGATTCCTACTTTACCATATAAGCAAAAATAAATTCCAGGTAGACAAAGATTTAAATGTGAATAGCAAAACTTTAGAATTTTTGGAAAACAATATGGGAGGGTTAAAAAACAGGTTTATTAAATAAGGGACAACCCCCCAGAAAACTTAAAATATTTATACATTTATCTACATTAAAATTAAAAAGTTATTTATAACAGAAGGTAACGTAAAAAAAAAAAAAGCGGGATACATTTCGGGAGAAGATATTTGCAAGTCAAATAATAGCTCCCAAATAAACACAGAACAGTTATAAATGTACAAGAAGAAGAGAAATTAGTTTTTACAGAAGAACAAAGGATTAGAATCATTTTCTCTCTCTCACACACACACACTTTCTCGTGCAAGCATGCTCATACACACACGCAAAACTGGATAGTAAATATATTAAAAATGCTTATGTTCACCAGTAATCAGGGAGATATAATTTAAAACAAGAAAATGCCATTTCACACCTGTCTGGAAAAATCATGACGTCTCAAAAGCAATGGTGAGGATGCAAGAAAATAGGAAGTAATCCTAATTTGATGAGAGCACGAGTTGGTACCAGCACTTGGGAAAGCAATTTGTTAATATTGAGTAAAGTGAAGAAGTGCATTCCCTACTACTGAGCAATTCCTCTCATAAAAATATAGATGTAATTATTATGTATATGTGCACAAAGATGCATGTGTGTTCATTGCAATAAAAATAACTACTTGTCCCTCACTAGGGAAATGGACACTGGCCAAAAGTTTGGCGATTTGAACCCACCCTGAGGCACCTCCAAAGACAGGCCTGACAATCTGCTTCAGAAAAGTCATAGCTTCGAAAACCCTGTGGAGCAGCTCTACTCGGCACGTATGAGGTGGCCATCAGTCGGAATCAACTCTACGGAAACTAACGACCTACCAGCCTGCAGTTAAAATGAATGAACTCGGTTACATGGAATTCCTGGATGGTGCAAACGGTTAACATGCTTGGCTGCTAACCAAAAGGTTGGAGGTTTGAGCCCACCCAGATGTGCCTCAGAAGAAAGGCCTGAAGATCTACTTCCAAAAAGAATCAGCCATTGAAAAGCCCTGTGGAGCACGGTTCTACTCTGACACGTAGGGGGTTGCCATGAGTCGAAATTGAGTTGACAGCAACTGGTTAACGGTACATTATCCATACAACATGAGTAAGTATCCATACAACACGAATAAGTCTCCAAAATATACTGTTGAGTAAAAAAAAGCAAGTTGCAAAATAGTATATACAATTTTATGTAAATTCTGAATGCACCTAAAGCAATAATACTTGCTGTTTTTATACACATGACGGCACTGGGTTTTGGGTATCTAGTAAAAGTACAGAATCATACATGGAAATAACACACACCAACTTCTGGCAGCTTTAACTCTGTAGAAAGAAGAAGTTGGGTTATGAGTGAAGAGCAGGATTGTACTGTATCTTTTGCTAAGAGTGATCAGAAGTAATTATAGGAAAATGTTAACAGCTGTTTAATCGCGATGGTACGCATATGGCTGTCTGTTTTATTTTCTGCACCTTTTTATATGTTAGAAATATTTCTTAATTTAAAAAGTCAAAATACAGAAACATTTTTAAAAGGCTAGAACCAGAACTCAGCTTTTCCCTCTGAATTTTCTTCAATAGAATTCAATACAATAAAAAATTGTGCACATTCCATGCGCCAGCCATGGGAGAGCTACTTGTCAGAGCAATGCGGTCCCTAATTTTAAGGAGTGCATGTCCTGAAGGAGAGAAAGTTATTGTTCTTTTGGTTATCATTTGATACCTGTCACTGAGGAAAACAGCTGCAGTTTTTCATTTGAGCTAATTATAAATATAACAAGGAGAGACCCACGTGAAGGGCTTTCCCCAGGGTCACATGCTTGGCTCTCGTGCCTACAGCTGGCAGTCACAGGTTCCCTTGGACTGCCAAAATGTCATCATTGGGTGTTGGTGCTAGTCTTTGTGCGCATGGTTACAGCCAGGGCCGCTGGGATTCTAGGTCATTTCATGGGCTGCAGCGAGCAGGGCTCTTCTCTAGAGGCCATGTTCTCTCAGGGTGACCCTGGATAGTTAATGACACTGGAATAGAAAGATAGACAATGGAGTTCAGAGCCTAGTGGGCAAGACAAACAAAGAAATCTAACTGGCCTATAAGAGAGGTGGAAACAATGTGCTAAAAGAATTGGGGGCATTGAAAGAAAGGAGATTGCAGAGGGTTTCTTAGAACCAAGAGAAGTTGAGATCAGCCTTTTTATGGGTCAATGAGTGTGTGAGGATCAGCCATTCAAATCCACATCGGAAGGACCATACAGTATCGTCCTGTTACTATTGAAAGAAGATGGTTTATGCAAGTGACACAGGAAGTGTCACGGAGTTGCACAAATGAGAGATGCTTTTTCAACTGTTTCTCCAAATAGAAAGTGACCCTTTCTGCCATTTCATTTCCCTCCCTCCTCCCCATGGTGCTGGGGAACGCTATGCCACCACAGATGACACAGAATTTGGCAGGTAGGGAGGTAAAAGAGAAGAAAGACAGCGAATGTGCTATAGCAGTAGTAAGTAAAATGTAAGAATTATTGGTGTTTCATAATAAAGGCCTGGATCAAGAAGCAAGTATTGTAACTGTGAGGTCTGCTCACTAGCAGGTAGACGGCAAAAAAGAAGATCCAGAGGCTACTTCATTTTGGGTGGAAGATAAACTACAGAAGGGAATCAGAATGTATGTCCCTCAGGATTGGCTATACAATTCCATGGTAGGCTGATGGCGCCCAAAGATATTCAGGTCCTAATCCTGTGAACTTTACCTGTGTGGTAAAAGAGATATAGCAGATGTGATTTAAGTTAAGGAAGGATCTTGAGATGGAGAGATTATCCTGCATTGTCCAGATGGGCCCTAAAATCAATTACAAGTGTCCAAAGAGGGAAGCAGTGGGAGATTTGACACAGAAGAGAGAGGCAATGTGATCACTGAAGTAAGATGCTATCCCCCTGGCTTTGAAGATAGAGGAAGGGGCCTCTAGGAAAGGAATTTCAGGAATGAAGCCCTAGAAGCTAGAAAAGGCAAGGAAAGAGATTCTCTCTGAGAGCCCCCAGAGGGAGCATAATGCTGCCATGCCTCTATTCTATCCGGTGAAAATTTCAGCCGACCTCCAAAATTGTAAAAGGATAAATACGTGTTGTTTTAAGCCACCAAGTCTGTGGTTATCTGTTACAGCTGCCATAGCAGACTATGATTTCTTTGTCTGTTTTCATAAAGTCTTGATCAAATAAGCCTTCTAGGGCTTTTTTGTTTGTTTGTTTGGACTTGTTATTGTTCATTAAGTGAAAAATTACAGAGCGAATTAGTTTCCCCTTCATAGCTTGTATATGAAATGTTCCATAAGTTTCATTCCCCACAATGTGTCCGCGCTCTCCCCATTTCCATCCTAGTTTCCCTGTTTTCTTTCTTCCTGGTTTTCTATCCTTTCCCACCTTCTCATCTTTGCTTTTGGGCAAATGTCTCCCTTTTGATCTCATAAAATTGATCTAAGGAGCACGTCCCTCTCAGGTGTTACTGTTTATTTATTTTTTAATTTTTTTGTTGAGAATATAAACAGCAGAAAATACATCAATTCAACAATTTCTACACGTACAATTCAGTGGTGTTGATTACCTTCTTCAGGATGTGCAGCCAGCCATTCTCACCCTCCTTTTCTGAATTGTTCCTCCCCATTAACATAAACTCACTGCCCACTAAGGCTCCTAGCTTACCTTTCCAGTTGTTGTGAGTTTGATCCCATATACATGGTTCTTAAGAGAGCACAATGCTCAAGCTAGACATTCTTAACTAGTTAAGCTAGGGCTTTTGATAGGAAGAAGTCGATGAAGCAGTCTCCATCTGATGACAAGAGTCAATACTCTGTGCCCATAGAAGGCAAAAGTGTGTGTGTATATGTGTATGTGTGTGCGTGTGTGTATCTATGCTTATGAGTGTATGTGCTGAGTCCTCTGGGGAAAAGAAAAAGATTCTGAGACAAAGATTTGCATGCAGGTGGTTTACTGGGGACTGCTCTTGAGAGCAATACCTGCAAAGGAGCGAGGGAACCAGGACGGGGCAGAGGGAGAAGTTGCCCTGTGATGCAGATGCAACAGAGACTCAGCCAAACCCACAGGTAGCTGCAGAGCTGGAATGCCCTTCAAAGACGTTCTGAACTGGGCAAGGGAGCCAACCTTTGTACCCCCACAATGACTGGTCATCAGATCACAGGCTGTTCTCAGGACAGGAAATACAATCCCTAGTAGGGTGGCAATCTTTGGCCAAAGGTGATTCCTGGGAAGGGACTCAGTTATGGGCCATCAGCAATTAATACTCCTGGTACCTGGGAGGATGTGTGCCTTGGTGCTGAAGGGGAAGATCAGAGCAGCGTCTGCTACACCATGGGAATATCCCCCCAACATAATTTTGTCTGATTAAGTTCCTGGTACAGAGATCTACGGGGAAGTTTCTTATTGACTCCAGTCTCAGGCCATTCCTTCAGTGGCACAGTGCAAATTCTGAGCCTGTGAGAGTCCTTCAGAAGGCTGCTGAAAAGAGCTCAGGGACACCTTGGGCAAAGTTGTTGACATAGCTATAAGTGGCTTGGTCCTAGACTCAGGCTTGAAAATAAACCTTCCAAAGGACCATTTGGAAAGCTTTTGGAGAAAGCCCCTGAACCTTAGCCCCTTGCACATTAGTCAGGATTGTTTTGGCTTAGCTTTTTGGTATGCTCACTTTCAGGGCATACTCACACTATGCCCTGGCTCATTAAATAAACCATGTAGAAAGGAGCCAAACCCTGTCTGAGCCATCACACCACACCAAGCATCAGCCAAACCTGGTTTCACACTCCAATGCTGAGGCTGTAGAACAAAGCTAACTTGAAGTTGATTTCTAGTGAGTTTGCACTCCGAAGAGACCACCCTCAGAAAAGCAATGTTAAGCAACTAAAGGCCTTTGATTTCGCCTTCTGTTGCCCTAAATCCTACTAAAAGACCTTACTGCACTCATCTGCTTAAATACTACACTGAACATTATTTGATGGTGCTTTAAAGACTTGGAATCTTCTAGGGACTGAGGCATCACTCTGAACTGGGTGTGGAGTCTGAAGGCCTGGGGTCTTATCCTACTTATGACACCTATTAACCAAGTGTAACCCTGGGCAAGGTATTTCTCTCTGAACCTGCTTTATCTCCCCTGTAGAATGGGGTTGGATAAAATTATCTGTAAGATTCTGTCCAGTCTTCATGCTCAAGGAAACTGTGGTCCTTCTATCAACATGGAAGTTGCAAAGAGTGAGATGCATTTGTACTTATGCTGGCACATCCTAGAGTCTTCTTTGTTCGGAGCAAATTCCTGCCATTAGAGTCCTTTCAAATGGCTGAATATATGAATATATCATGTTTATTTGTGTTGGTGGCTTCTGCTCAAAATCAGCAGCTCGATATTCATTTCCATCACCAAAATAGACCCCTTTCATCAGCCTGTGAATTTTCCAGGGACTTGAGCATGTTTGGCCATTACATTTCTTTTTTTCTTTTTAACCCACAGGATTATTACTTTTTTTTTTTTTTTTTTTAACAATTTGTATGTGTGTGATAAATATATAGGTACACAAGATTATTTTTGAAGCTTAGTGGAATGGTAAAATAGAAATTTGGCTAACGTATTTGTCAGAATGTTTGCATTGCAATTTCTGCCAGCTACTCACCTTGTGACACTGGCAAGCCATTCAATCCCACTGAGCTTATGATAAGGATCCATCAAGGGCAGCCCTGCCTCTCTCACGTGGTAACTGCAAATATCAAATGAAATAGAACTCTTGAGAGAATTCTGGAACCGGTAAAGCTTATCAAATAAAAGCTATTGTTGTTATTACTTTAACACCTTCAAAGCCACACTCAGGGAATCTCTTCCATCTATTGCATTTGCCTGTGGGGGAAAAAAATCTTTGCTTTTCAAAGCACAGGTTTTTAGTCAGTGTTGTCAGAATATAAACAGAGTGAATACAAAGATCTATTTTGCCAGCTTCTAAGGTCCCAGGAGAATGATTCCCAGCAGTAAAAGTTGCTAAAACAGTTTGTGAGGTCACCTGCTCTTAGCAACCACAAATGGTAGAGAAGGAAGGAGCTCAGCATCCACCCCACAGGACTGATGCTCACACTGGGTACTCCAACTGCAAGGGGCAATTGCTTTTGCCACCTGCAGTGCTCTGAACCCCTGCGTCTGCATTTGAATAGACACTTACGTAGCTCCTTCAAAGCACACATTAGTCACGTGGCTCTTCTGGTTACAAGGATGACTGCAAATGTGAATACAGTCAAGGCAAAAATCACAGTCATTAAGACCCTTCTTTTTCTACTGTGCAAATCTCGTTCCTTTCAGGTTGCAGCGAGCTCACAGAGGGACACCTCGCCTATTCTCTTCCCCCGTTTGGTGTCTGAGAAAATGGAAGGAAAACCCACAATAAGGTATCATCGCCATAAATGCAGCATGCCTCTGCTTCTAGCTTAAAAAACATATCCTGAATTCAACTTCTTTTCAGAAAGAGTATTGAGAAAACATTGTAGCAAGCCAATTGACAGCTGACTTTCTATTCTCCTTGCTGCAAGCTTAGAAACTAGAAAAAGCACCAGTGAAGGAAATGCAAACGGTACCAAAATTAGAACGGTTTGCAACAGCTCAGTGTTTATTTACTTGTTTACTGAGACTCCATTTTCTCTTTTCACCCTTGGGAAAGATTAGCCACAGTGCTGGTGTCTGCGCAGGAACAGGCATGGCAGGTCTGGAGGGGCAAGGCTGTGGGCTGAGTTCAGTCCGTATGGAGTGGCAGGTCGTGGTGCACGCGGGCGAGAAGAAACTCTGGGCATATAGCCTGTTGGTATAGAAACCAGAGACTTCCTGGGCATATACAGGTAAGGGCAACAGGTTTTGGGGAGAGTAAAACCTGGAAGAATGATTCAGTATTCAGTGCAGGCTGACAGGCAGACCCAGGCACAGGGCAGCTGAGCGTGACAGTCAGCGCAGAGGTGGGCAGGGGCTCTCGTGCTCCGGGTTGTAGCACTGTCTTCCCTTCCCACAGGCAGATGTCAGTGTGCAGGTGTGCCCTGCTCTCTGCAAAGGCAGGGCTTTGCGGGTGCTCGTGATTACATAGCCAGCAAGGTTTAGGTCGTCTGTGAGGCTTTTAACTGTCCTGGTCACTGTAAGTCTGAATCGACTGGACAGCAACGAGTTTGGTTTTTTGGGGGGGGGAGGGGTTTAATGTCAGTTGCTGTGGGTTCTCATTTCTCTATAGCCAATTAACTAGGGTTTCAGATGTTGTTATGTAGAACATGGATCCACTTGAGTTGTTTTCCTCTGTCCTGCTCTGAATTTCACACACATACACACACAGTAATACAAATACGTATAACTTAAACACACACTCTAACACGAACACATCCTCATAAAACCACCTCATAGACATTCACATTTCAGAGGTCAGAGACAGTTTTATACTTCAGCAGGAGTTCCCGTGTAGTGCAAACCGTTAAGCACTTGGCTGCTAGCTGAAAAGCGGGAGTCCGTCTAGAGGCACCTCAGAAGAAAGGCCTGGCAATCCACTTCCAAAAAGTCAAGAATTGAAAACCGTATGGAACACAGTTCTAGAAACTCTGACAAACATAGCATTGTCTTGAGTTGGAGTCGACTCGACAGCAACTTTTTTTTTTTTTTTTTTTTAATACTTCAGAGAATAGAGCTTAGCTGTGTTTTTAAACGTTAGGGCTGGCAAAGGGATACTCATTTTTGAGTAGGCTGGTTGCCCAACTCGCAGGAGTTTGGGTTTGAAGTAATGAAGCCCTGGCTCTTTTAAAAATAGCTGGGCTGCCTTGGTTAGCTTTGTTTGTTTTTTAACTTCCCTGAGGTTTATCATGGTCTATGCTTTCAAAACAAAAGCCCTGCCAGGGATCTCGAGTTCCACACTTGCTCACTGACTAGTTTGTGAAATGTTAGTTAGTAAATTCTGTAGCAGACCAGAAAGAATTTGGGCTGGCCAGGGTGGTCCTCTGTGAAATGAACTCCTTCCTGCTCTATGCCCCGGACCAAGAACCTCCACACCAATTGGTCAATAAAACTCCCCTAGCCCAGACATCTCACAGTAGCAACAACCAATAGGATTCTCTAGCCCATGATTTGATAAAGACAGCAAAAAAAAAAGACCAGCTGAGAATGATTGACTCCAACCATGAAATGAGAATTACATACAGTTCGTTACACAGTTCACCTTAACACATTTCTATGTCCCAAGCCATAAGTAATATACGTTATCGTTCCGGAATCAATTTTCACAGCCGTTTCACTGAAGAATTATCTATAGGCAAATGCCTCTACTCTGGTCCTGTTCAAAGCTGCTACCCCCTTCCCCCCATTGTCTCCATGCTCATATATTTGCTGACCGTTTCAGTGTTCCTTACTATTTAAGTACCGAGCCAGGTTATATGGATGGGGCGGAGATACTGCTATGTGTTCGTCTGAATCCTACTTTTGTCTCCTGAGGAGTGGGAGCCGTTGACTAAGTCCTGGTCAGTGCAACGCAGGTAGAGGTGATAGAAACCCCTTCTGTGACGTCAGGGAGCAAAGCCCTCCTTTCTCCATCCCTACACAACACTACCAGGTTATGGGACGACTGAGAAATAAGCCTTCACTGTGTTACTCCAGTGAGATCTGTGGATTGTCTGTTACAGCAGTCAGTATAGACTTTTTCTACCAACACTGAAGTACTAACTTCGAAGAATTTTTGGTTTCTCTGTCTATTATGGCTGAAAGTTCAGGCTTTGAGTAAAATTGCTTGTTGCAAAGAGTAAAACAGTCATTGGCTGCCCACAAACTGAGACTTCTTCTGGGCCTAGTAGGTTCAAGAACTGTTTACTTAGTTTTGAGAACTGGAAAGAAAGGACAATATAGCTTAGTGAAAAGAGAATGGGATTGGGTTGTTGACCTGGATATTGGGTCATTGACTAAAATCTGCAACTACACTCTTACATTAACTGGCTGGGTGACTTTGGACAAGTCACAACTTCTCTTGGCTTCTGTTTCTCTGCTTCCTCATCTATAAAATGTAGATACTACTTTCTCTGGCTAACTTGACAGGGTTCTTTAGTTGTTACAGAACAGAACAGATAATGTGTGTAGAACCCTTGGGGAAAATGCGAGGAATTGAAGAAAACTCACTTCTAGTCAGGTAGTTATGTGTTGTGGACTGACAAGAACTTTGTCAGCAAGGGTTGCTCTTCGAAAGTGGGCATTACTTTCTTGGGATTTATTTGTCAGTTTTCCACTTTAGTGCACACACGTGGAAGGGTGGAACAATGAATCGTTGATTAGTGGGATGTATCACTGCTTTTCTGGGTAACTTGCCAGATTACAGATCTTGGGCAGTTTGTACCGCATTCCAAATTTCTACTCAACGGTATTAGAGTTAAATACTGAATGCTGAAAACTATTAAAATCTATTAAAAATAGATTTTATAAAATATAAAAATTTTATAAAATAGATTTTATAAAAATCTATTAAAACTATTAAAATCATGGTTAGGCAATTAAATGTCTAGGAATTTATCCTATAGGTAGATGGATGTGAGAAATGATTCCCGTGAAGAGGCTCTTCACTGTTTGGAATAGCAAAAGATGGGAAACACCTAAATTTGCACCAACAGGAAACTGGTTAAAGAAACTGGGGAACAACCATGCGCTGGCAAAATATGTAGCAATGAATGCTGGAACCATGACACACTGATATGGATCAGTCTCTAAGAAACATTATTAAGTGAAAAAAAGTAAATTGCAGAACAGTGTGTGAAATATACTATCATTTGGGTAAAAGATTTTTAAAATGTATTGGTTTGTGATGTGTGGCTAGTTGCCTCCATGACCCACTGCCTCCTTTGCCATGAGACTAGAACTGGATGGTGCCAGGCTACCCTTGCTAAACATTTTGATCAAAGATTCTATAGAAGAATCATGTTCAAAAGAAGAAAAATGCAGAACAGAATTTCAGATTCTCATGGAGTCCAGACTTTCTGGAGCCAAGGGGTCTGGATGAACCAACAAAACTATTGCCCTGAGCCAATCTTAAAACACTAAACCAAAAATCTTCCCCGAAGTCTTCTTAGAACAATAGTTTAGCTCAACTAGTAAAAAAAAAGTCTGCTTTGAGCATTATACTCTTTTAAGAACTGTCTATATGGGATCAAATTGACAACAGCAACTCAAAAAATTAGATAAGAACCTTAGGGGATAGTGAGGTTATGTTAACCAGGGAGGAACAGCTCAGAAAAGGAGGGTGGGAACAATTGCACAACTCAAAGAATGTAACCAAAGTCACTGAACTGTACATGTAGAAAGTGTTGAATTGGTGTATTTTCTGCTGTGTATACTCTCAACAACAACAAATAAAATAATTTAAAAAAGTATTTGCTTGTGAATGCAAACAATATTTCTGAAAGAAATATCAAAGTGCCTCTGGAGAGGAGAATGAACTGGCTAGGGAATACACCATTCGTGCCTTTTAAATTTAAAACCGTGTGAATATTTTAGCTATTCAGAACAAAGTAAAACCAAAAACCTGATTAGATTCAGTTCAATTTTGGTCTAAAACTGCTGCACATTTTCATAGGGGACATGAAACTTGCGTTTCACTCCCCAGGAGGATAAAGTGTCAGTGGAACGTTTTTTTTTTTTTGCCTACTCCTTGACCTTTCTCTCACCTTCCTCAAGGGTAGATGAATGACTAAGCTAATTGGTGATTTGGGAAATGGGCTGGTTTTCTGGATTTTCTCTTTCACAGCACCCTGCCTCAGGACACTCATATTTTCTGCCCCTCCCACCAGTAAACATACTTGGGCAGATCCTGGCCCTGCACAGGAAGACCTGCAGTTTTGGGAAAGTTAGAATGGCACATGTCATCGTCATCTCTGTACCCCCGGGGTCTAGCTCAGAATCTTATGAATAGCAGGAATGTTCCAACAGTCATGATTATTTTATTTATTTGTTTGGATCCCAGGGTTTTGTGTGCCCCTCAACCACCATGTAAGCTTTGTAGGTCCTGTGACCTTATCTCCCAGTTCACTACTATATTCCCCAGGAATCCCTGGGTGGGGAAAGCAGTTAAGCACTCAACTACTAGCTGGAAAAATTAGCAATTCAAAACCATTCATTCCAACCCAGGCTGATAGGCAATCTGCTTCTGAAAGGTCACGAATTTGAAAACCCTATGGAGCATGGTTCTACTCTGCACACGTGGGGTTCTACTCTGCACACATGGGGCCACCGTGAGTCTGAATCAATTCTATGGTAACCAGCAACAGCAACTAGAACACTGTCTGGCACATAGTAAGCAAATATGTCAGAAGAATAGACAAATGCATTGAAGACATTGCAATTAGAGAAGAAAAGGCCCAAGAATGGTAAAATATAAGGAATATTCAGGGAGTGGAAAATAGATGAGGCAGGCTGTAATACAGAGTTTATATTGCAGAATAATATGGGAATAATAAATAAAAAGGGAAGCTGGGACCAGAACATGGGGGCTCTTTAATAACAGATGAAGTAGTTAGACTAAATTTAGAATGGGGAGTGACGAAAGGTTTTCCTATCAGAGATTTACTAATCACTGGTAAGGATTTTGGTAGAAATGTGTAGGCAAAAATGGAGAAAGGAAGAAACTCAAGGAAAGGAGAACTTACTATTTCAATTGTCTAGGCAAAAAGGTAATCTAAATTCAAATGAGATTCGGTGCAATGGGTCATTATTTTATGGTCTTTCTAGTCATGGTCTTGTAACTTCCACCCAAGTGACCGGGCTGGACTGTGTGATAGGGTAATTGTGGCCCACCAAAGGGATTGGTCAGTTTTGACATTTTGAAATTAGCCACCCCAGAGGCAGGAAAGAGAAAATTCCACCGCCACCAAGGAAAAACAGCCAGGAGCCAGTATGTTCTTTGGACCTGGATCCCTGTGCTGAGAAGCTCCTGGAGCCAGGAGATGGGGAAAGAGAGAGCCGTAACACTGAAGACAGCGAAACTCAGCAGCAGAGACCCGCAGCAGGAGACGAGCGAGAAAGCTGAGTGTCTTTGGGCAGAGGCCGAGGGCCGGGGGAGGTGTGCTTGAGAGCATGCCTGGGAAGAGGCTGTCCTGATGGAAGAGCTGAGTCCTGAGCATTACTGAACCTGAATTGTAGCCTGTTACTTCCCTAATAAACCCCATGACCATGAGCATTGTCTGTGAGTTCTGTGTGGCCATTGCAATGAATTATTGAACCCAGCAGATAAGTAGAGAGTGCCATGGGAGGGACAGTTGGTGTCAGAATTGGTAAAGATGGTGGAGAGGAGGCATGTCTGACTTCCACCTCATAGGAATCAGCCTTGGGCTGTTGATCTTGATTCTCCTTCCCCCTTGTGAAGTTAGAGGAGGTCAGTCTCTGCCTCTACGCCATTTTACAGAGATAGTGGCAATAAAAGGGGTGCCTGAAAAAAAAAAATTTTTTTTATTTTTTTGAATGAGAAGCTGTCAGGAAAATAGTCCATGGGACTTGATCACTGCCAAAATGTAAGGGCAAAAGGGGAGAAAAGAGCCAAGTGGAATTTGGAAGAGTAAGCTTGGGTAATAGGGGAGAGTAGTCACATTCATGAAAATTTCGGGAAGAGTAGAGAACAATGTCATTGTCAAAAATGGCATATGAACCTAGTGCAATGATTCCCCTGGGGTGGTACCAAATTCTAGCGAACATTCTGGTAATTTACAGAGGTATTTTGGTTGTCACATTGATTGAAGGACCTTCCTAACATTTAGTGGCCATGGGCCAAGAGGGCTAGATAGCTTACAACATGTGGACAGTCTCACACAACTAATAATTGTCCTGCAACTGTACAATCTTCCGATGCCTCACTGAATATCCATGTAGGAAAAGAACTTGATTATAATTATGTTTGGCCAAAATCTGTTTTTCATCTGAAAAGATAGTTTTCCCAAAGGAAATGAGGAAGAATAAGGGAAAAATTGATATTAGGAAGGCAAAACCAAAAACTCACTGTATCAGTTAACATCAAGTGTTATTTTAAAAAATTAAAGTATGTGTACTTTTATTGTTGTTGTTAGTTGCCATCAAGTTGATTCCAACTCGTGGTAACCCCATGTGTTACAGAGTAGAACTGCTCCATTGGATTTTGTAGGATGCAATCCTAACAGAAGCAGACTGCCTGGCATCTTCTTCTGAGGTACTGCTGGGTGGGTTCCAACCACCAACCCTTAGGTTATCAGTTGAGTGTCAACCGTTTGTGCCACCCAGGGACTTTCTCTATCTTTATGTTGTTGTTGTGTGTCATCCAGTCAGTTTCAGCTCATAGTGACCCTACAGGACAGAGTAGAACAGCCACATAGGGTTTCTTAGGCTACAGTCTTTACAGGGCATATTACCAGGTTTTTGTTTTTGTTTCATAGAGCAGCAGCTGGTGGTTTTGAATCGCTGCCCTTTCAGTTAGCACTTAACCATTGAGTCACCAGGGCTCCTTGTGTATCTTTATAAGCCCCTTCATATCCTTTTTAGAACAAAGTAGGGCTTTAATACATACATGAGAAATCCAGTTGTAATTTGTCAGTTGCTTACAGAGCATGAAATCAGAGCAAGGGGCATTGTGTATACAATTCAAATATTTTCTAGCACCAGGCTCTGAGAACTGAATCGTCTGTCTGCACCACCAGGAACAGATAGGTCACATCTGTGGGTCTGCGCTGGAGGCACGCTGCAGGTGTAGACTCTCCTTTTTCAGAGCTTTGGCTTCCCACCCGCCCCTAACTTTAGAAGTGCCAATGGAGCCAGAATTCCTGGCCTTCCTGCTTCAGACCTGGTAGGCAATCTGTTTTGCACCTGTCTTTGTATATTATTTCATCTCATCCATTATGGGCCGACAATATGGGCTGACAGTGTAACTCTCAGAGGCTAGGGGGAATGCTGAAACTACTGAATATTTAAAAGGGAGGCAAAAGATCCTTTCTTTCCTTTTCACAAAGTGTTTGGTGCCAGGGTTGTTGTTGAGCATGGAGGTGGGAGGTTGAGGATCAAGCATTCTTAGCTATTGGTGGTTGGGGGGGCAGCCTCTGCCACCAAGCAGCTTACTGTCAAGGTGGGGAATGAGAAGGATGAATGTGTAAATAAAACACTGTATATGTAAATGATTACAATGAATAATTAGGGACAAAGCCTGGACTAGGAGCTGGGTCTCTAACTTTTGGCTCAAAATGTTGTGAAGTCTGGAAATTATTTCCAGAACAAACAAATATACTTGAAAATAGGCAAAGGTCCATTTATTCTTACTGAAAGGTAACTCTTTCTCAAAATATCATGTAGTTAACGGGCTCTGACACTGCCCTTATTTCTAGCTGACTATTTTTGGTGACACCTTTAAGTCAACAGTTTGACTATCTCCAGAATCATGAAAGATGGACAAGGGAGATGGGAGGCATTGTCCCTTGTTTGGATCTTTCAAGGCGCTGACAGTTTCCAATCAACTCCTTCTTCCTTGTTAACCACTGCTTCATCAGGTGACTTTAAGACACCCAAGATTCAAGCTTCTTGGGTACCACACGGTAGCAAAGGCCATTAAAACAGAACCATGAGTAACTAAAATCCAAGATTCAGTTTTATTAGGAAAAAATCCTCACTGAGATATTTGTACTTTGCAGCAGAATTTTTCATCCATTTGCCAACCCTGCCCATACCTCCTCAACAGTGCCAGAGAAGCAGATATGCAGAGAGAAGTTGAGATAAGAGAGCATGAGCCCGAGGAGCTGGCAAGAGGAACTGGTACCTGATGACCCTCCAGCTCCTGGTGACAGTCCTCATGGGGCCTGCTGCCCTGCCTGCCCTTGGGTTCTGTGAGATCCCCATATGTCCTTCCAATAAACCCACCTTTTAATTGTAACATCATTTTAATGGTCCTAGACAAAGACACCCTTGCTCCATATCCAGTTGTCATTGGAGCCCTTTAATATATTCTTTGAATTTTAGTTTATATCTTTGCTATGCCTCTCTAAAGGAGCCCTGGTGGTACAGTGGTTAAGTGCTTGGCTGCTAACCAAAAGGCTGTTGATTTTAGCCCACCAGCTGCTTTGCGGGAGAAAGGTGTGGCAGTCTGCTTCTGTAAAGATTTACAGCCTTGGAAACCCCATGGGGCAGTTCTACTCTGTCCTGTACAATCACTATGAGTTGGAATTTGACTAGACGGCAATGGGTTTGGTTTTGGTTTTTGTATGCCTCTCTAGATTTATGAAGTAGATGCTTGAAGTAGATACTTGATTTTGCTTTTATTTAATTAGGAGAAAATACATTTGACTTAACCCACAATGGACTATTACAGTAAGCCAAAGAGTGAATTGGGACTATCTGGGGAGAGAGGAAAAGATTATCTTGGGTTATAAATCTGGATTCTATCTTTAGTCACAAATTGTTAAGGGGGTTTCCAAATAGCTAAAAATTACTTGCTTCTTTTATTTCTACAACACCAGCAAATTCCATCATCTTAACTCTTAAAATCTCTGAGCTGGGAAAACCATGCAGACTAATTACACTCTTATTTTACAGATCAGGAAACTGAGCCTTAGAGAAGTTAAGTGTCCTATTAGGTGACTTGATCCAGAAAAGGCTATTTTAGGCCTGGGTCTCTACTCCTGGCCTTGGTATCAGTGCGCAACAGATATTTCTACACGTGATCTGTTAGTAGGAATTCCCCTAATTGCCTTGGACAGGAGCCCCCATCTCTGATGCAAGTCCTTAGGGACACACCAGGTCTCTTCATTGCCAACAGCTCATTCCCTGTGTAATGGGATGTTGTAAAGTATTGATTGAGGTTTTTTTCTACTCCTGACTTTGCTTTATGGGTGCAGAGAAAAAGCTCTATTGAGATGTTAATAAGTTCTCCAAGCCTCTTGGATTTCAGAGAGCCCCACTTTGGCTGTGGGATGCCCCCTCACTTGCGACTACCCCCATGGGGTACGAGAAGCTGCCATGGGGCCCCAGGGAGATGAGAGATACAAGACAAACCTGGAATCTGGAAGGAAGTTGCCTTTAGGGAAATCATTCCTTTTTAAAGAGGGACTTCCGCCTCTCTCAGAGAAAGGGTCCCAAATAGCCCTTCACCAGAGCCAAGGAAGTGACAGACTGATGTTTCTGACCCTGGTTGAATGTCTACTCAGCCTCTTGACTTCCTGATCCACCCCCATGGTATCCCAGCCCTGGGGGAGAGACGAGGAGTGGAGTGGAGAGGCAACCTCAAGTTTTCATTTATTTAAGGGCACAGAAAACTGTTGCCTCTTGTGTCCACAGTCCCCAGAGAATAGACAAGATTGGACAAGGGGAGGAGAGCAGGAGCTGCTGTATTCCTGTCAGGGGCCACCACAGTGTAGGCATGGAGGTGCTTGCATCAGAAAAATGGAGCTGCATTACTTGGTAATATGGCTCCTTGTGTCTACCACTCGTAAAAACCATGGGCAAAGGCATGGATCCAGAAGAGCATCCTGTAAAGCAGTCATTAGCAGAGGGGCTGTCTTGTGGTGTCTTTCATCTCCCTGCTCCACATCCCAGTACCAGAGAACCAAGTGCAGGGAGGAAGGAAGCAAAAAGGAAGAAACTGTCTCACTGCTGTCCCCACCATTCCAGGCAACTAGAGCCACCGGAGCAGCCTGTGCTGGGTGACAGGGGTGGGAAGAGGAGAGCTTTGAATTGAACATGGGATGGAAATTTAAGAATGGATCTACCTAAGTTTTAAGAACCTGAATGAGGCTGTTTTAGAAACTGTAAGTGATGGAGAAGGTATAAAATAAAAATTTGATGCTCTTCCATGGCTAAAAAGGAGGATTTTGAAGGGGACTTGAATGATAGGAATCAGTGGCAATGGTAAATAGAATATGGGGTTCCTAAAAAAAAAAAAAAAAAATTTTTTTTAGATGTGAGATAGATAGGCAACCATGTTACTTTACCTGCATACTCTGAAAAAAATCAAGCCCTTGTTGAGCTGAGGCCTTTATGGTGTTTGTAAACCTCAGTATTTAGATTTAAGACATTTCTTGGACCCTGAGTCTTTGATTGAAGGAGAGGCTGGGTCCTCGAGAAAATCACCCTGGAAAACCATAATATATATATATATTGTTTTATATATATATATATGATAAATATTTGCCTGATCCTTTCCCCAAAGCCACTTATCAGAGTAATTGTGTACTGGGAAAGAGAACTAATCAAAGCTTTCATGGGCTATTGGATAGAGTCAGCTGACTGAAAAAAGAACCATCATAGCCACCTTATTAGCATGGGGGCTTTTGGTGGCCAAGTGATAAATAGAGTCTTGGTTCAAGTCTGTCTCCCAGGAGGTCCACTGTGGTTTTTTACCCAGTCCTCAAGTGAGAAATTGAGATGGATATACTTAGCAGCTGGCAGAACCCTCACCTGTGGACTAAAAGCCATTAAGTAGAGAGGGCCAAATGGAAGCCCCAACCCTGAGCCAAGAGAAAAAATCAAATGCAATGCCTCATTATAAGAAGAATTGCAGTGCTTAATACAGCTATCAAAAACTTAAAGGAGTCATATGTCGTATTCTCTATAATATTTCCATCCAATTAATTGTTTGCCCCTCCAAAAACTAGATGGATAGTCATAGACAATGGGGAATTACTGCCAACTTAACCAAGTTGTAGTCTCATTCTTAGAAGCTGTGTTGGATGAGTATCTTTACCAGAACAAGCAGACACAGCCTCTGGCATATTTTAGCAGCTATTAATCTGGCAGATTCTTTTTCCTCACCTGCCATCAATAAAGAGAATCAAAAGTAGTTGGCTTTTATTTGGGCTAGAGAGCAGTACACATTCACTGTATTGACTAAGGATAATGTCCCATGAATCCCTTCTCTTTTCTGCTACAATATAATCCAAAGGCTTTTGATCATCTTGAAGTTCCATAGAAAATCACTCAGGTCCACTATATTGACTGAACTTGATGAGTAGAAAGTGGCAAGTAGTTTGGATGCTGTGGTAAAACATGTGCATGCCAGATGGAGAGAGATAAATCCCATGGAGATTCAGATACTTCCATGTTTATAAAGTTCTAGGGACCAACGGTCTGGGTCATGCCTGGACATTCCCTCTAAAGTAAAGGACATGTTGTACTTAGCATTCCCTACTACTAAGAACAGGTACAGCACTAAGTGGACTTCTCTGGATTCTGAAGTCATCGTATGCCATACATGGGAATACTTCTCTAACACATTTACTGAGTGACTAAGAAGGCTTCCAGTTTTGAGTGGACCCCAGAGCAAGAGAGTCTGTGGAAGGCTCAACCTGCAATAAAAGCATCCTGCCATTCAGGACATGTGACTCATCAGTCACAAAGATTGCTATGATCAATTTCAATGCTGTGTGGAGTCTTTCTGCCAAGGGTCAATAGGAGAGTTGGAGCAAGGGTTTTGAAGCAAGGCCATATCATTTATGGCATAGAACTAATTACCATTTGAAAAGAATTTGGTGTGCTACTGGGCCCTAGTAAAGTGCAGCACCTGAGAATGGGACATGTTTACTAATCAACTGAATATACCCATAATAAGCTGGGTATTATCAAATCCACCAAGTTATAAGTTCAAGCAATCCATCATATGATGGAAATAATACATTGAGACTTGGATCTAAGCAGATCCAAAAGACAAAAGTAAGTTTAAATAAACAGATGACACAAATCTTTGTGTCACCTACCTCTGTTGCACCAATGCCTTGTCCTCAACTCTTACCTATAGTCTCATAGGGAATCATCTATAACCAACTAACAGAGGAGGAAAAACCTTCAGCCTGGTTCACAGGTGCGTGCAGCTGAGTACGTACAGCTATCACTTTTCAGAATCCCTCAGTGGTAGCACTAAAGGACAGTGCTAAAGGAAAATCTTCCCAGTCAGCAAGGTTTCTAGCTATGTACTTGGTCATTCACTTTGCATAAAGTGAGAAACAGCTCAGATACAGATATACACATACTCCAGAAAAGTGGAAATGGCTTTGCTGGTTGGTCAGAAGCAGAAAAATCGGAAGTCCAGAGAAAAGGAAGTTATTTTCCTTTTTTTTTCCTCCCAGTGTGGCTAGGAGCAACATGTTTGTATCTTTGTAGAGAAGGCACTGAATGGGTAGGCAGGATAACTCATCCTGTGGATGTAAGTCAGCTTCTACCTTTAACTACCTCAGTGTTTAAGCAGTGGGCCCATGAGTGGCCATCATGGCAGAGATGGGGTTATATATGGGTCTAAGACCATGGAATTTCTTAAATTAAGGCCCTTCTAGCTACTGCCACTCTGGAATGCCCATCCTCGCAGCTGCAGAGACTGACACTGAGCGCTTGATATGGCACTGTATCTTCAGGAAAGCAGCTAGCCACTTGGTAGAACTTATTATTAATTATGTGATTATTAGACATTTGATTGTGTTGGACGTCCTCTACACCAGAAGGAGCTATGACTCATCCTTACTAGAATTGACACCTAGTCCCTCTGGATATGGGTTTTCCAGGCCTGCAGTGCCCATTCCTGTACAACCTCCAAAGTCTTATAGAATGCCTGATTTATTGACATCAGAGTCCCACATAACATTTTCTCAAATCAAAGAACCTATTTTACAGTGGAAGGCAAGGGACATTGAGCACATAACCATGGATCTCATTGATCCATGGTTATATGTACCAAATATACCAAATCATCTGGAAGAAGCCAGCATAATACAATGGTGAAATAGTAAATTAAAGAATCAGCTATGGCATCATCTCAGGAAAAATGACCAAAGAGTTGGGGTACTATCTTCTGGGATACAGGATATGCACTAAAGCAATAGCTAATACATTGGTGATGTGTCCCCAGTAGCCAGAATACATGATTCTGGGAGCCAGGAGATGGAAGTAGAATGAACCCCTCCCACCATAATCCCTGAGAACACACATGTGAAATTTGTGCTTCCTATTTTTATTTTTGCAATCTTAGGTTGTGTTGGATTAAAAAGAAAAACCCAAACCAAACCCATTGCCATCAAGTTGATTCCAACTCACAGCAACCGTACAGAACAGAGTAGAGCTGCCCCATAGGGTTTCCAAGGAGTGGCTAGTGGATTCAAACTGCCTCCCTTTGGTTAGCAGCTGAGCTCTTAACCACTGTGTCACCAGGCTCCTGTGTTGGATTAGAGTCCTTTTTTTGTGAACATAGGATGTTTCCAAAGAGGACTTACTAAGGGTTCCACTGAACCTGGAACTACTATTAGCATCCCATAATTTTTGGCTTCTTAGTGAGCCAGGTGGCAGAGAAAGGAATTAGTGTGTTAATTCTTTTCTCTTATTATAATGAGAAGTTGGTGTTACTGCTGCATAGGATTCTTTGAGGGGGTATTTCTTTGTTCTTCCACACCCATTGATAACTGTCTTAGTCACCTAGTGCTGCTGTAACAGAAATACCACAAGTGGATTACTTCAACAGTCTAGTAGGCTAGAAGTTCAAATTCAGGGCATCAGCTGCAGGGGAAGGCTTTCTCTCTTGGTTCTGGAGGAAGGTCTTGTCATCAATAATCACCTGGATTAGGAGCTTCTCTGCACAGGAACCCTGGGTCCAACCTTGTTGGAGTTAGTCAATTACTATGCAGATTAAGTGACTGTGACCTACCAACGGGATTGGTCAGTTTTGCCATTCTGCTAGGCTTATAAAAGCCAATCCCACAGAGTTTGAGAGGGATCTCACTACCATCAAAAAGAGCCTGGAGTGGAGTACATCTTTTGGACCCGGGGTTCCGGTGCTGAGAACTCCTAGACAAAGGAGAGAGAGACTTGTAACATTGGAGACAGGCTCAAGATGGCAAGAAACGGGTGGCAAATACAGCAGAGCCCAACAGCAGAGAAATGGCAGCACCAGGAGACCAGGGCAAGGTGGTTGCCGTAGGTCTGCCAAGCCATGGAGGAGAGCTGAGCACCTCTGTGTAAGAGGCTTGCTGGTGGTGTGGGGTGCTTCCAGGTACTTGCCAGTGAAGCTAAAGAGCTGTAACAGAGGCTGCGAGAAGACCTAGAGGCTGGCACAGCTCAGTGAAGAAGCTGAGAGCTGTCTTGGTTGGAAGCTGTCTTCATTGAAGAATTGTACCCTGTTGAATTGTACTTTCAAGTTGATCCTGATCCTGAGTTGTAGCCTGTTATGTTCCTGATAAACCACATAATTGTGGGTATGGTCTGTGGGTTCTGTGTAGCCGTTGCAACGAATTATTTAACCCAGCAGAGAAGTAGAGAATGCCATGGGGAGGACGGCTGGTGTCAGAAACGATGAAGAAGTTGAAGAGTGGAGGTATGCCTGACCTCTGCCTCGTTGGGATCAGCTTTGGGCTTGATCTTGACTCTCATCCCTCCTCTTGAATGTAGACAAGGCCTGACACTACTAGATTATAGTAACTAAGGATTCTAATCCCTCAGAAGTAAAGATCTGTGTCACTCTTCTAGGTAAGCATCTTATACCCACTGAAGTACAGTCAAGAGCAGGCAAAATAGCATGGATGGAAAAGGAGGAAAACTACAAATAACAATTATAGCCTAGAACCAGTAGCAGCAGCCGTTTTTCAGTTAATCCTCCTGTATTCAGTATTTTGCAGGACTTGAGACTGACCACCACCTTGAAAGCTCTATGATGGACTGAATGCACCATAGGGCATAAATGGATCCAAGGAGTATAAAGGATGGACTGCACTGGTCAATTTTAGCTCCCTGCCTCACAACTTTTTGGCCCATCTTTTTACTCCAGCTATTGCTACAGCAACCTGCAGGTATAATCTGAAAACACTACAGGAGCCTCTCTGCCACCACCATGAGGGATGCCTGAGGGAACCCGCTCAGCCATTCTAGTGTACACACAAATCTTTAATTTGGAAGGAATTAATACCCCATGAAGCAGCCTTTGACCAATGGCAGATGACAGCTAGTGAATATTCCTCTATACTATATTTCAGGCAGATTATTCTGGGCCACTATCTGCACAGCTCCTCAGAGTATCTCCAGCAGTACTGAGGCCCTGTTTCCCATAATGGCAATCAACCCAATGACACAGCTAATTTTACAGCTTTAAATACCATTTCTGTACTGATACCTCAGTCTGTCTCTAACCTGGACTGCTCCCCTGAACTCCAAATTCCTATAGCTAAACTATTTCCTCAACATATCTTCCTGGATGCCTAATAGAGATCGCAAGCTCAACATATCCAAAAACAAACCTCTGATTCCTTCTCCCTCATGTTTCTCCCAGAGTCTCCCTCATTTCAGTATATGGCAAGTTCATTCCCCAATTGCTCAAGGAAAACTCTTGGTGTCCTCTTTGAATCTTCTCTTTTTCTCACACCCACCGCTTTTCCATCAGAAAATTTTGGTTGGTTCTACCTTCGAAACATACCTATTATCTTATCTTTTATACTTCCGTTCCTGCCAGTCCACAATACACTCTCACCGGTATTATTGCAATAGCATTCTAACTGGTCTCCCTGCTTCCACCCTTGCCTCCTTACAATCTACAGGTAGCCCCTGACTTATGACAGGGTTCTGTTCCACCAACTCCATCGTAAGTCAGTTCTGACATAAGTCAAATACCTCTTTTTTTTTTTTAAGTTTGCGTAGCCTGCTATATGGCAGTGTTTTGAACAGTAAATCATAACATGGGACATCTGCGAGTGAAAGCCTGAGAGTGATAACTTCAGCAAATTACGTGTTGCAACATTGTACGTAGTACATATTAAAAAAAAAAAAAATACTAACAATAAAATGTACAAAAAACCCGAAAACAGATGATCGTAAGTGTGGTTCATTGTAACTCAAATATGTGGTAAGTTGGGACTACGTATATCCTCAACATAGTGACCAGAAGATCCTTTTAGAATTTAAGTAAAAAATTGTCACTCCTCTGCTCAAGCTCTCCAGTTGTTTCTCACCTCACTAAGAATAATCAAAGTATTGCCAATGATCTACAAAGTCCTATATGAACTGGCCCTCACCACCTCTCTACCCTTCTTACTGGGTTGAAGCCACACTGCCTCTTTGCTATTCCTCAAACATTTCAAATATAGTTTGCCTCAGGGACTTGCCACATACTATTCCCTCTGCCTGGAAAGTACTTTGCCCAGATATCTACATGGCTTCAAGCCTCTGCTCAGCCGTCATCTTATCAATGAAGCCTTTTGCTGATCACTCTGTATAACAGCAACTTCTTGTTTTGTTTCCTTCGTGGTACTTATCATGGTGTATTCTACATATACACTTGTTGATATGTTTATTATTTATCTCCTCCCACTGTAGAATTTTACCTCCTCCGTGAGGGGCTCTTTGAGGGCAAGGACTTTGTTTTGTTCACTGCTCTATCCCTAGGGTCTAGAACAGTATTTAGCATTTAGCTGGCATTCGGTATATGAATGAATGACATGTTAGCTATTATTATAGTCCCCAAAAGCAAAGGAGAAGGTGCCTAAGGTGGCACAGGATGAGAACTTGAGGTTTTCTAACTCATAATTCAGTGAGTTTCCTGCTCCCAGTCAAGTGGACACCGGTATGGGAAGTCAGCTACTGTGATCAAGGCAGGAACTCCAAGATATGTGGGAAGATTCAGGCCCAGGTTTTCCCAGACTCTACACTCCCCACTTTCATGGTTAGGTGCTGGAAACAGTCCGTTTCTGTGGTTAGACTATGGCTGCATCTCCTACACAGGAAGTCAGTTAACCATGGCAGTACTCAGAAAACAAACTGACACAATGTTTCTTCCCAAGTTTATCTCAAAGTAGCTCGATCCTATTACCAGCAACGAATACATAAAGGAATAACATAGCTTTTGTAAGCAATTTTCAGGAGTTTCTGTCAGAATCTTAGGCTGCTGGTCAGTTAACTTTAAATTCTGAAAATCGGGATTTAGGATGAAATTCAATGGAAACTCAGGGCGTTGAACATAATTTAGTGGAGAGTTTTGGTTCTACTTCTCATTTTCTTTCTAAACTGCAGTTAACAATAATTACCTAAGAAATCATGGCTATGCACATAAAAAGTTTGCGAGTTTTGGCTCAGATCCTCAATGTCTTGAATTCGTTTGTTTTTTTCCAAAAACAGATATATTTTATTTTGGCTTTGTATAAAAGGTTATTTTTCACTTGCTGGAAGTCAGGTAAATGAGCGTCTTGGCTACCTATTGCTGCATTACAAGCCACTCTGAAACCTAGTGGTTTAAAACAAGGATTTACTCTCCCATGATTCTGTGGGTTGTCAGGAAAGTTCCTCTGCTGGTTTCTCTTAGGCTCACTCATGCAATTCTATTCAGGTGGAGAATCGGCTGGGTTTAGGACAGAGGTCAGCAAACTTTTCCTGTAAATGGCCAGATATGAAATATTTTAGGCCTTGATGTCCATGTGGTCTCAGTTGCAACTACTCAAGTCTGCCATTATAGCACAAAAGCAACCAATGACAACATGTAATCAAATGCGTGTGGCTGTTTTCCAATAAACTTCATTTGTGAACTCTGAAATTTGAATTTCATATAATTTTCATGTGTCACAACATATTATTCTTTTGATTTCTTTCCAACTATTTAAAAACCATTCACAGGCCATACAAAAATGGGCAGCAGGCTGAATTTGGCTTGAGGCCTATAGTGTGCTAACTCCTAGCTTAGAAGATCCAAGATGGTCTCACTCATGTGTCTGACAGTTGTTGCTGGCTATTGGCTGGGGCACCTCAGTTGTCCTCCTCATGGACCTTGTCCTCTACTAGACTGGCCCAGCTTCCCTCTGTGCAGTTTCAGGGCAGCATTTCCAGACGGCAAAAGCGGAAGCTGCAAGAACTCTTGAGGCTTCGGTTCCAGACCTCACAGAGTCACCTCAACTACATTCTATTAGAGTTAAGTCACAACTTCTGCCCAGACTCAAGGGTTGAGGAAATAGACTGTACCTCTTGGTGGGAAAAAAAATAACGATGTCACCTTGATGGCTAAGGTGCAGCTGATCCAATCCATAGTCTTTTCAATCACCTTATATGTATGGGAAAGCCGGGCAATGAAAAAAAAAGGAAGACAAAAGAATTGATGCACTGAAATTGTGATGTTGGTGAAGAATATTGAATAAAATATGAACTAGCAGAAGAACGAGCAAATCAGTCTAAGAAGAAATACAGCCAGGATGCTCATTAAAATTAAAGATGGCTGGCCACAACCAATGACTGCCCTGATAGGGAACACAACAGAGAACCCCTGAGGGAACAGGAGAGCAGTGGGATGCAGACCCCAAATTCTCATAAAATGACCAGACTTAATGGTCTGACTGAGACTAGAAGGACCCCGGAAATCATGGTCCCCAGACCTTCTGTTAGCCCAAGGCAGGAACCATTCCCAAAGTCAGCTCTTCGACAGGGATTGGACTATGGGAAGGATAATGGTACTGGCAAAGAACGAGCGTCTTGGATCAAGTAGACACATGAGACTATGTTGGCATCTCCTGACTGGAGGGGAGATGAGAGGGCAGAGGGGGCCAGAAGCTGGCTGAATGGACACGAGGAGAGAGAGTGGAAGGAAGGAGTGTGCTGTCTTTTTAGGGGGAGAGCAATTAGGAGTGTATAGCAAAAAAAAGGTGTATATAAATTTTTGTATGAGAGACTGACTTGATTTGTAAACTTTCACTTAAAGCACAATAAAAATTAATTAAAAAAAAGTGAAGGTGACAAGACTTTGACTGACTTACTCCTCAAACATCATCAAGAATGAACAATCTCTAGAAAAGGACATATGTTTGACAGAGGGTCAGCAAAACTGAGGAAAACCTTCAACAGAGGGATTGACACAAGAGCCCCAACAACAGACTCAAACATACCGATGATTATGAAGGGCAACATTTCATGCCATTCTACATAAAGTTGATAGGAGTTGGAGCTGACTTGATGGTACCTAAAAAATAACAACATATTTTCTATGCATAAAAGCATCTCAAACTCAAAGCCAGTTGGACCACAGAATCAGGGAAATCAGATCTTGCCTTACATTGTAAAAGCAGGCCCTCACTGTAAAAGCTCTATGAGTCACTTTTTAAAAATTAATCCTGTGCTTTCTTTTAAAAAAAAAAAAGTGTATATATATATACAGTCCTCAAATTCCTGCACTGGAGATGGTGAGACAAATGTGGACTCTCATTTTGCGGCAGGACACTCCCTACTGGGTGGGGTTTTCAGGTATTTTGTGTTTGTGAGACAGATCAGTGTTAACCACTATTGTCATATTGCTGTCCTTTCAAAACTACAAGAAGACACCAGTGGTTCACTCCTCAGTTACTCAGAGCATTCCAATCCTTAAGCACTTGAGCTAAGATGACACTGTCAACATTCTCTCGTTTCTCAAAAAAGCATTATAGAGTTGGTTTTGGTGAAGCGTATGGGCTTGGGAACTGCAAACCTAACTTCAAATTCTGGCTCTACCACTTGCCAGCTGGGTCAACATTGTCTAGTTACTTAATCTTTATGAGCCTCAGGGTCCCCAGCCATAAAATGGGTTGATAACTACAAGAACTAGCATTGTACTCAGCACATAGTGATGCCCAACAAATTTTAGCTGCCAGTATTATTGATCTAAGGCATATCATTAATTGGAAGACGAATCTAAACCACAAAAGCAATGGAGGACAGAGCATCGGACAGTGATAGTCAATGGTGTGTGGAGCCTCTGAAACCATATGGAAATTAACATATTGTATCCCCATTATTATTTTTTTATCCCCATCATCATTTAATGAATCATGTTCCCCTTTCTGCTTTGGCTGCTGGGAAGATCAGAACCAAATTGGTGGCTTACTTCTAATAACAGTGTGGGACTGGCTGTCCTGTGGATCTTTGACTTGACTTTCACCTCTTCTTGATTTCATTCTACACAGTTTATGTTTTTCCTAATCCTAGTTTTCATTTTCCATTTTATTTAATGATGTATTATAGGCTACTTTAGACATTTTGTGGGACAAATTCAGGTATATAACTAGGTTATTGAGGAGCCTCAACTTGTTGCAATATAAACACGAAACATTTTTATTTCTTTCAGTAGCTGCTCCCAACTCCTAGTTGTACACCATCAAATTGTTCTTCATGCTTTAACAACATCTTAGGCTTATTCCACAACCTCCTCTTCAATTTCAACTGTTAAAATTTAGTCTGGTGCACTATAAAACTTCAATGTTGTTGTTGTTAGGGGCTGTCGAGTCAATTCTGAGAACAGAATGAAACACTGTGCAAACCTGAGCCATTCTCACAATCATTGTTATGCTTGAGCCCATTGTGTCAATCTATCTCCTTGAGAGTCCTCCTCTTTTTCACTGACCTTCTACTCTACCAAGCATGATGTCCTTCTCCAAGGCCTGGCCCCTCCTGATAACACATTCAAAGAATGTGAGATGAAGTCTTGCCATTCTCGCTTCTAATGAGCATTCTGACTGTATTTCTTCCAAGATAGATTTATGCATTCTTTTGGCAGTCAATGGTATATTCAATATTCTTTGCCAACACAATAATTCAAATGCATCGATTCTTCTTTGATCTTCTCTGTTTGTTGTCAAACTTTCAAATGCATATGAGGTAATTGAAAACACCATTGCTTGGGTCAGGTGCTCTTTAGGCCTTAAGGTGACGTCTTTACTTTTTAAGACTTTAAAAAGATATTTTGCAGCAGATTTGCCCAACGCAATGTGTCGTTTGATTTCTTGACTGTTGCTTCCATGGGCGTTGATTGTGAATGCAAGTAAAATGAAATCTTGACAACTTCTGTCTTTCCTCCGTTTATCATGATGTTGCTTATTCGCCCAGTTGTAAGGATCTTTGTTTTCTTTATGTTGAGGTATAATCCATACCGAAGGCCATGGTCTTTGATCTTCATCAGTAAGTGCTTCAAGTCCTCTTCACTTTCAGCAAGCAGGCTTGTGTCATCTGCATATTGCAGCCCTGTTCTTCTTCATATAATCTCTCCTCTTGGATTATTTGCTCAGCATACAGATTCAATTAGTACAGTGAAAGGATACAACCCTGATGCACACCTTTCCTGACTTTAAACCTTGCAGTGTCCCCTTGTTCTGTGTGAATGACTGCCTTTTGGTCTATGTACAGGTTCCTCATGAGCACGATTAAGTGTTCCAGAATTCCCCTTCTTTGCAATGTTATCCATAATTTCTTATGATCCACACAGGCAAATGCCTTTGTATAGTCAATAAAACACATGTAAACATCTTTCTGGTATTCTCTGCTTCCAGTCATGATGCATCTAACATCAGCAATGATATCCCTCATTCCATGTCCTCTTCTGAATCTTGCTTGAATTTTTGAATGATCTTCAGGAAAATTTTACTTGCATGTGATATTAATGATATTGTTTGATTAATGATATTGTTTGATAATTTTTTATTCTGTTGGATCACCTTTATTTGAAGTGGGTACAAACATGGATCTCTTCCAGTTGGTTGGCCAGGTAGCTGTTTTCCAAATTTCTTGGCATAGATGAGTGAGCACTCCCAGCACTGCATCCGTTTGTTGAAACATCTCAAGTGGTATTCCGTCAGTTCCTGGAGTCTTGTTTTTCACCAGTGTTTCAGTACAGCTTGGACCTATTCCTTATGTACCATCAGGTATTGATCATATGCTACCTCCCGAAATGGTTGAATGTCAACCAATTCTTTGTGGTAAAGTGACTGTGTATTCCTTCCATCTTCTTTTGAGGCTTCCTGCATCGTTTAGTATTTTCCCCGTAGAGTCCTTCAATATTGCAACTCAAGGCTTGAATTTTTTCTTCAGTTCTTTCAGCTTGAGAAAATCAGAGCGTATTCTTCCTTTTCGGTTTTTTAATCTCCAGGTATTTGCACATTTCATTATAATACTTTACTTTGTCTTCTTGAGTCACCCTATGTGATTCAAAGCTCTACACTTCAGGGCTCTACTCTTCTCTACTCTTCAGGGCTCTAGCTCCTTCACAGTGTTGGGGTGGGGAAGACTGAAGGAAAAAGGGAAAGCTTGTCTTTACTTAACTGACTGAGGTCTTTTCCTTATTTTATTTCTAACTAACCAACATACACTGGTCAAGCCCATGCCTCCTGTGTAACAGATATGCACGTGGCCCCTCCCTCCTCTCTTCCTGCTGTACAACTCCTGAGTAGAAGACTTAGCTCCAGTTCCACTTCTTCCACTCTCATGTTCTCCCAACACCCCAGCCCTCTCCAAGACCAGTATATGCCCTATTGGGTGGGACAATGACAAGACTTAAGTCCAGCTCCCTGCAATGCACTGTGTCCAGCTGTCCTATGGGAAATGGGAGCCTCGTTGTCATGTCAAGTGGGGTACCACCACTCTTCACCCTCCACATATTTCCAATTTTCTTTGACACAGAGGCAAAAGAGAAAGTCAGCTCTGGATATCCAAAAGGGGAAAAAAGATGCCAATCTCCTTTTCATCCAGGAAGTCCCAATCGCTATACTCAATTCCCTTGGTGCCCCCCTTATTACTTGGCTTGGCTGGGAAACAGCCTCTTAACCTCAGCCAGGGAAATAAAGTAATGCCCACTGCTGATGACACTCTCTAAGGCTTCCATTCTCTTCTCAGTCTTTTTTTATAGAGAGCAGTGGTCCTCAATAGGGATATTACCATCTCCTAGGAGCACTCTGGAAATTTTTGGAGCTGTTTATTGCTTGTCACAATGATTGGCAAACCCTGCTAACAATGGATGAGGCCAGAGATTCTAGTCTTTCCTGGTAGCTCAGTGGTTAAGAGCTTGGCTGCTAACCAAAAGGTCAGCAGTTTGAATCCACCAGCCACTCCTTGGAACCCTATGTGGCAGTTCTATTCTTTCCTATAGGGTTGCTGAGTTGGAATCGACTTGATGGCAGTGGGTTTGGTTTGGTTTTGCAATATTTTGTTTGGTTTGGTTTGACAATGTATAGGACAATACCACACAAAGAAAAACTGTCTCATATTCCACGTATCTTTCCAGTGCCCTGCTAGACACTTACCTGGGTCTAGAACCTAATCTTATTTTATGTTAAAACACAAAGCATTTTCATGTGCCTTTAGTATACACTGAATTTTCCAGAAACATGACTACCATGTAGGTTAAGGAAAGATTATAGAGTACTTATTTCTTTTGGAACTTTACCAAGAACTGTTCACAATTTTGGATAATTGCATTACTGATGGCAATGCTAGTTGTGCTGTTTAAGTTGTCAATATAGCAATATGCATTTTATCTGTTCCATTAGCAACAAGTCTATGTATAAAAACAAATTTACTTATTTGCCCGTTATTTCAGTATGTTAAATATAGAGACAATAATATTCAACTTCGTATTGGTTTACTTTTTTTTTAAATCCAAACATATTCACTATAAGTAGGCCCAAACATATGACTACTTCCTTATGTCTTCTAGTGTTGTACTCCAGCAAATACCTAATAAACTATGTATTATTTTATTTTAAATAGCCTCCCTTTTATTTAGATCATTTCTATAATTTAAGTTAGGACATTATATTGTTTTGGGGAGAAATTATACATACAGTATTATAATATATATGTGTATATATGTATCATATGTATATTATATTTTATAATGGTAAAATGACATTACATCATATTTGCTACTAAAAGGAGACACATAATCTGATGGAGCTGATAGTCACTGATATATACTGAGGAAGAATTTAGGGGGTGCATGATGGGGCTTCCATAGGGCTAGTTTTGCCATCTCTTCCCTGTGGTAACATTTTGACCCCAATTCTTTGAGTATGTTTTTTAGCCATAGGCCCTAGACAGCAAATCTAGGGCAAAAGAAAAATGCCACTCAACATCTTGTTATGGGTATAAGTTAATTAATAATATTGATGATTTGTAAATTAATAGTAGTAACCCCAAAAACCAAATTTTTGTTGTTGTTGTTTTGGGGGTTACTACTATTAATTTACAGATCATCAATTGTTCATACACAAGTGCAACTTGAAGCTGAAGAAAATTAAAACAAGTCCACGAGAGCTAAAACACAGCCTTGAGTATATTCCATCTCAATTCAGATATCAGAGCATGAATAGATTTGATGAACTGAATACTACTGACTGAACACCAGATGAGTTGTGGGATGACATCAAGGACATTATACAAGAAGAAAGCAAAAGGCCATTAAAAAGACAAGAAAGAAAGAAAAGACCAAAATGGATGTCAGAAGAGACTCTGAAACTTCCTTTTGCACGTAGAGCAGCTAAAGCAAATGGATGAAATTATGAATTAAAAAAGCTGACCAGAAGATTTCAAAGGGTGGCTTGAGAAGACAAAGTAAACTATTAGAATGACATGTGCAAAGACCTGGAGATAGAAAACCAAAAGGGAAGAACATGCTCAGAATTTCTCAAGCTGAAAGAACTGAAGAAAAAATTCAAATCTCATGTTGCAATATTGGAGGAGTCTATAGGCAAAAGATTGAATGACACAGGAAACATTAAAAGAAGTTGGAAGAACTACACAGTCACTTTACCAAAGAGAATTCGTTGACATTCCACCATTTCATGAGATAACATATGATCAAAAAGCGATGATATTGACGGAAGAAGTCCAAGCTGCAGTGAAGGCACTGGCGGAAAACAGGCTCCGGGAATTGACAGAAAACCAATTGAAATGTTTCAACAAATGGATGAAACGTTGGAGGTGCTCACTCATCTATGTTAAGAAATTTGGAAGACAGCTACCTGGCCAACTGCCTAGAAGAGATCCATACTTGTACCCATTCCAGAGAAAGGTGATTCAACAGAACATGGAAATTATCGAACAATATCATTAATATCACATGCAAGTAAAATTTTGCTGAAGATAACTCAGAAGTGGTTACATTGGTAGGGAACTGCTAGAAAATCAAGCCAGATTCAGAAGAGGAGGTGGAACAAAGGATATTATTGTTGATGTCGGATAGTTCTTGGCTGAAAGCAGAGAATACTAGGAAGATGTTTACATGTATTTTATTGACTATGCAAAGGCATTTGACTATGTGGGTCGTAATAAATTATGGATAACATTGCAAAGAAGGGGAATTCTAGAACACTTAATTGTGCTGGTGAGGAAACTGTACATAGAACAAGAGGCAGTCGTTTGAACAGAACAAGGGGATACTGCACGGTTTAATGTCAGAAAAGGAGTGTGTCAGGGCTGTATTCTTTCACCATACTTATTCAATGTGTATGTTGAGAAAATAATAAAAAAAAAAAACTGGACTATATGAAGAAGAACACAGAATTGGGATTGGAAGAAGACTCGTTAACAACCTGCGATATGCAGATGACACAACCTTCCTTGCTGAAAGTGAAGAGGACTTGAAGCACTTAATGATGAAGATTAAAGACTACAGCCTTCAGTATGGATTACACTACAACATAAAGAAAACAAAAATCCTCACAGCAATAAGCAACATCATGATAAATTAAGAAAAAGTTGAAGTTGTCAAGGATTCCATTTTACTCGGATCCATGAAAGCAGCAGTTGAGAAATCACACGATACATTGCACTGGGCAAATCTGCTGCAAAAGACCTCTTTAAAGTGTTAAAAAGCAAAGATGTCACTTTGAGAACTAAGGTGTGCCTGAACCAAGCCATAGTATTTTCAATTACCTGGTATGCATGGGAAAGCTGGACAATGAATAAGGAAGACAAAAGAAGAATTAATGCCTTTGAATTATGGTGTTGAAGAAGAATATGGAATATACCATGGGCTGCCAGTAGACCAAACAAATCTATCTTGGAAGAAGTACAGCCAGACTGCTCCTTAGAAGGGAGGGTGGCAAGACTTCATCTCCAGTACTTTGGGCATGTTATTGGGAGGGACCAATGCCTGGAGAAGGGTATTATGCTTCATAAAGTAGAAGGTCAACGGAAGAGAAGAAGACCCTCAACAAGATGGATTGACAAACTGACTGCAACAATGTGTTCAAGCGTAGTAATGATTGTGAGGATGGCTTAGTACAAGGCAGTGTTTCCTTCTGTAGTACATAGTGTCGCTATGAGTTGGAACCAACTCAATGGCACCTAACAGCAACGACATTATTAAATTATTGGGTTTTGGAGGGGAGGATATCAGGAATATGGAATAGAGAGACGCTCTGTATTTTTCTTCTCACAGATTCTAGCTTTATTCCTGTTTCATTTCAATTCTTCAAGTAAGAAAATTATTTGGGCCCAGGTACATTTAATTCAATTTAATGCAATTCATTCAATTCAGTTCCAGTTCAGTGGAATCCAGTTCAACAAGGATATGTGAATGGCCTGTGTTGAGTAAGATACCAGGCCATCGCCAAGAAGGCTGTGTGGATGAAAAAGGTAGTGTCCTCTACTGACCTTGAACAGTTTATATTTCAAGAGATGGGGGAGAATAGGACTCCTTAAAGTCAAAGAGGATTATCCAAGGGCAGAGGTGGGTGTGGTAGATGTTGGCAATAATGACAGTGGACAAGGAGTTAGAGAAGGGCAGGGCTTGTTCCAGGAGGGATGAGCAGTCTAATGTGGTAGCAGCAAAATCTTTCACTAATCCTAGCTTTTTCTGTCCTTTCTGGAAACAACCTTGGTTAAATTTACTTAATATCTTCCCTTCCCCATGTATAAGGAATTCTGGGATTTACAGTTGAGGGAGCATGAGCATGGAAAAGCCTAAATCCCATACTTAAAAGTATGTGGTAAGCGATCTGGGCAACAACAGTAGTCTCCCCTTATCCCCCAGTTTCACTTTCCGTGGTTTCAGTTACCCCTAGTCAACCACAGGCTGAAAATGTTAAATGAATATGTAGTGTGATGAAACCTCATGCTGTCCCAGTCTGGCATTCACATAACTTCTATTACAGTACATTGTTATAATTGTTCTATTTTATTATTATTGTTGCTAATCTCTTACTGTACCTAATTTATAAATTAAATTTTATCATAGGTACATATGTATACGACAAATCATAGTATATATGGTTCAATACGATTCGTGGCTTCAGGCATCCATGGGAGGTCTTAGAACATATCCTCTGTGGATAAGGGGGAACTACTTTACCAGAGGAAACCCTGGTGGAGTAGTGGTTAAGAGCTGTGAACCTTTTGGTTAAGGCTGTTAACCAAAAGGTTCACAGTTCAAATCCACCAGGCGTTCCTTAGAAACCCTATGGGGCATTTCTACTCTGTCCTATAGCGTCACTATGAGTTGGAATCGACTCGATGGCAAAGGGTACTGTACCAAAATGGTGTCTTGAGGACAAACTCTGTCTTTAATTTTATGCACTTCCCTGGAGAATTCTTAGAATTTCTCTAGGCCTCTCCATTTCCTTTTCTATAAAATTAAGGGGCTGTACTAAATAGATCAGAAATGGCATAAGTTTGATAAGCATGCTGCCATTCTTCTTTCAAGTGTCCACGCAGACATGGCTAATCAATCGTGGCAATATTCTTGCAGAGTCTGGATACATCCTAACACTATTTTTCAAAATGACACTTTGGACCAGTCATGATCAATTGACTGGATTTGGACCAGGAAAAATATCTTAAAGGGCACTGGACAGGGAGTCAGAAGATGTTGCGCCTGTGTCCTGGTTTGCCTGTTAAAAAGTTATGAGACCTTGAACAAGCCACTTAGCCTCTTTAGTCTCTCTCTTAAAATTGGAACAACAATCCGTAATTCTCAGAATTCTGGAAAGGATCACCTGAGGTAATAGATATCAGGCTTTGTTGTTGTTGTTGTTGTTTGGTGCCCTCCAGGCGTTTCTGACTCATAGTGACCCCGTGTAACAAACAGAACAGTCACATAGGGTTTTCTAGGCTGTAATCTTTATGGGAGCAGATCAGCAGGTCTTCCTGCCCCGTTGCCACTAGGTGAATTTGAACCCCCAACCTTTCAGTTAACAGTGAGTGCTTAACCGTTGCACCATCAGTTGTTGTTGTTAGGTGCCGTCGAGTTGGTTCCGACTCATTGCAACCCTATGTACCACAGAACGAAACACTGCCCAGTCCTGCACCATGCTCACAATCATGGTTATGCTTGAGCCCATTGTTGTAGCCATGTTGTTGATCCACCTCCTTGAGGGTCTTCCTCTTTTCCGCTGACCCTCTATTTTACCAAGCATGATGTCCTTCCCCAGGGACTGATCTCTCCTGACAACATGTCCAAAGTATGAAGATGCAGTCTAACTATCCTTGCTTCTAAGGAGCATTCTCATTGTACTTCTTGCAAGACAGATTTGTTCATTCCTTTGGCAGTCTATGGTATATTCAATATTCTTTGCCAATATCACAATTCAAAGGTATCAATTCTCCTTCCATCTTCCTTATTCATTGCCCAGCTTTCGCATGCATATGACGCGAATGAAAATACTATGGCTTGGGTCAAGCTCATCTTAGTCTTCAAGGTGACATCTTTGTTATTCCACACTTTAAAGAGGTCCTTTGCAGCAAATTTGCCCAATGCGATGCGTCTTTTGATTTCTTGACTGCTGCTTCCATGGCTGTTGATTGTGGATCCAAGTAAAATGAAATCCTTGACAACTTCAATCTTTTCTCTGTTTATCGTGATGTGGCTTATTGGTCCAGTTGTGAAGATTTTTGCTTTCTTTATGTTGAGGTGTAACCCGTACTGAAGGCTGTGGTCTTTGATCTTCATTAGTGAGTGCTTCAAGTCCTCTTCACTTTCAGCAAGCAAGGTTGTGTCATCTGCATAACGCAGGTTGTTAATGAGTCTTCCTCCAATTCTGATGCCCCATTCTTCTTTGTATAGTCCAGCTTCTTGGAGTATTTGCTTAGCATACAGATTGTATAGGTATGGTGAAAGGACACAACGCTTTCTCAACTTTAAACCACGCAGTATCTCCTTGTTCTGTTGGAACAACTGCCTCTTGGTCTATGAACGGGTTCCTCATGAGCACAATTAAGTCTTCTGGATTCCCATTCTTTGCAATGTAATCCATAATTTGTTATGATCCACACAGCCGAATGCCTTTGCATAGTAAATAAAACATAGGTGAACATCTTTCTGGTATTCTCTGCTTTCAGCCAGGACCCATCAGACATCAGCTATGATACCGCTGGTTCCACATCCTCTTCTAATCCAGCCTGAATTTCTGGCGTTTCTCTGTCAATATACTGCTGCCGTTGCTTTTGAATGATCCTCAGCAAAAATTTTGCTTGTGTGTGCTATTAATGTGCTGACAGGGCTCCTAGAAACATCTAAGTAGTTGTTACTGCGATGGTCTCCATAACATTCTGGTATTTACTGGACAGGTCTGGGGAAGGGTAAGCCGGCCACCTATCTGGGGCATTTGTTGCTGTTAGGGCTCAAAGCCAGTTTTCTCTCAGTAGCTGGACTCAGGTGGTGAATCAAGCCACAAGGCAGTATTTAAAAACACAGACTGTAAGGTTAGCGGACCTGGGTTTGAACCCGAGACCTCTTCCTTCCTAGCTGTGTGATTTTCAGCAACTTGCTTTAAGCCATCAGACTCAGTATCTTCATCTGTAAAATAAGGAAAAGAACAGAAACTGCATGTAAGGGCTACTGCAAGATTTAAATAAGCTAATTAGACACTTACTTCAGGGCTTGGCATATAGAGAGTGCTCAGCCAATGGTAATAAATAGGTTGGGTAAAGGGAAAAGTTCCATTACAATGTTCAGAATTTGTCCTGGGTGGACAGTCTTAACATCCTACAAAGTCTCTCCATAAGACTTTAAAAACCTTGTCTAATCGATTGCATGATCCATGAATTTAAGGCATTCTGAGTTGGAATCCCCTAAACAGTTACAGAAAGGAAGCCCCGGAAAACGAAGATGTAGCAGAGACATTCTGCATGACATTCTGCACGACAGCCTGTCTTTCTTGCCCCTTAGCTGTTGGTGCTGTCCGTTGTGAAGATTTTCTTCAGGTTCTAGAAGGATTCAGTAAAAATAAATTCCCTAAAATGCCATAGAGGAATGCTTGATTAAGCAGAGCTCTTCAATCAAAAGTTATTTCCCCATAGGTCAGCTGAAGGTTTATCAGCCAGCCTTTTGCTCAGGGATCAACCTGGGAAAATAACTTCTCAGGTGGCTTAAATCTCAGGCAAACACAATTATCCTCCACTGTTAACTCCAAGGAGCAAGCAATTGCTGAATTCTGGGAGATTCGTGGCTTTAGTTACAGCAAGAAATGACAGAAATTCTTGACATTTCAGAACTCTGATGTGGCAATTTCTTTGAACATTGTTTAAAAAGGTGGGAAAAGGGTTAAAAAAGAAAAGATCTTTCAATAGTTTCATCGTACCTAAGCTTTCCTTATCCAGTGGATTTACTCTAATTATCTAAAGGATGCTATGGAAGAAGTTTTTCTCGCCACTGAGGGCACAGCTAAGTGATCATGACAGAAACATGAATGTAAAATTGGGATGGAAATTTGACTATGAATTGTAACAAGTGGCAGCTGCCAACAAAGCGCCTCTGCTGCTTTTTATAAATTGGAGTCTGGCTAAATCATTCTGTCTACTCCTGACCTTAGGTGTCTGGATAGGAGGTGGGCCAGTGTTTGTGACAGTCCTGAGTTTCCTGAGCACTGTGCGGGGGGCAGGCACTGCCTGCCACCATGATCTCAACCCTGACTGAAACCTGTTACCATATTTGGGCATCCTTAATGCTCACTCCATCAATAGGAAATGCATAATACCAGCAGGGGCAGCAGCCACAGTCAGAGCAAAAGGCAGGAGAAAGGAAAAGGAAGGAGATGGAGAGAGGAAGAAAGAAGGGCAGACAAGTCGTGACAGATTGAAGTACTGAGCCACAGGGAGACACACACAGAGACAACAGACCCACCGCCAACAGATACACAGGGAGTGAAACAGAGGCAGACAGCTAGAGAGATCGGAGGGGACAAAGAGAAAAGAAAAGGCAAGGAATGGAGAGGGAGGGATAGAAAGAGACCCAAAAGTATTGTGACCACACAGCTCTCGAGAGTTTGCAACAGGAAAAGAATAAAAACTATATATATATATATATATATATATATATATATATATATATATATATATATATATATATAATTAGCCCCTGAGTGGTACAATTGGTTTGCACTCAACTACTTACTGAAAGGTTGATGGCTCGAACCCATCCAGCAGCACTGAGGAAGAAAGGTCTGGCAATCTGCTTCCATAAAGATTACAGCCAAGAAAACCCTATGGAGCAGTTCTGCTTTGTAACACATGGGGTCACCATGAGTCAGAAGCAACTCAGTGGTAATGGTTTTGGTTTTTGGATATATATATTCAACACATTCACACACCAAAAAACTGTACAGGATCTCCACATTCTCACAGAGCTTAGAGGTATTTATTTGGTCTGGACGTAGAACATGACTGTCTAGAGAGCTCAACTACATCAGCCTCCCTTCAAGTACAGGGATCCCACCTTAGTGTACCTTAGCGTACTTGAGAGAAAGCCCTCTTCTCTCAGAAAACTATTCAATACAAAACCCAAACCAAACCAAACCCATTGCCACTGAGTTGATTCCAACTCACAGGGACTCTATAGAACTGCCCCATAGGGTTTCCAAGGAGCAGCTGGTGGATTCAAACCACTGACCTTTTGGTTAACAGCCAAGCTCTTAATCACTGTGCCACCAAAAAACACAAACCAAACCCACTGCTATCAAGTCGATTCCAACTCATAGTGACTCTACAGGACAGAGTAGAATTGCCCCGTAGGGTTTCCAAGGAGTAGCTGGTGGATTCAAACTGCCGACCTTCTGGTTAGCAGCCGTAGGTCTTAACAATTGTGCCACCAGGGTCCCATTTATCCAACAGTTCTATCCAATTCATTGTGTCTATTTACACTTATTAGAATAAAATAAATTCTAGATCAATACTTAATAGTTCTGGTCTTTCCTTTACTGTCAACTCAAATTCTGCCCCCTCGCAAGACTCATTTAGAAACATAAGTGCCCAGTCCATAGACTACCTTCCCCTTGTTGGCCTTCCTGACTCCTTTCCAAAATTAACCCAAGCTCTGCTCCAGAAGATGAGTTATTTGAGAATGAAGTGTATAAACCAAATCAAACCAGTTGGTGTTGAGTTGACTTCTACTCCTGGCAACCGCATATGCTTCAGAGTAGAACTGTGCTCCATAGGGTTTTCAGTGGCTTAATCTTTCAGAAATTGTTCGCCAGGCCTTTATTCTGAGGTGCCTCTGGGTAGACTACAACCTCCAACCTATCAGTTAGCAGTTGAGTGCATGAAGTGTTTGAACCTCCCAGGGACCCTACTGAGTGTGTCACCTGTGAGAAACTCTCAGCTGCATCCTCACTCTCTTACCTGAAAATGTGGTAGATGCAAGTTGAAATGAAGTCATTAGTTTTCTTTCTGCCTTTATTTCCATTTCTGGCAGGAAGGGGTTTGATTTTCTGGCACAAACTCTTTTCCTGGCTCTGTTCCCACAGGCCTGGAAGAATTTAGCCATCAATCCTCTGAAGTTTGATTGATTTGTCATATTCTGATGCTGGAGTGAGTTTATTTAGAGAAATTTATGAACACATTACCCTCCCTGGCAAGAGTCTTGACAGCTTGAGGATTTCCTGAAGAAGACCCTCCAAGAATCTTTGGTGGTTTTTTGTTTTACCTTGGGATATGGCGCGATTTCACAGTCTATTTGTTATAATGCCCCTCTGACATAAAATAGTTATTATACTGCGTAAATAACCTCTCCCTGAAATACTCTGAATCTTTCCAGTCCGGGACTGTGAGCTTAAGCTTCCTGCTTTAAATACATTGCAGACAAGTTATCCACTGGGAGAGATAGCGAGTTCCTATCAGGCCAAAAGGGTACTTTTTACTATGTTTACCCATTCTTGGCATGCCTGAATACACAGGGCTAGTCTTCAGATATTTTCATATTATGTTGTTTGTTGCATGAAAAATTACTTATTGTTATAACTTCTTGTTGGATTGTGCCTTTTTTTCCTCTTTGACCCATTTAACGCTTTTTGCTCTGAATTTTAATTGTTCTGATACTAATCGTGCCTCTTCTGCATGTTTGGTTAGCATTTACAGACTGCATCTTTGTCCATCCATTTCTTTTCAATCTCTCAGTGTCATTTTGGTGTAAGTGTGTTTCTTATAAATAGCATACAGCCAGGTTTTTGTTGTTTTACCCCACAGAAGGGACATTTGACGCATTCATTTTTAGTGATTTGGACGTATTCTTATCACTTTATTTCATGTTTTCTACGCATTCATTTACTGCTACATTCAGCAAATGTGTTTCCCTGCTTTTTTGTTCTTCCTCAGATATAAAATCTTTGTACATTGCTGATGAGTTGTGGTTGTAACCATGGTGATGTTGATAAACAACGGAAGTGCACCTTTTGATTTTATACCTTGAAGAAAGAATGCTTGTTTTGAAATTAACAGCTGTCAAAACTTGGTAAAGCTTCTTGACGGTGATTGCCAACTGGATCATCCTTAGTTTTGATGAGATTCATATAGGCCACAAAGGTAGCATCAGGGTGAGAAAGGTGCTCTGGACCAGCAGTCAACAGGGGGTTGAAGTTGGCCACACCCCTTAGATATTTAATTAACCTCTCCAAGCACCTGTAAAATGCATCAGGAAAAACCCTAGGGCCATGGAGGGGATTAACTAGAGCAATGGGAGAGAGCGCTTCCTACATTGCTAGGTTTACTGCAGAGTCTTGATAATGGCTGTATAAAAATAAAAGTTCAGCTCTCTTGGTTTGGGGTCCATTTCCGTTTCTGTGCTGGGGTTTGGTTGGTACACAGGAAAAGGAGAAGGCATGTGAGCTATGTTATCTGCTTGTCCTTAAAGAGGAGTCAAGAGGCAGGCCATGGATTCAGGCACTTCCGGACCACTCGGGTGGGGTTTGAGATTCCACAGTGAAGACACCGAGATAAGAAAATGCCAAGGTTTGGGGCTGCTGCACGGCCTGGGCTTCTGCTGACCGGCCACAGGTTCTTACGTGAAGAGAGGTGAGGAGGGAATGTGGCTTTCAAAGCCACCAAATAAGGATGGAGATCATCTTCATTTCATCTGAGTGTGGATGTCAGCAACCAGAGAAACTCACCTCGCACCATCTCAACACCCCTAGCTATGGTTTTGAAAAGGACCCAGGAGCTTGTTAGCTCTGAGTTAAGCGGTACAGTCAGGAAAAGCTCCTATGAACAAATAAAACCTTCCTTTTACTTGTTTGATTTGATTTCTAACCTTCAGTTTTTTCCCCTTTCCTTCTTTTCCAATACATGACTTACCTAGAAAAGAGGACAGCTGCCCTTTGAAGGCAGGAAACATCACCAAGCTGCTGTGATCACAGCTCCCTCCCCCTCCCTTGCTAAGTGTGATTGGTCCAGGTTAGTGGTTCTGATCTGCTACAAACCCAAACTGACTCCCCAGGGAGCAATTCGGTTGTGCCTTTAGAGGTCATTTCCTTGCCAAACATTCCTTTTCAGTGAGAGGACGTTTTCTTGCCCTGGTAAACAATCCCCAGCCTGCGCAGAGCAGAAAGCAGGGTGCCTGTCCCTCTTCAGGCTGCTCTCCACTTAGTCCTAAAAGTATTCCAACCCCAGAGGCGTCAGTCTGCGCTATAAATTCCTTTGTGAAACCTGAGACCCTCAGCTCAGAAGGAGAGCAGAGATCTTGGAGGGGTTACAGTTTCCCTCCTCCCTAAAAGATCTGCTTGCGTTGGCAGCAGAAGCATCTGTTTTTCCAAACAAGCTCTTCCCTTTCTTCTGTGAATTCGGCCTAGAAACCACTGCCAGGCTCCTGGCAAGTGGGAGAGGTAGGATCACCTCCCTTGCAGGTCTATACAGGAAATCTATGACAAGCCTGGAAGGATTTTTCTAGTTAAGAGGCTCTGAGCCTCTTTCTCAAACAGTCACTATTAAAAGGGACATGGCTCCACTTCCCAGAGAGCAGGAGAGTGCTAAGGAGCCCTGAGCCCTGACGTCCAGGCTGGAGTCTGCCTGAGCTTCACATGCCTTTAGCATCAGTTGCTATGGTTGAGACAAAGAAAAAAAGAGATAGTAAGAAATAACAAAAAAAGAGACAAAGAAAAAGACAAAGAGAGGCAAAGAAAAAAGAAAGAAGGAAGGAAGGAAAGAGACCAAAAAAAAAAAAAAAACCCATTGCCACTGAGTTGATACTGACTCATAGTGACCCTATAGGACAGAGTAGAACTGCCTATAGAGTTTCCAAGGAGTACCTGGTGGACTTGAACTGCTGACTTTTTGGTTAGCAGCCATAGCACTTAACCACTACACCACCAGGGTATCCTGAGAGAACAGAAAATAGGAAAAAAAAAAAAAAAAAACCCAAACCCATTGCTGTTGAGTTGATTCCAACTCATAGCGACCCTATAGGACAGAATAGAACTGTCCCGTAGGGTTTCCAAGGAGCACCTGGGGGATTCGAACTGCTGACCTTTTTTGGTTAGCAGCCCTAGCTTTTAACCACTATGACACCAGGGTTTCCACAGAGAGAGTAGGGAAATGGAAAGAAAAAAAAGGAAGGAAAGAAAGGAGGAGGGAATGAAGAAAAAGGAAAGAGAGAAAGAGAAAGAAAAAGGAGGAAAGAAAAACCTTAAGCTCTTTGACCTCCAGCTGTGCCACCACATGGAACATCTAGTACTGCACCATCGCCTACCTGGCACCCACCTACTCCATCATGCTCCCAGGGCATCTTTCTGCCTTAATCATAGTCATTTCTTAATATATATGTTGAATAAATGTTCATTCCCCCTCCACCCCCTGAATACATGGAGTGGCTGAACAGGTGAGTGCTGACAGATGCTCCATTTTTATACTCTCATCAGAAACATCTCCACGCCATTTCCAGTTAGACCGTGGCGAGAAAGCAGGTCACGGGTAAGCCGTTCTGGCTGAGCGACTCTTCTTTCCCCAACCTTCTGCCCAGCTGGCAGCACCCAAAACGGATGCAGCTGCGAGACACTGCCCTCATGAGCCTCATTCTGTAGCATTCCTGTGGCTCTTGAAGAGCTTCTCAAAAATGCTGACAGTCAGAAGCCTACGCGGGCAGACACGCTTGCTCCCTGGCTTCCGTGCCCCCTCTCTGACCTCAAGCAGGGGGCTTCTGTTTGGTTTGTTTTTAATTTCTCACATGTTTATTGAGTGTTTTCTGTGTGCCAGGTTCTGCTATAAGTGCTTGGCCTATGTCAGTGAGAGAAACAGAGAAACTTCTCTTCCCTCGTGGAGCTTATGTTCTAGGTTTTCTTTTTCACTAAGAGGTTTTATTTTATTTATTTTTAAATTTTGAAACCTACAGAAAAGTTGAAAGTATAGCACAACAAATACCTATATACTCTTCATCTGGATTTGCCAATCGTTAGTATTTTGCCTCATTTGGTTCCTCTCTCTCTCTGTACACACACACACACACACACACTTTTTTTGCTGAACTATTTGAAAGTAGATACCATGACACCTTACCCCTAAATACTTCAGAATACATCTCCCAAGAATAAGGACATTCTGTTACCTTACCACAAAATGTTATCACACTTAAGAAAATTAACATTGTCATAAACACATAAAATACAGTCCATATTCAAATTTCTCCAGTTTCCTGAGAATATATTTCATGGCTTTTGTTTTTGAAGTTACAGGATCAAACTAAGGTTCATGAATTTCATTTGGTTGTTCTGTCTCTTTAGTTTCTTTTATTCTAGAAAATTTCCCAACTTCTTGTTTGGTTTTCAAGCCATGGGCTTTTTTGAAGAGCCCAGGCTTGTTGTCTTGTTGAATGTTCCACGTTATAGATTTGCCTGAAGTTGCCTCATGATTAGATCCAGAGTAAACATTTTTGGCAAGAACATTCCAGACCTGGCATCAGCTATTTCCTCTGAGGAGTGGGAACCTACATATTGTTTTTTAAGTAGCAGAACTATAAACCTGTTCATAGAAGAAGACAGAGGTAACAAGACATACATATGTAGGCATTCACTTCACAGGAATGGAGCACTAGGTGTCAGCTAGCATAGCTTTGTGAAGAAAATACTGAGATATCTTTAGCCTTGGGGGTGGAGCACTAGCCCAGAAGTCAGAACATTTGAATTCCAGTCCTGGCTCTTTGTGTCATTTGGGACAAGCCTCTTTACCTTCAGAACACAGAATTTTGGAACTTAGGGCTTTAATACTGTGCAGTTCCAAGTGTGTTCCAAAGAACTTAACAATACCTAGTTATAAGCAGAGTTTTGAGCCAGCATAAGGAGGTAGTTTTTGTAAGATTTCAATAGCAGGAATTTCACCCTTTAGCTTTTCATCCCCTTGATCTGGCAAAATTTGTTGTAAAAAGAGCCCCAAAAATGTTTTTGATGGTGATCTTTTCTGAAGCTAGAACAAAACCAAATAAATTGCCAGGATTTAGGTGAGTCATACAGAACTATGTTCCAGTGAGATCTTAAGCACTGGAATGTTTACCAAGGAAGGTTTTAGTCTTTGAGAGGGTTCTACCTGCCTGAGCCTAGCTAGCCCTTCCACATTGCCAACCAAATGCACTGAATGGCCTCTCAGGGTTTCCCCTGGTCCTACATTTTTCTGATTCACAAAAAATCTATACTCAAGATGTCTTGCAGCATTTTCTTTTTTATTAGGAACCCCCAAACTACACCCCCCCAAAAATTTTTTTTCCAATACTCCTTACTTGAAGTCAGAAATTGCATTTTAAAAATAATTCTCTCCTGCTTTAATAAATTGGCTAAAAAGGTTAAATGGATTTTCTTTCTATGTTTGCAGCCACAGAAGTACTTATCTCTCATCCCAAGTGGATGCCCTATGTAATTGAATGTGAAGTAATTCCAAAGTTGCATCGAAATCTTTACAGGCGTTACTATGACAATCAGACTTCTTTTTAAAAAACCACCTCAATGCAAATTCTCTGTCACCCCACTGTCCCTTCAGTGAAACTTCATCTCATGAAATAAATTTAGCTTCTCAGAAACGTTTATGAGGAGGGAATCACTACATATTTACATTTTAACAGATTCTCCCCTACGTGCCCACTGTCTTTGAAGTTGTAGTAGGCAGTCCAGTCATCCTTATCACAGGCTCTGAATGTTCGTTGGTAAAGGCTCTGCCTTACTAAGACTGTGGGAATTAGCATCCGGGGCTTAGGACAGCCCTTCCTGACCTGTTATTACTATCTTTTCCACACAGGCTCTAGCAAAGGTAAGAGCTTGGGCAGAGATTCTCAGGGGGGGAAGGAGGAGTGAGGAGGCTTTATCAAAGTCTCTAAGGTCTTGGGAAGTTTGGAAAAGCATATCCAAAATTATTACTGCTCTCATTTGGGTTTGGCCCCAAGTTTATCTTGAAATTTCAATTCATGTTAAAGGAAGGTGTGAAATTTTTATGTTTATCGAATGGGACAGGCCTTAAAAATGGTTGAGATACTCTGAGCTAGTGAGCTCTTACAGACCATTTCCCATTTTAGAGGCTTTGGAGAACCCACACTGCTGTCAGTATGTGATGCTGAGATTGTGAATGTTTATTTCTATTTTCTGATTCAGTGATTTTGAGACCTCAAAAAAGCCTTAGGGACCTAGAACTCATTTCCTCCAAAGCTCTCCTTCTATAATCTGAGGATTTGAGATTCTAAGAGGTGAGGGGGATCCCTGGGTGTGGCGAATGGTTAATATGCTTGGCTGCTAACCAGATAAATGGTTGGTGATTTGAGTCCACCCAGAGGCACCTCAAAATAAAGGCCTGGTGATTGACTTCTGCAAAATCAGCCACTGAACACCCTAGGTTCACCATGAATTGGACACGACTCCACAGCACCTAGCAGTCTGATAAGACTAGAAAATTAGCTGAAAGTTGCTCCCAGGATGTGTTTTCCTTTGCCTCACGTGAACATTTTATACAAGACATTGTCCAAGAGCCTATAAGGATAGAGGGATAGGCTTCATTGACTTTACAGAACAGCCTACTTGGCTGTGTGTGCCCACTGGCAGAAGGGTTTGGCCAAAATTTACGATGAGACACGAATTTGAGTGGAGACACTTGCCGTACGGTGTGGGGGCACGTGACCGACCATTCCCTTGCTCATTCTGGCCATAGATTATTGATATTGGGTTGCTAAATGACTGTAGAATCAACTAAGAGCTTCTTCTTGTCGTTAGGTGCTGTGGGGCCGACTCTGACTCATAGCAACTTTATGTACAACAGAACGAAACACTGCCCTGTCCTGTGCCATTCTCACAATCATTGCTATGTTTAAGCCCATGGCTGCAGCCATCGTGTCAATCCATCTCATTGAGGGTCTTCTTCTTCTTTGCTGAGACTCTACGTTACCAAACATAATATTCTTCTCCAGGGACTGGTCCCTCCTGATAACACATCCAAAACACATGCAATGAAGTCTCGCCATCCTCACTTCTAAGGAGCATTCTGGCTGTACTTCTTCCAAGACAGATTTGTTTGTTCTTCTGGCAGCCTGTGGTATATTCAATATTCTTGGCCAACACCATAATTCAAAGGCATCAATTCTTCTTCAGTCTTCCTTATTTATTGTCCAGCTTTCGCATGCATATGAGGTGATTAAAAATACCAGGGCTTGGGTCAGGCACACCTGATAACATGTCCAAAGTTTGAGACAAAGTCTCACCATCCTCACTTCTAAGGGTCATTCTGGCTGCACTTCTGTCAAGACAGATTTGCTCATTCTGGCAGTCCATGGTATATTCAATATTCTTTGTCACCATAATTCAAATGCATTGATCCTTCATTGGTGTTCCTTATTCACTGTCCAGCCCTCGCATGCATATGAGGGGATTGAAAATGCCATGGCTTGGGTCAGGTACACCTTAGTCCTCAAAGTGATGTCTTTGCTTTTGAACATTTTAAAGAGATCTTTTGCAGCAGATTTGCCCAATGTAATACTGTCGTCTGATTTCTTGACGGCTGCTTCCCTGAGCATAGATTGTGAATTCAGGTAAAATGGAATCCTTGACAATGTCAATCTTTTCTCCATTTATCATGATGTTGCTTATTGGTCCAGTTGTGAGGATTTTCATTTCCTTTATATTGAGGTATAATCCATACTGAAGACTATGGTCTTTGATCTTCATCAGTAAGTGCTTCAAGTCCTCTTCACTTTCAGCAAGCGAAGTTGTGTCATCTGCTTGTTGCAGGGTATTACTTAGTCTTCCTTCAAGCGTGATGCTGTGTTGTTTTAATTCATCTTGGTGAGGAAAAGTTATTTGCCTATAGCCTTCACCTACCACTAGCACTGGGAAGCTGCCAATATCTGTGAAAAAAGAACCTCTTATTTACAAGCAACCCAACTGGCTTAGGAAAGTTTGTATTCACTTTCTATCCAGAGCCCTGGGCAGAAGAGATCTTAAGTCTTGACTCTCTCTTTCCCTTGAGAGGAGATGAAGGCAGATGTCAAAATCTTGCTCAAAATGCCCCCAATACTTTAGGCTTTTCAAATACAGGTGATTCTTTTCCTGGTGGCAGGGGAGGGGAAACAACCTTGAACCTTGTTTGCTTCACTTTTATGACCTTGCTTTGGCATTTTAGAGTGTGTAACTGAGCCATGGCTTGGCGGTAAGGATGCTTGGATTCCTGGCCAGGCTAAGTCAGCCACTTTGCAGAGCCAAGAAAGGTGAGTAGCAGTTGGGACTGGGAGGCTGTTAAGAGAGGTGGCAAAATGAGCAATTGCAAGTACAACAGTGGAACAAGAAGTCTTCTGAGTCAGACACTGGCAATAGCCCTTGGTATGCTATAAAATGCCTTTGATTGCAGTGGATAAAAATGACTATTTTGAAAACAAGCTAAATGTCCCTAAACAATGAGATGGTTAAATAAGCTATGGTACATCCACACATGAATATCCATGCAGCGGTTTAAATAATGAGATAGATTTTTTTGTGCTGATAGAAGACTATCCCCAAGACACATTACTGAGTGAAAAAAAATCAAGTATCAAATAAACAGTAAGATCTCAGTTAAGCAACATTTTCTCTGTTATTTTAATTTTTAACAATAATTTATGTGGTTAAAAGCTACAGCTGCTAACCAGAAACCGGCAGTTCAAATCCACTAGCCCTTCCTTGGAAACCCTATGGGGCAGTTCTACTCTGTCCTATAGGGTCACTATGAGTCAGAATCGACTCGACAGCAACAGGTTTGGATTTTTTTTAAAAACATAATTAAGAAAACACAATAAGAAAAATCAAAAGTGTGGGTAGAGGTGTTACCAGAATAAGGTTCTTGCCTCTCACTGGTCAGGAATGAGCAGGTAAGGCATGTAGTTTTCCACAAGAGCAAAGCTTTATGGAAGAGGCTTGCAAGCGGAGACAAGGAGGGCCTAGAGCAAGGCTTACCCTCATCTCACAGAACAAAAGACAGGCCCGAGTTTTTAAAAGTTCTTGGGCAGGAAAAGATTCATGTTTACTCATAGGCACAGGCAGGGATGTGTTAACTAAGGTGCGTGTGCAGCACCTTTCCAAGATGGCTCCTGTCCTGGAGGCCTCTGGGATGTGTAGCAGAACTTATTATGGTGTGTTGTGCCTGTGCAGTCTCTCGCTCCCCAGGGTTCGATTCCCTGGCTGGGCCTATAGCCTGTCACTGCCCCTGGTGGAAGGTCACACAGCAGTCACAGGTGGGTGTTCTGCGCATGTCCCTGGGCCTGGTTTTCTCCAGCCGCTTCTGAAAGGCAACTATAAAGAAGTTGCGGGCTATTTTTAGATACCCTATCCCATTACTCTGGGGAATGGCTTTATTTCTGTGCCCTGGCCTGTTTCTTGTTACTTCACAGATTTGGAGGCCCCTCTGTTCTCTGTCTTACTAAGTCTCTGGGTTCCACACTCAACCCCCTATTACCTCCCTTGTAGTATAGCCTATTTCTCTTTTACTTGCTTCTCCTCTAACCACACCAGTCTCTTCACTATTTCTCAAACAGGCACCCTCTTATCTCAGTGCCTTTGCTCCCTGTTTTAGAGGTACAATGTCTTAAACTTCAGGTTTTACATGGAAAGACAAAATTGCTGTTGGAGCTGAGCTATGTGGCACAGGAAGCCGAGTGGTGTCTGGGCATATCTTGTGATCCGTAGGTGATAGCAGTAATTGCTTTCAGCCCTACTTCTCTGCCTCTCACTTTCTTCAGCTATAAACAAGAATATAACTCTGGTCACTGTCATTTCATCTACTGAAATGCATAAGTCCTCAGGGCTCCTGAGGTAATACTGGCCAAGCTCAAAGACCATTCCCCTGTTCATTCTGACCATAGATTGTTGCTAAAACCCATTGCCATGGAGTCAATTCCAACTGACAGCGACCCATTACGAAAGAGTAGAACTGCCCCATAGGGTTTCCAAGGCTGTAATCTTTAGGGAAGCAGACTGAAACATCTTTCACCCATGGAACGACTGGTGGTTTCGAACAGCTGACCTCTCAGTTAGCAGCTGAGTGCTTTAACCACTGCGTCACCAGAGCACCATACAGTTGATAATGGTTGCTAAACGATTGCAGAGCCAAGTAAGGGCTTAGTTGTTTTAATTCATCTTGGTAAGGAAAAGGTATGCCCAGGTTGAGCTATGATGAAGGCAAATATACAAATTTCAGAACTTACTCTACTAGGTGAGCTTTTAAAGAAAGGAAGCTCCTTACACACAAATGACAAAGAACTCTCCGCTAGTTGGGAAGTTTTGTTTTCAATTTTGGTGAATAAGAATGATTTGAAAATACAGTTTTGTCTTGCGTGTCGTTAGGGAGCTAAATGCATCAGAATCTCTTTTTGCAAAGCAAATCCTCTCGTGTTTCATAATGCCAAACTAGATCAACATGGAAAAAGGTGAGGTGGCAAGCAGGGCAGTGATTATGCTGGTCCTGGCCCCCTCCCCTCAGGATCTGCTCAACTCACTCTTTTAAGTTCCGCCTATTCCATCAACCATTTCTCAAGTGCCATTTTTCTGCAGAATTTTCTTCAAGACTTCCTGGTAGCCTTATTCCATGGAGCATTTTATCCCTGATAGAGTCAGCCAGGTTTGAGAGTATAATTAAATGGTCAGAGGAAGGACAGCGCTTGGTAAACCCATTCCACCCCCTTTTACTTACATTCTTTGAGGTGATTTGAACGCTGCAGAATCTTTTCATCGATTTTCACTGGGGCCTGAATGGGTTCAGGAAAGCACTGCCCCAGGAAATCCGCTCTTGGCTCAGTGACTCTCTGCCACTATTGAATGAAATCAAAACTCTTCAGCCTTCCACTACTTTATGCTTCTGCAGCAAATTACTTAATGTTTCTATGTCTCAGTATCTTTCTTTGTAAAGTGAGAGCATTGATCTTGCCCCATCTTCAAAGGCCCTGACAGCTCTGGGATTCCATATTCGAGACCCTTGATCAACCTATGGTCTTTCTTCAATGATATCTCCTAACATTCCCCTCAGTTTTGGTCAGGCTGGAACAAAAAGTCATAAGAAATGGTAGGAGAAGCTTAAATTTTTTCTATGTCACTTCTCTCTTAGAAAAAAGGCCCAAAGAAAATAGCAATAGCTGTGCCCACCTCTTAGAAAAGACCAGGAGATTTCCTTTAAGTAAACCCTCTTTCAGGATGGGGTATTAAGAGACCAGAACAGATGATACAGGACTTATTGAGAGGGTTCTTCCCTGTCAGTGTTTCAGTTCTGGGAGGTGCTGGGTCATTTTGAAAGTTCCAGAAAAACTACCCACTGGCTAATCAATTAAAGGGGGGAAAGAAGAGTGTGGCAGCTACATTTGTTAACTAAATTACTTGGGTGAGTTTAGGAGAGTGATCGACACAGAAAGGTCAAAATAACAGCCTAATTAACACTCCCCTCCATTTTTTTTCCATTGATATCTCCCTTTCCTCACTTCCTTTCCTGGAACAAATAAAGTTTTAAAGGATTTTGAAGTTAGTAACTCCAGTCTCTCCTTGATCTGTAAAAAGAAAAAAAACATTTTTACCTAATTTAATACCTAAGAGATACAAATCTGAAGCAGAAGTCTTTTTCAACCCTCCCTACAGCAAAGCTCATCCACCCCTCTGGCAACGTTCTCAAACTTTGTTGGATCAGAATCATCTAGGTGCTTTGAAAAATACAGATTCCTAGGATCTGCATTATTGACAAATTTCCACAGGTGATTCTTTTATCCATAGCATTTGAGAACTTTGGCTCATGATATAATGAAAATTGTGCCTTTGCTAATACTTGGTTTCATATAATCTATCCCTGGGCTACTTGGATCCTTTTGAAGAAAGAAAGAATCTCCAGTTAGTATGCCCTTTTGGAACACAGTAAGTATGTCATGTGCTAATTCCGTCCAGTGACACCATGAAATAAAAGTGCATTACTGAATGCTTGCAATTTCTTATAATGATGGTAAGGTGGCATGTCATGAGGCCTTTTTAGCCCCAGACCTCACTCCAGAGAATTCCAAACAGATATAGACAAGTGCCATTAGGACCCAGATCCTTTCCTCGGAGGCTATTTACACATAGGAATAGGATGTCCTGAAGCATCACTTCCCCCCACTGAGGTGTTGATAAGTCTGGTTATCAGAAAGATATTATTGGGAGTGTGATACACTGGGCATTTACATTTTCCTGATAGGTTAGTCATATGAAAGCTGACAGCGAAGGGAAAAGAACAGCAATGTGGTGCAATATCAACAGACAGCTGTCCCCTGGCTTCTTGATAAATAGGATGACTCACATTGCTAAGTGGTGTGGTCACTGCCAGAGGAATGGCCCTCTCACATTTCTTCCTGATTCACATATTCAGTGGGGTTGGCTTATTGGCCCCTCCCTCTTCGGCTTCCCAGACACTGAGTCTGGAATGAAAATTCACCTGCCTCTGAGTTGGCTGCTGAGGGGGTGGGGGTGTTACTTGGGTTCCCAGGTTGGAAGATTATCTCACCCAGCCCAAGCTATATAAGCTGACCGGTGTGGAGGGGCTCAGCAGGGCTGACTCCAGGGGTTCATTCCACAGCAGCAAAACACACAGACCCACTTCGGGCAAACATGATGGTACTGAAAGTGGAGGAGCTGGTATGTAAGACTCATTATCTTTACTCAGTGAAAACTGGCTCAGTCTTTGTTTTTATTTGAAAAGTTTCTTTCAGGCCTGGTGCATAGGTATTCTGAAAATGTCATATGCGGAAAACTGTTGGTTGATATGATGGAATAAGTGAAACTGGAAAAAATGGAACTGCCAGTAATGAATTATCTGCATATTGTCTATTTTTTATCTTCTTTCGTTCCATTACTAAAGTGTGGAATCACATGTAATTATCAAAATGCCTTAGGGAAGATGTTCTATTTCAAGGCTGTATATCCAGAAACTTTATAACTCAAGGCTAAGAGTCATCAAAAGGACCTAACATTGAATAATTTTAAATAATCAGAGGGGGTTGTGGCTTTCCTAGGAGAGATGTGAATAAGCAAATTAAAAATAGATGTAAACATGTTGACCTAACTGAAACTTTTGTTTAAACAAGAGACAGGACAAGTACCTGAAGGCAATCCTGGAATACCTGTATCTACTCATTGCACCGAGGCGGGCCATCACCAGGGAGAGTGACCAAGGGCCTCCTGCAGCATCTTCTGTGGAGAGTGACCCAGCCAGGCTCTGCTGCTCTGACCCTGCCATCTTATTCTTCTGTAGGTCACAGGGAAAAAGAATGGCAATGGTGAGACAGGGGAGTTCCTGCCTGAGGATTTCAGAGATGGAGAGTATGAAGCTGCTGTTACTTTAGAGAAGCAAGATGACCTGAAAACGCTTCCAGGCCACCATGTGAGCGTGGGGGAACAACAGTGGCAAAGCGAGAAACAGAGAGAGGCAGAGGTAAGAACCTTCTCGAGGAGTCCACGAGTGGGAGGTTGGGGCTGTGGTGAGGGATGGAAATGCCAGGGAGGAAGGAGAGAAGAAACAAAAGAAATGTAATCATTCCAAAGACTTCATCAAATTCTAACCCATGAAGAGGCAGCTTCTATGGGGCAGTTGTGGGAAATGATTCTTTAACAAGACTATCACTTCTGGATTCTGAATCAATGATTTAATGTGCTATGACTGTGTCCTGATTGAAAGACAGGCTTGGAAAGAAAAACATACCTAGTGAATTTCTGATGTACATGGTGTCTAGGTAATCCCAGTGAAGAGAGACTTTTTTCCTCAGTGACATGGTTGGCAGTCCATGGATTATTGCTTTGACGATGTCCGCTATCTGTACTGACACAATCTGTGTTGTGGATGAGTTTTATTATTTACTAACCACAGATAAAATACGCATTAGTTAGCTGTGGTCAGCCCCAGGACAATCTGTTTCACAGGTCCTGCTTAGTTGGGCACTTGAAAGAGATAGGTATTAATATTTCAGAACTTTACACTTATTATTGGATTCTTTTAGGTTAAAAAAAAAAAAAACTTTAATTTTTGAGGGCGATAAAACAAATTCCACAGAAATCTGGGGGTTATTTATGTCAGTAATTACAAAATAGATACTTAGAGATTAGATTGTATCTCCAGTGAGTCAAGGGCTGATTCTATAAGCAAAGGAAGTAAAGATGAAGGAATTAACTGAAAAATTAGGCCCTCAAATATCTTAATAAGAAAGTCTAAATTGAAGTCAAAGGTTTATTTAAAAAATTTTTTTTGCCCGAACTTTTTTTCTAAAATGACTTAGCAGTTTGTTTAGACACAACCAGAATGCTTGTCAGTAGAACCCACCATATTAAGAAATGTGAATTTCTATTTTAGCTCAAGAAGAAGAAACTAGAACAAAGATCAAAGCTTGAAAATTTAGAAGACCTCGAAATAATCATTCAGCTCAAGAAAAGAAAAAAATACAGGAAAACAAAAGTTCCAGTCGTTAAGGAATCAGAACCTGAAATCATTGTAAGGACTGTCTGGTTTTGTAGTATTACATGTGTGGGGTTGCACTGCCCATTAACCCATCGCTGTTGAGTCGATTCAAACTTATAGTGATCCTATAGGACAGAGTAGAACTGCCCCATAGGGTTTCCAAGGCTATAATCTTCACGGACGCAGACTGCCACATTTTTCTCCCAAGGAGAGGCTTTGAAACACCTACCTTTTGGTTAGCAGCCAAGTGCTTAACCACTGCGCCACCAGGGCTTATACATGGATATAAGTTTCTGTAGAGGGTTTGGTTGAATGCTGGAAAGATCACAATAATGCTCATACTATGTTTTTGGCTTTAGACAGAACCTGTGGATGTGCCCAGGTTTCTAAAGGCTGCCCTGGAGAACAAACTGCCAGTAGTAGAAAAATTCTTGTCAGACAAGAACAATCCAGATGTCTGTGATGAGGTAAGGTTTATACGAAGTATTGAAAAATCCAGCTCATCAATTTTGTCTTTCTTAAATGCTTTACTGCAGCCTGGTTGATATGGTGCCAAAGTCATTCCACCTGAATAGTTTCCCCAGCTGTTGGCACATATGCCAAGGATCGAAATAGGAGAGCACAGTGGTTCCCTCCCTCAAAAAAAAAAAAAAAAAAATCTGAATGAGTGCTGTGAATCATATTGTTTTCTATACTCTGCCATACTTCTAGCTGATTTTTCAGTCTGTCTTTAACTTCTTAGATCCTTGGGAAATAAGGCAGGGCCAACGAGTCTCCTTTGCAGAAATATACCCTCAGCATCATCTTTGCTTGGGCCCAAACACGTCAGTGCTGAACTAAGTCCCAGCTCAAGCACTACTTGGCTCTTTGATCTTTAGCAGCTAATTTACATTCTCTGGGCCTCAGTTTCCTTATCTGTAAATAGAAGGTATTGGAGTGAAATAATACCTAAAGTTGTTCCAGTTCTGTTGTTGTTAGGTGCCATTGAGTCGATTTCAACTCACAGTGACCCCATGTGATCAGGTAGAACTGCCCTATAGGGTTTTTTAGGGTGTAATCTTTATGGAAGCAGATAGCCAGGTATTTTTCCCATGGAGCCACTGGGTGGGTTTGAACTGCCAACCTTTAGGTTAGCAGCAGAGGGCTTAAGCGTTACATCTCCAGGGCTTCTGTTCCAGCTTTAATAGTCTATTAATCCATTCACTTCAAGTCAGTTTATCAGAAAACATAACTCCCTCTTGCATTCTTTCCCTCATAAACTGAAATGGGGGATCATTTCTAAAGTTGAACTACAGAAATAAATCTTTCTTTTAAAAATGAATTGAATACTTTTTGATATTCAACCTAGCTACAATCCTAGATAGAAGAATACCAACTGATCTGCATGGCAGATGCTACACAAACCACAGAGGCACAAAATTCAAGAAAAGGAAAAGTCAGCATTTAGGTAGTTTTGAACCTTTAAGTTTGCATCCCTCAACGTAGACCTCTGAGCATTTAGAAACGTGCATTGCAGGAAGCTCAAATCTCAGTTGTAGGATAGTTGTGCTAGTTATTCTGCAATTTGAGTAGATTTGACATTTCTAGTTCATAAATATGCTCTCGAGTTTCTATCAATTAGGTCATCAGAGTCCCCAGCCTTGTGCTTCTTAGTTGAAAAGGAAAGGATTTATGCACGTTCTCAGATGCGTTGCTATCTCTTTTTTCATCTCTACCCTGACAGTATAAACGGACAGCTCTTCATAGAGCCTGCTTGGAAGGACATTTGGCAATTGTGGAGAAGTTAATGGAAGCTGGAGCCCAGATCGAATTCCGTGATATGGTAAATATATTTCTTTGCTTGGAAATGAGCCAAAATAAGTCGACTATACCAAGCTTGAGAAAACCTACAATGAATATCCGGGCTGATGGGATTGAAAATTGATCTGAAAGAACTGGGTAAAAGCTCATTTCTCCATACAAAGGAAAGTTGGGAGATGGGACTAGGTCATGTGGAAAGTATTTTCCATACATACTGAAAAGGAGAGGAGTGTTCCAGGGAAAGGAAGGAAGTACAAGCTGTTGAACAGAATTCAATATCCTCGTAAGACAGTTTGGTCATTATCAAGTCAGTAGCATTACTGAGAAATAATACATTCGGTGCTGGCCTTTCAGCACACCCCTGGCCTTCCATTATACCTGGCAACCTGCTCATGGCCCCTGGACTGCCAGCAATGGATCAGCATTCTCTAGCTGCACACTTTATATGACAGATGCCGATTACCATTGATGAGATTTGGGGCTAGACTGTATACTAACTTGCATCTACAGAACGTAGCTGCTTCTCAGACCTCAGTAATTCGGCCACTGTGATTTCTACTAAGACCAGTATATAGCATACTTTACAAACTGAAGCTTGGGCTTAGAAAAAGCTTTATTTATTTAAATGAAGCCCAATTTGACTTCAGAGCAAAGTGGAAAGTGGATACCCAAAGCTTGCAAAGGACTTGGCCAAGATGGAAGCCAAAAGAAAAACACATTAAAAAAAAAAAAGGTAGAAGAAATAAAAAAAATAATAATGCTTGCATGTAAAACCCATTGCAGTCAAGTTGATTTCAACTCATAGCAACCCTACAGGACAGAATAGAACTGCCCCATGGGGTTTCCAAGGCTGTATTCTTTATGGAACCAGACTGCCTGTATCCTTCTTCCATGGACAGGCTGGTGGGTTCTAACCACCAACCTTTCGGTTAGCAGGCAATCACTTAACCACTGTGCCACGCTAAGAATCTCAGGGGTGGGATTTGGAGGGCCAGGGCCATACCAAATAGAGCAGTGGTAAGGGAGCCCTGGATGAAACAATACGGTGCGCCATGACCACAGGCGAGAGCGGTGGTGGTAGAGGCTGTGCTAGCATGAATGACAGCAGAGAGCAAGCAAGAGGTGGAGAAAGACCAACGAGGACCCAGGATGATCTGTGAGATCTGAATTAAAACCTTTTGGAAGGGGCTATTGTCCTTCTGCCCAAGTTTTTAAGTACTGCCTGGGTTTTTTAATACATTTGTCTAGAACTTTTGTGTGTATTTGGCAAAAATGGTTAGAAGTTCTGACCAGATGTGGATTTGAGTATCTCTTCTGCCACTTCCTAGCTGTGTGTTCTTCTTGTTGTTGTACGTTGAACTTTTTGGAGCCTTGCCTTTCTCATCTGTAGAATGAGCATAGTAACACCTACCTCAAAACGTTGCTGTGGGGAAAGATGCGTCTCGAGTGTGTAGCGCTATGGTAGAACTTAGCAAATTCTCAAATGGTAGTTCTTATGTTTTTTTAATTAGTAGATTTCTGAAGAGCCTCCTAATGATACACACACACGCACACAAATACACGCATGAGTACATACACTCACACGTACAGTTCAACTAAAACATTTGGCAAGAATTTTCAACTACAATAGTTAGAATTAGCAGTCTAGATGAGAGCAACCCACTGTTACTAAAGAAGTCCTAACAAACCTCAGGATCTCCTGGGCCTCAGAAACCAAGCATTAATTCCCTTGACCAGGTTCTTACTGACATTACCATGTCCATTTACTTCCCGGTCTAGCTTGAATCCACAGCCATCCACTGGGCAAGCCGTGGAGGAAACCTGGATGTCTTAAAATTGCTGCTGAACAAAGGAGCAAAAATCAACGCCCGAGATAAGGTATTTCCCGTCCTCCCTGTCTCTGCCTCCCAGCCTCGTCCCTGCAGTCAGCTGAAGCCCGAGCCCAGTACAGGCACCCTAGTGCCCATTTCTCCCCCTCCGATGTGCCTTGGGGTCTGGGGCAGTCTCCGCCCTGGCTCCCGGCCAATCAGCAGTGTTTGCAATTTCCCAGTTGCTCAGCACAGCGCTGCATGTGGCCGTGAGGACCGGCCACTACGAGTGCGCAGAGCATCTCATCGCATGTGAGGCGGACCTCAACGCCAAAGACAGAGTGAGTCGCCTTATTCCTTATTTATTTGGAATCACTCTCCAACCCGGGGTTCTCTTGCAGGGTCCGCTTTCTGGGTTCAGAGCCACCCTGAGCCTGTTTTTTGTTTGTTTGTTTTTGTTTCTCTAGGAAGGAGATACCCCTCTGCATGATGCCGTGAGACTGAATCGGTATAAAATGATTAGACTCCTGATTATGTATGGCGCCGATCTCAACATCAAGAACTGTGTAAGTACTAGAAACAGGGGCACTACCTTTGGGCTTCCTAATTTACAGAAGCATTTCTTAAATATGTGAAAATATTCCCACAATGGTAGTATTTGATGGAGGGTGGAATCTTGTGATGGTTTAAATGTTCTGTCAATTCCGATAAGGACATTGTAAACCTTGGCAATAACTCAGGTCACTTGATCAGAGATGGAGAAAGATGTAGGGACTGATATGACTTAAGTGGGAGTCTCTGGGTGCTACATTGTAAACCTTGGCAATAACTCAGGTCACTTGATCAGAGATGGAGAAAGATGTAGGGACTGATATGACTTAAGTGGGAGTCTCTGGGTGCTGAAATGGTTACCGCTTTTGGCTGCTAACCAAAAGGTTGGTGGTTTGAGTCTACCCAGAGGTATGTTGGAAGAAAGTCCTGGCAATCTATTTCCAAAAAATCAGCCATTGAAAACCCTGTGGAGCACAGTTTTACTCTGACACCCGTGGGGTCACCATAAGTTGGAACCTACTTGATGGCAACCGGTTTTTTGGATGACTTCAGTGCATAATATGTTGTTGTTGTTATGTGCCAACAAGTAGATTCTGACTCCTAGCAGCCCTACAGGACTGAGTAGAACTGCCCCATAGGTTTTCCTAAGCTGAAATCTTTACAAGAGCAGATCACCAGGGCTTTTCTCCTGCAGAGCAGCTGGTGGGTTTGAACTGCTGACCTTTTGGTTAGCAGGTGAGCACTTAACCATTGTGCCACCAGGGCTCCTTAGTGTATAATAAAAAAACCAAGCCCAGTGCTGTTGGGTAGATTCCAACTCATAGGGACCCTATAGGACAGAGTAGAACTGCCCCATAGAATCTCTAAGGAGCGCCTGGCAGATTCGAACTGTCGGCTCTTTGATTAGCAGCCAAGGCACTTAACCACTACACCACCAGGGTTTCCTAGTGTATGATGGTACCTAATAACTTTTAAAATTTGGTCTTGAAAATAAAAGATGGTCAAAACTATTTACCTTCACAAACACCTGTGTCAGGGAAGACCAGTCTGCCTTGGCCATCCTTGGCTGTGCAAGACCTGGGATAGTTCCCCAAAATGGTGTAAAGTTTTACAGTGGCCAGGGCAGCCAAGGGCCAATGAGTTCAAATGAATCAATATTCAACCTGAGTAATTCAGAATGGTCCTCTCTTCCTTACACCAACATGAAATGTGTCAACTTTTTTCCAGGGTAGCCATGCTTTTGCCTACATTTCTGAGATAATTTCCATTCATTTTCCACTTTGTCTGCACATCCCACAAAATAATTCCTTTTCTTGGGCCCTGAAGTCCCTTCTATAAGCATTAATTTAGTTTCTCCTCTAAGCAGGGAACATAATTAACTTTTCCTCATGGTCACAATTCCCAGACAAACATCATCTAATATAAGCTTAAAAAATACCACTTGGAGGAAAGGGTGTAAATTACTGAAGAAAAAATTGAAAGAAGCTTTTGGTGAATCACTTGCTAAGAAGGAAAAAACCCAGTCATCTTATAGTGTGAATAATTTTCTCCTCTTATTTGTGTTATTATGAGACCAAGAGGAATATTTTATCATTAAAAAAATAACTGGCTTGGTGACAGAAACAAAGAATAGTGATAAATGGAGACTGCTTGGGATGGGACAGTGTTAACTGTAGGGTTCCCTCAAGCTTAATAGTGGGGCTAGTCTTAGCTAATATTTCTTAAAACTGTCTGAAAAAAGTAGATTCAATGAAATCTGCAAAGCTGCAGAAATTATGTTTTTTTTTTTTTTAAGGCAGTGAGACACTAGCAGTAGAGATAACTAGCATACAGACTTAGGGAAACTGTGTAAGTAGGCAGAAAATCAGGAGTTGTACTTTAATAGAGAGTAATTTTTGGGTTTTTAGTGAAAAGAATTTTAGAGAATAACCCAAAATATACAAACAAGTTTCCAAAAAAGGATTCTGGACCTATTAATTTCATTGACCCAATGTATTGATGTTTCCAAAAAAGACCAATAAGCTACTAGATGCCATCTTGAAGGTAACTAGAAATAATAATACACAATACATTATTATATCCTTGTCCAAAACTCTGTCTTCATGTCTACTGATAGTATTCTTCAAGAAAGACACACGGAGGTGGGTAAGTTTTAAACTAAAGGTTACAAGGCCACTAACTCAAATGCCTACAGGGGCCCGGCAGATCACATGAAATTTTTAAATAGTTGGCTGGTGGTTCTGTGTACCTAACCCTTGTAAAGATGTTGGCCCTTCCCCAAGCCAGTCCACTGTGGCTGTGTGGAACCACGGGTACTGTGTTACCAGTTCCTTTGATTTTTTTCACAGAGGTCACAAATCCAATTGGGAAATCTCAGGATTTCTAAATGTTGCCAATTAATTCTAACTTAAAACAAATGGAAGCTCTGTTTGGGCCAAACAAAACAGGTCTACAGGCTGATTTGCATCTCATAGCTGCCAGTTTGTAACCTCTGAGTTAAAGAGGTAGAAATACTTCAGAATAAATAGAGGTGGAAAAATTTAGGACTTTTCATCTGTAAAGACAAAAATTGAGAGGTGACGCAGTTTTAATTTTTATAAATATCTTGAGACACATAGATAATGGAAATAAACATTTGGTTTTAGTAAGTTATTTACTCACATATGTCTCTGACATCAGCTTCAAGAAGTTAATTTTCTGGGACAGCCCAACGTAAATTCTGAGTTCTGAGAAATCTGCTCCCAGGAGCAGTAATGATACTGTGGCAGTGCAGTACCTGAGTACTTAAGCCAAAGGGTTGAAGCAGCTCGTTTACCACCAGTTTCTATCAATCAAGAAATCATTTTCCAAATTAATAGGAACTGGTTCTCAATCAAGAGGGATACCACCAGCTCCCCACATGCATTCTACAAGGTTCTAGAGATACATAGAGGCATTTTTTTTTTTTTAACTTCAAAATGACTTGCAGTGGTACTATTGCCACTGTAGTGTCTAGGGACCAGGGATTTTACCAATACCTGGGAAAAGACATTACTAACCTAAAATGCCAAAACCATCCCCTTGAGAAAAGTGAAGGCCTGGTTTGAATATAAACACCAAAACACACGTAGAGTAAAACATTAAACACTCTGTAACATGCGTCTGTATGTTACCTCGTTAAACATACACAGAGAGAGTATGTGGATGTATAGATGCCACCCACCTGGCAGTCAAGTTTTCTTATTTATTTTGATCAGGCTGGGAAGACCCCAATGGATCTGGTGCTGCATTGGCAGAATGGAACCAAAGCCATATTTGACAGCCTCAAAGAGAACTCCTACAAAACCTCTCGCATAGCTACCTTCTAAGGGCAATAACAACGGACTTTCATCAACTGCTTTTCACTGGCATTTTGAAAGCACGACCCAAGAGAAGAGCAACTAGCTGTAAAACCTAGCTTTGGTTTATCAAACTGTGGTAAAGCTGTACCTAATGAAGTTTTGAGAAAGCACGGGGATATAGGTATTCACATTTCCATTAGTTGAGTGAAATTCACCTTATTTATTTTTATTTATCCCAGCTTATTTATTTACCTTGATGCCACTGGTATTTAGACCCTTCATGGTCATCATTTGGTGATCAGAGCTTAATTTGTATATACATTTCCAGAACCTTCCCAGAAATGGTTCTTAAATGAGAACAATGAGCAATGCTGGAAGTGCCGGCTTAGGTATCACCTCACTCATGTAAGATATTTCAAGGTGTCTTTAAAAGACAAAGGTGATCATTGCAGCCCTCTTTTCTCCTGAATTTTTAATGCTGAAGTTTGAAGGAAGCAACGGAAGGCATATAGTGACAGGAAAGAAAGGAAGCAAAGTCAAGTGAAAGGGATTCCGTGAGAAGGACAGTAAAGGCAGCCATTTCACCTCTGGGCCTGGTATTTGTTACCCAGTCATGCACTGTATCAAGGTGACGAGAATGTCATGAGTGTACGGGCAGGGTAGTGGACAGAGCGGGCAACTGGGTCGTGCAGAAAAGAATTTGCTAAAAAAAAAAGATGAAAGTAAATACAAACTGTAAATGTGTAAATGTATATTGTGTTGTATGTACATTTTATATTCATAATACAAACAAACTCCAAACCTCTTTCTCAGTCTTTCTATAAAGTATGGTGGGAAAGGACCATGTGAAAAAGACTATTTAGGAGGAGTTTTTTCATTGTCTTCCACATTTTTAAATGTGGAAGCACTCTCAAACTTTAATTTGTATACACATCACCTGGGGGTCTTGTTTAAAATTCAAATTCTGATTTAGATGGGGTGGGTCCTGAGAGTCTGTGTGTCTAACAAGCTTCCAGGTGTGAGCTGTGATGTGCCAACATCACACTTGAGCAACAAGGCTGCGAGAACCACACAGGTACAAAGGAGTTAAACGTCTCTCAGGCCCAACGATGCGGAGACAGAGACCCCTGGTGGGCACAGCGATTACTGCAAGTTAATCAAGTGTTTTTTAGGACGTTCCCACTAGGGCTTGACTAAGCAGAAAAAAGAAATCAAAACCAAACCCATTGCCGTGAGTCAATTCCAACTGATAGCGACCCTATAAGATGGAGTAGAGCTGCCCCATAGGGTTTCCAAGGAGCGGCCGGTGGATTCGAACTGCTGACCTTTTGGTTAGCAGCCGTAGCTCTTAATTGCACCACTTGTGGGCACGGGCTGGCAGTGACAACGGCTTCCCACGAATGAACACACCCAGTCAAAGATTTCTGACCTTAGAAGTTATTTTGTTGCCAGACGCTGGGCCAGGTGCCTCAGACATGTGGTGAGAAAAACGCATCATCCCTGCCCTGGCCTCCTGAAATAGACGAGTATTAAATAATGACAGAAATAAATATATAGTAGTAATCTGTAGGAAACCCGATGACAGAAAAAGTACAGAGAGCCCTATGTGAGGGTGTAAAATACAGAGTAGAGGGGTAACTAAGGCATGGCGTGTAGAGCCTCCTCCCTGGCCTATGCTCGAGGAGTGGCGCTAATGAGCAGTTTCAATTGGCCATTGCAGTTTCCATCACCAGCTGTGAGAGATCCTTCGGCAATATAAAACTAATTGCCATAGGCACTTGGTAGATGGTTCCCTGATGTGGAGGCACATAATTTGATGAGGAGGGGGCGGTTCTACAGAAACTTCTTTGCAGTGGGGACTTTTAGGGTGAGTCTAAAGGATAAGTTACTCAAGCAGAGTGCTCCAGGCAGCAGGAAGAGCACGGGGAAGGGCAAGGATATAGGGACAGTTTGCTACTTGCAGAAATTTATGGAGGTAAGTGAAGGCCAATGTGGAACATAGAACTACCAGGACAAGTACCCCCCAGAAAGCTCACTCCAGATAGGATCATATACACAACCTTTTAGATACGTCTCTAATGTTTGGGAGGGTGTGTAGAAAGTCTTTCAGTTAGCATGGCCATGAACACAGAGTTGTGAGGATGGTTTGAGATATTTTTCTACTTCACTACCTAGTCTCCTGTCAATCCATAGAGTCCACCTACCGCAAGCATTTTAAGTTTCGTTCTGTCATCTTCCTTTCTTCCAATCCCCTTTTGCCAGACTTCTGCCCTCCCTGCAGGGTCCTGGCTCTAACCTGGCAGATCCTTAAGGATCAGAGTCCTACTAATTCTTCAGAGTAAAGCACCTACAACCAGACAACCTGCTAGTACTGATGTCTCCCTTGGTGTAACCTGAATGTGGTGTTATGGAATCAAATTATTTTCATAATGTCTTCAACTCCCCCTCTCCAAAAAAGGTGGGAGGATAAAGGAGAAAAAAAGTGAGGAGTTAAGGAAAAAAAAAAAAACTTTCGTGTTGCCACATATAAATATTTGCACTACTACAGAGGCAGAGGGCATGAGAGACAATGTGGAATAAATCCAATTGGAATAAAGCCAATCCAAGTTCTCTTTGCTAATGGGAAGGATAAACACTTCAGGCAAAAATTCCAAGTCTCCATCACACAAATGGGTAACTTTTATAAGCTCCTCATGTTCCCACCTGACTCAGCTCTTGGCCCTTGATCAGTCTTTTGTCTTTCCTTCTCTCAGTGAAGGGCACATCCAATGGCCAGTCAAGAATCCTGGAAGTTGTTCTTGACCTTTTCTTTCCCTCACTCCTCCTTTTCAGTCAACCACCAAGTCTTCTTACCTGGTACGTTGCAGTTGTTAGGTGCTACCAAGTCGGTTCCAACTCACAGCGACCCTATATGCAACAGAACAAAACACTGCCGGTCCTACACCATCCTCACAATCATTGTTATGCTTGAGCTCATTGTTACAGCCACTGTGTCAATCCATCTCCTTGCCTCTTTTTCCCTGGCCCTCTACCAAGCATGATGTCCTTCTCCAGGGTCTGGTCCCTCCTGATAACATGTCCGAAGTATGTGAGACACAGTCTCACCATCCTTGCTTCTAAGGAGCATTCTGGTTGTGCTTCTTCCAAGACAAATTTGTTCATTCTTTTAGCAGTCCATGGTATATTCAATACTCTTCACCAACATCACAATTCAAAGGCGTCAATTCTTCTTTGGTCTGCCTTATTCATCGTCCAGCTTTTGTATGCATATGCGGCAGTTGAAAATATCATAGCTTGGGTCAGGAACACCTTAGTCGTCAAGGTGACATCTTTGCTTTTCAACACTTTAAAGAGGTCTTTTGCAGCAGATTTGCCTAATGCAGTGAGTCTTTTGATTTCTTGACTGTTGCTTCCATGGGTGTTCATTGTGGATCCAAGTCAAATGAAATCCTTGACAACTTCAAGCTTTTCTCCGTTTATCATGATATTGCTCATTGGTCCAGTTGTGAGGATTTTGTTTTCTCTTTGTTGAGGTGTAATCCATAATGAAGGCTGTGGTCTTTGATCTTCATCAGTAAGTGTTTCAAGTCCTCTTCACTTTCAGCAAGCAAGGTTGCGTCATCTGCATAACGCAGGTTGTTAATGAGTCTTCCTATAATCCTGATACCCTGTTCTTCTTCTTCATGTAGCCGGTTCTTGGATTATTTGCTCAGCATACAGATTGAATAGGTATGGTGAAAGAATACAACCCTGACGCATACCTTTCCTGACTTTAAACCAATCAGTAGCCCCTTGTTCTGTCTCAACAGCTGCCTCTTGATCTATGAACAGGTTCCTCATGAGCACAATTAAGTGTTCTGGAATTCCCATTCTTCGCAATGTTGTCTATAACTTGTTATGATCCACACAGTCAAATGCCTTTGCATAGTCAATAAAACACAGGCAAACATTCTATCTGGTATTCTCTGCTCTCATCCGGGATCCATCTGACATCAGCAATGATATCCCTCATTCCACATCCTCTTTTGAATCTAGCTTGAATTTCTGGCAGTTCCCTGTCAGTATACTGCTGCAGTCACTTTTGAATGATCTTCAGCACAGTATTATTTGTGTGTGATATTAATGATATTGTTCAATAATTTCTGCATTTGGTTGGATCACCTTTCTTGGGAATATGCATAAATATGGATCTTTTACAGTCGGTTGGCCAGGTAGCTGTTTTCCAAATTTCTTGGTATAGACAAGTGAGCACTTGCAGCACTGCCTCTGTTTATTGAAACATCTCAATTGGTATTCCATCAACTCCTGGAGCCTTGTTTTACACCAATGCCTTCAGTGCAGCTGGGACTTCTTCCTTCAGTACCATCAGTTCCTGATCGTGTGCTACCTCCAGAAATGGTTGAACATCGACCAATTCTTTTTGGTATAGTGACCAGTGTATTCCTCCATCTTCTTTTGATGCTTCCTCATCATTTAATATTTTCCCCATAGAATTCTTCAATATTGCAACTCAAGGTTTGAATTTTTTCTCCAGTTCTTTCAGCTTGAGAAATGCCAAGCATGTTCTTCCCTTTTGGTTTTCTGTCTCCAGGTGTTTACACATGTCATTATAATCCTTTACCTTCTCTTCTCGAGCCACCCTTTGAAGTCTTCTGTTTAGCTCTTTTACTTCATCATTTCTTCCTTAGTTTCAGAGTCTATTATGATATCCATTTTGGTCTTTCTTTCCTGTCTTTTTAATGGCCTCTTGCCTTCTTCGTGTATGATATCCTTGATGTCATTCCACGGCTCGTCTGGTCTTCAGTCGTTAGTGTTCAATGTGTCAAATCTATTCTTGAGATGGTCTCTAAATTCAAGTGGGATATGCTCAAGATTGTATTTTGGCTCTTGTGGACTTGTTCTAATTTTCTTCAGTTTCAACTTGAACTTGCATACTAACAGTTGTTGGTCTGTTCCATAGTCGGCCCCTGGCCTTTTTCTGACAGATGTTACTGAGCTTTTCCATTGTCTCTGTCCACAGATGGAGTCAATTTGATTCCTGTGTATTCCATTCAGTGGGGTCCACATGTATGGTTGCCATTTATGTTGTTGAAAAAAGCTGCTTGCAATAAAGCAGTCTTTGGTCTTGCAAAATTCTACCACGCAATCTCCAGCATCATTTCTATTACCAAGGTTATATTTTCAACTACTGATTCTTCTTGTCTCCAACTTTCACATTCCAATCACCAGTAATTATCAATGCATCCTGATTACATTTTGATCTATTTCAGGCCTTACCAAGTATACAATGGAAATAGTTCTTTAACCTGTCCACCTCGTCCTATCCCATGTGCCACTTCCCTAGCTCAGATCACCATGGTGTCTCCCTGGATTACTCAAAGGACCTTGATGGGTTCCTGGGCTCCAGGCTTACATCCTGCCATTCTGTTCTTCAGGTTGCAGCCAGAGTGATTTTTTCTAAAACACAAATTGGTCAAATCATCTTCCTCTTTAAAACCTTTCAACGTATTTACCCCAGGATAAATGAAAACTTAATGTTTTATAAAATCCTTAAAATCTGGCTGGTGTCCTTTATTCTCATCTCTCATTATTTTCTGAATCAAACTATAAATTCTAACTCTATTGAATTTTCAGTTCCTTAAAAGATCCAGGCACTGTTACTCTTTTTCACACACTGTGCCAGCTCCTTAGAAGGCTCTACTTCCCACCCCTCCCTGCCCTGCATAATTTCTTCTCACCCCTCCTCTTTGGTTTGGCTGTATTTCCTCTGGAAAGCTATCCTACAGCCCTTAAAAAAAAAAAAAAATTTTTTTTTTATTTTGTTAATTCCCACCTGTGTGTTCCTGTTCTGCTACTCCCCCCCCCCCCCCGCCCCAAGTTATAACATATATCACATTGACTCCATCTGTGGACAGAGACAATGGAGAAGCTCAGTAACATCTGTCAGAAAAAGGCCAGGGGCCGACTATGGAACAGACCAACAACTGTTAGTATGCAAGTTCTATATCAGCACTATATCAGACAATGTTCTGCTGCTATTCATAAGGGTTTCACTGGCTAATGCTTTTCAGAAGTAGACTGCCGGGTCCTTCTTCCTAGTCTGTCTTAGCCTGGAAGCTCAGCTGAAACCTGTCCTCCATGGGTGACCCTGCTGGTATCTGAATACTGGTGGCATAGCTTCCAGCATCACAGCAACACACAAGCCCCCACAGTACGACAAACTGACAGACACGTGGGGGAAGCAATACATACTCATTATAAATACACATTATACACATGAGTAATGAAGGCAAACATCAACAATAATCTTAATTTCATGGCACTCTTCTTGATTATTTCTGTGCACATTACACATTTAGTTTTATAGCTTTGTTTTCAATTGAACGACTTATCATATACATGGCATTCTTCTGTTCGAATGTACAATGAATTTTTTAACTATTAGAAGTTTAGGTTGTTTCTATTTCCCCACTATTTTAGACATTGTTGCAACGAATATCCTTATCCATGCACCTTTTATACCTAAACATTCCTGAAGAATAAATGTACAGAAGGAACTATGAGGTTAGTATATCTCCTTCCATAATATATGGAGCCCCGGTGGCGCAGTGGTTAAGAACTCAGGTGCTAACCAAAAAGGTGAGTTCAACTCCACCAGCTGCTCCTTGGAAACCCTATGGGACAGTTCTACCCATCAAGTTTGGGTTTTTGGTTTGCACAGTATATATGATTGCCTTTCTCCAAGATCTTGATAATGCTGGGTTTTATCCATCTTTTTTTTTCAACATGACCAGCAAAAGAAAGGTATATTTTTGATGATTTTCCACTTATTGGAAAGCTCAGCATCTTCATGTTTACTGGATTTTTTTTTTTAATTGTCCACCCGCTTTGCCCAATTGTGTATTGTTTTCTATTAGCCCCCTAGAAACAGTGCTGGCAATGAGGCTTTTGTGCAAGTGAGTTACAGAGAGAGTGCTCTGTGAGGGAGTGAGGGATATAGAACAGCACATGAACAAAAAAGTTTTTAGGTGAAAGTTTACAAAGCAAACTTTAAATCTTTTGAGAACATACATATATTTTTTTATCGTGCTTTAGGTTAAGTTTGGAAACCCTGGTGGCGTAGTGGTTAAGTGCTACGGCTGCTAACCAAAGGGCCGGCAGTTTGAATCCACCAGGCGCTCCTTGGAAACTCTATCGGGTAGTTCTACTCTGTCCTATAGGGTCGCTATGAGTTGGAATTGACTAGACGGCACTGGGTTTGGTTTTTTAGATGAAGTTTACACTTTATACACACGCAGTTTTCTGTATAAAGTGTAAACTTGGCTGTAATCCCTGCAATGTGTGAACACTCTCCCCTTCTCTACTTTGGGTTCCCCATTTCCATTTGTCCTGTTTTTCCTGTCCCTTCCCACCTTCTCGTCTTTGCTTTTGGGCAGGTATTGTCCGTTTAGTCTCACGTACATGACTGAACTAGGAAAAACATTCTGCACCAATGTTATCGTTTTATAGACCTGTTTAATCTTTGGCTGGAGGCTGGGTGAATTTTGGGAGTGACTTCGGTCCTAAGAGGGTGTCGGGGGGCCATGGTCTCTGGGTTCTTCCAGTTTCTGTCAGACAAGTAAGTCTGGTCTTTTTTTGTTGAATTTGAATTTTATTCTACATTTTTCTTCTGCTGTCTGGGACCATCTAATGTGAACCCTGTCAGAGTAGTTGTTGGTGGTAGCCAGACACCTATCTAGTTGTTCTGGGCTCACGATGGTGGAGGCTATGACTTGTGGTCCATTGATCCTTTGGACTAATATTTTCCTTGTGTCTTTGCTTTTCTTCATTCTCCTTCCCTCTGGACTGGATGAGACGAGCAGATAAATCTTAGATGGCCACTTGAAAGCTTGTAAGACACCAGACACTACTCACCAAAGTTTGACACATTTTCTTTCTATGAACCGTGTTATGCCAACTGACCTAGATGCCCCTGGAGGCTGTGGTCCCTAGGCCTCAGCCCAGCAATTCAGTACCTCAGGGGGTTTGGATGTGTCTATGTAGCTTCTACGATTTTGCCTTGGTCAAGTTGTGCTGACTTCCTCACACTGTGTACTGTCTTTCCCTTTACCAAAGTTAACATTTGTCTACTACTTAGTTATTGATTTCCCCTTCCCACCCCTCCCCTCCCTCATAATCATCAAAGATTGTGTCTTTGTGTGTAAATCTTGGGTTTTAAAAAATTAAATCTTTATCAGCCTTAGTTTACTGTTGTAGTTATTGGATGTGAAATAGACACTCCTTTCCCAAATAATGAATAACTGACACTTAGTAGGTACTCTGCTCTAAAACCTCCATAAATATTAATCTAACACAATAATCCCATAGGTAGAGAGAACAGATGAAGGAAGTGAGGCACAGAGTGGTTAAGTAATTTGCCCAGGGTCACAGCCTTTGAGTGCTAGCAGGACTGGGATGTTAACGCAGGTAGGTTGTCTTCAGTTCACGCACTTACCTAGTATGCTGTACTGCCTCTCCCAAACAGGTAACCAGTTGTCCCAACATGACTTACTGTATAATCCATCATTTTATCTTATTAGAGTGTTTCACTAACCTGAATTCCTGCACCAATACAGTTTTAGTTACTAGTGGCCTGTACTCTCTAATTTTCAGTACAGCCCCTCCCATTATATTTTCCCCTGAAACTTCCTAGCTATTTTCTTTCAGATGAACTTTTTATTTGACGAAATCCAAACGACAGACATATAAACAAGCAAACAAAAATATCTGCAGGCGTTTTGAGTTTGTTACCTAGACTAACTTGGGGAGGGGTAGATTTAGTTTGAGTCTCCTCATTCAAAAAAATACAATGCCTCTCCTCATGTATCCGTCTTCCTTAATTTCTCTCCCTGCTTTCATTTTCTCCACAGAGGTCCCAAACATTTCTTGGTCACTTACGTCTTTGTGAATAGGATCATTTTTAAAAATCATATAATAGGTTATTGTTAATTAAAAAAAAAAAAAAAACTATTACCTTTTCTGTATTTATTTTATAAATGGCCATCTTGCTGAACTTAATTATTAAAGGTACTGTCATCTTGTAGCAACTGAATCAGCAGTGGTTCATGTTATTTACAAAAAACAAACACTACAAGGAAACCTGACTGCTGCCACTCACTGGTGACCAGCCATCATGCCCTCCTATTTTGAACAGGACAGGCATATATTCACAAAGCTGGTACAACTGCAAATACATACCATGCAAGTGTGCATAAATTAAGAAGCACCGGTATTCCTTTTAGTTGATACTCTTTGAGTTTCCCAAGACATCTGCAAATAATCATTTTACCTCCTTTGTAATGTCACATTAAAATCCTCATATATATATATATCTGCTGCAACTGAGGCTAGTACATGTCAGTCAACTGAAAAAGTAGACTAAGGAGGGGCATCATAAAAAACAAACATACATCCCTTTAACATTTCATATGAGTTTAAAATACATAAATTTGCCAGTCTCTTAAGGTCAAAGTCTTTTCTTGAGCACATGGGTCCACTGGTGGGAGAGCTGCAGTTGTCTTTGTCACGTTCCAGTTTCTTTAAACTAGCAAGAGAACTTAGGACTCCAGTGAAGAAATCTGAGTGCAGAATTTTTATTCAATCTCCCCCAAATCTTGCTTGTCCTGCTCACACCTAATTTGACATCAGTTCTTTTTAACAACCCGCCTTTTTCAAACCTTTTAAAAGCGTCTTCTCAGTTTTCCTGAGAATTCTTTTTTTCTCTTACAGTCCATCAATTTTCATTAATTTACGTAATTTCCAATACTAAATACCTGTTCCCACAGAGTCAACTTTGACTCACATGGTGACTCCATGTATCAGAATAGAACTGTGCTCCACAGGGTTTTTAATGGCTCTTGGAAAGCAGATTTCCAGGCCTTTCTTCTAATGTGCCTCTGGGTGGACTCGAACTTCCAAGCCTTTTGGTTAACAGCCACGCGCATTACCTGCTTGCGCGACCCACCACCCAGAAACTCACAATACTAAATACAACTGGCATAAGCAGACCTGTGGCTGAACAGCTGGCTTTTGGTAAACTCAAGGGGAGTGAGGGCAGCAGCCAAGCGGCACACTAGAAGATGGCAGACCATTGGTGTGTGGGTTTAGCACGTAGTGGCTGTCGGTTTTACAGAAGGAATAGACCAAGTAGGGCAGTCCGTAAAATTGATCAAGGAGAAGGTGGTCAAAACGTTTTATATTTAGAACCATCATGTTTAATATATACATGTATGCACAGATCCATGTGTGTGTGTGAAATAGTCTATTTTTATTTTGCAAGAATTTTTATCATTGCTTGTTTTTTAAATCAGGAATGGATTTTAAATTTTATCAAATGTCTTTCTGGCATCTGTTTACCTGTTTTTCTCATCTGACCTATTAATATGATAATATATGTACCAAACCCCAAAAACCCAGCACTCTCGAGTCAATTCCGACTCATAGCAACCCTACAGGCAGCATATTAAAAAGAACGAAATATCCTCAAATTCCTAAATCTCACCTGGCCAAGGTATACTATTATTTTAATGGATTCTCTTTACCAATATTTTATTTAGGCATTTATATTCATAAGTGAGACTCATGTAAATTTTTTTTTTTAATTTTCTTTGATCCTCAGAACAGTGTTTTCTCATTTAAAACATTTTTTTTTTTAATCCCATTATACCTCTTGCTCTACTCTCTTTTATTTTGGGGCCCTTGTATTGCTATTGGGTAGTGAATGCAGTTTGCTCTTGACTACTAGCCTAAAGGTTGACAACTTGAACCTATCCAGCAGTGCCACGGAAGAAAGACCTGGTGATCTGCTTCTATGAAGATTACAGGCAAGAAAACCCTATGGCGTGCAGTTCTACTCTGTAACACATGGGGCTGTCATGAGCAGGATTCAATGTGATGGCAGCAGGTTTTTATCGTTATCACATAAACGCAGATTTTGTAAAAAAAAAGGCTATTTCTATTTAACATGATGATGCTGCAAAAAAAAAAAAAAAAAATTATTTCCAAAGCTGTTTAAACCAAATGCTTTGATGCTTTTAATACAGTTATTAGGAAAGTCAATTATTAGGTTTTCAGAGGTTTCCAACAAAGAGGAAGGAATTCTACTTCAAGGACCTCAGAGGACGGAATCAGCAAAGGAACCCGGTGTAAGGCACAGTCATGTGTACCTCACAAAACCCCCCTCTGAGCAGCTACAAATTTGTAACAATTCCTTTTTAAAAGAACTTCGGCTTGATGAGTATATGGTACATGAAAGAGACGCTTAAAAGGTGCTCAGTCAACTAAAGGTCACCTATTTACTGCAAATTTTAACAGTCCTCAAAATAACCACTTCTTGAACAAGATTAAAAAATAATATGCCATGTAAACCAAGTAGAAAAGCCTGAGTTTATAACAAAACAAAAAACTTTTGTAAATGGCTTCCTGCAGTATTAAAACACTTTCTTATTCTATTACACCTGCCATGATTTATCACTTACACAAAAGATAAGGGAAGTCGTCTACTTTTTTCCTTAAAGTATATCTAAATTCATTAAGCTAACAGCCTTTTTTTTAATGCTTCACTAGGTTTTGTTTGTTATTTGAACGGCTTGAATACGATGTTGTTTTTATAGACAACTGATTTCTAACTCCAAATGAAAACAGTGCATCATAGAAAGGTTTTATTTGCACGTGTAAAAGGGCAGAGGGGAGCACTGACAGAGACCGACTGCGGGATCCTGCTCAGCCCTCGCACTTGGCTTTCTTGCACGCTGGAAGAGAACCGTCATCCCCCTCTGACGACCGAGGTTTCTTCACTGTGGAAACAATTCCAAAAGCAGTCTTTCTAGTTTCTGTAAGACAAACAGGGAAATCATAGTGCTTGAAGTTAAAATGTGATTAAAAAAGAGGTGGTTCAGCGAGCATTGTATTACTCTGCCCTCCAGCACTAGTAAATGGTAAAACCACAATGAGCTGCTGTAGATGCTGATGTCACTTACTGTCATTCCCTTTTCTCCCCCCGACATACACACAGACCGGTACATTATTAACATCTACTTCACTGCTAAGGCCTACCTCAAGGGTAAAACTGCAGGGCAAGGCTACCCCTAAAGGTCTGTCCCTGGCACCTTCTGTAGCCAGAACTCAAGTCATACATGTTGGTTTTATGTATGGTAAGAAGACAGACGAATCAAGAGAGCAAGTACACCACGCACTTTTATTGATTTCTCCCATGGAGGTGTGCGTTTGCCTTATTTTCAGCACGTACCATATGTGTGTCTCTTATTAAACTACCTCTGAAGAAACAATCGCATTGTACTGCCAATACCCAGCAATGCCTGGTATATAACAGGTGTTCAATAAATACCTGATGAGTGAATGAATAAATCCAAACTCACATGTTTATTGATCCCTTATATACTGGTTGACAATGGACAAAGAAAAATGGAAATTATGAATGCTTAGGTCAGGCTGGCAAAACAGTTCAACTTAAATTTAACCCATTCTGGGCCAGGCACTGTGTAATATGCAGAGGTATAAAGATGCCTAACAGACAACACTAAGCCTTCCTCCTACAGCATACCTGGTAAGCACATAAAGGCAAATATAACAGGAATGGGGGGACCCACAAGAATTAATGCTCTGAGTCAATTAAGGAATGCATCATAAAACAGGTGACAATAGGAACAGAGAAGAAGGAAAAAAAAGGAAGTATTCCTTTGCAAAGACAAGGAGAGAGGTAAGAAGAACCTAGTTATTTTTAGGCAACAACATGGCTGGTGTGAAGGAGGAGTGTGAAAAACTAGGGGGAAATGAGGCTGGAAAGATAAAGGTCAAAAGTGTCATGAAAAGACATCCACACTTTGTCTTTAGAAAGTGGGAAAGAAGGGACTAGGAAGAGAATCATTAGCTAGGAAGGACAAAGAATCACAAGAACTTGATGAACGCGTAAGAGTTATTTTTTACGTCAAGTTGTTTCTTATAAAAGTAAAGTCAATTCGTAAGAGTTAATAAGCATTACGTTCTCATTTATCTGAATTAATTTACCAAGTCTTCTGAAACTTTGCCAGTTATTTAAAAAAGCACTTTAATTTATACAAGGGACAAAAACTGCTCTCAAGGTCACTAAAATGGCAACACAATCAGAGAACTTCAAAATAAATGGAAATTGCCAATGATTTCCATTTCACTAAATGAAAAATCTTGCATTTAGACACGTTTATTCATAGCATTATGATTCTGAGTAATACTCTGAAACTCAGCCGAATGAATAAAAAGTATAAAAATTACATTGTGAAAAACCAGCACTTTTTAACAAAACAAAATGCATTGGTTTCAAAATTATTTTAGTTCCATCTCAGAAATGTTCTACTATTAATATTACATGAACACTGACTTCTTAATCTAAGTTGATATAAATAAATGAAAAACCAGTAAAACTCTTTGAGTGTAAATAAGTCTTTAAAGAACAAATCTATTCTGCTTCTAGGTATATACTCAAAATAATTGAAAGCAGCAACTCAAACAGACACATGTACACCAATGTTCACTGCAGTACTATTCATGACAGCCAAAAGGCAGAAACAACACAAGTGTCCACTGGCAGATGAATGGATAAACAAAATATGCTATATACATAAATGCAGTATATACATATGTACAATTTAGCTTTAAAGAGAAATGAAGTTTCACCATAGCGGGTGAATTTTTAAAACATGCTAATAGGCCAGATACAAAAGGACAAACATTGTATGATTCCACTTATATGAAACATCTAGAATAGGCAAATCCATAAAGGACAAAAGGAGATTAGTGGTTACTATGTGATGGAAGCCCTTATGGCGTAGTGGTTTAGAGCTACAGCCTCTAACCAAAAGGCTGGCAGTTCGAATCCACCAGGTGCCCCTTGGAAACTCTATGGGGCAGTTCTACTCTGTCCTGTAGGGTCACTGTGAGTCGGAATCGACTCGACAGCAACAGGTTAGGTGCTGGAGGGAGGGGCAAATAGGGAGTTTAAAAAAAAAGGTGAAACAACAACAAAACCCATGCAGGAATACCAGCAAATTAAAAAGCAAGATGTAGAATGCCACTGTGAAAAAAAAATTATTATTTTTGTAATAAGAAGAAGTTACATTTGTGTAGGGGTTTAGTTACAATGTGTTTTCACATACAGTGTTCATTTAATCATCCCGCCAAGGAAAATCTATACCTACCCATACTACCCACTGCCGTCGAGTCGATTCTGATTAATAGTGACTCCGTGTGAAAGAGTAGAACTACTCTATAGGGTTTTCTAGGCTACAGTCTTTATGGGGAGCAGATTGCCTTGTCTTTCTCCTGTTGGGTCGCTGGGTGGGTGTGAACCACCAGCTTTTATGATAGTAGCCAAGCACTTAACTGTTGCACCACCAGGGCTCCTTATTTAGTAGTATGCTATTTTGTTCATGAGGAGTCAAGGTAGGCGCCCCCAACAGGTCCATCTTGGTCCACTGGCTGACTGAGGAATCAAACTCATCAATCATAAGCCAAATTCTCTGACTTTGAGCCTCCTTCATTTTCACCTGCCCCTTCCTATAACCTCCTCAGAATCGCTATTCACTGGATTCTTGATTTCCCTAAGGCAAGCCTTCCAGTGTAGAAAGCCAGCTACTATGTGTCCCAAGTCTTCTGTTTTCCAGGTTGGACACTTGGAAAACATGTACTGCTTTCTGGGAGCACAACAGACAACTCCTGAGGGAGCAGAAGACCAATGGGATACAGACCCCAAATTCTCATAAAAAGACCATACCTAATGGTATGACTGCAACTAGAGGAATCCCGGAGACAATGCTCCCCAGAACTTCTGATGGCACAGGACAGGAACCATCCCCGAAGACAACTCATCAGGCATGAAAAGGACTGGTCAGTGGGGGGGGAGAGAGATGCTGATGAAGAGTGAGCTAATTAAATCAGGTGGACACTGGAGAGTGTGTAGGCAACTCTTGACTGGAGGGGGGATGGGAAGATAGAGAGAGAGGGAAGATGGCAAAATTGGCACGAAACGAGAGTCTGAAAGGGCTGACTCAATAGGGGGAGAGCAAGTGGGAGAAGGGAGTAAGATGTATGTAAACCTACATGTGACTGATTGGAATGGTAAATGTTCACTTGAAGCTTAATAAAAATTAAAAAAAAAAAAACATGTACTGCTTTTAACGATCCCTCACATGATAAGGTTTCCAGACTCTTTAAGAATCTATTAACCATCTTCTGGTAGTGCTCTAGTGTATTGCTATCCTTAAATGTAGCATGCAGAACTAGACAGATGCCAGCTGGGGCTTCATTAGTGCAGAGCATAATAATGAGAATGTCAACCTCCTTGCCTTAGAATCCTTTACTTCTTATAGTGTAACCTAAGACTGAATTAGCAATATTAGAATACTCTATCTCATACTGAGCCCTCAGTCAACTAAAACCTAGGTAACTGTATAATTTATCATCTGTATTGGGATGCTTTTCAGTGTTTAATAATTCTGCAGGAACAACAGGCATAAACTAGGACTGTCCTGGGTACACTGGGGCATACGGCAATGTTACCTAAAGCCTACAAACCGTTTTTAGTTGAGCTTCTATAAAAAGCCTGGCTTTATATACCCAATGCTGAGTAGTTGAGTTCTTTTAAGTTACATGTAGAACTTTATATTTTTCACTATTACATTTTTTTTTTTGTTTTAATTTCCCTTTCTTGTTTAATCTATTTTGGAATACCAATTGCTTTCCAAATCTTGATTATTCCTTATATTCATTTCAAATAGATAAAATAATGGCAGAACTGCCAAAGCATGAATCAACTACTCTTTAATTTCAAGAACATCTTGATAAAAATCCCAGTTAATGTGGTCATTCTCAGAGCTTATGTGATAGGTCTAAGCTATGTAATGTAACAATGTCAAACTAAAAATGCTGAAACCAAAAGCAAAATTATCTAATTCATGGTAAGTCAATACAGTAAGCAGTTCTCCCAAATGGAAACCAGATCATTAAAATGCAGACACAACACACAAAGTCTTAAAAAAAAAAACCTACCTATTCATATGCTAAATAACTTGGCTATATTCAGCAACTGATTCTGTATGAGTGGAAATCTATGAGAAGGCAATGGAATGCATTCTGAAGTTTAAAATACATCTGGGTGATAGCAACTAAATTACTTCTTGACCCTCATAAAAATTACAAAGAGAATGAAAAAACCGATCAAATGTGCAGGTTTTCTGTTTTTTTTTTAAATAAAGCTTCACTTTTATTTTCCAAAGTCTCAGTACATTAAATAATTGTAGTTTAATTTTTATTACCTGGTGGCGCACTAGTTAAGAGCTACGGCTGCACTGAAAAGAGAATTGACAGTTCCACAATAATAGTAGTAAGAGACTTCAACACACCATTCAGTAAAGGACAGAACATCTAGAAAGAAACTCAACAAAGATACAGAAGACCTAAAGGACACAATCAACAGACCTGACCTCATAGACATATACAGAACACTCCACCCAACAGCTGTAAAGTACACAATCTCTTCCAATGCATATGGAACATTCTCTAGCACAGTCCACATCTTAGGCCACTGAGCAACCCTAAACAAAATCCAAAACACTGAGATAATACAAACTATCTTCTCTGACCACAAGGCCATCAAAGTAGAAATTAACAACAACAAAAAAATCAATTACATGGAAACTGAGTAACACCCTGCTTAAAAACCACTGGGTAATAGAACAAATCAAAGATGGAATAAAAAAATTCCTAGAATGAAAACACATTATACCAAAACCTTTGGAACACAGCAAAGGCAGTCCTCAGAGGTCAATTCATACCAGTAGAGACACGTATCAAAAAAGAAGAAAGGGACAAAACCAAAACATTAGCTACAAATAGAGAACAGCAAAAGAAGCTCACAGTCACCAGAGAAAAAGAAATAACAAAGGTCAGATAGAAATAAATGAAATAGGGAATAGAAAAACAATAGAAAGAATCAACAAAACCAAAAGTTGGTTGTTTTGAAAGATCAACAAAATCGACAAACCACTGGCCAAACTGACAAAAGAAAAACAGGAGAGGATGCAAATAATCCAAGTAAAAAATGAAATAGGGGATATTACAACAGACCCAACTGAAATAAAAAGGATCATAACAGAGTATTATAAAAACTATACTCCAGCAGGAAACCCTATGGAGCAGTTCTGCTCTGTCCTAGAATCGATATGAGTTGGGATTGACAGCAACGGGTATGGTTTTTTGGTTTACACTCCAATAAATCAGAAAACCTGAAAGAAATGGACAAATTTCTACCAATGCACTACCTATCCAAACTAACACAAAATGATGTCCAAACATTCAGAGAAGAGCTCACACCAGTACTACTATTTCAGAACACAGAAAAGGAAGTAATACTTCCACACGCATTCTATGAAGCCAGCACAGGTCTGATATCGAAACCAGGCAAAGGCACCACAAAAGAAGAAAATTACAGACCAGTATCTGTCATGACTATACATACAAAAATTCTCAACAGAATTCTAGCCAATAGCATTTAGCATCATAAAAAAAAAAAAAATACACCACAACCTAGCAGGATTTTTTAACAGGTATGCAAGGATGGTTCAGCATTAGAAAATCAATGAACATAATCCACCACACAAATAAAAGGAAAGTAAAGAATCACATAATAATCTCAATCAATGCAGAAAAAGCATTCAACAAAGTCCAACGCCCATTCCTGATAAAAAATCTCAATAAAATAGGTACAGAAGGAAAATTTCTCAACAAAATAAAGAGTTGTTGTTGTTCTTCTTAGGTGGTGTTGAGTCAGTTCCGACTCATACCGACCCTACGCACAACAGAACGAAACACTGCCTGGTCCTGAGCCATCCTTACAATCGTTGTTTTGCTTGAGCTCATTGTTGAAGCCACTGTGTCAATCCACCTCATTGAGGGTCTTCCTCTTTTCTGCTGACCCTGTGCTCTGCCAAGCATGATGTCCTGCTCCGGGGACTGACCCCTCCTGACAACATGTCCAAAAAATGGAAGATGCAGTCTCGCCATCCTTGCTTGTAAGGAGCATTCTGGTTGTAATTCTTCTAAGACAGATCTGCTCATTCATTTGGCAGTCCATGGTATATTCAATATTCTTCACCAACACCACAAGTCAAAGACTTCAATTCTTCTTCAGTCTTCCTTATTCATTGTCCAGCTTTCACATGCATATGATGCGATTGAAAATACCATGGCTTGGGTCAGGCGCACCTGAGTCTTCAAGGTGACATCTTTGCTCTTCAACACTTTAAAGAGGTCCTTTGCAGCAGATTTACCCAATGCAATGCATCTTTTGGTTTCTTGACTGCTGCTTCCATGGCTGTTGACTGTGGATCCAAGTAAAATGAAATCCTTGACAACTTCAATCTTTTCTCCGTTTATCATGATGTTGCTCATTGGTCCAGTTGTGAGGATTTTTTCTTTATGTTGAGGTGCAATCCATATTGAAGGCTGTGGTCTTTCATCTTCATTAGGAAGTGCTTCAAGTCCTCTTCACTTTCAGCAAGCAAGGTTGCGTCATCTGCATAACATGGGTTGTTAATGAGTCTTCCTCCAATCCTGATGCCCTGTTCTTCTTCATATAGTCCAGCTTCTCGGATTATTTGCTCAGCATACAAATTGAATAGGTATGGTGAAAGAATACAGCCCTGATGCATACCTTTCCTGACTCTAAACCAATCAGTATCCCCTTGTTCTATCCGAACTGCCTCTTGATCTATGTAAAAGTTCCTCATGAGCACAATTAAGTGTTCTGGAATTCCCATTCTTCGCAGTGTTATCCATAGTTTATTATGATCCACACAGCCGAATGCCTTTGCATAGTCAATAAAACACAGGTCAACATCCTTCTGGTATTCTCTGCTTTCAGCCAGGATCCATCTGACAACAGCAATGATATCCCTGGTTCCATGTCCTCTTCCAAATCTGGCCTGAATTTTTGGCAGTTCCCTGTCGATATACTGCTGCAGCTGCTTTTGAATGATCTTCAGCAAAATTTTGCTTGCGTGTGATATTAATGATATTGTTCTGTATTTCCACATTCAGTTGGATCACCTTTCTTGGGAATAGGCATAAATATGGATCTCTTGCAGTCAGTTGGCCAGGAAGCTGTCTTCCATATTTCTTGGCATAGATGAGTGAGTACCTCCAGCACTGCATCTATTCGTTGAAACATCTCAGTTGATATTCCATCAATTCCTGAAGCCTTGTTTTTCACCAATGCCTTCAGACCAGCTTGGACTTCCTCCTTCAGTACCATCAGTTCCTGATCATATGCCACCTCTTGAAATGGTTGAACATCGACTAATTCTTTTTGGTAAAATGACTCTGTGTATTCCTTCCATCTTCTTTTAATGCTTCCTGCATCATTTAATATTCTCCCCATAGAATCCTTCTTTATTGCAACTCAAGGCTTGCATTTTTTCTTCAGTTCTTTCAGCTTGACTAATGCCTAGTGTGTTATTCCCTTTTGGTTTTCCATCTCCAGCTCTTTGCACATGTCATTATAATACTTTACTTTGTCTTCTCTACCCACCCTTTCAAATCTTCTGTTCAGTTCTTTTACTTCATCAATTCTTCCTTTGCTTTAGTTGCTCGACGCTCAAGAGCAAGTTTCAGAGTCTCCTCTGACATCCACCTTGGTCTTTTCTTTCTTTCCTGTCTTTCAATGACCTCTTGCTTTCTTCATGGATGATGTTCTTGATGCCATTCCACAACTCGTCTGGTCTGTGGTCACTAGTGTTCAATGAGTCAAATCTATTCTTCAGATAGTCTGTAAATTCAGGTAGGATGTACTCAAGGTCGTATTTTGGCTCTCGTGGACTTGCTCTGATTTTCTTCAGTTTCAGCTTGAACTTGCATATAAGCAACTGATGGTCTGTTCCACAGTTGGCCCCTGGCCTTGTTCTGACTGATGATATTGAACTCTTCCATTGTCTGTTTCCACAGATGTAGTCAATTTGATTTCTGTGTGTTCTATCTGGCGAGGTCCGTGTGTATAGTCACTGTGTATGTTGGTGAAGGAAGGTATTTGCCATGAAGAAGTTGTTGGTCTTGGAAATAAAGGGTATCTTTGCTTTTTTTTTTTATGCAAAACTAACAGCCAATATCATTTTTAATGGAGAGAGGCTGAATACATACTCCTTGAGAACAAGACATGGATGTCCTTTATCACCACCCTTATTTAACACTGTGCTGGAAGTCCCAGCTAGAGCAATAAGACAAGAAAAAGAAATAAAGGACATTTTTTAAATTGGTAATAAAGAAGCTAAACTGTCCCTATTAGCGGACAATATGATACTATACATAGAAAACCCAAAAGACTCCATGAGTAAACTACTGTAACTAATAGAAAGATTCAGCAGAGTAGTAGGATATAAGATAAACATCCAAAAATCAGTTGGGTTGCTATACACCGATAAAGAGAATGATGAAAAGGAAATGAAGAAAACAATACCAATTTATAATAAAAATAGTCCCCCCAAAATAAGGAATAAATCTAACCAGGGATGTAAAAGACCTATACAAAGAAAACTACAGAATACTACTTCAAGAAACCAAAAGAGATCTACACAAATGGAAAAACAGACCATGTTCATGGATAGGTAGACTCAACATTGTGAAAACGACAGTTCTACCCAAAGCAACTTAAAAATACAATGCAATCCCAATCCAAATACCAACAACATTCTTTAAAGAGATGGAAAAACTAATCATCAACTTTATATGGAAAGGGAAGAAGCCCCAGGTAAGTAAAGCACTATTAAAGAAAAAGAATAAATAGGAGGACTCGCACTACCTAACCTCAGAACCTACTATACAGCTACGATAGTCAAAATAGCCTGGTACCAGTAGAACAATGACAGACACATTGACCAATGGAGCAGAACTGAGAACCCAGATGTAAATCCATCCACCTAAAGTCACCTGATCTTCGACCAAGGCCTAAAGACCACCAAATGGGGAAAAGATAGTCTTTTTAACAAACGGTGCTGGTAACGCTGGATGTGCATCTGCAAAAAAAATGAGACAGGACCCATACCTCACACCATGTACAAAAACTAATTAAAAATGGATCAAAGACTGAAATAGAAAGCAAAAAACAATAGCGATCATAGAAGAAAAAATATGATCAATGCTAGAGGCCCTAACACATGGCATTAACAGGATGCAAACCATAACCAACAACACACAAACTTCAGAAGACAAGCTAGAAAATTGAGATCTTCTAAAAATTAAACACTTATGCTCATCAAAAGACTTCACCAAAAGAATAAAAACAGAACCTGCAGACTGGGAAAAAATTTTTGGCTACTACAAATCAGGCAAAGGTCTAATCTCTAAAATCTACAGGAAAATCCAACACCTCTACAACAAAAAGACAAATAATCCAATTAAAAAATGGGCAAAGGAAATGAACAGACACTTCACCAAAGAAGACGTTAAAGTGGCTAACAAACATATGAGGAGAAGGCTGAGATCACTAGCCATCAGAGAAATACAAATCAAAAACAATGAGATACCATCTCACCCAGGCATTACTGGCACAAATCAAAAAACAGAAAATAGCAAATGTTGGAGAGGCCACAGGAGGTTGGAACTATTATGCACTGCTGGTGAGAATGCAAAATGATATAAACATTTTAGAAAACAATATGGCACTTCCTTAGAAAGCTAGAAATAGAAATACCATATGATCCAGCAAGCCTAATCCTAGGAACATATCCTAGAGAAGTAAGAATTATCACATGAATAGACATATACACACCGAAGTTCACTGCAGCATTGTTCACAATAGCAAAAACATGAAAACAACCTAGATGCCCATCAATAGATGAATGGATAAACAAAGTATGGTACATACACAACAGAGTATTACACAACAATAAAGAACAATGATGAATCCGTATCTCATAATATGGATAAATCTGGAGGGCATTATGCTGAGTGAAATAAGTCAATCACAAAAGGACAAATACTGAGACCACTACTGTAAAAACTCATGAAAAGGTTTATATACAAAAAGAAACAATCTTTGATGGTTACCAGGGAGGGGAAGAGGTAGGAATGGAAAAACACTAAATAGGCAATAGATAAGCGGTAACTTTGGTGAAGGGTAGGACAGTACAAAATAGTGGAGAAGCCAGCACAGCTTGTCCAAGGCAAGGTCATGGAACCTCCACAGACATGTCCAAACTCCCTGAGGGACCGAATTGCCGGGCTGAACGCTATGGGGACCATGGTCTCAGGGAACACCTAGCTCAAATGGCATAGCATAGCTTATAAAGAAACTGTTCTACGTTCTACTTTGGTGAGTAGCGTCTGCAGTCTTAAAAGCCTGTGAGTCGCCATCTAAGATATTCCAGTGGTGTCGGTGCTTCGGGAGCAAGGAAGAATGAAGAAAACTAAAGATACAAGGGAAAGATCAGTCCAAAGGACTAACAGACCACAACCACCATGGCCTCCACCAGACTCAGTCCAGTACAACTAGATGGTGCCTGGCTACCACCACTGACTGCTCTGATGGGGATCACAGTCGAGGGTCCTAACAGAACTGGAGAAAAATTCTAACTCACAAAAAAAGACCAGACTTACTGGCCTGAAAGAGACGGGAGAAACCCCGAGAGTAAGGACCCTGGACACTCTTTTAGCTCAGTAATGAAGTCACTCTTGAGGTTCACCCTTCAGCCATAGATTAGACAGGCCCATAAAACAAAACAAGACTAAAGGGGCACACCAGCCCAGGGACAAGGACTAGATGGCAGGAGGGGACAGGAAAGCTGGTAATAGGGAAGCCAAGGTCAAGAAGGGAGAATGTTGACATGTTGTGGGGTTGTTTACCAATATCATAAAACAATATGTGTACTATCTGTTTTATGAGAAGCTAGTTTGTTCTGTAAACCTTCATCTAAAGTACAATTAAAAAAAAAAAAGAGCAACGGCTGCTAACAAAAAGGTCAGCAGTTCGAATTCACCAGCCGCTCCTTAGAAGCCCTATGGGGCAGTTCTACTCTGTCATATAGGGTCACGATGAGTCCGAATTGACTCGAGGACAATGGGTTTGGGTTTAGTGCTTTGGATGAGTAAGAAATTCAGTGGGTTCCAGTAGTGGGATTAAAGTGAAGAGATAGATAAATGTCAAGTTAAAAATGTACAATCTGCATACTCTCCAGCATGTAAACAGAAAAAACTGGAGTCATGATGAGTTATAATAATTGCAAAAACTTATGGTCTGAGTTTGTTGGGTTTTAAAAATGTATTTGCTGTTTTTGTTTTCTTAATAAATGGGTTACTATATATTTTTGCCATTTCAGTTCTCTAAGACAGTGATTCTCACAGAGCAAGCACTCTCCTCTGGAGAGGAGGGAGGAGGATAGGAGATCAGAAGCCTCTCAAAATATAGCCACAAAACTATCTGTAGTTGAAGGACTACATTCAATACTGGTTTCTGTAACACAAACTATATTTATCCCACAAACGAGAAAAAGTAAAGCCTGAAGTGAAGGGTGAGAAAGCAATGAGGGATATGGTTAAACAGGTTGAGAAAAGATGACCCGAAAAGGACTCTGGAGGACACAACAATAAAAGCAGATATGGTTCAACTGTTTGATTAAAAATGACTTGCTTCTAACACGAATCCTCGCTGTTTTCACTGGAAGAACTGCTCACCTCCGTGAAGAAGTGCTGCTCTGCAGTTGGTGGACACCGCAGCCTTGGCATCGCTTTCAGACAGCCCAAACAGCAGCCCTCTGGTGGGGTCATTAAAGTCTTCAACCCAGAGTCAGCCAAGGACATGAGACTAACACAAACAACTAAAAATGCCAGCTCACCTAGTCAAACTGAGAGAGAGACCTTACTTCTGTAACAGTTCGTAGCCCAACTGGGACATGCATCTAAGAGATGCATTTAACTCTAAGCTTCTACAGTATGGAGTCCCTCACTCCTCTTTTTCTATCCTACCCTTAATCCAGAAAACAAAAAAAGACTTTCTCCATGAGCTGGTGTAGTTGTTTTTTTAAGCTATTAGACAGTAAACTTACAGTGAAATGCTGAGAAAAATATTTTAACTAAAATACCACTTTGAACTCCAGATTTCCTAAAATACAATTTCAACTCAAAAAAGGATACAAGTTTGCCACATCATATGGGCCTCTTATTTCTAAAGGCTAAAATAAACAAAAAATAGATACAAGAGGACAAGTTATTTATTCATAACACTTCAATGACTTCATTTGGAGTAAATTAACAGGATACTTAAGTGTCCAAAAATAAGAAAGTCACTTGTAGAATTTTTAAGTCATTATAATTTTGATGGGTATCTCAAGCTTTTGAAAATACAAAAGAACACCGAAAAGTATTTTGTAACCATATAAATGAAAAGTTATTTACATAAACAAAACTTCAAACCCAAATGGAATGGGGAGAGATTTTACTTTCCAGAGATTACAAGGAAGAAATGCATAGTTAAAAATGAAAACATGCAATAAATATTCATTACACTGCTATTTAATTTCTCTTCTAGAAAATTTTCAAAGTTTTGTAACTTGAAAAGCAAAAACAAAGTACTTAATGCCAGACTTACCCCTTCTGCAGCACTAGATATAATTACGTTCTACAAAATAGAAAGTGATCAATATTAATCTTGTGAATGTAAAAAAAAAAAAAAAAGAAGAGTCTTATAATACAAATAACCAGCAGTCACACCTTAACATTTAAGGCTCAAATACCAACTTCTTTTAAAGATAAGGTAAATAACTAAAGTGAAAGAATGACAGATCACATGTCAAGCTAAAGGCAGCCTTTAATAATAAGAAATTAGAACAGCTTTCCCAATAGGTCTTAGAAAAGATGAATTAGTTAAACTAGTTTCAAAGGTCATGTAACTTTAATTCAACTCACTGATGATAAACAGTTGTTATCTATTTATTATTTTCATAGAGGTAAACTGAAATTCCTTATTGAAAGACAGGGGTTTTCCACAATCTTCCCCCCCCCTTACATTACTCTTCCCTCAATATTTTTCCTTCCCTTAAAATCTGCAGAGTTCATCAACATGGGAGAAGTTGTTTCTGTGCCTTGAGACCTTTCTGCTTTAAGGACAAAGATTCAGTATGAAATTCCAGTGTATTAATAATAATAAACTGCTAGGTTTAAAAAAAGTTTTAAAAGACATGCTAAAATGATGGAACCCTACCTTTCCTTTGCAGATCTGCATCAGATTGAGGGCATTGGAAATTGTGTACCTTCTCATTGTGGAGTCTTTGATGGCAGGGCTGTAGACAAGTTCAAAGCCTAAGCCTCGGTCAATTGCCTTCACAGGAAATAAAGAAAATAAACTGTCAAGGGTGAACACACACTGCCCAACTTTATTTTCACCAAATTCCCCCCTGCTTCGCCCCCCACTGCCCATCTCCTGCTTGTCAAGGTACAGCCTTAAACAAAGGTGGATGCACGCCCAAATGGCACCATCCGCAAGGTGGACAAAACAGATCTGTGGCTCTATTTGGCCAACAGAGTTGATCTTATCTACGGGAAAGACAAACAGGAGTTATGATTAGGCTAAGGAGAGCAAAGTCCCAGTAGGGTGGCGGCGGGCCTACTGCTCCATAAACTATCAAAAGGAAAACAGAGTTGCTCCAACTGCTTACGGTAAACTGTGTGCAAAATAGTGCAAACACAGTAAACCAAGTAATCTGATCCAAGAATGAAGAAAGAGACAAAGAAACAGGTTTTAAAAAGCCCAAAGCATGGGTGCGGGTAAGGTCTTTCAGGTAAGTCACATATTACTATGAGTATGCTGAATGAAGGAATAATAATAACAGCCACCATTAAGTTCTGACTCTGTGCCTGGAACAGTTTCGAGTCTTAGGTATTACCAAATCCTTATGATACCTTTAAAAGGCACTGTGGCAGAGACTTCTAATTGCCCTCGATATCAGTTCTCTCCTTTTTCTTTAGTAATTGTCATAGTTGTTGTTAGTTGTAGTTGAGATGATTCTGACTCACGGCAACCTGTGGCAACCTGTATGTGCACCGTAGAACTGCTCCATAGGGTTTTGAAGGCTATGACCTTTCTGGAAGCAGACGGTCTTCCCAGGAGCATCCAGGTAGATTGGAACTACCAACATCTTGGCTAGTAGTTGAGTGCTTAACTGTTTGCACCACCCATTGACTCCTTCTCTTTAGTAATACAGACCCTGATTTTCATCTGGGCTCATGGCTGCCCAGTGGAAAAGATGGAAGCAGCCTGGGCCCTTGACAACTTTGCTCAGCTTACAACATGAGGTTGGCTGTTTACAGGAGAAAAAAAATTTTCCTTCTTATTTAAGGTGCTCTTTTTTTTTAATAGATAGGCACCAGTGTTGGCATTTTATAAGAAAATGGCCCGGAAGGGGTGGAAATGAAATTAGACGGGTCTGAACTACTACAGAATTTAGCTTCATTTACGAGTGATTCATTGTCTGTGTTCATTCACAACAGACGTATTTTAGGCCCACTATGGCCCCAGTGGCACAGTGCTTAAGAGCATGGCTGTTAACCAAAAAGGCTGGCAGTTCGAATCCACCAGCTGCTTCTTGGAAACCCTGTGGGGCAGTCTTACTCTGTCCTATTGGGTCGCTATGAGTTGGAATCAACTCAACAGCACCAGGTTTGGGTATGCACGGGAATGGTGAGCTTTAGCTCACCATTCTAAGAGCTTACCTTCTTAGCATTTACAGTTCAGTGGGGGATACCATCAAACTATCATACAAAAATAGAAAACTACAGCTGTGTAAGTGCTATCAAGAAGTTTGGGAGATGGGTGAGGGAGGAATTAAGTAGTTAAATAGGAGGAGGAGGAGGAGGAACATTTTCAGACAGAGGAAAAGGCTCTGTGTTTGGAAGCTGCATGCATAGCACATAGAGAAAGAGAGAGTCTGGGCAAGAGAGAACAAGGGGAAGCTCTGTGGTGAGAGCCAACGGCTAAAGAAGATGGGAAGGGTCAACTGCGCAGGACTCTAGGGCTGGTGACAAGGATTAACCCTAAGAGCAGTAGGAAACACCGGAAAGATTTTAGCATGGAGGTGATAAACTGCCTCACGCTGCAAAGGGCACTTGAGTGCAGTGATCTTTTGAATGAACAAAGAAAGGAAGATGAGGTACAGCCCAGGCATTATGGCCCAACTCTACCTAGTAAATGAGATTCTATTACCCAGAGGAGGACAGCTGGGACTGCTGAAAGTCTAGTCCTAAGTGTTTGGAGGGAAAAGAAATACTTGCCTTCTTCCAGAACTACAAGTCCATCTTGATTTAATTCAGGTGTGCCTGACAGCCCCCTTTACAATCCCTTCCTGAACACGATTTTCTTTCTTCCATCCCCTAATCCTTCCTTTTCCTTAACTTTTCCTCCTTCCTTATGGCTCCTAGATCTTTGCACTTTCCTGTTGTTCTTAGGTGCCGCTGAGTCGGTTCCAGCTCATAGCGACCCCACATACAACGGAGCAAGACACTGTTGAGTCCTGAGCCATCCTCACAATTGTTGCCATGCTTGAGCCCATTGTTGCGGCCACTGTGCGAATCCATCTCATTGAGGGTCTTCCTCTTTTTCACTGACCCTCTACTTTACCAAATATGATGTCCTTTTCCAGGGACTGGTCCCTTCTGGTAACAAGTCCAAAGTACGTGAGACAAAGTCTCGCCACCCTTGCTTCTAAGGAGCATTCTGGCTGTACTTCTTCCAAGACAGATTTCTTTTGTTCTTCTGGCAGTCCATCGTATATTCAATATTCTTCACCAACACCATAATTCAAATGCATCAGTTCTTCTTTGGTCTTTTCTACTGATTGTCCACCTTTTACATGCATATGAGGTGACTGAAAATACCATGGCTTGGGTCAGGTGCACCTTAGTGCTCAAAAGACTTTACTACATAGCTGTTACTGGTTTAGTTAGAATTTTAATGCTATTTCTACACAGCAACCTTCCCTGCTTCCCTTTTCCAACAATTCTTTTCCACCTCTAATTCTCTGACTTGTGTTATTTCTGGTAATGACATTTATTATGACACTCTCTGTGCAAGAGTTACACGTACACTTCATTCTTCCCATCTTGGCTTGTACACTTTTTGAACCCTGAAATATATAAGAGTCTTTTATACAAGAAGTGTTCAATATATTTATATTTTGAGTGAAAAAATAAGAGTTTATGGAAAAGAGATCATGTGATAATGCTGTTCACTATGGATGATCCACCAGAAAAGGAACAAGCGTGAACTTGAAAACACCCCTTTTGCCATATTCTCAACTATCTCCTCGGCTACTTCTCTTACCAAAACTGCTAAACAGCCAGAGAGGCTGACTTAAATTTCTTTTCCTCATCTTCCCAGTTGTTGAACTAAAACACAAGGCAGTAGAAAAGAGAAGGGAAATAAAAGCTGTGGGTAGACCAGGTCCCAAAATATTCCTAGTTGAGTCAATCTAAACCTCTAGCCATGTGCAGAGGTCAGACCAAAATAAAACCTGGTGCCGTTGAGTCGATTCTGACTCATGGTAGGGGACAGGAGGGAGAAAAAAATTACAATTGTCAGCTTATTTTTTAAGAAAAAAGTTATGATTTTGATCTGTGTACCTTAGTCAAGTTCACTTTCACATTGCTAAGAAAATGGAAACGCAGAAATTAAAAGTAATGTTTTATTGAAGGTTGCAAACAGTTCTTTCCTAACACCTTATTATAAATTTTTGGTTAGATAAAATATAGACTCATTATCTAGGCTCCTGCCTTTAAGACCATTTTAATGCAAATTACCTCAAGCTCATCGAATGATTGTTCATGAGAACCTCTTCATAAAGGGTGACAGTGCCTGCCTGATTGGCTTTTGTTTGCACCTCTGACCAAAGGCTCTGGAATGGGCAGATGATGGGATTTCAATGCTAATGAGAAATAGCAGTTATAAAAATGCTGCAAACCGAGAGCAGGTGTGTGACACTTGAATCAAGAGACACTGAGGATAAAACTTCAAGGGCTAAGAAAAGCTTTAGAGAAAAAAAAAAAGTAAGAAAATGGGGAGTTGACTACTGGGACAATTTACCTATTCCCTTTAATATGACAAAAAATGGTTCTTTACTATATTCAAAAGGATGACACCCTTTTTGGCGTATCTTTTTTTTTTTTCCTTGATATGTAGGTTCATGTGATTCATAAGGCAATACAAGAACACATTTTTAATTTGGGGGGAAAGTCAAAGGGAAAGTAATAAAGACATATTCTGCTTTAAAAGAATCCTTCTCAAAACCTGGATTCATGAAGCTCATATTTTAGAATGTGAAATTATTCTGTGTTTAACAAAGAGTCCTGCTGTAAAGTAACTTTAAATACAGCATTTCCCGGTGTAGGAAACGACAGTAGATTTGGAACCAGAGGGCTTGAATCCAAATACCAAGTCAATCCTTTGGGAGAGATGTGTGAGCCATGAACTACCTGAGTCTCAATTCCCTTACCTGCGTAATGCAGAAAATTAACATGTACCCCACACCAAAGCTGCTTGGCTAGTAATGCGTGAAAACGCTAAACTGTAACATGATACATAATTAGAAGTCATTTGATTATCCAAGAGGAGAAGCGACACTCAGCTTTTCAGAAACTCATCTATCCCATGATAGAATTGTGATTCTGTGTTGAAGCCATCTACTTGTGGTATTTCTGTTATAGCAGTACTAGATGACTAAGACAGAATTTGGTACTGAGAATGGGGTGCTGCTCTAACAGATATCTAAAATGTGGAAGCGGTTTTGAAACTGTGACCGGATAGAAGGCTCAGAAGGAAGTGAGGAGAGCTGTTAACACCGGAGAAGATGCAGATGCTAAGAAACAGCAGCAGAGGACCAGCAGCAGCAGAACCAGGAGACCAGCACCAGATAGTGCTAGAGCCCTGCCCATGGAGGAGAGAGCTGAGTGCCTGTGTGCAGGAGGCTTCCTGGCAGAGTGGGGTACCTCCAGGCACTTATAGATGGAGCTACAGAGCCTTGGAACACTTGCCCCAGCTGAGCTGCCTCGGTCTCAAAAGGTATGGCCTCTGGGGTCTCAAAGGGTGTAACCATGGCCTCTGGGGTTTCTAAGTCACCACTCAGATGGACTAGAAGAATGGTGCGCCTAAAGCTGGGGAAGAGTTGCTGTCCCATTGGGCCTTGAAGGTAGAACTGACGCCCAGGGTCAAGGGTCCTCCACTCAGAATCTGGAGAGTGTGGCCAATACCTAGAGTCTGGAGGGCAGGGCCATTGTATAAATGGTCTCAGAGAAGAAAGGATTATTTCCAGCCCCATGAGGGCTAATGTAATGTGTTCTGCTGACTTGCTTGGTGCCTGTTATGCCTTCTTTTCTTACAATTTTTCCTATTTGTAATGGAAATCTCTAACTTGTGCCTGTTCTGTAATTACACTTTGGAAACAGATAACTTGTGTTCTAGATTTCACAGACGAAGAGGAATTTTTGGATTTTAGACTTGGAGTTAAGACTTGTGCTATGATATGACGGGATTAATATGTTTTGCATGTGGCAAGGACATGAATTTTTGGGGGCCAAAGGGTAGAATGTAATGGATTGAACTGTATCCCCCCAAAATGAGTCAACTTAGTTAGACCATGATTCCCAGTATTGTATGGTTCACCTCCATTTTGTAATTCTCCTATATATTATAAATCATAATCTCTGCCTGTGGTTAAAGAGGATTAGGGTGGGATGTGACACCCTTGTTCAGGCCACACCCCTGGTCCAATGTTAAGGGAGTTTCCCTGGGATGTAGCCTGTACCACCAAGGGAAGCAAGCAGAGAGCTGGGGAGCTCACACCTCTAAGAAAGCAGTGTGGGGGCAGAGTGCATTCTTTGGATCTGGGATCCCTGAATGGAGAAGCTTCTAGTCTAGGGGAAGGTTGATGAGAAGGCCGACAGAGAGAAAGCCTTCCCTTGGAGGTGATACCCTGAATTTGGACTTTTAGCCTACTTTTCTGTGAAGAAATAAACTTCTTTTTGTTAAAACCATCCACCTATGCTATTTCTCCTATAGCACACTAGATGAGTAAGACAAGTGTTTAATTGTAAAGTCATACATAATCAGAAGTCATCTGATCATCTAAGAGGAGGAGCGACACCCGACTTTATAAAAACACATCTACCCCACGATAGAGTTGTGATTCCTGTACAAGTACCTAGGCCCTGGAAGAATGCTGTAGATTTTAGAGGTGAATAGGTCATTGCAATTATGGTGCCCAATGCACATGCTGAAGACGACAAAAGGGACAAGAGCTGTAAGACAGGTAAGTGGAGTGATTTGCTATGTTCTACCTCCTGGGCCCTCCTTCAAATTCCCAACCTTTGAGCCTATAACCATTATGTGGGCTTCTGGCCTACAGTTAAAAGACTAATTAATTGCCTATCTTAACACTCCTGCTGTTCCTCACAACACAAGAAAAGGGGAAAATCCTATACAAGTTAAGATTTGTGCTGCCTTCTCATGTGCCCAATAGAGTGACCCAGACTAACAACTTCACATGGCCAAAGGCAGGTTTATCCTCAAGGGTGAGGGGGCATGCAAAAACCAAGACTTGAGACTGAACTGTTACCCACAATCACTAAATGTTTTGTGCTTTAAGCTCAGTGAGTATATTTCCATACTTCAATTCAAACACATAGCTCTAAATCCAGATTAGATACTGTTATAAATAATATATTCCTATACAACTATTATTTACTCTGAACAACAAGCTGGACACCTTTTATTGCATGTTTCCAATTTTCTCTGTTAAATGAAAAATAGGTGAATAAATGAACACAGACTTTTCTGCTTCCTGACCAATTCACCCTGCAGCCTACTTCTATACTAGATGGAGACTAAAAATATTCTTGTTCACCCTTTTCTCCCACTATACCATGTACAGTGTATTAAATAGCATATGTAAAATGTTCACACCAGGGGGGAAAGAAAAAAAAATCACAGTGCTAAATACTGCATATCCTTCTCACTTGTCAATTTTTACTTTTCAAAATTCTTAAGAAATGTAGGAATTAAACAAAAGATATCCACCAAATAACAGCAGTTTTCCTGAATTTTAAGTTGGAATCGAAGGGTGGGCTGTCCTGGTGCTGCAGCCTTGAGCGCTTCTCTCCTCCTCAGGCCGCCCAAGTGCCCCACTACCCCTGGCATGTGCCTCCTGCTGAAGGCTGACAGCCAGCTAACGACGAACCACAAGCAGAATTTGCCAGGTTCCCCAAACTGTACCCTGATAGCTACAGGACTCATATCATTCAAAAAACAAATTTTAGGGAGACTCGTTATAGGCAAAGGAGCCCTGGTGGTGCAACAGTTAAGCACTCGGCTGCTAGCTGAAAGCCTGGCAGGTCAAATCCACCAGCTGCTCCGTGGGAGAGAAGACCTGGCGATCTGCTCCCATAAAGATTTCAGCCTAGAAAACCTTATGAGGCAGTTCTACTCTGTCCTATAGGGTCACTGTGAGTCAGAAGCTACGTGACAGCACACAAGAACATTCTTATAGATAAGATATCAGGGTAATGAAGCTCACAGCTTGAACAATAAGACATGTTCATGAGAAACCCAATTGAAAGCCCTCACCAAATAACCACAGGGAATCTTACCACTGTGGTGGGGCATGAGGAATAATGTGCTGTGCACTGCTGTCCATTCCCATGGACTTGTCCTTAGCATCACTTGCTACTGTTTCCTCCCAATCAAGAATACAGTATCGTATGTAGGTTTATTCAGGCAAAGCTGTCTAGAAAATGGCCTTCCTAGTTCATGAAGGTGAAAAGTAGAAAAGATATAAGTGGAACAGCAAACTGGAGGGTGGCTCCACTGCCTGACTCCTGGGGGCGCTATTTAAGTAACACCTGCATTGGCAGTTTGAGGCTGACTATAAACTTAGGCAAACTCCTAGAGACAGATAGACATTGCTACCTTTGGAGAAGAACAACATGTGAGGCCAACGAGAGTGTCATAACATTAGGTTTATGGCTTCTAGCACAGGTGCCTGGGGCACATCAGAGATCTCATTTGATAGGGAATTTGAAACAAAGAGCTGTGACTGAAGAGCTGAACAGCTTCTCCTTGGTAACCTTCCTTTTCCCACATTTGATAAATGAGCTGCCGAACAACATAGATCTCAAACTCTAAAATGTGATGACTTGGGATTATTTACCTGTTTGTTTATAAGTACTGCAAGTACTGGCAGGAACATAGGAAGATAATTGAGTATAACCAGTATTCTTTATATGTTCAGTAGTACTCTCAGTATTTACCAAAAAAGAGCTGTTTTATAGTTTTTCCTTTAAATATATGACTTTAAAGACTTCAGTACTTTTCAAGTACAGTTTTAGGAGTATATTTTTAGGGGTAGAACATAAGGCACGTTGGATTAAATTTTTACACACCATATAGATCAATTTTCTCCCCTCAACATCAAATCCGTTTCCTAGAAGCAAAGATTGAGGAAGCTATGGTTCTACAGAGACAAAAGAATAGGAATAACCAACTTTGAAAAAGCACAAATTTTCTCAATTCTGACAGGATTGGGTATGGTATCTAGACTGTGTCCGTTCGCAGCCTTTTTCTCCTTTGATAATAATTTTTGGAAATGTGAAGCTGAGTTTTGGAAGCCACTATTCTAAAATAACATCCTAATTCTTCCCAGGGTCTGGCTGGTGATGCAAACAGTTAACAGCTGTGCTGACTTCACATTACCAGAATAGTTACTGATGTGAAATGGTATCGCATTTATGATGAGAAAAGGAGCCTTCGTGGCGCACTGGTTAAAGCGATCCACTGTTAACTGAAAGGTCGGTGGCTCGAAACCACCAGCAGCCCCATGGTACAAATATGTGGGAGTTTGCTTCCATAGGGATTTACAGTCTTGGAAACCCTGTGGGGTTGCTATGAGTAGAAAGAAGGCAGTGGGTTTTATGATGGAAATGGAAGGGCAATGAGACTTACAAGAAGGCGTGACAGTAGACAAAGGGTAAGGAAATACAAGGGAAAATTACGTAAAAGAGTAACAAGGAAAATTTTCTAGCAGAGGGAGGAACCGTAAGTTCCCTGAACCCACGGCCACCCTCCTAGACTGTTATAAAAGTAGTCTTGGGTTTATTGTGTGCACCAGCATACTTGAAAACAGAGTTTAATTTTACATGGGCCACTCTGAGGTGATCTCCATGGCCTGCTCCCTCCTGTCTCTCCTCAGCTCACTGGTGTCTCAGGGACCACCTACGCTCTTCTTCCTTCTGTTTCCTCCGTGTTAGCCTTTAACTGTCACTGTTATCAGCCACCCTCTTCTTAAGAAATACCTTCCATAAATTTTAATTTTGAAGGCCTTTTGAACAAAATCTTGAGAATTTATTGGCTATTTTTTAGTTTAAGCTTTCATTCTCCTTTTAGGCAACTTTACAAAAATAAAATCCTCTGTTCTAAAACTCTTATTATCCAGCCTTTGCTTTTCCCTCTAAGAACGCTTGTTTCTTCTGCCCTTTTTCCAACTCATTAGTGGAAGTTTCTACAGATTCAAATACAGAAAAAGAAGTGTGCTACTTACCACATTAATAGGGGGTCTTTTGAAGTAAAATGGCAGTTTTTCTTTTACAGTTATGCAAACTAAATCCACATCTAAATGTGTGCAAGCAACCTGTCAAGAGGGGGAAACACAGGTTAAGCTGAAAGGAACACTAGCATGTGAGTGGGAGATAGGGTCAAACATGATGTAAAGAAACAAACAGAAATGGTTCACTCCATAGGTGTTACAACGGTTCCAGGTTGAAATACATCTGACCTTTCATAAGATCAGCTGCTCAGCCACCCCTCCAGGTTTGGTTTCAATGGTTCAATTGTAACCCAGCTGAAGCAGAGTGATATGTCCATAGACCTTGTCAAAAGGCATAAAGACCCTCTTATTTAGATGACCTGCTACATAAAGATGGGTTGTGGAGCGCAGTTTGGTTTCTGGAAGGTTACTTCAGACTGTTGCAGAAATCCAAGAAAATAAACCAAAAGGGATGTATGCATGCTCCATGTATTCCACAAATTATGCCATGATCACTTTTGTGGCAGGAATTGTCCCAGGCCTGTGGCCCCAAACAGTCTGTTGAGTGGTTGAAAAAACACTACCATGGCATTACCAAGGATGCTTTGTTCTAATATTAATGAGAACAATTTACATAAATGGTCTTAGTGGTTTTGTAATCACTAAAGGCAGAGCTGTTACAAATCAAATGATACTGAACGCATTTTTTTCAACTTTTAATTTCCCATTCCCTTGTTCTAGTTTTTGCTATTATGTGTTGATCAATACTATGCATTTACTTCCAAAGGAGGCTTGGAGCTGCCTACAAAAACAGACATGCAAGGTAAAATAAACAGATACAGAAGTCAGGGCAAATGAAAAATGAGGGAAAATAAAATGAAGCTAGGGCAAGTTTACTAGCACAGGAGGCCAGAAGGCACTATTAGAAGATGCGTATCTGGCTCTGATGCTGCCATTATTTGACTTGCAGTGATAAAAAGAACTGGCTGCCTTGTATTGTACTAAGAATAAACTTAACTGACAATGCTGGTATGTACAGGCTTGATGAACAAATGCTATGCCAGCGAACCCACACTGACTAAAGAAAAGTGAGGGAGTCAAAGGGGGTAATAATGGCCTATAGAATCAGCTTTGACCTTTAGCGGTGATTGCAATGTCACATCTTGCACCTTTACCTTCAGAATCCCCACTTTAGTCACCCCCATCCCTACTCCAAAGCTTTAGGAAGGAAGCGGTGAACCAGGTGGTCTGGATTTAAGACAGTCGTGGTAACTCAGTAAACCCAGGAAGTAAAGTTGCTTTGGCAGGAAGACCTGCCCCATGCCAGCTGCTACAGCGTCCAACTCATAGTCGCTGGAAGTTTCATAAGAATGGATGAAGAAAAGCTCTGAATAGTAGCTAAAACAAGCTCGGCTTCTGTTCACCATTTTTTTTCACTATCAGACTGAGAAAGAAGTTCAATTAATACGCTGCTGGTGTGGGAATGAATAACTGGGCACTCACAGTGTCATTAAATCTTGAAAAGTACTTTGGCAATAACTATCAAAATTTTAAATGCACACACTATTTGGCCCAGTAATTTCACTTACAGGAAAGTATTCTATAGATATTATTGTTAGTTGACGTCGAGTCATCTCTGACTCACGGTGACCTTACGTACAACAGAACAAAATGTTGCCCGGTCCTATACCATCCTCATGATTGTTGATAGGCTTTAGAAATATACTGTACAGATATATCCAACAAATGTTTAAGGACACTACTATGAAGACCATCATTGCAACACCAATCACAAGAGACTACATACAATTAAACACTACTCAATTCTACTGAAATAAGTTATGGCCTCTTTATATAACAGAATATGCTGATTCATTAAATGTGATGACGTAGATCTCTTAATTGGTATTATGGAACAACCTCCAAGATATACTGTTGGGTAAAAAAGCAAGGTATCAGGTAGGAAGAAAGGAGGGAGGGAGGGCTTAATGAAGGAAGGACCAGGTAAACAATATTTCTGAAAAAACACACAAGAACTGTTAGCAGAGGTTGCCTGTGGAGAAAGGAGAGGGAGTTTTAGGTGGGAGGAAGGCTTGCTTTTCATTGCATACCCTTTTGTACTATTTGAATTTATTATCATAAGCATCAATTATTTTTTCAATAAAAACGCTGATTAATTTTTAAAAAGCCTGTTAAACATTCTTCCCCAGAATAAGGCTAAATTACATTATGATTACATTACTTTTTCCTTATGTATTATTCCTTTCTTCTCCTCTCCTGTATAACAGTTGCCAATTAAAAACCTCTCTTGCGTTGGCTTAAGTACATACACTATAATAAACTTTCAGTAACAAAGAGCAGTTCCACTTGGCTTCCTCTAGCACCTCAAACTTAAAATGCCCCTAACAGAATTCTTTTATTTAGCTTTCTATAAATCCAAATGTTCAACTGACACACCTAGACTATAAAACAAGAGCTAATGTTCACATTATAATAAAATGCTTTTTAAATCATTAAAACGTTAAATTATGTCCAGTATCATTTTAGTGGTAAGAAGCTTATTGTAGTTTTCTCTGGAAACTGGTAGGTCAATATGAATTCCATCAGCTGGCCTTAAACTTTTCTTTTGGTCAGGGACACCCATAAGGATTTAAGGAAAGTGTACACCCTCAAAAATGCACATACATACACACCTTTGGTTTTTATAGTACAAGGGGAGCAGGTGTAGTGGGTCACAGCCAGTCGAAAGCCTCTTTACGGATATCAAGTCCATTGTCCTTGAGTTCATTCTAACTCATTGTGACCCTACAGGACAGAGGAGAACTGCCTCATAGGGTTTCCAAGGCTGTAATCTTTATGGAAGCAGACTGCTACATCTTTCTTCTGCATAGCGGCTGGTGAGTTCAAACTGCAGACCTTTCGGTTAGCAGCCAAGAGCTTTAACCATTGTGCCACCAGGGCTCCTTTTATGGATGTCAAGATAATACAAGTTGGTATTTCATGATAAATATTATGCAAGGGAGTCAGGCTCACCTAGGGAAAAGAGAGATACCCATAAACAGTGGTGTTTAACCTTAAAAACTCATTGCCGTCGAGTGGATTCCAACTTACAGTGACACAAAAGAACAGAGTACAACTGTCCCATAGGGTTTCCAAGGAGTGGCTTGTGGATTCGAACTGCCGACCTTTTGATCAGCAGCCATGCTCTTAATCACTATGCCACCAGAGCTCCACTTTTGACCTCAGGTATGTACAAAAATCCTGTGAAGTATTTGTTAAAAATGCAGGTAACAAGGCCCCATGCCCACTGATTCTCACTCAGTAAGTAGGGTCTGAGAACTGCATTTTAACAAACATACCAGGTAATTCAGAAGCAGTGGAGCCAGACTACACCCTGAAAAGCACTGTCTTTAAAGATACCCACTTTCCTCGGGTGCCCCAGGTATTGGTAGTATACACGTTTTAACAATGCTCTTCCAAGGCTGGGGCACGGATTTCCGGAATAGGAAGAAAAGAGAACTAGTTCCATTTATTTTTTAATTTACCCTCTTAAAAATTTGTTTTTTGTATGTGTCTATCAAGGATCCCTGGTGACACAATGATTAAAGTGCTTGGCTGCTAAATGAAAGACTGGCGATTCGAACCCACCAGCCTCTCCACAGGAGAAAGACATAGCAATCTGCTTCCGTCAAGATTTACAGCCTTGGAAACGCTATGGGGCAGTTCTACTCTGTCCTATAGGGCTACTGTGAGTCAGAATCAACTTGGCAGGAACAGGTTCGGGGTTTTTTTTTGATTGGTACGTGTATATTAGGGAGCCCTGGTGGCTCAGTGGTTAAGAGTTCAGCTGCTAACCAAAAGTTTGGTGGTTCAAACCCACCAGTAGCTTTGCCAGACAAAGATGGGACAGTCTGCTTCCACAAAGATTTATAGCCTTAGAAAACCTATGGGCCAATTCTACTCTGTCCTATAGGGTTGCTATGAGTCGGAATTCACTTGATGGCAATGAGCCTGGTTTTGGGTTTATGTGTATATTATTATATGAAGCACACTAGTGTAATGGAACATGCAAATAATTTATAAACAAATAAACATACATATTTTGGGGAAGCCAACTCAATTTCTTTAAACTGACAGGGTGCACAATCAAAGTCATCCAGAGACCACCAGTCTAAATAACTTGAATTGATCCACCCTACCCAGCTGTTTTAAATCTTAAATGGGAATAAGTGACTCAGAAGCTCCTGAAACTTCTATTCAACTCTCTGTGCTCTAGCAGTCCCATCCCAAGAAGCTCTGGCCAATGGACCCTCCTCACAGTCTTTAATCTTCGCCTTATCTCTCGGGTAGCTGGGTGGGAAGGCATCTTGTCTATGAGACGCCTTCCAGACACTCCTAGTGGAAGACAGTGTGCCATCTCTCACGGAAACAATAACATACAAGGTGGTTAGATTTTATACTACTAATCATTATGTGTGTGTATGTGTGCTTTTTTGACTCATCTTAGAGATTTCACTTTAGGATACTGTACTTACAGGGATACCTGTAAAAAATTCTAGATCAGCTTACAAACCAAACAAGTAAAATCATTTATAGAATACAATCTGTTAAGCAACAGGCTGCTTGCTTTTGACCTGATTTCAAATCATGATATAGTTACAAAAGCTATGTTTAAAAGAAAGATATCTTGTAAATTGATTTTCTGCACAAAACAAGGAGCACCCTAACTTCTACTGAGTCTTACAGAATGGGTAAGTAAGATTTAGGCAGATAAGAGAGAGGAGATGTTCCAATTTAAAAATCTGTGTTTTCATGTAACTTTGAGTATATCCATTGAGTCAATTTCAAACAAACACTGTGAATTATTTTTAGCTTTCTGCCATCTTTCAGAATATTTCTCACTGCTCCACCCACCATCATCAAGCATGCGTTTGGCAAATTCAAACTTTTGAACAGCATAAGAAAAGCCAAGTAATAAGATAAATGAAATTATAATATATTCTGAAACTCAAAAGTCTTAGCTGTACTACAAAAATCTCTTATTTAAAGCTGAGAGATTTAAAGCAAATCATTTATTTTTCAGTTTTTTCCTCTATAAATCTGTTCCAATTATTCCACAGGATTTTTGTGAGGGTTAAATGAAATACATATGTAAAAAATATTTGGAATGCTAAATAAATGTATCCCCCACGTGTCTGTCAGTTTGTCGTACTGTGGGGGCTTGCATGTTGCTGTGATGCTGGAAGTTATGCCCCCCAGTATTCAGATACCAGCAGGGTCACCCACGAAGGACAGGTTTCAGCTGAGCTTCCAGACTAAGACAAACTAGGAAGAAGGACCCGGCAGTCTACTTCTGAAAAGCATTAGCCAGTGAAACCCTTATGAATAGCAGCAGAACATTGTCTGATATAGTGCTGGAACATGAGCCCCCCAGGTTGGAAGGCACTCAAAAGATGACTGGGGAAGAGCTGCCTCCTCAAAGTAGAGTCGACCTTAATGACGTGGATGGAGTAAAGCTTTCGGGACCTTCATTTGCTGATGTGGCATGACTCAAAATGAGAAGAAACAGCTGTAAACATCCTTTAAGAGGAAGACCCTCAACGAGGTGGACTGACACAGTGGCTGCAACAATGAGCTCAGGCATAACAAGGATTGTAAGGATGGTGCAGGACCAGGCAATGTTTTGTTCTGCTGTGCATAAGGTTGCTATGAGTCGGAACCAACTCGACAGCACCTAACAACAACATAAACGTGTATCTTTCAACCAAAATGTTACCTTTCAAGTGTTCTGTTTGTTTTTGTAATCAGTAGCAGAGAGATACAGCTCTGGCGGTGCAGTGGTTAAGAACTCGGCTGCTGACCAAAAGGTCGGTAGTTCGAATCTATCAGCCGTTCCTTGGAAATCTTATGGGGCAGTTCTACTTTACCCTATGGCGTCACTGTGAGTAGGAATCAACTCCATGGCAATGGGTTTGGTTTTTTTTGAGCAGAGGGCTATGGAAAGAAAGTTGTATGCTCTTCAAAATCAATTAAAAAATCAAATGTACAACAAAAAATCTAGTATATTACCAAATTTTAGTCTATATTGTAACTGAGTGACAAAAACTAAATTGTTGTTATTTAAACAAATTTTAAAATGTTCTTGACCCTCCAAAGGATTTACACTTGGTCGTTTCAGCACTGAGTCATACTCTCCAATGTAACTTGAAAAACCAAAGTTAGCCAGACTCAACCCCTACTGAATCAGAATCTCAGTGGTGCGGGCTGAACCGGTCTGACTTCAAAAAGTTCCACGGGGTCGCTGACAGTTAAGAGCCACTTGCTTATACGCACCCCTTTTTCTGAACTGGAATTCTGGGGAATGACTATAACTCAGCATTTTACAAAGGAGCTCAGTAAAAGAAGGTAGGCATTTACAATTTACTGCTGTTTCCCCCATTAATATAAATAGCTGAGAGTCGACAGTATGCTTTAGAAACTAATTTTACCACAATTAGCCTCCTTAGTCAACAGCTACATCTACTGGATAAACTTGGGGAAAATCTTCCTACAATTTTAGAACAGATTCTGCTTAAAAAGGAACTATGCTGTAAAATTAAAATATCAAAGATCAGTACTTTTTTTTTCTGCGATATCCTTTTGTCAAATACACATCTGTCAGATGCATATTTTTGAACCTATATAAAGAACTCTCAGAACTTTCTAAAAGTGGCTATACCTCACTTTACAGAGTAAAACATACTTCTGAAAAACTGCAATACAGTTGATCTTTCCCCCTCACTGTGGGATACCGTGGTGCCATAGCGGTTAAGAGCTACAGCTGCTAATCAAAAGGTTGGCAGTTCAAATCCACCAGGCGCTCCTTGGAAACCGTTTGGGGCAGGTTCTACTCTGTCCTATAGGGGCACCGTGAGTTGGAATCAGCTCGATGACAACGGGTTTTTGGCATGGGGAACCCTGGTGGCACAGTGATTAAGAGTTTGGCTACTAACCAAAAGACCAGCAGTTCGAAATCACCAGGTGCTCCTTGGAAACCCTAGGGGAGTTCTACTTTGTCCTCTAGGGTTGCTAATGAGTCAGAATCAACTTGACAGCAACTTTTTTTTTTTTATGGTGGCGCAAAGGTTAAGCACTTGGCTGCTAACCAGAAGGCTGGCAGTTCAAACCCACCCAGAGGCTCTACAGGAGAAAGGCCTGGCGATCTGCTCCCATAAAGATTCCAGCCTAGAAAACCTTCTACAGCAGTTCTACTCTGTCACATGGAGTCTCTATAAGTCAAAAATCGACTTGACAGCACCTAACAACAATACAATCATTTTAAATATCTAGGAAGTTCCGTCTCAAGTTGGTGAACAAGCACATATGTTAAACTCCTTCCCCACCTGAAAAATCACTGAAATAGAAATTTTAAAAGTACAAAAGGAATTAAATCCAGAACAGGAGGGGCATGGTGCCAGCAGATGATTGATCCTGAAAAATTTCTGTAAGGCTAAAAGCTGATATGACAGTAGTGGTGTATGGGTCACACCTCAGGGCATGCAAGGGACAGCTGCAGCAGAGATGAGAGCTTTTACGTCACAGTAGAACCCTGTGCCTTCCTTTCCTTACAGGTAAGGAGAGCGGATACTGAAGTGATTTTAGAGCTAGAAAGAGACGGACCAATATTTACCTGAGAAAAGTTAAAAATAAATAGATGAATGAGTGAGTGAGTAAGTAACTGAGATAAAGAAACAAAAGAAAACTTAATGGACTCTTTCATTCTGAGGCCATCAAATGTCTAGGAAGATGAATTTAAAAAATATGCCACCTAGGTGTATCTCTGTGAAATTTCAAAATTCCAAGCACAAACTGAAAATCCTAAAATGTTCCTGGGGGGCAGAAACAGGTCAACAATAAAGGAATGACATTAGACTCCTTAAACACTATGATAAACACTCATCTGCTACTTACATGAAAAAGTTTTTCTGTCTTTGGAAAAACTGCAACAATATCATATAGGCGGACCCTTGAAGAAGTTGCTCTCTAGTAATATAAAAAGAAGAAAGTTATCACACAGAAACATGAAATACATACATACGATTCCACTTAACACTGCTACTCTGCTACTGATGTATCTGCTCAGCCCTACTGGTGGTGTTTGGCTTTCCAGAAGACACCATGTTCTCCTTGGCTTCAGGACTTTGCAAGCTCCATGCTGTCTGTGGAAATACTCTTTCCCCTACTTATCAGTATATAACAATTACTGATTCTTCAGCCCCAGTTTGAACATCAACTTGCTCAGGATGGCTCCCCTGCTACAAACTCCCAGAGCATTCTTCATTTACCACCACCTCCCTTTTCAAACATAGCTCACATTTGTAATTACTCTGTTAAGTTCTTCTCTTGCCGATTAAACTATAACCTTTGTAAGTTCAAGGATTGTGTCTGTATTATTAACAGAAATATCCCAGCACCCAGCCTTATGCCTGGCACGTGTGAACTGAATGAACAGCAGTTGCCAAAGGATTCTTTAATTGCGGTATCACTATGCACGTGCCATGAATAGAACAGATATGTTATACTATGAAAATTCGGAGGTTATGGAGAGCAGGGCAGGTGTCGTGGAAGGTGGGCTATAAGAGTAGGGGGAAGGTGAAAAGCCACAGCGTTCAACATTAATTAATACAACTTTCCACCTACCCCACCCACTGCCATCGGGTCAATTCCAATTCATGGCAATCTCATAGGGTTTCCAAGGTTGTAAATCGCTATGGAAGCAGACTGCCACATCTTTCTCCCATGGAGCCACTGGTGGTTTTGAACTGCCAACCTTCCGGTTTGCAGTCGATAGCTTTAAACACTGCATCACCAGGGCTAGAGAGAAGAAAAATAATTAACTTACCAAAACATTGCAGTGAGAGGGATCCGAAATGATAATTGTCAGTCTAGTTAAAATTTTAATTGGTCTTGATTTTCCCTGTAAGCAAAAAGGACTATCAAAAATGCATAAAATACAACTAACTAATTTTCTTCTTTACCAGTGGAAAGTATTCATTAAAAGTTACCAGCTATAAATGATAACTGAAGAGCAATAAAACCTAGTTCCTATCCTCAAGAAATTTATAACATAGCTAAAGAAAAAAACATGCACGTATATTGAACTATATCAGATAATTTAAAAGTTGTAAGATTTTCAGGGAAGATTATCAAAGAAGTATCAGATAAACAGCAAGAGAATGTTCCATGGAAGAGCTGCCTATTGTTTGATACAGATTGGTAGGTGAGGAAGGCACAGTCCAGATTAGAGAACAGCACACATAACTAGGTGTATCTGAACTGAATGAATAGGATTATTATACTTCTTAAACACCAAAACACCTACCTGTACAATTGGCAAAGTTGTGAAGAGCTCTGAAACAGCTACTGGTTTTTCAATTTCCTACAACAAATGATAAACAATCAACCTGAATTGTGCATGTTAATGGGACAAAGCATAAGAGATACAGGGTTTTCGGAAAAAAATAACTGAAAACAAAGAAAGTTAATTTCTGGTATTCAGGAAGACTAAATAAGCTTTTTTTTTAAGGACAAAAACTAGGGAGTAGAAAGCAACTGAGAACATCAGCATATAGAAGGAATAAAAAATAGTTTTAAAGCTAAAAATATCTATCAATAATTTAATCTAACCAGCACTCAGTAATCTTATCAGTAAAGCTGCTAGCCTAAAGAGAAAATATCTTTACCTGAGGTTTAAGAATGAAATCAGTTAATGAGTCCATGACAAAAAATAAAAAGGGCTAAATATTATGATTACATTTCAGTCAGTAACAATGCGCTTTTAAAATGTTATTGAAAGTGATTTAAAAAAAAAAGAACCAAACCCAGTGCTGTCTAGTCGATTCCCACTCATAGCGACCCTACGGGACAGAGTAGAATTGCCCCATAGAGTTTCCAAGGAGTGCCTGGCGGATTGGAACTGCTGACCCTTTGGTTAGCAGCCGTAGCACTTAACCACCACGTCACCAGGGCTTCCGTCAAAGTGACTTAACTAACATCAAATCAACTTGAAGAATTATACCATGCAGTAGTACTTCACAAAAATCTTTATCATTTACAAATATAAATCAACTCACAACTGTTAACATACAAGAAAATAACAACGCACAGGGAATGCATTTAATAAATACACTCGACTGTAGTCTCCACACCACCATATAAACACAAAGAATTATAAACATTGGTTTATTAACGTCAGAAACTGTACTTTACCTGCTTCTTTTCCTTAAAGTCAATAACATGATTGATGGCAACAACTGAATAGCCAACTGAAAAGAAAGATCAAACATTCATGACAAACATTAACTGAGTAACTGGCCTGCATTCTTGCCAATGACTATGTTGAGCACAGGAAATATGGAGAAGAATAAGATATGGCCCCTCTCAAAAGCAGTTCATAGTGTATTCTGTAAAGGGATAACATCAGAAAAAGCAACACTGAGAAGGTAATACTTGAGGTGAGTTACACTAGAAAAAAAAAATCATTTTAAAGGAACCATCAAAGCATATAAGCTCGAAAGGTCCTTAGACGTCATACCTAACCTCCTTTCTACAAATGAGAAAAGCATGTCTCAGAGAGACAACGCTAATTAGTTGCTGCAACGGGAAGAGTCGTTTCACTACGGCTACTTCATAAAGACGACCAAAAGAAACGACGTGATTCACTTTCTTAAGGAGTGGGTTTATCTAGCACCACCTCTGAAAAGTATCAGCATCAGCTTTTAAAACAAGCTGAGAACTCTCAGAGAGAGAGGTCTTACCACAGAAACTTTATTCTTCTTTTAATCGCTCTACTCCCTCACCCCCCCCCCCGCCACTTTACAGCCAAAGGGAGACAGAAGCCATTAGTAAACCCAACGATTAAAACGAGGGTCGTGTCTCTCAGGGCCTTCACTCCCTTTGATTCAAATATGAGAAACATTCTCATATTTTGGCTATGCTGCCCCCCGCCTAGTATGTCTTCTGCCCCCATCTACTCTTCCACGAAATAATGTTCCCTCACTCACACCCCTTCTATGAGCCCTCACAGCACTTCCTATCTGTGTTCCACGTTCCCCAATTTGCTGAGACACACTGTCGCGAGAGACAGGGAGGAGTGGTGTTAGAAACACCGGTTTAAGAGACTGTACACGTGGGAGTCTAGCCCTGGCTTCTGCCACCCATCAGCTATGGAGCCCTAGGCCCTCTCTGAACCTCAGGTTCCGCAGTTTGCAGAAAAGGAGGACCTGGACCCCTCATCCCACCCCACCCGGTCCCTTCCAGTTCCGCGGGCTCGGGATCTGAGCAACACCGCAGCGGGTATCAGCCCCAGGGACACCCCAGACATCCCAGGAAACATGAATGGGGCCCGGCCTTGCCAAATCCCTCCGGAGCGAGGCCCGACAGTCTGGGGGGAAGCGAAGATGGACAGACAGGTCTCGCTGCCCGCCATGCCGGGCCGACTCACGGTGAGCTGCGTTCTCCACGAGCCCGCGCAGAGCCTTCAGGTCTGAACCCGCTCGCAGGTCCAAATCCGCAAACACAGCCATGCCGACGTCACATGACCGCCAGTGCGCGCTGGTCTGCGCAGCCGCCGGGCCTACCTCCTGGGGCATGCCGGGAATTGTAGTTTACCTGCGTCGTCAGTCCCACCTTCCCGTTAAATGCATACTTGTTTGGGGCGATTCGTGGGCACTTGCCCCGCCTTTGGGAAACCCTGGTGACGTAGTAGTTAAGCTCTACCCTAGTAATCAAAAGGTCTGGTAATCAAAAGGTTGGTAGTTCGAATCCACCAAGAGCTCCTTGGAAACTCTATGGGGCAATTCTACTTTGTCCTATCGGGTCGCTAGGAGTTGGAGTCGACTGGACGGCAGTGTATAATGGGGTTGCCCCGCCTTCAAGTACCAGCAAGTTATTGTGTTGAAATCAACAGCCTCACTTCAATACTTTGTCTTCTTCCGAATGAGAATGTTTGGGTTTCCCTTGGAGGGGTTCAAATTCCACACTTTTCCTCCTGTAATATATTAAGTGATTCATTCGAAGTGCATGCATACAACTTTTATTGAAAGCCTAGCGTGAAGCAGACATTTTTGCCAAGGGCTGGAAGTGCTAAAGAGTCATTTAAGAAAACCGTTTTTCTTTCCTTCCCTAAATGTCAATTTGTGATTTAAAATGGGCTTAACGAGATGGGAGCTGACAGCCCGAGCAAAGCAGTTGCTCTGTTTCAGTCAACACCTTCAACCACAAGGTGGCAGGGCTCTCTGTAGGATCAGCGGTTCGCGCCAACCTGGTTTAGCCAGACTTGAGAAGAGAGGTGCAAAACTGAAGTGTTTAACAATTTTCCGTTCGAGAACTGTATACTGTTTGATGTTTGAAATGTGAAGTGTTTGATATTTCCATTTTCTGGACTTCCGTTATAAATGAGCTCTTGAAGATTGATAGATCAGTTATCCGTCCACACAAAACTAGAGTTTACCTCAGTGCTTTTCAACCGTAATGAACGGCCAGTTTTTTTCCTCCAATTCTTCACCAACCAGGACGTGGTCCAATGTGCGTGACTAAGACACCCTCTGGCCTCATCTGACCCACCAGTTTGACAACATCCAAAGTACTCTGTACTTGGTTGAATAAGAAGAGTCCACTGACCAGGGTCTTGGATATCAGGACCATGCCAAAGTGATATATCTTTAACTTTCGTGCTCGCAATCGGTGTGCAGCTGGTCTCGGCTCCACTGATCACTCCTTAGGTCAGACTCCTTTACATTTCTTCATTGTTCTCAGAAGGGAATTGTAAGAAGGACCTGTTCCCTGTAGTAGTATGCAATTTATTCCTTAGTTAAACTTTGTAAAGAAGGAAGATTTTTTTCTTTCCCTCTACTTACTTCCTGATGGCACTGGGTTTTTTTTTTTTTTTTTTTTTTTTTTTACGTATTTCCTAAGTGAGAAAGGTGGAAACTATGGCTTTCGCAAACAGAACGAGGTCATAAGAAGCAAATCCCTTGCTTTTCATTAGAAAGTCTGGTGCTAATTTTGCAGGATCAGGTGGGCATTTTCAACGACACCCCATAAAATCTAGGTTTGCCAGAAATACGTGTCATGAAGGTGAATAAAATGATAAATTAACTGAGAAAAATGATAGCATCGAAGAGGGCTTCTTTCTTTGAAGGTCATGGTGCTGATGCTGTTGACTACACTCACTACCTGGACTTCTGTTCTGTACCCTGAGCCTAGTGAAGAAGAGGAAGAGAAAGGGTGAGAAAAAAAGTGAATAGATAATAGTCATTGAGCACTTCCCTGAAAGCCAGGCTGTTTGCTAAGTACTTGTACCCAGACTCGTTTCATCAAGTGAATTCCCACTCATAGTGACCCTACAAGACAGAGTAGAACTGCCCCATAGGTTTTCCAACACTGTTACCTTTACAGGGCAGGTTGCCACATCTTTCTCTTGTGGAATGGATGGTGGGTTTGAATTGCCCATCTTTCTGTTAGCAGCTAAGGGCTTTAATCACTGCGCCACCAGGGCTCCTTATTGCCTGACTGTAAAATAAAAAACCAACCCTGTTGTGATCAAGTAGACTCTGTAGGATGGAATAGAACTGCCCCACAGAGTTTCCAAGGAGCAGCTAGTGGTTTCAAACTGCCAGCCTTTTGGTTAGCAGCCAATGTCTTAAACAGTGCACCACCAGGGCTCTGTCGCCTGACTTAAAAAACGAACAAGTGAAAAAAAAAAACCCAAACCAGACCCGTTGCAGTCGAGTTGATTCTGACTCATAGTCAGGTAATATTCTCTGAGTCTCAATTAAGATAAACTCATTGCTGTCAAGTCAATTCCAACTCATAGAGACCCTATAGGACAGAGCAGAACTACCCAATAGGGTTTCCAAGGCTGTAATCTTTACGAAAGCAGACTGCCACATCTTTCTCCCTCTAAGCGCCTGGTGGGTTCGAACTGCCAACTTTTCTGTTAGCAGCTGAGCACTTAACCACTGCACCACCAGGGCTCCAAGTACTTGTATGTCATTTCATTCTCAGAACAACTGTGGAAATGAAGTACTATTTTCTACCAACATCCATATTTTACATCTGAGAAATCAGAGAATTAGGTAATCATGATAGAACTAGATGTGGGTCCCTGTGATTTGGGCCAATTCTAGCCTAGTCTACTGGCTCCAGAGTGGGGGAGAGGATGGAGAGGAAAGGAGGGAAAGGGAGAAGGGAAAGAAGAGGTGGAGGAGAGAGAAAGAAAAGAGGAGAGAGGAAACAGGGAGGTGAGAAGAGAGAGAGGAGCAGGAAGAAGGAAAGGACAGGAGCGGATAGGGGAGAGGTGCAGAGAAGAGGGGCAGCTCAGAAGCTGGCCTGTAAAGGTGGCTGAGGCAGCAAGCTGGAGCCTGGAGAAGACTCTGGCAATTTCTGACTGGGAGATAACACTACTGTATAACTATTGTGGTAAACATTTTACATCTGTTATCTGATTTAATCCTCACGGTGGCTAGTCAGTTTGATAGAAGTTGCTGTTCCTATTATACCAAGAAGGGATCCTAAGCTCAAACAAGATAGCTTTTGAATCATTTCCACTTTGGCGATAAGTTTAGAAGGAAAGAGTGGGTTTCAGCCTGCAAAGCAAGCTTTGGACTCTTCTCAGTCTCCCTGAAGGCCATTTTCTCTTGGACTGACCTCTAAATATCAGTGTGTGCTGACTTTGCCTTTGGCATTCTCCTCTTTGCATTTTTGTCATCCTTCCTGGGTATAAAGGAGCTCTGGTGGTGCAGTGGTTAAAGCCATCAAATGCGAACTCAAAGGTCAGAGATTCAAAACCACCAGCAGCTCTGCAGAAGAAAGATGTGGCAGTCTGTTTCCGTAGAGATTTGCAGCCTGGGAAACCCTATGGGTTGCTGTGAGTTAGAATTGACTTGATGGTAGCGGGTTTGGTTTTTGTTTTTCAGGGGTGAAACACTCTGCCTAGCCCCTGTCCTACTGCAGCTTACAGGCTGAGGAGGAGCCAGACCAGAAAGCAATAAAGCACACAATTACACAAGTGTGTTGGGAGCATCTGGTAGTATCTTCTCGCCCAAACTGAGGGGAGTTTACAGATATGTGAAAAGAGTAAAAGACAGACTCCTGGAGGAGTTGAACTGAACGTTGAAGCATGAAGAGTTAGCTGGAGTTGAGAAGCACCATGATGCTGAGGGCTGGGGCTGTATCCAGAGCTGCCACAAAGTAGGTGATGATCAGTAAAAATTTGCCAGTTGAATCAATGAACCCATGACCTCTTGTTCACCTACATACTCCCATCAACACAAATACAGTAGTGTTAGATGTATTCAATTATCTAATCACTTGGCCAGAAAGTCAATGAACAATGCCTGTGTTGTACTAGCATGGTAACATCGGCAACCCAGACAGAACCCCCTTCTCATATCCCCATGATGGTACGCTTATAGGAACTACTGTGCAAGTTCGGAAAAGGCGCCCCTCCTCCAGGCAGACATTGTATTTGCCCCTAATTGCCACTTGGCTGTGGAGTTTGTGCAGTGAACCACTACCAAACCTTTCCCAAGGATCCTGGTAGGGCATATCAGAGGAGTTAGTTGCTAAACCTACAACTCTAGTGGGACACCACAGGACATCATCAATCCAAGGAGTCTGTCTTCAATAATTCTTCATCTTCTTGCTTTCCCCCAGAAACTCCCATTACAGATCTGATGTCATGAGAACTTGTCTACTTTTGAGCTGGGGTAGCTATCTCTGCTTGCAATATTAAAGTTTTTTTTTTAAGTGCACTTGAAGTGAAATATTTTATATTTCTATGTCTCTATCAAAAGTGGGAAAATAAAAGAAAGATGAAAAAGGCTTGAACATTATAAAATTAGCATGAGAACACATTTGATTGCGAAAGTAAAGAGTATTCCTACTTCTTTGATATGCAAAGTGTGCCTGTGACAAAAGAATATAACTTAAGAAGCCATTATGAAAGAAATCAGAGGAAGAACCATGACTGATACGAAAAATATGGGTGATGTTAAATTTAATGAATGGAAAGAAAAAGACTGACATTTCAACAGGGTTTATTTTCTAATACAAATAAAATGATGCTACCTTGAAATTATTGTATATTAAGTGAAAAAAAATTACCCAGGCATCATAACATTTTTACAAAAGGCAAGTTTATAAATAATGTTTTTAAAAGGCAACAAATAGAACAGGCCCTGAACAGAAGCTAGCACTTGCAAATGTAATAACTAGAAATTTTATTGCGCAATATGTTGAAAATACGGCTTGGAACTTGAAGGCTAAGTTATAGATATAAAAAAAAAAAAAAACTAAATTATTTCTGTCAATTTCCATTGCAGCTGATAAAAGAAAAAAACATATAAAAGCCATTACTGTTGCTGAGAATTTTGACATGACCAAAAATATTTTGGAAAGGGTGCCCAAGAAAGGCACAACGTTAAGAAGTGGCTTATTTTTGTATATGGGAGAGTTTCGATAATTTTAAAGTAGACTGGTCAGAATTGGTAACCATGGCTACAGATGGCCCCCCCCTCCACCCCACAGAGGCCAGTGTTAACATTCGACTTAGAAAACATATAAGCACAATGTGACAAGATTTTGTCAGCACACAGAATTTTAGTCAATTTATTGTGTGACCGACAGGAAACTGCTTTGGCTCTAAACTTAAAAGCCAGACAAACAGCCATGATAATTAACCATAGTCCACACATCATGCTTCAAATAGATGTGATGCTAAGGAAATTCCCAATCATTAAAAAGAAATTTATTTATTAATATCACCAAGGAAAATCTCCACCTTGGCTCACCATTGAAGGCTGGATAAAAGATTTGGCTCTTTTGATTGACAATATAACCCGTTTAAATACACTGATTTACTCATACTTTATAAAGTGTGTCTTTGGGAAACTCATTGGGCTAGGAAAAATCTAGCCTGTGTCCTGCTCTAAAACTGGTTTCCAGATATGAAAAGTTTGGCCCAACCTCATATTATATCACCAAAGTGTGAAGTTGAAGATCATGGCCCAAAAAGTACTCTGAGTTAAACATTGTGATAATATTGCTTAATTTGTCTTTCTCCACTAGTTCTGTTAGTGTGAACAAAAATTACAAAAGGAAGTTTTTGTACTGAGAACTAAATATGATAATTTTGGGATACTAGAATTTTACAAATATCTTGCATGTAGTTAACCTCAATCAGGAGTTGGCAAATTGCAGCCCATAGGCCAAATCTGGTCTGCCACCTGTTTTTGTATGGCCTGCAAGCTAAGGATTGATTTTTTTTTTTTTTTACATTTTTGAATGGTTGGAAGAAAATTTTCTAGTGTTGAACCATCCCTGCATACCTGGTATGAATCCCACTTGGTCATGGTGATTTTTTTTTTTTTTTTGATATGTTTTTGAATTCTACTGGCTAGAATTTTGTTGAGGATTTTTGCATCTAAGTTCATGAGGGATAACCCAATCATGAGGGATACTGGTCTGTAATTTTCTTTCTTTGTGGTGTCTCTACCTGGTTTTGGTATCAGGGTTATGCTGGCTTCATAGAATGAGTTTGGGAGTATTCCTTCCTTTTCTATGCTGTAAAATACCTTTAGTAGTAGTGAAGGAAATTTTTAAAAAGAAAAATATTTCATGACACATTAACATTTTATAAAATCCAAATTTTAGTGCCCATGAATAAAGTCTCATTCATTATTGTCTCATAGCCACACTCATTCATTACCTATTGTCTGCTTTCATGCTATGGAGGCAGAATTGAGCAGTTGCAGCAGAGAACTTGTGCCTGCTCTGATGGCTTTACACTGCTCCTAGTCACACTATAAGCAATAGTAACACAATTGGAACTTGACAGTATTCTGCATGCCACATGTATCAACATACTGAAACATTTTATTTATTATAGGTACACACACATTGTATCAAAATAAGAAAATAAAAGTAGACTTTGAGTATTTTCCACACAGCAAATTGTGGATTATTGTTATCAAATTACATACCAAACCATTGTGTTTATTACAAAACAACACTATAACTGTGCTAAAAGAAGACACTATACATTGGCTTTACCAGACCAAGAACTCATCACAATATTTCCAATTCACAGGAAATCACATTCAGGAAAATTTAGAAAATTTGGAATGCAGTATTTCATCATAGCAGAATTTCTTCACAAAAGCAAAAAATGAAAATGAGGCTGGAACCAAAGTAAGTTTCCACGCAGCTCATTTCTTAGACAAGCAGTGAAAGTTGTTTAGCGATGGTGAGTTAGTTTAAATCATGTTCAGTTGCAGCAGCTGAAGGAATATGTCTGGAGAAATAAACTTGTTTAAGACTACTAGCCTTTCAATGAGAATGGTTGCTTGGAGGTTTGAGGGTATTGGGAGGAACATCAATGGTCAGTTAAAAATCAAGGCAAATGATTTTGAGTGGTTTTGATTAAAAAATGTGTTACTTCCAGTCTAAATCAAAGGAATAATGATTTTTTAAAAATCAGCTAAATATTTGCATTTCGCAAGTTGTATAGTATTTTCATTTTAAAATATAGCCTATAGCATGGTTTCTCAACCTCGGTACTTTTTGACATTTTGGATCAGATAATTCTTTTTTGTGGGGGGCTATCCTGTGTATGTAGGCTGATTTGCAGCACCCCTGGCCTCTACCCACTAGATGCCAGTAGTATCCTCTCAGTTGTGACAACCAAAAATGTCTGCAGACATTGGCAAATGTTCCCTGGGGGGCAAAATCCCAGACCAATAACGGGTAATTGTAGGGGCTGGGGATTGGAGAATTTTTGTTGTTGTTGTTGTTGAAGGAAGGTTCAAATGAAATGGGGAAGGGAATAATTTCCTAAGATTAGAGAGGAGATGTGATTTGGTTTTCCTCAGAGAGTAGGGATCTTCAGAGAGGTGGGCGAACCTGTTAGGGGAGTAGACGCTTGATGACCCAGGGTGGCTGGACTTTAGATGCTGGGTGTCCAGCCTCAGCCAAGGCTTCCATGCTCCAGATGGGCAGAGGAGCTGCAGCACTGCTTCCCGGGACCATGTGGGCTTGGACAACAGTGAGGAACACGATTCAGATCAACCTTCCAGAATGTTCTGCCTTGGGTGTAAGACTCTAGGTCCGTTATGCAATCTGGATGTGGGGGGCTGTGGCAGAGGAAGTCACAAGAATGACTGGAGTTGAATTTCTCATTAAATAAGTAGGATGGGGTATTTTAGAAAAATAATATGACATTTGTCGCACAGAGTAAAATTCATGCCTACTTTGAATGGCACGTTTCTTTATAATCTGTCTCCCCCGCCCCTCCCCCAAGTCTACCTTTACCATCTTCAAGGCATTCTACACTATACAGCTGTGGCAAGACTTCCACATGTTTATGGTACTGCATCCGATTCGTACTCCCCTTTTCTCTAGTCTCCTCTTGAACTTTCTAAAAAAAAAAACACCTGAGGTGAAATGTTAGCTCCATGACTTCTTTGGCCTCTCCAGGTAGAGCTAGTGCCTCTTTCCCCTGGGTCTCCATAGGTTTAGTTCATGCCTTGTCTTGCTTGACTTATCTGTTTCTTCCTCCAGGCAGTGAACATTTGCAGGGCAAGGAACTGCCTATGTATGCATCTCTGGCTCCTGGTGCCTATTAGTAAAAAAAAAAAAAAAATTAGTAAGCTGGTACATATTTATTGAATGATTGGAAGAATTGATCAGATATAGTTTGCCTGGAAATGAGGACATGAAGATGTAATGATTTTCAGATCAGATATTATTTTGAAGACTAGAGGATTCCCAAAATTCTACAGAGCATCAGAAAGCAAAGAATAAGAAGAATCTTATCAATTCTTCAACAAAAGCCTTCTTCCTTCTATTTGGTTCATTAGATACCACATTTCCCTCTAGCTTCTGCTCCAATTCCCTGCTATTTTTCTGAGTAAAATTCCAAAAGTTGTCTACACTGCCAGTCACCTTTTTCTCTCTTGCCTTTACTTCTTAAACCCATTCCAATCCAGCTTTCATCCCTCTTACTCCACCGAAATATTACTTGGCATTTGACTTAGTTGATCAGTTCTTCCTCCTTGAAATACCTTCTTCCTTTGACTTTAGGGATCCAATCTCCCTAAGTTCTCCTCCTAACTCACTGTCCTCTCCTTATACTTCTTTGCTGGTTTTTCTCCCTCTCCCTGACCTCACGATGTTGGAGTGTCCCAGGTTGAAATCCTCAAGCCTCTTCTCTATGTATTATTTCTCTCGTGGGATCTTCCCCTGAACTTGTATCTGCCTCATTGACACCTCCACTTGAATATCTGATAGGGTTTCAAACTTAACGTGTCCAAAGAAGAACTCCTAAAACAATAAACAATATCTGACATTAATACTCAATAAATATTAGTTGACTCAATCAGGGAGTGAATGCTGATTTTCTCTGTTTTTCTTTAAATTGAGAAACTATTTTTCATGTATTAGAAGAAGTCCTTGAAATTCAGACCTTGGGAAACTGACCATGTTCAATTTGTTCCTCAACAAAAGCTTTCTAAGAAGTTCTTTTTGGAATTTGCAATGCCGAGTAGATTCCCCACTAGGGGGTGTGCATGTACCACTTATATTTCAAAAAAAAGTTTTTAAAAAGTTGAGTAATTAATAAAATAAATAAATGCTCTTGAGTGTGTCTGTTCTTTGATTTTCTAGTTCACCTTTTGGGGGGGTTTAAAGGTTACATATGTCTTGGAAGAGAATGGAAATTTTTACATGGAAGGAATTGAAAAACAAATACATTTTTGTAGTTAGCATTAAGGAGTAGTATAAATCAAAGTAGCACCATCAAATGATAAGTTATCTAAATTAAAACTAAACTTACAATTCACTTGTAAGCCCAAAGGATTATTTTAAATGATAAACTACTCTTGGTTATGAGCATTATTCAACACTGAATTCATTTGACAAATGTTTACTGAACCCCTAGCATGTGGCAGGAATAAGTACTCTTGCATAGCAGCTCCTTTTGTCACCCTGGAGTTTTCAATGGCGGAAAACTTGGCTGTGAGAGAGGGAAGTTTGAATCTGATCTGGCTCTGCCTCTCTTCATAATGTACTTGAGAGTAACATGAAACTTCAAGTTTGTGGCAGGAATAACAAAGTATCTCTGCCTTTGGGAAGTTCACAGTCTAATGGGGAAGACAGGCATGTAAATAGAAGGCATAATACACCCATAAGTGCTGTAATAAAGACATGAACAAAACACCTGAAAGAGCCTACAAAGAATGAAAACTGCTATGGCAAGGGGGATTGTCACAGAGGAGGTGACGTTCCTGTGTCCTAGACTACCTGCTTTTATGCCCACTGGGCCTCCAAACACCTGGGTTGACAGGTTTAAGTCATTGTCTCTAGGATTTGTGCCCTGTGTCTCTGTTACTGCTCTACACCCCTAGTATTAGCCAGTGGGTAGTATTCAGATATTTGTATATGATAATCTTAGCACAATACCTATCTAAGACTTTCTGGATTTCCTAGGCTTTTCTCATCCAATTCTGGGGTTAACGGACACCCAGACAATTAGTTTAGTTGAGTGAGGAGGCAATGAGGTGTAAAAGTGAGAGACTGACAACATTTGGAGAAGTGAAAGCCTGTAGGAAGTCAGCTGTGTTAGCCAGGGGGAGTTATTGGAACCCCAGTCAGCATGACCTTAGCACACTTGATTGATCAGTGGGTTGCCAATGAATCCTAGGGTATAGGCAACTTTCTTTTACTTGTGCTTCTTGAAGTATTTTAGATTGTCAGCGTATGCGGGTTTATGAGAAAATAAGCTATCCTAAACTTCTGTCCAGCTTCTGTCCAGGATAGTTTATTTTCTCATAAACCAGCATCCGCAGTTCGAACCCACAAGCTGCTCTGTGGGAATAAGTTGTAGCAGTCTGCTTCCATAAAGATTTACAGCCTTGGACACCCTGTGGGCAGTTCTGCTCTGTCCTGTAGGGTCACTATGTGTTGGAATTGACTCGACGGCAATGGGTTTTATGCTTATGTCCTATGCAGGGTATGTGTGAGTTTGCATAATTAAACATATGAATGTAGATGAGGGGGAAAAAAGGAGTTTTATAAAGATGATGATTCATGTTGTGGGACTTGGCTACTCTTTGGAATCCCCCTAGAATAGTTTTAAGAGCAGGAAATTTCCAATTGGAACATCTCGCGTGCCCTCATTGGCAATTTTATGAGATTGCTGTTACATGCAGTGAGAGTCTAGACAAAAATTGGTGCTTTTTAAAACATTACTATTTTTTTAAATGCAAGAAATAAGAGGGATAAAAACTACAGAATACAATTTGATTTAGATCCCAACACCTTCCTTACTGCTTCCATCATAACTGCCAAAGAATGGACAGGCAGGGGGAGGGGGAAGAAACAACACCTTGATAAGAATTTTAAAACAACAGAAGACCAAGGGCAAAAACAAATGACAAATTCAGGTGAACATTTAGGATTTCATTAATAATTTTTAAAGCTATAGCTTTAGTTTTTCTTTGTGAAAAAATCAGGGAAAAAATATACATGAGAATTTAGCACTTTTATGAAGTTACAAGTATTTGTTAGTCAAGGTTAGAGGGAAACTGAAAAAATTCCAGATTGTTCTGTCAGGATTTTGGCATAATATAATCATAGATGAAATGTAAACTCAACATAAGCAAGGTAATGCTGCAGAAGCCGAGATTTTCAATAACTGTGCTTATGTATTGTGACAGCTTATAAATTAAAAACCTAGCAATTTCTTGGGAAATACACTCAGCCATCACAAAGGATAATGAAATAGAGGTGACAACTTTATAAAAGAGAGAGTTTGGACCTGATGCTATATTGAAAATGAAAGAGGAAGTAATTTTGGAAGTAGTATTCTAATGATTATTCAGCATGTTTTTATACACCCACGACTAAAAAACAAAAGAAAATCAGAAGTTGCTATGAATTATAAGTGGGCTGGTAAGAGTGTAGACGGTAAATTATATTGACTGTGCATTCAAATAAAAACTATTAGTTTTCAAATTCATTGTATAATTAATTCATGTGGAATACTATTCCAAAGAGCCAGACAGAATGTGTAAGCTGAATTAATTAGGGTATTAAAGGAAAAAAATAAATAAAATGAGAAAAATGAAGTGTATCTTGTGAAATTTACTACTTTCAAGGAATTTTAAGGAGGTCTTAAAAGACAATTCAAAATCATAAAATCAATAAATGAGACGTGTCAACATAGTTACGTGTGATCTTGGACAACTTATAAAACTTTTCAGTCTCTATTCCTTCTCTCTATTAAAAGGTTAAATAATCTCTTAGCCTTCCAGCTCCAAACTATTATTCTTTTGTTTGACTTTACGTTTAATACTAAGTAAGGTGGAGGATACTTCCCTCCCACCTTAACTATTATATAGTATTGCTCTGTAGCCTGGATATTATCTGCACTCTTCTTCTAACTCAAGGGATTGATTTACTTGTCCCACAGAGAGGAGCTTCCGAAATGTTGGTAACAGTTAAAAAGCTGTGAAAAAGTGGAATTTTTTTCCACTTAAAAAATGTTTTTGACTGTGTACAAGGAAGATTATGGGCCTAGCAGCAAGCTAAACCTAGCTTTGAATTTTAACTCTTACTTACCAGCTGATTACAATAACTGTGTTTGCTTCTCTGGAAACTAGGGCTAACACCCCCTTCCCCTTGATGAACAAGAGTATTTTCAGTACTCAGATCGACACATTTTTAAGTTTCTGTTCCTTTTCTTCTTATTTATGATCCACTAGGGCCTAACTAGAAAAGCAAAGATTTGATTATTTTTTAGTCTTAAACTACAGAAATCACCACTGGCTTCCAACAGAACCTTTAAACAAAATGGAATGAAGCAAGTCTCACAAAACAACAAAAACCAGCCACTCTGACAGGTTTTGAATACCAAGAGGATTTCAGGCAATAGGTATTACATCAACAGACACCTGCAGGATTCTCCTGCAGAACGTCATAACTGGTCATGTCTTCCCTTACCTGCAGGATTTCTGAAACGCCATGGGAAAATTAACCCTCATTTCAACATGAGGCTTTGAATGAAGCCTGAAAGGTAGCCAGGGTCTAATTTCCGAGCTAAGGGGTCTGAGTGTAGCTGGCTGGAAGGTTAGGAAGACGAGTTTAACCCTCTTGGGGGCACCTTCCCGGGGCCTCAAACCCTCCATTTTGCCACAACCGAGCATTGCGTACTTTCCCTCGCTCTCCCTTTTTCTTCTTCTGAACTCCCACCCCCACCCCATTCGGCTGCTTCTCCTTTTCCAACTGCGTAGTCTCCCGTAAGTGGTCAAAGTAGGAAACGGAAGTATCAATTTGTTGTTTGGTGTGGTAATCAAGTAGGATTCTTTAATTAGGAAAAAAAATCCCCCCTCCCGGTTCTTCATTTTGCCATGAGTTCAAATGTCCGCTGCCCCCTAAGTGGTCCTAACCTAAGGGTAAAGCCCCACCAAATTGTCGTTTACTAATTTATTACACTGTGAGAATGTTCTGGCCCGTTGGAGGGGTCTGAGTCTCCCGCCGCAAAGAGAGGTCCCGGGGCGAACAGGCTCGGGGTCCCGGGAGGCGCGTGCCCCGCTAGCTACCCCACCCACCGTGGGGAGGCTTGGAAGAGTGGTGGTCTCTGCCCAGCGGGGGCAGCCTGTCCCGGGAGCGCGAGGGGCTCAGGCAGTGGCCGCGGGGACGCGGCGCGGCTGCCGCAGGGGAACGGCGGCGGCGGGCGCGAGGGGCGGGGCGCACTCCACAACTTCTCCCGCCACCTCCCGAGCGCTCCCGGCCGAGCCAAACCGCTGCTGCGGGCTGCGGACTGCGGTGCGGCTAGTCGAGCCCGGCCAGCGCGCTCGCGAGCCCGCGAGCCCGCGCGTCCCGAGCGCCCGTCGGTTTCTCGAAGCGCCTCTCGCAGGAAGTTCCCGCGCGGCCGCGCTCCCGTGGTGTCCGCAGGGGCTGGGGGGCGCGGGACGTGCGGGGCCCCGAGGCCGAGCGAGGGCGCCCCCCACCGACGAGCGCGCGCCCCCTAGCTTGGCTGCGCAGAGCAAAAGAGACGAGGTGAAGCCCCCGGGACGACAGTCGCAGCGCGCGTAGCAGGCGCGCAGGTTCCTTGGGCAGCAGCTCATAACGGTGCGAAGATGGAAGTTAACGACACCGGTGCCCCGAGCCTCTACGACCGCTTGCACTCCTTACTCCTGCCGGAGATGGCACAAGGGCTGCCCGAAATGATCCCCGACGGTGCAACCGACCCGTCCTCGACTGCCTGGTCCCCGCACCTGGTGCACGGGACCGCCGAAATAACATCCAGCCCGGATCCCACCTCCTGGGACGCTATCTCTGACAGTGCCTCGGGCTGCGTGGAGCAGGTCAACTACAGCAGAACCGAGAAAGTTGTGATCGGCACCATCCTGACGCTGATCACCCTGCTGACGATCGCGGGCAACTGCCTGGTGGTTATCTCGGTGTGCGTAGTCAAGAAGCTCCGCCAGCCCTCCAACTACCTGATCGTGTCCCTGGCTCTAGCCGACCTCTCCGTGGCCGTGGCCGTCATGCCGTTTGTCAGTGTAACCGACCTCATCGGGGGAAAGTGGATCTTCGGCCACTTCTTCTGCAATGTCTTCATCGCCATGGACGTCATGTGCTGCACTGCCTCGATCATGACTCTGTGCGTGATCAGCATCGACAGGTAAGGGCCCCCCGGGCCGCCCCGTCCCAGGGTCGGGCTGGCGATGTGCGGGCTTCTCAGCCCGGCGCGCTCGCCTTGCCTGTGCGTAGTACCGAGCCAGACTTCACCAGCCGGTTGAAGGGCTGCGCTTAGAACATCAACCCCCACACACCAGTCCTACCCCAACCAACTTCAGTTACAGCGTTGCTTATTTAAACCTTTGAAAGGAAAGCCCGAAATGTTCTGGTTTACTGTAGTGAGGATTTTAAGACCAAAGTTAGAATGTTTTAGCGTTAGCAGTTCCAGCAGGGGGTCTCTTGGCTTGGTTTTGGAAGGAAGGGATTTGATATTCTCTCAGCTTGACAAACCCTTGCTGCGAGCCTGAAAAGTAATTTTTTAGTTTAAGAAATCAGACGGGTAAAGCCACCTTGCTTTCCCAGTTGTAGGAGCTACTACCCCGGCCAATGAAAGGAGCTAAGGATGGAGCGGGAATTGGGGGCCTATATATTTTAAACGTTTAACCCCTATCGTTGCTAATTCCTAATCACGTTCTTTTGAAAGTTTGGTTTTAGTGTTTGGCAACGCTTCCTTTATCCTGCAAGCTTTACTTGCTGTGTGAATGGGTCTTTCTAGCCTTTAATCATATTTTTCGGGAACCTTCTCTTGAGAACTCCCCCACTGGAGTAATTGAAACAGGGGCTGGCCACTTGTCAGGGATGCTGGGGAAAAAAAAATTCCTGCCTTGAGTGTCGTATTGGAGGAGGAGACCCCCAACCCCCTCCCAGCATTTCTTCAGACTCTAAGATTACAGGAATCCGAAATGGAGGTAGTGTTTGGGCATAGAAATACTGTGCAATTGACTATTTGAAGTATGGTCCCAATGCTCTTTTGGCCACAAAATGACTCTCTGTTTCCCCTATAACTGAAATATTAAGCCTAATGGTCACAATCAGAATTCTACTGGTGTTTTAAAAACCTCTCTTCTCACAGAACTGGTATCCTGTCGTGTTTAATGATACAGAGAAATTGTTGCGTATTTCCTCAGCAGACCTAAAGACCCTTTAAATGCGTAGACCTGTCAGCCTAGGAGAAATAATTGATGCCTCCACTCTTAAAATGATAGTGTCTCAAAGGATAGTCTAGCATGAAACCGAGATTTTTCTCCTTTTCCTCCTTGTAAACAGGACTCTTTGTGGTTTGTTGGTATCTAACATGTTCTTTCATTTTACTGCTTGACCAGGGTTTATAACTACTAATTAAAGGGAATGGTAGAAAAGGGGAGATTTTCAAGAAAAAAGACATTGTAGCAACATTTAGTTAAAGGTCTAGGTTATTTTTTTAAAAATCCATCCTGCCATTGTATATATTAGAGTTGGGGGCTTCTGATGGAAAGCAGGGAATTATTTTAGGATCAGAGCATGTGTGTGAATATTAGCTCCAAACTTGGCAGCTGAAGTTCTGAATTACTGTAGTTCAGAATGACAAAAGCATACGCACTTACAATCTGGCTACTGCAACAGGAATTAGAAGCTCAGAACTCTGATTGCGCAGTCAACCAAGTCCATGCTTCTTGTGTCAATGGGGTCCTTTTAAGTGGAATTTAGTATGATAAAACAACTAACAATTTATGCTGCAAGTTATGCATTTAAATCTTTTTTTCCTCATTTCATAATTTGAGAAATGATAAATAAACAGCACTTGGTGCTGATTTTTCTCTTACGCAGCCAGTGCTTCTGTTCTTCTGGGCATATTAGGGTTTGCCCAAGACCACCCTGTGCCTCCTGTATGTGAGCTAAAGGCATCCTTCACTCAATGTTCATGTATGACTTAGTACCAGCAGGAACTTCTCAAATGCAGAGAAGAGGTTAACCCTTCTTGGCAAGAGCTTCATCAGCTATAGCCTTATGATTGTCACAAATTGTGGCAATATAGGGATATGGGTTATATCGTTTCGTTTCCTATGAGAATTGCCCCATTGGTGAATTCTGTTCCCAAATGATTTTAGAAGATCAGCATATTATTTTTTCAGATAAAATGAAGAATTGATAAGATGGGAAGATGGAGATTGCTTTTGTTCCAAGAAGACACTGAACTAAACGTGAGAAAATTTAAAATATATTTGATATCTTAGGTGAGTTATTTCTGAAAAGCTTGTTTTCTTCAGTTCCATTGCAGGTTATGACCGTCAATATAAATATGTGCTAATAAAATATTTTTGAAAATATTGAAGCTTCATTCTTTCATTTGTTCCCTCTCGCGTGCGTAACCAAAGATGAATAACAGTATTCCTGGTTTTGAGCTTATGCAGATATCTGATGGGCATTTAACCTATTCAAGATGGAACCTTCCATTTTTTTTAGCCACGCCCACGATGCTGAGCTGCTTTTCCAGGCTTTTCGAAATGCAGTGTCATACCATGTAGAACCTCCTCCACCGTCTCCAAGACTCCCACCCCCACCTCTTCCGGATGATGACTCATAGTCACTGAAAAACAGCCGCCATTTTATGGGAGCTCTCATGTCTTTGTATCACCAGTCTTCCCTGCATCTGTATACCCCTCCTTCTTTTCTTTTGTCTCCTTCCAGTTCAAAACCAAGAAGACATTGTATTCCAGCAAAGGCCAAACCATTTGTCCCTCATATCCTATCCCCTCTCACCCTCTCAAGGACTTTGTTTCTTCGTTCATCTCTCATCTCTTGTCTGTCTGCAGCTTTTCCCTTTCTACTGCATCAAGTTTAATAGCATACAGATAAGCCCTTGACCTTCTATCTCTAAAAATCCCTTCTTTGGCCCCTCTTCTCCCTTCAGCTACTGCTCCAGTTTACAGGTAAGCTGCTCAAAGAACTGTGTCCACATTCTGTCTTTACTTGCTTACCCTTTAGATAGATGAATTTGTCACTTATCTGTCACCAGGTCATCAGTGTTCTCCTAAATGGCCTTCCTGGTTCCACTTCTGTCTACCTCCCATTCATTCCCTATGAAGAAGCTAGAATGTTTTATTAAATTTTTTTAAAGTGGGATGAAATTTACATACAGTGAAATGCACAGATCTTAAATGTACAATTTGATGAGTTTTGGTAAATGTGTATACCATTATAACCAACACTCCAATCAAGATATAGAATATTTTTTGTCATTCCAGAAAGTTCCCTCATGCTCCTTTTGGAATGACTCTGTAAAAATAGAAATCAAATTACCCTTTTATATACAGTTTCAAAATAGGTAAAACAGTTCTGTATATTGTTTCTCTCTCTAGTTGCTACCAAGCCAATTCCAACTCACAGTGACCCCGTGTGTGTCAGAGTGGAACTATGCTCCGTAGAGTTTTCAGTGGCTGAATTTTTGGAAGTAGATCATCAGCCCTTTCTTCTGAGGCACCTCTGAGTGGACTCAAACCTCCAACCTTTCAGTTAGCAGCTGGACAGGTTAACCCTTTGCACCACCCAGGGATCCCTGCATATTATTTAAACCCCCCAAAAAAACCTAAACCCACTGCTGTTGAGTTGATTTCAACTTATAGCGACCCTATAGGGCAGAGTAGAACTGCCCAATAGGGTTTCCAAGGCTGTAAATCTTTACGGAAACAGACTGTCACATCTTTCTCCCACCAGCGGCTGGTGAGTTTGGACTGCCGGCCTTTTGTTTAGCAGCCTAGTGCTTAAACACTGTGCCACCAGGGCTCCTTTCCGTATATATTGTTTAGGGAAATTTATGTAAGGAATGAGGAGCCCTGGTGATACAATGGTTAAATGCTCAGCTGCTAACTGAAAGGTCATCAGTTCAAACCCAGCAGTGGCTCTGTGGGAGAAAAAACCCGTAGATCTGCTGCCTTAAAGATTGCAGCGTAGGAAACCCTGTAGGCCAGGTCTGCTTTGTCTTACACAGTTGCTATGACTTGGAATTGACTTGATGGCACACACAGCATCAACAACAGATAAGGAATGGTGCAAACGGTCAAGCCGTCGACTGCTAAGTGCAGAGGTCGGTGGTTTGAATTCACCCAGAGGTAACTCAGAAGAAAGGCTCGGTGATCTGCTCCTGAGAGGTCACAGCCTGGAAAACCCTGTGGAGCAGTTCTCCTCTGCACACATGGGGTCACTGTGAGATGGAATCGACTCAGTAGCAGCTGGGTTGCTCTTGGTTTTCATAGAAGGAGTGAAAATATGAAAGAATGCAGAAGAATAGTGAACACTACATTCAGGAGAGCAGTTATGCCTGGTCGGGAGGAGGCGGGTATAATCAGGGAGCAGCACACAGATCAACTATGTTGGTAAATTTTCTTGATCTTGGTGATGGGTACAGTCTTGTTACTGTTTGTGTAACTTTTTTATGTTTGAAATATATTTTTAACTTCTCATTGCAATACAATTTACATGTAGAAAAATGCACAATCCTAAGCATAGAGCATGATAAATTTCCACAGAGGGAACACATCTATGTAATCAACCACCAGATCAAGAGATAGATGGTTACCAACATCTCAGAGGTCTCTCTACCTGCCCCATCCCAGTTTCTGATTCTCTCGAAGATAACCGTTGTCAGACCTCTAACATCATATATTAGTTTTGCTCAGTCTAGAACTTTACAGAAATGGAATTGTGTAGTATGTACTCATTTGAATCTGGCTTCTCTTGCTCAATGTCATGTCTCTGAGATTGATCCCTAATTTTTAGCTTATCAGTCCATTCATTTTGAGTAGGAGTCCCTGGGTGGTGCAAATAATTAAGCACTTGACTACTAATTGAAAAGTTGGCAGTTCAAACCCACCCAGAATTACATTGGAAGAAAGGCCTGGTGAATTGCTCCCAAAAGGTCACAGCTTCGAAAGCCTATGGAGCAGACTTATTCCGCACATACGGGGTCACCGTGAGTCCAAACTGACTCAATGGCAACTAATTTTCTTTCGTAGTATTACAATGTATAAATATACCATAATATGTTTATCCACCCTCCTGTAGAGGAACATTTGAATTATTGCCAGTTTCTAGCTATTACTATGAGTTCTGCTATGAACATTGGTGTACAAGTCATTTTGTGGACAAGTTTTCATTTCTTTTGGGTAAGTACCTTATAGGTGCCTTAAAGGATTTTAGTTCCATCCATCCCCTCACAATTTTTGTGTTGTTACCATGCATTTTAAGTACATATTTTTAAAACCAAGTAGATAGTATTTTTATTGTTGTTTTAAATAATCAGTATTCATTCTTTTTTTTTTTAATATATTTTATTTATTTTTGGTGGCAATATACAAAACCAAACATACGTCCATTCGCAGTTTCTGCATGAACAGTTCGATAACATTGGCTACGTAATTCACATTGTGTCACCATTCTCACTGTCTCCACCCGTATTGTTTCATCACCATAATTATCCTGCCTATCGTTTAAAGTTCTTATCTGTATTTTAGATTGTTTTCAGATTAAGCTCATGTGTATAATTCTTTGTAAGAGCGTTATGCTCAAGGCAAACATTTTTTATTAATTGGGCTAAACTCTTGTTTACTTTAATGACAGCTTCATGGGATAGTTTTGAATCAAGACTTTAAGATTATTTCCAGACATTAGCTTTGGGGTCTCCGCAAGTCTCAATGGATCCAGTAAGTCTGGTTTCCATTTGAGTTTGAAGTTCTGTTTCCTACTTTTTCTCCGGATTCATCTGTTGGGTCCTCGATTAAAATGTTCAGTAATAGTAGCTGGACACCATCCATTTCTTCTGGTCTCATGATAATGGTAATGAAGTTAATAGCTTACGGAAGCAATTAAGCCTGCAGTTCATTTCCTTCTTTGACTCTTGGGTCTCCTTCTTTGTCTGCTGTTACAGGTAAATAGAGACGAATTGTTCTGTCTTGGGTGGCTGCTCATGAGCTTTTAAGACCCCAGCTGCTACTCACTGAACTAGGAAGTAAAACAGAAACTCCAAAAACAATGTTAGGCCGATTGACTGGCTAGACCCATGAAGCCATGACCCTAAGCCTTCGAGCCAAGGAAACTAATCCCATGAAGTGTTTAGTTGTACTTTTTTTTTTTAAGTAGTGTCAAGAGGTACAATCTTTAAAAAAGTTTTTTAGTTGCTGTTATAGTTGTAAAATTATATAAAAACACTTTATTTGCCATTTGGCTACCTCCCTTTTGTTTTCTGATATACAGCTTAATGATAACAGCTACATTAGTGTGGTTGTGTAATCACTGCCCTTAGTAGATGTCAACTTTTCCATCACCAGAGACAGAAATTCACTACTTCCCAGTGAGTGATTTCTCTCCTTCCCCATCCCATCCCTGGTAACCACTAGTAACCATTGGTCTCTATATAGTTACCTGTTCTTGTCATTTCATATAAGTGAGACCATACAATGTTTGTAGTTTTGTGTTTGACTTCTTTTGCTTAGCATAATGTCTTTGAGGTTCATCCAGGTTATAGCATGTAACAGGACTTAATTTTTTCTTTAAGGCTGAGTAGTATTGTATATATGTACCACGTTTTGTTGATCCATTCATCTGTTGATGGGTACATGGGTTGTTTCTACCTTTTTATTATGCAAATAATGCTGCAATGAACATTGGTGTACATATGTCTGTTTGTGTCATTGTTTTTAGGTCCCTAAGAAATATATATATATCATAAGATATATATGGAAACCCTGGTGGTGTACTGGTTAAGTGCTATGGCTGCTAACCAAAGGGTTGGCAGTTCGAATCTGCCAGGCACTCCTTGGAAGCTCTATGGGGCAGTTCTACTCTGTCCTATAGGGTTGCTATGAGCCGGAATTGACTCGATGGCACTGGGTTTGGTTTTTTTTGGGTTAAGATATATACGTGTATATATATATATATATATATATATATATATATATATATATATATATATATATATATATATATATATATATTTTTAATGAGGGTCTGCTGGTAATGAGTTCAGTTTTTATTTACCTAAAAGTGTATTAATTTTACCTTCAATTCTCTGAGTATGGAATTCTAGGTTTGCAGGGTTTTTTGTGTGTGTGTGTGTTTTCTCAGCACTTTAAAACATTCCATTGTCTTCAAGCTTCCACCGTTTCTGTGGAAAAATCATCTATCAGTCAGCATTATTATTACTCCTCTGAAGGTTACTTCTCTGCTTTTAAAATTTTCTCTGTCTTTAGTTTCCAACATTTTTTCTACACTGTTCCTAGGTCTAGCTTTATTGATTATTTTTTATTGCTCTTCTGTTGTTTTCCCTCGGTGGCGCAAATGATTTGCATTTGACTACTAATTAAAGGTTAGTATTTATTTGAGTGGTACAAGCTCATCCAGCAGCACCATGGAAAAAAGGACTGGCAGCCTGCTCCTATAAAGATTATAGCCAATAAAACCCTATGGAGCACAGTTCTACTCTGTAACACATGGAGTTGTCATGAGTCAGAATTAACTCAGTAGGGGTGGGTTTTATTTATTGTTTTCCTGCTTGGAGTTCTTAGTGCTTATTGAATTTGTGTATCGATTCCTTTAATCAGTTTGCTGTTATTGCTTCAAATATGTATTTTTAAATTTTTTTTTATACTTTAGGTAAAAGTTTAAAGTGCGAATTAGTTTCTCATTCAAAAATTTATACACAAATTGTTTCATGACATTGGTTGCAATCCCTGGAATGTGTCAGCACTCTTCCACTTTTCACCCCAAGTTCCCCATGTCTATTTATCAAGTTTTCCTGCCCCTTCCTGCCTTCTTTGCTTTTGGGCGGGTGTTGCCCATCTGGTCTCATATACTTGATAGAACTAAGAAGCACATTCCTCATGTGTGTTATTGTTTGTTTTATAGGCCTGTCTAACCTTTGGCTGAAAGGTGGACTTTGGGAGTGGCTTCAGTTCTGTGTTAGCAAAGTATCCAGGGGCCATAATTTTAGGGGTTCTTCTAGTCTCTGTCAGACCAGTAAGTCTGGTCTTTTTTTGTGAATTTGAATGTTGTTCTACATTTCTAACCACTCCATCCAGGACCCTCTATTATGATCCCTTTCAGAGCAGTTGGTAGGTGGTAGCTGGGTACCATCTAGTTCTTTGGGGCTAAGGCTGGTGGAGGCTGTGGTTTATGTGGTCCATTTGTCCTTTGCAATAATATTTTCCTGTGTCTTTGGTTTTCTTCATTCTCTTTGGCTCTGGATGGTATGGGACCAATAGATGTATCTGAGATGGCTGCTTGCAAACTTCTAAGATCCCAGATGCTGCTCACCAAAGTAGGATGTAGAACAATTTCTTATGAACTATGTTATGCCAGTTGACCTAGATGACCTTGAGACCACAGTCCCTAGCCTTCAGCTGCAGCAGCTCAGTTCCTTAAGGTGTTTGGATGTGTCTAGGAAGCTTCTATGGCTTTGCCTTGATCCAGTTGTGCTGATTTCCCCTATATTGTGTGTTGTCCTTCCCTTCACCAAAGTTAACACTTGTCTACTATCTAGTTAGTGATTTTCCATCCCCACTTCTCTCCACCCTAGTAACCATCAAAGATTGTTTTTTCTGCGTGTAAACATCTTCAGTTTTTATAATAGTGGTCTTATACAATATTTGTCTTTTTGTGATTGACTTATTTCACTCAGTGTTATGCCTGCCAGATTCATTCATATTGTGAGATGTTTTAGGGATTCATCATTCTTCCTTGTCTTGCATAGTATCCCATTGTGTGTATGTACTGTAATTTGTTTATCCATTCATCTGTTGATAGGCACTTAGGTTGTTTCCATCTTTTTGCTATTGTGAGTAATGCTGCAGTGAACATGGGTGTGCATATGTCTATTCACGTGAAAGCTCTAGGATATATTCCTAGACGTGGGATTGCTGGATCATGTGGTATTTCTATTTAGGCTTTTTAAGGAGGTGCCATATTGTTTCCCATAGTGGTTGTACCATTTTACATTCCCACCAGCAGTGTATAAGAGTTCCACTCTCCGTGCACCCTCTCCAACATTTGTTATTTTCTGTTTTTTTTGAATAGTACCAGTAATGTTGGAGTGAGATGGAATCTTACTGTAATTTTGATTTGCATTTCTCTAATGGCTAATGATCCTGAGCATTTCCTCATGTGTTTGTTGGCTGTCTGAATGTCTGGTTGGTGAAGTGTCTGTTCATATTCTTTGCCAATTTTATAAATGGATTATTTGTCTTTTTGTTCTTGAACTGTTGAAGTATTTTATAGATTTTAGAGATTAGACCCTTGTCAGATATATGGTAGCCAAAATTTTTTTCCCAATCTGTGGGTTCTCCTTTTACTATTTTGGTGAAGTCTTTTGATGAGCATAAGTGCTTAATTTCTAGGAGCTCTCAGTTATATGGAAATCCTGGTGGTGTAGTGGTTAAGTGCTATGGCTGCTAACCAGAGGATCGGCAGTTTGAATCTGCGAGGTGCTTCTTCAAAACTCTATGGGGCAGTTCGACTCTACCCTGTAGGATTGCTATGAGTCGAGATCAACTCAATGGCAATGGTTTTTTTCTCCCCCAGTTACAGAGTTTATCTTCTAGTGTCTGTATGTTGTTAGTTATGGTTTGTATTCTGTTAATGCCATGTATTAGGGCCCCTAGTGTTGTGCCTGTTTTTCCTCCCATGATCTTTATTGTTTTAGGTTTTATATTTAGGTCTTTGATCCGTTTTGGGTTAGTTTTTGTGTATGGTGTGAGGTATGGGTCCTGTTTCATTTATTTTACAGATGGACATCCAGTTTTGCCAGCACCATTTGTTAAAATGACTGTCTTTTCCCCATTTAAGGAAAGCCTGGTCGCATAGAGGTTAAATGCTTACCAAAAGGGTAGCAGTTCGAATCCACCAAGCACTCCTTGGAAACTCTATGAGGCAGTTCTACTCTGCCCTATAGGATCTCTATAAGTTGGAATTGACTGATGGCAGCGGCTTTGGTTTTCTTTTATTTTTTTGGTTTTCCCCATTTAATGTATTTTGGGCCTTTGTCAAATATCAGCTGGCCGTAGGTGGATGGATTTATGCCTGGGTTCTCGGTTCTGTTCCGTTGGTTTATGTGTCTGTCATTGTACCAGTACCAGGCTGTTTTGATTACCGAAGCGGTGTGGTATGCCCTGAGATCAGGTAATGTGAGGTCTCCCACTTTGTTCTTCTTCAATATTGCTTATTTATCTAGGCCTCTTTTCTTTCCATATAAAGTTGGTGATTAGTTTTTCCATCTTATTAAAGAATCCCATTGATATTCGGATCAGGATTGCATTGTATCTGTAGATTGCTTTAGGTAGAATTGACATTTTCACAATGTTCAGTCTTCTTTTCCATGAACCCAAACCAAAAACCAAACCCAGTGCCGTTGAGTCGAGTCCAACTCATAGCGACCCTATAGGACAGAGTAGAACTGCCCCATAGAGTTTCCAAGGAGTGCCTGGCGGACTTGAACTGGCGACCCTTTGGTTAGCAGCCATAGCACTTAACCACTATGCCACCATGGTTTCCTTTCCATGAACATGGTATGTTTTTCCATTTATGTGAGTCTTTTTTGGTTTCTTGCAGTAGTGTTTTGTAGTGTTCTTTGTATGGGTATTTTACATCACTGGTTAATTTTTATTCCTAAGTATTTTATCTTTTTAGGGCTATTATAAATGGTGTGGAAACCCTGGTGGTGTAGTGGTTAAGAGCTCGGGATCCTAACCAAAAGGTCAGCAGTTTGAATCCACAAGGTGCTTCTTGGAAACCCTATGGGGCAGTTCTACTCTGTCCTATAGTGTCTCTATGAGTCGGAATTTACTTGGTGGCAACCGGTTTGGTTTTTTATTTTTATTTTTTTTTATAAATTGTACTGTTTTCCTGATTTCCTTATCGAAGTTCTCTTTGTTGTTATGTAGGAATCCAACTGATTTTTGCATGTTAATCTTGTATCCTGCTACTCTGCTGAATCTTTCTATTCGTTCCAGTACTTTCATTGTGGAATCTTTGGGTTTCCCCATGGATAGTATCATATCTTCTGCAAATACGGATAGTTTTACTTCTTCCTTCCTAATTTGGATGCCCTGTATTTCTTTTTCTTACCTTATTACTCTGGCTTGGACTTTCAGCACAAGATTAAATGGGAGTGGTGATAAAGGGTATCCTTGTCTTGTTTCAGTTCTCAAGGAAATGCTTTCACCCTCTCTCCATTGAGAATGATGTTGGCTGTTGGTTTTGTATACTAAAAAACCAAACCAAACCCGTTGCCCTCGAGTCGATTCTGACTCATAGCGACACTGTAGGACAGAGTAGAACTGCCCCATAGAGTTTCCAAGAAGCACCTAGTGGACTCAAACTGCCGGCCTTTTGGTTAGCAGCCATAGCACTTAACCACTACACCACAAGGTTTCCTGGCCCAAAAACACCACCAGGGTTTCCTGGCTTTATTATGCTGAGGAATTTCCCTTCTATTCCTATTTGAGAGTTTTTTTCTTTTAAATTAGGAATGGGTATTGGACTTTATTAAATGCCTTTTCTGCATCGATTGAGATGATCATGTGGTTCTCTTCCTTTTTTCTATTTATGTCAAGGATTATGTTGATTTATTTTCTAATGTTGCACTATCCTCACATAACTGATATGACTCCCATTTGGTTGTGCTATATTATTATTATTATTTTTTGATATGATGCTAAATTCTATTGGCTAGAATTTTGTTGAAAATTTTTGAATCTGTATTCATGAGAGATTTTTTTTTTTGTGATATCTTTGCCTGGCTTTAATATCAGGGTTACGCTGGCTTCATAGAATGAATTTGGAAGCATTCCTTCCTTTTCTATGCTCTGAAATAGTTTTAGTAGTACTGGTGTGAGCTCTTCTCTGAATGTTTGGTAGAATTCTCCAGTGAAGTCATCTGTGCCAAGGCTTTTGTTGTTGTTGTTGTTGGGAAATTTTTTTTTTTATCACTTCTGCTGTCCTCCTGTTATGGGTCTGTTTAAGTTTTCTATCTCAGTTTGTGTTAGTTCAGTTAGGTAGTTTGTAAAAATGGCTTAGGGGCAGTGTCTGACCTCCTGTAACTTCACAAGAGGGAAGGAGAACCAAGATCAACATCCCAAGGCTGATTCCCATGAAGTGAAGGTCAAACATGCCTCCTTTTTCCACCATCTTCAACAATTCTGACACCAACTGCCCCTCCCATAGCACTCTCTGCTGGGTTCGATAATTCATTGCAGTGGCCACACAGAACTCACAGGCCATACTCACAATTATGGGGTTTATTAGGGATGTAACAGTTAAAATTCAGGCTCAGGAACACTCAGAATACAGTTCTTCCATCAGGACAGCCTGTTCCGAACCACACTCACAGGCATGCCTCTCCTTGACTCTAGGCCTTTCCCCAAAGGCACTTAGTTTTCTCTCTTTGTGGGCAGGGAAGCCCACTGCACTGCCTCCTGCTTGTCTCTCCTTCTTTGGTGGTGGTGGGCTTTTCTTTCTGCTTTGGAATTGGCTCTCTTTTAAGGCAAAACTGACCAATCCTCTTTGTAGGCCACAGTTACCCTATCACACAGTCCCACCCAGCCACCTGGGTGGGAGTTATAAGACCATGGCAAGAAAGGCCACACACAAAAGTAATCAGTCACACCACATAGTGTGTTTCTAGAAATTTGTCCATTTCCCCTAAATTTGTTGCAGTACAATTTTTTGTAGTGTTCTGCCCTGATCCTTTTTATTTCAGTTGGGTCTATTGTAATGTCCCCCATCTCATTTCTTTTTTGTGTTATTTGCTTCCTTACCTGTTTTTCTTTTGTCAGTTTGTCCAGTAGTTTGATTTTGTTGATCTTTTGAAGATCCAACGTTTGTTCTTGTTGATTTTCTATTTTTTTTTGTTCTCTATTTTATTTATTTCTGCTCTAATCTTTGTTATTTCCTTTCTTCTGGCACCTGTGGGTTCCTTTTGCATTTCTTTTTCTATTTGTTCAAGTTGTAGGGCTAATGTTTCTATTTTGGCCCATTCTTCTTTTTCAGTGTGTGTATTTATTGCTACAAATTGACCTCTGAGCACTACCTTTGCTGTGTCCCGAAGGATTTGGTATGATGTGGTTTCATTCTCATCTGATTCTAGGAACTTTTGGATTCCCTCTTTGATTTCTTCTATTACTAAGTTTTTTTAAAATAAGGTTTTATTCAGAGTTCATGTATTTGATTTTTTTTTTCTCGTTCTTCCTGTCATTAACTTCTACTTTTATGATGTTATGATCAGAGAGCATGCTTTCCATTATGTTGATTTCTGTATTTTATTGAGTGTTGCTTCATTGCCCAAAGTGTAGTCTATCCTGGAAAATGTTACATCTGCATTTGCTGCAGAGGGGTGGCATGGTACATCTGTCTAAGGCACCATGTTGGCTTCGCCCTCTCACTTCAAATTTTTTTGTTGCTTCATTCTTTTTCTCCTCTTTTTTATACTCAAATACACATAATTTTAACCTTTTCACTGTATCCTACACATCTCTTACACTCTTTTTTATGTTTCCCATTTTACTTTTTTCTCTGTGCTTCACTTTTGGAAAATTTTGACCCGACTTCTAATTTATAAATCATCTCTTCCAATGTGTCTAATCTGTTGTTCAACCTATCTGTTGAATTCTTAATTTTAGTTATTGTATTTTACTGTACTAGAATTTCCGTTTGATTCTTTTTATTGATTCTAATTCTCCGATGAAATTCTATACCTTTTCATCTGACTTCCCCATCTTGTAATATATTTTTTGAATGTATTAATCATAGTTAAACACATTGTCTACTAACTCCATTATCTGGATCACTTGTGGTTTCTTTGTATAATCTGTTTGTTTCTCTGGGTTTTTGTTTTGTGTCTTGGCATGCATGGTAAATTTTGATTGTATACTCAAGATTTTGTATGAAAAGTTGTAGATGTCCTGGGTGATGCTGTTTTTCTCCAGGGAAAATAGCTCCTAGACAGGCAAATCGGAAGACTGACTAATCCACTTAAGGATTCAAATGACTGTAGATTGTATTTTATTTTGACAAAGCTCAGTCTTTCAATGATGTAACCTTCTTCAATTTTCATCTTAGAGCCTTATGTGTTCTCAGTGACCTCTCCCTCTGACTAGTCGCAAACTCTAATTTTTATTTCCTCAGCCTCTGTGAGAATCTCAAAAAGTCCCACTGAAAGCTTTTTGGGAGGCTTTCTCCTTGGCTTCTTAGCTTCAGAATTTAGCATATGTCTTGAGGGGAGTACCAGGAAAGCACTGGGTTTAGTTTTCTACCCCTCCATTATCACTGAGATCTTGGCCTCTCGAGTTTCTAATTTTTGTCTCTCTAACCCCTGGTGGCATAGTGGTTAAGTGCTACAGCTGCTAACCAAAGGGTTGGCAGTTCAAATCAGCCAGGCGCTCCTCGGAAACTCTGTGGGTCAGTTCTACTCTGTCCTATAGGGTTGCTATGAGTCAGAATTGACTCGAGGGCACTGGGTTTGGTGTTTTTTTTTTTAACCCCATGAGACTGTCAAAGTTTCTTCTGGTATTTTTGCATTTTAATAGCAACTCTTTGCTGAAGCTCTTTGCCTGAATCCTTAGCCCCTTACTCCTCACCGAACTTGGCAAATACCCTGAGGGAAAGAGTGGTTTCAGTGATCCAGTATGTTTGGGGTGGGACCCAAGAATTTGCATTTCAAATCTCTACCAGGAGATTCTGACACTCCAGGTCTTGGAACCACACTTTGAAAACCACTGCAATATAGCAACAAAAATTGACAAACTATAGCTGAAAAAGGATCTTGGTGGTGCATTGGTTAAGCACTCGACTGCCATCTGAAAGGTTGGCAGTTTGAACTCACCCATAACTCCAAGGGAGAAAAGACTTGACAATCTGCTCGCATAAAGATTACAGCCTAGGAAACCCTGTGGGGCAGTTCAACTGTGTCATGTAGGGTCACTATGAGTCAGAATTGACTTGATGGCATACAGCAGTGACATAACTAAACACAGTGTCTTAGTTATCTAGTGCTGCTATAATAGAACTACCACAAGTGGATGGCTTCAACAAACAGGAATTTATTCTCTCATGTAGTCTAGTAGGCAGAAGTCCAAATTCAGGGCATCAGCTCCAGGGGAAGGCTTTCTCTGTCTATTGGCTCTGAAGGAAGGTCCTTGTCATCAATCAACCCCTGGACTAGAAGCTTCTCAGCACAGGGACCCTGAGTCCAAAGGACACGCTCTGCTCTTGGCACTACTTACTTGGTGGTATGAGGTCTCTCTGTCTCTTTGCTCCCTTTTCTCTTTTATACCTCAGAAGAGATTGACTCAAGATACCGAGTCTTGAATAGGTATGGTGAAAGAATACAACCCTGACGCACACCTTTCCTGACTTTAAAACAATTAGTATCCCCTTGTTCTAGCCGAACAACTGCCTCTTGATCTATGTAAACGTTCCTCATGAGCACAATTAAGTGTTCTGGAATTCCCATTCTTCACAATGTTATCCAAAATTTGTTATGATCCACACAGTTGAATGCCTTTGTATAGTCAATAAAACACAGGTCAACATCCTTCTGGTATTCTCTGCTTTCAGCCAGAATCCATCTGACATCAGCAGTGATATCCCTGGTTCCATGTCCTCTTATGAAACTAGCTGAATTTCTGGCAGTTCCCTGTTGATATACTGCTGCAGCCATTTTTGAATGATCTTCAGGAAGATTTTGCTTGCATGTGATATTAATGATATTGTTCTATAATTTCCACATTTGGTTGGATCACCTTTCTTGGGAATAGGCATAAATGTGGATCTCTTCCAATCAGTTGGCCAGGAAGCTGTCTTCCATATTTCTTGTTATAGACCAGTGAGCACCTCCAGTGCTGCATCTGTTTGTTGAAACATCTCAGTTGATATTCCATCAATTCCTGGAGCCTTGTTTTTTGCCAGTGCTTTCAGAGCAGCTTGGACTTCTTCCTTCAGTACCATCGGTTCCTGATCATACGCCACCTCTTGAAATGGTTGAACATCAACTCGGGCATCAGGATTGGAGGAAGACTCATTAACAACCTGTGTTATGCAGATGACACAACCTTGCTTGCTGAAAGTGAAGAGGACTTGAAGCACTTACTAATGAAGATCAAAGACCACAGCCTTCAGTATGGATTGCACCTCAACATAAAGAAAACAAAAATCCTCACAACTGGACCAATGAGCAACATCATGATAAACGGAGAAAAGATTGCAGTTGTCAAGGATTTCATTTTACTTGGATCCACAATGAACACCCATGGAAGCAGCAGTTGAGAAACCAAAAGATGCATTGCGTTGGGTAAATCTGCTGCAAAGAACCTCTTTAAAGTGTCGAAGAGCAAAGATGTCACCTTGAAGACTAAGGTGCGCCTGACCCAAGCCATGGTATTTTCAGTTGCATCATATGCATGTGAAAGCTGGACAATGAATAAGGTAAGACAGAAGAAGAATTGACACCTTTGAATTGTGGTGTTGGCAAAGAATATTGAATATAGCATGGACTGCCAAAAGAATGAACAGATTTGTCTTGGAAGAAGTACAGCCAGAATGCTCCTTAGAAGCAAAGATGGCGAGACTGCATCTTCCATACTTTGGACATGTTGTCAGGAGGGGTGAGTCCCTGGAGAAGGACATCATGCATGTCAGAGTACAGGGTCAGCAGAAAAGAGGAAGACCCTCAACGAGGTGGATTGACACAGTGGCTGCAACAAAGAGCTGAAGCATAACAATGATCGTAAGGGTGGCTCAGGACCGGGCAGTGTTTCGTTCTGTTGTGCATAGGGTCACTATGAGTTAGAACCAACTCGGTGGCACCTGACAACAACAACAACACCTAATCTTGTAGATTGAGTCCTGCGTCATTAACATAACTACCTCTAATTCTGCCTTATTCACACCATAGAGGTAGGATTTAGAACACACAGGAAAATCACATCAGATGACAAAATGGTGGACAATCACACAATACTGGGAATCATGGCCCAGCCCAGTTGACACACATTTTTGGAGGACACAGTTCAATCCATAACACACAGCAACCAGATAAAGCTCATAAAGTAATTCATATTTTTTTATTATAAAAATTTAAAAATCTATGTAAAAGTGAATATATGTATTTGCCACTCAGCTCAGCAGTGATCAATTTATGGCCAATTTATTCAGTGTATACTCTGCAACTTCTCCCTCCTTTCTCCTTGTTTCAAATCAGATGTCAAGCATCATATCAGTTTTATCTATAAAAACTTTGAGGTCACACAGCTAATACTAAGGAGAGAAAGAAAAGTACAGAAGAATATATATTATGTAATTCATTTGTATAAAAATTTGAAACAAACAAACAATGATTAGGGACATACATAATGATAATATGTTAAAGGAAGTTAAGGAAAGGTATTATGAGGACAAGGACAGTGATTATTTCTAGGTAGGAGGGAAGGAATTTTGATCAGAGAAGCATGCTTCTGAGATGCTGGTAATGTTCTATTTCTTGACTGGAGTGGTAGTTACACAAATGTTCACTTCTTAATTTATTGTTAAAGTGTCCCTGTATATTTGAGGTGTTTTTCTGTATATTTTGTTTTCTGATTAAAGGGACAAAAGTATTTGATGACAACTTGTGAGATGTATTTTGATTTACATCAGTGAATGATTAATCTGAACAGATGCAGTTATTGCTTATTGCCGTTGACAACCATTCATTTTTAGCTTCCTGTGTGAGGGCAGAGGTCATCTTTGGGTTGTTCGTGGAGACAGTAACTCATCTGGCCTATTTGCAAGAGCTGTAATATTTAGGTCTGACTGGTATCTGGCTGAAGCCTTGCTTCCTCTTCAGGTACTATGACTCATTCCCTACCAAGTTCTGAGTTCTGCTCTTGGCTTTAGTTCTGCTGTGATCAGCAGCATAGGGTGCATTCTGGCCTGTCTGGATCCCCTCTCTCTTTGAAGGAAGTCATACCTGCTTATCTCTAAAATTAATTTTCAGCTCGTAGATGCATTTTAAGGGTTGATAGAATCATCTGCTGGCTTTGCTGTAGTGTGGGTGATTGGAAAGGTGAGAGACAGAAGAGAAAACAAGTCTTCTACTTTGTTCTTTATGAGGTAACACTGCTCACAAACTTCTTTTTTTCTTCGTTTTACGCTCGTTAACTGAGAGGAATTAACACCTCAGGGTAGAAATGCTAACAGCTAGTATATGTTTGGTGTTTTCTTGTATACAGACAGCTTTCTACGTACAGATCTCATCTGATCCTCTACAACATTGTGAAGTGAGCATTATTTCCGAACTTTTCATAGGAGGAACTTGAGGCACAGAGGGTGCATTGAATTGTCCAAGAACACACAATTTGTATGTATGGAACCAGTGTTCAAAAGTCCAGTGGAGTACTATGAAAATAATCTCTATATCTGTATCTGTTTAAGGAAAATAATAAAAGTTTAGCCATGGGCCATGCTTAAAGAGATAAATCCTGACTTAGGGCTTAAGAGAAGTGTTGAAGTAGACTGGTGATGAAAAGGTGGGAGGGTATTACAGGCAGGAGAGACAACATATGCATCAATCTGGAGTGAATTTATAGGCAGGGAGCAGGAAAGCATTCCAAGTAAGGGAATACCATAAGAAAAGGCTGCTTGTTACGGATTGAATTGTGTCCTTCCAAAATATGTATCAACTTGGCTAGGCCATGATTCCCAGTATTGTGTGGTTCTCCACTATTTTGTGATATGATGTGATTATCCTATGTGTTGTAAATCCTCACCTCTATGATGTTAATGAGGCGGGATTAGAGGCAGTTATGTTTATGAGGTAGGATTCAATCTACAAGATTAGGTTGTATCTTGAGTCAGTTTCTTTTAGGAGATATAAAAGAGAATCGAGCAGAGAGGAGAGGGACCTCATAGCACCAAGAAAGAAGTACTGGGAGCAGAGCGCATCCTTTGGACCTGGGGTCCGTGCACTGAGAAGCTCTTAGACCAGGGGAAGATTGATGACATGGACCTTCCCCCAGAACTGACAAAGAGAGAAAGCCTTCCCCAGGAGCTGGCACCCTGAATTAAGACTCCTAGATTCTTAAACTGTGAGAGAATACATTTCTGTTTGTTAAAGCCATCCACCTGCCATATTTCTGTTATAGCAGCACAATGTAACTAAGACAACCGCGTTGATCAGACTTCACCCTTTGTGGCAGATACTACTGGTTGCCTATTCCAACCTCCATTTTCCCCTTCCTTGTTTGTTATAGAAATCTTTATTTTTACCTGCCCTGAAAAAAGACCACATTTCCCTTGCAGGTTACCCTTCCTTGTAGCTAGATGTGACCATGTTACTAAATTTTGGCCCAAGAAATGTAAGCAGAAATATTTTGTGTTAGCTTCTCAGAAACTTCTTTAAAGACAACTGACGTGTGCCCATTTTCTCTTTTTTTTGTCCTTTCCTCCATCTTGTTGCCTGAAATGTCAGTATGGTGGCAAGAGCTCTGGTCATTGTTTTGGTTTAGATGAACAACAGGGGCCACACTGGGGAATGAGGATCAGTGAGCTGGGAAGGTTGTAGAATCCAGGATTCCTGAAACTCTAATTTCTTACTGACTGATTAACAGATAACATTATTTTTGTCTATCACATGCAGCTGAACTCAATACCAACTGCTAAACGTAAATGCCAATTTCTTCCCCACTTGCTTGTCCTCACAGGTACCCCAATACACTTCTTAAGACATCACTGTGAGGGTTTCACTGTGTCATTCTCCTCTGGAAACCGTTCAGGGATAACAGCTAACATTTTTTAGGACCTTTTGTGCTACGTAAGTTCCTAGTCACTTTACACAATGGTGTTATGAATTAAATTGGGTTCCCCCAAAATATGTATTACTTATAAAATTCAAAGACTACAGCTTCCAGTATGGATTATGCCTGAACATGAAGAAAATGAAAATCCTCACAAATGGATTGATAAGCAACGTCATGATAAATGAAGGAAAAATTGAAGTTCTCAGTGATTTCCTTTGACTTAGATCAACAATCAATGTCCATGGAAGCAGCAATCAAGAAATCAAATATTGTATTGGGCAAATATGCTGGAAAAGATCTCTTTAAAGTTTTAAAAAGCAAAGGTAGCACTTTGATGATTAAGGTGCACCTGACCCAAGCCATAGCCTTTCACTCACCTCACATGCATGTGAAAGCTGGACAATGAAAAGGGAAGACAAGAGAAGAATTGATGCATTCAGATTGTGGTATTAGTGAAGAATATTGAATATACTGTGGACGGCCAGAAGAATGAACGAATCAGTCTTAGAAGGAATATAACCAAACTGCTTCTTAGAAGTGACGATGGTGAGACTTTGACTGTCTAACTTTGGGCATGCCATCAGAAAAGATCAATCACTAAAAAGTACGTCATGTTTAGTAAAGTGGGAGGCAAATGAAAATGAGGGAAATCCTCAATAAGATGGGTTGACACAATAGCCAAAACAATGGATGCAAACATACCAATGATCGTGAAGATGGCATAGAACTGGGCAACATTTCCTTCTGTTATACGTAAAGTTGACGTGAGTTGGTGCCAACATGTTGGCAACTAATAACAACAAAAATATGTGGTGGAATCCTAACCCCCTATACCTGTGGATGTAGTTCGGTTTGGAATTAGGGTTTTCTTTGTTATGTTAATTAGATCATATGTGAGTAGGGTGGATTCTGAATCTAACCAGTTTTAAGTTATAAAAGGGGCAGATTAGACACAGAGACAGGAATATAAAGGGGAAGACAGAGGCCATGTAAGGATCATCTAAAAGCCAAGGAACTTGGGAATGCCTGGGACTACATACAAGGAAGGAATCTGTGTAGCCGAGATCTTGAATTGGACTTTTAGCCTCCAGGGCTATGAGAAAATAAATTTCTGTTCTTTAAAGCCGCCCACTTGCGGTATTTCTGTTATAGGAGCACTAGGAAACAAAGACACATTTAATCATTTAATTGTCACAACACCGTTGTAAAGGTGTTTATTGAGTGTCTGTCATTAGTGTCTGTGCTGGCCATAGGTGAACAAGGCGTAATGTGAACACTTTTAATCCCATTCTGTAGGTAAGGAAGTTTAGGAAACTCAAAAACAGCATTTGAATCAAAAGCCCATGTGTAAAGGCACAACAAGTGGTCTTTATTTACCTGGAGCAACAAAAGAAGAAGGAGAGTCAAGAATAGGAGGAAGATATGGAATGTGTGGCTAATTGCCCCCATTAGCAGCTACCTCCTTTGTCATGAGAACAGGATGGAGCCTGGTTATCATTACTGAGTATTTTGATTAAGGTTTCATAGAGGAATCCCGATCAAAAGGTGGAAAATGTAAAACAGATTTACAGATTCTCATGGAAAAACTGCAGACTTTCTGGCATCATGGAGGGTGGATAAACCCCTGAAACTATTGCCCTGAGATAATCTTTAAACCTTACACCAAAAATATACCCTGAAATCTTCCTGAAACTGAACAGTAGTTTAACTTAACTAGTAAAAAAAGGTCTGCCTTAGCACTATGCTCTTTTAAGAACTATATGGGATCAAGTTGACAACAGCAACTCAAAAGATTAAATAGGAACCTTAGAGGGCAGTGAAGTTTAGAGGGAGGAACAACTCAGAAAAGCGGGGTGAGAATGGTTGCACAACTCAAAGAACGTAATCATTGTTACTCAATTGTACATGTATAAACTGTTGAATTGGTATGTTTTGCTGTGTATATTCTCAACAACAACAGCAAAATAAATAATATTTATTAAACAAAAAAAGGCCCACGTGTGCTCTACTACATCATTGTAACCTGAGGGTTTTCCAGTTGTCTGCTGCATGAAGAACATTGTTGGTGTAGCATTCAAGGCCTTTTATAATTCGATTCCAGCCTCTTTTCTAGCCTTAATCCTTCAACTACCTCATAGGGACCCTACTTATCAAAAATGGTGAAACAGAACTAATGCTCTTGCTTCTCAAACTTGCTCCTCTTTCAAGGTTCCCGTCCCAGTAAATGGCATCACCTTTTACCTCGTTGGTTTGCTAGCCATTTGGGCATAATCCTTCAAACTTCCTGCCCACAAACCACCACTCTCACCAGTTGATCACCAGTTCTGGCCGATTGTCCCTCCACTTTATTTTCTCCCCAGCTCCCTGCTCTACCTCCACCTCCACCAACAGCTTAACCCAAGCCCTCATCATCTTTCAGTTGGACCACTCAGAGCAGTCTCCCAGGGTTTGCCCTGTGTCTACCTTGCTTCATGTTATACACGGTGTACAAACCTGACTGTACTTCAGAATTACCTAAGCAACTGTTAAAAAATACCAGTGCTTGGGCACCACTTCTGAAGATCCTGATTTAATTTGTCTGGGTGGGTCTGGACATCAGTATGTTGAAAATATTTCCCAGGTGATTCTAATATGTAGCCAGAAGGGAGAACTCCTGAGTTGGGGTAATCTTTAGAAAATGAAAATCTGATTATACTCATGGTTCCTGAACTTATCTGCATGTTAGAATCACCTAGGAATCTTTAAAAAATTCCGAAGTTCAGTCCATACACCAAACCAATTAAATCATAGTCCATATTTTTTTTTAACTTCCTGAGTGATTCCAGTGTGCAGACAAATTTGGGCATTATTGGATTGTGTTCTTCTAGGACTTAAAACTCTTTAATTGCTTCCCCTGCTCTTGAGATAAGATCCCAAATCTTTAATGTGACCTAAAAGACTGTATGATCTGCCCCCTTTTTACCTCCCTAGACCAGGAGTTGGCAAACTTTTTCTGTAAAGGGCCAGATAGTACATATTTTAGGCTTGCAACCCATATGGTCTGTGTTATTACTACACAACTTTACCATTGTAGCATAAAAGTGCCATAGACAATACATAAACATATTGGCATGGCCATGTTCCAATAAAACTCTATTTATGGACACTGAAATTTGAACTTCATAGAATTTTCATATATTGAAATATTCTTTTTGAATTTCTTTCAGTTATTTAAAAATATAAAAACCATTCTTATCTGGAGGAAACTAAAACAAACCCATTGCCGTCAAGTCAGTTCCAAATCATAGCAACCCTACAGTACAGAGTAGAACTGCCCTCATAGGATTTCCAAGGAGTGGCTGGTGGATTCTAACTGCCGACCTTTTGTTTTGCAGCCATAACTCTTAACCACTTTGCTACCAGGGCTCCATGTATAAAAAAAGGTAGGGGCTGGACTTGGCCCTGTCATAGTTTGCCAACCCCTGCCCTAGATTTAATTTGTTCTATCCCTCTTTCTGTCTCTCTCTCAATATCTCTGTTTCTTTCTCTCTCTTCTTCCCTTATTCCTTCTCATCCTTCTATTTTGGCAACACTGGGATTCTTTCAGTTCCTTTCCACGTCCGGAGCATTCACGCCTCCCTCTCTCCCACTGCCAACACTCTTCTATCTCTTTGGCTAGTTAATCCTTATTGCTCTTTAAGCAGGTCCTTGATTACATATTATTGTTTCATGGAAGCATTTCTGGAATCTCCGGACTATCTTAAACAGCCTTATAGCATCCTACACTCCTTCTATCTATCATTTACCTCAATTTATAATTTGTTTGTGAAATTAACTGTAATGGATTCATGATTTGAGGGATATATATTGAGGGATCATCTATGTTTTCCGTCTTGTTTGAACCTGCATCCCCAACCCCCAGCACAGTACCTGAAACATAGTAGGTGTTCAGTAAATCTTTGTGGATTGTCTGAGGTAGGAAGGAAGGAATGGTGCCTCCGATTCCCAAATCCATCTTTCCCACCTTGACTTCTTATCCTTCAGTTTCCTATAAAACATTCCTCTTGGTGACAGCAAAGTTTACATGGGAATCATATTAGGATCAGGAGATTGGTGAAAACAGAAGCAGAATGGAGGCAGTTGGACAGTTCCAAGCGATTGTTCAATCAAGCCCTACTAGGCTGATGTATCACTTTCTGCTCTCCACATATATGCAGAACACTGACATTAACAAAGCAGGCTGGAGCCAGGGATCAGCTCTTTCTTAACATCATTGTTTTGCCATGGAGCAGGGTGAAAATGCAGGCAAAATTAAAGGAAAATTCTAGAGCCCCCCCCCCTTTTAAGTGAATGAACATTCCCAACCAAGCCCATGCATCCCAGAAGGCAAAGCCTCAGGTGTCAGGTATATAGATGATACCTAAGAAGGGGAGGGTAATAACTGGCAGTAGGATTCCATTTATTGAGTACGTACTATGTACCATGCCTAGTGTCAAGGGCTCACTCTATATGATTCATCTCATTTAATCTCCATGACCACTCTGCAGGCATTCACATCCCCCAACCCAAGACAAGGAAAGGAAGGCAGATAGTGGTTACCTAACCTGCCCAAGGGCACACAGGTAGGAAGTAGTGGAATCAGGTTTAAGCAGGAGGCCCATGAGTGTTGGCTTTGTGAACACGATTAATGAACTATGTCAAGTATGGGGTGTTTCCTCCTGCCTTCCAAAGAGGAGGAGGATGTTGAAAATAATCATGGTAATTATTATGATATTAGTATAAGTCCATAACCTTTTATCTAAAGTGCTTGGGGCCAAATGTGTTTCAGAATTTGGGGGCTCTTAGAAATGTAATTCAGTGAGTATACTTAAATGCTTGGTTGCTAACAGAAAGGTTGGAGGTTTGAACCCACCCAGAGGCTCTACAGGAGAAAGACCTGGAAATTTGGTCCTGTAAAGATAGGCTAGAAAACCCTATGTGTTTTCTCTGTCACTTAGAATCACTGAGCCAAAATCAACTTTACTGTGCCTGATAACAACAACAACAACTGTATGTTACTTAGCACCCCCAGTGGGACCTGGGGCTGCATCTTGTAATCAAACTATGAATATTCACATTTAGAAGGAAAAATGAAGACTATAAATAGTCATATCAGTTCAGGTTAGGTTTTGCTGCCAGGTATTTTTGCCACCAGTATGATAGGGAAAATAATGGACCACCAAACATGTCTACATCCTAATCTCTGGAACCTGTGAATGTATTACCTTAGATGACAAAGGAGTATTAAGGTAGCAGATGGAATTAAGATTGATAGCTGACTTTAAAATAGGGGGATTGTCCTGGATTATCTGGGTGGACCTAATGGTAATCACCAAACAAAACCAGTCGCCCAAAACCAGCGGATTCCAACTCATGGAGACCCCGTGTGTTCTATAGTAGAACTTCACTCCATAGGGTTTCCAAGACTGTGACCATTTAGAAACAGATTGACAGGCCTGCCTTTTGAGATGCCTCTCGGTGGTTTCGAGTGGCCAGCCTTTTTTTTTTTTTTTGAAATAATTTCTATTGTGCTTTAAGTGAAAGTTTACAAATCAAGTCAGTCTCTCACACAAAAACCCATATACACTTTGCTACACACTCCCAATTACTCTCCCGCTAATGAGACAGCCTGCTCTCTCCCTCCACTCTCTTTTTGTGTCCTTTTCACCAGTTTCTAACCCCCTCCACCCTCTCATCTCCCCTCCAGGCAGGAGATGCCAACATAGTCTCAAGCGTCCACCTGATCCAAGAAGCTCACTCCTCACCAGCATCCCTCTCCAACCCATTGTCCGGTCCAATCCATGTCTGAAGAGTTACAGCCAGCCTTTTTGGTTAACAGTTGAGTGCTTAACCATTTGTACCCCACCAGGGACTCCATAATGTAATCACCAAAACTGAAACCATTGCCATCAAGTCGATTCTGACTCATAGTGACCCTATAGGACAGAGTAGGACTGCCCCATAGGGTTTCCAAGGCTTGTAAATGTTTATGGGATCAGACTGCCACATCTTTCCCCCATGGAGCAGCTGGTAGGTTTGAACTGCCAACCTTTTGGTTAGCAGTCAAGCATTTTAACCACTGGGCCACCATAGCTCCTCTAACGTAATCACAAGGATCCTTAAATGTGAAAGAGGGAGGCAGGAGAGTCAGAGTCAAAGAAGGAGATGGGACAACAGAAACAGAGGTTGGAGTAACACAGTGTGAGAAGGACTCAGCCTGCCTTTGCTGCCTTTGAAAATGGAAGGGGGCCATAAGCCAGGGAATGTCACCATCCTCTAGAAGCTGGAAAAGATAAGGAAACAAATTCCCCCCCAATGGTCCCCAAAGGGACGTTGACCTGCTGACACCTTGATAGCCCAGAGAAACCTGCTTTAGACATCTGACATACTGTCAAATAATAAATTTGTGTTGTTTTAAGCCACTAAGTTGGATAATTTGTTATGGCAGCCACAGGAAACTAATATAAACAGTTTATGGAAAAAACAAAAGTGTGATTTTCAGAGCTCTTTGGGTTTCAGATTAATGGATAAGGAATTGTGAACCTGTAAGAGGTCTTACTGTGCATTAGGCATTATGCTAAGTGCTTTGCCAACGTTATTTCATTTAATCCCCATAACAGCCCTATGTGGAGGGCACCTTTATTAACCCCATTTTGCAAATAAGAACTCAAAACAAAACCCCAGCACCAAACAGAAATTCTTCAAAGTGGAAAGAAAAAGGGCAGATAGGAACTCAGTTCTCCAAACAGACAGAACAAAAGGGTGACTTACCAAGGAAAGGATGCCCAAAACTACTAAGATATAAATCAGAAAGTTCAGCACAAAAGGAGTGGAACTCGAACCTGGGAGATATTCACCAAATTCCCCAGCTATGTTGAGGGAACATTGGACAAAGAGGGCCTTCATTGGTACCATCACATGACCTCTCATCAAAATTGGGGTCCTCATTGTTCATCTTCTCTGGATCCCACTTTTGACACCAAAAACTGTTAAAAAAGAATCAAAACTCAAATAAAGGGAAACATGAGGTTCAGAGAGGTTAAAAAACATACACAGTTTTAGAATAGTAAATGGCTGATAGTTTGTAATGGTTAAATGGGATGGTGTATGTGAAGCCTTTAGCAGCGTGCAGAGCACATAGTTAGTGCCAATAAACATGAGCTAGTGTACTTGTGTTAATTTCATTATGCTTCTCTATTCAGTAAGGGTATTCAATAAGAGTTGTCAGCTTGTGATATGCAGATGACACAACCTTGCTTGCTGCAAGTGAAGATGACTTGAAGCACTTCTGATGAAAGTCAAGGATGACAGCCTTCAGTACAGACAAATCTTCTGCAAAAGAAAAAAAAAAAGATGTCACTTTGATGATTAAGGTGTGTCTGACCCAAGCTATGGTCTTTTCAATCACTTTGCATGAATGCAAAAATTGGACAGTGAAAAAGGAACAGAAAAAGAATTGATGCTTTCCAACTGTGGTATTGTTGAAGAATATTGAATATGCCATTGTCTTAGTTCTTTAGTGCTGCTATAATAGAGATAACACAAGTGGGTGGCTTTAACAAGGAGAAATTTATTCGCATAGTTTATAGGTTAGAAGTTCAAATTCAGTGTGCCAGCTGTAGGGGAAGCCTTTCTCTGTCCATTGGTACTGGGGGAAGGTCCTTGTCAATCTTCCTTGGCTGAGGAGCTTCTCAGTGCAGGGACCCAGGGTCCAAAGGATGCACTATTCTCCTGATAGCATGAGGTCCGCCTGTCTCTCTGCTTGCCTCTCACTTTTATATCTCTAAAGAGATTGACTTAAAACATAACCTAATCTTGTAGATTGAGTCCTGCCTCATTAATGTAACTGCCACTATTCCCACCTCATTAATATCATAGAGGTAGGATTTACAATAGATAGGAAAAGCACATCAGATGGCAAAATGGTGGATAATCACACAATATTGGGAATTATGGACTACCCAAGTTGACACACACTTTTTTGGGGGACACAATTCAATCCATAACAACCAGGGACTGCCAAAAAAATGAACAAAGCAGCCTTAGAAGAAATATCATCAGAATGTTTCTTAGAAGCAAGGATGGAGAGACTTTGGTTTGCTTACTTTGGACACATCATCAGGAAAGACCAACCTCTAGAAAAGGACATCTTTGGCAAAGTAAGGGCCAACGAAAATGAGAGAAACCCCCAATGAGGTGGATTGACACAATAGCTATAACAATGGACTCAAACATACCAAGGATCATGAAGATGGTGTAGGACCAGACAACATTCCTTTCTGTTATGTGTAAGGTCTCCATGAGTCAAAACTGACTGGACAGCAACTAACAACAGCGACAACAATTTAAGCAATGTATATTGATATGAATAGAGGAGAGAGATCTCTGTAAGAAAAACGTGGCCAATCCTTATAAGTATAAACTTCTGGAATTAAAAGGTTAAGATAAACTAGGGTCGCTATGAGTCGGAATCTACTCGACAGCAGTGGGTTTGGTTTTGTCACATAGGGTTTCCTTCTCTTTATTTTGGTGGCTGCTATAAGTACTGAATGTTCAGGATACTTGTGCTCTAGGTTTTCTGCACGGATCTGTGTTTGGGGGCAGGAGAGTGGAGGGATCCATGTGAGCATACTGTCTCATTCCCCTCTAGTGTCCATTTAAGGCATCCTTCATCCCATTTCATCAGTTAGCTTGTGCATTAGGGTTAAGGTTACATTATTATGGAATATAAAAATTCACTTCTTCATGGGTTTTAAGGTAGGATCTGAGCAGAAGACCCTAACAGAAAGGCCAGGTGTGTGTATGTGAAAAGGGAGGTAGAGGGAAGAAGAAAGAGGAGGAAGGGAGGGGGTGAAAGGGAGAGAGAACAAGCATGCTCCAGCAAGCTAGAGAAGATGGTGGTGGGGAGATTTATTTAGTAAGCACACCCTTACTGTTTGCCTACTAGGTATTGAAGTACTGTAGGGAGCCCTGGTGGCACAGCGGTTAAGTGCTTGGCTGCTAATCAAAAGGCCCATGGTTCAAACCCACCAGCCACTCCATGGGAGAAAGATGTGGCAGTCTGCTTCTGTGAAGATTACAGCCTTGGAAACTCTTTGAGGTAGCTCTACTCTGTGCTTTAGGGTCACTATGAATCAGAATCAACTCAATGGCACGCAACAACAACAATAGGGGATATAAAGGTGAGTAAAGACACAGCCTCATCTTCAAGATGTTATTTAAGGGCAAATTAAGATTATTTTATGTCACATATCGGAAAATTGAGAACTTTAAAAAGCTACATTATATGTATTTCTTTACAGTCAATCCCTTTGTGATGTGACCTTCCTTGAAGGAGTTTATGGGTCATTTAGCTTTGGTTGCAAACAACTGGGTTGTTTAAGCACTTCCATCAGTAAAACTCAGGTACTGTGTAGCCTGCTTTGGAACAGCCTTTCTGTGCTTGAAGAATTCATGTTAAGGACTGCTGCAAAATGATGGCTCCTAGGGCAGATGTAAGAGGTCACTCTTCTGATATTTTGCACTGAAGTAAAGGATGTTGAGGAGGAACCATGGTTAAAGTGCTCCGCTGCTAACCTAATGATCTGTGGTCCAAACCCTCCAGTTGCTCCACAGGAGAATGGCGTGTGGTCTGCCTCCGTAACAATTAACATCCTTGGAAACCCTATGGGGGCAGTTCTGCTTTGTCTTGTAAGGTCACTGTGAGTTGGAATCAATTCAACAGCAATGAGTTTGTTTTTTGGGTTTGGTAAAGAATACTGGCATCAAGGGGCTGAGTAGCTGTGGTCCTCAGGTAACATCTCTAGTACGTCTATTCAAGGAACTTTATTTTTGCCCATTTAGCAGGTTTGCATGATCGATCATAGCCTCTGTTCTGATTCAAATTCCTGAGCACTCTGTATTTCTGGGCATTCTAATAATATTTTCCATTCTTTCAAAGATAGAAGCAGCTGGGTAGTGTTCTTCCTTCCAGATGGTTCTTTCACCTGAAACATCAGGCAGAACTATCCACCTAAAGGGAGCTATCAGTATTTGTGGCTAACCTCGGGGATAATTTTATGGTGTGCTTCAGTCCATCCACAATCAATCTGGCCCAGCTGCCTGAATATTTCAGAATTTTATTTTGGGAAATGTATATTCTATATACTTTGGTTTGAGAAAAAGTCTCTGAACTTCTCAATAAAATTCTGTGAAAACCCTCCTATGCTGATAAGTGGATTGTCTTGGTTTTTCATGCTTGACAGTTTTCTGGGTATTGTGGGCCCCTGGCTTCCTTTTTGGGTCACAAAAACAATAACCATTTATTATCAACTTCTTGGGATATCAAAATTGCCTTTTCTTATTAGGGGATTCATAGGAGGTTCATCTATTCACTCATTTAACGTTATTGAATGTCATGTACTCTTCCCATGTTCAGAGCAAGGCGTGTAACGTCTGTGCTCTTCTTGATCTTCTATTCTAGTAAGAAGAGATAGGCAAGAAACAGATGAGTTAACACACACATACACACACGAATTCATTAATTAGTAATAAATCTGTCTTGGAAGAAGTACAGCCAGAATGCTCCTTAGAAGCAAGGATGGCGAGCCATGTCTTGGGTGCTCCAGAACTTTAAAATGCCATGATTGGGCTTATGTGTTTATCTGGTTTGAAATTTAAAAGCAGTGTAGGCAGATAGTTTGTGTGCAAGCATAATTAATGACTTTCAGGGTAAAAGGTTTTGTTCTTTAGGAAATGCAGGGTATTTATCAGCTTAGTAATACCCACAAACCAAAATGGCAGTGGATCAGGTTCTTACCATTAAGGGAAGAATATCATCACACTGTTTATTGATAATAGTTGTTGAGTGGTACTCAAATTTGGATTACTGAGCTTGGCTTTTGTCAGTGCACTGGCACAAGATAAACACTCAATAAATATTTGCTAAATGGTTGAATGGATGTTCATATTGTCAACGAGTGGGAAATAGTAGTGCCAAGTTAGCAGTACATCTATGCTCCCTGAAGCAGTGCTTCACGCTTTGACTTCTGAGGGATTCTCTGTTGGCTGTTGAAATCTGATGACATTAATTAGAATTTGGTTGATAAAATTAATTAGAATTTGGTTGATGCCTTGGTTTTTTTTGTTTACTTTTTTTTTTTTCATAGCTGGGATAAAGTGGAAAAAGTGCTTCATTTGGAGTCTGAAGGCCTTGATTTAAGTTCTGACTGTATGATTTTCCTGTTAACTATAAGATGACATTTCACTTCGTATAAGTCTCAATTTCCACATAGTAAAATTAGGTTGATAATGTCTTTCTCATAGGGTTTTTTCAATGGTTATATTAAAGTTATATATATATATGTATATGTATATATATATTGCTTTTACTGTAATGTTAGGATGTTTTAACTATCTTTTGAGTTCACAGACCTAGCAGAGCTGTCCAGTTGGGCCTATATTGACCTGTTTGTATACAGTAATAGTTCGGATGCTTGGGATCTTTACCCAGTACCTGTAAAACTCACTTGTAGTTCTTATAATTCTAAAGAGATAACTCAAGAAAATGATCAGAAACCGCATATATTCACATCTTGTGTCTGGAATATCCTGGCAGACTCCAGGTCTTTGCACCAGGTAGCAATGATGGTCTGAGTTCATGTTCAATCCCTTTTCCCATCAAACTCCCCCCGACCCCAACATCTTTTCTTGTGTGTCCAGATCCTTTCTTTCCTCTCCATGTTTTTCCTGCCTCTCCCCCCAAAACAACAACAAAATAAAAGCCAAAAGCCATTACTTTCTTAAGCTGCCAAGGGACAACTTAAAATTCCTTATTATTTCATTATGTAGAACAATTTATTTCCCTCCAGCCTCTTTCGCTAGCATCGCTAGCCTTGAACCTTCACTTTTACAACCTAAGGATTGGGTCATTCCAAATGAAAGGATGACTTTTTCTCCCTCTCCCAGAATGCAGAAGCAGCTGGGGTATTTCTCCCTCTATTAAAAATAGCAGATTTTTTTTCCTGATAAGTGTAGCTGTGGTTATGATTAATAAAATACAAATTTATTTAAAAGCATTTAAGCTATCATATTAAGTTTTTGTCATTGTGTATTTTTTTAAATCAACTGATCTCAGAAGTGCAATTATTATTAAGGGTTTGAAAAATGTTTTGACATTTAATAGGGGTCCTATACTTGAAAAACGATAGGAATCTCTGGGATAAACCTTTAGGCTTGTGAAGTACTGCCTGAATTCCACCTCTCCCCAGAACTAGTAGGCGCCACTGTGAATGAGGTTCTTTGCTTAGGGCCTGGGATGGGACTGGGGTTTTGTGCTTTAGGGTTATGCTTTGAAGAATGAGGCTGAACTAAAGCCTGCATCCAGGGCAAAAGTGAGCTTGGGTACCAAGAGGACAATCAGGAAACCAGATATAAGATAAACCTTCATGGGCAATTTGGGCTCATAACACTTAGTTACTCACAAGTCAGTGGACCATTGGGAGAAGTTAAGGGGGAATGGAGTAGTCTGTTGAAACAAAGGTTCCAAATCCAGCAGATTCATGTTGACTTTGGGTCCCCAGCCCTAGGCATCTCTGCTTGCCATAGTGAATGGAGAGGCAACATTAGTGGTAGGGGTGTAAGAGAGATTCTCTGGGAAGAGGTGTAAATGAAGACTTACATTTCCACAATGGATTTTTATTTCCCCTATTTTTTTTTTTTTGGTTTGTTTAACAGCTTTGGTGAGATATAATTTCTGTATCATAAAATCATAAAAACTCTTTAAGTATACATATCAGTGATTTTGAGTGAATTTATAGAGTTGTATATCTATCACCATAACCTAACTTTGGAACATTTTCAATACCCCACAGATTTCCCCATGCCCTTTTGTAGTCTATACCCGCTCCCACCCCCACCCACCCATGCCTCTGCCCCATCCCGGCAAGCACTTATCTGCTTTCTGTCTGGGTAGATTTGCCTTTTCTGGAAATTTCATATAAATAGAATCATAAAATATGTAGTCTTTTGTGTAATCTTTTGTGTCTGGTTTCTCTCACTTAAGCATATAATGTTTTTGAGGTTGATCCATGTTGTATTAAGTATCAGTAGTTTGTTCCTCTTTTTTCTCCCCAAATAGTATTCCACTGTATGGATATACCACATTTTATTTATCCTTTCAGCAGTTGAAGGGAATTTGGAATGTTTCCAGCTTTTGGCTATTATGAATAATTCTTTTATGAATGTTTGTATGCAAGTTTTTTTGTGGACACTGCTTTTATTTCTCTTGGGTGGATACTTAGGAGTGGAATTGCTGGGTCATATGGCAAGTATATCTTTAACTTTCTAAGAAACTACCACACTATGTTGTAAAGTTGTTGTACATTCCCAGTAGCAATGTATGGGAGTTCCAGTTCCTCCCCATCCTTATCAATACTTGTTATTGTCAGTCTTTTTGATTAAAGCCACTTTTTTTTAGTGGATGTGTAGTGGAATTTCATTCTCATTTTTATTTGCATTTTTCTACTAATGATGTTGAGCATCTTTTCATGTGCTAGTCAATCTGTATTTTTGGTGAGATGTCTATTTAAATTTTTTTTCTTGCTTTTTAATTGGATTGTTTGTGGTTTTATTATTGAATTGTAGGAGCTCTTTATGTATTCTGTATACAAGTCCTTTATCAATATATGATTTGCAGATACTTTCTCCATCCACGATGTTTTCCCTCTCTAAATTTTAGTGCTTGGAGCAAAGCACTGGATCATAAAGACCAGGGATGATATTCAAAATATTTAATTACCATCAGTGACTAATAAGAATGGATGTGGGTCATAGTGCTGAATGATGGAGAGGTGGAGAGCACTCAGGGAGGTTGGGACAGTAGCCATTTACTGCCTAGTTTGGAGGTATTATAATATTTTAGCAACTTTTATAGTCATATCAGTGTATATACCTGGCATGAAATCAGACCAGCATGAAATATTGCCAAACAATTTGTGGAAAAACAGGAGTGGAGTCAGGGGAGAGCCTCAGAGGCATCAGTGTAGAAGCACAAAAAAGGAAACCTACAGTCTCACCAGTGGACAGATCCCATTGCTACCTAGTCAACTCTGACTCACAGTGACCCTATAGGACAGGGTAGAACCCATAGCCATAGGATTTCCAATGGTGCAGGACCGGGCAGTGTTTCGTTCTGTTGTACTGGAACCAACTCGACAGTACATAACATCAACAGCCATCTTTAAGGAAGCAGACTGCCACATCTTTTCTCCTGTTGAGTTTGAACCACCAACCTTTCGGTTACCAGCCAAGTGCTTAACCACTGGCCACCAGGACTCCTTCAGTTAACAGGTAGGGAGCTATTCAGCATCCTGTAGACAGGCACAGGGGCTCAGCAAGGTTAAGCCGTTTCTGTGGAGCAGTAGCGTTCAACCCCTCCTGTGAGAATCACCAAGGGATGTCTTTAAAAATACCTATACCAGCCTGGGTCCCAACCCAGACCAATTAATTGGAATAAATATAGGTGGGGCTCAGCAATCTAGAGTTTTAGAAGCCCCCAGGTGGTTCTAATGACACCCATGTTTGAGAACACCTGTGGAGAACTGAATATTGCTTTTAGCAGGATTGTACCCAGTCTGAATCTGCCACATAAAATGAAGAGACTAGGTTAGGCTTTGCCAACATTGCTTCTTGTGCTGCTTGAAGAAATGGGGAGAGAAACAACAACTCCCATTTTTTCAGCACTTACATCAGGCATTCTTTGAAGCAGGTAACCTCATTTAATTCATCCAGCTATCTTCTAGGTAGAGCTCATTCCCTTTTTACATATGAGAAAACTGAGGCTCCGAGTGATTAAACTATTTACCCCAGAGAGTTCATAAGGGGGAGAGTTCCTCATTCTCTTAGGATTAGCATTCTTTATGTTAAAGTCCTAGAGATCTTTAGTATTGTATTTTAAACACATTTCCAGACCATGACAATGGAAAAGAGGTCTCCCTCCAAATGCCCACAATGTGTGGCCCAAGAGAACGATATGAAAGCTCTTACTTTGTGCTCTTAGAATAGTTTTTCATTTAGATTTCAGTTATTTTTGGCACAGTTCTAACAAGGTTGCGTATCTGGTTTCCCAGTTGTCAGATTAGAAGCAGAAAATTAGAAAAGGGAGAAGAGTTGCTCACAGTAGACTCATTAAAGCAGCAAAAAGTTGGAGCCGAGAGCCTCACAATGGAGGAGGGAAATAGTTTGCTCTTCTGTAAAACGAGTGGGTTGAACTGGTTAATCTGAAGTTCCATCCCGCTGTAAAATTCAGTGTGTTTAAGATAACCCTATAAAAAACTGCAAAAAACAAAAACCTAGAAATCTGGAGCCGGTGTGGGGGAAATAATCCTAGATACCTGGATAACTTGTGAGGGTATAACTGCGTCATAAACCGGTTGCCATTGAGTCCTTTCTGACTCATGGTGACCCCATGTGTGTCATAGTAGAACTGTACTCCATAGGGTTTTCAATGGATGATTTTTCAGAAGCAGATTTCTTGGAGCCTCTGTGTGGACTCGCATCCAACCTTCTGGTTATCTACCAAGTGTTAACTATTTGCACCACCCAGGGACTCAAACTGCATCAAAGTGCAACACTTGATTCTTGTGATGATGACGCTAGTAATCAGGAAAGGGTTAAGTGTTCTGTAGGCACTGTTTAAGAAAGCAGGGAAGCACTCAGATTGTTTTGAAAGGTTTCACACAAAAATGTTTATCAAACATTCTGCTGCTTAAACATTCACTGTTCAGAAAATTTACATAGTGAGACATCTTTCTTGACTCATTCTTCATCGCTTTATGGGGTTTGATTTGTTAATAGAATAATTCAGAGCGTTGTGATGGTGTCTCACATCTGTATATTGCTTTATACTAGTACAAAGTATCTTTCCATCCTAGATTCCAGTTAGTTCTTTGACAAGATTTCTAGTTCTTCTTCTAGTGTGTCTTTAGTACTCAAACGCAGCCTTTGTTGTAGTGCTTCTTCCATGGGCTTATGGTTGACTGTTTATGGGTCTGTTAGACTGTAAGCTCCTTGAGGGCAAGGACTGTGTCTTTTTCCTTTTTGGTATGCTTTAAGTCTTAATAAATGTGTATTAAATAAATGTATAAGTCAATGAATGAATGAACTGAAAAATAATGAAGTTTCTCAGTTGTCCTCTTTCTAAATCCTGTAGATTTGTCTTTCACAAGGCAGTGCCTCTTGCTTATCTTTCTTCCCATTCCCATTACTGACACCTTGTTTTTACTGCACTACAACACCAGCATGAGACAAATAACTTCCCCACATGCTCATTGTAGAAAATTTAGAAAATACATAGATGGGTAAAGATAAAAAGAAGAAGAAAAAAAATCGTCAGGAATCCCACTATCTAGAAATAACCATTGTTGACGTTTTAGGGTATTATGCTTCCTGTCTTTTTCCTTAAACATTTACATTTATAACCCAGATGTCAGCTGTCACCCAGCTTTCTCTCTGAACTCCTTCCAGAGAATCAATTTATAATAAACTCAGAGTTTTGCAATTATAGTAATTATAGTAATAATTTATAAGCAATTTATGACATACTATAAATTTCTTTTGGGAATTGAGTTTTGGGTTTCTCTTTTGAATCTTCCTCTCATTTTGGACATCCTTCTTGCTAGCTATTTTCCTCCAGGTTCTTTCCTAGACTTCTAATGTCTTATGCCTTTATTATTTAATATTCAGGGAACTGCTAAACTTTTGTGCTCATATCGATCACTCTTCTTAGAAGATGGTGGTGGAGGAGGTAGAGATACATAATAAAATTGTTTTCCCCTTACGTATAAATGTCTTTCAAAAGTGCATTTATACATACTGTAGATACAGTTTTTCACTTAAAATTATACTAAGAGCGATTGCCACACCATTTACATAATTTTTTAAAGTTATGATTTTCAGAGACTGTGTAATCAACTACTATAATTTATTTAACAATTTCTCTATATTTGGTTATTCAAGATCTATACAGTTTTAAAACATTTATTATTAATAATAATATGATGAAAACACTTGCCTGTTCTGATTATTTTCTCAGGATAAAATTCTGTGGGTGGAAATTCTAGGGGGTTGTGTATTTTTAATGTTTATGGCACATCTTGCCATATTCTCCAGAAATTTTATAACAATCTGTGTTCCTCCACCAAAGATGTGTGAGAGTATCTGTTTCATTGTATTCTTGCCAACACTGGGGTAGTATCATATAAAAAAAATTTTTTTTTTTTAATTTGCCAGTTTAAGAAAAAAAATAGCATCCCATTTTGGTTTGTAGTTTTTGATTAGTGAGGTCCAACTTTTATCATATGTTGACTGCCTTTTATTTCTTCTGTTAATTGTAGGCCTACTTTTTAATTGAAGTGCTTGTTTTCATCTTATGGTATAGAAAAAACTTATTTCTGATTTTGAAGTATTATGTTCATAATAGAAATTTGGGGTGTGCAAAAAAGTATAATGGAGGCAGCATTCTTAATTTTATATTATATATTAGTGATAAATACCATTAAAATGGCATATATCCAAATATTCCTTTTTCACTGCCTCTCAATAGCTATATTAATTAAAATTAATTTCTAAGAGCTCTTTATGTATGAAAGATAATCCCTTTTTGTCATCTATATTATATTTTGTGGCTTGTCATTTGCTTTTTTTTAGTTATTTGATTAATTTCTTGTATTTTTAATATAGTCAAATATATCACATTTTCTTTTATTATTTCTTAGATTGATTTTTTTGCTTAAATGTCCATATCCATATATCAATGTCATGGATTGAATTATGTCCCCCCAAAAATGTTTATATTAATTTGGCTAGGCCATAATTCCCAGTATTGTGTGATTGTCCTCCATTTTGTGATTGTAATTTTATGTTAAAGAGGATTAGGGTGGGATTTTAACGCTCTGATCCACTGTAAAGGGAGTTTCCCTGGCATGTGGCCTGTACTACCTTTTATCTCATGGGAGATAAAAGGAAAGGAAAACAAGCAGAGAGTAGGGGACCTCACACCACCAAGAAAGCAGTGCTGGGAGCAGAGTGCATCTTTTGGACCTGGGGTTCCTGCAAGGAGAGGCTCCTGGTCCAGAGGAAGATTGATGGCAAGGACCTTCCTCCAGAGCCGACAGAGAAAGAAAGCCTTTCTCTGGAGCTGTTGCCCTGAATTTGGACTTGCAGCCTACTAGACTGTGAGAAAATAAATTTCTCTTTGTTAAAGCCATCCAGTTGTGGTACTTCTGTTATAGCAGCACTAGATGACTAAGACAATTGACAAGTTAAATATTTGCCTATGATTTGTTTTAGAATTTCATGGACTATTATTATTATTTACACTTAATTGTTTATTTTTTATTTTTAACATATAATAAGGTTTTGTACATACTAAGATCTGTTTCTAGGACGTTATCATATCCAATTAATTATCAGTCCTTGTACCAGTACCTTGTTGTTTAAATTTCTTTAATATCTGATAGGTGCCTTCATTTCCTTTTCAAAATTTCTTGGCTAATGTCATCCGAAGATTCTTCCACATGAACTTTAGAATTATTTGATTCATTCTAAGAAAGCAAATATTCTATTGAATTTCTAATACACAATTCTTTATATCAGCTTTTACTTTTTAATGGATGCGATATTCTGTCTGGTCCTTCTGAGGATATTAATTATACTTTTAAAAAATGTATAGCTACTGTAAAGTCTCTCTCTGTTTGCTCTAGTAATTCTTCTTTCTTGGGTGTTAATTCTTGTTGTTGAGTTTGGTGTCTTACTTTGGTGATGTCGGTTTTCCCAAAATGTTTTGTGATTCTTGGATGTGGGCTCATCCTGCCTGTCTGTTGATGGTGTCTCTTTATGGCAGCAGCCTCCAGTGACTGTGAGGGAGGTCAAGGGCCATTTTTAGGTTGGGTTTTCTATTAGCTAGTGTTTTGGGTACTGGGGAGAGTGGTAGGATTGGCTGTCTGTTCCTGTGGTGGTAACTGACCCCAATGAAATCACACCAGTGGTTGCCCAGGAGCCTGCTCCTGTATTCACCACCTTTTAGGTTAGAGCACCCCCAATGGTTCTCCCACATTTTGCGATAATCATTTTCTCTCAGCAGTTTAGGCTGTGGTTTCTCTGTCAGTCTGATCCAGTCTACCTTGTGCCTGTAAGGAATTCCTTATGATTTTTAGTCCATTAAAAGCACCCCTTTTTGCTTTCCAATAATGTTATGGATTAAAACAAAACAAAAAGCCTTTTTACAGGAACTGCTATACAAGGGTAGAGGACATTGGTCTTTCATTCTGAGCTGATATTTTTAGTTTTTTAAGTTTTTTTTTTTAATTTGGGTTTTAATAGTATTAAATTTATTTTTACTATATGTTGATTATATTTTATCGTACTATCTTATATAAATAAATTTCCTAACATTAAACTATCCTTGCATTCCTGGGATTAACTTCTTCATTATAAATGAGACTTTTAGTTTATTTTAAAATTCTGTTTGTCAGTATTTTATTGTGATTTTCACATCCCATCACCCTTGTAGTTACTTTTTTAATGGCTAGACTCTAAATACCATGAGGACAGGGACCATATTTTTTTCTTGTGTCTTAGCATAGTGCCTGGTAGATAACAGGCCCCATGTAACACCTGTTGAAATTAAAGATGTGGGACTGATCTATAGTCAATTTTGACAGTTTGCTATTTTTGTCAGATATCAGAGTTATATTAGCTTCACAAAATAAATTGGGAGGGTTTTATCTTTTTGTATATATGGGAGTGAACATTAACCTGTGCCTTGAATATCTGAATGTACTCATCAGTAAAACCTTAAGGTTTGGAGCCTTTTTAATTTTTACTTTCCCAAATCTTGTTTCTTTTATTATTATTGTTCTATTCACATTGCTTACTTCTTTTGGAGTCATATTGGGAAATTTATATTTTCCCATAGACATTTCAAATTAGCTGAATTATGTACTCTATTTTACTTGAAATTATTGTTTGCCCAGTGAATATGTGTTTATTCTTCAACTTTCTGAGATTTTTTTTAAAGCTGTGTTTATTTTAATCTGTACCTTGTAGAACATTTTGAAAGATAATCTGACGGTCTTTGTTAATAGGTAGATTATTCATTTAAGTTATTTTATTAGTTTTCTAAGGGTGGATATTTTTATAGGAAACAGGGAGTAGCTGTTACTATAACATTAACCAGATGTCATTTTTATTAACATTTCCTATACAACTCTGAACTGAACTTTTTGATTTTGGTTTCTCTCCCTGTCTATTCTGCCTGTTTCCACCCTGTTGATCTTTCTAAAACACTACTTTGATTAATCATTTCCCTATGGAAAGTCCTTCAGTGTTCTCCCTCTTGCCTTGAGAATATACTTAAGACATTTTAGGTGGCATTTATAGTTCTCTTCCAATAGATGTATTTTCTATTGTCTCTTATTAAACTCCTACAAAAATTATTACTCCAGCTGAATTAGTTTTTGTATCCTACAACCACTTCCCCAAACCTGCTTTGTAGTTTCTTATGTTTGAACCTTTGTTCAAGTTTTTACTCACATGTGGATATTATTGTCCATCTGCCCAAATCCTACTGTTCCTCCTTGGCCGGGTCTTCCCTTTTTAACACAACTGGAAATGATCTTTTCCTCCTGTGTGAGGTAAGGTAGGGAAAGGGACAAGGAAGCTGATTGTGGGCAGATGTAAGTGGTTGTTTGCATTCTGGTTTTTGGGATAGGTGGTAGGTTCATGGTGCTCATTGTATTATTTTTAATGATTAAATAAAGAGCCACAGATGGACCAAGGTCGATAATGTGTTATAAACCAAGAATTATGATTAATTCCATCTGGTATCCCTGCACCAAAAAGCCAAAAGCGTTGTCATTGAGTTGATTCCGACTCAGTGACCCTATAGGACAGAGTAGAACTGCTTCATAGAGTTTCCAAGAAGTGGCTGATGGATTCAAACTGCTGACCTTTTGCTTAACAGCCAGATTCTTAACCACTGCACCACCAGGGCTCCAATGTCTACACACACCCCCACCCCTGCCATTACCTCTTTCTATTTACAGACCCTATCTCTCCAATTAAAAAAAAATCTCTCCAATTAGACACTGAAAATTTTAGACCAGGGCCTTGATTTTGTCTTATTTGTAACCCCTCACTGTGCCCTACACGTAAGTAATACTGGATTGGAAGTCAAGAAATTTGAAAATTTGAATTATGATTATATTCTTATCACTGAGAGGTTATGTGAGGAACTTGTGTGGCTTTTTTTTTTTTAGTGGTTTTTGACTTACAAAATGGTTTCATATTCTGTTTCATTTCATCCTCCCACCAAAGCGTCACCTAACCTTTTTTGGTGGTAGATCCCTCTGAAAATAAACAGCATAATTTGTTATGGTGTCTTTCCCCTTCAAAGCTTTTTAATTTTGTGACTTCTTTTTGTATTATACTGAAAAAACAGACTTGACGATTTCTTAAGGAAATACCAAAGAACTGTAGGGACCGGCTGTAACCAAATATATCAGGTTTGAGGAACCAAAACCCCCATCAAATACTGGAATAAATTTCACATTTGTGACAAATTGTTAAGAAAGATCAAGGGAAGCAAGGATTATTGAGCTTCAATTTACCAGAAGCTCCCTGTAATAGTATCTTGAGTAAGAGAAAAAAATTGGTAGGGAACACCAGTGGAATTAACTTTACACATTCATCTCTTTGAACTTATCAAACAGAATAAATCAAAATGTATGTCATTATTCTAAGTACAGTTTTGGGGGGCTACAGCATGCTTTAGTTTTGGCTAGCCTTATCTCCTGTTGTTCTGTCTCCCCATGCCTTACCTTTTTGCTTTTTAATACACATTAACAAAAATGTATACACATACACCCAGACCATTCATCTTTCTTGAGAATTTCTTGAATTATCTTCTACCTCTGAATCTTTTCCTAGTGTTGTCCACTTAGTCCTCTTATTTAATTCTACAAATACTAAGTTATCTACATAACTTTTCTTTAACTTCCCAGTTGAAATTAATCATTCCCACACACTTTGATGGCACTTCACACATATTTCCTTATTCTAAATATGAATCTGTTGATCATGTCTGTCTTTTCTAGACTTAAGCCTTCTGATAAACAGATACTTGGTGATATTTTTCTTTGTGTCCCACCTAGCAGCCATGACAGTTACTAGCCCATAGTAATAGCTCACTAAAGAGAATGTCTTGGAACAAAAATTTTCTGAAATCTCCTTTTTAAATGAAATACCATGGAAGAGGAAACCTTGGTGGTGTAGTGGTTAAGAACTACAGCTGCTAACCAACTGGTCGGCAGTTCAAATCCATCAGGTGCTCCTTGGAAACCCTGTGGGGCAGTTCTACTCTGTCCTACAGGGGCACTATGAGTTGGAATCAACTTGACCGCAACAGGTTTATTTATTTAGTTAGCTAGTTAGTTTATCATGTAAGATTCAAATGTATAGAAGAGATTAAGAGGAGTATGATATTAGTATAATTTTTTGTTCAAAATTGTGATGTTTGATTATTATTAAGTCATCCAATTGAGAAACAAGTCTGATTTAATAAACTTCCGATGAAACTTGTGTTTATGGAAGACAGTTGCAGTCCCACCAGTTTAAGCATTCTATTTAATTTTCTCTCACATTCTCACTCTTTTTCTGTCTCTCTATTTTCATCAGGAAAATCTGGTAAGGTCGAGAAGGGGAGAGTGTTGACATGTTGTGGGGTTGGCAACCAATGTTACAAAACAATATATGTATTCATTGTTTAATGAGAAGCTGGTTTGCTCTGTAAGCCTTCAAACTAAAGCACAGTAAAACAAACAAACAAAAAACAAAATCTGGATTTTCACAGATGAGTAGTTGCAAATGGCAATATTTTTTAATAGCTGACTTCAATTTAACTGATACAGTAGCTAAAAAGAGTAGGAAATACTTGTTTCAAATTAAAATCACAGCAAGTAGCAAGTGCATGCCATCATTAATTGTTAAGTGTTGAGCTTAAAGGGAGTCAATTAATGGGTTCCTCAGCTGGCTTAATTTGTCACCGTTTGGCAGAAAATACCACATGAATGTATCTTGTCATTTAATTGAGTAGAGTACACATATGTTGTAGGGTTGTTTTACTTGTAGAATTTTATGTGAGTAGACATGTGCAGATCTGAATTAAAAAAATAAAAACAAAACAAACCTGTAGTCTTCTTAACCAGTGTCGCATTTCCAAGGAGTTCAAATATAGCCATGGACAAGCTTTATCATGAAGGCTCAAAAAAAGAAAAAAAAAAATCAACAACCAGAGTTAATCAGGCAGCACAAATTAAGTCATTTGGGGTCTCACTTGTGTTAAAATTTGGTAGGGAACACACATGAGTTTAGGTGATGTTTTTTATTATAGTTCAAGAGATTATTAATATATTTTAACAATGGAATTTGAATCAAATGTTTGCAGAAACCTGGAAATATAGTTGAAATAGCATATAATTAGGATAAAAGAATGTTGGCCTCAGAAAGTTTCATTTTATCTAACCCTTTCACTCTTATAGACGGGAACTGCAATGATGTGTGTGAATGTTTCCAGCACAATGCCTACTGTACGCACTAAATACTTACATTTTTGAAGCAATGGATTCATAAACCAGAAAAGAGAAAGAATAGTAAATATTAATACTTACTGAATGCTTACCATATGCCAGACCCTCTACTAAGTGCTCAAAACAGACCCAGGCTTGTACGATTATTCTTCTCATTTGACAGACAAAAAAATACTGTGGCATAAAGAGATTAAGTACCATGTTCAAGGTGGCGCAATCACACATTGCAGAGCAGGGATTTGAATTTTGACTCTGTGATCTCTCCAAATCCAAGTGCTCACCCAGTACACTGTACCCACAAAATACGTTTAACGAGTCTAGTGCTTCTCCTGCTGATTACTTTGTTTAATTGTAGCTGATTTTTCCGCAGCCACGCAAGTCTGGTCTTTCTGTTAATTTATCATTTTCAGGGAACTACAGTGATTCTTAATTGTCTGTTAACCTTTAGCAGTACACTTGCCAATAGCATTTAGAGAAGCAGATCATGTCTGGGCGCTTGGATTTATAAAGAGAATTGGATGTTCCCAGTGAGCATTTTCCACATTCTTTTCAGTTGAGGCGGATGCGCTGCTGTGCGTGAGGCATCCCTCCTGACACAGTTCTATAGTGGGCCAAACAGGTGAAAATAGCATTTAAAACCCAAGTCCTTGGTTATCCATTCTTTCCAGCTTATGTTTCAATGATTGTTGATTTTGTGGCTTGGGGGGACTAGTCTTGAACACCATATGGGGGCAAAATATCACAAAGGGAAGAGTCAAAGCAAGGGCCTTAAAAATTGCTGGGTCTTTTATACTACTTTCAAGAGCTTTTTGTGGTGGAACAATACTACCAAGCATAGCGTAGGAAGAAGGAAATGACATTTCATTCAAATCATCATTATTTACTTCTAGTGTCAGTAGTCATTAAGCTGGCAGATGTGCTGAGAAACTCCTTAGAGAGGCCTCAGTGTCTGGGGAAGAAGGACAAATCAGCACATAACTATAATATATCATAGTGTGTTATGTGTCAACTGCTATAGGGTCTTGATGGGAGAAAGTAGCCAGGGATGGGGTGTAGATAGTCAGGAAGAACTTCACAGTGGAGGGAGCATTTGAGAAAGGCTTTGAAGGATGAATAGGAGTTTGCCAGGTTATGAAGTAGGGAATGGAAGTAAAGACTCTTCCAGACTTTTTCATTCTGGCCTGTTGCTGTTTTCCTGCATTTTTTCATCTACCTCCTCTCTTCTCTGTCTTCACTTTATGTCCAATGGAAAAAGCAATTGCAAATGACTAACTAAAATAAAATACTCTTTCACTTTCCCTATTATTTCTGATAACAGGTTTATTAAAAAAAAAAAAAGAAGTAAACTCAGTTTGTTTTGTTTTACTCTGTAGATCTTGTGAAGATTGGACCCTTCTTTCTTTAATCTTATACTAATCCATTGATATCCTAAATTAGTTGTTTATTAAAAGAATGTGCAGGGAGTGTTGAGTTTCTGGAGAAATAGACATCAGAGACAACCCTTTCCTTTCAGGCATTTTATCTGGATCCAATCCAATCCTTGGTCTCAAAATGATTAGTTTTATTTGCTCTAAAAAGGTCAGTGGAAACCCTGGTGGCATAGTGGTTAAGTGCTAGGGCTTCTTACCCAAAAGTCATCAGTTCTAATCCATCATGCGCTCCTTGGAAACCCCATGGGGCAGTTCTCTGTCCTGTAGGGTCGCTATGAGTCGGAATTGACTCGACGGCAACGGAATGGGAACACAGTTATCAGTAGATACATACATTTCTTAGAATTTAGGATCTTCCCTATTGTATTATAACTGCCCGTCATGGAGTTTTGAGAAAAGCTCTCTTGAAAATGTTCTGCTTTGTTGATCCCTCTAAGAATATGAAGGCTCGAACTATTTTGGGTTTGGAATATTTGTTTACTCTATAGACTAGACTAGGTGATTAGCTTTTGGTAAACTTGAAAGGTCTATCAAATCAAGTGTCAGAGGTCTGTAGAATGATAGCAAAGCACTTACATGAAGATGTTTACCTGAGTTATCCAGGTGATCGTTGTAATTCCTGGCTGCCTTTGACTGTACTGAGAACCTCTCCATAATGGTAGTCTTTCCTGTGCCAGGACTCTCCCCACTAGATGGTGCTAACACTTACTGTTGTGGCTCCAGCTCAGGTAATTTAGTAATAAAAGGTGAATCACTTAGTCAATAAATATTTGTTGAGCACCCACAAACCAGACCCTGTAGGATCTGAGAGTGGTGGGTTAGAAAGATAACTAGAGTGTGAACCGTGCCCTTGGGAGGGTACAATTTTGTACACAGATAGCAAGGCAGCAGGTGGAAGAGGCCGCAAGAAAGAGGAATCTGATAAAATGATTACGCATGCCGTTTCTGGGGCCAGAATGCCTGGGTCCAAATCCCATCTCAACCACTTACTAGTTTACTAGTTAACTAGTTAAATTTCATAACCTCTCGGTGCCTCAGTTTCCCCATCTGTAAAATGTAGATAATAATAGTACCTCTGTCATAGGGTTGTTGGGGAAGATTAAGTGTGTTAAATATGTAAAACACTCAGTCCTGTGGCTAATATAAAGTGTCTGGCACAAACAGTTAAAGCACTCAGCTACTAGCCAAAAGGTTGGTGGTTCGAACCCACCCAGACGTGACTTAAGAGACAGGCTTTGCGATCTGCTTCCAAAAGACCACAGCTGTGAAAACCCTATGGTGCAGTTCTACTCTGCACGCATGGGGTCACCGTGAGTCGGAATTGACTCGATGGCAACTAACAACAATAATTTGTCCCCCACCTCCAGATCCTGGAGTACTGTAGTCCCAGTGAGGGCAGTGAGCTCTGTCTGTTTTATTTCCTGTGACGTATCCCAAATGCACCTGGCACATAGTAGGGACTCTTGAATGAATATGTTGAATGAAGAAAGCAAGGTTAAAGTATGGGTTTTGTGCGCTTAGCTGAATGAATGAAGTCTGGAGCCATGGGTCCAAGGAGGACTCATAAACTTTCTAATTTACCCATTTCTTCTAGAATTCTGCCCTGCTCATTTAAAAAAGGTATCTTTTTCATTAAAGAGCGCCATTTTTAAAGAAGGTTTTCCTGAAAAAATGCAATAATGCAGGAGATGGTTTTTCCACTTGTATTCTGCTAGAGGAGCAGGGGGTTTTCCATGGTGACCTTTAACCCCCTGGGGACCTCGGGGAGAGGTCCCCCTGGAGGTTGCTGTAGCCATTCCTCTTGTCTGCTTCTCCCTTGCTCTTTCTGTCTACATCAAACAAACATCTTGAAGGCAAATGTCAAGACTAGGTATAAGAGCTTAATTTGTCACTGCATACAGCTGTGTGTAAAACTGCAATTTGCATTTTAATGTCCTGCTTATTCTAGAAAAATGGCATTTTACCAATTTCCTGTATTATTCATGAATTTCAAGGCCTTGTAGTTTAAAAATAAAAGTTCAAGTAATAACCAAGAATAAGGAAAGTTAAACTCTGTCGGGTTTTCTCATGCTTTTCTGGTTTCATGCCATTTGTATCTGTTTAAGTGTTTCTTTTTTTGACTCTTCCATGGGCATTGATTGTGGATCCAAGTAAAATGAAATCCTTGAAACTTCAGTATTTTCTCCATTGGTTGTTTTCTTTATGTTAAGGGTGCATACATGCTGGAGGCTGTAGCCTTTGATCTTCATCAGTAAATGCTTCAAGTCTGATTAAACCTTAACATATAAAAAAAAAAAAAATCCTCACAACTGGACCAATAAGCAACATCCTGATAAATGAAGAAAAGATTGAAAGTTGTGAAGATTTCATTTTAGTTGGATCCACAATCAATGCCATGGAAGTAGCAGTCAAGAAATCAAATGGCGTATTGCATTGGGAAAATTGCTGCAAAAGACCTCTTTGAAGTGTTAAAAAGCAAAGATGTCACATTAGGACTAAGGTGTGCCTGACCCAAGCCATGGTATTTTCATCTAATATGTATGTGAAAGCTGGGCAATGACTAAGGAAGACCGAAGAAGAATTAATGCGTTTGAATTATGGTGTTAATGAAGAATATTGAATATACCATGAACTGCCAGAGAATGAACAAATTTGTCTTGGAAGAAAGAAGTACAGCCAGAATGCTCCTTAGAAGTGAGGATGGCGAGACTTGGTCTCACATATTTTGGACATGTTATCAGGAGGGACCAGTCCCTGGAAAAGGACATCATGCGTGGTAAAGTAGAGGGTTAATGAAAAAGAAGAAGACCCTCAACAAGATGGATTGACACAGTGGCTGCAACAATGGGTTCAAACATAGTAATAATGATTTTGAAGATGGCACAGGACCAGGCAGTGTTTCTTTTTGTTGTACATGGGGTCACTATGAGTCAGAACCAACTCGATGGTACCTAAGAACAACAACTATTTCTTAGCCCGATTCTATGTAAGGTACCCTGATGTCAAGAACAAACACACATGGAAATGTTAACCTAAGCTCCACATCTGGCCTCCTCATTACCTTCAAAGTTCCCAGCAGAATATATGTGGTAGAAGAAGCACTGACCTGCACAAAGATGAAAAGATGTCTAGCAGCCATAGGCAGGTATCTCAAGCCTTTTTCCTGTTGATGAATTGGATGAACCTTCTGTAGCCAAGGCCTGCCCTTGGCCACTTGACATTTGCAGAGTGTTAATATACCCATGGTGGTTGTTCTGCTTGTGGATGTGTGGAGTTTATAATGCTGAGCAATGATCAGGTGTTAGCATGCCCCCTCTTCTTAACTATTTGTTTTTAATGAAAACATGGGTTAATTCAGGTCAGAGATCAACCTGGGAATAATGTACTGAGGAAGTCGCTCCCCAGGAATGCCTGGAAGGAGCAGTAGTTAATATGGGAGACAGGGGGTGTGAACACATCCTTGCGGAAAGGCTGTGTCCCTGTGGTCATGTGAAGACTTCAGGTGAGAGAGCATGCTCCAGGAGCAGATATATCCTGATTGTGGGTTGCTTAACAGGTAGCCTGGTGGCTGCTTTTCGGCTCTCTAGAGTGGGCTTTCTGGGATCAATCCTTGTCATCAGACCGTATGGTATGGTTTGAGGAACAGTAAGAAATGATAGGGAAAAAAAGTCGACAGTACCAGGACCAAGTAAACAGTAAGAATGAACCATTGTGTCATTTAAAATATATCACAAAATGGAGGTGAATGCTGGTAGTCCGATGCTTGTTCTTGGCTGAAATGGCTGTTGATTCAGGCAAAATGTTGAAACTGATGGGAAAAATACAGAGGAGCCATTCAGTTATTCAGATAGCATTTGAGTGCCTGTGAACCCGGTGGAGTCCCTGGGTGGCACAAACGTTAAGTGCTCAACTACTGAAAAGGTTGATGGTTCAAATCTACCCAGTGGTGCCTCAGATCTACTTCAAACCCAGCCATTGAAAACTCTGTGGAGCTCAGTTCTACTCTGACACACATGGGTCACCATGAATTGAAATTGACTCAACAACTGGTTTGGTTTTTTTGGTTTATGTACCAGGTACTGAGTTGTATGCTGTACGGAGAAGTGTGTGTGTGAAAGAGAGAGAGAGAAACATAGACACAGTCAGAGACAGACAGACAATAGACAGACAGGTAACACAGGACATTAAAAAGGTAAGAAAGGAATTTGCCTCTAGGATTTAAATCCTCTAGTCTCTAACCAAGGGGTCAGCAGTTCAAATCCGCCAGGCGCCCCTTGGAAACTCTATGGGACGGTTCTACTCTGTCCAATAGGGTCGATATGAGTCGGATTCGACTCGATGGCACTGGGTTTGGGTTTTAGTCTCTACCTGGCTTTCACAGAGAAGACAGATTTCAAAGTGTGTGTCTCTGCTACCTCTTTAATTAGATTTTGTCAGTTGGCTATTTAAGTCTATCTGAGGGATCGAACAATTTTGATGTTTCGAATTGCCTCTAAATAATGTCTATGGCACAAAGACATTATTTTTGCTGCAGTTCCTTACCTGTTTCATTCATCCAACCAATATTATTTGATGTCTATGTCATATCAGCCATTGTACTAGACTTGGGATTTAGGGGTGAACAAGGAAAAACATGGCTGTTGCCCTAATGAATTTTACGTTACTGGTGATTCTTACAAATATGTGGGCAGCCATAGTCCACAGTGGCTCGTGCTATAGTAAGAACATGCTCTGGGAGCTCAGAGCAGGGCATTCACCCAGACTGGGAGGGTCTTTCTGGAGGAAGTGGCATTGAAGCTGGTATCTGAAGTAGGACTTAGCCCAAAGAAGATTATGGAGTGTTCCAGGCAGAGGAGCAGGCTGTGCAACTACTGGAGGCTTGCGACGTTCCCATAGAGGTCAAATGCATTAAGGCTGTTGGATGAATTGGGAAGTAATATAGAGATATTATGCTGGTGCTAATGATACCGAGTCACAGGATCAGCGATTACACTCTGTTCCGATTCAGGGTGAGAATCATCAGGTTTTATCCTGACTGAATGCTTTGAAGAGTGGGTTGGCACCACAGAGGATCAAGCAGAAGAATGTGATCAAGTCAACACATATTAATCCTCATTCCTTAAACAAACCTCTTTGCTTACTTACGCTCTACTGATATTGGATCAGTTGTGGTCATTTATTAGATAGATAGATAGATAGATTGGTTAGGTAGGTAAGTAGGTAGGTAGATAGGTAGGTAGATAGATAGATACGTAGATAGATACACAGATAGATACGTAGATAGATAGGTGGTGGATGGACAGACGGACGGACGGACGGATAGACAGACAGACAGACAGACAGACAGATAGATAGATATATATCTGCCACTGAGTAGACCCCAACTCATGGTAACCTTATGTACAACAGAATACAACTTTGCCAGGTCCTGCATCATTCTCACGATCTCTTGCATGTTCAAGTCCATTGTTATGGCTATTGTGCCAGTCCATCTCACTGAGGGTCTCCCTCATCCTTGCTGGCCCTCTAACGGTTGCTATATACACTACTCCATTTATAGTAATGTTGGATGACTGTACTCTAAAAATTAGATATCAATAGAACCCATTCTTACAGCTGCCATGTATTGAAGACAACCTACGTGACGTGCACTGTACCAAGGGTTTTAGAAACACTCTCATTTAATCCCTGACACAGTCCAGTAAGGGAGAAGCTATTATTCCCATTGTGCAAATGATGACCAGAAGCTCTGAGAGACGACATGACCTGCTGTTGGTCCCTCACCTAGTAAGAATTAGAGGAGGGATTCAAACCCAGGCTGTCAGTTGGGCTTAGCGTTCCAGCCCTTCAAAGTAAGAACAACATGGAGTTATTTAACATCTGATGCAAGGATTCTTAATGGATCTTTTCAGAGTCCTTTGTAATTTATTTTAAGAGAAGAATTATTTGAGGGGTAGATAGCTCTGCTGATCTGTCTGGCAACATGATTAGAGAGTTTTGTATGTAGTATATTTTATGACAGGTAGTCACAATGTGTAAAATGCCGTACTATACCAAATTGTCTGTTTAACATGGCTCTTGTCTTAGCCAGAATGTAATTAATCCCCACCTTCCTTTGTGAAATTGTATTGCACTTGTCAAGAACTAAATTTTCTACAAGTCTTGCTTGAAGTCACAGAATAAAAACAATAATTATATAATAACCTTTCTCTTATGGGCAAAAAATTTGTGAGAAAGCCATAGCTTAATGTAGAATGAGAGGGGAAAATAAGAGAACTGAGGCAGAGGTGAGTCACTTGGAGACAGTGGGACCTCCAAAGTATAGTAGGAACATCATAGTTATTAAAGCCCATGGCAAGGAGAAGGAAATATAACTGTTCAAATAATGGAGTAAAGAAAATACTGAATAAATTTCAATATTGAAGTAAAATCCAGGCTATTTCTGTGGAGGGACTAGATATTCTTTAAAAAAAAAAAAAAGAAAAAAAAACTAATAAAAAACACTAATAATGCTAGATAAAAATATAGATATATATATCATTTTAATTGAATGGCTGAGCTGGCAAAAAAGTAAGAAGAATCCTTAGGGGCTAAAATGGGAGGAAACAAAAAGCCAGCTAGGTAAACCCTGGTGGCGTAGTGGCTAAGTGCTATGGCTGCTGATCAAAGGGTCAGCAGTTTGAATCTGCCAGGCGCTCCTTGGAAACTCTATGGTGCAGTTCTACTCTGTCCTATAGGGTCGCTATGAGTCGGAATTGACTCGACAGCACTGGGGTTCACTGGGGGTAGGTAAACGAGCATGGGAGCTGACAGCCTTCATAGCTGCTGATTTCTGGTGAGCCTATGAATTGGAATTGATAGCAACGGGTTCAGTTTTTTGGTTTTAGAGCCTTAATTGGGTCCCTGGGTGGTGCAAACTGTTTGCCCTCTACTACTCTGTCCTATAGGGTCGCTATGAGTCGGAATCGACTCAACTGCACTGGGTACTAACATAGAAGTTGGTGGTTTGAGCCCGCCCAGCAATGCCGCAGAAGAAAGCCCTGACGGTCTGCTTCTCTAAAGATTATAGTGATTATAGCCAAGACAACCCTATAGAGCAGTTCTACTCTGTAACAGGTGAGTCGCTGTGTGTTGGAATCAACTCAATGGCAACATGTTTAGTCTGGTTTAGGTTTAGAACCTTGATTATGAAGATTACGTTACCAAGGCAGGACATAAGCCAAGGGCTTTCACAAAGTGGAGAGTGATATTGAAGCTACCGCCCAAAACCAGGACCCTTGAAAGGATGACCTAGGGGAAAAAGCATGCAAAGGAGTTAAGGAAGTTTGCTTTCCTTAACTGTGTCATTGACGTGGGGGTGGGGGGTGGGGGAGTAGCCTCACTTGAGAAAATGTAATCATAAGCAGGCACTCATGGGGTTTGGGGTCAAATTCATAATACTTCTGAAATCCAGAAAAAAACAAAAACAGCAAACAAGTGTACAAAAAGCCCTAAAATAGAATTTGGTTTACAGAGATCCTGGGTTGACAGTGCTGCCAGGCCTGGCAGAAACAGATACAAATGGTGTCTAGAGAAACATACTCTCAATACAGGCCTCAAAAAAACCCCACAGTAAAGTTAAACTCACAATCATCAAATCATAAAACTCATGAGGAAATGTGGTACCACTAGCAAAACCTACACATAGCATGATTGGATCTGAAGACTTTAGATGTTAGAGTTACCAAATACTGAACATAAAATGTCCTCGTTTACTGTATTTAAAGAAAGAAAAGATGAAAGTATGAACAAATAACAACAAAAACTTATAAAATTGACCAGGCGGATTTGTGGGAAAGAGAAAAAAGACACCAGGATTGGCATTGTTTAAAAATTGTATGAGTCCCACATGAACTCTTGGGGAGCCTCAGAAGCATCTCCATGGACAAGGCTTTACCTTGTTTTGGGGGATCCTGGCTGAGTCTAGTTGGCCATTTAAGGGCACTGCCATAACTTTTTCAGAATGCCTTTCCTATGGAAGGATCTGGACTTTTATTCCTTGACCTATCAAAAAGGTTGTGGACATTATTCTAGGGAGTTGATTGATCAAAGAAGTCAAGAATTCCGAAGACAGTTTAAGAAAATAGTCTTTCCCTCAAAATGAGGGGTATTTTCCTCTAGCTTCATCATTGCCATGATCATCTTCATCATCCCATTAACACTTGCTGAGCACCTATATAATAAGGTTATTTATTTAACCTTATACGTAGTTACCTTATTTTATATATATATATATAAAAAATCCCGTTGCCATTGAGTCAATTCCGACTCATAGCAACCCTATAGGACAGAGTAGAACTGCCCCCTCGGGTTTCCAAGGAGTGGCTGGTGGATTTGAACCACTAGCCTTTGGTTTTACAGCCAAACGCTTAACCACTGTGCCACCAGGGCCACACCTTTACTATAAAACCTGGTGGCGTAGGGGTTAAGTGCTATGGCTGCTAACCAAAAGGTCAGTAGTTTGAATCCACTCAGGTGCTCCTTGGAAACTCTATGGGGCAGTTCTACCCTGCCCTATAGAGTTGCTATGAATAGGAATCAACTGCAACGGGTTTGGCTTTTTTTTTTTAAACTATTAACTTTTTTATTATTATTATTATTTTTATTAACTCTAAGGAGCCCTGATGCCACATGGTTAATATCTTGGCTGCTAACCAAAAAGTTGGTGGTTCGAACCCACCCATTGGCTCCAGTAAAGATTATAGCATAAGAAACCCTATAGGGCAGTTCTACTCTGTCACATGCGGTTGCTATGAATTGAAAATTAACTCAAGGGCACCTAACAACTGCAACTAGTAACTCTATGTTAAAAAAAAGACAGGCTAAATGGCTTGCCCAAATTTAAGAGTTAGAAGTTGAATGTGAACCCATTCCATGACTTCTTTTATTTTCCAATTTATGCCATTTTGTATTGCTCAGATTTTTTGCTGTGGTCATATATAAAAAAGGTTTCAAAATTTTCCATTTTGAATAATAACTGTTGTAGATATCAAAATTTATTCCTTGCAAGGGAGTTTTGTTTGTGTTTTCGTCCTCAAACCAATATAGTCGTCCTTTTAGGAGGGGTAAACCAAAAAACAAAACAAACCCATTACCTTCAAGTAGATTCCGACTCCTAGTGACCCTATAGGACAGAGTAGAACTGCCCCATAAAGTTTCCAAGGAACAGCTGGTGGATTCGAACTGCTGACCTTTTGGTTAGCAGCTAAACTTCTGAACACTGTGCCACCAGGGCTCTGAGCCACCAACCTCCAGAGGGAAACAGATCCTTGTTTGGTTAAGCTACTTATATGAAGCTGCTTTTATATTCAGCCAAAAGCATTCCTAACTGGTACACTCCTACTTACTCTACAAAATAATTGTTCTCATTTGCCGTGCCATAGGGAATTCTAGCCAGATGTCAGTTAACTAAGACCTTCAAATAATTGGCTTTTCTTTCCTTTGTACCACTTTACATGGATGGTTATTATTCAGAATAATGACACTAAGGCTGTATAACCTCTGGAATCATCAAAGAAAATTCTATTGAAGTCAATAAGACTATACTTATTTAAGTAGAGATCTGCCTAATATATTTTAGAAGGATTTTTCATGATAAGGAACAAAGCGTTAATCTTAGAATTCAATTAACCAAACCATTTTATTCTCTAAGTATTCTGGTTAATTATCATTTTAACATCTGATGTTTTCTTTTACTCTGCTTAAATGTTGGTTTTACAATTAAAGAAAAAAAAAGTTATGTCCTTGCAACTTACGTGAAGTGTGGGGTGCAAAGTTTATGAAATTGCCTCTGTGACTAAGTCATGTTTGGGTCATAAATTTAAGAGAAAGAAAAACTAGTTAAGCTTCACATCTTTTCTAAGGTTAATAGAATTTGTCCATTTAATTAAAAGATATAAAGATTGTCTGCTTTTTCAAATAAATATCCCGGAATGAGATCTGGCCAGCATACATACATGTGAGTGTGTATTTGAGTTAAAGGATTTGAAAATGGAAAGTTAATGTAGAGAGACAATAAAAGAATGAGATCTGAGTGATACCAGAAATGAAAATTCACTAGACCTTTTATAATTAAAATATTCATGAAATTAAGTCCCCAGATATTGCAGAAATGGAATACACATGGAACACATTGGAAAAAATAAAGAGCCAGTGGAAACTTTTGTCCAAAACTGTGATGTCAGTATGGTAGCCCCTAGCCACATGTGGTTACTGAGTACTTGCGATGTGGGTAGTGAGAATCCTGATGGGCTAGACATGTAGACTTCAAAGACTTGGTCTGTGAGTAAGAACAGAAAATATTTCATTAATAATTTTCATATTGATTGTCTGTGGAAATTATATGGGTATAAACCAAACCAAACCAGCCAACCAGTTGCCGTCGAGAGATTTTGACTCATGATGGCCCCACGCATTGCTGAGTAGAACTGCTCCATAGGGTTTTTAAGGCTACGACCTTTCAGAAGCATATCACCAGGCCTGTCTTCCAAAGAGCCTCTGCGTGGGTTCCAACAGCCAACTTTGGCCAGTAGTATAGTGCTTAACCATTTGCACCACCCAGGGACTCCTTATATTAGTTTGGGTTAAATAAAATGTATTATTAAAGTTAATTTCACCTGTTTATTTTTACTTTTTTTTTTAATGTGGCTGCTGCTGTTGTTAGGTGCCATCAAGTCAATTTCAGCTCATAGTGACCCCAGATGATAGAGTAGGTCTGCCCCATAGGGTTTTCTGGACTGTAATCTTTATGGGAGCTGATTGCCAGGTCTTTCTTCCACAGAACCACAGGGTGGGTTCGAACTGACAACCTTGTGGTTAGCAGCTGGGTGCTCACATGGAACAGTGCTTGTATAAATCAAGTAATTGAAACAGATGCTCAAAGATAACAGGAGAAAATTAGTGACTTTGAAATCATTGTCTTCATAACTGAGGCAACAGTGAACTTACAAATCTGTTGGAGATTCTTGAAAAAGTCTGCATTCTAGAATCTTGTCTCCGCAGAGCCTGTTCTCTACAGAACAGCTAAGTGAACATTAAAAAATGTGAGTCAGGCCATGTCTCTTCTGCTCAGCCCTCCGGGGTTTCCTGTCACAACCAGAATAACTCTGACGGCCTCATAAGGGCCCGCCAGGCCCTGTAAGGTTGAGCCCTGACCACCCTGTGAATTTCTCTCTTAGACATCTCCTGCTTGCTCGTTCCATGCTGGCCACACTGGCCCTTTTGCTGGGTTTTTTTTTTTTTTTTTTGCGTCTTTGCATGCTGCCTTCTTAGGCTTTTGCTCACAGCGTATTCTTTTCATGGAGCCTCATGAGGCTCACCCCCTCGCTCTTTCAGGGCTCTTCTTGGAGATGTCTCCTCTCATCTCACTCTCTCATGTTGCCTCACTGCACCACCCTCCCTGTTTTCTATCCCCAGACCTTTTTAAAAAATTCTTCTACATAGCACCTAACGTAGCTTGAAATAACTATTGGTTTCCTTGCCCTTATCTCTATAGCCCTACTACCTGGAAAAGTAGTGATAGTAGACTCTCAGTAAATATTTGTCCAGAGAATGAATGAGTGAAATAATTTTAAGTGAAGTCACCAAAAAAAAGGAAAAGTCTGGAAAAAAGTACACCAAACATGTTAATAAAAATGTATTTCTGAGTGATGAGAGCGTGAGTGATGTTAATTTTCTCCTCTTACCTACCCAACAGCATGCCCCCTCTTCTTAACAGAACCTTATTTTGTTCAAGGTGTCCCTTTTCTACTGTGGTCGTATGTTGCACTGAACCACTTGAGGTTGTTCCATATCCCTGCCTGTGATTAGTTTAGGAATAAGTGATATATTCTTGCTCGTGAGATGTGAATGGAGTTCTGCTGAGCAGGCCATCTGTGAAGGATTTAATTGCTTAAAAAGAGATGCTTATGAACAAACAGCTTGTCAACGTTCTGCTGGTCTTGGTTTATGTGTGATGCTTGGAATGGCAACAGCCACTTTACGTCCGTGGAGTTGCTGAGCCAAAACACTGAGGATGGCAGAGCAAAATGATGGAAGGAAACCAGGTTTCCCCATGATGTTGTTGGGCTGCCAGATTAACTCTCGCAGAGTTGCCCTAACTTTGTGACTTCCTGTTTTGAGAGAGATTACATCATTCTTTTTGTTCAGGCCTTTTTGAGTTAGGTTTTCTGAAGTTTTCTCTCCCACCAACGTGATAATATAACAAAATTCAAGTGAAGCAGCCTTCAGAATATAAACATGTCAGATGAAAGTGCCGAAGTCATCTTGAGAGATACCATTGTAGAATCTCTCCCCAAGGAACAGGCTAGAGACACAAGTAGCACCAAATGGGTGCTTGATACGTAGGGGAGAAACAACTTACAAAAAGAAATACCTTGAGTTATCAATGTAATTATATAAAACTTGACTTATAAATATAACACAGAAAAAACGAGAAGTTGCCCCCTTTCCACGTAAGGCACATTTGATGTCCTGTGTTCAATTCTGTAGTCACATTATAACAAGACCGCTGACAAACTATTAAGACCATGGAGTATGCCTGGAACAGCTATTGTTTTTGCTGCTCCTAATTCTCTGGTAACCTGATTTTCCTTTGGGAATTGTCCCTAACCCTATTCGTTGTCTGTATTTTGGGAGGAGTGGGTGTCACCCTAGTCTGGGAGGTTGGGTGATGTCTTAGTCATCTAGTGCTGCCATAACCAAAGAGACTGCAAGTGGATGCTATTAAAGAACATGAATGTATTTTCTCACAGTTTAGGAAGCTAGAAGTTTGAATTTAGGGCATAGGTCTAGGGGCAGGTCTATTCTCTACTTCAGTTTCCAGTAGCTGCCAGCAATCCTTGGCATTCTTGAGCTTGTAGATGCATCTGCTGGGTGTGTCGCTCTTCATGTGGCATCTTGCCCTTGTGTGTGTCTCTGTGTCTATTCTCTTTTTATAACTCAGAAGTAATTAGGTTTAGGACCCACCCCATATGGCCTCATTAACATAACAAAACAAATCCGTATTTCCAGACAGGGTCATATTTATAGGTAAAGGGGTTAGGATTTTAACACATATTTTGGGGGGACACATTTTAATCCATAACAGATGTGGGAAGGGCCTACCTGTCTGGTTCAGGGATGGACTTGTGAGCCAATCAAAGCCAATAAAATACAATCAGACCTTTTCTGGCTCTGACAGGAGAGAGGTGGATTAGATTGAATCTTACAAAATGTAACTCGATCTACTGGAAGCCATATTGCTACATTCAGAGATTGAGAATGAAGCCACGTTGAAACCACATTGATGAATGTATAGACGAGAATTAGAGGGAAACCAGATTCTAGTGATATCATCTGAGCCCCTAGATCAATATATCCCTGATTTTTTTTATTCAACAAGCCATTATGTTTTCCTTTTTTGCTTAAGGCAATTTGAGCTGTGGATTCTCGCATCCCCAATGGAATGGACTTAACTGAGCAGACAATGTGGAAGGAATGTATGATAAATGTCTGTGACCATTGAAAGGGCTGTCGTGTGGAAAAGATTGATAATCATCTGCAGTTACTCTAAAATAATGACACCAATGGAGGGGAATCCATTAAAAGACATATTTGAGCTGGACTTAATTCAGAACTGTTAAACACTTGGTACTACCCAACAGTGAAGCTGGTTGCTTGAAGAAGCTGTGATTTCCTGTCAATGTTCAAGTTTAATGAAAAGCGAGGGATGCTGTAAATCGGGATTTCTGTATTGAGTCAGAGTCAGGATTTCCAAGCTCTTTTCAACTAGAATTTCTTTGATTCCCAAACATACAATGGAAAACACAGCATTATATAAGAGAATGTATATGAATGTGCTTTATTAATCATTATGCAGAAATGTATGTATAGGTTAAGAGTAAGAAGAGTCCATGTTTGAAACCCAGTTTTGAGCTTTTTGAGATACGTGACATTGAGCAATAAGTTAACCTCTTTGATGCTCAATCTCCTCATTTGTAAAATGGGGATGATAATAGTATCTTCCATATAGGGTTGTAAGGACCGAATCCAATGTTGTACAAAGGCATTTATCAGTGCCTGGCATGTAGTACATGCACAGTAGATATTACGGAATATTCAAATGCTCTGAAAACATTTTTTCTGAATTCTGAAAATTATTTTTGCTCTTCTTGTACCATTTTTAGCAATAGTGATTCTGGGGATAAAAAGAAAACGTGCCATATTTCACTAAACTTACACAAAGCACAGCGGTGGGTTGGGTTTCTGGGCAGACACTGGAGGTGCAGTGGTTAATGGCAGTTCTAATCCACCAGCCACTCCTTGGAAACCTTATGGGGCAGTTCTACTCTGTCCTGTAGGGTCACTATGAGTTGGAATTGACTCCACGGCAATGGGTTTGGTGTATGTGTGCCGTCAAGTCGATTCCGACTCATAGTGACCCTATAGGAAAGAGTAGAACTGCCCCGTAGAGTTTCCAAGGAGCGCTTGGCAGATTCGACTGCCGACCCTTTGGTTAGCAGCCATAGCATGTAACCACTATGCCACCAGGGTTTCCATATATATATATATATATATATATATATATATTTTCCCCCTCCCCACACAGTAGTGATAAGGTTATCAGCTACAGTTTTTAATTCTGAGGGTTTTTGCTTTAATGTAAAGATATGTCACATAAAAAGGGCCCAAGGGGAAGAAGAGAAGAATAGGAACAGCCTCTGAACTAAAGACCTGCTTGTTTTTTAATGGCTAATGGGCTAAAGTTGAGGGGAGAGGGAGGAGAAAACTCTATAACAGTTATTGATACATTTCATATTTCCTAGAATACAAGACATCTAAGTTATTAGACTTTATAACTAATGGATCATATAGGCTACTGTGGCCAAGTGATATTTCCAACTAGTAGAATAATATTATTTTTAAGGAAAATATAACAAACCTATTTAACAAAAAATACTCATTGCCGTTGAGTCAATTAATTCCAACTCATAGCGACCCTATAGGACAGGGTAGAACTGCCTACCATAGTGTTTCCAATGCTAAGTTGGAATCTACTCTAAGGCAGTGGGTTTGGTTTTGGTAATCCGTACTAAGGAAGCAGAGTGCCACATCTTTTTCTGCAGAGCAGCTGGTTCAAACCACCGACCATCAACTGGCAGCCTAGTGTTTAACCACTGTGCCTCTAGGGCTCCTTAACAAACCTAATACCTGATGTCTATTGCATTTTTTAAAGTATTGGGTAACCCACCACGTAAGTGTAAAAAAAAACTATGCTGCTATGGCCTGGGGTTTTGATTTTAAGAATTTGTTTGAATACTGTCTGAATTTAAGAGGTTATTTAATTAATTTATGGTAATATTATAATCAGTTTTCAGTTGAAATGCCCTCTTAAATAGCTTTTTATATTTATAATCATTTTATCTTTTAAATTACTTGGAAAGTTATTGATCTTTTTGCATGATATTTCCTTTCTCTCTTCATTTTATTCTGCAAAGGGGATTTTCAATTTCATTCATTTTGTTCAAAGAACTAACTCTTGGTATTTGTTATTTTGGCAGCTGGTTTTGCTGTTTGCAGCTGTTTTATTTCTCCTTTGGTATTTAGAATGTAATTTTTAAAATTTATTTTTCACGTTGGAATAAATCATCGATTTTCCAATTTTAAAAATTCCTTTGTTAGTTTGCTCTCATGGTTGTTTGGAAGTATGTATTTGATTTTAGTTAGTTGTAAGATCTAATGCTTATAATGTTAAAAATCTTAAACCAGAAAATACATTTTGATAAATATATATGTATGTGTATATATTTATGCTCTCTGTTTTGGCAGAAATCTATGAACATTTGTTGTAGACCTAGATCAGATAAGCAATTTAGTTCAGAAAGAAAACACATTGCAAATATACATAATATTATGCATGTCAAGCATTAAGCATGTTAGTTTATTGCTTTGGGGCAAGATTAATTGAAATGGGCAAATTAATTAATAATTATCAACAGTAATGAATGGAAAAAGAGTATGGAGTAAATTTAGCCCACAGCTTTCCATACAACTCTCATAAGAAAGGTAAGTAGTGTCATCCAGGTGTGAAATACCGAGACAAATGTCTTACCCAAAGCTACAGGTGCCCTATTTTTATATAATGGGTTTATACTGCCTCACAGGATATTCTTAAAGTAGGAAGTAAAATGATGTTTTCCTTGAAGTGGCTCAGCAACTTCAGGCACACTGAGAAAACTTGGTTTTTCTTCAAGGATGACTCAGGGACGCACATCCCAGCAAGTGCAGGCCTTTTGCAAAATAAGGCTACAGTGAAGGGGAGTTCTTGAATAATGGGAGGAAACATGAGTTACATGCTCTGTGTCAGTGGAAGCTTCAGAAGCAGGACAAAAGCTTGACCAAGAACATCCTTCCACTTTTCCCAAGACCCAACCAGAGAACAGGTAGCCACTAAGTTTTAGAGCTCACGTCGCCAAGGCAAATGTCAAAGTTGTTTTGTTCCTCACACGTCTGGGTGTTAGCATCTGAAGAAGTGTGGATTTCAGTTTGTCCTTGAATGGCGGACAGGAGGATGGGAGAGTTGTGGATACCATTTGAATTTATTTATCCCATTATTTATTCATTAAAAGAGATTCTGCTTTTTTCTTGAGTTTCAAAAGAGGTTGTGAAAACATCTTTCTGTTTTATATATATTTTGTAGTACCTAGCGAAGATTTTTGACTCATTTATAGGGTTACCATTGTCTCTCCATCCTTCTACTCCAATTATTCTCAAATCCCCCAAATCTCTATCTTCCAACTCTGACCTCTCACTTAAGCTAGAAATAGTTTGACTTTTTTAGTTGCCTTTTGTATTCTACCTGAGGCTCAATGTATTTAAGCCAAATGCATTCTTTTCCTTCTCAAACCTGCTTACCTCTCCTACATTCATTAGTTAATGCATCAGCCCTGTTTACTGAATACCGGCTGTGTTCCAGGTATTGGGCTGGGCATGGGGAAGACAAGGGACGGTGAGCAAGCAGAGTTGTCCGTTTTCCTTGAGGATTTACAGTCCCTTAAGGAGCCCTGGTGGTGCAGCAGCTAAGCGAAGGAACCCTGGTAGCTAACGAAAAGGTTGGTGGTTCGAACCTATCCAGTGCCTCCATGGGAAAAAGACCTGTCGGTCTGCTTCCATAAAGATAACAGCCTAAAAAGCCATATGGGACAGTTCTACTCTGTCACATGGGGTCGCTATGAGTTGAAATCGACTCGACGGCACCTAACAACAATAGCAACCAAATAAAACCGCTACCATCGAGTTGATTCTGACTCATAGCAACCCTGTAGGATGTAGTAGAACTGCGCCATCGGGTTTCCAAGGGGGAAAAAAAAAAAATTTTTTTTTTTTTTAAATCTTTATGCACGCAGACTGCTACATCTTTCTCCCATACAGCAGCTGGTGGGCTCAGATTCCTGACTTTTTGGTTGGCAGCTGAGCACTTTAACAACTGTGCCACAAGGACTCCTTCAAAACAACAAAGGAGCCAAACTACCAGCCACGTCTATAATCCGTACCTTTAAATTGTGATCAGTGCAATGATAGAAAACAAAGCACTTTATAAAAGTGTTGATGTGCATAAAAGTATATAAAGTATATTGCTGGGGTTTCTACTATTGATGGTTTTCTTCCACTTATCCTTAGGCCGTCCTTTCACCCCTTCAGTTTGCTTTTGTAATATCCTAAAGAAGAGGATATTAGTCAGATTCTTAGGAATTTTATTCATTTCTATGAAGTGAGGGTGGAATTAGAACCCATTTAGTACCATCATATAACAGTATTTTTTTTTTGCTTGTTTTTGAAGTTTTTAGCTAAAAATTTAACCATTCCTCTGTTTTATTGTGGAAACGCTGATGGCGTAGTGATTAAGTGCTACCACTGCTAACCAAAAGGTTGGCAGTTCGAACCCATCAGGCGCTCCTTGGAAATGCTATGGGGCAGCTCTGCTCCGTCTGTAGCGTCGCTATGAGTTTGAATGGACTCAACGGCAACGGGTTTTTTGGTTGTTTTATTGTTGCTGGTGAATTTTTGGCTCTTTCTTCACCTTTTTATCTGAATAAAAACCCAAACACTTCTGTGGAAAACTCAGAGTTTATTACAACTTCAGATACAACTGAAGTGATTAACACCAAGTACAATTCGGGGGTCACCATTCATCTTTCTGTAAGTATCTAAAAACCCTTTGATAGTTTTTGTAAACTTAAACGGTTTTACGTTTTAGGTTGGCAAAAAAAAAAAAGCTGACAGCAAGAAAATCCTTATGTTTTTATATTGAATAACAGAAAAATACAGCAGAAAACAGCTGCCTCATGGTAGAGTGCATAGAAGATTCTGGAAGGCATTTCTCAACTTGAGTAGGTACCAAGTAGGTCTTTGTTTAGCTGCCTTGGCGGTAAATTTGCTGCATCCTTAGCTTGTCATCACATAATATTTATGGTAGGCAGAATTCTGAGATGGTCCCAAGATTTCCCTCACCAATGTGCACACCCTGTATAATCCCTTCCACTTGAGTGTGAGTGGGCCTGACCTAATCAGGTGAGTCCTTTTCAAACAGGGTCTAGAGGTCAGAGATGGAACAAGTCAGGGAGATTCAAAGCTGCAGCATATGCTTTCTTTCTGGCTTTGAAGATGAGGCGTGCATGAGTTCCAGAGCCACAAGGAGATGAATTCTGCCAGTTACCACACTAGCTTGGAAGAGGATTCTGAGACTGCGATCCCAGCCAATACCTTGATTTCATCCCTATGCAAAGAACTTAGTTGAGCTGTGCCTGGACATTTGTTCTACAGAACTGTGGGATAATAGATGGATGACTTTTAAGCCACTAAATTGTGGTGATTTGTTATGCAGCAATAGAATAGTAATACAGTAATTAATTTTTTAGAAGTACTTTTAGATTTAAGTGATTTGCTTTATTTTAATTAACTCTGATTCTCTCCCTAAGGGAAATGTTCATTTCTGGCTTTTAATTTACTTTCCTCAAAGAGGAGGTTTTTGTTACTCTGCTTCCAAACTTTGATGAATTTAGTTGCTGTTTGATTGTTTTCTCACTCCTGCCCCATTCTCTCCTTCAATTTCTGAGGTCAAAATGGAGACTTTAGATGGCTTACTGGTCCAAACTATAATTGGGGCTTGGAAACACTGATGACAATGGTTTAAAATTATAGTGGAACCCCACCACAATAGTGGTTTTAGAGGATAGGTCAACATCTAGGTTAAGGGCAAATGACAAGTCCAGTGTGTGTGTGTTTTTTTTTAATTTTTACAAATAAACTTATTTACATACATCCAGAAGACTGCACAATATCATCAGTCAGAACAGGGCCAGGGGCCGACTGTGGAACAGACCATCAATTGCTCATATGCAGGTTAAAGCTGAAACTGAAGAAAATCAGAGCAAGTCCACGAGAGCCAAAATATGACCTTGAATATGTGCCGCCTGAGTTTAGAGATCATCTCAAGAACAGATTTGACACATTGAACACTAGTGACCGAAGACCAGATGAGTTGTGGAATGACATCAAGGACCTCATCCATGAAGAAAGCAAGAGGTCACTGAAAAGACAGGAAAGAAAGAAAAGACCAAGGTGGATGTCAGAAGAGACGCTGAAACTTGCTCTTGAGCGTTGAGCAGCTAAAGCAAAAGGAAGAATTGATGAAGTAAAAGAACTGAACAGAAGATTTCAAAGGGCCTCTCGAGAAGACAAAATAAAGTATAATGACACGTGCAAAGAGCTGGAGGTGGAAAACCAAAAGGGAAGAACACGTTCGGCATTTCTCAAGCTGAAAGAAGTAAAGAAAAAATTCAAGCCTCGAGTTGCAATAGTGAAGGATTCCATGGGGAAAATATTAAATGATGCAGGAAGCATCAAAAGAAGATGGAAGGAATACACAGAGTCATTATACCAAAAAGGATTAGTCGATATTCAACCATTTCAAGAGGTGGCATATGATCAGGAACCGATGGTACTGAAGGAAGAAGTCCAAGCTGCTCTGAAGGCATTGGCGAAAAACAAGGCTCCAGGAATTGATGGAATATCAATTGAGATGTTTCAACAAACAGAGGCAGTGCTGGAGGTGCTCACTCGTCTATGCCAAGAAATGTGGAAGACAGCTTCCTGGCCAACTGACTGGAAGAGATCCATATTTATGCCTATTCTCAAGAAAGGTGATCCCACCAAATGTGGAAATTATAGAACAATATCACTAATATCACATGCAAGCAAAATTCTGCTGAAGATCATTCAAAAACGGCTGTAGCAGTATATTGACAGGGAACTGCCAGAAATTCAGGCCGGTTTCAGAAGAGAACATGGAACCAGGGATATCATTGCTGATGTCAGATGGATCCTGACTGAAAGCAGAGAATACCAGAAGGATGTTTACCTGTGTTTTATTGATTATGCAAAGGCATTTGACTGTGTGGATCATGGTTCATAACAAACTATGGATGACACTGCGAAGAATGGGAATTCCAGAACACTTAATTGTGCTCATGAGGAACCTTTACATAGATCAAGAGGCAGCTGTTCAGACAGAACAAGGGGATACTGATTGGTTTAAAGTCAGGAAAGGTGTGTGTCAGGGTTGTATTCTTTCACCATACCTATTTAATCTGTATGCTGAACAAATAATCCAAGAAGCTGGACTATATGAAGAAGAACGGGGCATCAAGATTGGAGGAAGACTCATTAACAACCTACGTTATGCAGATGATACAACCTCGCTTGCTGAAAGTGAAGAGGACTTGAAGCACTTACTAATGAAGATCAAAGACCACAGCCTTCAGTATGGATTTCAACATAAAGAAAACAAAAATCCTCACAACTGGACCAATGAGCAACATCATGATAAACGGAGAAAAGATTGGAAGTTGTCAAGGATTTCATTTGACTTGGATCCACAATCAACAGCCATGGAAGCAGCAGTCAAGAAATCAAAAGATGCATTGCATTGGGCAAATCTGCTGCAAAGGACCTCTTCGAAGTGTTGAAGAGCAAAGATGTCACCCTGAAGACTAAGGTGTGCCTGACCCAAGCCATGGTATTTTCAATTGCATCATATGCATGTGAAAGCTGGACAACGAATATGGAAGACCGAAGAATTGTGGTGTTGGCGAAGAGTATCGAATATAGCATGGACTGCCAAAAGAACGAACAAATATGTCTCGGAAGAAGTACAACCAGAACGCTCCTTAGAAGCAAGGATGGCGAGACTGCGTCTTACGTACTTTGGACATGTTGTCAGGAGGGATCAATCCCTGGAGGAGGACATCATGCTTGGCAGAGTACAGGGTCAGCGGAAAAGAGGAAGACCCTCAACGAGGTGGATGGACACAGTGGCTTCAACAATGAGCTCAAGCATAACAACAATTGTGAGGATGGCACAGGACCGGGCAGTGTTTCATTCTGTTGTGCATGAGGTCGCTATGAGTCGGAACTGACTTGACGGCATCTAACAACAGCAACAACAGAAGGTTGCACAAATCGTAACTCACAACTCAATTTCTATGAAGTGAACATACATATGTAACTGATAAAGAAATAGGATATTTCCAGTACCCCAAAGTGTTCCCCATGCACCCTTTTGGTCATGAGCATCCCCTTGAGGGGTGAAGGTGACCGCCATTTTTGCTTTTATCATCATAGGTTAGTTTTGTCTGGTTTTTAACAGTATGCTCTCTTTTGTTTCTCTCTTCTTTAGCTCAACATAATGTTTGTGAGAATCATCCATGTTAACGCATTAAGCAGTAGTTGTATAGAATTCCATTGTAATAAATATGCCACAATTTATGTAACAGTTCTACTAGTATAGAATTGTACCTGTTTTATAAAATGGGTTGTTTTTGTTTTGGGCAGCTACCAGTAGTGCTGCTGTGAACATTCTTACGCATGTATTTTAGTGTTTTGGTGAATGTTTGTGTCATGGATTGAATTGTATCCCCCCAAAATGTGTGTAAACTTGGCTAGGCCATGATTCCCAGTATTATGTGATTGTCCAGCATTTTGTCATCTGATGTGATTTTCCTATATGTTGTAAATCCTGCCTCTGTGAGGTTAATGAGGCAGGATTATAGGCAGTTATGTTAATGAGGCAGGAGTCGATATACAATATTAAATTGTGTCTTAAGTCAATCTCTTTTGAGAGATAAAAGAGAGAAGTGAGCAGAGAGACATGAGGACCTCATACCACCAAGAAAGCAATGCAGGGAACAGAGCACTTCCTTTGGACCTGGGGTTCCTGCACGGAGATGCTCCTAGTCCAGGGGAAGATTGATGACAAGGACCTTCCCCCAGAGTTGACAGATTGAGAAAGCCTTCTCTTGGAGCTGACATCCTGAATTTGGACTTCTAGCCTGCTAGACTATGACAGAGTAAATTTCTCTCTGTTAAAGCCACCTACTTGTGGTATTTCTGTTATAGCAGCACTAAATGACTAAGACCGTTGGTTATATAGTTAGAAGAGGAATTGCTGGGTCATATCTATTACTTATCAACTTGTTAGCAGTAACATCTCCTAAAGCTATAGTATCTACAGCTTTAGTAGATATTAAAAAATAGTTTTCCAAAGTGACTGCATCGATGTACACTCCCACAGTGGTATATGAGAGCTAGAGAACCATGTCCTTACAGAACACTTTATTAATTACTAAGCCTAATATTCTAAAAACCAGTATATTTTGGAGTTATTCTAACCAATCACTTTTACCCCTAATTTATTATTCTATAGGAATGAAACTCAGGAGAAGCTATTTAATTAAAAGCCATTATCTAGAATTTCTGTACAGTTAGAGTGGAAGACAGGCAGTAGAGTTAATTTGCTTTCCAATCCCTCTCTATGCAGATTATAACTTTCTAATCCTCTTTTTCTCTGAACCCCTATTTTAATGGAAACCCTAATGTGAACTGCATGCATTTCTAAATCACGTAATACTTTGGTGCCTTTGTATCTGAGATTTACTCTATTTTAACATTTGTGTACATTTTAAAGTTAAACTCTGAAGGCTTTATAATAAGCACCCCACTTTCTAATTAACACTGAGTGTAAAATGTTAGTATGATAAATATTACCCATGCATATTAGGGAATATTTAGAATCAACCTAGGTTTTTGTGTTCTTTTTTCTTTTTCCTCTCTTTTGAAGGTAAGATTTATACTCTACAAGGTTCAGGAGAATGAATGCATAATTTGGATAAAATACTTCCCTGAATACCAATATTACTTTATATAATAATTATAGGATTTTAAATGCCAATGAGATCTGTTTCCTTTGTGTGAATTTATGAATGTAATAAAACAGTTTTGACAAGGTAATCCAATAAAACAATCTAAGATTTAATTATCAGCGTTTTAAAGATTTTATGAACCAGATACTCTCTAGTGCCAGAATCACTTAGGAGACTCAGGAATCACAGAATCCTGTTAAATCTTTAATTTTGTTTTTAAATTAAAATAGCATTTTTTACATGTTCAGAGTAAAAAAAAAAATCAAGCATAGAAAAGTACCAAGAAAAATTAGAAAACCACTCAAAACTCTGCCACTCAGATGAAGCTGCCATTAATACTTTGATAAATATTCTAGAAATCCCAGTGTATGCATTTGTGTGCGTACGCTCATGCAAATATATACCCAATTTTCTTTAAAAATGTTAATACACTTGTTTAGTTATCTAGTGCTCTATAACAGAAATACCACAAGTAGATGGCTTTAACAAAGAAAAGTTTAGTTTCTCACAGTAAAGTAGGCTCAAAGTCCAGATTTAGGGTGTCAGCTCCAGGGGAAGGCTTTCTGTTTCTGTTGTTCTTCTCATCAGTCTTCCCCCAGACTAGAAGCTTCTCTGCGCAGGGACCCTGGGTCCAAAGGATGCACTCTGTTCCTGGCACTGCTTTGTTTTTTAAAAATAATTTTTATTGTGCTTTAAGTGAAAGTTTACAAATCAAGTCAGTCTCTCACATATAATCTTATATACGCCTTACTACATACTCCCACTTACTCTCCCCCTAATGAGTCTGCCCGCTCCCTACTTCCAGTCTCTCCTTTCATGACCGTTTTGCCAGTTTCTAACCCCCTCTACCCTCCCATCTCCCCTCCAGATAGGAGATGCCAGCATAGTCTCAAGTGTCCACCTGATGCAAGTAGCTCACTCCTCATCAGCATCTCTCTCCAACCCATTGTCCAGTCCAATCCATGTCTGATAAGTTGGCTTTGGGAATGGTTCCTGTCCTGGGACAGCAGAAGGTTTGGGGACCATGACCACTGGGATTCTTCTAGTCTCAGTCAGACCACTAAGTCTGGTCTTTTTATGAGAATTTGGGTTCTGCATCCCACTGCTTTCCTGCTCCCTCAGGGGTTCTTTGTTGTGCTCCCTGTCAGGGCAGTCATGGGTTGTGGCCAGGCACCACCTAGTTCTTCTGGTCTCAGGATGATGTAGTCTCTAGTTCATGTAGCCCTTTCTGTCTCTTGGGCTCATGATTACCTTGTGACCTTGGTGTTCTTCATTCTCCTTTGATCCAGGTGGGTTGAGGCTCATTGATGCATCTTGGATGGCCGCTTGCTAGCGTTTAAGACCCCAGATGCCACACTTCAAAGTGGGATGCAGAATGTTTTCTTAATAGAATTTGTTTTGCCAATTGACTTAGATGTCCCCTGAAGCCATAGTCCCCAAACCCTCCTGGCACTGCTTTCTTGGTGGTATGACGTCCCCCTGTCTCTCGCTTCTCTTTTGTATCTCAAGAGATTGCCTCAAGACACAATCCAATCTTGTAGGTTGAGACCTGCCTCAACAGAGCTACCGCCCCTCTTCCCTCATTAACATCATAGATGCAGGATTTACAGCATGTAGGAAAATCACACAATACCGGGAAACATGGCTCAGCCATTTGATACACACATTTTTTGGGGGGACATAATTCAATCCATGACAATGCTATATAATATTTTATTACTTAGGTGGCTAGATGTTGTTTTTATATCTACTTTTTGGTTGTTTCCATGTCAAGAAATAGGTACATCGTCAATTTTAATGGTTTCATGGTATATGTTGTTAGGTGCTGTCAAATCAGCTTGGACTCATAGTGACCCTGTGTACGACAGAACAAAACACTGCACTGTCCTGCGCCATCCTCACAATGAAATGATATATACGTGCCATAATTTATCTAGCTCATCTTCTGTTGATGGGTATTTAGAGTGCTTCTTTTTTTTTCTATTTTTCGCTTGTATAATTTTCTTAAGACAGATTCTTAGAAGGCTGATTGCTGAGTTCAAGAGTAAATATTGATGTGTATTAATTGCAAAATCTCCTCCAGAATTGCTAACTCAGTTGACGCTCCCACTAGCAAAATTATAGAGCCTGTTTTTTTCCACCTTCCCAATATTGGATTTTGTCTTTCTTAAAAATTGGCAAATGAAATTTGCATCTTTTTGATGATTAATAAAGTTTTACATATTTCCAAGGGTAGATTTGTCATTTATATTTCTCCTTTGGTTAATTGCTTCAATAATTTTATTGGGGAGGTTGCGTTTTTCTTATTGACTTGTAGGAGTTCTGTATGTATTGGAATATTGTTCTTTGGACTTCAGGTCTGTTATTTGACTTGTAACTCTGCATATATTGATTTTTAAATTAAGCTAAATGTCATTGATTTATATAAAAATTTATCAATATGTCATTTTAAAGTGTTAAGATTTTGCGTTGTGGTTAAAAATGGCCTTTGCCACCTCAAGATTTTGTAGAAATTCTCATCCATGTTTCCTTATAGTAGTCTTAGACTTTAGTTTTTTTTTTACATGATAATCATTGATCCATCTGCGATTTATTTTTGAATAAGGAAAAAGGTTAAAAGCCAGTTTTATTTTTACCCCAATTTCTAGCCAGTTGTCAGACTTCATGAATGTCCTCTCATAATAGTAAGATAAAATGACTCTTTTTTTTTTTTAATATAAAAATACCCTTACATATTTGAGTATATTTCTGGGATCTATTCCATTCTATTCATCTATTTTTGAGTAAATTTTATTGAGTTTTTATTTCTGTGCTTTATGCTATTTTTTTGTAGGAGAGGTATCCATTCATTATTCTTTTCCAGATTTTTTTTTTGCCATTTATGCGTACTTAATTGATGAACTTAAAAATCATTTGGTTAAACTAAAGAAAGCCCTGCTGGTTTTTCCAGTCAGGGTTGTATGATATTTGCGGATTAATTGAGGAAAAATGGACACTTTTATAATACTTTCTTTTCTTAATTGAAGAAAAAGGTGTGTTTTAGTCATATATTCAAGCATTCTCTATGTCTTTAAGTAGCATTTTATGTTTTCTTTGCATAGGCTTTGGCCTTTCAAAAAGACTTTTCCTAGATATTTTAAGTTTTTGGCTGTTGCTGTAAATGGAATTATTTTCCCCCACAGTATTTTCTAATTGTTAATTGCTTAAAAGCAAAACAAAACAAAAACTATTAACTTTATAGCTAGATACTTTAAAGAATCTTATGGTTTTTTCTAATAATCTTTAGTTGATTTAAGCCTTCTAAAGTCTCACCAAGTGGTACCCAGGAGATGTATGTATCACTACTTATTGTAGAAGATGACATAAGACCATTAGAGGATGGATCCTAAAATTAAACAGAGTTTATGGAATACAAGTTTTATATCTTGTTGTTAGTTACCATGCAGTCAACTCAGATTCATGGTGACCTTATGTATAACAGAACAAAGTGTCCCCCAGTCCTGTGCCTTCTTCATGATCGTTGGCATGAGTCCATTGTTGTGGCTATCGTGTGAATCCATCTCGCTGAGGGTTTGCCTTGTTTTCTCTGACCCCCTACTTTATCAAACATTATATCCTTTTCTAGTGATTGGTCTTTCCTGATGACATGTCCAAAGTGAGCAAGTCAATTTCTTGCCATCCTTTCTTCTAAGGAACGTTCTGATTGTATTTCTTGTAAAACTGATTCAGTTCTTTCTTTGCACGGTATGTTCGCTATTCTTCGCCAACACCACAGGTCAAGGGTGTCAGACTAAGTGTATCTGAATGAACGAATACGCTGTTCTTACTAGTTGTTTTAATATTCTTATATTAAAATTGGTAATCAATTAATCCATCACTGAGAATTATTTTTGTGGATTTTATATTGTTTATGTTGGCAGGAAAAAAACTGGTTCAATTAAGCCTGAAGGCATCCCCGGTTCAGAAAGGAAACTGAAGGAATGGAAGGAAAAACTGAACTGACTTCCTCAAGCATAAGAGTTTACTAGTTTGCAAATTTCTGGCTTGCTAATTTTTTTTCAATCCCCACAAACAAAATGTAACTTCTCTAGCTGTGAGTATTCCTACTTCCTCCTTCCAACACATACCTACTGCTCTAGCCACCCTTCATCCCAAACCCCCAGCAAGTAGGTGTAAGGTGGTCTGATAATGCCATCTGCTGGTGTTCTGGGGAACTGTCTGAACTAACCTCTTGTTCCACCTCAACTTGTTGGTGAACTTGGGGTTTTAGACTGGGCTTGTGTCTCAGAAACCAGATCCAGGCTTGGGAGTGACCAATTTATGCTTATGATTACAGACAAAGAGAAGGGAAATCAAAGTCACAGTCCTGGGAAAGGCTGCTAGGGGAGGCATGGAAACAAGGAAGGAGTCTGAAAGTCCACATCTACAGGGGCTGGTAGAGTGCAAGGACTAGATCCAGAAAGAGTGATGTCCAAAAGAGTTCCAGCAGGAAAAACTTGGAGAGCACCCCTAGAGCAAAACAGGAGAAGGGAGATGCTGTTTTTACGGGGTATCCGCGTTCAGCCTTGGGGCAGGGATCTGCTTAATTATGGCCTTCCAGTCAGTTGTGACACCTCTCAGGCGTTTTCTCATCTTCCTTTTTGTATTCTTTTAAATTTTCTTAAATCTTTTTCTGTAGCTTGAAACTCAGATAATTCCACATATGGTAAAATCTATTTCATGTTCCTGTGTTCGTCCTCTCTGTCTTTCCCCTTTTCCCCTTCTCCTCTCCTTACCCCCTTATCCTCCCCCCCCCCCGCCACCCAGCTCCTTTTCTCTTTTCCCTTTCTCTCTTTAAGCTCTTATTCTTGCAATCTCAGTAAAATCTTCTTTCTCTTTCTTCCTTCTATTTGGAAGCTGAACCGTAATCCTAATTACAGTGATAAACATAAGGATAGTGCTTTTGGGGTCAGCCTTATCAAGGAAAAGGGAAAAGAAAGGTCATGAAATAAAGAATCAGTGCCACTAACACCTGAAGTCCTTGGAGGTGAGCAGAAGCCCCTTTAAAATTATCATAGGTCTCGGTCTTCCTTTCAACCCCTACAGAATTTTTCCCATGTGCCTCCATTCAAGATTTTTGTCTGCTTTCATCACTACCAAATCCCCAACATTTAGAACAGCACCTGGCTCATAGAAGGGGCTTCATTAATATTTGGTGAATGAATATTCTTGATCAGTAAGCAACCCTGACTCATTCTATTTTACTTTAAGTGTTGCAAGGATGCTAATTTTCCTTGGAAAAAAAATGTATCAAGACTATTGTGGGATAATTTAAGCATAACACATAAGGCTGTTTCTAGTAGAAATGATTCTTTAAGTTCCAAACTACCAACTCACAGACTTTTAGAAAATAACCTGTTGGTAAGTTGGAGATTGTCTATACGTTTCCCCTTCATCATGTTTCAGGAGTTTATCTATGTGTGAATGATACACTCATGAAACATATTCTACCTCTAACCTGTTGAAAACCTGTTTCCATCAAGTGGAGTCTGACTTATAGCGACCCTATAGGACAGAGTAGAACTGCCCCCATAGGGTTTCCCAGGAGTGGCTGGTAGATTTGAACTGCCAACCTTTTGGTTAGCAGCCAAGCTGTTAATCACAGCATCACTAGGGCTCCATTCTACCTATAGAACTATATATTTTTTCATATATATATATATGAAAACGATGAAATGACCAACTTTTACCTGTCTCTGCTTCTCAAGTACTCCTTGCATTCTCCCCCAAATAGAAGCTAAGATGGTTACATATAGAGGTGAAAATAACAAATTTGGAAAACTGAAAAGAGCATTTGGGAAATGGGCTTAATGCATATTTTCTGTTTTTGCAGAGTCTTGTTTGTCATATAAACCCTTGACAACAGAAATAGAGAAATATTTATGCTCTATGATGTCGCTATGAGTCAGAATTGACTGGACGGCAATGGATTTTTCATATAGCACTAAATGGCACAGTGGTTAAGAGCTCGGCTGCTAACCAAAAGGTTGGCAGTTCGAATCCACCACCCCCTCCTCGGAAACCCTATGCGGCAGTTCTACTCTTTCTTATAGGGTTGCTATGAGTTGGAATCGACTTGATGGCAACGGGGTTTGTTTGGGGGGAGGGTTTTAAAGCATGGAGAGGATGTTGTATTTGCCTAACATTTTAGAATTGTTCCTTTCTTGTGATCCGCCTCAAAACTGGAGAGACAAGGCAGGCCTCTTTTACTTTATAGATTGTTCCTCTGGCATTGTTCTTGTGTAAGAATTTTAGTGGGGGAGAGTTGAGGAAGATCACTGCAACTTCCAGTCACCAGGTTTTCCTGAACATCTCACAGATCTCTGTGGTCTTAAAGAAATGCTTCCGCTACACTGAAAAGGGGAGCTTAAAATAAATGAGAGTTGGCCTGAATAAAGACCAGTGAGATGAGGGGGTGTGTCATATCAGAGTGTGGGAAACCTTGGTCCATTCCCAAGGATGTGTCCCTACATCACACTTCAGGATGGATGTCTGTTCCTGGCTGGCTTTGGTGTTTGTGGTCCTAGGGGAAATGGCTGGTGTTCTGTCTTTGGTTCATTGACTTCATAAAATGTGGGATGCTATGAAAAGAGCATGGACTGGCCTCAGGGTCAGAAGGCTTTCATGCCAAATCCTGGCAGTACCCCAGGCTGGCTGTGTGACCTAGAATAAAACAGGTAACATCTCAGCACCTTAGTTTGCTTTTCTGCAAAATGGGAATAATGAAGCCTCCCTAGAAGGGCTGATATAAGGCTTGGTGCTAAGGTGTAGAAAGCATAGTGGCCAGCTAGTAGCTCTTTCTCAGCTCATCATCACAGTTCTGGTGACAGTATTTACCTATTACCTTTCCTTTTCTCCCCTAGGTACCTTGGGATCACCAGGCCCCTCACCTACCCCGTGAGGCAGAGTGGGAAATGCATGGCGAAGATGATTCTGGCTGTCTGGCTGCTTTCCGCCTCTATCACTCTACCCCCTCTCTTCGGATGGGCTCAGAACGTGAACGACAACAAAGTGTGCTTGATCAGTCAGGACTTTGGCTACACTATTTACTCCACCGCAGTAGCGTTCTACATCCCCATGTCTGTCATGCTCTTCATGTACTTCCAGATCTACAAGGCCGCCAAGAAGAGTGCCGCAAAGCACAAGTTCCCTGGCTTCCCCCAACGCCAGGAGGAGCCCGAAACCGTCATCTCCCTGAACAGCGCTGTGGTGAAGATGGAGAAGGATGCGGAAGATTGCGCCAACATCTCCCGGCTCATTAAAAGGGAGAGGAAGAACATCTCCATCTTCAAGCGTGAGCAGAAGGCGGCCACCACCTTGGGCATCATCGTTGGGGCTTTCACTTTTTGCTGGCTGCCGTTCTTCCTTCTGTCCACGGCCAGGCCCTTTATCTGTGGCACCTCCTGCAGCTGCATCCCACTGTGGGTGGAGAGGACTTTCCTGTGGCTGGGTTATGCCAATTCTCTCATTAACCCGTTTATCTACGCCTTCTTCAACCGCGACCTGAGGACCACCTACCGCAACCTGCTCCGATGCCGGTACCGCAACATCAACCGTAAGCTGTCGGCTGCAGGCATGCATGAGGCCCTGAGGCTCCCTGAGAGGGCCGATAGGCCTGAGTTCGTTCTGTGAGGTTAGTCATCACTATTTTTACTTTTCCATTCCTTCCCCCACCTCCAAATTTCTTTTATGGACCTTCTTCTTGAGGCAATCACAGAAAACTTCCTGAATCAGTAGCTTGCTTATTTTCTACTAAACATATCCAATTCGAATTCAGAATGTATAGATTCCAGTCCCTGACCCAGGAACATTCCAAAGCTAAAGATAGATACTTAGTTGAATTGGAAGAGGGGACCGATTTTATTTGCTGGTGAATTGCAGTTGATGTGATTGACCACAAGGAAAGGTGATGTTTTCCAACTTTTGCCCATAAATAATATCCAAATGATTTTCCCTTCTCTCTGATCCCTGTAACACCATCATTTTAATCACTATTACTTGTCAGTAAAACCTTTTTGATGATAACCTTCATTGCTAATTTTTTTTTGTCTTAAGTTAGGAAGCAAAGGTGATCTTTCCAGTATGCATTTACATTTACACAGGCTAAAAGGAAGCAGCCTAGGAGAAAGGAGAGTGGTGAATATGGGGAGAAGTAAGGATGGGACAATATCTTGAAAGCCATGGGAGCTTTCCTAAAATAGTGCCCCAGCCTCTGATAGCAGTTGTTGAGTTTATTTAGGATGCATTGTTATTGTTGTGTGCCACCAAGTCGATTCTGACTTACAGTGACCCTATATGTCAGAGTAGAACTGCCTCATAGGATTTCTTAGGCTCTAATCTTTACAGGAGCAGATCACCAGATCTTTTCTCCTGTGGAGCTGCTGGTGGGTTCGAACTGCTGACCTTTTGGTTAGCAGCCAAGCACTTAACCACTGTGCCACAAGGGCTCCTTTACAGTAGAGCATTGGGATCTGAAAAGGATGACAAAGTGCTGACGGTAATAAAGAAGTGAAAGTTGTGAATGCAGCCCACTCGCTAATGAATTTGGCTTTGTAAAGGAGACAGTATAGTACTTAGAGTGATGGCAAGTCAAATGAAAATTTTTTTATAATTTTGAGGTAGAGAAGACTTCTTCATGTGTGAAAGCTGAGGGGAAAGAAATTTTAGAATGAGAAGATGAAAGGTGCTGGCGGGAAACCAGATTAGTGTTGGACAAGTGAGAGAAGGAACCTGCAGAAAGGAATAGACCAGAGAACAATAGACCATTATAGTGGAGAAGGACCTTCCCAGTCATTTTGTCCAGTCCTTTCCTTTGACCTGGAGAGTAAGATGATGACAGTTTCCTTCCTTTCTGGTATAAACAATCTACTAGGCTCTGTGTTGGTACTTCCAATTATTTACCCATTTCTATCCATTTTCTTGATCAGCATAAAAAAGGCCCAGAGTCAAGCAGGCACTTGGAAATCTGACTCAGGATACCTGATTGAATAAAAGAGAAAAGGCTATGAATACTTCTACACAGATTTTTTTTTTTTTATTATAAATTATAATCTCTATCACATTTTCACAAGTATCCAAATATTGGTAATACAAAACCATTTGTGATAATATAATACAGGCAAGGATTCTTCTTTTTTTCTATTCAGCTTGATGACTTTATTTATGGATTTGTTTTGAATTGCCATAAATTGCTTTTAAGTAGCATGCTTTGATGACTTTTGTTCTTTGACATAATTATTATGAACAATACTTAAAAGCAGTTTCTAAACACTCCATATAGAAGAATAAAAGAATATAGACAAGAGGAGGTAGAGCCAACACAGCCTAGACAAATGCACCTGAAAAACTAAGTAAAACACATACAAATGTAAATAAGCAGGATGAAACAGACGAACATATAATCAATACATAAAGAAAATAATATCTTAACGTCTCAGAGACAGCAGACAATATCAAAACGTATAAAATAACAGGACAAGATAGCTCCAGCAAGTGACAAAAGTAAAGAATCAGATAAACTTCTGGAAGAAGAAAAGGCATTGGAACTACCAGATATCAAATTTGCTATGAGTGTCAACTGACGGGATGGCAATGGGTTTGGTTTTTGGTTGGATATGAAATTCAAAAGACTAACATTTAGGGCTCTCCAAGAGATTAGGAAAGAGATCAAGGAAACACAGAAAAAAACAGTGGAAAACAGACAAAACATAGCCAAAATCTAGAAAAACAGACAAGGCAATAAAGAAGTCCAAAATAAATAAATAAATAAATATAAATACAAGAACAAAATGTTAAAATAAACAAACAATTAGAACTCACAGTGACCCTATAGGATAGGATAGAACTTCCCCATAGAGTTTCCAAGGCTGTAAATCTTTATGGAAGCAGACTGCCACATCTTTCTCCTGTGGAGCAGCTGGTGGATTCAAACCACCTACCTTTTGATTATCACCTGAGCACTTAACTACTGTGCCACCAGGGCTCCTCCATACAAAAAAACAGCAACTAGAAATCCAAAGATAAACAACAAAATTTCAAAATAGCTCAATAGAAGGTTTTAGGGGCAAATTTCAAACAATGAAAGACAGAATCAGCAAGATTGAAGACAAATCCATGGATGCCACTTTAAAGAAAAATCAGAGAAAAGAATGAAAAAAAAAAAATGAAGAAAACCTAAGAATTCTGTGGGACACAGTCAAGAGCAAAATCTTGAACATGATCAGAGTTCCAAAATGGGGAGAAAATGGAAACACTGAAAAGATTGTTGAAGATTTGCTGGCAGAAAACTTCCCAAACATCCTGAAAGATGAAAAGCTCAACAAACCGCATATGAGATAGACCCCAAAACAAAGTCATTAGGACATATAATCACACTTGCCAAAACCAAAGACAAAGAAAAAATCCTGAGAGCAGCTTGAGAAAAACAAAAAGTCTCTTACAAAGGGGAAACAATAAGACTAAGCTCTGATTGCTCAACAGAAACTATGCAGGCAAGAAGGCAATGGGGTGACATACATAAAACCTGGAAAGCAAAACAAAACAAACAGAAAAAAAAAACCCTGCCAACCAAGAATAATGAATCCTGCAAAACTGTCACTCAAATATGATGGTAAAATTAGGACATTTCCAGATAAACAGAAATTAAGGGTTAACTCATAAAAAACAAACCAAATTACAAGAAATATTAAAGGGAGACTTTCAGTTAGAGAACCAACAACATCACACAACAACCTGAGCCTAGAATAGCATCATCCAGATAACCTAGGCAAGGAACTCTCAAAGCTAAAACAAAGCTAAAAGACTTAAAACAGGGAAACATAGACATCAATCTGTAAATGCTGAAAACGACAAAACAATGAAAGGGGGACTAAACAGTGTAGATGTAGCACTTTCAAATGGAGAGGAAGTCAAGGTGATATCAAGTAATAGAAGACTGGCTCAAATTTAGGAAGATAAGGGTAAATTTCAAGGTAACCTCAAAGAAAATTAACAAACTTACTCATCAAAATAAAAAAGAAAAACAGACTCAGTAAACACAAAATCTATAATAGCAAAAGAAATGAAAAGAAAATCCACAAACAAAAAGAACTCAGCACAGGAAAGTAAGAGGAACAAAGAAAATGTGGGCAACACACACACACACACACACACACACACACACACACACACACACAAATAACAGCAATAAATTCATAACTATTGATAATCACACTGAATATAAATGGCTTAAATTCACCTGTAAAGAGACAGAGAGTGACAGAATAAAAAAAAAAAAAAAAAGGCCCGTCAACATGCTGTCTACAAAAGACACACCTTAGACACAAAGACATAAATATATTAAAAATCAAAGAATGGAAAAAAATATATCAAGCAAACAGTAACCAAGAAAAGAGCAGGCATGGCAATACTAATCTTAGATAAAATATACTTTAAGACAAAATCTACCATAAAAGACAAGGAAGGACATTATACAATGATTAAAGGGACAATCCACAAAGAAGATATAACCTTAATAAATATCTACACACCCAACAACAGGGCTCCAAAATACATAAAACAAACTCTAACAGCACTGAAAAGAGAAATAGACAGTTCCATAATAATAGTAGGAAACTTCAACGCACCACTCTCAGTAAAGGACAAGACATCTAGAAAGAAATTCAACGAAGATACAGAAGATGTAAAGGCCGCAGTCAACCAACTTGACCTCAACACTCCACCCAACAGCAGTGAAGTATAGATTCTTTTCCAGTGCACACGGAGCATTCTCCAGAATAGAGCACATTTTAGGCCACAAAGCAGCCCTCAATAAATCTGAAAAATTGAAATAATACAAAGCATTCTCTCTGGCCACAATGCAATCTAAGTAGAAATCAGTAACAGGAAGAGGAAGGAAAAAAAATCAAACACTGAATAACAAAATAATGGAAACATAATAACACCTTGCTTAAAAACAACTGGGCAATAGAAGAAATCAAAGAGGGAATCAAAAAATTTCCTAGAATCAAAATGAGAATGAAAATGCATCATACCAAAACCTTCGGGACCCAGCAAAAAGCAGTGCTCAGAGATCAATTTATAGTAATAAATGCACACATCAAAAAAAGAATGGGCCAAAATCAAAACCTTAGCCTTACAACTCGAACAAATAGTAGAACAGCAAAAGCCCACAGGCACCAGAAGAAAGGAAATTATAAAGATTAGAGCACAAAAAAATGAAAGAGAACAGAAAAACAATAGAAAGAATTGACAAGACCGAAAGTTGGTTCTTTGAAAAGATCAACAAAATTGACAAACCATTGGTCAAACTGACAAAAGAAAAACATGAGAGGAATCAAATATCTCAAATAAGAAATGAGATGGGGACATTACAACGGACCCAAACTGAAATAAAAAGGATTAGAACAGAATATTATGAAAAAATTGTCATCTAACAAATTTGACAACTTGAAGGAAATGGACAAATTTCTAGAAATACACTACCTACCTAAACTCACACAAACTGAGATAGAAAATCTGAACAGACCCATAACAAGAGAAGAGACTAAGTGGCAAAAAAAAAAAAAAAACTCCCAACAAAAGAAAACACTGGCTGGGATGGCTTCACTGGGTAATTCTACCAAGCATTCAGAGAAGAGCTAACACTAGTACTAAACCAAAAACAAACAAACAAAAAAACCATTGCCATGAGTCAATTCTCACTCATAGCAACCCTATAGGACAGAGTAGAACTGCCTCACAGGGTTCCTAAGGTGCACGTGGTGGATTCAAACTGCTGACCTTTTGGTTAGCAGACATAGTTCTTAACCACTATTCCACCAGGGTTTCCTACTCAGACTATTTCAGAGCATAGAAAAGGAAGGAATACTCCCAAATTCATTCTCTGAAGTCAGCTTAATCCTGCTACTAAAGCCAAGCAAAACTAACACAAAAAAAGAAAATTACACAACAATATCTCTCACGTATATAGATGCAAAAATTCTCAAAATTCTAGCCAATAGAATTCAGCATCATACAGAATAATAATAATAATATGCCACGACCAGGTGGGGTTCATACTAGGCATGCAAGATGGTTCAACATTAGAAAATCAGCCACATAATCCACCACATAAATAGAACAAAATAAAAGAATCACGTGATCATCTCAATCAATGCACAAAAGGCATTTGATAAATGCCCATTCTTGATAAAAACTCTTAATAAAATAGGAATAGAACAGAAATTACTCAACATAATAAAGGCATCTATTCAACTACAACTGTGGAAAGAGAAGATGGATAAGCTCAATATCATCAGTCAGAACAAGGCCAGGGGCCAACTGTGGGACAGAACATCAATTGCTCAGATGCAAGTTCAAGTTGAAGCTGAAGAAAACTAAAGTCCACGAAAGCCAAAGTATGATCTTGAGTATATCCCATCTGCATTTAGAGACCATCTCAAGAATAGATTTGACGCAATCAACACCAGTGTCCCAAGACCAGACAAGTTGTGGGATGATATCAAAGATATCATATATGAAGAAATCAAAAGGTCATTAAAAAGGAAAGAAAAGAAAAAAAGACCAAAATGGATGTCAGAAGAGATTTTGAAACTTGCTGTTGAACGTAGAGCAGCTAAACGGAATGGAAGAAATGATGAAGTTAAAGTGCTGAACAGAAGATTTCAAAAGGCGGCTCAAGAAGATAAAGTAAAATATTATAATGAAATGTGCAAAGACCTTGCATTAGAAAACCAAAAGGGAAGAACTCTCTCAGCATTTCTCAAGCTGAAAGAACTGCAGAAAAAATTCCAGCTTCAAGTTGCAATTTTGGAGGATTTTGTGGGCAAATATTGAACAATGCAGGAAGCATCAAAAGAAGATGGAAGGAATACACAGAGTCATTGTACCAAAAAGAACTGGTTGACATTCAACCATTTCAGGAGGTAGTGTATGACAAAGAACTGATGGTACTGAAGGAAGAAGTCCAAGAAGGCATTGGTGAAAAACGAGGCTTCAGGAACTGACAAAATACCAGTTGAGATGTTTCAACAAATGGATGCAGCGCTGGATACGCTCGCTTGTTTATGCCAAGAAATTTGGAAGACAGCTACCTGGCAAACTGACTGGAAGAGATCCATATTTGTGCCCATTGCAAAGAAAGGTGATCCAACAGAATGTGAAAATTTTAAAATAATATCATTAATATTGCACTCAAGTAAAATTTTGCTGAAGATCGTTCCAAAACGGTTGCAATAGTACATCGACAAGGAACAGTCAGGAAGTCAAACCAGATTCAGAAGAGGACATGGAACAAGGAATATCATTACTAATGTCAGATGGTCCTTGATTGAAAGCAGAGAATACCAGAAAGATGTTTACCTGTGTTTTATGGACTATGCAAAGGCATTTGACTGTGTGGATCATAACAAATTATGGATGATGTTGCGAAGAACAGGGATTCCAGAACACTTAACTGTGCTCATGCAGAACCTGTACATAGACTAGGAGGCAGTCATTTGAACAGAACAAGGAGACACTGCGTTTTTTAAAGTCAGCAAAGGTATGCGTCAGGGTTGTATCCCTTCACCATACATATTCAGTCTGTACGCTGAGCAGATAATCCAAGAAGCTTGACATTATGAAGAAGAACATGGCATCAGGATTGAAGGAAGACTCATTAACAACCTGTGATATGCAGTTGAAACAACCTTGCTTGCTGAAATCAAAGAGGACTTGAAGCACCTACTAATGAAGATCAAAGACTACAGCCTTCGGTATGGGTTACACCTCAACATAAAGAAAACAAAAGTCCTCACAACTGGACCAATCAGCAACATGATAAATGGAGAAAATACTGAAGTTGTCAAGGATTTCATTTTTTTTGTATCCACAATCAGCACCTATGGAAGCAGCAGTCAAGAAATCAAACGATGTATTGCATTGGGCAAATTTGCTGCAAAAGAGTTCTTTAAAGTGTTCAAAAACAAAGATATCACTTTGAGGACTAAGGTGCGCCTGACCCAAGCCATGATATTTTCATTCGCCTCATATACATATGAAAGGTGGACAATGAATAAGGAAGACCAAAGAAGAATTGATGCATTCGAATTATGGTGTTGGCAAAAATATTGAATATACCAGGGACTGTCAGAAGAACAAGTTTGTCTTGGAAGAAGTACAGCCAAAGGGCTCCTTGGAAGTAAGAATGGTGAGACTTCATCTCATGTACTTTGGACATGTTATCAGGGGGGACCAGTCTTGGAGAAGGACATCATGCATGGTAAGGTAGACAGTCAGTGAAAAAGAGGAAGACCCTCAATGAGATGGATTAACACAGTGGCTGCAACAATGGGCTTAAGCAAAACAATGATTGTGAGGATGGCACATGACTGAGTACTGTTTTGTTGTACCTAGGGTCATTTTGAGTTGGAAATGACATGATGGCACCTAACAACAACAACAGCATACAAAATCAATAGCTAGCATTATTCTCAATGGAGAGAGGCTGAAAGCATTCCTCTTGAGATTGGGAGGAAGACAAGGATGCACTTTATCGCCACTTCTATTTAATATTGTGTTGGAAGTCCTAACTAGAGCAATAAGGCAAGAAAAAGAAATAAAGAGCATCCAAATTGGAAAGGAAGAAGTAAAACTGTCCCTGTTTGCAGATGGTACAATACTATGCATAGAGAACCACAAAGATTCCACAAGAAAACTACTGGAACTAATAGATTAAGCAGAGTAGCAGGATGCAAGATCAACATACAAAAATCAGTTGGATTCCTATACACCAACAAAGAGAACTTCGAAAAGGAAATCAGGAAACCAATACCATTTATAATAGCCCCCCAAAAGATAAAATGCTTAGGAATAAATCTAACAAGGGTGGAAAAGACCTACACAAAGAAAACTACAAAATGCTACTGCAAGAAACCAAAAGAGTCCTACATAAATGGAAAAATATACCATGGTTATGGATAGGAAGACACAACATTGTGAAAATGTCAATTCTACCTAAAGCGATCTACAAATATAATGCAATCCTGATCCAAATACCAGCAGCATTCTTTAGCAAGATGGAAAAGCTAATCACTGACTTTACATGGAAAGGAAAGAGGCCCCGGATAAGAAAAGCATTATTGAAGAAATAGAACAAAGGCCTCACACTACCTGATCTCAGAACCTACTGTACAGCCACAGTAGTCAAAACAGCCCAGTACTGGTACAACAACAGACACATAGACAAATGGAACAGAATCAAGAACCCAGACATAAATTCATCCACTCGTGATCAGCTGATCTTTGAAAAAGGACCAAGTCCATTAAATGGGAAGAGACAATCTTTTTAACAAAGGGTGCTGGCATTACACATAACATATCTGTAAAAAATGAATAATGACTCATAGCTCACACCATACACAAAAACTAACTCAAAATGATTCCACGACCTAACAATAAAGATCATGGAAGAAAAAATAAGGACAATTCTAGGGGCTCTAATATATGGCATAAATACAATATAAACCATAACTAAAAATGCACAAACACCAGAAGATAAAGTATATAACTGGGAGCTCCTAAAAATTAAACACTTTGCTCATCAAAAGACTTCACCTAAAGAGCAAAAAGAGAACCTACAGACTGGTGAAAATTTTTGGCTACAACATATCCGATAAAGGTGTAATCTCTAAAATCTATAAAATACTTCAACACCTTAACAACAAAAAGACAAATAATCCAATTTAAATAATGGGCAAAGGAAATGAACAGACACTTCACCAAAGGAGACATTCAGGCATTCGGCGTTTCTCAAGCTGAAAGAAGTAAAGAAAAAATTCAAGCCTCGAGTTGCAATAGTGAAGGATTCCATGGGGAATATATTAAATGATGCGGGAAGCATCAAAAGAAGATGGAAGGAATACACAGAGTCATTGTACCAAAAAGAATTAGTCGATATTCAACCATTTCTAGAGGTGGCATATGATCAGGAACCGATGGTACTGAAGGAAGAAGCCCAAGCTGCTCTGAAGGCATTGGCGAAAAACAAGGCTCCAGGAATTGATGGAATATCAATTGAGATGTTTCAACAAACAGAGGCAGCACTGGAGGTGCTCACTCATCTATGCCAAGAAATGTGGAAGACAGCTTCCTGGCCAACTGACTGGAAGAGATCCATATTTATGCTGATTCCCAAGACAGGTGATCCAACTGAATGTGGAATATAATTTCTATAATGAAAAATATCATTAATATCACACACAAGCAAAATTCTGCTGAAGATCATTCAAAAACGGCTGTAGCAGTATATCAACAGGGAGCTGCCAGAAATTCAGGCTGGTTTCAGAAGAGGATGTGGACTATGCAATATCATTGCTGATGTCAGATGGATCCTGACTGAAAGCAGAGAATACCAGAAGGATGTTTACCTGTGTTTTATTGATTATGCAAAGGCATTTGACTGTGTGGATCATAACAAACTATGGATAACACTGCAAAGAATGGGAACTCCAGAACACTTAATTGTGCTCATGAGAAACCGTTACATAGATCAAGAGGTAGTTCTTCGGACAGAACAAGGGGATACTGATTGGTTTAAAGTCAGGAAAGGTGTGCATCAGGGTTGTATTCTTTCACCATACCTATTTAATCTGTATGCTGAACAAATAATCCAAGAAGCTGGACTATATGAAGAAGAACGTGGCGTCAAGATTGGAGGAAGACTCGTTAACAACCTACGTTATGCAGATGATACAACCTCGCTTGCTGAAAGTGAAGAGGACTTGAAGCACTTACAAATGAAGATCAAAGACCACAGCCTTCAGTATGGATTTCAACATAAAGAAAACAAAAATCCTCACAACTGGACCAATGAGCAACATCATGATAAACGGAGAAAAGATTGGAAGTTGTCAAGGATTTCATTTGACTTGGATCCACAATCAACAGCCATGGAAGCAGCAGTCAAGAAATCAAAAGATGCATTGCATTGGGCAAATCTGCTGCAAAGGACCTCTTCGAAGTGTTGAAGAGCAAAGATGTCACCCTGAAGACTACGGTGTGCCTGACCCAAGCCATGGTATTTTCAATTGCATTATATGCATGTGAAAGCTGGACAATGACTAAGGAAGACCGAAGAAGAGTTCACGCCTTTGAATATACCATGGACTGCCAAAAGAATGAACAAATCTGTCTTAGAAGAAGTACGACCAGAACGCTCCTTAGAAGCAAGGACGGCGAGACTGCGTCTTACGTACTTTGGACATGTTGTCAGGAGGGATCAGTCCCTGGAGAAGGACATCATGCTTGTCAGAATACAGGGTCAGTGGAAAAGAGGAAGATCCTCAATGAGGTGGATTCACACAGTGGCTGCAACGATGGGCTCAAGCATAACGATTGTGAGGATGGCGCAGGACCGGGCAGTGTTTCGTTCTGTTGTGCGTAGGGTTGCTATGAGTCAGAACTGATTAGACAGCGCCTAAGAACAACAACAACACGTTGATGAGATCTATAAGATTAGACTGTGTCTTAAGCCAATACCTTTTGAGATATAAAAGAGAGAAGCGAGCAGACAGACAGGGGAACTTCATACCACCAAGAAAGCAGTTCCTGAAGCAGAGCAAGTCCTTTGGACCCAGGGTTTCTTTGTGGAGAAGCTCCTAGTCCAGGGGAAGATTAATGACAAGGACCTTCCTCCAGAGCCGACACAGAAAGCCTTCTCATGAAGCCGACACCCTGAATTTGGACTTCTAGCCCCTTAGACTGTGAGAGAATAAACTTCTCTTTGTTGAAACCATCCACTTGTGGTATTTCTGTTATAGCAGCACTAGGTGATCATGACACTATGCAGCAATAAAGAACAATGATGAATCCGCAGAACATCTTAGAACATGAATGAATCTGGAGTGCATTATGCTGAGTGAAGTAAATCTATAACCAAAGGACAAATATTGCTTGAGGCTGCTATTATAAAAACTCAAGGGAAGGTTTACACACAGAAAAAAACAACCTTTGATGGTTACTATCTACTAGATAGTAAAGAAGTTTCAACTTCGGTGAAGGGAAAGGCAACACACAATATAGGGAACGTCTGCATAGCTTGACCAAGGCAAAGTCAGAGAAGCATCCTAGACACATCCAAACACCTTGGGGGACCATGTTGCTGGGGCTGAGGGCTGGGACCTTGATCTCTGGGGGACACCTAGGTCAATTGGCATAACATAGCTCATAAAGAAGATGTTCTACATCCTACCTTGATGAGTAGTGTCTGGGTCTTAAAAGCTTGTGAGCGGCCATCTAAGACACATCTGTCAGTCCCATCCTGTCCGGAGCCAAGGCGAAGGAAGAAAAACCAAAGACACAAGGAAGATATTAGTCTAAAGGACCACATGAACCACAGACTCCATCAGCCTGAGCCCAGAAGAACTAGATAGTGCCTGCTTACCACCACTGACACAATGGCTGCAACAATTGTGGAGATGGTACAGGACTGGGCAGCGATTTGTTCTGTTGTGCATAGGGTCCCTGTGATCGGAACAGACTCAATGGCACCTTAACAACAACCACCACCACCACCGATCATTCTGGCAGGGATACAATAGAGAGTCCCAGACAAAACGGGAGGAAAATGTAGAACAAAATTCAAATTCACAAAAAAATACCAGACTTAACTGGTCTGACAGAGACTTGAGGAACCCACAAGACTATGGCCCCTGGGCACCCTGCTAACTCAGAACTGAAGCCTCTCTCGAAGTCCACCTTTCAGCTAAAGATTAGATATGTCTATGAAACAATAACACAGGTGAGAAATGTGCTTCGTAGTGCAATCAAGTACACGAGACCAAATGGGCAACACCTGCCCAAAAACAGAGACGAGAAGGCAGGAAGGGACAGGAATACTGGGCAAATGGACACAGGGAACCCAGGATTTAAAGGGGGAGAGTGCTGATGCATTTCAGGGATTGCAACCAATGTCACAAAACATTTGCATATAAATTTTTGAACGAGAAACTAATTTGCGCTGTAAACTTTCATCTAAAGCACAATTACAAAAAGAAAAAAAAATATAGACGAATTTCATGAAACAATTTTGAAGCAGCTCTTCCTTTCCTTCCCCCTTGCCCTCCCTGGTGATGCACTGTTTCTCTTCAAAGAGTCTTTGTAATCCCTGTTGATTGCAATGGTGCTTAGGGGTAAGTCCATAGGAAGTAAGCTTGGGCTTCTGCCCTGAATTCTGTCAATATGCTGCTCCAGGGTTTTTGGGGAAGCTTTGGAGTTCAAGATGATTCTACCCTTTCTTGATGGGAACGAGTAATTAAAACAAAATAAAATGAGTTCCAATGGAAATTGGAGAGAAACATTAAGGTCCCAGAAACCCCAAGTATCTGTGATGGGATGCTGCTTTAAAGACAGAAACAAAATGTTTGCTATATCACAGACACCCCCCACCACAGTTCCTTAGCATTAAGTAGCACTTTACTTTTATTAAATCATCAAATAGTAATGCTAATAGCTTACTTGCTTCATGTGTTGCAGTTGCAGACATTTGTACTTTGCAACATCTTTCAAGTAGGAAAAGCAGGTGATTGCCCTGTTTTGCTCTTTCTAATTTTTTTTTTCTTAGTAGGCAATACATATACATAGTACAAAATAAAACTAAGCAGTGCAGAAGGTTATATAAGATAAATAAGCCTTGTGGGAAATTCTTAGGAAGCAGTTGTCCAAGGTAGAAATCATGAAGGAGGTGGTATTTGAGATGCATCTTGAAGAAAGAATAGGATTTTTACAAGAGAGTATAACAGGGATGGGGGAGGGGCAGAGGCTGGTCAAAGTAGAGGGTCAGTTGATCTGGACAGAGGTACATAGATGTGGATGGAGGTGGACAAGGAGCCTGGGGCATGTCTTCAATGGTACTGGGAGGCTGGGGAGACTTGGTCAGCATGGAGGGCCAAGTGGGCATGGCAAGGGTGGGTAATAAAGGTTTTTGAGCAGGAGTGTGACCAGACCAGGCTGCAGTATGAATGATGTATTGGAGGGGTTTTCAGTGGAGGAAGGGGGATGGGTTAGGAGACCAGTGTGTCTGTGAAGTCTCATGTCAGGAGGGAAGGAGCCCTGATGGCGCAACAGTTATATGCTTGGCTGTTAACCGAAAGGTTAGTGGTAAGAACCCACCCAGCCTCTCCACAAGAGAAAGACCTGGATATCTGCTCCTGTAAAGTCAAGAAAACCTTATGGGGCAGTTCTACTCTGTGGTTGAAGCTGATTCGACGGCACCCAACAACAACATGTCAGGAGGACCAGGACTAGGAGTTTCATGTTGAGAGCAGGAAAGACGCCAAGGATATCAGACATTGGGAGTTGACCAACAGGTGGGTGGTGAGGAAGAGGGAGACTTCAGATGCTCCTGCTTGAGACCTGGAGGAATACAGTACAGTTTATGAACCAACTTGAGCAGAGCCCTTCTGAGCTTCAGGGGAAGTGCAGTCTCATTGTCAAGCTGAGGAGTCACAGGTTCCAGGCTGGGATAATAAGTGTCTGTAGAGAACCACTGAGGGCATAGACTGTTTCCAGTCCCCATAAGAGAGAATTCTGGAGTGGTGGGTCTGGGCTGAAATGTGGCACTTTTCCTCTAGTGCTATTGTATGAGGCTGACTGACAAATCGAGATACTGTGTCTTAAGGAGAAACTGAGCTGGTCACCAGGAAAACTGATCCCTTGAGTCACCCAACGAGGTCGAGAGGGAGGAGTCAGATAAGGAGGAGTGGCAGGGAACCCTTGGTAGCCAAGGGAGAGTGTCGCTTTAAATGAAGTGGGGAGGTAGAGACTGGGAGCACAGCCCAGGCCCTGGGATGTAGCTCTTAAGCCCAGGGATTTAGTTTGGTAAATCGAAGCCTGTGCAGATATGGAGTTAGGGGAGTGTGGCTCTACACCAGTAGAAAGAGACTTTTTCCCAGCCATTGGGCAAGACTTCTCTATGGCTCCTGCTGCTTCTCTGAAACTGGGAGGGATGACATGAGGTTGGTGAGGTTTCCTGGTTTCTGCGCGTGTATCTTACTATAATGCTATCTCCAAGGTTTGAAGGAGAGAACACTTCTCATTATTAGTCACCATTATTCTTGTCAAGTAGGCCAAATGTGGTAGTATTTTGAAGGCTATTTTTGAGGGTAAAGCCATTTTTGGTTTCAGTTGTATTATGAAAGTGAGTTTTCAAGTGGCTTATTTCGGGCTGATTTGTAAAGGTATTAAGGCCTTGACAACTTGTGGAATCTGAGAAATGTATTAAAAGGGCCACAGCACTTTTTCTTTCCCCATACAGATACTTATAACTCCTTAGAAGCTACAAATAAATGATTCAAATTACTGAATGCTGTAAAAATGAAATCCACCCACCCCAAAATGAAAACTCACATTTACGGTTCTGCTAAATCATTTTCTTCTCTTTCTCTGTCTCTCTCTTTATAGCTAAAACTCCAACTACAGTAGAAAGACAAGTCACGATTTATGATTGATCAAAAGCAGAATTATGAAGACAAAACAGACTATGCGAGACCGAGGTGGAAACAACAACATCATCATTTGCTGAGATTGCAGAGTGGAACGCAGCTTCTGTCACTTCTCGAGATGGCTAAAACGTGACAAGAAGGGTGATCTGTTGTACAAAGTATATTATGAGGGAGAGTGGCGACCTCTCCTTTTTTTTCTTTCTGTGAAATCAGTGCTATTCTGTGCAAATGAATATAGTGCTCAGTTTAAAGCTGCTCGATCATCTCAGCAAATAAGCACTAACAGAACTGGGTTCCAGAAAGGAAACAGTTTCTGGAGCTTTGCATTTGTCTAAATCTGTGCCAGTGGAAGGAGGTTCCAATGCACACTTCCACGCTTCTAAGCATTGTGGCTAATATTCAGGTATCGTTCATGAGGCCAAATGCTTTTTGCTGCTGTGTGGCTTAAGGGTGTTTTCCCAAGCAAACTCCAGCCAGCATAGTGTTGAATGTGTTGCATGTCCGATTAGAAAACTGAACCCAGCCATAACTATTACAAATGATATCCCAAATCAGCATCCCTAAAAAAGCTTCTATCAAATAGTTCAGCTTTTCTGCAGGGTCCCTATGACTTCCCCCACCAGTGTCCTTTCTTGTTAACTCACTTATTGTTATGTTGTAACTCAGGAAAAGAACTCAGGATAGAAAGAATCATGAACCCTGAATAGAGGTCTTTCTTATGCTCACTTTTCTTCTGAGGGGTCCTGAGAAATGAAGGGGATTCCTCCTGTGAGGTTTTTTTTTTACCTAGATGAGGAGTGAGTGCCTACCTAACCGCATTTAATGCACTGTATATTGCTACAATTACTGCTACAGAACTTTCGAATATTATTACATATAAAGGTACGATGGGGCCACTGGCTGGTCCCTAACTGTTTGTTATTTGGAAGGAAGCCGGGGAACCGTGGGGTTTCCGTGAATGGTTGTGATGTTTCTGGAGGTCGAACATTAACAGGTTAATTCTCGTTGAGCAGCATTGTATTAAACAGAATTACGTGGGTCAGAGGTCTCCTGGGCCGCTGTGGACAGTGCTACAGAACACCGTTATGTCTGTTCTGGAGAATTTACTGTTGTGTTTCTCTGTATCCTAAATCAAATGTGTGCCTGATTAATTGTCCTTTTTTCTCCCCCAAAGGTGGTAGACATTACAGGCAGGTAAACAGAAAAGGTCTCTTTGCTGATAGTACTTTCACAGTAAAAGATGGTATGACATAATGTGTGGAAACTAGACGCTAAGGAAACAGAAAGATAGTAATCAGAAAAGAAGAGGACTTTTGAGGGGAAGAAATTCAATGCAAGCCTTCATTTGATAAAAGAGAACTGAAAGAGAATATTTATTATTTTTTCTACAGTAAACGAAGCAGGTTCCCACGGGATAATGTGGAATTGCACCGTGGATTATGAACTTATTCCAGCTTTCATTGACATTGCTTCTTGCCCGCTCCCGGAAAGGGTCTGCCTTTCCTGAAATGGGAGGCGGGTGCTGTACTTTCAGACAAAGCTTGCGCAAATTCCTGAGCCTCAGATTTACTTAAAGTGACTGTATGTACTTATATTCTTAAATTAAATGGTTAAAAAAATAGTTTAAAAAAATGGTTAAAAAAATGGTTAAATATGGTCAAATAAATGTTGTTAAACTTGCAAATGTTTTATTATATTACACTAAATAAAGTTTATTAGTAGCCGTAATAAAGCTAGTCAAGTAATGATTTTTCATTAAAGAATTAAAGGTCGGATGTCATAGTTGCTCTATGTAGAAATGGCAAAAGGGTGAGCTTTACATATTTTCTAAAATCCTAACAGGTAGCTGAGACAGTTCTGTAATTAATTGCATTTCACGGGGAGAATTCATCCAAGTTGTAATTTTTTTTTTTTTTTAAGAAATGACCCATTCATCCGTCAGTTTGATTAATGAGCATTAATTGGGCTTCTGCTTCATTCAGCACTGTAGGCGTTGAAGGGACAAAGATGAGTAAGGCACAGTCCAGACTTTTAAGGAATTTGCCCTCAAGTAGAAGGCAGGCATGTCTTAGATTGTTGTGGTTAATAGCGTAGTAAGTGCTGTCGCAGTTTACAGGTAGGGACATGTTCTTTCCTGTAGCATAGGACAAGGCATTATGGTTAACTGGATTGATTCAGCTTCTCAAGTGTGTTTAATTTCTTATAGGGTCTTAGTTATCCAAACTGGCGCTTTATCCTGCCTGACTTGAATGCCTGCTTATTAAACTCTCTGCTTTATTCTGACCACAGAGGCCAGGCATCAGCTGTACCCCCTGCTCTAAATGTATGGCAGCCAAGTGAAAAAGGAAGGGTAAAAATGGAGAGGTAATGGGGAAAATATCAACCATTAAGCAATATGATTCCATATATGACATAATGTGTCATTTATGCCAAAGGTGCAGCTTTTATTTTAACTAAGGGTTGGTAAAACAGTTGAAGTAAAAACATTTTACATATATTTTATAACTGTTTAGGCAAGAATGACTACTATGACTAATCTCTCTTCTCACTTTAAGGTGTCAGCTGTCATCTTCTGGCAAGACGGAGAATTGGGAAATGATGCTTGGGAAGTCGAGTCCTTGTAAGAGATAACTGAATCAGTCTCACTTAGTGTGTAGTTTTATTCTGTAAATATTAAACAGGAAACACTCATAGAGTTGCTAGGTTTCCTGGAAACAGTTTGATAATTCTCAAAGCATTTACTGTGGTGTGATGTGCTTGAGACATTTATACATATGTATTTAATGATCGTATTTTCATTCAGTTTTATTAGAGGCACTGATTGCAGGAATGAAACCAACAATATGAATAGGAAATGGAGGCAATTTTTCAAATAGTTGATGCTAACGTAATAATTTCTGAATTGCCATCTGGGGATGGTAGGGGTTTCCTGTTAGCATTTTCAGATTGTCAACTGAGTCTTCAATTTAATAGATATAAATGTTTACAAATCTTGCATTTTTTAAAATTGTTCATGCCTCTTCCCATTTCAGGGCCTTCATACATGTCCCCTCCCCCTCCCCCAATCTGGAATGCTTTTCAAGCTCCCAATTATTTATTTAATGTATGTCTTTGTCACTTTTCAGAAATTCTTCAAGGGCAGGGACCATGCCTGTGCTGCTCATCAATATATGTTCCGCACCTAGCGCCATGCTTAGAGCATATATAGTAGGCATGTGATAAATATTCTTTAAGGAGGGAAGGGAAGGAAAAAGGGAGAAAGCTAAGGAAGAAAGAAGGGAAGGCAGGAGGGAAGAAGGGAGGAAGGAAGGAAGGACGGAGGGAGGAAGATAAGAAAGATAGAGTTGACTTCTTATTGTTAGCTGCCCTTCAGTCACCCCTGACTGATGGCAACCCCCTTGCACAAGGGAACAAAATGCTGCGGGTCCTATGCCATCCCCACGATTGGTTGCAAATCAGACCGTTGTGAGCCATAGAGTTTTCATTGGCTGATTTTCAGAAGTAATTCAGCAGACCTTTCTTCCTAGTTTGTTTTAGTCTGGAAACTCCGCTGAAACCTGTTCAGCATCACAGCACCATGCAAGCCTCCACTGACAGATGGGGTCGTGGCTTCTTGTGAGGCGCATTGGCTGGGAATCAAACCTGGATCTCCTGCGTGGGAGGTGAGAACTCTACCACTAAACCAGCCTTGAGTCCCTTTAAACTTCCAGGTGAGGAAATCCAGGAGCCTGGTGTGATCAAGTGGCATGCCCAGCGAGTGGGGAGAATGAACTGGAATTAAGCTCTTCTGTGTGCAGCTCAGGCCAGTACCTAGTGTTGCTTCTTTTGTATAAGCTACTCATATCAAAAGAGGGACCTTTTCTTAATTTTCTGCACTAGTGGAGCAGAGCTGTGTATGTGTTATGGCCCATATGTTGAAACTTGTTTATCTACAGCTAGCCAGATGGTACCTAATAGCACACAAAGAAACCATTTGGAAACTTTCAGAGGGACAGCGCATTTTTGAAAGCACTCAGAATAGTGCATATTGTGATGTCACTACTCACTTACTCCAAGGAGTATAAATAAATTAAAAAAAAAAAAAAGGGATACTTTGGTAGATATTCCTTGTGAAACACGGAGACTTTGAGAACCTATTCAGGGGATCTAGTTACCAGAGACAGAAGTTTATTTAATTAGGTCTCCCTTTAACCTAGCTTCATCTATAATTTCCCTAGAGAAGGAGAGTAGTTTCTTAACTTAAAATGCGTTGCTTTTTAAGCTCCTGCTGGGCTGAATAAAATAGAAAAAACAAAAGCCCAATAGAATCCTGCCTATGCAGCCCAAGGAACAGTGATGTGTTGATCAATAAAAAATGTGAAAGCAAAGCTTACTATGGCTAATCTGATCTAGGGAGTGAGAGGTTGACAACTATCAGAAGGAGATTCACAGATAATAGTTACACTGGACCTTTGGCATTAAAAAAAAAAACAACTAAGTTGAAGGAATTCGTACATCTTGTAATGGCTCACTGGACAGTGACACGTGGCATCTTTAAGATTCTATTATTCAAAACTATAAAATTTATGCTCAGAGTGTAATGGATAAGAAATAGTCAAGAGTCTATGGAGAAATGAAACTCCAACCCCCCAATCTATGATTCCTCCTTTCAGCAATTCATTGATTCACTCATTCATTAAATGCATATTTACTGATGTATTAGACACTGCCCCAAGCACTAGAACCCAGTGGTGAGTAAAACAGAAATGATTTCCATTCTTGTGGAGCTAAAAGTCTAGCAGAGCAGCAGAATGTTACATAAGTGATTATAATAAAATGCAATGTGTACTATGATAAGGCCAGCATAAGGAAGTTCAGAAAAAAAATGCCTATATCAATATATTGATATAAATATTTCAATCCCAGTACCTGTGCTGGTGGAAGGAAGAATTGGTAATCCAAAATAGCAGACGGTAAGAAATAGCTGGAATTTATCTTTGATGTGTATTATGCAATATTTTTTGGTGCCAAATTAACGTTCTTAATTACATTTTGATTGAGCTATTATTAAAATGCTCTTTATTCTTTAAACCCACACAGCCTCACAGTGGGAGAAGTGGTTGAGAGCAATGCTAAGAGGCAGCAGAAAATCAACTGTACATATAAAAGTTTGTCAGGGATAATTCACAAAGTGAATAAGCCACCTGTAGGAAAACAAGATACAACTGTATCCACAGAGAATCACAGAGCCAGAGAATCGCATGGAAGATCTAATATAACCCCCTACTGTTTTGGAGACCAAAAGAAAACACAAAAAACAAAAACTACAGCATGTTTTGTTCCAATTTGCCCAAGAGAATGTAGTATAAAGCAGCACTTTGCAAATTATCTTTGAGGAAGAAAGCATTTTTAAATCTGTCACATAATTATGTATATGAAGAACACAGTAAACATGAATTATAGGTGAAATGGAAAAAATACGTATGAAATACAAGTCCAGGTTTTTTATTAGGTTCAATAGTTCTGAACTTAAACATTTCAGAAAATCTGATCAGAACAAACATAGCAAGGAGAAAAAGAAAAGAACTATAAAAACTGATCATTGTTCACGGAAAGTGGACAGTGACACAATCAGGGAAATGATAGTTGTTACCAGGCTGAGAAATAACTATAGTATGATCATTACATGTGCCGGACACTTTGCAAGGCTCTCTACAAGCTTTTGTGATGAGGTAGGGTATGATAATATGGAGGATGGGGACCCGTAAGGGACAGTTTGCATCTGATGAGTACACCTGGAGCAGTTACGGTGCAGAGAAGCTACCTGCTTGAGCACGTGCTCTGAAACATTCATGAATTATAACCTTTAAACAACTGGAACTTTTTTCCCTTGTATCTTTGCTCTTTAATGATCTACAACTAAAATGAATCCAGAATGCTGACCTGAAGGCATTGAAATACGTTTATTTTTTAGAAGAGCTAAAAGTTTAATTTTTAGAATAGCTATGTCATATTAACTAAACTGTTCTTAAGTAAGAGACTGAATTTTGACAGAGGGTCAACAGCAGAGTTTGAAGGCAAAGGGTTGTGATATTAGAAAGGTTACTACCAAGTAACCACAACACTTTATATCCTAAACCCAGAGTTTTCCAAACATCACTCTGAATAAGAGGAGCTTTTAAATATCAAGATTCCTGGACCTCATTTCCCGAGATTTTGATTAATTATGTCCTGAGGTGGAGTGGAAGGTGAAGAGGGCTTTTAAGTGGTCTACCAGGTGATTCTGGTATAGCTGATCTGGTTTTTGAATTTTGAAAATCACCATTCCCAAACATGCTGGCAAATTGAATTTTTATCTATGTATGCAGTTGATGTAGAAAAGTATGACCAATATGAAATAATATCCAAATTATTTGTACATGGTTCTAGAGCCTTGTCAGAGAAATATACAACATGCTCACAAACTTTTTCTTACTTACTCTTTAGTACTCAGTGCTTACTGTTGGTCCCAGAAATCCAGTAAGATGATGGAGGAAAATAATCCACAGATCACTTAAGGTAGGTTGCAAATATGATCATTAAAGACATATAGACGTTTAGGATTAAGTGCAGAGCTGGCTAGTTCTTACGTTAATGCATGATTCCTCATATTAATTAACATAGGCGCTGGGATGGGGTCAGTTGGGAAAGATTGCATCACATTTCTGTCCCCATGGCCAAGCAGCTGGTCAGATGGTTGTCAACAAAACCAAGATTAGATCTTGGTAACATAATGTCTTGAGTATTGGCAATGACCATCAGTCACACTTTCACCGTTGTGTGTGTGTTTTATGACAGTGGTTAATAGCAGCTCACAGTTACTATTTGCTACTCATCAGTCGTTCTGAAAATCCTCACAACAGCCTTACAAGGTTCTTGTTTCATTTTATGGATGAGGGAATGAGGCTTAAGGAGCCCAAGGTCATTAGCTTATAAGTGTGAATGTATACTTTTCACTGTACCCTGCTTTCCATTCCACAAACTGCATCTCAGTGGTTACTGACTGGTTTTGTGGGCCTAGAAATCTGCATCTGGACTTTGAGGGGACTTCCACTAGGGTCTCCAAATACCTCCTTTCTTCCACCAAGTAGTCCAAAGTAATTGTTGAAGGTTGAATCCCAGCCATCTGTGAAGGGAACAAGGGTGTTGTAATTCCTGATTTCTCAGCCTCTTCTGGGTTTCTCCATTTCTAGGACTAGGATGGTGCAAATGGTTAAGCACTCAACTGTTAGCGGAAAGGTTGGTGGTTAGAACCCACCCAGAGTCTCCTCAGAAGACAGGATTGGTGATCTGCTTCCGAAAGGTCACAGCCTTGAAAACCCTATGGACTGGGATCAACCTGACGGCAACTATCAAGTTTCCTGATGCTTTCTTCTACACATTTCTACTGGAGCCTGCCCTCCCTGCTACTGCCATACCATGTGTACCTTTCTGTATTTTCCTCATTAAAACTTGTCTGTCTTGTATCCTATTCTCCAGTCTCTTGCTGTCTCTTAACTGTCAGGTAATTACTGAAATGCATTAACCTATTTGGGGGTAGTGTCCTTACAAGGCATATAGTTACATTGAGGCAAGTAATGTCTTGGATCGGTGTATGAACCAGAAGGAGTGTTGGTGGAAATTTCAGACAGTGTGACAAATTCGTGGTGGAGATAGCAGCTCAAATCATAGCTCGTGAGCTCCCTGCATTGACTAGGATTATTCCCTAAGCCCTAGTTGTTTAATTACTTACAGACCTCCCAGGGGCCCCTGCAGCTGAAGACATGCTGTTATCCAAATCAACCTGTGTGACTTGGGCCAGGTCTCTCTCCTGCCAACACTGGAGCAGAGAACTAAGGGAATTCCCCAGCTTTTTAAAGCAAAAATAAATGTGGGTAATTAGGCGACAGCTGAGATTTTTGTCTGGGAGACTTGGCCAACTGCCTCCGCGTCCTAGGCTTTGTGGAGATCTGCTTCTGTGAGACAGCTTTTGCTCTCCCAGCCCAAGAGAGCAATTCCGGTGAAGAATGTTTAGACTCATCCCCATTATCCCACCAACTCCCTCATCAGTGGCTTTGTGTGAAATGTTAGATTATATTTCAGAAGTGCAGACAAAAGTAATGTCTGAAACTATTTTTGGGCACGTGAATCAAAGATTACTCTCCATACTGCTTATTCTCTTGGTTCTTAGAAATTTAATTGCAGCAACCTTTTAAATATTAGCTTTTAACTTATCTGCAAAAAATTTAAAAGATTTACTTAATTAAATCAATTAAGGGAAATTTGGCCCAATTCTCATTCATTCACGTTTGGATCATGCAAAGCACAGATTTTTGAATGAAAAAAAAAAAACCCTTAAATACTATAACATGAATTCTAGAGGGGCATGCAGGTTTACATACCGTCTTAATGTAGACTGAAGTAAAGCAGCTTCGTTTCCATCTCCTCATAGCAAGTATGAAAAAGGATACTAATAAATTTATCTACCATTGGTGAAGGCAAGTGAGGAAAAGACGTGTGTTTTCTTTAAAAGAAATCTCAACCAGAATTTTAGGATGATCATGATAGACAAGTTTGTCTAAAAGAATAAAGCACAGCTTTTAAATTTGATATTTCAAACAAGTAGGAAAGGATAAAGTATAATAAATACCCATTCATCTACTGTATTATGTTATCATTTTGTCATTTGATTCAGATCTTTTTTTTAACAAAAGACAATTTTAAATACACAGCGGAGAACCCCTTTTGTACTCTTTATCAGAGCTGTGTAACCTTGGGCAAGATCCCTAACCTCTGTGCTCTGTGCTTCAATTACTTAATCTGCAAAATGTTGTAAAGATTAAATGAGTTAAAATGTAAAGAATTTAGAACAGAAACTGCTGCCCTGATGCCCCATTGAAGTCTGCTGTCATTGCTCTAATTCCTCGTCCGCGATCTCGTTCTCATCTGTCTTTCCCAGGCACAGGCACTTCCCTGACGTTACTATACATCCCTTTTATCAACAAGGTGCGCTTTTCCTACATGATATTCTGTGCTTTTCAAACATTTACATAACTGGTGTCACACTATGGGCATCCTTCTATAACCTGCTTTTTTCTCAATGCTAGTTTTCTGGGGGAGCCTTGGTAGTGCAGTGGTTAACAGCTCAGCTGCTAACCAGAAAGTCAGCAGATCGCATCCACCGGCTGCTCCTTGGAAACCCTATGGGGCAGTTCTGCTCTGTCCTATAAGGTTGCTATGAGTCGGAATTGACTCTGATGGCAATGAGTTTGGTTTTCGTTTTAGGTTTCTGAGATCTCCTTATATGGGGAGATAATAGATCAAGCTCATCCATTTTAATTCCTCTATAATATTTTATAGACGTGTAAACATGTCTTAATATATACCATAAAATAGGGATCTATTAAACAAAAAAATATTCTTTTTTCTTTGCTAAATTTCACAACCATGGTGGAGTCAGAATTTTGGCCCATATTGGGATGAGCTGAATTCAGATACATTGTAGAGTGGGGTGGCAGGACATTTTTCTTTTATTGCTCCCTCCTATTCCTTTTGGTTGTCAAAGGACACATCTCTGCTGATGGGGAGCCCTATGAGAGCAAAATGAGAGAACTGTTAAGAAATGTAGAGGGCAATGGGGTTGGATTTCACTGGGGCAAGGAGCTCATGGCAATGCCTTGTGCTTTATCCATCTATGGTAAACTTAGAACACTCAGGAGGAAAAAACTGGGAAGCACTAGTCTGTTGAGAAGCACACCTGTATTTCTGACTCTCAGAAGAAAGCAAGAGCTTGGAGACTATTAACTGGGGCTTAGTCTTGGCTCACCTGCATTATTTGCATGATTTAAGGGGTAAGGGGAGGTGAAAACTACCATGTTTACTTCCTGTAGATCAGCATTAAATTTTTGAGTGAAAGAAATGTATGTTGGAAATAAGTTAATGCCTTATATGGTCTTGAACATTTATTCAGACTTATGGAAGAAATGTTTTCATTACCTTTGCCAGAAGATGATTGGATATTATAAATCCATATACATTTTTTATTTAGACTCAAGTCTTCTGCTTGTTGTCACTCATCAACCAATTTTTGACTCATTTGTTCATTTCTATCATGTATTTATTAGATTTATATAACAAGTGTATGTTGTAGGTTTTACTCTTAAAAATGCACGTAATCATCGATACACCTTTGGTGAGCTTCACACTACTAGTGGTTCCATTCCTTCTATTTGTTGTTGATTTAAAAGGAACCCTGTTTCCTTTTAGTAATAAGCAATATTCATCTCTGAATACATGAACTAAGGAAAAAAAACCTGTTCTAGTCATTTCATTAAGAGATGCAAATAAAATTATACTTTTTTATACTTAATAATTATCAAAATTTGCAATACATTTATTTTGGGATCAATAGTAATTAATTTAATGGTAATTAGATTTAATAGGAATGAGTAATAGTAATTTTAAAAAAGTAATTGAGTAATGGTAAACAATGTAAAATTTCCAACTGTTAACAGCTGTTTGTGTATTTTTTAAAAATAGACCATAATGGCTATCCAATACCACTTTTAAATGCATTTAAGATAATGACATCGCAGTTTTATTTTTAAAATGTCAGTATTTGTAACAATCCCAAAATTATGTATTTTGTAAATATTTAAATGTTATGCATATAATATTTACATGTTTATTTGAAAGCTTATGAAAGGGTATATAAGTTTTTCAAAATTATTTTATAGGGTACATGTGTAAAAAATTCTGATGCCCAAAGTTCTAGAATATGTCCAAAATGTAATTGCTGAGTAGTAGGGAGGTATGTACATCCTTAACTGGATTTTGTCAAATGCTCCTCCTAAGTGGTTGCCCCATTTTAACTCCACTAGTAGTTTTTAGTAGTATGAAAGAATTCTCATATTTGCACATTTTTGAAAACACTTACCCTTATATATGCTTTCCGTATCTCTCATATCACATCTGATTCTGTAATGTTCTTAAACCACATATGTATAAGTCTGAAGTCTAAAGATTTGGACTCTAACCTTTAAACTAACATTGTAATCGTTAATTCTGATTCTCCAGTGTTAGACAAATGTCTTGGAGTCTTCCTTGCGTGCCTTGCCATGACTACCTTGCAATAAACTAAACGAGTTTATGCATGACAAACCTGAGCATTTATTTATTTTTAAGATAAAATCCTTCACTTAGTATTTTTAACTTCTTAATTTTTGCCAGTCTGAAGTGTGTGAAATGCTATTATTTTGTGATTTTAACTTTGCACTTCCCTGATTACTAGTGAGGTTGACTGGTTTATTAGCTGTTTGGATTTTCTCTTCTGTGAATTGCCTGTTCATATCTTTGCCCATTTTCAGTTGGTTAAATGTACATATTTGTAATGTAGGGAACTACTTTTTAAAACATGTTGACTTTTGTGGCTTATTTTGGGAAAATACCTTTAAATCTTTTGTACTATCCTAATTCTTGACCCACTCCTAATTAGCCACAAGTATTTTCTTTAATAAAGTGTTATTTTTGATCTGTTCCTAGAGGGTTTCCCATATGGAAATCAACTGCTAATTTTTCTTCCCGTTTAAAGCATCAAACCATCTAGACACTTCTGACTATATGGTAAAACTATATATTTTATATGACTAGATATAGAGATAACTTGATAAAAGTGAATAAAAAATAGAAAATAAAAGCAAATCGCCACCTTACTAAAAACCTAGGGTCATGTTGATTGGTTTAATAAGATTTGATTATTTTAAACATGAAATTACTTTGGAAGGAGAAATACAGGCAATCTCTGACTTATGAGCTAATTGGCCAGAGAAATGACCAGAAATTGAGCCACTGAAATACAACTGATTTATGGAATGGAATGAATCTTGTGGGAATACAAATAATGGCTTTACTTTTTCTCCTACTACTGGTTAACTCTGATACATCAAATCTCCCTTCCTGGCCCCTGGATACCAACCAGGGCAAAGTCCAAAACTTTCTAGTCACTTTTAAAGATAAGAAAGTATCTTTTTAGTGATCAAGACTCACTTTAAAGTATTAAAAAGTCCAACCCAATTCAGTTGAAAACTTTAACCTCAAATTCAGTTTAAATATTCTCTCCCCCTGCTCAGGTCAAGCCTAAGTTTATATCTTAGGGACCTGCAGGGGGAACAGGGTGTGGTCTCTTGTTTCACATTTTCTACCCTTTCTATTTTCCTCCATGGTTGGGAAAAGAGGACAATTAAGGAAGACTAGAGGAAAAAGGACAAAAGTCTTTTTCCTTACTAGTGTTATTTGTAGTTCTTCAACATGGCAGGTATCTGATGTTGGCTGTTTTGCAGGTCATGTTTTTAGATTCTTTGCAGACATATCCATTCTGATATGGGTTCTATATTCTCCAGCTGCTGTCCTCAGAGGCTACCCCATATCCAAATAGCTTCTTATTACTGGTGTTCCCCTGGTTCTGGCAGGCAGCCCTTCTGGGTGGCTCACCTTCAATCCAACTCAAGTCCAGCTACTTCTGTGACATCTACTTCCTCCAAGGAAATCTCACACATCCTGGTCATGCCCAAGGCTAGAAATGTGGGTCCCTCAGAGAACACTATTGCTCTTTCACCTTACCATGCTGTGGAAGGTTATTCCTGTTAGCCTTCTACCTCTGGAATTTTCTAGGCCCTGGCTACTCAAAGTGTTGTCCAGGGACCAGCAGCCTTGGCATCATCTGGAAACTTGTTAGAAATGCAGAACCTCAGGCTCAACCCCAGACTGACTCTTATCAGAATCTACATTTTGCCAAGATCTCCAGGTGATTTGTACGCACATTAAATTTGAGAAGTGCTGACCTAGGCTAGAGGTAGGCTCTAGTCTCTATGTCCAGGTTCACCCCTAAACTCCAGGGAACTCATGCAAGACTCTCTCAAGTACTCTGACAACTCTCTATTTGGGTCCATCCTAAGCTTCTATAGCCCAGAATCATCCATATGGTTGGAATTCTTGCAGGAATCCCCACTTTCTATGACAATGTCTCTAGGAACCTCTATCACTTGGTTTGGGAAAAGGGAAGCACTTTCCTTTCTTCATGTAGGGAGGAAAAAATCCAAAGCCCTCTCCCCTAAGGTCTATACCTGACTACCTCCCTGACCTTCTTAATAACTTCAGTTTTTTGTCTAGGTAAACTGGATAAAGGAAGGAGTAGAGGGCATTGGAAGATCTCTTCCTAAGAAGTCTTGAAGTGAGACATCAGTAGATCCATTGTCATTCTCTTCAGAATATAGAGGCAACAGTCACCTCTTGCCCTCTCTTTGGGACTTTATTCTGAAATGACATGATAATTGGGAAAGTTACACTTTTCCTGTTATGGTCAGGAGAAGTTTTATATAACATTATGAAATGCAATTTAATTTTGGGAATCCTTTTCCTATTATAAAAACACCAAGTTGATAAGAATAAATGAAAGAAGGGTAATTTGTGGGCTATGTTATTCAGACCAATTCTTCTAGTGTCAAGAAATAAACTAGCAGGCTAAAATTAAAATTAAAAAAAAAAAAAGATCTTAAAAGCATCTGACAAGACAGTTGGGAAGCAAGAGAGGTAAGCAGACTCAGAAAAGTAAGCAGAGATGAAAGCTATCTTTGTCCTGGGGGAACTACTCATAGGGTGCATCCAGGGTTCAGGCCTGGCAGATTTAAGGTGCAGAAATTAAGGGATCCCCCCACCCAAAAAAAGAAGAGGAGTCTAATAAGAGATTCTCCCCATATTAAACTCAGACCTCAAAGGGCTGAGATATACTGAGGATAAGGATGAAAGAAAAAGGATGAAGCAGAGCTAAATGCCCTCACCCTCCACTTCCCCCATACCCACTCCATTAGCATCTCTAGATATCTTCAGCTAAGGTTGCCTTGAGCTGCAGGGAGGAGAAAAGGGGGACTTTCCTGGGAAGTTGGGGCCCATGACCTGTTCTAGTGCAGATTTGCAGCCTTGATTCTCACTGTCTAGGTGGTCCTGGGAACCTCAAGCTTCTTAATTTGGTTTAAGGCGATTCAGAGTTGGTAGTGCCTGCAGGCATCTGGCAGAATCTAATGCAAATTCTCTTCGGAGGAAGGCATATTAATTCCAGCCTTCAAAGATTCTCATTAATGTTTTTCAAGGACAATGAGCTGCACACTGAAAAAACAACAACAACAACAACTAATCATAAGGGAATAAGTGAGAGCCAGCAGAAAAAACAGACCCTCAACCATTGTAATTATTAGAATTTGAAGACAGAGATTGTAAAGAAGAAATAAAAATACAATTAAGTAAAAGTAAAATATATCAACTTTCAAGTATCTGTTAGGCATATAAAACCAATACTTTATGTCTTGTTGGGGTTTAATTTTTTTTTTTAAATAAGTAGAGAAACGCTCAGGTTTGTCACACATAAGCTCATTTAGTTTATTGCAAGGTAATCATGGCACAGCTCACAGTAGACCCCAAGACATTCATTTAGACCTGGAGAATCAGGAGAGTAGGGTGAAGTTAATCCAATCATGAAAGCCCAAATCTTCAGCCAACCTTCAGGCATCTGCCTTTAATGAAGAGTCTTGAGGAGAAGAAATCTTGACCAATGGCTCATCCTTGGCAGAGGTCACTCATAGCTGGGATCCGAGGTTGGTGGTAGGCAGAATCTCTATCTTTAGAGATGCCTAGAGAGTAGATCGACAGAAGTCATTTTATTTCTACCTTGCTCATTTAATGAGCAAAAGCAAATGTAGTTTAGGCCCTCTGGTCTTGAATGATATGGGTATACCAGGGGGTGACCTGTTCACATTGCATCCAGGTAACCCGTTATAGGTTCATAATCAGGGGTGCACACTCAGGGTGCCTAACATAGATAAAATAAGGGTTACGTCACACATTATCACAGTAAAACAGTTGTTTACAACAAGGAAATTGCTTATATTAGAAGTTGTTTATGACAGAGAATTTGTCAGTTTTAGATATGTTTACAAGTTAGCTTAAATATTCAAGTCACACATTACATGTTTTATACATGTGTGATTTGGGATCATTATATTACAAATTACATCACATTTTATATACAAGATACAGTATATAAGTACCCTTTTAGGTAAATAATTTTGACATGGTTGGATAAGCAGAAGCTTCTTAAATATAAGTACAATAACATGTAGATAGAAGATAACTTCTTTTACTGGTTAAGTCTCTCACAGCAAGCATAGGTATTCTTTTATTGCTTCAAGAACCTTCTTTTAAAAAAATTTGTAAAAACTTTCTATTCAGGCATAATTTATATTCTGTAAATTTATATTCTTTTCTAAAGCTTGATGGATGAAGTTTTACATATGAATATATACGCAGGTAACTACCACTCTCTGCAAATATTGAACATTTCCAACACCTCAACAGATCACTTATGCCTCCACTATCCAATAACCCCCCAAAGGTGATCAATATTCTGATCTCTATTAGCTTTGTCTGTTTTTTGAGCTTTAAGTAAATGGAATCACATGATACATATTCTTTTGTATCTAATTTCTTTTGCTCAATGTTATGCCTGTGATATTTATCCATGTTTCTATGTGTAACACTAGGTTTTTTTTTTTTAAACTGCGTATAGTCCATTGCATGGATATACCATAATTTTTGTATCTATTTTATTGTGAATGGGTATTTGGGTTGTTTCCATTTGGGGCCTATTGTATACAATGCTGCTGTCAACATTCTTGTACATGTCTTTCTATGGACATAAGCACTCAGTTCTTTTCTGCATACACCCAGGAGTGGAATTGCTGAGCCATAGAACATGTATACGTTTGGCTATAGTAGATACTGCCAAATAGTTTTTCAAACTGTAACCATTTACACTCCCAGCAGCAACACATGAAAATCCTCCAAAAGCCTTTCACTCTCCTTCAACATTAAAGCCATCTAATATCTGTGCTGACTTGATGTTCATGAATTTCTTCACAATCTTTGAATGGTAAATGCTAGAAAAAGAGAGGCTTCCATGGTGATTTCTTCCCTGTTGACGCTGTCAGCCAACCATGCAGAGAGCAACAGTCAGGAGATGAGAGAGTGCTAATAAAAAAAAAAAAATAGCACTATTTAAATTCATGAATACTATGGTGCCCAAGGCCTTCTTTACCCAGACTTTTCTATGTTAAACAAGCTAGGAAATTTTGGTTTTGTTTAAATTAGTTTAATTTGGGTTTATGACACCAGCAGCCAAGAGAATCCTGCCAAATTGAGACTCAGTACTGAAAAGAATGTTGCATTCTCAGTCTTTCTGCCTCTAACTTCTCAAAGTTCAGATTTTAAAGAGCAAACATTTTACCTCACCAACAATATTGTATAAGATTTTCTACTTTTGTACCTATTACTTATGACCTAAAATGTATGCATCAAACATTGCATATGTAGACAACTGGAATTTCTGGGAATACTTGCCCAGGACCTCTGCTGCAGGATTTTTTTTTTTTTTTTAATTCTGGTGGAGATATATACACCAAAACATTTGCCAATACAACTTCCACATTTATAATTCACTGACACTGATTACATTTTTACGCTGTGCCATTACTTCTGACCTTTTCCAAAATATTCCACCACCATTAACATAAACTCAATGCCCCCAAACAAAAGCTCACCCTTTCCCCCTCTCTCCCACTCTTAAATCCATTGCTGTCTAGTGGATTCCAACTCGTAGCTACCGTATAAGACAGAATAGAACTGTTCCATGAAGTTTCCAAGGCTATAATCTTTACAGAAGCAGACTGGCATATCTTTCTCCCATGGAGTGGCTGGTGGATTTGAACGACTGACCTTTCAGTTAGCAGCCAAGCACTTAACCACTGCACCACCAGGGTTCCTTTTTCCACCCTTAGTAACCGTTAATAACCTTTGGCTTCTATGTATTTGCTTATTTCATATAAGTAAACCTGAATGATTTAAAAACAGAAAAACAAAAACATGAGTCATGGATTGCCTTTGAGATAATTCTGACTCATGGCAATAGGAACAAAATGTTACAAAGATAAACCTATTTTATTACTTTCCACAACATTGTTTGTTAATCCACCAACATACAAAAGTAGAAGCCCCCACCCAGATGGTATTATTTTTCAGGTAACTCTCATTTTAAGTAGATTTTATTTCTAAGTCTGAAAGGTTAAAGAATTTTCATGCCAGAGAAGTTAAAACGGTGAACACCTTTGGCAAAATACAACATTATAACTAAACTTGAAGAGACATCACAAATGCCCAGTTGAAAGAAAGAAAGTAACAACCATGACAATCGTGGAGTCAGGAGATCTCTGTTCCTAGAAGAGTTTCTTATAATGAGGGTTAGAAGAAGAGAAACAAAAGATGGCGGCAGAGAGATAGTGAAGAAGGACAGAGTTGCCAGAGCGCTCCTAGCATCTGCTGGTATCTCCTAGCACGGTGCATGGTGTGCCAAGGCCCTGACTCTCCTCGTGATCATTTTGAATCATTTTTTTTTTTTTTTTGGTAATTCGATCTATTTTTTTCTTCTTGACAGACTTCAATAGTAAGAACTATTGGAAATAATAGAATTCATTTTTGTTGAAATTAACTTGGTAGTCATGGTTGAAATAATGTTTTTTTCCAAAAAGTGAGTGTTCCCTGAATTTTTATAAAGCAATTTCCACAACCAATCAAGTTCTGCATACCCTTTTTTGGTACCTTTTAGAAGAATCAGTAATTTATCAGATGAAGGCAAGAAAATGTCCCTTCACCCATTCCTACTTGAAAAGAAATGCCTGGTTTTCAGTGAAAACATACTTTTGGTAGAACTGGCCTAATTGAAATGGTTAAGATAGTTAAGCAGATTTCAAGATGATTTGGGAAGTTCTGGTTTGCTTCCCACCACTAAAATGCATAGATGTGCCTAAGACTGGGCTCATGCATGAAAGTGTTGAAGAAATAGGTTTACCTAAGTAGGTTTAAAACTATGAAATCCAGGTGCCCCGGTCTTCAGGGATCCCCCTCTCCTTTGACACCCAGAGTCACAAGCGAGAGCAAGAAGTCCTGTCTTTTATCATCTTTCCCTTGTCATGTATCTGAAATTCCATAAAGAAACCATTCATGTGCTTATTCCATTCCTACTGTTATTTATCGCCTCAGACAACCATTTCTCCTTCTGTAGTTATCCTGCACCCTCTCTAGATACTTTTTGCTGTTTGGTAACCAGTTTTTCCTGCCTACTGCTCTTCCCCCTTTTCTACTACACAACAAGGATAATCCCTGGGTCTTGTTTAAGTCATAGATAAAATCAGGCTGTAACATCAAGCAAACATAACTGAACGTGGCTTGTAGCGCAACGGAGTTACAACATAGAAAATGTAAGTTGGATCAATACTCCTTGAGTCCAGTGGCCATGGCTATTTAAACCAAAAACACTTTGTGGTCAAGTGGATTCCGACTCATGGCGACCCTATAGGACAAAGTAGAATGGCCCCACAGGGTTTCCAAGCCTGTAAATATTTACTGAAACAGACTGCCACATCATTCTCTCCTGGAACGCCCAATCAGTTCGAACTGCCAAACTTTCAGTTAGCAGCTGAGTGCTTAACTACTGTGCCACCAGGGCTCCTTTATGCCTGTCTACAACAGAGAATTTTTCTGAATGTCTCCCCTTAATTTCCAGCTGCCACCAACCTCCCTCCCCACAGCAGAAAGGCTGTGGACAGGCCAGTCTCTGTTCATCCTGCTAACAAGGAAAATGAGTCAATTCTAAGGTTGTACTTAATTTATTCTAAGTAGTAAGATGGGACATTATTCTATGTGCCTCCTTACCAGTCAGGGACTTATTTACAAAGGGGCTAATCACCGAAGTGTAAGGGAACCATAAAGAAAAGAGCGGAACCTGTGGCTAACATCAGAGGAGCTGTGACCACCTCTAACTACAAAGGGAATGAAGAGAGGGAGATATTATAGAAACTGGGAAGCAGGTAAGCTTATATGGGGTTGGGGGGAGGACAGTGCAGTCGTGCTCTGCCCTTACTCTTCTCCCTCCCTCCCATCTCCTCCCAGGCCTTCCCATTGGCCCAACCAAGTAGGAAGCCAGTTGGCCTAAGAGCAAGTCCGCATAGTCTAGACAGTCTGCCTCCAGAGGAGAAGTGTAGAAAGTGAATCTGGGAGGGCAAATGGAAGGGATCTCTGATACAGCCACTAAGAAAGAATAAATTCTGCCAATTAAAATATGAAACACTGCACTCTTATCAGTTAGAATTTTTATTTTATACGTATTGCAAGAGCTCTGCTAGATATATAAAGCCATGGATTTATTTTTTTATCATATGGTGCCTTTCTGGATTCAAAATAACTTTATCTTTCAATACTGAATCATAGTGCAATCTCTTTGAAAACATTTTGTAGCAGATTTTATTTTCCAAAGATGGCCACAATAATAGCTCCTACTTCATATGTGCTTCTAAAAACCCTACTACTCCTATACATGAAGCCTCATTTCTCTTCCTTTGAATCTAGGCTAGTTTGTGACTCTCTGGTAACTAACGTGGAGGCCTGGTGGTGCAGTGGTTAAGAGCTATGACTGCTAACCAAAAGGCTGGCAGTTCAAACCCACCAGGCACTCCTTGGAAACCTTGTAGAGCAGCTCTATGAGTCGAATCGACTCTAAGATAATGGGTTTAGGGTTTTTTTGGTGGTAGCTTAACATAACACAGCAAATGTGATGCTATATGACTTCTGTGAGGTTAGGTCTGAAACGATGATGCAACTTCCACCTCCCCTGTGGAATACTTGCTCTGGAGCTCCAAGCCTCCACGTTAGCAGTCTGACTACTCTGAGGCCACTGCACTGTGAGGAAGCCAGAACTAGCCCAACTTCACAGGGATCACATGGAGGAGGCTTGAGATTACATGGAGAGAGATGTTTTTCCAGGTCTCAGCTGCTCCTGCTCCCTCCATCCTTGCTGTTCCAGTTGCAGCCCTCATCTGACTGCAATCTCATGAATCCCAGAGCTAGAACCACCCATTCAAGTTCTTCCTGAATTGCTGATCCACAGAAACTGTGAGAGATAACGGACCGATTGTTGTTGTTTTAAGCACCAAATTTTGAGGTGATTAGTTACACAGCAATAGTAACCAGGTCAGTTTTAAAAGCCAATTATAGTCAACAAATGTAGCACCAGCAATGCATGTAATTGATTGAAGTGATGACAATATGAATAACCATGACCAACTTTGCACATGCACAGGCCATAACAAATATGTCATGACTGCCTCCTGGCCAACAGCAAGTGTAAGATGCCATCTATTTTAAGCTGCATCTTAGTGAAAAGAAAATATGAAAAAAAAAATGTGCAGCTTAGAATTCATAGAATGTGGTAGTATTGATACGAAACCCAAAAAACCAAACCTGTATTGCCGTTGAGTTGATTCCAACTCATAGCGACCCTACAGGACAGAGTAGAACTGCCCCATAGAGTTTCCAAGGAGCGCCTGGTGGATTCGAACTGCTGACCTTTTGGTTAGCAGCCATAGCTCTTAACCACTCTGCCACCAGGGTTTCCAGGGAGGGAAAAAGACAATGAAAAGAGTGAATTGGTGGGTAAGGAGACTTATTTTCAAAATAGCTTAATATTTTGTAGCTAAGATGAAAAATATTTTTTCTTTTTTTAAGATGATGCATGTTTGCTGAAAAAATAAACAAATGCAAAAAAAAAAAAAAAACTACTAAAAAGACAGTAAAATCACCCAAACTATCCAGAGGTAATCTCCAGATTTCTAACTGAACATAGACATACATCTAGATGAATGCCGTAGAAATTATTTCATCTTAAACAGCAGCATTTGTATTTTTCCACTCAAAAATCTGCAAAGGTCACATTTCTACCTCAATAGAGAAAGCTCTGCATCCTTATTTTTTAATGGTAGTGGAGTATTTTCTTTCCTTAACCAAGCATCCAGTGATGGACATTTTGTTTTGTTTTTTCAGTTTTGCTTTTGTGAGTGGTAAAGCAATAGTTATAGCTTATACATGTTTTCCATGCTGTGTAATTATCTTTGTGAAGAATTTCTAGATAAGAGATGATTGGATTGAAAGGAATGCACATTTATAATTGTGATATGGAGTGACAAAAATGCCTCCCAGAGGAATCATACTTCCATCAACAGTTTATAAAAATGCTGTTTTTTTTTCCTCTTTTACTAACATTTGACTTTTTCATTCATCTCGTTTCCAATCTTAGGGCTAAAAAAGGTTCCTTTTTGTTGTTTTTATTTGCATTTTTAACAATAATGAAATTGAACATCTTTTCATATTTTTTGGCCATTTTGATTTCTTATTTTGTGAATTCACTATTCATATTCTTTGACCACTTTTCTTTTTATAATTGATTTGTAACAACTTTTTGTAGAGGAATAGTAATTGTCTATCATGTGTATAACAAATTGTTTCTCCTAAGTCTTTCAAGCTTTTTTAATTGTGGTATTTTATTTTTGTTTTTGCTATTCAGAAATATTTAATTTAATGAAGAGAAAATAACTTGGTTTGTTTAATAAAATTTGCCAAAAGTGTTATGGTATTTTGTAATACGTATTTTTTTTTATTTCTAATATTTCCTTTCCCTCTAAACTTTCCCAGGGCTCAGTAGGAAAATTAATTCCATTTAGATTTAAAAGAATTTGCTCTCAAAATGACCTCTATTAGATTTTTTTTAGTGGATTTTTAATAGCTTTTTTATTTTCTTCGGGCTTTGGCATCAAGAAAGACTTCTTCAAACAGCACAACAAGTAGGACAACAATAAAGACAAAATGTTTGGCTAAGTTAGCTATACTGGAGGTAAATTTTTAAAGATGGCAGCTACTCCAATTTCACAGTTGAATATTGTCTAAGAATTGTCCTAGGTATATAGGGCCCAGGAAACTTCTTCTCTCAGTAAAATCATGAACCACTGTATCCCCAAATTTCCCATTTCCTTTCTAGACCAGGAAGACAAACCAACCTCGTGTAAAGAATTTGTCTTCATGCAACAGCAAGACCTCATGGGAAATTTCATAAGGCCTGACTCATATATGTGGGCAGAAGCTGTAGTGGTCCAGTGCCTTGTGGAGACCCAGGGACATCACAGTGCAGAGGAAAAGGCACATGCATAAGAGTGAAAGGGGACAAGAAATGGCCTCTTTTGAAACTGAGATTTGTAATCGACCACAACCAAAACCAAATAAACAGCAGAAGGCTGTCCTAATGAAATAGTCACATTTTCCTCCACTTCCTCTTGTAACTGAGGGCATAGCTCTCTAGGAAAGCACACACTGTTTAGACTTTCTCTAGGAATTTTCTTACTCATAACTAAATTCATCAATCTAACTTTAACATTAACACTAGACTGTGTAGTTTTTTTTTGTGTTTAATACTAATAATAATGGTAAAAGCATAATTTTCTAAAGCTTAAATGGAAAACTTACGATATAAAGATTGCATACGGATATTTAAAAGACTTAAATACATAATTAGCCTTAAAATAATTTTTAAATATATTTGATCTAGGAATTTGGCCTAAGAAAATAATCAGAAATAAAATAAAGATTTATATACAATGAAATTTATCTCAATATTATTTCTATAACTCTTATAAAGCCATCACGCAAAAGTAGTATTGCAAGTAAAGAAACACAGATCAATAACAACAAAGAGTAATTTCAAAATAAATCAAGTTTTGTATCAGTTAAGGTCCTTTGGTTACAAGTAACAGAAAATAACTGTAGCTAAATTAGACAAAAAGGTAAATTGTTCAGGTATGTGGGTAGAGCATGGGTATGAAGGAACAGGTGAATATCTAGGCCTTGTAAAAAAACAAGAGCCAAGGTTGTTGTGAGGATTCAGATTGTAGGAATGAATAAATTGAACGATCTTTATAGGCCACCATCATCAGGGTGAGTCAGTTCCAGGTATTTCCCATCCTTCTGTCACTTTCTCAAGATTCAAATACCTGGGAAGGAGATCCCAAATAGCCTTCCTTAGGTTGTGTCCACCATTTGGCAAGGGAACAGAGCTACCTTGAGGAAGAGTTTCACAAACACTTCATAGACTAGGGAATGATAGCAGTGATTGGTCACCTCTGAGACACAGTAAACTACATTCTGAATTTGCCTTGTAGCTAGGTGGAGGCCACGTGACCATTCTGGCCAGTGAAACAGGGGCAAAACAGATGTACGCCATCTCCAGGCCACTAAAACTCCTGCAGAATCCTGCATGCTCTCTCTGTTTCCACATCTGTAAGGCCATAGGCTGAAGGTCCAGTGTAGGACTTAGAAGCCCAAAAACTAAAATCCAGACCAGCTGCCGTGGAGTAGATTCTGATCCCTGGTGAACCGGGAGATATCAAATCTACTCCCTGTAAAGAGCTGAGTTCCTGCATCATCAGTGAAGGCCACCCACTGAGCATCCCATTAGATATGATACGAGCTAGAAATAACCTCTGATGATCTCAGGTAAGTCACTGAGATTTGAGGGTTGTTTGTTTCAGAAATTTTTTTTAATACTCAGCAATGGATATTGGGCCGGCAAAGATAACAATGGATATTGGGCAGGCAAAGATAACCTGATTGTTACATATGCTTTTTTGTAGTGCTCTCAAATCACCTGTGTATAAGCCACCATTATGTATGCTTTTATAATGTTTTCAAACTTCTAATGCAAATTTAGAAATAAAGAATTTCTGAATTTAGAAACATATATACTTCTATGATGCACTGTAACCATTAATTGTAAGTCATTAAAAAAAAAAAAAAAAACTAAACCCATTGCAGTCTAGTCAATTCTGACTCATAGTGACCCTATAGGACAGAGTAGAACTTCTCCCATAAGGTTTCCAAGGTTTGGCTGCTGGATTCGAACTGCCGACCTTCTGGTTAGCAGTCATTAGAAACTTATAAATCATTAAAAACTATAACTATTAGCCATGAAAAAGTTATTGTAACTTTAGAAGTAGATAATGGAACTATGAGGAGTATGTTCTAAATAACTTCCCTAAATTGGGCTTTGAACCTATATGCTGTGATAAAGGAATGTAACATTAATCAAATCTCTATAAATCAGTCTAGAGACATAAATATGTCATATAACAACCTCTTAATTGGCATTGAGACATAAATATTATAAACAAGCCACTTAATCTCTAATCTAGAAGAAATAATGTGATATGTAGTTAATGTCTGACCTTGAAGATGCAATAAAACATACTGGCCTAGTCCATGTTAAACATGACAACACCTGACCCTTATTTTGCAGTAAATGTGAAAAAATCGTATATAAACCCTGGGTTTCTGCTTCCTTGCTGAGACAAGGCAGTGACAAAAGGTCTCTCCAGTTTTCTGTTTATCTGAAGACAGCCAGAGACAAAGACTGAGATACTGTCTGCCACAACTACTCTGGGACAATAGCTACAGCGGACCTCCTCTGAGTTTGAGAGGTAGTCAAACCTTCCTCCGCAGACTACTCGTTAAAGGTAAAAGCCTTAAGTCTAAAGATTTGGACTCTAATTATTGAACTAACATTGCAATTGTTAATTTTGATTCTCCAGTTCAAAATGAATGTCCTGAGGTCTTGCTTGCATGCCTCGCCATGACGACCTTGCAATTAACTGAACAAGTTTATGCATAACAGTTCTGAGCACTTCTTTACTTTTAAGATAAAATCCTGCAAGACACTGATCCCACTTCAATTTCTGTAATTACATTTTTTAAACACAATGAAGAGATTACATAGATAACTGCAATACTTAAAAAAAATTTCTATTTCTCACTCATCTAATCCCCACATTTTATCCTCCAAAACTCCCAGAAAATTTTTCTTCCAGTCCTAGCCCACACACCTCTTGTCCTTCAACTTCAACTTCACCTCCTTCCTTCTGAATTTGCCTCACAAAACTCAAAGAATCATCAGTCAAAACAAAATTCTTCAATGAGCGTAGGAGAGAGACAGAAACTAGTTGTCAGGGAAATGGAAAAGTCTGGGAAATCTACACCTTAATATACTGTCACAGTCCTGGCAATGAAAATTTGGAATCCAGTGGTTAAATTATGGTATATAAATTTTGGCATACCCATACAGCCTCCAGGCATTATACTGGTTATATGAACAAGATTTAGTTCCTATCTTCATAGAGCTTATAGTCTACCCAAATCTAGAAGGGGTATTTTGCAGCCATTAATAAATATGCCTTGGAAATATAGTTAATAATATGAAAAGGAAACAAATTGCACAATTTTGAGTGAAAAACTTAAGCCTAAGAAGCTACATATATAGTGGTATAATTACTATAGTCCCAACTTTTTTTAATGTATGTGTCCTTGTATATGTGTGTATATGTACATGTATATGTATGTGTGTATATCAAATGGTTAAAACTGGTTATCTCTGTATGTTGGGATTACAGGTGATTTTTATTTCCTTTTTTATACTTTTCTATATTTTAAAAATGTCGATAGAAATACATTTTTAACAGTAAATGAGACGTACAGATTATTCTTATTCTCTTCCTTATAATTTTCTGCATTTTCCAAATGTTAATAGAATGTATAATTGGAAAAGAACATCAATCAATCATAGTATTTGATATCACCGTGTATAGAGGGACTGTCTGCAGGAGTTGCTTCCTGGTTTAGCAGAATTTTGCCCCTAATAACTCTGTGGACCTGAATTTACTTACCTGCTGTAATTACTTGTCTATCTAATAATAACCTTTTGATTTTCTGTAGCACTTTAGAGGTAACATATCACACACACACACAAAATTGATTTTTATAATAGTGTGAGTTATTCCCAAAGCTCAAGCAATTTGCATATGCTTACCTTGACTGTGTCACCATGGATTCTAATGAAACTGAGCTTACCTGTCCTTCAAAATACAGGCACTAGAGTTTTATCAGATGATTTTTAAGCAAGCAAATTCATATCCTTAAAATATGGAGCTGAAATGATTAATAACACTGGGCAATTCTGTTAGAATTTATTTAGAAAATTTCCAATGCTTTCCTTTTGTCAATATTGAAATCCATAGAGATATTAAAATGCAATTTATGTTGTGTTTAAAGGAAACGACTATTGCTTAATACAACAGAAAACCATTGAATGCTAATCCCATGACATGTGCCCCTCCTTGAACTACCAAATGCCATTGAGAGCAGTGAGTGAATTATCTTAAGGTGATTTTAATTTAGATTATTAAAACATTTCCATAGACATAGAAGTTTGAGTTGATTAAACTTTAAACTTATCTGATTAAAGCACTTATTATATTATAGTTGATGTTACAGGAAAGTACTTCAATTGATTGGGTAATTATGAATAAATAGGGAAGGATCTGACTTAGAAAACTTGTTTCAATTATTTAAGTGATTGCTATATGAAGGAAATGAAGAAACTGAAATGGTCTTGACATCATATCAAATTGTCAGAGAGAAGCTTTGAAGTTGGATAACTCCGTGGTGTCTGTGATGCCACTAAGCAGGAAATCTGTTCCTAGTTATTTTTTTGAGACGTTGTTTACTTAGCTTAAGAGATAAAAAGATAGAGAGAAAAATATGAAAATTCAGCTAATAGAAAAGTTTGATTAATTGAATGTTTTAAGCCGAGTGTCTCTAGCTCATTTTCCTGCTTACTTTTAGAGAAGTCTCCTAACAAAGGTGTCATTAGGTGCCTAAATTGATCTCAGAAAAGGAAACATAAAATGTGTTTCTATTGGTTCGTTTGATCTCATATTTGTAATTCCTACTGATAGAAGGGACTTGGTTGGAGAAGTTAGTCTGTGTGTTCTTAGATTTGGGAGGCAGGTGGAAAAGATAGCACTTGAGTGCTTTTACAGGTGTTCCCTTATTTAATCCTCACACGAACCCTATGAACTCATCGTTTAGTGGAGTTCCACTGTGATAGTTAAGGTTGTGTGTCAACTTAGCTAGGCCATGATTCTCAGTGGTTTGGCAGACATTCTGTAATCATCTTCTACTTTGTGATCTGATATTAGCAGCCAATCAGTTGAAAGGGGAGTTTCCTTGGGGGTGTGGCCTCTATCCAATATGTATATATATAGATGTCCTGACAAAGCTTAACCTCTCTAGATCCTGCATCCAACCCATCATCTTCTGACCTCCAGTTCTTGGGATGTGAGCCAGCAGCCTGCTGTCTGATCTGCTGATTTTGGGTTCATCAGCCCCTGCAACCATATGAGTCAGGGGGAGCCTCCAGCCTGATTTCTAACCCACAGATTTGGAACATGCCAGCCTCCACAACTGTGTGAACCATTTCCTTGAAATAAATCTCTCTCTCTCTCTCTTTGTGTGTGTGTGTATATATATATATACCTCTATACACACACACACACACATACACACACTTCACTCCGCTAAAAGACCCAGCCTAAGACATTTGGTAACAAGAATGATTCTAGAGGAACAAAATCCTAAGAATGACTTTTCTGAATTGATTCTCAAGTCTGGCTAGTCTTAAAGGAGCTGATGACTCTGCCTCCAGTAGTAAAAAGGACACTGTTAATCCATGGTGTGAGGTGGTGATAGAAATATGCAAAATATCACCACCAATGGATTAAATATTTGTGAGAAACAAGACTCTGGGTGATTGCATATTTTATACTTTTATACAATTTTTGTCAGACAGAGAAGTATAGGGAGGCTGGTTGGTTGGTCCTGCTTTCTCTAGACAAAGTGGTGAAAGAAAGAGATGAGCCCAGGGCTTCAAAGTCACAGCTCAAGTGCTGCACAAAAGACCTGAAAGTTGCCGCTACTGCCCCGAAGGAAAGTCTTATTTCTTGTAGTAACAGAGCTAATTTTGCATAAAGCCAAACCCAGAGTCTTATTGTCAGAGTGGCTGAGTTACAACACAGCTGAATTCCCAGCCTCAAAAGGTGTCTGTAGTTAAAGTGAGGCCATTGATTAGGAAGAAATGGGATCCTGAAACTTTGGATGGTGACATATGGGCATATAATCAGGAAGCTGGGGACACTGAGCCCCTAAATTCCATTGAATCACTCCTGCCAGCAGAACCAGCCCTCTTACTCATATCTGACGAGATTACTCCATTTTTGTCTGCTAAGCCACTCTCCCCAATAAAACTATTATCCCTCCCACCCCCAGCTGTGCCTGAAGAGTCTGAAATATTGCCTGGGGCGGTGCCTGGGGCATTGCCTGGGGCATCGCCAGAGGCAGATGCTTCATAAGACATCACTGAATGTCCCTGGGGCCCATCCCACCACTCATTTTTGCTTCTAGACCTATAACTAGACTTAAGTCCCAGCAAGCCCCAATAGGTGAAGTACAAAGCGTGACCCAGGAGAACGTACACTACACTCCAGAAGAGCTGCTTGATTTTTCTAATTTATACAAACAGAAACCTGGGGAATATGTGTAGGAATGGCAATTAAAGGTGTGAGATACTGGTGCAAGGAACATAAAGTTGGATCTGTCTGAGTTTATCGATATGGACCACTAAGCACAGATTCTTCATTCAGTGTTTCAGCTTGAGAAGTTAGAAAATGATTTAATAGTTTATTTGGTTGATTCACTAAAGTATGGATTAAGCAGTGGCCTACACTAAATCATGTTGAAATGACAAACCTGTCTTGTTATACGTAGAAGAAGGTATCCAAAGGCTTAGGGAAATTGGCACGTTAGAGTGGATGTATCAGGTGGAACACACAAACCCACCAATGGAATACACCTTTTACCATAATGATGAGGAACAGATTTGTGAAGGGAGCCTTAGTATCCTTGAAGACTGCTGTGACTGCTATTTTATGTAAGTCAGATTAGATGGTGGAAACTGCCCTAACTGAATTAAGACACCTAACTACAATGAGGCTGAATGAAGCCTTTGGTGGTAGGGGCCAAGCGGCTGCACTTAATTGACAAAGACAAGGTGGGCATGTTTACTGTAATTGACAGCAGAATCAAAGCAGTAATCAGAATAGTCTGACTTGTATGGACATATGGAATTGACTACATAGTAATGGTGTTCTTAGGAGTGAAATAGATGGGAAATCTAGAAATATTTACTAGATCTGTATGTGAAAGAACTGTAGGTCAAGTGAATGGCAGTCTAACTTGACTCACCAAAATAGAGTCGTGACCCCTCAATCAATTCCCAGACTTGAGCCAGTTTTCAGACCCACAACCCCTTCAGTGAAGGGGAGTCCAGGTCCCCTTGAAGAAGGACTCCACTGCACTGCCAAAAATTTATACTATTAATCTTTATCCCAGCTTTCTCCCGGTAAATCTACAGCCTTTCACAAGAGTTTGGAGAAAAGGAAGTAGTCAGGCTTTGGGGGGATTAGTGGACACTGGCTCTGAACTGACACTAATTCCAGGAGACCCAAAACATCACTGTGGCCCACCAGTCAGAGGAGGGTGGCATCTGGAGGTCAGGTTATTAATGGAGACTTAGGTCTGTCTCAGAGTGAGTCCAGTGGGTCCCCTTCTACAGGGATTTCCCCGGTATCAGAATGCATAATTGAATTAGATATACTTAGCAACTGGCAGAACCCCCACATTGGATCACTGTCATGTGAAGTAAGGGCTATTATGGTAAGGAATGCCAAGTGTAACCCATGAGAACTGCCCCCACCTAGGAAAATAGTAAACCAAAAGCAATACTTCATTCCTGGAGGGATTGCAGAGATTAATTCCACCATCAAGGACTTGAAGGATTCAGGGGTGGTGATTCCCACCACATCCCCATTCAGTTAGCCTATTTGGCCTGTGTGGAAAAACAGAAGAATCTTAGAGAATGACAGTAGATTATCATAAATTTAACCAGGTGGTGGCTCTAATTGCAACAGCTGTTCCAGATGTGGTTTCATTGCTTGAGCAAATTAATACATCTCCTGGTACCTGTTATGCAGCTATTGATCTGGCCAATGCCTTTTTCTTGATTCCAGTTTCAAAGGAACACCAGAAGCAGTGGTGTGCCTTCCGCTGGCAAGACCAGCAATACACTTTCACTTACCTCACAGGTATATCACCTCTCCAGCCCTACGTCATAACTTAGTCTACAGAGAAATTGATGACTTTGCCTTCCACAGACATCACACTGGTCCATTACATTTATGACATTATGTTGATTGGACCTAGTAAGGAAGAAGTATCAGTGACTCTAGACTTACTGGTAAGACATTTGCATGCAGGAGGGTGGGAAATTAATCCAACAAAAATTCAAGCACCTTCCACCTCAGTGAAATTTCTAGGGGCCCGTGGTATGGGGCTTGTAAAGATATCCCCTCTAATATGAAGGATAAGTTGTTACATCTGGCCTTTCTTACAACTAAAAAGGAGGCACAATGGCTAGTCCACCTTTTTGTATTTTGGAGGTAACAGATCCCTCATTTTGGTGTGCTACTCTGGCCTGTTTGTCTAGTGATTTAAAAAGCTGCTAGTTTTGAGTGGGGGCCCAGAACAAGCGAAGGCTCTGCAACGGGTTCAGGCTACCATGCAAGCCACCCTGCCACTTGGGCTATACTATCCAGCTGATCCAATGGTTCTTGAAGTGTCAGTGGCAGATAGAGATGGAGTTTATGATTTTGGAGCAGAGCTTTGCCGTCCTCTGCAAATAACTACTCTCCTTTTGAGGAACAGTTTTTGGCTTGTTGCTGGGCCTTAGTAGAGACTGAATGCTTAATTGTGGACAACCAAGTTACTATGCGGCCTCAGCTGCCCATCATGAACTGAGTGTTGTCTGATCCACAGAATCATAAATTCGGACATGTACAGCAGCACTCCATTATTAGATGGAAGTGATATATATGACACTAGGCTTGAACAGGACCTGAAGGCACAAGTAAGTTGATGAGGAAGTAGCCCAAATGCCCATGGCCCCCACTCTCATCGCCTTACCTTCCATCTCCCAGTCTGTACTTATGGCCTCATGGGGAGTTCCTTATGATCAGTTGACTGAGGAAGGGAAAACTCATGCCTGGTTTAGCGATGGTTCTGTGTGATATCCAGACATCACTCAGAAATGGACAGAGGCTGCACTGTAGCCCCTTTCTGGGACCCTTCTGAGGGACAGTGGTGAGTGGAAATCCTTCCAAAGGGCAGAACTTTGAGCAATGCACCTGGTTGTTCATTTTGCTTAGAAGGAGAGATGGCCAGATGTGTAATTGTATACTGATTCATAAGTTGTGTCCAATGGTGTTACTGGATGGTCAGGGACTTCAAAGGAACGTGATTGGAAAATTGGTGACAAGAAGTTATGGGGAAGAGGCATGTGGATAGAGTTCTCTGAATGGGCCAAAGAAGTGAAGATATTTGTGTCTAATGTGAATGCTCAGCAAACAGTGACCTTGGCGGAGGCGGATTTTTAACAATCAAGTGAATAGGATGACATGTTTTGTGGATACCAGTCATCCTCCTTCCTCAGCCACTCCTGTCATTGCTCAATGGACTCATGAACAAAGCAGCCATGGTGGCAGGGATGGAGGTTATTCATGGGCTCAGTGACACAGACTTCCACTTACTAAGACCAACTTGGCTACAACCACTGCTGAGTGTCCATTCTGCCAGCAGCAGAGACTAAAACTGAGTCCCTGCTATGGCACCATTCCTAGGGGCAATATGCCCACAACCTGGGGGCAGGTTGATTACACTGAACCACTTCCGTCATGGAAAGGGCAACATTATGTTGTTACTGGGATAAACACTTACTCTGAGTATGGGTTTGTCTTTCCTACAAGCAATGCTTCTGCCAAAAATACCCATGGACTTACAAAATACCTTATCCACCATCATGGTATCCCACACAGCATTTCCTGGGATCAAGAGAGTCACTTCACAGCAAGTGAAGTGCAGCAATGGGTCCATCCTCATGGAATTCACTGCTTTTAACATGTTCTCAATCATCCTGAAGCAGCTGAATTGATAGAATGGTGGAATGACTTTCTAAATACACAATTATGGCAACATCCAGATAGTAATACCTTGCAGGGTTGGGGCAATATTCTCCAGGAGGCCATCTATGCTCTAAACCTGCATCCAATATATGGTGTTTTTCTCCCAAAGCCAGGGTTCATAGGTCCAGGAATCAAGGGGTAGAAATGAGAGTGACACCACTAACCATTATCCCTGGTGACTTGCTCACAAAGTTTTTGCTTCCTATCCCTGTGACCCTGTATTCTAGAGATCTTAGTTCCAAAGGGAAGAATGCTCCCACTAGGAGACACAACACTGATTCCATTGAACTAGAAGCTGAGAGTTCCCCACAGGCACATTGGGCTCCCCATGTCTCTGGATCAACAGGCACAGAAGTGAGTTACTGTATTGGCTGGTGTGATTGATCCTGACAACCCAGGGAAAATTGGATTGATATTACATAATGGAGATAAAGAAGAGTATATCTGGAATACAGAAGATTTCTTAGGTGGTCTCTTAGTACTACCATGCCCCATGATTAAAGTCAGTGGAAAGCTACCTAATTCCAACATGACTACTACTAATGGCTCAGATGCTTCAGGAACGAAGACTGGACCAACCCACCAGCCAAAGAAACATGACCAGCTGATGTGCTTGCTGAATGTGAAGTGAATATGGAATGGGTGATGGAAGAAGGTAGTTTTAAAGACCAGCTATGACCACGTGATCAGTTGCTGAAACATGGACTGTAATTGTTTTTAGTATTTTTTTCTTGTTTTGTTATACTAAATACATTTTAGTACTTCTTTCTCATTTTTGTTACATATAAATGTATAAACAAAGAAAAACAGAACTTGTTGCTATGGAGTTGATTCTGGCTCATAGTGACTCTTTAGGACAGAGTAGATCTGCCCCATAGGGTTTCCAAAGAATGGCTGGTGGATTCAAACTGCTGACCCTTTGGTTAGCAGACAAGCTCTTAACCACTGTGACACCAGGGCTCCCACCAAACCCACTGTCTTTGAGTCAGTTCTGACTCATAGCAACCCAACAGGACAGAGTAGAACTGTCCTATAGGGCTTCCAAGGAGTGGCTGGTGGATTTGAACTGCCAGCTTTTTTGGTTAGCAGCTGAGCTCTTAACCACTGCACCAACAGGGCTCCTTGTGCTGCATATATATATATATATATATATATATATAGAACAAATGCCTTTGTTTTCTTCCATCCCTTATTCCATTACTCATTATAAAATATAGATGTACACAGGGCTAGTGCATTTTTGTTCATACGCACATTAGTTGTATCATGTTAGGCTCAAGTATGACTTTAATTCTGTTTATTTAGAGATTATGTATGGTTTAAGGAGATGTGTAGAGGCATAGAGTTGACAAGGGGTGGACTGGGATGGTTAAGGTCATGCGTCAACCTGGCTAGGCCATGATTCTCAGTGGTTTGGCAGATATTATGTAATCATCCTCCATTTTGTGATCTGATGTGAGCAGCCAATCAGTTGAAAGGAGAGTTTCCTTGGGGGTGCAGCCTGCATCAAATACATGCAGATGTTCTGGCAAAGCTCTCCCTCTCCAGATCCTGCAGCCAACTCATCATTATCTTCTGACTTCCAGTTCTTGGGACCTGAGCAAGTAGCCTGCCGCCTGTCCTGTTGATCTTGGGTTCGTCAACCCCTGCAGTACATTAGTTCGGAGAAGCCTCCAGCCTGGTATCTGACCCACGGATTTAGGATTTGCCAGCCTTGAAAACTGAGTGAGCCATTTCCTGGAAATAGATAAATCTCTCTCTCTTTATATATATTCGCTTCACTGGTTTTGCTTCTCTGGAGAACCCGGCCTAAGACACCTGTCTTACATAGAATTTAGGCTTTAGAGTTGTTACATAAAATGAAAATGATTTTCAATCCTTTAAATTGTCCACAAAGTAAACACGGTTTCAGGCATACAAACATGTAGACTATAGCAATAAGCATAATGTATGCTATAGAATTTGTAAGCAAGTACAAATGTTACAAAATTTTTAATTAAGAGAGAAAGATAAAAACAAAACAAAAAGCAAAACCCTCCAGGGCATGTGCTCATTGAATGGAATGGCTACACAATTCAAATTGTTATTTCTCTCTGTCCCCCAAGCTCTCATATCTAAATAGTTGATTGAATTCTGTAATTTAACTACTCACAGGATATATTCCACTGAATTCTCATTTTTACTGAAGAAGGCTGAGGCTGTGAGTGGTCGCACAGATTCCTAAGGCCTGATAGCTAGGAAGTAGCAGTCAAAGGCTGCTTTTTACATTTTTAAGCCCAAGCTTCTTCCCAACTCCTAGGATGCCCTGGGTGACTACAATGGTTTGCACTTGGCTGGTAAGGGAAAGGTAGGCACCCAGGAAGAAAAGGCCTAGCCGTCTTTTTCTGTAGAGTGTAGCCAAGAAAGTGGATGTGGCAGGACCCAGCCAAGAAAATCTACTCTGTAACACATAGGGTCTCCATGAGTAGAAATGGACTTGACACACAAGACAACAACCTAGCACAACGTGCTGCCATGCTCCATTGCATCAGACTTTGATCAATTCAGGGGCCTTTTTCCAAGTCCATCAAATCTTTCTTGACACATGACTAACAGAGCTGCTCAGAGCATTTTATATGCAACTGTACCATAATTTTTTTCCCCTCCATTCTTTCATTCATTTATTCAACAAGTATTTATGGAGCATGGATCATGTGCTGGCATTGTTCTAGGCCCTGAGGATAGAGCAGTGATTGTATTTCAATACCGTCTTGACTATGCGCATTACGCAGTATCTGGAAGTTTATTTAGTTTCTAATCCTTGTGTTAATCAAATAATTGTCATTTATAAACCGAAAGCTTTACATTTTGCTTTAAAATTTTCTGTGTAAAGAAACATGCTTTAAATCCTGGTTCAGTAAAAATAAAATGTTAGTCTGATATTCAGAGGAGCTCATTTTGAGGTCTAGCTGGATAATTTTATTAACAACTAATTTTTATCAATTCATTACAATGTATTAATTTTATGAATAAACTCAAACCAAACCCATTGCTGTCAAATTGATCCCGACTCATAGCAAGCCTAGAGAACAGAGTAGAACTACCCCATAGTGTTTTCAAGGCTGTAAATCTTTACGGAAGCAGACTGTCACATCTTTCTCCTGCAGAGCCACTCACGGGTTGGAACCGCTCAGAATTCTAATAAGCGACCCACAAAAGCTGATGTAGGACCTTGTCTTGTTTCTTTCAATGACTGACTGAACCCATTGCTGAGAGGAGTCTGGAAGGGCTGACTGAGATGAATCTGTGACACAGGTTGCTGAGCTGTAGCAGACCCTGAGAATCAGGGCATGCTGAACAGCGTCTGGGATCATATGTCTTCCCAGTGACCATAGCCTGGGCCGATAGAGAAAGGCTACTGTGGCCATCCAGGTACTTCTTCCTTGGCCAAACATTCACTGTTTTAATCTTGAGGCTTGGAATAACAACCCTTCTTCTTTCCTTATTGTGAATCCTTATTTTGTTTTCAGTTCTTAAAGAGCTCTGCCAGGTAGCCTTCCTGATGAATAAGCATGATTAGTGGACAGTTACATATTTAAAGCGCTGACCCACAGGGAGGATTTTTGATAGCAATACACTATTTCCTGTTCAAACCCAACCTGGGAGGTATGCTTCATGCGCAAAAGCTAAGGAATGAAAGCTTTCTTTCTGCTGCAAAAACGAATCAGAACAGGAACATGGAGACATGTGCATAAATTAACTGTATTACAAAACTATACTTAGATCTTCTTACAAGTTAGGGTCAGTCATTGGAATAAAATTATTGTCATCTTCATAAAGTCATTTGTTAAATAACTTTTTCACTTATTGTGACAGACAGTTATCTGCCCTTGGTGGACACCCAGTTATCTGTGTCAGTCAATATTTTTGGAGTCCAAGAAAGAGGGAGGAATTAAAAAGCTCTTTAAAAAGGAGAGAACTTTCTGGGGTAAAAGAAATGTATCTTGACTGGGGTGGTGGGTACATACATACCAAAAAAAAGAAAAAACTTCATTGCTGTGAAGCTCATTCTGACTCATAGTGACCCTACAGGACAGAGTAATACTGTCCCATGGGGCTTCCAGGAAGTGGCTGGTGGATTCTAGCTGCTGACCTTTTGGTGAGCAGTGGTAGTTCTTAGCCACTGCAACACCAGGGCTCCAGGTATAGATATTTGTCAATACTCATCAAACATTATACTTTAAATCTGTGTATTTTGTTGTGTGTAAGTTAAATCTTAATAAGTTGATTTAAAAAAAAAAAAAAAAAAAGCTCTTTAATTCATGAGCAGTGCTGCCCTAGCCAGTCTAGGTGGCTAATATTTTTGTGTATGTGTGTCATTGTTGTAAATATATCTATAGCACAACTTCTGCCAGTTCAACTTTTTACAGGTATACAGCTTATTGACAACAATTACAATAATTGGCTGTGCAAACTTACCCTTAATCAATGCAATTTTTCCATCACTGTTAACCCTCCTTTTCCCTCTCCCTCCTGCTCCTGGTAACCACTACTAAATTTTGGTCTCTATATATTTTCCTTTTCTTGTCTTTTTATATAACTGAGGTCATACAATATTTGTCCTTTTGTGGTTGGCTTATTTCATATATTTTCCTTTTCTTGTCTTTTTATATAACTGAGGTCATACAATGTTTGTCCTTTTGTGGTTGGCTTATTTCACTTAGCACAATGTCTTCAAGCTTCATCCATATTGTAGCATGTATCAAGACTTCGTTTCTTCTACTGTCTGAGTAGTATTCCACTGTATGTCTGTAACACATTTTATTTATCCATTCTTCTCTTGATGGACGTTTAGGTTGTTTCTACCTTTTGGCTCTTGTGAATAATGCTACAATGAATATTGATGTACAAGTCTCCTTTTGAGTCTCTGCTTTCAAGTCTTTTGGGCTACCTATTTTTTAATAGTCTTCAGTTTCCAATGATAGCCTGATGTTGAGCAATTCGTAGGCTTATGTTCCTAATATCTCTTTCTGTCATCTCCTCAAGCTTCATCCTTTTATCAGGTACTTGGGGAAGTCAAGTCTGAAATCAGTTGATGATGTTGGGATGGCTATAAGTTCCATGCACAGAGTTTATAGGAAATAAAATTCTTAAATTATGTTATTCAGCTCTGTGGAGTCTGAGGTTGTTTACCAGCTTTTGGGGGGCTAAATTAGGCTTTCTCTCTTTCTTTCTTCCATTTACTTATTCATGCCTTGTCTTATTTCATATAGAAATTGTGACAATTCCTATTAACTTGTTGTAAGCTTTCCTAGGCTGCCTGGTCATCAAGAGGAGAAGAGTGATGGCTCTGCCTATTTTGTTGTTTAATTTCCTCCAGTATCTTAGGGAGGCAGAGGATGACTCATGTTCCCTCGCCTCTGCTTTCCTCTTACAAGGGTCTGTGTGTCATAGTGAGAACAGAAGAGAGACCCTTACTATGAAATCTCAAATCAGTTACTTCTGTTTTCTAATCTAGATAATGGGGTAGTTTGCATGTCTCACGTTGTTACTGAAGCATTAAAGTTGATAATGAATATGCCAATTCCTTGTTACGCTCTTGTCAAGGGTTGCTGCTGTAGCCCCCCTTGAGGCACTTGTGTAGCAGAACTATAGGGAAGAACCACATATCTCCCCTTCTTCTCGCTAATAAAAACAATGCTTGTCTTTTCTGCTTGGACGTAAGTACAAACACTAAATGACAGCAGGATCCACCTAACTTAGGTGTGATAAACCAACCAACATTCACTGTTCTCTTAAACAGGTACTTTATAACAAAAAGGAAGGTTTAAGTAAAATGTAAAACAATAGTAAATTGCATGTTTTGGGTGCCCCTATTCTAGGCTTAGTATTTAAAATGTGTTATCTTGTTAAAGCCTGAAATAAACTTGCCAGTAAGAACTTATTATCTACATTCCTGTATGAGGAAACTGAGGCATAGAGGGATTAATTCACTGGTCTAAGATGTCATGAGTGATTGAGAGTGGTAAATTGACTTGGGACTCCATGCTCTAACCCACCAAGCTTCCTCTCTGCATACTCTGTGAATTATAATCAAAATTTGTTAAACATTTGAAAAAAAAATAGAGTTTCTAGTTAAATATGTCCTTCTGTAGGGTTGTTATGAATTGGAATTGACTCCACGGCAACAGTTTAATGGGTTAAAAAGTGCTTTACTACTCTTTTCTCTCTTAAAACTCACCAAAAGCAACAAAAAGAATGAAAACCAGGAAAAAACAAACAAACAAAAACAAAATCTCTTTGTATTCAATGAAACAATAAAACGATCATCACTCCAATCTACAGTCTATGAGGTATTCCTGCCCCAAACTGTATTTTGGACCAAAAGACAGCAGAACACGAGAGCTAAGGCATACAGATTTCCCTAAAATGTCACAATCCTGAAGGCTTACTCTACAATCTTAGGATATCTGTGGATGTGGCAGGACCTAGCTCACTAAGTGGGGGATGTTCTCCTAGAGACCCAGTTTAATAGTTCTCAGTGGCGGGGATGGCATTTCTAAAAGAGAAACGGCAAGGACTCTCCACCATCTAAGACTCCTCCTAGCTGGGTAGGCAGCTGGAGGGGAAGCAGGATGAAGGCGAGTGGAGGGGCAGTGTTTACTTAATCACATTATCGAAAGGACTTGATTGTCAGCTGCACTAAACGTCAAAGACAAAGGGGAGACGAACTCCAAGGCAACGCGTTGGATCTGCCCACCTCTGAACTTGCCCTCTGGCAGACTTCAGCAAACCTGCTCTCCCTCTTTACCAGGACATTGCCCTTGTCTGGCTCCTCAGCTCCTGGTCTGAATCTGCTGCCCTTTCTCAATTTCTAGTGCTGCAGAGATGGCAAGAAGAGGGACTTGGGAAGGAACAGAGTAGTGGAGGCTGTGGTTGAATCCTTGTTCTGCTTTAGGCTTCTCCATTTAGGTATTGGAAGTGTGAGTCAGAAGAAGGAAGGTAGATAATCAGAGCTTAATTGATTGCCTGACTAGTGGCACAGATGGGTCCTGAAATTCTGCAATCCTCAAACTCCAAATCCCAATATTAGAATTTTTTATACACTTAACTCTGCCTCCTGCATAATTCTGAGTATGATTCATCCTCTTTCTCCCAGGCATCCTTTTCAATTACACATCTCTTAGTTCTAACTAATTTTGCCCCTATTTATCGCTGGGTTTATTATTCACCAACTGCCTTCATTACCATTTCAGAATTTCACTGGGGAGAAGGAAATATTCCATGGCCATACTAAGTAACTCTGAGCAGAAATGTGTCCTCTATGAACCCTCACCAACATGGAGGGCTGGAGAAAGACAGACAGAGAGGGGTCCGTTTGCTTTTGCTCTTGGGAGTAGTGAGTTCACAGCAGAGGCTGTACATCTTCCAAAACTCTCTTTGTATCTATATCAGCAAGAAATGTTGGAGATGGGCATCATTGTGAGGCAGATGAAGGTGTTCAGGGGGCTGTTTGCTTTCATTCCGATTAACACTGTTAGCTTAACATATTCACAAGTGTTTCTAGTCCACCCTGTAAGCAGCGACAGACTCCGTGAGAGTGTGCCCAAAACAATACATCTGAATTTGCATTGTGGATTGCTCTAGCTCACTCTCTCCCTTCTCCATTATTCTTCAGCAAATCTTTGGTCCCATTAAAAGAGGAATCATTGTTTCTCTTCTAAAGGAAGTAGATGAAAAACATATCACAAAAATAAATAGGAAGAGTTCAGACAAATAAGTCTGTATATTTCCACAGAAACTACAATGTTTTCTCTAAAAAAAAGCTCAAAGGGCTCTAAGAAGGATGTATCCTGCCTAATACATCAGGCAGAAATTGAACAGTGTGTCAGTAGACCTTAGGAAAGAATGGCAAGAAAATAAAATCATTACAGAGATGAAAACATGCTTTAGAAACAACAAGAATAAAATAAACACTGAAAACACAGCCAGATATATGAGTGCTGGACAGGCTTGAAGAAATCACAAAAACAAAAGGGATAAAACAAAAATATTAAAAAGATTATAAAGAAATGGTCAAACTGGAAGACAGAGAAAAGAAATTAACCTAAGTATAACTGATTTTCCTGAAGAAAAGAACAGAATAAATGGAACAGAAAAGGCACCCAAAGATACTTACCTTTCACGCAAGAAATGTTTATTGTATGCCTATTATGTAACTCTAGACATAGGAGGAGCCCTCATGGTTCAGTGGCTAAAGCGCTTGTCTGCTAATTAAAAGGTTGGTGGTTTGAACCCACCAGCCGCTCCATAGGAGAAAGAAGTGGCAGTCTTGCTTCCATAAAGATTTACACTCTTGGAAATCCTATGGGGTAGTTCTACTGTGCCCTGCGGAGCCACTGTGAGTTGGAATCTACTCGACGGCAGTGGGCTTGGTTTGGTTTATACATAGGAGAAAAAGTGTTAAACAAAAGTATAATAGAAGACAACATCCCTGACCTAAGTACTATTGTTGTTAATTGCCATCAAGCTAGCTCTGGGTCACGGACAACAGAAGAATGTGTATGGTTCTGTTGTTCGGTGGAATATTCTACATATACCTCTTAAGTTCAACTGATTTATGCCGTTGTTCAAGTCCTCTATTTCCTTACTGATCTTCTTTCTAGTTTTCTGTTCACTACTGAATGTGGTTTATTGAGTTCTCCAACTATTGTAAAGCTTTTTCTCTCTTCAATTCTATCCGTGTTGGCTTTATACATATAAGACATTGCCTAGACCTGCACCATCTGAATAATCGTTGGTATGCTCAAGTCCATTGTTGCGGCCGCGGTGCATTTTGAGTGCTTTCCAACCTAGGGGACTCATCTTCCAACACTGTATTGGACAATATTTATACGTATAAAAAGAACAGATTAGGCACAGAACAAATGGGGAAAGATGGATGCCATGTGGAGATCTCCAAGGAATGCCAGAGACAAGGATGACCCCCAGACTGGACAGAGAGCCTTCCCCTTTCCGAGCTGGCACCCTGAACTCGGACTTTTGTCCTCCTACGCTGTGGGAAGATAAACTTCTGCTTGTTAAAGCCGCCCACTTGTGGTATTTCTGTTATAGCAGCCGCAGCAGCAGCAAATTAAGACAACGGGAAATTATGATTGTAGAACAGATTGTAATGTTACAAACCTTGGGAATATGAAAATGATTATATAACTAATAAATAGTGGGAATTGAGGGAGGGATGGCAGAAGGAAATATAAGTGTGTTAATTTCCACATCTCAAAACAGAGAATTAATACACATTAAAGTGGAAAAAATACAATAAAAAAAAACTATATGTCCTTCATTTTGGGGAAGATGTTATAAATGAAATCTCTTGTACATAAATACTAATTTGAGGTTTAGTAATTTTTCAGTTGCTCTTCAATACCTTCTGGGAAATTTAAAAACTAAAATCAACAGTGAAAAATCATATCTTGCTCATGACATAGGCTCTAAAATGAGCCTAAAACAAAAAACAACAAAAAAAATGAGCCTAGAATGTGTAAATTACATTTAGTCCAAATTTCCTAGGCAAGTCCCTTAGGAAGGAGCATGGTGGTAATGGTCACTACCGCTTGCTAAGTTCAACACAGCCAATTTATGTCCAACTTTGGAAGAGACCACCATTTTCTCATTTGAGTTTGTGTATGTTTGTGCTTGGGGTCACATTATAGGGTGAGTGCCTCTTTTTGTATGCCAAAACCCATACTCAGTGCAGTGAGAGCCTGCACTATGAGAGGTGCATTGTCATTGAAAGTGGATGTAGAACAACAGATTGAAATCTCTCTCAGGCTCATTTTGTGAGTGGAATGGTAAGTTGAATTGCCTGCATTACACAAATTTTTACTTTTCCTCTCTTTCTCTATCCCTCTATGTGTAAGCTAGGTAAACGCTTAAATATTGTGACTCCACTGACATATATTATTAAAAATAGCAGGCAGTATAAATCCATTTTGTAAAATTCTGCTATTGTCTATATATCTCTATCGTTTATCTATTTGTATGTCTCTTTATGTATACATCCTATTCATCCATCCATGCGTATTTTTATGCATGTATGGCTTATATGTATGCATATATGTATATATGTATGTGTGTGTGTGTATATATATATATGTAGAGGGAGAGAGTGGCACAATAGTTAAGCACTCGGTTGCTGGTCGTTGATTTGAACCCAACAGTGGCTCCTCGGAAGAAAAGACCTGGCAACCTGCTCTCATAAAGATTACAGCCTAGGCAACCCTATGGGACAGTTCTACTTTGTCATATATGAGTTGCTTTATGAGTTGGAAACAATTTGATGGCATACAAAAAAAAACAACAACATCATAAATGTATTTCTACGTATTTAGAAAGGTACGTGTGTTTATGCTGAGAGAGAAAGAGAGGGAAACTTATCTGATTTAACTGAAATGATGTTCACCATGTGTTAACAATGATTACTTCTAGTCAGTAGGACGATTTGGTTACCTTTTTTTCCATTGTCTTCCCTAGTGTTTCTCTATTGGTGGGAATATTTCATGAGAATGGATAGCTTTATAAAAACAACAGCCATTATTTTCCACTTTCCAAACATAAATAATTATGCAAAATGAGTTCCTAATGTGTTATGCCATTGTACCTACAGACAGATCTGCATAGACACAGAATTTTGTGTTTAGACACCAGGGAGCTGGCCAGGTGGACTTGTGGAGAAGTGGATCTCACATCCCTTCCTCTGTACTCCATCTCTCCTGCACATCTCTGTTGGCTTCTCCTACCGATCTGGCTATCGTTTCCTAGAGATTCACAGCTCTTGTTGCTCCTCAGCTGCAGTCCTGGAGGGAACAGACTCCCACCAGGGAATAATCACTGTCTACTTGTCACGATCAGCTTCCTACTCATTTGTCCTCTCGCTTTCTCTTTCCCTTTGTTTCTTATGCTGCTTTCCACCTCTCCCTTGCCTTCCCTCCACTTCTCCCTACTTTCTCTGCGGTGCCCTGTACTCCATGCTCTGTTGGTCATTTCTTCCTTTAAGGGCTTTCTTTTCTATTTTTTCTCTCATAGGGTGGGGCCGTTCATTGTGCTCTTAGGAGAGGCTGTCATTTTGTCCAGGAAGGGCTTATATAGTGGCTATGCCACCAGAGTCAGTCTCCTCCTGAAAAACATACTCTCTATTCTCTTTTCCAGGAATAATTGAAAGCATTTTCAGTGGAAGCTATGAGACATGGGAATCAAGGAAGGCAGGCTGTGAGCTGGTCCAGTGACCAGTGGCAGTAAAGTGGCCAGCAGGGATATCCCGAAAGGTATTACATTAGCCCACTGTGCACAGGTACATTTGCAGAGACGTTCCCCCATGCCCCCTCTGTTTAATGCCGAATCTCAATCTGCTGTTGACACAGTCCTCTGCCTGTTATTACTGAGTTTTCCCAGGGGTAGTCTCACATGTGCTTATAACCCACGCTGCCGTTCTTCTGTTCTGGCTCTCATTAGCGTTTGCTGCCCAAGAAGCCCCTTGAGAGAGGGGCTTCATGACTGCTGCTGGCAGTCTCTCTGTGCACAGAGTAATGATGAGCAGATTCCCTGGATCGACTGTCAGACAGCTCTACCCATAGCGCAGACACAGTCCGGGGCAAAGAGGACCAGGTTTGAGACAGACATCATGCTGTGGTCCTATTTTCCTAGTCTATCCTCCTGGGCACTTGTGCAAAGACCCGCTTCCTAAATCTCCTTTAGCAATAATTAGCAAACCAACATCCTCATGCAAATCAGTTCTGGGAGGCCACCCACCTGGCCTTTGCATGTGATCAGACATGCCTGAATCCCTGCTCAGACTCTACTCCTGAATTTTTTCAATGCAGAGGACGTCAAATGCTATCGATCACACCCAAACTCTTTTGAAAATCAATAGCTAGCTTTTGAGTTTGAATGACCTGGAAAACCCTTTATTTATCCCAGTCTACCTATTTTAAAATACTAGAGCCACTGAGATACAATTAACCTATACAACCAAAAGGTGTGCAATGAAAGCCTTAGTTACTTCAGCTACTTTTCCTCTTATCATTTTGAACATTTTTTAGTGTGTGAGTGTAAATTGGTGGAAAACTTTCAGTTTTTGTTTGTCTGGAAATGTCTTGGTTTTGCCTTCATTATTGAAAAATAATTCCTTTGGGCATGGGATTCTAGGTTGACAGTTATATCTTTCAGTACTTTGAAGATATTATTCTACAGTCAGCTGACATCTATTACTGCTGTCGAGAAGTAATCTGTTCATCTAATCATTAGTCCTTTAAAGGCAATTTTTCTTTTTTTCTCTTGCAGATTTTAATATCTGCTCTTGTCTTTAGAATATGTAATGTAGTTTTTCCATGTTATGTTGAGATGTGGCTATCTTGCTATTTGCTAGGTTTCCTGAATCTGAGGATTGGTGTTTCTCTTGGAAAATTCACATAGTGTTATGGGTTAAATTGTGTCCCTCCAAAAATGTGTGTCAACTTGTCTAGGCCGTGATTCCCAGTATTATGTGATTGGCCACCATTTTGCCATCTGATGTGATTTTTCTATGTGTTGTAAAACCAACCTTATCATGTTAATGAGGCAGGATTAGAGGCAGTTATGTTAATGATGCAAAACTCATTCTACAAGATTAGATTGTATCTTGAGTCAATCTCTTTTGAGATATAAAAGAGAGAAGCAAGCAGAGAAATGGGGGATCTCCTACCACCAAGAAAGTAAAGCCGGGAGTGAAGTGAGTCCTTAGGACCTGAGTTGCCTGTGCTGAGATGCTCCTAAACCAGGGGAAGATTGATGACAAGGACCTTCCCCCAGAACCGACAGAGAGAAAAAGCCTTCCCCTGGAGCTGGTGCCCTGAATTCGGACTTCTAGCCTCTCAGACTGTGAGAGAATAAATCTATGTTTGTTAAAGCCACCCACTGGTGATATTTCTGTTGTAGCAGCACTAGCGTCTTTAAAATATTCTTGCTCCCTCTGTATCAATCAGGATTCTCCATGGAAACAGAACCAATAGAATATACATACAGATATAAGTAGAGACATTGTTTTATTTAAGATACTGGCTTGCATGATTGTGGAGGCTGACAAGTCTGAACTATGTAGGGCAAGCCAGCAGATTGGAAAGTCAGGCAGGATTTCTATGTTACTGTCTTGAGACAGAATTCCTTCTTCTCCTGAAAACCTCAGTGTTTGCTCTCAACACCTTTAAGGGGTTGAATGAGGCCCACATTATTGAGGGTAACCTCCTTTACTTTCAGTCAGTTGATTGTAATGTCGATCACACCTGTATAATACCTTCAAAGCAACATTTAGGGTAGTTTTGACCAAACAACTGGGCACCATAGTCGAGCCAAGTAGACACACAAAATTAACCATCATACATACCCTCCTTATTTCCACTCAGCTTCATGAGTTCCAAATAGACATGACTTGGACCTCACTCTATCCTTCTTGCCTCTTTACTCCTTCTTCACATTTTTATCTCTTTGTACTGCATTCTGGCTGATTGCTTCACATCCATCTTCTAGTCACTAATTCTCTCTTCACACGGTAATTTTTTTTTACTGGCTTTAAGTAAAAGTTTACAATTCAAGTCAGTCTCTCATACAAAATCTTATACACACATTGTTATGTGACCCTAGTTGCTCTCCCTATAATGTGCCAGTACACTCTTTCTTTCCACCCTATATTTCCTGTGTCCATTCAACCTGCTTCTGTCCTACTCTGCTTTCTCATCTTGCCTCCACACAGGAGCTGCCCACATAGTCTCATGTGTCTACTTGAGCTAAGAAGCACACTCCTCATCAGTATTATTTTATTTCTTATAGTCCAGTCTAATCTTTGTCTGAAGAGTTGGCTTCAGTAATGGTTTTAGTTGGGCTGACAGAGTCCGGGGGCCATGACCTCTGGGGTCCCTCCAGTCTCAGTCAGACCATTAAGTCTGGTCTTTTTTACTATAATTTGAGGTCTGCATCACACTTTTCTCCTGCACCATCAGGGATTCTCTGTTTCGTTCTCTGTCAGGGCAGTCATTGGTGGTAGCTGGGCACCATCCAATTTCTTCCAGTCTCCGGCTGACGGAGTCTCTGATTTATGTGGTCCTTTCTTTTCACACTATAATTTGTTGTTCAACCTGAATATAGAGTTTCTACGTTCCATTCTAGCTTATGCATATATTTATAGGTCTAGATTACATATATAAGCTTTTTTCTTTTTAAAATATTTTTAAGCGTGAAATGTGGCATTCATATGCAAAACTATGTATTACCTATTATCCTGTAACATTATTGTCACGAATTTAGCAGCTTAAAACAGCATACATTGATTATCTCACAGTTTCTGTGGGTCAGGTGTCTGGGCAGAGCTTAGTTGGCTCCTCTACTTCAGGGTCAAACCTTTAAATAATTGGTTAGATTCTTATCACTAAAATAGTGAGTTTTTTTTTTTTTTTTTTTACATACATCTATGTCTTTGTGTCCTAATTTGCTGCTGTTATTTTTGTGTAAGAATAATTCATCTATAGTGGTAATGGCTCATCTTGTCATCTCACTGATACTTTATCTTTTATTTTCAAAAGCCCCACATTTAAAAGCTAGGAGGCATTATTTCAGAACTAGAGATTAGCATAAGAGCAGGGTTATGCAATGGTGACATGTACTTCTGATTAAAATCAATTCCTTTCTTGGCATATTTTTTTGAGGAAGGAATTACATAGCAGAGGATATTATTATCACCACTTATGATGATACTGAAACTTCTGTCTTAGGGCATTAATAACAATTCAGAACCCAAATGCTATTTTGGAATTGTTAGGAAGTTTACTAACTGGGTGATTTCTGTTGTAATTTATTAATTCCATTTTATCCACAAGGAATTTTATACCGGTAATCTCTATCGCTAATAAGATGACTTACCAAGAGGCAACATAAACTAGGAGAAAATAGAAGCAAACACATTAGTTCATATAGATGGGCCAAGCTTCTTTCTAGATTATTGTTCAGACAGTTTCTAAATAACAAGATGTGCCAAGTTTATAGTGGTAGGGCCCATCGTATTTATTGTTCCACTAGTTCTACAAGTTAAAATTGACACACATTCAGTATCCATCTGAGGTCAACATAGCACGATGGGCACTAGAACAATTTTTTTTTTCCTTGTTCTAAGCTCTTGTGTCCACAAATGTTATCCTTCTCATACGAAAATAACAGACAATGGTAATTCACTTTAAAGGTAAGAGAGGGCTTGAGTTTCTTTTTTAGGAATGAAGTTAGGTTTGGTCTCAGTCACCAACAGCTCTTTATGACCAATTTTTGGATACTGTAGGTCTACAGTTTATTATGAGGAAATGGAATGAAGATGTTTGACTCACACGGACAGTTAAACTCATGGTGTTGTATTCTTACCAGTTGAGCTAGCCCAACTGCCAGTTTGATGACAATAATAAAATTAATAATAATTAGACAAGTTTTTATCACCGTAGAATTTTTATTCTTCACAAAGAAGTATTATTTTATTTTTATCTTTCCAAGAGCTCTTTGAGAAGGTATTTTAGAATATTGCAACTATTTTGCAATAATTTAAACTATTTTGCAAGGCAAGGATTATTAATTCCTCTTATTACAGGTGAGGTTTGCATGATACAGCTAAAACTGAAATACAAATACCCTGATTTTCAGATAAGTATCTTTTCCCTACACCAGTCTAGTTATTTTTCAGGACTATTGCTGTGATTGGATGAGAGCCCAAAGAGTATAAGGGAGGATCTTGGCTACCGTGTGTAACACGATTGCCTGACATTATTATGTCATGACTTTCCTGGGAACTCTTATGTTATTATGGCCCCCTACGTGTTCAACCAATACTTTAAGCCTCTATTAATTTCGGGAAAAAAAAAAAAATTAAAAACTTTTACCAGAAAGTGTTTGTCTGGTGCATTGAATGGAGGGACTGGACAATTGAGAGGGCGTAGTGTTTTGGGACTTAATTTTTTTAAATATTTTTTTGTTTATTTCTGTTGTTTACTAATAAAGTTACCTTCGCTTCCCCGTTTCTCAGTGAGTACCAAGTTCTCTGGAATACTACTCCCATTTTTTTTTTTTTGGTCTGCTTTTCCTATCCTGTTCTCAGTTGAAGATGAATGGAAGTGGTTAAGAGAACGCAGAGAATCATTTCAGATTTTCTTTGTGGCTACTTTAGTCCTGGGACAAAGTGAAATAACAAATAGCTTTTCTTTAAGAAGCCTTAGAAAAGTGACATGAGTGCCTGACAGCTTTTCTTTCACTTCAGTAAAGACATGAGAACTCCCACGTGTTGCTTTTCCAAGCCCTCTCCAGGTTTTGTCTTGCGGGTCCATGTTCAACAAGTTAGCTTCCTGAAACATTTACTTGGGGACTGCCCATCGGAAAGACTCAGAGTGGCAGCTGAAGACAGCAACATGAGAATCATTAGACTCTTGTTCAGTTGGCATGTTTAAACCTAAAGTTTCCGGTTCTTATTGAATTTTTTTGAAGTTATAGATTTTTGTTTGTTTATTTGAATCCCGGGTGGTTCTCCTTTTCAACTCCCATATCCAACCTGTTCAAGCCCTGTATGGCCCACCTTTTCCATAATATATCTCCATTCCTCTCTCTCTGATCTCACTGCCATTGCCCTGATTCAAGCCTGTGCAGTTCTCATTTGATCAAACCAGCAGCATTCTAACTGCTCTCTATGCTCCATTTTGGTTTCCCTCTCACTCACTCTCCATACTGCTGTCAGAGTGGTGGGATTGTCATAAAATGCAATTCTGATCACAGCACCTCTCTGTTTAGACTTCTTCACTGTCTCCATATAAATAAAAAAAAAAAAAAAATTTTTTTTTTTTTTTAGCATGACAGATCTCTCCAGGTGCTAGTTCCTACCTTTGTCTATAGCCTCATTTCTCACTCAGGTACCATCTGTCCAGGCAAACCAAATCACTTGCTGTTGTCTGAGATGTCATGGTATTTGTTGCCTCTGACCTTCATACATATGCAGTTCCATGTACCTGACCTTTTTATCGACATTATTTGCTTGCATGGCTCCTTTACATCCTCACAACTCAGAGGAAGCATGACTTTTCTCTAGGAAACTTTCCCGACTCTTCCTTTGTCCAGGCTAGACTAGGTGCTACCACTTCCACATCTTCACTTAGCCGTCCATGCTCTCCTGTCCCATAGTACATGTCACATGGTACTGTAATCACCTGTGAACTTGTCTATCTTTCCCAATTAACTGTGGATTCTTGAAGGAAAAAATGGGTCTTATTTAACTTGGTATTTCTCATAGGTTCTTCCACATAATGGGCATTCAAAACATGCAAGAATGAATGAAAAAGTGACCCAAAAGATACCCAAACAAGTTATTTCAATTACCGCTTGTCAGAGGGAGTCCAATTGCACACCCAGATGCTGGAATGATACTAGAACTTTTAGATATGCAAGGATAATATGGTGATGTGGGCCTGACGATTTGCTCAGCTCCTGCCTGGTCATGCAAAGCTGCCCAGATGATATGCTTTAGGGAAAAGGGTATTTCCCTACCACCTTCAAGCTCTAAATGCCTGAAAGTGTCATGAATAAAATATTTTCCCATGATAGGCCATCTTTAAATGTCAAATACAACAAAAGTATAAGTGGCCATAAATGTGTTCAAATTCATTGTTAAAAAAACTGAACCAGAGGCTCCTTCTAAAAAGTAATTTCCCTGAAGTCATACAGCTGATAGTGTGACATCTGGTCTGGAATCCAAGTGTGTTGGTGTTCTAGTCTAGTGATTCTATCATGCAATTGATTCTGTTGTTAGTTAATGCAGTCATTCTCAGTTCTAGGTATGTTTAACAATCCCCTGATAACTTGTTGAAATGTAGATGCAATGTGGATTTTCCCTGGCCCATGAGTCAGTAATTATGAGTCAGTAGGTCTATGGTGGGTCTTGGGAATATCCATTTTAAGCCATCTCCTTGCTAATTTTGATGCAGGTTGGAGATGAAAGATTAAGCTCATTATGGTGAAGATGCTTTCTCCAGGCTTTATGTACCTTCTTAGGGAAGTTTGCTTTTAGAGCCTATGTGTACTACTCTCACGCACAGCTCTTAGACCTTCACCCAGGGCCAGTGCCAATTGGTCACATTTTGGAGTACAGATGTTGATCACTTTCCAAGCTCTGTGGTTTAGTCTGAACACTGACTATTTTTAACATGTCTATGAATTTCCTGGTATTTTATCCAAAATGAATCATAGAAAAGGGTGGTATCTTATCATCTACGACAAGATTTCTAACCTTACCTCAGAATTTCCCTATATGTTACAAAAGAGTTCCTCTTTCTTCTAACTACCAGTTTTTTTTTTTTTTTAAAGGAGACGGAACTGTTTTCTCCTAACATAGAAAACTTTCAAATAAGATACAAAACTTTATAAAAAGTATTGTATATAGACATAGACTAGAGAGAGCACCCTGGGGCCAGAGACTTTGTACTACTCATCTTGTTGCCTTAGTACCAATGCTGGGCAGAGTCGGTCTTCAGGAAGTGTTTGCAGAGTGTAGGTTTCCTTACAAGAGTGATCATTTAGTTAGTAACACCTTAGAGTGAATGAATTTATCATCCACTCTGTAGAGTTTTTGATATCTAAATGGAAAGAGACGTTAGTGAAAATCTAACCGAACCTTTACCAAGTGAGGAAATGAAGGCCAGTGTGAGATGGTAGAATAAGAGAATATTGGGTGCATATGAATAAAGGGATGTCCTGGTAGGGTGAAAAGGGGGTTAAGTTTCACAAAGTATTTGTAATTCTATGGTTAACCGACCTCACAGACTTGCCTGCATCAGGTCTGCAGCCCATAATATAATGACCACCTCACTGGACAGGTTGGTCCTGAGATCCTCCAGGGCTTTAAATCCAGGCAACATCTTGATGGCTCTTCAAGCTCTTTAATTTGGTTCCCTATTTGCTTCAAAACGTGTGATGTAGGAAGGGGAGGGCCCTTGATTTAGGACAGAACTTCCGGGCACATTCTGTAATTCTGTAACTCAGTTCTTCTTTTGAAGGAGAAGGCTGGGGTTTCAGCTAATAATGGAATCATTTCTCCTTGGCAGAGAAAGAACACTTCTCTATACTATGTGTATGCATATGTATATACTATGTATATATGATACACATATCAGTATGCATATAGCATATAGGTATATATTATATATATACACTTACACACACACACACACACATATATATGGAAACCCTGGTAGCTTAGTGGTTAAGTGCTGTGGCTGCTGTCCAAAAGGTCAGCAGTTTGAATCCACCAGGCACTCCTTGGAAACTCTATGGGGGAGTTCTACTCTGTTCTATGGGGTTGTTATGAGTCGGAATCGACTCGACGGCAATGGGTATGCATATATACATGTATATGTGTGTGCGTGTGTGTGGGTGGAGTCCCTTGGTGACACAATTAAGCACCCAGCTGCTAACCAAAAGGTTGGAAGTTTGAGTCTACCCAGAGGCAGTTAGAAAGAAAGGCCTGGCGATCTATTTCTAAAAAATCAGCCATAGAAAACCCTATGGAGCCCAGTTGTAGTTTGACACACAAGGGATGTCTGGGGCTACCAGAAGCCACAAGAGACAAGAAAGGGTCATTCTTCCCTGAGATCTTTTGGTGAGAGCGTAGCCCTGCCTACACCCTGAATTCAAACTTTCAGCATCCAGAACTATGAAACAATACATTTCTGGGTTTTTTTCCCCAAATTTTTGTTTCTGAAGCCACATAGTTTGTGACTTAACCACGTAATTTATTATGGCAGCCCTAGGAAACGAATACACAGATTGGCAGCAATCCTTGCTCAGAAAGTCCTCGGCATCAGAAATGTGAGGATATTCTGAAAGCGTTGCTTCCCGACACTCAGGTTGTGACTTACTGAAGAGGAGATGTAGAACAATTGACATGAGGGAATTCTTTATTAAGTCCAGGACAGAGAGGGCCTTACACAAGAGGGCACTGACGTAAGAATTGGCTTGTTCTCTATAATAGATTGAAATATGTTACCCAAAAGTATTTGTTGTAAATCCTAACTTCTATGCCTGTGATTACAATTCCATTTGGGAATGGATTGTCTTTCCTATGTTAATGAGACAGGAAGTGTATGGTGTGTCTTAAATCAATCTCTTTTGAGATATAAAAGAGATTAAACAAGCAGGCAAGAGAAGCAGAGAAGGAGAAAGAAAGATGCCAAGCCACATGAAGATTGCCCAGGAGTAAAAGCTCAGAAGAGACAAGGACCTTCCTCCAGAGACAACAGAGAAAGTCTTCCCCTCGAGACAGCACCTTGAATTCAAACTTCTAGCCTCCTAAACCACGAGAAAATAAATTTCTGTTTGTTAAACCCACCCACTTGTGGTATTTCTGTTATAGCAGCACTAGATAACTAAGACATCCTCCAAAGGAGAAAGACATGGTGATCTGCTCCCATAAAGATTACAGCCGAGAAAACTCTATGAAGCAGTTCCACTCTATCATGTGGGGTTGCTATGAGTCAAAATTGACTCAACAGCATCTAACAACAACATAGGCATCATAACTGCTTTGTCCTCATGCCAGAGAAGCTTCCATCTGTGAAAGCAGATGAGGAAAACAAAGCTTGGAGGAAGTGGGATTTTTTACTTCATAGTGGACAACTTGTTTATATTTTTCCAGTTGTGAGGAGGATAATAAGGATGATTATTCTTCTAAGCAGTGCCTAATATGCAGGCACCCTTTCTTCTGCCTGTAGTGCAAACGGTTAATGTGCTCAGCTGCTAATGAAAAAGTGGGAGGTTCAAGTCTACCCAGAATTGCCTCAGAAGAAACGCCTAACAATCTACTTCAGGAAAACCAGCCACTGAAAACCTTAGGGAGCACAGTCCTACCCTGAAACACAGGAGGTCGCCATGATTCTGAATTGACTTGACAGAAACTGGTTGGTTCTTCTGTCCCAGCCAATGGAACAAGGCAGGTTGATGCCTGGGGACCTCCATCATATTTGGTGTTAAGAATTTCTCTAACCCTCCATGATGGGCATTTACCAATGGTGTCTTTTACGCTGGCTTTTTTGGGATCCAAGTCTTGCAAAAATCACTCTGATTCCCCTACACAACAGCATATCCTCATGCTCTTTTTTCCTACTTTTTTCCAATTTGGTCTTCTCAGGAAAAATATATGCAGGTTTGGGCATGGTTGTAGACTTTTCCTTACCACTCCATTCCTTTAAATGTCTGTGATCATAGGCAGATTTCAATTTAATTCGAGAGAGGAATTGACTGTATAAATACTGCATGACAGGTACATTTTGTCTTCCCCCAATTAGACAGAAGGACAGTCCCATGGCAACAGAAAGCAGAAATGAGAACTAGCTGATTCCCACTACACTTAATTAAGACAGGATGACAGGAAAAGAAATAGTAATGTCTAAGGCAGAAAGGTAGGAGCCCTGATGTTATAGTGGTTAAGCGCTCGGCTGCTAACCAAAAGGTCGGTGGTTCGAACCCACCAGCCACTCCAAGGGAGAAAGATGTGGCAGTCTGCTTTCGTAAAGATTTATAGCCTGGGAAAACATATGGGGCAGTCCTACTCAGTCCTAGAGGATCACAAATAGTCAGAAGTGACTTGACAGCAATGGAATGGGAATGGGTAGGCAGAAAGACTGAGAAACGGGTATTAAAAAAATGAGTATTAAGAATTTAAAAAAATAGCTTATAAAATCTAATAAGGGAAAAGTGACAGGAAAAGATGAGATGAGGGGAACCGAGAGGTTGGTGTAAGAAATACGGGAAGATTTTACAGGGGCAATAAGAACACCTAGCATTAAAAAGGCCAATGTCTTCAAAGTGTTCTAATTTTGTACCCAATTTCCAGAAAGAGCTAGTTCAGTTCTCTTTCAGGCGACATCTTGACTTAGCCTGGACAATGTCATACATTATACATTTTAATTAATTTTTTCACCTCCTGTCTACTTTTAGAGAGGATTTATGGTGCCTTACAGGGAATGACTTTAAACAAGAAAACTAGTAAATGGTAAATATAGAAACCATAAAAGGGAGGAAGATGCTAATCTCTTTTCAGGTTAATTATTGTCATTGAACTTTATATTTAGCTCCTAGTTTGCTAGTAGCCTGGTATAGTGGACACTGTTGCGTGAGCCTCAAGAATTATTTCCTCTGCTCTTTTGGGGAAGTTCTTTCCCCAGCCTTGGTGTTTCCTTAACAAACCTCCACTGATCTGTACTCAGCTGAAGACTCGAGGGGAACCATCTATACATCTCAAGAGGGTGTTTTCTCTTTGTCTCTCTCTGCAGCTACCACCACTCCAGTACTCTGCCTTGTCAACTCTAGTTACCCTGGTTTTTTTTGGCGTACTAACTCCATTTCCCCAAATGCCTGGATTCCCCTTCCCTGCACAGCAGACCAGAAACTCTCTCAGGCAGTAAGCTGGGCAATCATAGGGCTCACCTCCTTTGCTTCTCCTTTCTTGTGTCATCTGATGTCTGATGTCTGAAAACCATTGTTTCATGTGATTTGTCTGGTTTTCTAGTTGATTCTGTAAGGAGGGTACATCCAGTCCCTGCTACTCTATGTTGACTGGAGGTCGAAGTCCTATATTGCCTTTTAAAAACAGATTTAATATTTGATTATGAGGAAGACATTTGCCTAACACCAGAGCAAATAATCAGAAGCCTTGAAATTACTTTTCCATTTCTGGTTTCTATGATTTTTATTTATATATTTCACATTCTGATACCTAACAGAGATCTTTAATATTACTATTTTTTAACTGAGGTAAAATTTATATACAGCGGAAGGCAGAGATGCTAAGTGTAGAATTCCATGAGTTTTGACCATGTTGGTCTTGCCTAAATCAAGATACAGAATATTGAAATTATCTTCAAGCTATAGATCAATTTGGGGAGAGTTGATCTATTCTTTTCTTAAGAATACTGATTTTTAATCTATATAATTTACCTCACCATTTACTTATGTTGTCTTATATTTTCTGTGAGCATTGTTTCATATTTTTCTATATAGAGTTCTTGCACATTTTTCATTAGAAATATTTCTAGGTATTTAATGTTTAAAAATGCTACTGTAAATCTTATTTTTTAAAAAATTTCATTTTCTAATTGCTGCTGGTATGTAAAAATGCAATAAATTTTTGTAAATTGCCCTTAGTACTGCTCTTCCTAAATTTACGTATTAATTTTATTTTTCTGTGTGTGGATTTCTTAAGGTTTTCTAGAAACAACAACAGCAACAGGTTATCAAAGGACTTAGGCCTAGGAGAATTGGATAAGAACTTGGTATTGGACGGGATATATAAGATGGAGACCTGGTGGCGCAGTGGTTGACAGCTCGGATGCTAACCAAAAAAAGTCCACAGTTGGGTGCCAGCAGCTGCTCCTTAGAAATGCTACGAGGCAGTTCAGTTCTACTCTGTCCTATAGGGTCGCTATGAGCTGGAGTCAGCTTGACGGCAACAGGTGTGGTTTTTTGTGTGTTTGTTTGTTTGTCAGAACCTTATTTTGGGGAACAGGGTTTCATGTCTGAGCATAACTGGAAGGTGGACTAATCTGGCACCTTGCACTTTCAAATTTTCCCTCCTGACCAACAGAATTAGTCCTGGGGTTTGGGGCTGAGGCTCTGGCTGTGAGATGTGTGGGTCACGGCTCCGACATTTACTTTCACTTTCTACCTGGAGTTCTGAGTATTCCACTTCTGAAGGGTTCATTAATCCTTCAAAAAACGAAATACAGAAATGAAATCCCTGTAAAAGACATTTGTTGTCTGTTCACTATACTTTTAAGTATAGTTAGGCAGCACTTTTAAGACACTACACCCCTCACAACCCTTAAAATCAAGACACAAACACTACCTGAAAGTCTAGATGATTTTGTCAAATTATCTCCAGTGCAAATTTCAATCAGCTGATGGTTGCTGTCAGACACATGTGTTTTGAAAGATTCTAAAATGTCCAGGCTCAGAGGGAAAGTTAAATCTGTTGATTGCCGTGAGGTGTGAGAGGAAGTAGTAGTCCATGTGTTGGGTATTTATTATTCTTTCCCTGGACCTCTCACTACTCTTTGGTTCCAACTGTGTTATAGGGTACTTACTCTCCAAGCCACACTCCGTTCTACCAGGCTTGGTGAATTTCCTCATGGCTCTCCTGACACTTTGGACCTCAGTGTCTGCCCCTGAGGTTTTTGATGTTGCCTGCTCTTTTGGCATTAATGTCTCTTGTCATCTCAGCTGATGACTCCTCACTCTAGATTTTGATCCAGTGGAACCTAGATTCTATCTCTGACACTTCAGCTAGTTCTTTAGCTAAGGGCAAGGGTGGGGGGAAGCTTGACTGGACACCATTTAAGACTTCTTGTTAAGTGCCACATAATGACCACTTTAATTTCCCAGCCCTAATTATGAAAATTTACCTTTTTACTAAAAGAGCAGGAATTTTAACAATATTTCACAAATCATATCTTTAAAGGTTATAGTAAAACAAACAAACAAAAAAACTTTAAAGGTAAACTAAATCTAAACACCTGAACTAAATCTAAATTTAATCTAAAACGAAATCTGAAATACCCGTTGGTATTTGAAATACCAGTGGACCTTCCAGACTAACACACTATGAAGAAAGAACTGATGATCTACTTCCTAAAATCAGCCAGTGAAAACCTTAAGGATCACAACAAAATATTGTCCAATATAACGCTGGAAGATGATCTCTCTAGGTTGGAAGACACTCAAAATACACAGTGGCCACCACAATGGACTTGAGCATACCAACAATTGTGAAGATGGTGCAGGACTGGGCAACATTTCGTTCTGTTGTACATGGGGTCTCCATGAGTTGCAGCCAACTTGATGGCAACTAATAATATCAACAAATCAAAGATACTATTTAGTTGCCTTTTCATTTTCCCCACATGTTCCCTTCTTATTTTACTACTAATGCTTGATCTCGGTTCGACTCTTCCTAGGGACTAGACACCAAAGGTGACTTATCTCGGTGGCACAACATTCCTAAGCTGCTTATCCCGATGTCCTATCCTCACTCCCTTAACTGTCTATGGTTTACTCCCTCCCCTCTTTCCTGCCTCTGCTCACAAGCCTCTTAAAAATTAAGCCCTTCCCAGACTCTTCTTTATGCAATAACAGTGTATTAGTTCCCCTTTCTCAGCACTTGTTAGTCTCCTTTCCTACTTGTTTTTTCTTATCACTAGTTTACTTGTTAGTTTATTGTCTCGCTAGCCCCACTAGAAAATAAACTCTACAGGTGTAGGTATATTTAGGGGCTTTGTTTATAGCAGTGTTGTCAGCAACAAAAGACTACCTGGAATATAGTAGTTGTTCAGTAAATATGTGTTCATTGAATTAAATGAGTGCATAGATGAAAGAATTAGAGAAAGAACTGCTAAAAGAGGGAAAAATTAAAACGTAAACATAAGCTTAGCATCTCCTCCCCTATCTCCTGCTCTCAGAACTCCAAGATCCCATCTCCCAAAACAGAAGAAAAGAAGTAAGGCACTTAGCAGTGTGAGATCAGAAAAAGTCCCTGTTAGCTTGATTGTGGCATTTTTCCTTAGCTTCTTTTTTTTTTTTCCACAATGTCTTGGCCTCATTCTTTCTGGTGCCTCCACAAGGCTGAGGACATGGCTACTGAGAGTTCTAAAGTAGTCAGCTGATAGCTGGCAACCCAAGGGGACAGAAAGAGTATTTTTCTCAGTGACTACATATAAAATCCTAGAAAAGAGCTCTCATTACCTTGGTTAGCTCCTCCAACTAGAATCTACCATAAGTTCCAAGGCAGCAGGAACTTTTTCTCTTTGGACACTGCTGAATCCCAAGAACCTAGGATAGTGCATGGCACAAAATAGGTGCTCAATAAGTATTTATGGAAGGAATGAATGAATCACTGTGGCCAGGAGCAGGACACTGATTGGCAAGAACACTAGAATCAGAGGGAGTGAGGCCAGTGTTGTTATCCACCACTACCCTTGTCTCTATCCTCTCCCCCCACCAGCAAATACAAGAGGGGAAGAAATCCTGGGCAGACATTGGGGGCCAACCATGGAGTCTAAATGTCTTTATAATTTTTTTTTTCCAATCAGAAGGAGTGATTTTTCATTTTAATCTTAAAGAGGTGTCTTCTTGGGCGAGCACAAGTCTTTGGTTGAAGGAATTAAGCATTAAGGTTAGAGCAATGTGTGAGTTCCTTCCAGGTGTAAGCCTGATGTGACAAAATACCACTTTTCTAATTACATATGTTTTATAGAAACATAGTAAATGTATACAAGAACTGAAGGATGGATCCATAGGTTCTCTCAGAATGTTTTAGAAGTTGGTTAGCAATATCATTTGTGGTTTTTAAAATTTAAATGTAAGCAGGAACATATGCAACACATTTTTATAGCTGAAAAGAGTGACGTGTCCATCATGGGCAACTCAAAGTTTATTTAAAAATGTTCTAAAATTGTTTATACGCTTTAATCTAGCAAAGCCAGGAATTTCTTCCATAAATCCCTCCTAAGGAAATAAGAGCTATACACAAAAATATCATGTAAAGTCATGATTACAGTTACTTATAATAGAAAAAAAGAAAATAGTACCAAACTGTTAACAGTGGGAGTTAAATAATTTGTGGTCTAGTCATATATGGTCTATGATGAAAAATCATGTTTTAGGAGACTAATGACACATGAAATTGTTCAGTGTATATTGTCACTTACAAACTTCAAGTTGCAAAGCATGTCAAACAGGACCCCAATCATTTTTTAAAGGAAAACGATCTTAAAAAAGTTTTGAAAATATGCGTAACATGAGCAGTGCAGTTCTCCCTACATAAAGGATGAAAGAGTGACTGGTGGATTTTATCTTCTCTTCTTCCTTGTGCTTTTCTGTGAATCTTGGAATTTCTACAGTGAATATTTCTTTCCCTTTGTAAAGATAAAAAGACCTTGACATTTTTTTTCTTGTAATTTTTTTATCCAATGTTAAATTCCATCTTGTGCTTAAACAGCTAACCAATCTTATGAATTGCCCCCAGTTATATCTGGCATCTTGAAATTTGTACAGAGACACTTGAAAATGCGTGTATCCTTTAGAACCTTTTATTTTCTTGGCAGGAGGAATTCGGTCCTGCAGCTTTTATTTCGACAATAATTGCACATTTCTCTACTTTTTAAATGATGTGCACTGAAATGGACTGAAAGAAAAAAAAAAAGTCTAGGAATGACTGCAGGGAGTCGACAGTAAACATCTTAGGGTGTGGGACTTAAAAAGTAACAGAGTGTTCATCTACCTTCTCTTATAAAATCTACCACCTATGGGATGCTAGCCGGCATCTTGAGCGGCTCACCGATGGGATCTGTGGACAGATTTAGAACCATGTGGGAGGCATACAAAAGGTGATTGCCAGAGGATTGATTAATTAAGGGGTTAGCAGAATGGTGTTGTGCAGGTAGGAAATCAGGAACATTGCTTGTTTTCATGCAAACAGGCTTAGGGAAAAAAAAAAAAAGATAAAAAATAAATAGGAGCAGAAGAAAATCCACTGTATTGCTTAGGAAAACGTGTTATTGAATCTGTCTTCAATGCACAGGAGTGATTCCACAGGCCCAAGATATTTTACTGTTTAATTCAGCCCGGAGAAAACACTTAGTCTCGCTACTGATTCATTTTTTTATGTTTAGTTCTTAAAGAGATCACAACTTTTAATTACAGTGTCTTACTGATGTTAATGGTTCCACTTCTGGATGACAAAAGCTTGACAGAAAAATATGTTATTTACCTTGCAGAGGAACAAAATTGGAAAAATTTGTCTGCAGAGAAGGACCAGTAACTCAACAATGGGTGTAAAATTTAAATAAGTGAACACTGCAGTGCCACTCTTTATTAAGGTTTTAATCATCTTAATTTTGCAAGGATTTACCATAATTTGAGCAAGAAAGCAGAAACTTAAAAGAAAATTGATTATTTATGATAGATTTCCTGTAGGTAACTACCCTAAGGAAACAACAGTGATGATATGGAAAGACCGTTTTGTGTCAAGTTGTAGAAAAGTTTGAAAAACCTGTCTGATAATAGGACAATAGTTACATGACACGTTATGATACAGTCACTCATTTAATATGATAAACCCAAAATGGTTGAAAACACTATGTAGTAGCCTATAGTTATGCCCTAATGTTAGTTAAAAAACAGAATATTAAGTTTTATATTTCTTTCTTTCTAAAGATATGTGTGTATATATATAGCATTTAAGGGAAATATAATGGAAGAATAGACCCCAGTATACACTCCATTTCATTATTTTTCTTCTCATGCATGCTAAAAATATCAGTTAGGATGGAGAGGTTCCCCCCCGCCCAAAGTTTTCATACTTTGGTTGTATGAAAAACAAATTTTAAGAGCGCTTACTCATATTTACCCCAGAATTAAAAAAAAAAAAAAAAGCTGTAAGAGCCAACCCTTTCCAAGATTCCTTCTAAGACTGAGCTGACCTCATATTCATTTTCTTACTTGGTAAAACATAACAGAAAGCATAAAGTTTACTATTTTTTCACATTTGCATGGAACTGATAATGCTGAATTTTACCTGAACCCTGTGATTCCGGAAAATAGCGATGATTAAAGAAATCCCATCACCCGCTGTGTTCAGGAAAATGACTTACTGCAAATAATCACTCTTTCCTTCTAACTTAGATAGACTCGGGAATGCTTCCTCTTTTAGCTATGACAAGGCCAGACACAGACCCTCCAAATTCCCATTGCTTGTCTCAGAAAGGAGTAACTGATCAATCAGAAACAAAGTGCTTATTAACCAAACTTTGGTTATGCTTCTCTCCTTCCCCCAAGTCCCTGAACTTTGGCCCACCCTCAGCATAGTCAACATACCATCCCTTGGTAAGGTTCTTTCTCAAAGAATAGCCTGACCTCAGTGTAAAACTTTCTGATTTACTATCCCATGGCATCACCCTTTCATCCCTACACCTGGAATTTTTCTAGCCAGGTCAGCAGTTCGAATCCACCAGGCACTCCCTGGAAACCCTCTGGGGCAGTTCTACTTTGTCCTATAGGGTTGCTGTGAGTTGGAATCGACTCGAAGGCAACAGGTTTGGTTTGGGTTTTGGTTTGTTACTCTCAGTCTCTATAAAAGAAACCACTTTTTTCCCTAACTCTTCCAAAGGCTTGCAGATCTCATGTGGCAATGTTCTCCTTATTGTCAACGTTCCCCTTCCCCACTAATACATTTGTCTCTTTCCCATTTCCCTTTCTGAATAAAGCCTCCCCGACCCTTTGGTTAGCAGCTGTAGCACTTAGCCAGGACGCCACCAGGCTTTCCAGTTTGTTTTTGGGTTTGCTATCAAAGTCTGCATTTGTTTTTTGATACAACCTGTTGTTTCCCAAGGAGACTAAATTTCTTTTTAAGGCAGGAACATTTCTTCTTGCCTTTGGAAATTGTTTTTAATATAAAAAAGACATTGTAAAAATAAAACTTAATATTGTCATCACCATCTCTATGACCCATGGTATAGAGTTGGGAATACAATAGACACATGTTTAATAAATGCTTATTAAATGGATGAATGACCTCCTAAGAGCTAATGGTAAATGGTACATGAATCAAAAGATGGTTTTTCATGACTGCTTAGGGACTGGGTGACCTTAATGAAAGCCGTATTATAAAATTGTCTGTAGGGAATTACAAGGCTTGCCCCAAATCCAAGTTTATGTTTGCTTTAAATTGAGATCACAGGAATATCAAAGGAAGCTTGTGCTGAAAGAGGACACGGAAGGCAGTCTAAGTGCAGCAGGGAAGGGATGGGAAATCAGCTCCACCCTCCTAAGTAATGTTGAGGAGGGGTAGCGTGGGCTCATATAAACCTCAATTCTTTTACTATTTTTACTCAGCATTACCTGGAAGAGTAATGTTCTTTACAGGCCGTATCATGAGCAAATGCCAGGTGTCCGTCATTTACAGTCTCTGCCTGATCACCAGCAAAGGTTACAACAGAGATTGATTTTGGAGTCATCAGTCATCAGAGAGGACAGTTGAGGTGACTGCCCAGATAAGCCAGATTTTGAAATAATTTTTTTTAAGAATAGGATTCACTGGGCTGTGTGAAAACCATGTCTGTGAAGTGAAGCCTAAGGCAGAAGCCAGCCAATCTGAGAGGCTTACATGGTTCAGTGACGAGGCAGTGGTGGTTCAGTGAAAACTCTCACTTTCCAATCAAGGAGACTGAGTTTCAATTCTTGGCCAATGCACCTCATTTGAAGCCACCACCTGTCTATAAGTGGAGGCTTTCGTGTTGCTATGATGCTGAATGGGTTTCAGCAGAGCTTCCAGACTAAAATGGACTAGGAAGAAAGGCCTGGTGATCTGCTCCTGAAAATTAGCCAGTGAAAACCCTATGGATCACGACTGTCAGGTCCTCCACTGGCCATGGGGATGGCACACAAACAGTGAGCGGTTCCTTCCAATGTGCATGGGGTCAACATGAGTCAGGGCCTGACTGGATGGCAGCCAACTACAACACATAGTTTCATGAGCAAAAGGACATCTCACCTTAAGCAATAAAACTAGCTTCCAAAAGTTAAGCATAAAATGACCCTCCTTCAGCAGCTTCTGAGGTCACACTTCCCCTTAAGAAGCAAATTTACTCGACAGTGGAAATTCTAGTATACACTTGGTTTCCCTGACAAAGTATTTCTGGGAACACGTATGGGATGCTCACAAGTTACAGAAATCGGGGCCGTCATTGGCTGCTGCTCTGCCCTCTGCCCGTTCGCTGCCCTCTGACTCACTGCCAGCCTGCTGCTTACCCGGCCTTCTTACCGGCGGCTGGATGGCTCTTCACTCCTTTACCCCAAGCTAAGTGCCATCACTTCCCTTTCTCCCCCCACAACTACCTGTTAGATGTGCCAAGGCTTTGTTGAAGGCTTGGAGGTTTCAGAAGGGAATCACAGCACAGAGAATGTAAAAAGGATCCCAGATGTGGTGGCTCCCAAGCTCCTCAGCGGGATCTTCTACAGGGTGTACCTCTCCCAGCTCCCAACATGCCTCTCAGTGTAGCTCCTAGGCTGCTGCTTCACCGCCTGCTTGGAGGGCCTTCCAGCACATCTCTCTTATCTGGGGGTCCCCGGTTAGTGCAAACGGTTCATGTACTTGGGTAATAACGAAAAGATTGGAGGTTCCATCCAGAGGCATCTTGGAAGAAAGGCCTGGTGATCTACTTCTGAAAAAACAGCCATTGAAAACCTATGGAGTTTTGACACACACGGGGTCTCCACGAGTCAGAGCTGACCCAGTGGCAACTAACTGGCTGGTGAGGTTCCCAAACCTTAAAGGCCTACTCCGAACTCTGAACGTCCACATTTCCCATCTCAGTAGGATCCCCAACTCCCTCCCAGGATAATTGGGAACAACTATTCCTTTAGAGGAATAGGCCATAGGGGGTGGTTTTCCTGGAAGGTCCTAGAATAAATCAGTTTAACCCTACACATTTTTTTTAGCTCTGGTCTGGGTGGGTCAATATTTTACAACACCAAGTGTGGAATAAAGAACCCAGGTCCTGGATGGGCTGCCCTAGTCTAGGCCTGTTCTGTTTTACAGTCTCTCTTACATAAATTTATTTTCTTTTTGCGTGGTAGGTGAAGAGCATTCAAGGGCTCTGCTGCTGGCTGTTCAAACCAAACTCCACAACTCCTGGAAATAAATGCTTACAGAAAAGCACATTACTCTGCCCCACGCATTTATGTATAAGAAGGTTGTTGTTTGCCGTTGAATCATCAAACTCACAGCAACCCTATAGGACAGAGTAGAACTGCTTATAGGGTTTCCTAGACTGTAATCTTTACAGGAACAGATCACCAGGTCTTTTCTCCTATGGAGCTGCTGGTGGGTTCAAACAGCCCACCTTTTGGTTAGCAGCCAAGTGCTTAATCATTGCACCACTGGGGCTCCTTTTTGTATAGCATTATAAATCCACACTTAGGACAGGAACATTACTCTATTGACTATTTAAACTGTAGAAACATAGATCTGCTAAATTTACATTTCTAAGCAGAACGCTTGGCTCTCCATCTGAACAGATTGCATTTCAGCTTACATTTAGGTCTTCCCCAAAGCTGTGGGTGGGCATTGCGTAACCAAAGGACCAACTCAAGCCGCTTGTCACAGAACTAAGGAACAGTCATCCCTCAAAGCAAGCTCAAGTCTCCACCCAAGAAAAGAGAAACTGCTTACAACTTTTCTAGCTTGGAAACAAAGCTTGCTAAAGAATTTGTTTAAAGAAGAGTTGGAAACGCTGGTGGCATAGTGGTTAAGAGCTACAGCTGCTAACCAAAAGGTTGGAAGTCCAAATCCACCAGGAGCTCCTTGAAAACTCTATGGGGCAGCTCTACCCTGTCCTATAGTGTCGCTATGAGTCGGAATCGACTCGATGGCAGTGGGTTTGGTTTTTGGTTTTGGAAAGAAGAGTTACTAGAAAAGACTAGCCCTACCAGATATTAAAATGCATAATAAAGTTACAGTTATTAAATCAGTTTATAACTGGGTCAAAATAGAAAAATCAATGAAAAGAATTACACAGTCTAGAAATAGACTGGCATATGCTTTGGGATTTGACATACAGGATATACTTGAAATCAGTGACGGAAAACCAGGTTATGTAATAAATTATGTTCAGGCAACTGAAAACTTGGGAACAATATATAGCTAGATCCCTACCTCGTGTCTAATACCAAAATAAATTCCAGTTAATTAAAAAATGTATACTTAAAGATTTAAATCATAAAACTACTAGAAGAAAAAAAACAATGATTTAAAAAATACTTTTGAAATAAGGAAGATCTAGGGGCTTGACATAATCCCGAGAAGCCATAAAAGACAAGGATGATTAAAAAAAAAAAAAAGTGAAAATTGTAGTCTTACCATACTATCAACAAAGTAAAAAAGAAAACAAAAACTCAAGAATAAAGTAGGAAAAAATGTGAATACATATGATAAAAGTATAATTATATATATATATATATGGTTTGGAAACCCTGGTGGCGTAATGGTTAAGTACTATGGCTGCTAGCCAAGAGGACGGCACTTTGAATCCATCAGGCGCTCCTTGGAAACTCTATGGGGCAGTTGTACTCTGTCCTATAGGGCCGCTATGAGTCAGAATCGACTCGACGGCAGTGGGTTTGGTTTGTTTTGGTTTTTATATATAAACCCAGTGCTGTCGAGTCGATTCCGACTCATAACGACCCTACAGGACAGAGTAGAACTGCCCCACAGAGTTTCCAAGGAGCACCTGGCAAATTCAAACTGCCGACCCTTTGGTTAGCAGCCGTAGCACTTAACTACTACGCCACCAGAGTTTCCTTTTACATATATGGTTTATATATATGTTGTTGTCATATAGATAATATATATTATGCGTTATATATGTGTGTGTATATATATATATATATATACACACACACATATGTGAACTGACTGACAGCACATAACAACAACTATAGGACTCGACAGCCCTGGGTTTTGTATATATCAAGCAGCCCTGGTGGTGCAGTGGTTAAGAGCTTGCTGTAGGGTAAAAACATCATGAAGTTTAGTAAAGCAAAGAGGAAGTTTTATTCAGCACATATTCAAAGAAGCAAAAGCAGGAAATGAACAAGCATTCTGCCAGAGCCATGTCTGCCCAAATCCAAGGAATATTACAGAATAGGCAAAAGTGGGAAAACAGACAAGCATGCTGCTAGAGCCATATCTGCCCTAGTCTGAGGAACGTTACAGAGTCATCCTTGTACATTAACATTACAAAGGGCAAAACCACTGAAAGTTTCACCTTTTCACAGATTGGATAGAAATCATGATCCTACATATTGAATTGTCTTTCTTAACAATCGTTGGTACAGGTTTCAGAAATGACAGTCAGGAGGGTCCTCATTTGTCTAACAAATCTTACTATTCACAAAGTGCTAATAGAAAAAGATAAGAGTGGAAAGTATGTGGGTCTTTCGTGCTGTGTTTTATGATTTATTTATGTGAAAGTTTCCCTAAAAAATGTTTTCCAAGATTGTCCTAGTTATTGTCTTTATACCTCAGAGCGCAGTTGATATGTCTTTGTGAGTCCTTGTGAGTCCAGCTCCAGCTGGGTCACATGTTAGGATAGGGAATAATGACTCCAGTAAACCAAAAACCAAACCTGTTGCTGTCGCGTTGACTCCGACTCATAGCGACCCTACAGGACAGAGTAGAACTGTCCCATAGAGTTTCCAAGGAGGGCCTGTTGGATTTGAACTGCCAACCTTTTGGTTAGCAGATGTAGCCATCAGGGTTTCCATGACTCCAATATTATCTCCTAAATCAAGCTCAGGCTGCTAACCAAAAGGTTAGCAGTTCAAATCTGACAGTTGCTCCTTGGAAATCCTATGGAGTAGTTCTACTCTGTCCTGTAGGGTTGCTATGAGTTCCAGAATCAACTTGAAATCAATAGGTTTGGTTTTGTTTTGATATGTGTATATATGTTCTTACAAATAAAAGACAATAAATGAACAATCCAAAAGAAAATGAGCAAAAGACGTGAATAGGTAATTCACAGAAGAAATATGTGTGTGATTCATATATGTGAATATATATATAAAACCAAAAAAACCAAACCCAGTGCCGTCGAGTCGATTCTGATTCATAGCGACCCTGTAGACAGAGTAGAACTGCCCCATAGAGTTTCCAAGGAGCACCTGGTGGATTCAAGCTGCTGACCCTTTGGTTAGCAGCTGTAGCACTTAAATGCTACACCACCAGGGTTTCCATATATATTAATAAAATAGGACATTATAAATCCACACTTAGAATTTATAATAAATGTACATATTCTAGATTCTATTCAGAATTTAGAAAATACAGATTAAAAAGACAAAATCCCATTTTCACCTGTTGGTTAACGTTGGATGTTGGTAAGGAAGTGGAAAAGCAGCCACTTTCAAACATTATTGTTGAGAGCAATTTGGCTTCATCTATCAAGATTTAAAATGTGCATACTTTTAAGTCAGGGATTCCACTGCTAGGATACATTTGCGTAGGTACACGAAGATATGTGTACAAATAATTTAACTCCAGCACAGCTTGCAATAACAAAAAACTTGGAAGTAAGCTAACAGCCACTTACAAAGAGGATTCATTAAAATATGGTCTGTAAAACACTATTTAGTCCTTAAAAAATAAAATTAGATTTGAGTTTGTGGATATGGAAAAATGTCTAAGCTACATTGTTAAAAAAGCAAGGGACAGGCCAATATTCTATGAGCGACTCCCATTTTAATATTTTAAAAGTATTATATATAGACAGATGTATTTGCATATGTATACATCATTTCTTAAAGAATACAAAATAAACTTAACAGAGCAGTTACTTCTGGCAAGGGCATATGAGGGAGTCGGGTGATAAAAAAAAAAAAACTAGGGAGGGGAATTTACCTTTTGTCGTGTACCATTCTATAGAAAAGAAAATTTTACTATAAACTTAGAACATTTTTACAATACATAATATATTTAATCTTTGAGTCTAATCTTGGCTAGGGCATATAGCATTATATGTAGGAGGTCTAGGTATTTGTGTTCCCCTGGAGGTGGTGCAGTGTTTAAGAGCTCGGCTGCTAACCAAAAGGTCAGCAGTTCAAATCCACCAGCTGCTCCTTGAAAAGACTATGGGGCAGTACTACTTAGTCCTATAGGGTCACTGTGGGTCAGAATCGATTTGACAGCAACAGGTTTGGTTTTGGTTTGGAGGTGAGAAAGCAACATGGGGTAAGGAGCACATGCTGACACCAGGGGACATCCAGGCACCTCCCACTTCAGAAAGCAGGACTCCTTACTTGCTTACCTCATGCCACTCCAAGGAATGCAGTGTGACCAAGCACCTTTCTTATTTCCTGCCTTTCCCCATGGAAAGAAGCTGTCAGGATCTTGCTAGGAACACATCTCTGACTCTCTGTCTTTGGTCAGTACTGAGGAGAAAAGGGAAGTCCGCTAAGAACATTGCTGCCATCTTTCTTCTTTCCCCTTCTCTTCCATCTTCCCTCACCACAGCTCTCCCCTGCTTTTGTGTAGTACAAAGGTGGGTCCAGCACAGTTATGCCTCTCTGGGGCTCTGTGGGGAGCCAGCTCTGCCCTAGGTTTGGTACCAGCCTGTCATCATGCCCCAGGCTCACCATCGTCCTGAGAAAAAGAGTATAAATAGAGAAAGTAGCCATTGTAACTGAGAAGACTTATCCCAAGCTCCCTCTACTAGTCTTCCAACATTAAGTTCTCAAATGGTAAGAAGCATACCACACTATAAATTCTCTTGTGCATTAGAAAAGATCATAGTGGCTTAACGGTAACAGCTTGAAAATTGCTCAGGGAATGTTAGGGAAAATTCTAAGTCTTTGACATAGCTTGCATTTGCTATTGCTATCGAGAGAAAGTACTTACTGAAGAAACTCTGAAATCTGACACCTCCTGGATGTTTTTATATTTCCTCTTTCTTCTTTCTTCTCTGGGAAGCCAGACATGATCCTTTAAATCGTGTTTTCATAACTGCCTGAGGAAGTGAGTGCTGAATATTCTTTGAGCTTTATTTCTTTTTCTGCTCCACAAAAAGCACAACAGGCAGTGGCGTGGAAATGATAGGATTCTCAGGAGAGGATGGGAAGATAAGGACCTGGAAAGATTCATTATTGATAAGTGACTACCCTCAAGGAAAAGCTGAAAGGGAACTTATTTCTCCTTTGCTGGTGGAAGAGAACCCTCTCCCCCTACTGGGCTTAAGGTCAGCTTCTTCTTGACTGCAAATTTTCTTAATCCAAGAATACATCCTTGAGAAGCCATTCTTCAAAGTTGCTGTAACTCTTATGTAAGTTGCATGGCTCCCAGAGGGTAGAAAAAATGTTAGGTGTGTGTATACCAGATGATGTATGTGTGTGTGTAGGGTGTATATGGGCTGTGGACAGGAAAAACCAGGACCAACTATATTATTTCTTCATTCCCCATCAAGAAAGAGAAGCTCTCTGATTTAGATGACTTGGTTAGAAGATAGCAGACTCTCAATCCCTCCCAGTGTGATACTGTGACACACCTACATGGTAACACTGTAGTGTATGTGTGTGTGTGAGAGAGAGACAGTGAAAAAAAGACAGAGAGATACTTTGAGGAAAAAAGAGTTTTGGGCTACATCCAATTCAGACAAATGGATTTTTGCCACAAATTTTTCAGACAAGAGCTTATGTTTTATTGCAACTCTCCATTAAATAGACCATCAGCTAATATGATAAATTTGTTGTTTATGTTTGTTTTTTAAATCAGAGAATATTCTGCAAGTCATCTCATTTGTATATTTTTGGTGACAATAGAGTATTAGAGCTAAGAGGTTCAGAACATCTGTCTCCTACCTAAGCCCAGCCTCCTCTCCTCTCTGGAAGCGTCTCAAGGTAGAGATACACCTACATGGAACACACAGAGAGTATATTGATAATGCTTCATATTGACGGTTGAGTTTGGACTGGAGTTCTCAGTCCATAGAACTCTGGTGAAGCCAACTGGACCATATGAGCATACTTTTTACTTTTCTCAAGCTAGTTATACATTATATCTACCAGCTGCAAAGGAATGGAACTACTGAGAGAGGGAGAAGAGAGAATGCAATCGTTTCCAATCCAGTGCTATGACCTCAGGCTTAACTGTGGATGGAGAAGAAGAGAGGGCAGAGCAGTGCAGAAAACAAACTTTGGGCCAACTTATCACTTCAGCTGCATCGATGAAGCAGAAAAGCAACCACTTCCAGGAGCATTCTACTTCCTGTGGTAGCAGTGACTCCTCCTTCTTGTGGTGCTTGCACTAGAAAGGGGAAGGAAGAACTGAAGAAGCTTCCATGTGTGGTGATGGGGGGGGTAGGTTTAGGGATATGGGTGGGCTGAGAACAGAAAAAGGAGGCTCTTGAGCATCCCCCTTTCCCTTGAGGCTTCTGGGGACCTTGAAATCATCTAGCCCAATCCACACATTTTGGAGATGAGGAAATTAATTTAAATGAAGTGACTTCTACCAGCAGAACAGGATTAGAGCCAAAGTCCACCTCTCACTCGGGAACACATTTTAGAGACCTATTGTATAATCAAATATTGTACAAATTGACAGAATATCCTAGAGCCTAATAATAGTGGAATTGCTTTTATGATGTGAATTTATGTGCTTATAAGGACATTTTTTCTTTTCCTGAACACAGCATACTGTCCTGGACATTGTAGAATAGAATTGTTATTAAATTAGGGCTACTGATCAGTATTTTTCTTTTAAGTTTGGGCTACAAGTCTATGCATGTTGAAATATGTAAGAAACAAACTGATTGTATGAAATCTGGTGATTTTAAAAGCTTACAACTGCCTTTTCACAAACCACTGTCCTCATTTAACAAACCCATGGAGATGGATAACGTAGAATCTTTCCAATATACTGACTGTTCTTCAGAATAATTTCATAAAAATAGACCTAGAGCAGCCCAATTATTTTCACTCTTGTCTGAAAAGCAAGTGAAGACTCTGAAGCTTGCCTTCAAGAACCATGCCAGCAGGTGGAATTGGCATTGCTGTGATTCACTTTATACTTCTGATTATGAAATCTATTTATGAATATACCCAGAAAAAGGTTTTGGAGGAAAAGCAATGAACTGGGAGAATTTGGTGAGTGAGTGACAAAAACTTATTGAATGTGAATAGTTGATCTGAAATTGGACCATGATACAAACACAACAAAATCATAGAAAATGGAGAGTCTAGATTTGCAGAGTTCAATTAAAACCAGTTGATCTGTAGAGAGTTAGATTTAGTTTGTTTCTCATTTGACGGAGGATTTGTGGTGCACCTTCAACTTGCTGGTACCAAGAGAAAAGCAATGAAGTGGTCCTTTTATCTGACAGTGTCTGTTGCTATATAAAACAAACAAACAAAAAACAAATCCATTGCTGTTGAGTCGATTCTGACTCATAGCGACCGTATTGGACAGAGTAGAACTGCTCCATAGGATTTCCAACTGCCAATTTTTTGGTTAGCAGTTGAGCTCCTAAACACTGCACCATCAGGTCTTGTATTGCTGTAAAGTACTCACAAAATTAGACTATACCCCTGTTGTTGTTATTGTTGTGTGTTGTTAGTTGCTGACTCATGGCGACCTTATGTACAACACAATGAAACATTGCCCAGTCCTACGCCACCTTCATGATGGCTGATAATGTTTGAGCCCATTGTTGTGACTATTGTGTAATGCCTTCCCGGCTTCCAACCTAGGGGACTTATCTTTCAACAGTATATCAAACTATATTCTGTTATACCCATAAGGTTTTCACTGACTAATTTTCAGAAGTAGATTGCTAGGCTTTTCTTCCTAGTCTGTCTTACTCTGGAAGCCCCGCTGAAACTTGCCCACCATGGCTGACCCTGTTATTATTTGAAATATCAGTGGCATGGCTTCCAGCATTATAGCAACACAGGTTGCTATGGTATGACAAACTGACAGGTGGGTGATGGGGATACTCCTCTAGTTGTTTACTTTGTGAGGGTCAAGGTTTCGACATCTGCTTAGGCTAACAGTAGGGAGCATGAAATGGTAGTGTGGTGAAACAGGAACCTTAGGTTTTGGATCTAGATTTTAGGACTTAAGTTCTGAATTCACCACTTCCTATATAAGGATCTTGGAAACCCCTGGAGTAGTGGTTAAGAGCTATGGCTGCTAACCAGAAGGTCAGCAGTTCAAATCCACCAGGCGCTCCTTGGAAACTCCATGGGGCAGCTCTACTCTGTCCTACAGGGCCACTATGAGTTGGAATCGACTCGACAGCAGTGGGTTTGGTTTTTATATGAGGACCTTGGACAAGTTATTCCTTTTCTGCTATAGCTTTTCCCAGCTGGAAAATGAGGATCTGTTTTACCCACCTCAAAGAATTGGTGTGATGATTAAATGAGAATACATGAGCAAGAAAAACAAAAAAAAAAAAAAGAAAATGCTTAGCATAGAGCTTGGCACACATTCAGCTCAGCAAATGCTGGCTGTTAAATATCCTAGCTTCTGGTACATTGTATAAATTTTAAAATATTAGCTTCATTTTCCTTCCTTTGCTCTTTGAGTCCAAAAGACTGCGTCTTTTAGGATAGCTTTGCTAGTGATAGCAATAACCGTTTAAAGCTAATTAAATGTTTTTATAGGCAACACGTGTATTTTTTATTTTACAGCTCATATCACCGTAAGTACAAATATTTTCTGTGACTAAGTCACATTTCCTCAGTACAGGCAATGAAATTCCTCACTGGAACCACAAGAGTCTAACAGGCTCCTCCACATGTTGATGTTAGAATCACACGTTAGATTGACATCTTCAGGATATGGAACCGTCAAGGGCTTTTTATTAAAGTTATTTGAAAATGCAGCTGGTGAGTAACATAAATGAGGACCCACAGTCTAGAAGCAAGCCAAATATTTCTGGTAACCACGTGCATTTTTTTCATATAGTAAAACGCATTCTCATTATTAGGATAACACTACTGACTTCCTAGTGCCATGGTAATGAGCTCTCCTTGCCAACTCCCTTTGGGACTGATGGCACATAGCTAAGAGATGTCACAATTCTTCTCTGAGAGGGTCAGTGACCTATGGAGGACACAAACAGACTGAAAGAAAATCAGTAATTTTCCAATCAATGTGCTTTTAGTGATAAATGGGAGGATTTTAAAAAATTACATGGAGAATGAATCTCAGAATGCAAGAGTAAGTATTCAGCACGTTACAACTCTTTCCAACAATTTTTTTGGCACTTCCTATATGCCAGGCACTACGCTAAATAACCCTTTTGAAATATTATCTCTTTTAATTCTTACAAAAATTTTGGGATACAATCTTTATTATGTTGACGTTAAAGATGGGCAACTCAGGTAAAAAGAGGTCCAAAATGCAGCTCATAAGTGGTAGAGTTTGAATTTGAACTTAGGTCTGATTCCAAAGACCAAGGTTTTAAGCATTATACACAATTTTCCATGTAAGAATATGCTTTGGGTGGGTGGAGGCCTTTATATTCAACTTACAGCCAAATGCTGGTATCGTAGTCAACTCATCTGGGAGCAGCTGAGATAGTCTCAAACGTATTAAGTTTAAACAAAAATTTCCCTTGCCTATTATGATTCAGGTTGTAAATCCTACAGAAGGAGTTCTAGAATAAATTTGTAAAAGAGTCTTACCTGGTTCCTTCAAACCAGGAATGGAAACAGACTCACAGGGAGCTCTGTTGTTCCAGCTCATTCATTCACAAAAATCTGTTCGGTGCCTACTACCTGCCAGACACGCTTCTAGACACCTGCGATGCGTTAGTGAGCAAGACAAACAAGGCCCCTGCTCTTCTTACATTCTAGCTCATATTCCAGGCTCTGAAAGCTGTGAAATTTCCTCTTTGTTCCTTGACACTAAATAAATGTCAGGAATGCTTAAAAGGTTGAAACCGACATGATTCTATCAACAAATTCATGCTGGTTGGATGTAATGGGATGAAACAGGCTTAGAAATCACTCACCCTCAAGGTATACCGCATTGCTTGTGTTGTTTGTAACCTATGTGGACGCTGCTGGTGTTCACTGGATTCTTAACGTATCACAGATATAAGGATTAATTGGCAAAATTTAGTAAAATGCTAACTATTGTTTACTTCTGCCTTGGAAAGTCAGTTAAATGAGTTCAGTGGTTCCCTGCTAAGCAAACACTGGGAGAATTATAAGTGGTCGTTTATTTGGTATATATTTATGAGAGGATGTAAAAAACAATGCCAAAAAAAAAAAGGACCTGGGAAATTTCTGAAATCCACCCCCTTCTGACCAACTGTTTTTTCATCTCTGAGGTCAGGAACAGGAAGACAGTCAGCATGAAACTTCTACTCTGAGAGGCAGCTGGAGCATAAAACAGTTGAGTTTAGGGATTCTGGGGCTGAAATGCTAGGGTTCAAATGTTTGGCTCTGCCTCTAACTAGCTGTGTGACCTTGGCCAGTTACTGACAGTCTCTGTGTTCTTCAATTTTCCCATCTGTAGAATGTAGATGAAAAGAACAGTGCTTATCACATAGTTTCCCTATGAAGAAAGAATTAGTTAACACACGTATTTAGGAAGGTGCCTGGCACACAGAGAGTACCCTATCAAAGTTGGCAATTATTGAGTATGGCATCATTGGCACGTGAGGCTTCTGATTATGCAGCCTTTGCTTTTTTCTTTAATGTATGTTCCCAGACAAATAACTGTGGGTCCTTACTAAAGCTGTGTATTTAAGATTAGTCTGAGAATACTCCATGACCTGTTTTGTTTTGTTTTTTCTTTTCCATACAATCGCAGCACTGTTGTCTGTGAGATGCTCTCATCCTTAAGGCCAAGGAGGAAGATGGAGGAGAGGGGGAGGAGAGAAAAACAGTGTGCGTTGTTTCCTGTGCTGATCACTAAATGCACCACTGCTTTCAAAGCTTGGGAGTCTAGGATCTTTAATTAAATTAGCCTCATTGTTATTTGGGGAGGACACTAAGAAGCAGAACACAAGCTGAGGAGCCATACATTTTTTTCATTGTACATAGTGGAACCCAAGGCCATTTGTTACCTTGAATTTGCCTAGGATTTAAAATACAGCAAATTTCATTTTGGAGGCCTCGGTCTGTATAATTGGTTTTAGGCAAAAGGCTCACTTAAAATTCACAAGACATTTGCACCTAGTGAGGGAAGCAGTATGTAACTGTATTTAAATGCTACTGCTCTTTCTAAATTGTGTTTTTAGGTGTTCCAAGGGCAATGCCCCAGTAAGGAATAGCATTCACTAAGCACAGGTCAGCCAGAGACAGTCAAGAGCTGGAGGACAGACCTCCTTGGTCAAGAGAGGGGGTGGCTAATTGAATGATCCAGTAAAACTTGGTTCCTGGAAATGACAGGATTCTCATGACAGGATGGGAGGGTAAGGAAACAATAGGTTGCACCATATTTCAGGATGGGAAACAATAGTGATTATAATGACAGTTTTGGGGACGCTCTTGGGGATTTCAGAAGTCTTCTTGTTTTTCTGTTTCTGATGTAGAAAGAAAGAGTGGAATCGCCACAGGAAGCAGAATCCACGTAGAACAGATAGCAGTTCTTCTTACCCATAGTGTGAATGTTTAGTAAGAAGTAGCCGCAATTTAACTTTGTCAGCATGAGGACAAGCTGTGTATTAATAATACTCAAATTGCAAAGAGCTACGATGGAAGGCTGTGCCTAAGGGCAGGGGATTTTCTTTTTCTTCAGAGAAAATAAAAATTTTACTGAGCCAAGATTTAATTAAGTGGTGATGGAAACAAAATGTAGTGACAAGAGGTGCTATTCTATATCTATCTTTCTTTCAACATTGTTTCAATATACTTGTTCTCTGTGTGACCTTGGGCAAGTTACTTATCTCTCTGTACCTCAGTTTCGTATTCTGTAAAATGAGATTAATAATAGTATCTGTTGTATGAGTTCTATTATGATGATTAAATGAACTACTATATGTAGAATACAATAATACCTGCTCATTCATTCACAGTAAGTAGTCCAGAAGTGTTTGTTTTTATTGCTTTTAGTGTAATACATATTGATGGTTACTAAGTGCTATATTTATAGGATCTAATGGGTTATTATTCTTAAGAATAATAATTTTATCTGAAGATAAAAGTCGTCAAGAAGTCTGTATGTGTACTTTTTATCATCTTCCTCAGTTACCTATGCCAAATGGGAACCTATTTTTGTCTGGTCCACACATTCATAACAGGTTTGGGCCTATTAGCAGTCTGTGTAGGGCTAATCTTTTATTTTTAAACCTATTAAATGATGGCAAACATCTCTCGCACACAAAGAAAACCTCTAACCGGATGATTTATTTATCCGTATCGGTTATCCCCACAAGGATTTGGAGTGGCATTAGAAAATGGCTCTAGGCTGTTATATGTGCTACTTGGAATTTCCGATGAGGACCTTAACCCTGGAAATTCAGTAGCACAACAGGGATATATGAAAAGTGTGCCTCTCCTGTGTCTATAATAATTCTCCACTTATTGTTTCTGGGGAGACATACAGATTGCACTGTTCCTGTCACATCTATCCAGAAAAAAATACTTGGCAGACTAAAGTATTAAAATACCCTAGAAAATAGTCAGGATGTGTTCTGATTAAGCAAACTGATGTGCCATGTTTTGTTTAATGGAAACGGAAGTAGGCCCTCTTCTTCTTATATCCAGGCTTTCCGTAAAGGGATCTGACATCCTTGTTTTCACCTTCTTGTCCCAGCTGCTTTAAGGTTTGGGTTCCTACCAAAAGCAGCCTAACTTTGGGAAAGGAAATCCTGTTTTTCTCAGGAGAATGATGAAAAGGAAGTAAGATGGTGGGTCGGTCAGCCAGTAGGCCTCTACCACACAGGGAACACTCAGTTCTCCTCACTCCCTCTTCTACCTGGTATCTAGATATCTCTGGATTAGCTTCTATTGCTGCACACACTGTAACAAACTTGATATATGGGCTTTAGGGACCCTTCCTCTGATATCCTGAAGTCCTTGGCATTGATTGTCCTCTCTGGTCAACTGACAAATATCAGAAACTACTGAGGAACATTGCTACTCTAAGAAGGGACCAGAAGCATGGAACTACCCCCGCCTAGGGCCCCAATCAATCTTAGAAGAAATACAGAATGGTGAGACTTTGGTTTGCTTACTTTGAGCATGTCATTAGAAAAGATCAATCTCTAGAAAAGTTCATCATGGCTGGTAAAGTAGAGGTCAGCAAAGTCGAGAGAAACCCTCAACCAGATGGGCTGACACAACAGCCACAACAATGGCCTTAAATATATGAATGATCATGAAGATGGTGCAGGAATGGGCAACATTTTGTTCTGTTATATACAGAAGGTTGCTGTGAGTTGGACTCAACTTGATGGCAACTAACAACAACAGGGGCCCATACCACCACCTGTCTGTCAGTTTGACATAGTGTGGTGGCTTGTATGTTGCTCTGATGCTGGATGCTATGCCACTGGTATTTCAAATACCAGCAGGGTCACCCATGGTGGACAGGTTTCAGGGGAGTTTCCAGAGTAAGACAGATAAGGAAGAAAGGCCTGGAGATCTAGATGAAAACCTTATGGATTACAACAGAATATTGTCTGATATAGAGTTGAAAGATGAGCTCCCTAGCTTGGAAGGCACTAAACAATAGCCACAACAATGGAATCAAACATACCAATGATCATGAAGATGGTGCAGGACTGGGCAATGTTTCATTCTGTTATATGTAAAGTCACCATGAGTTGGAATTGACTTGATGGCAACTAACAACACCACCATAACAGGGCCCCATAGTAAGGCAGTGGAAAAGCTGATCAAGAGACTTTTGCCTTAGTGAGGAAAGAACAGTTACTTGATAGTGATGAATTAAAATAAGAGATTTAAGTGTAGGTTTCTGCTGCAGTATAGAATTAAACAAGTCTGAGTTAAACAGAATAGAGGGAAATGGGGAGAACCAGCCAAGAGTAAAGAGTAATTAGCTATAGTTACTCAGTATAATTGTATTTATACAGTATAGTAGGCATGCCACTGAGCCAAGGGGGAATACTCCCACTCAGCCTTTCTCAACTAGGCTTCTTCTTCTGAACCACAGTACACAGAAAGTGACTTGGGTGATTGTTTTTTTAGTTTTCCTAAGGATGGTTGTCTTAGTTATCTAGTGCTGCTATAACAGAATTCCACATGTGGATGGTTTTAACAAATAGAAATTTATTTTCTCATAGTTTAGGAGGCTAGAAGTCCAAATTCAGGGCGCCAGCTCTAGGGGATGGCTTTCTCTCTCTGTCAGCTCTGGATGAAGGTCTGTGTAGATTAGGACAGCCTCTTCTCAGCCTTGTCTGCAGGTAGGCCTCTTGCTGGCCCTTGGCCTCTTGGCTCCCAGGCTCAGCCTCTTCCCTGCTTGAGCAAGTGTTACAAAGGTCTTTAGCACTGCTGATAAGTGCCCAGAGACACCCTATTCCTCCAGGAAGCCTCCTTCCTGAAGGCACTCTGTTCTCTTTTGCTCTGTGGGTCAGCTCCCATGCCGTCTTGCGCTGGTCTTCTAGTTCTGTTCCTGCCATTTATCTGCCACAACTTCTCCCCATCTTGTGCTGCCTCCAGTGTTACAGCTTTTTCTCTGTGTTTCCTCATTCTAGGAGATTCTCAGCAGAGGGACCCTGGATCCAAAGGATGCACTCTGCTCCCGTTCCTTCTTCTTAGTGGTATTGAGATCCTCTCTTTGCTTGCTTGCTCTGGATCGTGCATCTGGCTTGTCATCATCTGACCTCCAGTTCTTGGGACTTGAGACAGCAGCCTGCTGTATTGCCTGCTGATCTTAGGTTCGTCATCCCCTGCAGCTACATGAGTCAGGAGAAGCCTCCAGCCTGATATCTGACCCAAGGACTTGGGACTTGTCAGCCTCTACGAATGTGTGAACCATTTCCTTGAGATAAATCTCTCTCTCTCTCTCTGTATTTATACACTTCGTTGGTTTTGCTTCTCTAGAGAACCCAGCCTAAAACAATGATACAGAGCATTTAGACACATAAGAGAGAAGTAAACTCATGACCTACAATGGATGCCTTAGGACATTAGAGTTTAATTCTCTCAGGTTAAGAAAGGGTCTCCACTGTTGTTGGTCCTGCATGATTCAAGGGTGGAGGTAGTAATGTAGACAATTCACAGTTGGGAATGCCAGTTCGTATGTAAATTGACATTTATGCTTTCATTTATTCATGCAACAAATATCTATTAATCTCTTGTCCTATCCTAGGAACTGTGCCAAGGGCAGAGGATATAACAGTGAACAAGAAGCAGATAAAAACAATTTAAGTGATGGTCAGTGCTATGTTGAAGGGAAAAACCCAAGAAGAAAAGAGAGAAAGAAAAATGACAGGTTTGGGAGCATGGATGGTATGTATTTTGGGAAGTAAGCATGCTTCCTTGCTGCCAGTGGGAGCCACTGATGTTAATAAGCAGACACAAACATTGACCCAGCTTGGCTGATGCACCTGTCTGGCAACTGGTGGTAGCCACTCAGGCAACATTTATGCATTTATGCCCAGAACAACAACAACAAAAAAATGTTATCTATCTGTCTCACAGATATTTTATAAACACAATCAGTTCTTTCAGGAGGTCGCTGTTTGGTACTGGGAATAAATATTTTCAGTACACAAGAGAGAGCCTGGGACATGCTCTCTGTCAAACATGCTGCTGTCGAGTTGATTCCAACTCATAATGACCCTGTAGGACAGAGTACACCTGCCCCATAGGGTTTCCAAGGAGAGGCTGTTGTATTTGAACTGCCATCCTTTTGATTAGCAGTCTGAGCTCTTAAAAAAAAAATTTTTTTTTTTTTTTTAGGCATGCAATAATGGTGAAGAACATTAATGAAAAATGAGTGAAAATTTTCAAACCATGGAAAGTTGAATTTATGGCAGTCATAAAATAAATTTGCACCACATTTCATGTATTTATTGTTGAATTTTTGACAATAATAAACTTTTTTTTCTTGATCTTATTTATTGAAACCAGAGCAAACACATGGCATGTAAACTCTTGAGTAAAGTTATGTTTTTTTCTCCTGTGAAAGTGAAAAAAAAAAATTCTGGTGCAGTGTGTATTGTGTGTGTGTGTGTGTGTTGACTTCAGCTGTGTTGCTTCAATTCCTGTCACATACTTCTGTGATGATACAATATTGGATATCTGACTTTAGAATGCTTTCAATTTTGATTTATTCCTACATTTATAGAGAAAGACCTTGCAATATTTTAGAGCTTTTTTTTTTAATTTTAAGTAACTCTAAAGCTTATTTTAAAAATAATTTTCTCATTTACTTCTAAAAGGTCTGTGCTATGATATGAAGCAATGATTCTGAAATTTCTAGAATTTATTTTAGAATAAAAATATATATTTATTAATCTGGTGGAATGATATATAAACAATTAATTTCTGGAAGATCAACAACTTGATATAGCAGTGGGACTGCTTTGTTTTTTTTCTCCTGGACTGTCTCCAGATGGACAAATGTGAAAAATGGTCACAGTTTCTAAATTTCTACCGCTCTGATGGGAAATCTGAGAGATTTGAAAGGAAGCTGTGACAACGTCTCACTGTTGAGATGTTGTCCACCCCACTCTTCTACCTTGCATTCCAAAAAAAAAAAAAAAAAAACTTGATGTTGAGGAGAGGAACATTGAGCACACCCATTTATTTGATTCATTGGTTCTTTCAATGTTCCTGTATTTGACAAAACAGAAAAATATGAATCTCTATGAACTTTGGCTTCCTTCTGATAGCATCATGCATTATTTTACACAGAGGCACACAGCCATTTCATAAAAACCAGATAATGCTTTTAGCATTAGCTAAGGATTTTTTTTAAGGAGCCCTGGTGGTGCAGCGGTTAAGCATTCAGCTGCTAACCAAAAGGTCGGCAGTTGGAAACCCTGTGGGGCAGTTCTAGGCTGTCCTATAACACAAAGAAAATAAAAATGTCCTCACCATAGGGAAAACAAAAATCCTTACAACTGGACCAATAAGTAACATCATGATAAAAGAAAAGATCGATGTTGTCAAGGATTTCGTTTTACGTGGATCCACAATCAACAACCATGGAAGCATGAAACCAGACCAAAGGGTCCATGCCAGCGGGCAAGAAGCCAAACTCTCAGAGGCCGGTTTTGAGAGGAAGAAAGTTTATTTTGAAGGCTAGGAGCAGGAACTCAGAGGTATCGCCCTTGGATTGAGTTCCCTGATCTGCGCAAGCAGTGTACAATTAATACGTATACAGATTCATTTAGGTGTGGAGGGAAACGGTGGGCTGGATCAGAGGTTTTACCTATTCATAGTTTCTACTGATAATTTATTATGAGGCGGGGCTAAGACTCCGCACGGAAGTGGCCCATGGACAAAACGCTTTTGAAATGGGCTCGACTATTGCAGATGATGCATTTCTGGTGATTTTGGTTCCTTGGCATGAGTCTTTTGGTTCCTTAACATAAGTTCTCTTGCATTATTGAGCATGCGTGACAGCCCAGGGTCATTTGTCCATCATCATGGTCTGCTCTGCGCATGTCAGGCTACTCTGAGCAGGTTCGATCTGGACTCTTCTAGGGCTCTCCAGGGTCTGAAAAACAACTTAGAGGAAGCCAGCGACATAGTGGGGAGGTGACCAGAAGTGGCCTGATACCTGGTGGAGTACTAATTAATTAGGTATCTTCAGTGTCCTTAGCTTCCAGGGTCTTCTTATAGGCAGAAGGCAGGGAATCAAACGACGTACTGAATTGGGCAAATCTGCTGCAAAAGAACTCTTTAAAGTGTTCAAAGGAAAGATGTCATTTTGAGGACTAAGGTGCACCTGACCCAAACCATGGTGTTTTCAATTGCCTCATATACATGCGAAAGCTGGACTATGAATAAAGAAGACCGAAGAACAACTGATACCTTTGAACTATGGTGTTGGCGAAGAACATTGAATATACCACGGGCTACCAGAAGAACAAACAAATCTGTCTTGGAAGAAATACAGCCAGAGTGTACCTTGGAAGCAAGGATGGCTAGACTTTGTCTCATGCACTTTGGACATGTTATCAGAAGGGACCTGTCCCTGGAGAAGGACATCATGCTTGGTAGAGGGTCAGTGAAAAAGCAGAAGCTCCTCAACAAGATGAATTGACACAGTTGCTGAAACAATTGGCTCAAACATAATGACTGTGAGGATGGTGCAGGACCAGGCAGTGGTTTGTTGTGTACACAGGGTTGCTATGAGTGGGAACTGACTTGACTGCACCTAACAACAACAACAAGAACATATTGGGAGCTATTTTGGAGGGCAGAATCTTACGGTAGTTTTTCATCAGGACTTCACATGATGCCAGAGGCTTCCAGAAGCTGGATTATCTCCAGAGGAATCAAAGAAAGAGTGCATCTCAAGTGAGTCTTCCAACAAATGATGTTGCAGTTCATATGAGACCAAATTTGCACATTTGATTATCAGTTTTACAAATTTTACCATAATCAAACTGCAGCAAATAACAGGTGTGCTTGTAATTGGGTCCAGGTGAGTGATGTGGATACTTTGGGGCAGACTAATTCTTATTATTGTACAAACCACTCAAATGATGCCTCCAATGGATGCTGAGTCTGGAAGACTATCTCTGTGAATAAGAAAACAGAAATTTACACTAATAATTATAACTCATACCAGCTATGGTTATGAATGTTTGGAGATTTAAAGAAAAATTAAAAGTAAATGGATGTTAATTCCTTCTACCCAAATATTCTATTCTAGCTCAATAAAAAGTACTTCTCTGTTTTATAGAGAACTCATTAACTTGGTAAATTTTTTGCCTGCTAAAAATATTAACCAAGCATGCATTTTTAACCACTTCTACACAACAGATTAAAATAATGGTGCCATGTGATTACTGCTTGGGTTTGGGTTCTGATAATTACCAACTCAAAAATAATGCCCAACCCTTCCCCCACTTTATTTTGTAATGAGGAAACTTCCTTATTTCATGGACTCAATTATAAAAATGTACTGTATCATCAAATGAGAGATTGGGTAACTTGGGAGTACCATAACACAAAATGCAAACACAAATGCAAGAGTGCCACAGACATTCTACTCTGTCATGGGTTTTGACTAGGTGGTGGTAGCTCTTCATTCTTTCACCTTCTGCCGACACACTTTGTCCAGATATAATTTCCAAAAGTGTTTTTGGCTGAATTAAGCTTCTGTTCACTCTTCAAATTAATTTATATATAAACACAGACCTAGGAAATAGAAGACATTTTGGCAGTCTCGAGGCAATGCAGTGTTGTTGCAAATTGTATTTTTAGCTCCTTTTGAGATCACCACAGGCTGACTATCCTTTGGGAGTCCCTTCAAAGGGGAATTTGTCCTCTCTCCTGGCACCCAAATTGAACTCTTCTGAGGATGCCCCTTGGTCGTTGGGGTCCTATGGGTCTGGAGGGTATGGTTCGAGCCACAAACATGTCTTGGACTAGTGTTGGTGTTCTGCATAGTGTCTGTGTCAATACTTCTCTACAAGACGGGTGTCAAGGAGCATTGTCCCTGCCAACATCCCTCTCATGACCTCTTTATTTTCTCTAGTACATAAAATGAAATGACGTGAAGGGAAAAACCTAGAAAAGATATGTCTAGTTCTAGAGTCACAGTTCACAGAGAGTAGCTAAGACCAACTGACTGTTCTATCCCTCTACCCCATAGCTGTAAAGGGACTCTAAGAGTTTTAAAAGAGGAGCACGTGCGCGCGTGTGTTTGTATGTGTTCGTGTGCTGACAGCAGTGTATCTACAATTAGCCAACATCCCTCTGACTAAGGTGAAGAGAATGGGTTAGAAGACAGCTACAGTGGACATAAGTAAACTGGTCAGGAGACTGTTGAAGAAGTCCGGATGAGAGATCAGTTGATGGTGGCTTAGACTAGGATGGTGGCAGTAAAGACAGAGAAATAAAAAACAAAACAACCAAACCCATTGCTGCCCAGTTGATTCCAACTCAACAACCTTATAGGACAGAGTAGAACTGTCTCATAGGGTTTCCAAGGCTATAGTCTTTATGGAAATAGACTGCCACATTCTCCCTTGGAGTGGCTGGTGGGTTCAAACCACTGACCTTTCAGTTAGCAGCCAAGTGCTTTAATCCTTGCACCACCAGGGCTCCTAAAGACAGAGAAAAGGGGCATATTGTGAGGTGTTTAAGAGGTCAAAGCAATAGGACCTGATGATTATATATTGAGGCTGAGGGAGAGGTGGTTTTGAGGATGAACTCTAAATTTTTAGCTTGAATAACTGGATGGATGCTATATCCACTTATTGATTTGGGGAATACTTGAAGAAAGTCAGATTTGGGGGGAATTAAAATTATGAGTTTAGTTTAACATATTAAATCCGGAGCACCTTTAGACACCAAAATGCCGATGTGAAGTAGTAGTTGGCTACATGTGCCAACTGCTCAAGGAATAGTCTGGAGAGATAACATGTTGAGCCATATACCTATAGATGGTTATTGATATCATGAATGTGGTCAGAATGGTGAATAAGATTGTCTCTCCCCTACTTTCTCAGACATTTCTTTCTCTAATTCTTTTGACTATTGGGAGATTTAGGAGCAGAGACCAACATGTCTTCCAAAACAACAGGATTGGCTGCATCTCAGCAGATACAAATAGAAGGTGCCTAGAGGCCTGTGCACCAATTGTGCTTGCATTGCAGAACAGTGAAGACACAGAGGCGAGAAGGTAGACCAGCTAGCCCATCCCCACCAAAGGGAGGATGTGTGGCAAAATTACTCTCTACCCAAATGCTACCCTGTGAAAGAGGAGAGAATGTGGAGACCTTTGAAGGTAGGGGAAGGGGGCAAAACTGCTCTGAGAGGGAATGTAAATTTTGAATTGAATATTTATTCAAAAGCAATTGTTAAACAGAAGGGAGCTTTTTAAACCAGAGACTAAATTACCTTGAATTGTCAAATTTAAGTATTTTTTCCACCATTGGTAGAACTGGGAGCTCCAGGAATGAGATTAGGTATACAATAAAGGGCTTTTGTCTGTGGGTTTTTTGTTGTTGCTGTGTTGTGTAAACTAATGCCCTAAAAAAAAAAAAATTACTACACCGTAATTCAAAAATCTAGGTTTGTCCAGCTCCTAAACTTGTTGTAGACCTCACAGCATCTTGCAGAGTTCACAGAGCTAGTTAGCGACAGAGCTGGAAGAGAACCAGGCTCTTGCTACCATGTTTTCTCTCAAAAACTATGATTAGATAAAACTTGCATTAGTTTAAAATTTATTTTCCTGGATATTTTATAGCCCTGGTGGTGCAATGGTTAAAGTGCTCAGCTGCTAACCAAAAGGTCGGCTGCATGAACTCCCAGCTGCTCTGTGGGAGAAGGATGTGGCCGTCTGCTTCTATAAAGATTTACAGTCTTGGAAACCCCATGGGGGCATTTCTACTCTGTCCTATATAGTCTCTGCGAGTGAGAATTGACTTGAGGGCAGTAGGTTTGGTTTTGGTTTGAATATTTTATATTCAGTTCATGTATTCAGCCGTGTGGTACACAGTGTTTGTTTTGGTATATAAGTAGTTTTAACTTCTGTTTACAAACAGATCGTAATTGAGCTCTGATATATATTACTTCTTTTTTTCTCCCTTGCATTTAGTTCCTAGGAGTCCAGAAGTGGTAGCTGGGCTGCTCTATCAGGGAAGTTCCCTGTACTTGGTAGCAGCAAAATCCAGAAGGGTGAGGTAATGTTCTCAGTTGGATCCAAATAGGAATGATTACAAGCACACAAAACAGCAAAAAAAAAACCCCCCAAAACAAAAAACAACTGTGAGGGCAGCTGCCCCCACCCTGTGCCTCACCCAGGAAGGGAACAGGTTCAAGAGCACTGGTCTTGCAAATGCAAATCCATGAAGTAGTAGCAAATGCCATTCTTCCTGTATGCATCTAGCTCTCCCAGTCAGTGTACACTTGGAAGAATCCATGCATGTCCTTTCGGCTGGCTTATGGGTCTGGTTCAGAGAATAAACAAGCCAACCTGGCTTCAGCCAACTGTCCGGAGCCATCTCTGCTCTCCTTCAGCTGACTAATTCAAATAGCTTGTGGAATCTTCACCTCATCTGCCTCTTGCCGCATTATTATTTCTTTTATCCCTCATGACAACACTATGCATTAGGCACTATTAGTACTCCTATTTAATAAATAGAGAAACTGAAGTCCGGACTGTTACAGATTCTCATTCCAGATTACACAGCCAGTGACTCAGGCCATGTCTGACACTGGGTATGTGCCCTATCCATGATCTGCCTCTCAGGGGTCAGTAATGAAGAGCAAGGCAATCAAGTCAGGTAGTCCTGAATTTACATCTTCTACTTCCTAGCTGTTTGGGACAAATAATTAACATACTTGAATTTCACTTTGCTTGTCTAGAAATTGGAGATAATAATACTTCTACCTCGAGGATTAAATGAGATGGCATAGGCTATGTACCCTAAGCAATATGTCTGAAATTGTTGCATGTCATGGAGTTGATTCTGACTCATAGTGACCCTATAGGACAGAGTAGAACTGCCCCGTAGAATTTCCTAGGCTGCAATCATCACTAGAGCAGATAGCCAGATCTTTTCTCCCATGGAGCTGCTATGTGGGTATGAACCACTGACCGTTTGGTTAGCAGACGAGTACCTAACCAGCACACCACCAGTGCTCCTTGAAATGTATGTAGTTCTACCCATTGCCATTGAGTCGATTCTGACTCATAGCAACCAATAGGACAGGGTAGAACTGCCTCATAGGGTTTCCAATACTGTAAATCTTTACAGAAGCAGACTGCCATAACTTTCTCCTGAGGAGCAGCTGGTGGGTTTAAACTGCTGATTGGTTAGCAGCCAAGTGTTTAACTACAGCACCAGAAGGGCTCCTTTGAAATGTAGTTAAAAAACCAACCAAACCCACTGCCTTCGAGCTGATTCTGACTCACAGTGATCTGATAGGACCAAGTAAAACTGTCCCACACAGTTTCCAAGGCTGTAAATCTTTAGAGAAGCAGACTGCCATATCTTTCTCCTGTGGAGAGGCTGGTGGGTTTCAACTGCCCACCTTTCGGTTAGCAGCCGAATACTTAACCACTGCACCTCCAGGGCTCCTCATTTGAAATGTAGCTAAAAAAAAAAAACCAAACCCAGTGCCGTTGAGTCAATTCTGACTCACAGCGATCCTATAGGACAGAGTAAAACTGCCCCCACAGAGTTTTCAAGTAGCGCCTGGCAGATTCGAACTGCCAACCCTTTGGTTAGCAGCTGTGGCACTTAACCACTACGCCACCAGGGTTTCCTTGAAATGTAGCTAGAACCCCATAAATAGTATTTTTTGGATTTATTGTTTTTGTTATTTATAATACCTTTGGAGGAAAATTCCCCTGAAACTGTTGTAAAAACTCTGAATTCTTAGAGATCAACACCTGACCTACAGCTCTTTCTGCAAATAACTTCTGATGCTGACTGTGAGCCACGTGGGCTCTAGGGAAAGTGCTTCTATTCCAAGTTCTCCTTCATAGTGGGTTCAGTATGCCATTCCTTGGTACAACATAGATTTCCTCAGTGAGCTTAAGCACCGATCTTTTAATATTTTCCCTAAGAGAAATGACAAGATTTGAATCAGACAAACCTCTGGGAGACTGGGAAGGACAATAGTATAGACGACAAATGAGTAAAATCATGAGTACCTTGAGGAATTATATTTAGGGCTGATCCTCATCCATTTTTAATGTCCAGAATCTTCTGAAACAGGTATCCCATGCTGAGGAAGCGTCTTCCTGCATCTCCAGTGGGCCAGTGTAGTAGACATCATGGATTTGGGTGTCTGTCCAGGTCCTTTTTTCAGAGAACTGTGCACCCCACTCTGATGCAAGAACCAAAACTACAGTGAGGCTGTGCTGGTCAAGAGCAATGTGGGACCCAAAGGAGGAGCCAGGCTGGATTGGAACCGGTCCTCTGGTTATAGAGGTTAAAGGCTGTCCCCATGCTGCTTAATGGAGAGGAGTAGGAGACTGACACCTTAGCAGAGACTTTCTATTCCACTGTATATCAGCTGGGCCACCTTAGTGTGGGTGAGGCCATCAGCCTCCACAAATCCTCATAAAGTTAAACAAACAAACAAAAAACATTTAAAAACCTTATCTGACCAAGGAAATCTTAGCTAATGATTCCAGTTGAAGTGCCGATGCCCAGCGCAGAAAAATCTGGTAAGCAGCCACCCGCCCCCTCACAGAAAACAGCTTAGTGAGCTGTTTTCTATCTAGGGTGTAAAATCTTACTCTCTTAGAGCAGAAGCCAAATTCTGGTCTGGTCTCAGAGCCCTAGACGTCCCCCGACGTTTCTGAAGTATGCTGGGAGTTTTCTGCAGGTCTGTATTTAACTGGGCCTCAGAGTAGCTTCAAATTTCTGAGAGACTCTTGGAGCTTGCCTTGACCCAGCCCTCGGGAATTCCCTTGTGGTTTGAGTCTAGAAATTCCCTGATATAATAGACCATTAGAGCCTTTTATTTCCTCCCAGAACGAATGGGCAGGCAGCGGAGAGGAATTTTCTTCCCAGTTTCTTCACCACCTTGGATCTAATGTAGTGATTCCTGTCCCTACCACATCTAACACCTAATTTTATAGCAAATATTTTATAATGTCATCTTGATCATCTTGAAATGAAATACCTATTCATACAATTAAAAACATTAAGTAATATCTTAGCTATAATATAAAGGAGAAATGAAAAGAAAGTAATTTATAATAAAATGATATATATTTCAATGTGTAAATTATCAAACATGACCACATGGCTGTTGTTATTGTTGCTGAGTGCCATTAATTCTGACTTATAGCAACTCCATGTGACAGAGTAGAAATGCCCCATGGGGTTTTCTTGGCTGTAATCTTTATGGAAGCAGATTGCCAGGTCTTTCTCTCGCCAGGGCTTTCTCTCGCAGAGCTGCTGGGGGGTTCAAACAGCCAACCTTTTGGTTAGCAGCTGAGTGCTTATCCATTGTGCCACCACGGCTCCCTTGACCACACTAGAAGACCTAAAGACATTCTTAGATGCTTGCATTTATGTACAGAATGTCCGTGAATGTAGAGACTCCAGGCACAAACTTGCAGTCCATGATTCAAAAACTCTCATCATCTGTGCTGCTAAAAGATAAGTCATGTAACCTTAGTATGCATGAGGTCATCATCCTCCACAAATCCTCATGAAGGTAAAAAGCAAACAAACAAACACATTAAAAAACCTTATCTGACCAAGGGAATCCTAGCTACCAATTCCAGTTAAAGCCCAACTTGGTGAACAAGTCTTGAAAATTCCAAAAATTGCAAACTCCTTCTTTGATTTACTTGGTGGTTGTGTTGCTGGAAAATTAAAATCTTGTAAAAGGTACTTGGTGTTTATATGTGAAACAATGAAGCTCCCAACTCTGATCATTATTACTAGGTTTTCCATTTCATGGCTGTCTGAAGTGACATGTAAGATGTATGAGCAATGCAGGACAATTGTTTGTTGGGTGGGACTATCCCAGGCATTGTATGACATCTAGCATTCTTGCCTCCCCCACTCTATCATTGTGGCAACCAAAATTGTTGGTTAGACCAAATTCTCCTTTTGCTGGATTTCACAAGTTGGTATTTAAATCTGCACAATTGAACCTGTGAGCCATGCTGCTGTTCATAGCAATGTGGCAGTATGCATGTACCTCTGAGAATTGTATTCTCTTATTTTAATAGCCTTTCTGGGCTCCTGTGCATTCCGCCCTGAGCCAATGTCTCCTACCTCTTTGTCTTCCTTGACTTGGTGCTATGTCACATGAACCACACGCAGACTGAGACTGGCCAGGCATTGTGATCTAGCCCAAGTCTTCAGGACTGCACCCTTTTCATATTTGCTCTGTCATTCTAGGAGATGCGGTCTGACTCATAATGCTTAAGAACCTTTCTCTAGAAAGGACCTATTACACATCAATAAATTGAGTCCAATGGCATTAGCAGCCAAATGGAATTAAAAGTAGGTCAGGTCCAGTACATTCCAGCCATCATTTCTGGCAGTGGAAGAATGACAGATATTTTAATTTAAAGGGAATAAGATGACTGTTAGCAGTATTTCCTACTGCTTTGCTCTTCCAGATCCTCTTTTGGAAATGACTCTGATGGGGTTGGACCTCCCTCTGGCCAGGGGAGGTCCAGTCCTTAGTCCAGCCACCAGGCCCTTCCTGAGCCCTCCCCCTCCTTCATCAGTCTCTTGTCCTGCCATTCCTTCCCCTCATCCTAATGCCCTAACAACACTGAACAGTGTAAGTATTCCCAAACCTTTACCAGGCATTCCTTCAGCTTAGGACTCCTGCCTTCCTCTACTCTTGATTCACTGCTGAAAATTGCAGCTCAGACAATGCCTGCCTCATAAAGCCTTGCTTAACCACCCTTGCCAACAGTGTTAATCCCTCTGGTTTTCTGCTGGCTCTGTATACTTCTCTTGTCACTCATACCTACCTGTATTATAATTTTTAATTTAATTACTTGTTCATTTCACCACTACACTGGGAATGCCTTGTGACCCAAGCCCATAAATTTAAAAAATAAACTTTATTTTTTAGAATAGTTTTAGGTTTACAGAAAAATTGCAAAGATAGTAGTGTTCCCATATACTCCCATCCCGTATCCCTTGTTATTAACATGTTATATAAGCATGGTACCTATATTACAATTAATGGACTGATATTGATACATTATTATTGTCTATACTTTATTCAGATTCTTTAGTTTTTACCTAATGTCCTTTTTCTGATCCAGAATCCCATCCAAGGTACTGCATTGCATTTAGTTATGATGTCTCCCTAAGCTTCTCTTGACTGGGATGGTTTCTCAGACTTTCCTTGTTTCTGAGGATGCTGATAGTTTTGAGGAGTTTTGGTTCGATATTTTGTAGAGCATCCTTCAGCTGGGATTTGTTTGATATTTTCCTTATGATTTGAGTGGGGTTAGAATGCTGTCTTAGTCATCTAGTGCTGCTATAACAGAAATACCACATGTGGATGGATTTAACAAACAGCAGTTTGTTGTCTCACAGTCTAGTAGGCTAGATATCCAAATTCAGGGTGCCAGTTCCAGGGGAAGGTTTTGTTTCTCTGTCGGCTCTGGAGGAAGGTCCTTGCTATCAATCTTCTCTTGGTCTAGGAGCTTCTCTGCACAGGAACCCTGGGTCCAAAGGACACACTCTGTTCCAGGCGCTGCTTTCTTGGTGGTATGAGGTTTCCCTGTCTCTCTGCTCGATTCTCTTTTATATCTCAAAAGAGATTGGCTTAAATTGTAGATTAATCTTATAGATTGAGTTTACATAATTGCTGCTAATCCCATCTCATCAACATCACAGAGATACAATTTACAACATTTTTTTTTTAAGGAAATCACATCAGATGACAAAATGGTGGACAATCACACAATACTGGGAATCATGACCTAGCCAAGTTGAGAGATATTTTTGGGGGCACAATTCAATCCACGACAGACACATATAATTATCATGATTTATCACTGTTCATGTTGACTTTTGTCACCTGGCTGAGATAGTGTTTGTCAGGTTTCTTCACTGTGAAGTTATTCCCCACCCCTTTCCATCTTTCCATACTGTACTCTTTAGAACTCGTATGCACAGTCCATTCCTAAAGAGTGGGAATTATGCTCTACCTCCTCAAGGTCAGAGTATCCACATAACTATTTGGAATTCTTCTGTGTGAGAGATTTCTCCCTGCTCCCCAATTTACCACATATATATATATACATATATTTTATAGTAGTCATTGAACTTCTAGTGCTTAGCACACAACTGGGCAAACACTTTTTGTTATTGTTGTTAGGTGCTGTCAAGTCGGTTCCGACTCATAGCGACCCTATGCACAACAGAACAAAACACTGCCCGGTCCGGCGCCATCCTTACAATCCTTGCTGTGCTTGAGCTCATTGTTGCAGCCACTGTGTCAATCCACCTCATTGAGGGTCTTCCTCTTTTCCGCTGACCCTGTACTCTGCCAAGCATGATGTCCTTCTCCAGAGACTGATCCCTCCTGACAACATTTCCAAAGTATGCAAGACGTAGTCTCACCATCCTTGCCTCTAAGGAGCATTCTGGCCTCACTTCTTCCACGACAGATTTGTTCGTTCTTCTGGCAGTCCATGGTATATTCAGTATTCTTTGCCAACACCACAATTCAAAGGCATCAATGCTTCTTCGGTCTTCCTTATTCATTGTCTAGCTTTCGCATGCATATGATGTGACTGAAAATACCATGGCTTGGGTCAGGTGCACCTTAGTCTTCAGGATGACATGTTTGTTCTTCAATACTTTGAAGAGGTCCTTTGCAGCAGATTTGCCCAATGCAATGTGTCTTTTGATTTCTTGACTGCTCCTTCCGTGGCTGTTGATTGTGGATCCAAGTAAAATGAAGTCCTTGACAACGTCAATCTTTTTTTCTCCGTTTATCATGATGTTGCTCATTGGTCCAGTTGTGAGGATTTTTGTGCAGACATACAATATATTTTGGTGAATGTTGTTTTTCAAGCAACCATTGTAAATCTCTCTCAATACAGACATAAAGATACTAACAATAACCTCAATGATAAGAATAAAAATATTATTTTTGAAGTACTGTTCTAGATGTTTTGGCTCATTTAATACTCACAACAATCCTATGAGGATGATGCTTATTATCACCAATTTACAGCTGAGAGAACTGAGGCAAAGTGGGCTTTAACTTATCTTAAGTTCACATAGCTAAATCAATGGTGGAGGCAACATTCAAATTCATGCTGCCTGACTCCAGAGTCCACATTCTTAAAGCTATAAAGCCTGGAGTGCCTCTTTGGTCTCTGTTCCAATTACCTGGACTTTGGTCCATTGAACTCATCCCCTATGAGAAGAGGGTTCAATACACAAATGGCCCCCAGCCGGAAGCCAGGATACAGAGTTGTGTGTCTAGCAAAGTCTTCTTGTTTGCACCAAATCCTTCTTTAAATCCTTGAGGCCTTTAAGGCATACTGGAGCAGAAATTCTTAAAAATTCCTAACAGCCCTCCCTTCTGAGGCTTTCTTTGGAACACTAATCAAATTTTTCAATTATGGAGCCCAGAACCAAACCTGGTGCCCTGCTAATGAATAGGAGAAGATGCCTACACTCATGGTTCTAACATTTCCAAACCTTAAATTAGGACATGTGGCTCTTGTCCTATAGGTGGTTGTAGGATATCTAGGAGATGTAATAAGAATGCTTAGCTATTGGAAATTTCAGGGTATTTTCATAGCTGATGCTGAGAATAGGCTTAAGTATTCAACACTGGAACTGTGGCAGAAGTCTGGGATACACAGTCAACATCCAAATTAGGCATCAGTTGGGGATAGATGTCCCAGCCCCAAACATTGTTTCTATATTCTATGATGCATGAAATCTGGTCGTTATAGAATAATTCCTTTGGCTCTTGAGTATTCTGCTGCAAAGTTGAATAAAATGGGTGGATCAATGCTTGGTTTTTATAGTTTGTCTCATGTCTGATTCTGGAGTGAAACCAGCCATTGTAAATAAGGAAAGGAGAAACTAAAGATAGACAGGAAGCTGAAATTTTTGTAGGAGCCAGCTGCTAGTCTTTAGTAGCAAGGAATTATGGGACCTTTTACAATTCATCTTGGTTGAGTTTGTTTATATACTGAGTAATAATATCCCAAAATAGAATCTACTCTAAACTCAGAGTTTAAGACAGATCTTAACAGCTTATTTTTAACTCCATTTAAAAACACAACAAACAATGTATTCCCAAAGAATGATCTTATATTTTGACTTACAGCCATAAGGAATCCAAGAATAAACACTTTAGTCATGGAGTTCCTTTAAACCAAGAATCACGAAGATTTAAAACCATGTGTTGAGCCTTCCAGATGCCCCTATGGAACTGGCCAATCTATTTGTCATCAAATAAACGTGCTAAGCTCCCACATGTGCATGCTAGAATCAGCTCAGCTAAAAAAAAAAAAAAAAAAGGCATTTATGCAGAATTACTTTGTAAAATTTCCCTTACCCTTTAGAGAGATTTATTGGTAAGGCAATGTTTAGCAGGCTGCAGATAGTGGAGACAAAGAAGTGGTAGCTGAATTACAACACTCTTGACAGCTAATATTGCTAAATAAATGAAAGAAGGAGGTATTTCCCATCTTTTCTTCACCATTTTACATTGAGGTTCATAATATTTTGTTATCTGCATGATTTCAGAATGAATTCAGGACATTATAGACGGGACTTCACTTGGTCTTTCTATTTGGTTTAACATTGTGATAAATAGCTAACCGTTAGTGCTTACCGTATGCCAGGCACTCCTCTGAGCACCTTAGGTGTATTAACTCATTTCACCTTCACAAGTCCCCTGTTAGTTACCCAGTAACCCACTGCCATCAAGTTGATTCTGACTCACAGCGACCCTATGGGACAGAATAGAACTGCACCATAGGGTTTCTTAGGCTGTAATCTTTATGGGAGCAGATTGCCAGGTCTTTTCTCCCAGAGCTGCTGATGGGTTCAAATCACCCATCTTTTGGTTAGCAGCCAGAGCTTAACCATTGTGTCATGAAGGCTCCTTCTAGGAGGTATTAGCAGGAAGCAATTAAAGTAGAGCATTGGGATCTGAAAAAGAATGGCAAAAGGCTGATGGTAATGGAGAAGCAGAAGTTTCACATGTAACCCACATGCTAATGAGTCTGGCTTTGTAAAGAAAGAAGTAGACAGCATAGTGGTTACAGTGGACAGCAGGTCAAATCAAAATTTTGTTTTAAGTTTGAGGTAGAGGAAACTTCTACATGTTGGAATGAGGAGATCGAAGGTGCTGGTGGGAGACCAGATTAGCGTTAGACATGAGAGAGGAGGAGGTGTTCCTTCTTACTGAGCCTGCAGGAAGGAACAGACAGAGAACCATAGACCATTATAGCTGAGAGGGACCTTCCCAATCATTTTGTCCCAACCTTTCCTTTGACTGTAAAGGTAACTGAGACCTGGAAAGTACGATATCGTACCATTTACTCTTACTTTTGTATTTTTCTGCATTCTTTCTTCTTTTCTAATGTTCCAAGATACATTTTTTTTCCCTTTCTGTTTAGAGAACTTAGTTTAGGTATCCTTTTATGGTAGGTCTGCTGGTGAAAAATTTTCTTAGCTTCCCTCACCTGAGAATGCCTTGATTTTCCCTTTGTTCTTGGAGGATATTTTTGCTGGTTATAGAATTCTGGGTTGGTAATTCTTTTCCTTCTGGCCTTTGTGGTTTCTGATGAAAACTGCTTCATTCAAATCATTTTTTTCCCTGTAGGTAATGCATCATTTCTTTCTGGCTGCTTTCAAAATATTTTCATTTTATTTTATATTTTTGCCTTTAGTTTTCAGAAGTTTGACCATGATGTGTCTCAATGTGCATTTGTTTGGGTTTCTCAGCTTCTTCAATCTATAAGTTAGGTCTGGAACTTTAAGTCTTCTGCCTAATTTGAGAAAATTTCATCCATGATTTCTTTGATTATCTATTTATTTCCACTCCCTTTCTTCTGTTTTCCTGGACTTTAATGATATGAATGTTAAATCTTTTTTATAGTATCGCATGTCCCTAAATCTGCTCATTTCTCTTTTTTGGTTTATTTCTCTCTGTAGTTCAGATTAGATAATTTATACTGTTTTATTTTCAAGTTTACTAATTCTTTCCTTTGTCCTTCCCATTCTGCTTTTGAGCCCGTTCATTAAGTTTTTAAAATTTTGTTTATTGTGTTTTTTAATTCTCAAATACCCATTTCATTCTTCTTTATGTCTTCTGTTACTTTGCTAAGATGTTTTATATTTTCATTTCAAGCCTGTTTACAATTGCTATTTGAAGTTTTTTATGATAAAAAATGATATGCCTTAAAATCCTTGTCAGATAATCCTAATGTCTGTGTCTTCTTAACATTAGTGCCTGTTGGTTTTCTTTTCTCATTTAGTTAAGATCTTCTTGTTCATGGTATGAATGATTTTTCAAATGAAACTTGGAAATTTCCATACTGTATTATAAGACTTTGGATTATATTTAAATTAAAATCTTGTGCTTTAGCAGGCTTTTTTTTTTTTGACATGGAGATACGAGGCTCTAGGTAGAAAAAACAAAAATTATTAAAATCCTTTTTTTCTTTCCTTTTTTATTGTACATTAGATGAAGGTATACAAAACAAACTAGCTTCCCATTAAACAGCTAGTACACATAATGATTGATTTATGACATTGGTTAACAACCCATGACATGTCAACACCCTCCTGTCTCGACGTTGGATTCCCTATTACCAACTTTCTTGTCCTGTCCTGGCTTGTAGTCCTTGCCCCTGGGCTGGTGTGCCCCTTTGGTCTCATTTTGTTTCAGGGGCTTGTCTAATCTTTGGCTGAAGGGGGAAACCTTAGGAGTGACTTCATTACTGAGCTAAAAGTATGTCTGGGGGCCATACTATTGGAGTTTCTCCAGTCTCTGTCAAGTCAGTAAGTCTGGTCTTTTTTTGTGAGTTAGGATTTTGTTCTACATTTTTCTCCAGCTCTCCCTGGGACCTTCTATTGTGATCCCTGTCAGAGAAGTCAGTGGTGGTAGCTGGGCACCATCTAGTTGTACTGGACTGGGTCTGGTAGAGGCTGTGGTAGTTGTGGTCAATTAGTCCTTTGGACTAATCTTTCCTTTGTATCTTTAGTTTTCTTCATTATCCCTTGCACCCAAAGGGGTGAGACCAGTGGAGTATCTTGGATGGTCACTCACAGGCTTTAAGACCCCAGACGCTACTCACCAAAGTAGAATATACGATTTCTTTATAAACTAAGTTATGCCAATTGAGCTACATGTTCCCCAAGACCATGGTCCCCGCAGCCCTCAGCCCAGCAATTTGGCTCCTCAGGTGGTTTGGATGTGTCTATGGAGCTTCCATGACCTTGCCTTGGACGAGTTGTGCCGCCTTCTCCAGTATCGTGTACTCTTACCCTTCACCAAACTTACCATTTATCTATTGTCTGTTTAGTGTTTTTCCATCCCCACCCCTCCCCTCCCTCATAACCATCAAAAATTGTTTCTTTTTGTGTGTAAACCTTTTCATGAGTTTTTACAGTAGTGGTCTCAGACAATATTTGTCCTTTTGTGATTGACTTATTTCACTCAGCATAATGCCCTCCAGATTCGTCCATGTTATGAGATGCTTCCCAGATTCATCATTGATCTTTATCGTTGAGTGTATGTACCATAGTTTGTTTATCCATTCATCTGTTGATGGGCATCTAGGTTGTTTTCATCTTTTAGCTATTGTGAACAATGCTGCAATGAACATGGGTGTGCATATGTCTATTCGTGTGATGACTCTTATTTCTCCGAGATCTATTCCTAGGAGTGGGATTGCTGGATCATATGGTATTTCTATATTTAGCTTTCTAAGGAAGTGCCATATTGTTTTCCAAAATGGTTGTATCATTTTGCATTCCCACCAGCAATGCATAGGAGTTCCCACCTCCCCACAGCCTCTCCAACATTTGTTACTTCATGTTTTATTTTGATTCATGCCAGTAATGCCGGGTAGAGATGGTATCACATTCTGGTTTTGATTTGCATTTCTCTAATGGCTAGTGAATGTGAGCATTTCCTAATGTGTCTGTTGGCCACTTTAATGTCTTCTTTGGTGAAGTGTCTGTTCATTTCCTTTGCCCATTTTTTAATTGGATTATTTGTCTTTTTGTTGTAAAGATGTTGGGTTTTCCTGTAGATTTCAGAGATTAGACCTTCGATTTGTAATAGCCAATTTTTTTCCCAGTCTGTACGTTCTCTTTTTACTCGTTTGATGAAGTCTTTTGATGAGCATAAGTGTTTAATTTTTAGAGGATCCAAGTTCTAGCTTATCTTCTGAGTTTGTGTGTTGTCGGTTATGGTTTATATCCTGTTAATGCTGTGTATTAGGGCCACTAGCATTGATCCTATTTTTTCTTCTATGAACTTTATAATGTTTGGCTTTATTTTTAGGTCTTTGATCCATTTTGAATTCACTTTTGTGTATGGTGTGAGGTATGGGTCCTGTTTTATTGTTTTGCAGATGGACATCCAGTTTTGCGAGCACCATTTGTTAAACAGACTGTCTTTTCCTCATCTGATGGACTTCAGGCCCTTGTTAAAGATCAGGCGACTGTAGGTGGAAAGAATTACATCTGGGTTTGAAATTCTGTTACATTGGTCAATGTATTTGTTGTTGTATCAGTACCACGCTGTTTTGACTACCATAGCTGTATAGTAGGTTCTGAGGTCAGGTAGGGCAAATCCTCCTTTCTTCTTCTTCAATAGTGCTTCACTTATCTGGGGCTTCTTCCCTTTCCATACAAATTAATGATTAGGGTCATGGATTAAATTTAAAAAAAAAAAAAATTTATTTTTTATTTTTTATTTAATTATGTCCTCCCAAAAATGTGTGTATCATTTGGGCTGGGCCATGATTCTTGGTATTGAGTGGTTTTTGTATATGTTGTAAATCCCACCTCTATGATGTTAATGAGGGAGGATGGGTGGCAGTTGTGTTAGTAAGGCAGGGCTCAACCTACAGGATTGGGTTGTGTCCTGAGGCAGTCTCTTGAGATATAAAAGATAGAAGCAAGCAGAGAGACAGGGGGACCTCATACCACCAAGAAAGCAGCACCAGGAGCAGATCGCATACTTTGGACCTGGGGTCCCCGTGCCTGAGAAGCTCCTGGTCCATGGGAACACTGATGAGAAGGCTGGCAGAGAGAGAAAGCCTTCCCCTGGAGCTGACACCCTGAATTTGGACTTTGAGCCTACTTTACTGTGAAGAAATAAATTTCTCTTTGTTAAAGCCATCCACCTGTGGATTTCTGTTATAGCAGCACTAGATAACTAAGACAATTAGTTTTTCCATCTCTTTGAAGAATGTTATTGGTATTTGGATCAGGACTGGGTTGTATTTGTAAATTGCTTTGGGTAGAATTGTCATTTTCACAATGTTGAGTCTACCTGTCCATGAGCATGGTATGTTTTCCTATTTATGTAGATCTCTTTTGGTTTCTTTCTTGCAGTAGTGTTTTGTAGTTCTCTTTTTATAGGTCTTTTACATCCCTGGTTAGATTTATTCCTTAATTTTTAGGGGCTATTATAAATGGTGTTGTTCTCCTGATTTACCTTTCATCATTCTCTTTATTTGTGTACAGGAATCCAACTTATTTTTGCATGTTTATTCAACGGCAGTTGTGGTGGTGGATTCTGTATCCTGCTAGTCTGCTGAATCTATTAGTTCCAGTAGTTTTCTCATGGAGCCTTTTGGGTTTTCTATGTATGGTATCACATCATCTGCAAAGAGGGACAGTTTAACTTCTTCCTTACCAATTTGGATGCCCTTTCTTTTTTTTTTGCCTTATTGCACTAGCTAGGACTTCCAGCACAATGTTAAATAGGAGTGGTGATAAAAGTCATCCTGGTCTTGTTCCTGTTCTCATGAGGAATGTTTTCAGCCTCTCTTCATTAAGAATGATGTTGGCTGTTGGTTTTGCATAGATGCCCTTTATTATGTTGAGAAATTTCCGTTCTATACCTATTTTATTGAGAGTTTTTATCAGGAATTGGTGTTGAACTTTGTTGAGTGCCTTTTCTGTGTTGAGACGATCATGTGATTCTTTCCTATTATTTATGTGGTGGATTATGTTGATTGATTTTCTAATGTTGAACCATTCTTACGTACCTAATATGCATCCTACTTGGTCGTGGTGTATTATTTTTTTGATATGCTGAATTCTATTGGCTAGAATTTTGTTAAGAATTTCTGCATCTATATTCATGAGAGATACCATCTGTAATTTTATTTTCTCATGGTGTCTTTGCCTGGTTTTTGTATCAGGGTAATGCTGGCTTCATAGAATGAATTCAGAAGTATTGGTTCCTTTCCTATGTTCTGAAATAGTTTGAGTAGTACTGGTATAAGCTCTTCTCTGAATGTTTGGTAAAATTCTCCAGTGAAGCCATCTGGGCAGGGCTTTTTTTTTTTTCTTTTTTTTTAATTACCTTTTCCATGTCTTGTTATGGGTCTGTTCAGATTTTCAACATCATTTTGTGTTAGTTTGTGTAGGTAGTGTGTTTCTAGAAATTTCTCCATTTTCTCTAGGTCTCCAAATTTGTCGGAGTATAGTTTTTCATAATACTCTGTTATGACCTTTTTTTATTTCAGTTGGGTCTGTTGTAATGTCCTCCAGTTTATTTCTTATTTGGACTATTTGCGTCCTCTCCTTTCTTTTTGTCAATTTGGTTGGTGGTTTGTTGATTTTGTTGATTGTTTCAAAGAACCAACTTTTGGTTTTGCTGATTCTTTCTATTGTTTTTCTATTCTCTATTTCATTTATTTCTGCTCTGATCTTTATTATTTCCTTTCTTTTGGTGGCTTTGGGTTTTTTTTTTTTTTTTGCTGTTCACTTTCTATTTGTTTGAGTTGTATAGCTAATGTCTTGATTTTGTCCCTTTCTTCTTTTTTGATGTATGCATCTGTTGCTATAAATTGACCTCTGAGGATTGCCTTTGTTGTGTTCCAAAGGTTTTGGTTTGATGTGTTTTCATTCCATCTCTGGTTTCTTCTATTACGCAGTGGTTTTTAGGCGGTGTGTTATTCAGTTTCCATGTAATTGATTTTTTTTTTTTCCTTGCTTTTCCTGTTGTTAATTTCTACTTTGATTGGGTTTTGGTCAGAGGAGATACTTTGTATTAATTCAGTATTTTGGATTTTGTTGAAGTTTGCCATGTGGCCTAAGATGTGGTCTATTCTGGAGAAAGTTCCATGGACTTTGAAAAAGAATTTGCACTTTGTGGCTCTTGGGCAGAGCGTTCTATATATGTCTATGAGGTCAAGTTGGTTGATTGTGTCCTTTAGCTCTTTTGTATCTTTGATGAGTTTCTTTCTAGATGTTCTGTTTTTTACCAAGAGTGATGTGTTGAAGTCTCCTACTACAATTGTGGAACTGTCAGTTTCTCTTTTCAGTGCTGTTAGAGTTTGTTTTATGTATTTTGGAACCCTGTCCTTGGGTGCGTAGATGTTTATTATGGTTATGTGTTCATGATGGATCAAAGTGCCCTTCTTTGTCTTTCATGGTGGATTTTGTTTTAAAGTTTATTTTTTCTGCAATTAGTATTGCCACTCCTGCTCTTTTTTGGTAACTGTTTGATATTTTTTTTCCATCCTTTGATTTTTAATAAATTTATGTCTTTGTTTCTAAGGTATGTTGCTCATATACAGCATATTTATGGATCCTGTTTTTGTTTTTGTTTAATCCATTCTGTCACTTGCTGTTTCTTTATGGGTACATTTAGAACATTTACATTCAGTGTAATTATTGATAGGTATGACCTTATTGCTGTCATTTTGCAGTGCTTTTTTTTTGTGGTGTTGACTTATTCTTTGTTCTACTTACTCTCCTTTGCTGAATTTCTTTTGTTTGTGCATTTTTTTCATTTGTTTTTGTAGATTTTTTTTTTAACTGAAACTTTGTTTTTCTTCTTTATTTTGATGAATAGGTCTGTTAACTTTCTCTGTGTTTACCTTGAAATTTATTGTTATCTTCCTAGGTTTGAACCAGTCTATTATTACTTGGTATTGCCTTCCCTTCCCTCCATTAGAAAGTTCTATACCTACACCATTTATTCTTTCTTTTGTTGTTCTGATGCTGTTGTCATTTACAGATTCACCTCTCTGGTTCTCTGTTGTAATTCTTTTCGTTTTGGATAGTCCTTGAGTGTTCATTTCCTAAGTTGTTATCTGGCGGTACAATCTTGTGTCCTAGACTCAGACTGTGGTCTCATGTTGTTTGTTCTCAAAGCGAAGGACTCCTTCCAATAATTCTTGTAAGTTTGGTTTGGTTTTTACATATCCCCTTAATTTTTGTTTATCTGGGAGTTTCCTAATTTCACCATCATATTTGAATGAGAGTTTTGTGGGATATATCACTCTAAGTTGGCAATTTTTTTCTTTCAAGGTTTTATGTATGCCACCCCATTCCCTTCTTGCCTACATGGTTTCTGCCAAATAATCACAGCTTAGTCTTATTGTTTCCCCTCTGTAACTTTTTGTTTTTCTTGAGCTGCTCTCAGGATTCTTTCTTTGTCTTTGGTTTTAGGGAGTGTGATTATGACATGCCTTGGTGATTTTCTTTTGGATTCTATCCTATAAGTGTTTTGTTAAGCTTCTTGGATGGTCAGTTTTTCATCTTTCATGATATTAGGGAAGTTTTCTGTCAGCAATTATTCAATGATCCTCTCTGAGTTTTCTGTTTTCTCCCCCTATTCTGGAATTCTGATCACTCACAAATTTTTGCTTTTGATTGCATCCCACATAATTCTCAGGGTTTCTTCATTCTTTTTTTCTGATTTTTCCTCAAACAAAGTTGTATCCAGGTGTTTGCCTTCGATTTAGCTGATCCTGTCTTCCATTGTTTCAAATGTGCTTCTCATCCCTTCTATGGCGCTATTTCTGACATCTTGTTTTTTATCTTTTGGATTTCTAATTGTTGTTTTTGTATGATTTCTAGTTGTGAATTTATTTTGGGATTTTTTCCCTGTATTATTTTCCTGAATTCTTCCATTTTTTTGCCTGTATTTTTCATGAATTTGTCTTCCTTCTCCATGAATTTGTCTATGTTTCCTCATTTTTGTCTGCTTTTTCCTTCAACTCTTGGAAAGCTCTGAATATTAGAGATATGAATTCCCTATCAGGTAGTTCTAGTGCCTTTTCTTCTACTGGAAAGTCATCTGGTGTTTTATTTTGGATACCTCCTGGAACCATCTTGTCCTTTTTTTTTTTAAAAAATATGTTTTTATGTTTTCTAATGTCTTTGGGACATTCAGTAGTTATTTTCCTCATTTATTGATCGTAGATTTGTTTGTTTCACCCTGCTTTTTTGTTTTATTTGGTTCAGTCTGATCAGGTGGGTTGTGGATTCTTTATTGTTTGTTGGTCTGTGGCACGATATTTTTCACCTCCTTGTCCAATGGGCAGGACCAGTCACTCAGGTATGGTGCAGCAGGGCAGGTCCAGCTAAAGGGGAGGGACTGGGATGGGTTGTTTGTGGTACATAGGAGGGCCAACAGAGCTGGCCAGGAATCAGTGCAGGGCAGGTTCCAGTAGGCTGTGCCTGTGCTGCTTGGGGGTGTGATATTCAGCACGTTGTGCAGGCAGGCAGGAAGAATGGGGGAGGTTGAAATGTTGGGAGCTAAGATGGGTATGGGAAAGAAGAGAAACAGGAGCGGAAAAAAAAGTGCCTAGGGATCTTGCTGTTGGAGTAGAGAGATGATACACTGAGAAATGGGAGAAAACAAAAAGAGAAAAATAAATAAAAATTAGGAAAAACAAAAAAAAGCTCCCAGGGATTCCAGCGGTGTGGCTGCAAAACTGGGGAAGTGGCTCCCAAGGTACACAGTGTAGCCTGGCTAGAAGGGGTCCAGGTGTCAAACAGCACCAGGTATTCAGGAGACAGGAAAGGAAGGTAAGTATAGAGAGATGAGAAATGAAGAAAGACAAAAAGGAAAAAAGACAGACAAAAAAAAAAAAAAAAGAAAGAAAGAAATACCCCCAGGGATCCCGCCAGCACCGTTATGCTGACTGGGGAAGTGGCTCTTAAGCCACACAGTACAGCCCAGCTAGAAGAGGCTTACGATTTGAGAAAAGAAAAAGAAAACAAAGAAACTGAACAAAACAAAAAAGGCCCTGGGGATCCCACCAGCGGAACGGACTGCGGAAGCAGTTTCGCAGTTGAGTGGCACTTCAAAACCTTTCAAGCTGAAGAAGAGATGGCACACAGAGCCAGGTGTTTGAAAGAAAGGAGATGGAGGAGGTGAGAGGCAGGGAAAAAAACCAAAAGAAGTGGAAAAAGGAAACATTGGGTACAAAGAAATGGCACTTCGAGAGCCAGCATGGAGCCGGAGCTGGTGCCTCCCAGCCAAGAGACTGCGGCTGGTGGGAAGTGGCGGAGGCTGAAGGGGGTGGGGGGAGAAGGCTGAGTGGTGGGAAAGTGTATATCGCTGGTTATTGTATGCTGTGTCTCCTGCTGGGAGCTCCGTGAAGCTGCTTTCTCGTTCTCCTTGTCTGCTGATCTCCAATGTGGGTGTGGCAAATCCAAGTGGCATGGAGACTACGTTTCCCTGCTGGCTGAGTGACCGCAGCCAGCTAGAAAGCTGTGGAAGCTAAGCAGGGGGGAGTAGCATAGGGGGTAGGAAAGGGTATATCACTGCTTACTGGGTGTTCTGTCTCTTGCTGGGAACTCTGTGAAGCTGCTTTCCCATACCCCCTGTCTGCTGATTTCTGATGGGAGTCCAAGATGGCGAGTCCATGCTGCATTAGCCAATAGGGGACCTCCACACATATCTCTCCTTGCTCTCCGTTCTGTCAGTTTCTTATTCATTTGGTGCTTGGCTGAATTCTTTATCTCTTTATTTGACCTTTAGGATTCCAGGATCTCTGTTTTACTTAGTTTTTCAGGTCTTTGGTATGGAGGGATGGTGTGGTCCTTCTGTCTATAGCACCATGTTGGCTCCACCTCCTAAAGTTCCTAAAACCTAGCACTGTTATTTGCACAATATCACTTCTGCCACATCCTATTAGTCAAAGCAAGTATCAGAGTCAGTCCAAATTCAAGGGGAGCGAGAATCAGCCTCTACTTCTAGATGGGGGCGTGGCAAAGTCACATTGCAAAAGGTCATACAAGATGGGAGAAATGTTAGTGGTCAGCTTTGAAAACAATCTGCCACATTAATAGTTATTTCACCTTGTAGAATTATGGATTACTCGTTTCCTCATGTATTTTCCCCTAGTTTTCTATATTAAGATTATGTTCCCTTTAATAGCAAAAAAATACATGTCAAAAGACAGAAAAAAAAGACATGTAATGCCAAATTATACTGTGTCCGGCTTCTGCAAAGGAAATGTAACAACCATGCTCTTTGCTCCTTAGAAATGTAAAATGTTTAAAGGTAATGTCTGGAATGATTTCAAACACTAGGAAATCACACTCTGTGTGTCTTTTAGTCTGATCATCCAATTTAAAGTGTGGGAAGATACTTGCTCTGTACCTGTCATCCTTCTCTTTACACATACCAGGGCAAGGGAGAATCAGCACAGCCTTTTTTCCTGAGGGAGCTGTCGTGAAATGGAAGATGCCAGGTTTTGCTGACAACCGTCCTCCCTATTCTCTTCACATCTAATTTGCACAGGTGGAAAATATGGTTGGATCTGTGTTGTCACGTAACTACCATGCCCATTACAATAGTTGTTAGGTGCTATGGAGTTGGTTCCGGCTCATAACCACCCCATGCACAACAGAACAAAATGCTGCCTGGTCCTGTGCCATTCGGCAGTCCACAGTACATTCAGTATTCTTCACCAACACTGTAACTCAAATGTGTCAATTTCTTCTTTGGTCTTCCTTTTCCGTTGTCCAGCTTTTGCACATGTATGAGGCAATTGAAAATACCATGGCTTGGGCCAGGTGGACCTTAATCATCAAAGTGACATATTTGCTTTTTAACACTTTAAAGATGTCCTTTGTAGCAGATCTGCCCAATGGAATACATTGTTTGATTTCTTAACTGCTGCTTCCATGGTCATTGGTTGTAGATCCAAGGAAAATGAAATCCTTGACAACTTCAATCTTTTTTCCATTTATCATAATGTTTCTTATTAGTTCAGTTGTGAGGATTTTTGTTTTATGTTGAGGTGCAATCTGTACTGAAGTCTGTAGTATTTGACCTTCATCAATAAGTGCTTCATCTTACTGATGAAAATAGTGGCAACCTTATTTTCTCCCATTAGGGTGGATAAGAAAATATAGAGATTTTCTAGTCTTTCCTGGAGCCCCTGGCAAATACAGCCCCTTAAATTATCTGGTATTTTCTCCCCAGGAAAAGTTTGAGTTTCCTGAACACTAAACCAAACCAAACCCATTGCCATCAAGTCAATTCCAACTCATGGTGACCCCATATATTACAGAGTAGAACTGCTTTGCAGGGTTTTCTTGGCTATAATCTTTATGAAGCAGATTGCCAGGGCCTTCATCCATGGAGCTACTTGGTGTGTTTGAACTGACAACGTTTAGGTTAGCAGTCGAATGTAAACCACTTATGGCACCCAGGCTTACTAAGCATTTATTGGCAGAGTTCCCTTCATAGACCCTATGCCCTAGCTTCATACACTACCAAAACAGGAAGGAAGGGACCTTAGGAAATCTGCCCTTCAGCATCTTCGCTCAAGATACGAGAACACTGAGACCCACCAAAGGGAAGCAACCCTCTCAAGTTAGGTAGTGGTTGCAAGTTAAATTAGAACCCAGGTGCTCTGACTTCTGATGTTCATATTTTACTGAAAGTTGAACGAGACTGAATTACATTTCCAATCTTGTGGATTGCAGGTGCAAATTTTCATCCAGGTGTTTTGTGTTGGGTAGGGAAAGGCCGCAGAGAGATTAATGAAATCACAAGTCTTCAGCCAGAAAGTTCACGTTAGGATCTGTATCTCTTAAGCCTAAACATACACACCAAACATCCTCTCTTTTCTGCTAAGAAAAATTACTAACAAGAGGACAGGCTGCAGTATTCATCTTGGTCTGTTTTGCTCCTGAATTCCCTCATTTTCTATTTCCCTCAGGGTTAAATATATTAGTGTTGATGTTACTGTCTGACCTAATGTCTTGGAGGTCTCAGAAGACCAGGCCAAGCCGTGACAGCTGTTCAAATAGCATGAATGAGTTAATGAGGGAGGGAGCTCACGGAGAGGGTGGCTAGGTTCCTGCTCTGGCTTCTGTCTGTTTCTTTGTGTTGTCTGGGTAAAGATCATGGTTTTTTAATTTATTGATTCAGCAATTATGTAGAGCTTGTACTGTTCAGTAAGTGAAAAAAATCAAAAGCTCTGTGTTTGGAGCACCTAGGTATACCCACTAGATCAATGGCATTTTATGGCCCAGTTCTCCTGCATAAAGAGCTTTGCCCACAAAGGTAATTAAGCTTAGCAGAGTTTTCAGTGGGAAACCTGGGCTGGAACCACAAAGGCCAACACGCAGGGGGGCAGGTTAACAGGAAAATTCAAGTCAAGGACATGAATAAGGGGTTAATATCATTGGGCAGGAATTATTTTTTAACTGGTGACTTTTAGAAGGATCTAATCTTTGGGTGACATTAACAGTAACTGTCCGAACTGGGCATGGAACCTGGCTTCTCTCGGTCCAGCATCCCTTCTCCTGTTCTAATTAACAGGGTCTCCTTCCTTTACTCCTTCATGGAGCTCTTCTAGTCTCACTCCATGTGGACTGAATGGGAATTTCAATCATAGTGCTCTTTCCCTCTGATTGTAGATATACCATGTGGTACAAGCTAGGCCATGAGATATATTAGATCCATTTTAGGAGTGAGGAATTTGAGGATAGGGAGAACTTAGATAAGTTGCCAATTTTTTTTGCCAGTAATAAGGAAAAGAGGTAACATTGAAGCTCAAGATCAATTTATCCTGGACCCCTGACACCATAGAGCCTCATGAGTGCAAGGTGCAAGTGAAAGTCGGCTTCAGAAGTTAAGGTCTCAGGACACATTCAGGAGAGCTCCAAGGAACAGATGCTCAGCATCAGTCTCACCTCTTGCCATCTTTTTTTCGTTTTCTGTCAAATTTTACCTGGCAGGCTTTATCTCGTGGTATGAACGAGTTAGGACATGATTCCTAGAGTCAAACCGAATGTTACAGGTTTAGGAACTGAGTTCCAGAGATGTTAAATGGATTGCTCTTGGTCACATAGAAATTTAGTGCCAAATCAGGGATAGGACCAGGAGTTTCTGATTTTCAGGGCCCCACATAGCTCTTATTTCCATGATTTCTTCTTGAAATGATGGCATGTTATGCTTTTTCAAAGCAGTATAGTGGAGTTGCACCAGATAAACAGACATTTAACGTTTTAAATTTAAGTGCTTACACACTTGGCAATGAAAAGAGACAAGGATAAAAAGACACAAGAGAGAGAATTTTAATATTGCCAGTGATTCCATCTTCCAGTCTGGCTTATGAGCCAAAGTGAAAGTGAGATGGGAGAGGTGAGTATGATGATGATTCGCTGGGTTTTGGTTCTCACGTGTCTCTTACAGTGGGAGCAGCTAAACATGCTGAGTGGCCCTGCATTTTATATTTGTGTGTTATTTTTTTTAAATCAACATAAATCCTGAAACACAGTTCATCTATTTCCATTGCCTCCTCGCTCCCAAACTCTACTTGTCTGTTCAATATTGGAAGAAAAACTGACTGGTGGACTTCCTGACAGATGGTGTTGCACTTAATGGACAAAGACATTTTCAAAGATAATTTGGACTAAGGTTGGCATTTTTTAGTGTACTCACATTAGAATTCCAGCCCCATGGAAGTTGCAGCTCCATGTCTTAGCATATAATGAAACTATAGGGCGTGGGCTCTGGTGCCACAAGTTTTACATTAATATCTCAGTTCCATATATGGTTTAGAGCAATCCTTTACTTTCTTAGGTTATGGAAAAAGATCCATGTAAGATGTTTAGCATAATTCCCTGCCTATATTAAGTGCTTAAATGTTAACTATTGGCATAGTTATTATGATGGAGTTGTTCAAAGAAAGTTTTGATGCAATATTAGCCAAATCTAGTAAAGAAAATAGCTAGTACTCTTGACTTTCAGTTCATGTTCTTTGTTTGTCTTTACTTATATTCATAAAAATTGACTAGACACTCTTCCCAAAGTTCTAGATCTCTGATGGATGGCAATAGGGATATCCTCATCTATTTCTGTTTCGGTTATATTGCATAGCTATTTGCATAACAACCCATCCCAAATCTTACTGGCTTAAAAGATACACATATATTTAGCTCACAAGTCTATGGGTCAGATAGGTGGTTCTGTTCTTATCTGTGTCTATGATCTGCTGTGCATTGAAGCAATTCTGCTGATCTTGGCTGGGCTCTATTACATGTACATGGAGCACTGGTTGTAGGCTAATCCAGAATGGTCTTTGCAAGACCCTATTGTCCCTCCTTCTCCAGAAGGGTAGCCTGGGCCTGTTCATATGGTGGCAGCTGGGATCTAAGAAACAGAGCAGAACCCAAAGTGCCTCTTGAGGCTTAGGCTCAGAACCAGCTTCTCATCACTTTCTTCATCGTCTATTAGTTAAACGAAGTCACAAGGCTGGCCTAGATTCAAGGGGTGACAAAAGAAACTCCTCCTTTTGATAGGATGAGCTGCAAAGTTATATTTTCAAGGGGCACAGATATAGGAAGGGACATAATTTCGGTCATTTTAAGAATCATTCTACTACAACTTCAGATGTCTTGGGATCTGTCAATGGGATCTGATGTAGTCTCCAGACAGTTTTTTATCTTTCCTGGAAGAGAATTCAGGTTCTCCAGCAACTTATTTTCCTCCATCAAGAATCCTGGTATTAAGATACAGTTTTTAACAGCGAGAGTTCTGGTCCTGTCAGAATTTGACCTGGTGAGGCAACCATTTGTTTCACATTTGGAATAAAATGTACCATCTGGATATGGCCTAAAATTGCAAATGCATTTGTCAATTAGGATTGTTCAAAATGGCAATTGTTGCCTAAAATAATGACAGGATAATCTCCTCCTACATGATGGTCAGAAGAGAGGAACACAGACAAACAGCAGAGAATACTACTTTCGATAGCTGTAATATAATTTCCCTTCTTTTCCTTAGCAATAGTAGAGGTGGTGGTGATGGTTTTGGTGTGTGTGTGAATAAATAAACTTAGAATTTACAAAAAATATTTTGTGAACAGAACAGTGGCTCATTATCATTAGATGTCAGCTAAGAGGTCTATAGTGTGTGGCTGCTACTGGTGGTGGTATGGGTGATGGTACTAGCCACCAATGAATATGAGGGTCCTACTAGGTCCAGTTTCAGGAATAGAAGCGTGTTTGTCACTCTCTGATAAATGTTACAGGGTCACTAAGGGCACAGGCAATAGAAAACAAGTAATTCTACTATTAATTTCTCATAGGAGTAGAAAATGCATAGTTTGTAGCCATGTTCTTTTGTATTTTTTAATTTTAATTGAATTATAACATATATATTTATAGAAATCTGCACAGATCATTAATATCATCTCAATAAAATTTTTTGTATGAATACAACTATATAACCAGTACCTACATCAACAAATATAAAACATTATTAGCTTCTCAGAAGTCTGTCTCATGCCCCTCCTGATCACTACTCCTCTACAAAAGTAACAGCATAGATTTTTGCTTTTGTACTTTAAATGGATGGAATCATACAGTATATACGCTCTTGCTCTTTCTTTTTCTTTTTTTTTGGTTGCCTTCTTTTACTCAGCATAATGATTTTTGAGATTTATCCAAATTTCTGCATCTATCAATAGTTTATTCCTTTTTGGTGCTGACTAATATTAATTGCATGGATAGTTCAGGATTTGTTTTCTCACTTATCTGTTGAGGGATTTTTGAGTTGTTTCCAGTTTTTGGCTATTATGAATAAAGCTACTATGAACATTTGTGCACAGATCTTTGTGAGAACATACATACATAGGCTTTTCTTAGGTAAATGCCTAGAAGTGGAAAGCCTGGATTGTACGGTAGGCATAAGTGTAACATTTTAAGAAATGGTGAAATTGCTTGATTGTACCCTTTTACATTCGCAACAGAAGTCTAGTTTGAGCTCCACATTCTTACCAGTGTAGTCAGTCATTCTAATTTTAGCCATTTGTATGGGTATGTATAACACCGTGGTTTAAATTACATTTTCCTGATAGTTAATGATGTTGAGCACCTTTAAACTGCTTATGGCCGTCACCTTCTTTGGTAAAGTGTTTTCAAACCTATTGCCCATTTTCTTATTGGGTTATTTATCATTTATTATTGAGTTGTATGAATTCTGTACATTTTCTGGAGACAAGTCATTTGCTTTTTGTGTTGTGAGTGTTTTCTCCAGTCTGTGGCTTGATTTTTCATTTTCTTAATAGTGAATTTCAAAGAGAAAAAGTAATTTATTTTCACGAAGTTCAACTCATCAATTTAAAATTTTTGTTTAATGTTTTGTGCCTTCTATGCAAGAAACCATTGCCTACATCAAAGTCACAAAGATACTCTTTTTTTTTTCCCCATGAGTATTAAGAGTTTTAGGTTTTACAATTATTTCTATGATCAATTTTGAGTAAATTTTTGTTTATGGCGTGAGATGTGGGTTAATTTTTTTTTCTTACATTGATATTCAGTTGAGACAGTAATGCTTGTTGAAAAGACTTTCCTTTCTCCTTTGATTTACCTTAGATATTTGTCAAAAATTAATTGGTCCGATATATATAGGTCTTTTTTCTAGACTCTCCATCCTGTTCCATTAATCTGTATATTTATCTTTACACCAACATCAAACTGTCTTGACTAGTGTAGCTTTAAAGTAAGTCCTCAAATCAGAGTACATTCTCCAACTTTGTTCTTTTCTTTTAAAATTGCTTTTGATACTCTGGTACCATTGAATTGCTAAATATATTTTATAATTAGCTTACCAATTTCTACAAAAACCCTGCTGGAATTTTAATTGGAATTAATTTTAGTCTATAGATCAATTTGGGGAGAATTATCATCTTAAAAATAAGAGTCTTTCAATCCATGAACATGGTATATATTTCCATTTATTTAGCTCTTCCTCAATATCTCTCAGCAATGTTTTGTAATTTTAATTGTTAAGCTATTGGTTATCATTTGTTAGGTTTATTCCTAAGCATTTTATATCTATCTATCCATCCATCCATCTTTTAAAAATTTAGTTTTCCAAATGTTTGCTGCTAGTATATGAGAATGTGAAAGAGTCCTGGTTGCACAGTGGTTAAGGCTTGGCTGCTCACCAAAAGGTCGGTGGTTCAAACCTACCAGTCACTCCACAGGAGAAAGATGTGGCAGTCTGTTTCTGTAAAGATTTACAATCTTGGAAACCCTATAGGGCATTTCTACTCTGTCCTATAGGGCCTCTGTGAGTTGGAATTGATTTGGTGGCAATGGGTTTGGTTTTATATGTGAATACAATAGATTTTTAAAATATTAGCCTTGTATGTTGCATCCTTGATAAATGTTTTTGTTAGTTCTAGTAGTTATTTTGTAGATTGGGATTTTCTATGTAAACAATCACATTATCTGCAAACAGTGACAATTTTCTTCATCCCTTCCATTCTTTATGCCTTTTCTTTCTTTTTCTTGCCTTGTTGCAATGTCTAGGATCTCCAGAAGAATATAGAGTAGAAATGATAAAAGTGGGCATCTTTCTCTTGTTCCTGAACTGAGTATGAAATAATCACATTTTACTTAATAATCAACATTAAGTATGAAGTTAGCTGTCAGATTTTCATAGATGCCCTTTATCGTTTTCAGGATGTTCCTTATTATTCCTAGTTTGTTCAGAGATTTTATAATGAATAGGGTTTTTTTTTTTTCAATTTTTTCCTGCATGTATTGAAATGGTCATATGATTTTTCTACTTTTTTTTTTTTTTTTTTAATATATGTGACTTACATTGATTTTGAAGGTGTAGGATACAGAATGTGATTTGGCCATAAGACTCCAGTTTCTGAAAATAACCCAAGCAGTCAAGATACCTTTGTTTTCCAAAATAGCTGGACAAGTAGGGGCTACACAGGTCCCACATTTGGTGAACTAACTTCAGGAAGGGAGGGCGCCTTAATGCAGTCATGCATATTCACTGATTGGATTTATCATAACTATGCATTACGGGCTGGGTTATGCATTAATTGCTAAGTCATGCATATTCCTTGAGGGCCCAATGACACGGGGACCCAGGACCTTGGAGTACTCTCTTTGGGGCCCCCTGGATCATTGAGAACATCTCTGCATGGGAAATGGAGCAGCACATCCCTGAGGATGATGGAGGTTCTGTGCCAAGAACTCTCCTAGACCTTGAATCTCTGTTGTGTCCCTTCTGGTTATACCAAATGGGTAATTGTAAGTATGGGAAAAAGTCTCCATGAATTTTGTGACTCATTATAGAGATTTAGTGACCCCACAGAGGAAATGAGCCAGCAGGGGCTGGTAGTACAGAGTTGATTTGTATATACTCAGCTCTGGGTAGCTGGGTGATAGAAGAAGGCTATATGGGCAGCTAGAATTCTTCTCATTTGTGACCTAGTCCCAGGGGACTAGAGAGAGAAAAAGAGAGAGAGAGAGAGAGAGAGGAGCTGGTCTGAAGTGCAGGGAGTTGTGCAGACTCCTGAGCCTATGGCTGCTCACCTGAGATCAGGAATGTTTTGACCCAGGTCAGGATAGCAGAGGATGAGGTCTGATTTAACTCTGGGTTGTTAGGGTCAGAGAGAGAGTTTTTGCCATGGAAGCGGCCAGCAATGAGGTATGGAGATGTGGGAAGGTGAGGCCTGGATTCACTTCCAGCTGGGATGCGATTAGTGATAAAAGTGGGGTTTTATAGCAGAGTTTGTAGTGAAGTCTGCAGAATGTTAAGCCAACCTTGCCTTCCTTGCAGAAAATCTATTTGATCATAACTTACTAACATTTTTTGCAATATTACTGGATTTGATTTGCTTGTATTTTCTCAAGGAATTTGCATTTATATTCTTGAAGATTATTGGTCTGTAATTTTATTTTTTGTGATATCATTGTCGAATTTTGGTATCAGGGCTATATGTGCCTCGAAAAATGAGGTGGGAAGTGATCCCTCCTCCTCTCTTTTTTGAATAAGTTTGGGTAATATTGGTGCTATTTCTTCCTGGAATAGTAGATATAATTCAATAGTAAACTATCTGGGTTTGGAGTTATCTTTTTGGAAATGTTTTTGATATTAAATTAAATTCTTTAATATATGTCTAACTATTCATGTTCTGTTTCTTCTTTCATCAGGAAACCCTGGTGGTGTAGTGGTTAAGAGTTTGGCTGCTAACCAAAAGGTTGACAGTTTGAATCTACCAGGTGCTCTTTGGAAACCCTATGAGGCAGTTCTACTCTGTCCTATAGGGTTGCTATGACTTCTTTTCTCAATTTTCGCAAATTGTACTTTCCAAGAAGTTATCCATTTCATAAGCTGTTGAATTTGTTGGGATAAAGTTGTTTGTAATATTCTCTTTTTATCCTTTTAATGTCTGTGGTTATAACCTCCTTTTCATTCCTACTATTGGTGATCTGTATTATCTTTTTTATTTCCTGATTAGCCTAACTAGAGTTTTCTCAGTTTTATTGATCTTCTCAAAAAAAAAAAAAAAAAAAAAAGCAGCAGATCTTGGCTTTTAAATTTTCTCTATTGTCTGTCCATTTTTTATTTTATTGACTTCTACTTTATTTCTTTCTTTTCACTTACTTTGGAGTTACTTTGCTCCTTTTTTTTTTTCCTAGCTTATTTTTTAAAGTGAAACAGACCATTTATTTTAGATCTTTCTTCTTTTCAAATATAGGCATGTAAAGCTAGAAGTTCTCCTCTAAGCACTACTTTGAAGGAGCCCTGGTGGTGCAGTAGTTAAGCACTTGGCTGCCAATCAAAAGATCAGCAGTTTGAATCTACCAGCTGTTCCACATGAGAAAGATGTGGCAGTTTGCTTCCGTAAAGATTTACAGCCTTGAAAACCCTATGGGGCAGTTCTACTCTGCCCTATGAGTTAGTTCTACTTTGCCTATGAGTTAAAATTGACTTGACAGCAACAGGCTTGGTGTTTTTGGTTTTAAACACTACTTTAGCTTCATCTTCTAAATTTGATATGTTTATTTTTGTTGTCATTCTATTAAAAATACTTTCTAATATCTTTTGTGATCTCATATCTTATCCATAAATTATTTAGAAATGTGTTGTTTAATTTCTATATATTTAGAGTTTTCCTAAATATTTTATAGTTATTGATTTATAATCTAATTATTTTGTCATCAGAGAATGCATCTTATATGATATCAGTGCTTTTAAAATTATTGTGTCTGGTTTTATGATGCAGCATATGGACTATCTTGGTAAACATACCTTGTGAACTTGAAAACAATATTTGTCCTGCAGTTGTGATGCAGTGTTCTATTAATATCAGTTAGATTGAAGTATTTGGTTGTGTTGCTAAGATCACTGTCTTTACTGATACTTTTATGTCCAGTTTTTCTACCACTTGTTGAAAAAAGGGTGTTAAAATCTCCTACCCTAGTTGTGTAGTGTTCTATCTCTCCTGTTTGCTTCATGTAGTTCGAGGTTCTATCACTAGAAGAATAGTCATTCATAATTGTTATGTCTTGTTCATGTATTGTCCCTTTTACAATTGTGAAATGTCCCTCTTCATCTCGGGTAATTCTCTGTCTTGAAGTTTATTTATTCTGATATTTGAAGTATACATATTCTTGATATAAAATAGCCACTCCAGTTTTATTATGCTTACTGTTTGCATGGCATATCTGTATTCCTCTATTTCCTTTCAACCTATGTGTGCTCTTATATGTAAAGTGCATCTTTTTTAGGCAGCATATAGTAGGATCTTGCTTTTTTTTTTTTTTATCTTCTCTGTCAATTTCCACCTTTTAATTACAGTGTTTTCCTTAGATCATAAACATTTAATGTAATCATTGATATTGTTAGATTTAAGTCTACCATTTTATTATTTGTTTTCTGTTTGACAAGTTTGTTTTTTGTTTCCCTCTTCTATCTCTCCTTCCTTTTTTGGATTATTTGAATGTTTTTAGAATTTCATCTTAATTTATCTATTGGTTGTTTGGTTATATTCATTTATATTAGTTTTCCTAGTGGTCAATTTAGGGATTGCAGCACACACGTCCAATTTCTCACTATTGCTATGGATCAGAATCGACTTGACAGCAACGGGTTTGGTTTTTGTTTTGGTAATTAGATTTAATACTGTGCCACTTAAAGTAAAATGTAGAATCGTTGCAACCATAAAGATATATTTACCACCCCTCACTAACCTTTATAACTGTTGTAAGAATTATATTTACGTTTATTGAAAATCTCACCAGGTGTTATAATTTTTGTTTTCAACAGACATACATACTATAAGGAACTGAAGAAGGAAAAAAAAAAAAGTTTTTATATTTTCCCAGATGTTTACCATTTCTTTTGATTTTCCTTCATTTTTTTATGATGTAAGTTTTCCTCTTACATCATTTCCCTTCAACCTGAAGAATATTCTTCATTTTTTAGCAATTCTCTTAAGAGTGGGACTATTTATGACAAATTCTCTAGGTTTCTCTTGATCCAATAGTGTTTTATTTTGCCTTCATTCCTGAAGAATAGTTTCATTAGTTATAAGATTCTGGGCTGACAAAGATGTTGTTCTACTGTCTTCTTGTCCCCATGGTTTCAGATAAGAATTCTACGAAGTCATTCAAATTGTTATTAACCTGTATGCAATGTATTCCTTTTCCCTAGTTATTTACAAGATTTTTTTTTCTTTTTTTCTGTTCTGTTTTGTTTCTTTTTTCTGCAGTTTGATTATGATGTGCCCAGTTGTGGTTTTCTTTGACCGTACCTCTGTGGGGTTCGCTGAGGTTTTTTAATCTGTAAATTATTTCTTTCACCAAATTTGGGATTTTGGGGGTATTATTTATTCATTCTCAAAATCTTTCTGTTCTCATTCTAGAATGCCAATGACACACACGGTAGACCTTTAGATTTTGTTCTCTAAGTCTCTGAGTCTCTGTTCGTGTTTTATTTTTTCAATATTTTTTTCTGTGTTCTTCAGATTCAATCATTTCTATCGATTCGCATTCACTTTTAGTGATTCTTTCTTCTTTTTTTTCCATTCAGCTATTGAGCACATCCAGTGAACTTTTTACTTCAGATATTACATCTTCCAGTTCTAAAATTATACTTTGATTCTTTTTTATAGTTTCCATTTCTCTGCTGAGAATTTTTATCTTTCTGCTAATTTCAAGTATGTTTAAGTTACTTATAATATCTGGTTTAAAAACTTTGATAATTTCAACATCTAGGTCATTTTGGGATTGCCATTTATTGTCTTTTCCCTTGAGAATTAGTCACACTTTTTGTTGTTCTTTATATGCCCAGTAATTTTAGATTGTATACTGGGTGTTATAAATGCTATGTTATGTAGAATCTGTATCCTGTTATAATCTTCTAGAAAAAAATTTGTTTTATATTATTTGCTTTAGTGGGTAGTTTTTTTTCTTTAACCCATTTGGTGTCAGACTGAATGTTTTGTCTTTCCTTCTGTGGGCAGTGGTTCTAATTTCAGTTCAGTTCTCAAAGCCTTTGCTATGCTGCTTTGATCTGTCACACAAATGCACAGTTTAGGAGTGAGTCCAAGATTTGCACACATTCATGATCAGAATTAGGGAATCCCCTTCTCCAGCTCTCTCATCTCCAGGATTCCTCCACATGCTCCAGTTTGCTAAGGTTTTTCCTCTGGCCTGAAAGACAGGGTTTGTATCAGAGATTTTGTCATTGATGTCACTGTTCTGCCAAGGAGGTCAGTGACTGAAGTCTTCCCTGAGGGCAGAGCCCTGAGAGAAGAGAAAAAGAAGGTGCAGGGCGGGGAGAGAAGTCATCCTTGTGTGGTTCACATCTTCTAGCTTTGGCTCTTCCCTACAATCTATCTTCTTTTATTTACTCTTAGAGTCCTTAGGCAGTTACTTTCAGTATTTTGTTTAGGTTTTTAGTTTTAACTGCAAGAGAGAGGTTATAAGGAGCTTATACTGCTGGAGTGGAACCAGAATTCTGTAACTTCAGTTTCGATTTCTTCCTTAACCATGGATTATTATTTAGATATATATTGCTTACTTTCTAGATATTTGAGAGATTTCCTGATTATCCCTTTTTGTTATTGGCTTAATTCCATTGGGGACAGAGGATATACTCAGAATAATTTTAATTTTGTGAATTTTGTTTAAGGTTTTTTTTTTATGGTCCAGCATATGAGTCAATTTTGGGAAATATTTCATGTTAATTTGAAAATAATGCTAATAATTCCATGGCTGGGTCAATATACATATATCACTGGGTTTGGTGTGTGTATATATATGTGTGTGTGTATAAAAACCAAACCAAACCCACTGCTGTGTGCATATGTATACATATATATACACACATGTGTACATATGTAGTCAACTTTGTTCTTGTGTGTTCAAATCTTTTGTACTGTATTTTTTTTTACATCTATTGCAAGAGCTGTGTTAAAGTCGCCCACTATAATTCTGAATTTGTCTTTATCTCATTTTGTTTCTGTTAGTCTTTGCTTTATATATTTCAAATCTACATTAATTGGTGGATACATATTGAATCAATCCCTTTATTATTATGGAATGTCTCCCTTTATCTGTAATAATACTTCTGGCCTTAAAGTACTCTTCGTGTGATATTAATATAGCTCTACCAATTTTCATTTGGCTGGGGTCTACAGTGGAGCCCTGGTGGCACAGTGCTTAAGAGCTCGGCTGCAAATCAAAAAGTCAGCAGTTCAAATCCACCAGCTACTCTGTCCGATAGGGTTGTTATGAGTTGGGATCGACCGATGGCAACAGGTTTGAGGTTTTTTTTTTTTTTTTTTGGAAACTCTGGTGGCGTAGTGGTTAAGTGCTATGGCTGCTAACCTAAAGATCGGCAGTTGAATCTGCCAGGCGCTCCTTGGAAACCCTGTGGTGCAGTTCTCCCCTGTCCTATCGGGTCGCTATGAGTTGGAATCGACTCTAGGGCAACGGGTTTTAACGGATTATAGTAGCCCTGGTGGTGTGGTGGTTAAGACCTTGGCTGCAAACTAAAAGGTTGGTGGTTTGAACCCACCCAGAGGCGCCACAGGAGAAAGACCTGGCAATCTGCTCCTATAAAAATTATAGCCTAGAAAACCCTATGGGGAAGTTCTACTCTGTCACATGGGGTTGCAATGAGTTGAAATCTGCTCGATGGCATTAACAACAACAAATATGCTATAGATTTTAGAGATTATCCTAGAGATTACAATATACATCCTTGACAATACAGTACATTTTTTTTTACTTTAAATAATTTCACTGTATTGATAGAACCTTGAATTCTTTTAGCTCCCATTTATCCTCTCTCACTTTCTGCATTATTGCAGATTGTACTTAGTCTACATGCATTTTAGGGCTAATGAAAATGTCAGGATATGGTGCCAAGTATTCCAGATTGGCTACCTAGAAGCTTGTTGTTGTTGTTATTAGGTGCCATCGGATCAATTTGGACTCATACTGACCCCATGTCACCGAGCAGAATGCCCCATAAAGTTTTCTAGGCTGTAATCTTTACAGGAGTAGATCATCAGGTCTTTCGCCAAACCTGTGGGTGGGAGTAGCTTGTAGTAGATTGTATTATTGTTTCCAAATATTTGCTCCACCTTCTGTAAAAGAGGATTATGTACCATGTCCTTTGCCAAGTTAACTGCTAGTCCTCTTGTGAGGGAAGTATACCTCCTCCACACTGATGTCAGGTTTGGCCCTGTGACTTGCTTTGGCCAATGGATGTGTGTAGAAATGATTTATGGCATGTTCAAGCAGAATTATGTTGTTTGACTCCATGTCTTTCTCTTTGACCCAAGAATCACATTTTCTAGATAAAGTCTACTTCTTAAGCCTAGAACCCAGAAAGAGAAGAGGAAGATCAGAGTCATAGTTAACTCAGAGCTGTGATAGATGTTTATTGCTGTGACTGAGATTTGCAGATTATCCATTAATGCAGGGCATCTTAAGAAAAAGATATCATTTGTGGACTTGGTGAATTCACCATTATTAAGGTTTTATTCCTGCAGGCTCCAGAGACCTGACAATAAGGACACACTGAGAATGGACCCATTGCTCAAGGGCAGATTTCCATACTCATTAGATTGTCATTTTATTAATTTACCTAAAGAAATACAATCTATAGGAACTGAAATAATTCAGCCCCCATGGCTAGCTCCTTATATAGGAAAGTCTACAGGGGAAGTCAAGTCACAATTGGAAGGTTGCTTAGTAAGCATGATGTGTTAGGCTGAATAATAATACCTCCCAAAGATGCACATGTCTTAATATTGGAACTTGTGAGTTTTACCTTATATGGCAAAAGGGACTTTGGAGACAGGATTAAGTTAAGATGTTGAGATGGTGAAATTTTTATCTTGGATTTCTAGGTGGGCCCAATGAACACAGGTTCTTATAAGAGGGAGGCAAGAGATCAGAAGAAACCAATGTGACAACAGAAACAGATTAGAGTGATTTGGCCACAAGCCAAGGAATGGCAGCAGCCACCAGAAACTGGAAAAGCAACGAAGGGATGCTCCTTTGGAGTCTCCAGAAGTAATCAGCAGTGCTGACATCTGATTTTAGCCTCGTTTCGGACTTCTGACATCTAGAGCTGTAAGAGAATAAATTTGTGTTGCCTTAAGCTACTAAATTTCTGGTAACTTGCTACAGCAGCAGTGGAATTGAAGAAAATGGGATCAAGGGAAAAAAAAATCATGGGGTCAAATATTGAAGGAAATTAGTCTATGATAGATTGGCTCTTCCATCTAATAATACCAGTTACTGTGCCGTAGAATTGATTCCAACTCATGGCGATCCCGTGTTTGTCAGAGCAGAGCTGTGTGCCACAGGGTTCTCAATGGCTGATTTTTCAGAAGTAGATCTCGAGGCCTTTCTTCCTAGGCACCTCTGGGTGGACTCAAACCACCAACCTTTCAGTTAGCAGCCAAGCACTTAACTGTTTGCACCACTCAGGGACTCCCTAGAACTCCTTAGAAGCAAAGATGGTGGGACTTCATCTCATATACTTTGGACATGTTATCAGGAGGAACCAGTGCCTGGAGAATGACATCATGCTTAGTAAAGTAGAGGCTCAGTGAAAAAGAGGAAGATCCTCAAGGAGATGGATTGACAAAGTAGCTGCAACAATGGGGTTAAACATAGCAACAATTGTGAGGATGGCGCAGGACTGGGCAGTGTTTCGTTCTGTTGAACATAGGATCGCTATGAGTCAGAACTGACTTGATGGCACCTAACAAGAGCAGGGACTTCCCACCTAATAACAGGTCTGAATAACTAAAATTCATTGGCTACAGCATCAAAAGCCTTGGATGTATATTACTACATTTGACTTTGTGAAGTCCTTTTTTAAATGTGCTATTGGCTAATCTATCCATTCATAATTGTCTGAATGTTACTTTGGGTATTTATTACATTCAAACAGGCCTCAGGTAAATTGTTCATTCATGAGACCAATTTTATCTTTGTAGGTTTGATTTTGCATAATTTTGCTTTGTGGATATAAAATTTCACTCTCAAAGGTCAAACCAATTTCTGCAATTTCCAAGTGATTGGGTACAGCCTCATTCTGGACTCCAAACACCAAAACCACTTATCAAGAAAGAGGTTCATATATAAAGAAACTAATCATTTCTTGAATTGTAAAGACTCTCCTTCCGTATGCGAAACAGAAGACTTGGTACTTAACCACCATTTAGCTAATGTTCATGTAGATAGAGCAGCAGCAAATGTTTATGTGGTTAAGTCTGCAGAACCCCCTTCTTATTTTTATGGTGAAAAGGTAGTAACTCTTACAATAAAAGAAAAACTGAAATTTGTTGGTTATTCCCTAATTTTACCCCTATAATGAAGTAATTATTTGTGATCTCTTTAAATGAGGATAAACTACAATAAAACATGTCAATATGTAACGTAATATATTCTCATTACTAATGCTCCATTCTATATTTCTCCATTGTTCCATGATGGAGTGTAGAAAATATTATGAAACACAAATTCCTAAGAAAATTTACAGCAATAGCTAATAATTAAACTGAATAACCACATAAGGCCAAAGGTCTACTCTATAATGTGTGTGTATTAGCAATCTACATCTGACTCCATTTCTTCATTTTAATGTTAAAATTATATTTCTTCATACATTCTCTGTGAGGTATAATTGTGCTCTGTTTAAAATATATTTGCATTTAATTTTTTTTTCAAAAAGTGTGAAAAAGAAAGTCACTTTAAGCAGAAGGCTTCTAAGTCAAGTGAAAAGTTCAATGATAAGAAGCATAAGACCTTACCTTGTAGCTTAAAAAGTAGTTATGGAAAACCAAACCAAACCCCTTGCCGTTAAGTTGATCCTGACTCATAGCGACCCCATAGGACAGAGTAGAACTGTCCCATAGAGTTTCCAAGGAATGCCTGGTGAATTCAAACTGCCAATCTTTTGGTTAGCAGCTGTAGCTTTTAACCACTATGCCACCAGGGTTTCAGTTTTGGAAAAGAAGGGTAAAATAATAAAGTGACTGACTAAGTAACCTTTCAAGTAATAACTTCTGCTTAGAGGAAGCAGTCTTAAATTTGGAAAGTTGACAAAGTGACTTGAAAAACAGAGCGTAATTCTCCGTGCCCAGCCGTTTTCTTACTAGACTTCAGAGGGGGAAGTTACAACTGAAGGGGCTTTTTAGAAGCTCATTCGGGGGAGAAAGCCAAGGCAGGATAGAAATAGAGGCAGGCACTACAGCCTGGAGTGAGCTTCTGAGACTGATGGTACAGAGAGCAGGAGTAGGGGCAGCCTGCAGCCAGAAGCCCTGGGTCAGTTTCAGAGGTTGGTCAAGATGGTACCAAGACGAACCTTGACACTGACATGGTTTCCATTACTGAAACAGATGGTATTTGCCAGGCAAAGTAGATGGACCATGGATTCTTAGCCCAGGTTCATGAACTTTTCAGGAATCTATGACAGACTAGCAGATATGTGACCTCCTGAAATTCTTTACAAGTGTACATGTGTGTTTGTAGATTTTTCTGGGGGTAGGTGTTGCCTTGTTGTTGTTGTTACTTGCCATCCAGGTCAGCTCCTGTCTACCGCCTGTCTGTCAGTTTGTTGTATTGTGTCGACTTACGTGTTGCTGGAAGTTTCGTCACTGGTATTTTAAATACCAGCAAGTTCACTCATGGTGAACAGGTTTCAGTGGAGCTTCCAGAGTAAGACAAAAACAGATGTTCGTTAGAGCTTCCATCAAGTTCTCACAGGAGTCATGGCCTCCTTGGTACTTACGTCTACCAATCCTAAACTCAGAGGTTATAAATTGGTGGCCTGTGTACTGCAAGAAGATAGCATTTGTGTGGCTGCTGTTATGGCTGCACAGCATTTTAAAAGGCATGTGTTTAAGGCTGGTCTGACATCCTGTTGCAGACCCAGCAGAGTAGCACCTATTTGAAAATAAATCCACTTTAAGCATTTATGCATTTCAGTTTGTAACCATTGTGCCAACACAGCTCGTTGGATAAGTGTAAAGGTTGGTGGTACAGAAATCATCAGCAAGGACTTGTTAAAATTGCACATTTGTGGGAGTCCCTGGGTGAAGTAGATGGTTAAGTGCTCGGCTACTAACCGAAAGTTTAGAGGTTTGAGTCCACCCACAGGTGCTTTGAAAGAAAGTCCTGGCAATCTACTTCTGAGAAATCAGTCATTGAAAACGCTATGGAGCACAGCTCTACTCTGACACACATGGGGTGGTCATGAGTTGGAAATGACTCAATGGCAACTGGTTTTTTTTTTTTTTTTTCCTGGAGTGTAGCTGGGAATTTGTAATTTTGCAGAGTTCTCTATGAGATTGCAACTCAAAGGGTTGTCTATAGAATAGCAACATTGGCAACACTTAGGGGTAAGAAATAAGGACTCTCAGAGCCACTCCCACCCTCAAACCTATCAAATCAGAATCTGCACTTTAATAAGATACTTAGGTGCTTTGTATGTGTGTTAAAATTAGATAATTATTGTGGTCTCTTTGGGGAACTACTAGCCTAAAGGCTCTCTATTTTTTTACTGATATAAAGGCAATCTAATTAAGGCAGTAATATTTTTCGAGGTATGGCTAGTTCTTTCAAAGCATCTTATATACATTTTCACATTTGAGTATATTTAAAAATAAACTATATTAAATCTTCTTAAAGAAGTACCATTATGTATTAGTTAATATTCTTTCGGAGGTGAAATGTTATCAAACACAAGCCTGAAGAAAGAGAAACATATAGACAAACATGGATTTCCTAGTATTACAACGGTATTGCTGGAGCCCTGGTGGCACTCTGGTTAAGAACTATGGCAGCTAACCAAAAGGCTGGCAGTTCAAATCCACCAGCTACTTCTTGGAAACCCTATTGGGCAGTTCTACTCTGTCTTATAGGGTCACTGAGTTGGACTCGACAGCAGTGAGTTTTTTTCTTAATCTCTTTTTAAATTTACTGTCAATTTGCTTGATTCTCTTAGAAGAAACAACTGGAAGCTTCTAAAAGCATAGCTCTACCAACAGTTGGTTGGGCTCTTTTCTTATGGGATTAAGATATCAGAAGACTGTTTATCTTTCTTCATAGCATTGAATGAGTGGAATGTTCTCCACTTACTAATTCAAAGGAAAAACAAACCCCCCACTTTGTTTTGTTGAGGGTTTTTTTTTTTTTTTTTAATTCTATCCAGTCTCTTTCAAAGGGCATCCTGGCACAAGAATATGGAGCACATGTTTTCTGACTATGTTGTTGTTAGGTGCTGTCAAGTTGGTTCCCACTCATAGCGACCCTATGTACAACAGAAGGAAACGCTGCCTGGTCCTGCACCATCCTCACATTCGTTGCTTTGTTTGAGCTCATTGTTGTAATCACTGTGTCAAACCATCTCGTTCAGGGTCTTCCTCTTTTTCACTGACCCTCTATCTTACCGAGCATGATGTTGTCCTCCAGGGATTGGTCACTCCTGATAACATGTCCAAAGTATGTGAGATGAAGTCTTGCCATCCTCACTTCTAAGGAGCATTCTAGCTGTATTTCTTCCAAGACAGGTTTGTTCATTCTTCTGGCAGTCCATTGTATATTCAATACTCTCCGCCAGCACCATAATTCAAAGGCATCAATTCCTCTTTGGTTTTCCTTATTCATTATCCAGCTTTCACATGCATAGGAGGTGATTGAAAATATCATGGCTTGGATCAAGTGTGCCTTAGTCCTCAAAATGACTGGCTGTACATTCTTCTAATCAGATAAAATTAACTGGTTCAGTTATCAGTCAAAAAGCTGCATTTTTCCCTTTCCTTCCTCCTCTAATTTTTCCTGCTTCCTTGCTCATGTTTTAATGAGCCAAACCCATTGCCATGGAGTTGATTCTGACTCACAGCAACCCTACAGGACAGAGTAAAACTGCCCCATAGGGTTTCCAAGGATCGGCGGGTGGATTTGAACTGCTGGTCTCTCTCTTAACCACCGCACCACTAGGGCTTCAACAACAACAACAAAAAAACCAAACCCAGTGCTGTTGAGTCCAGCTTCAACAGCTAGTATTAAATGAGTTGATTTAAGCACCCTCTGAATTATTATAATATCTACCTTCTTCCTGCAGCAGATTCAAGGCTACCTCTTAAAAGGCACCTGGCCCTTTCCTTTCCTGAACATTTGGTAGAAATAGTTCTTAAATATAACCTGCTCTTCCAGGCTGCTCTAAAATCCAGAGCAATACCAGAGTTACTGCATCCACCTCCTCCAGAAAGTTTCCCACCAGAAGAAAAAAAATCCTTACTTAGCCATGAAATCCCAGAACAGCACAAATTAGTAGGAAACTGAACACAGGTGATTATAGTCAAAGGTCTAGGTCTTTCAATTAATTTTTTAAATTTTCACTTAACTTAAAAAAAAATATATTGGTATTTGTGGTAGACAGAAAAATGGCCCCCAAAGATGTCTACACCTCAATCCCTAGAACCCGTGAATATGTTACCTCACATGGCAAAGGAATTGTGCTGATGCGATTAAGTTAAAGATCCTGAGATGGGAAGAGTAGCCTGAATTATCCAGGTGGGCCTGATATAATCACAAGGCTCTTTTTAAGAAGGAAGGCAGGAAAACTAAAGGCAGGAGTAGGAGATGTGACTATGGAAGCAAGAAGTCGTAGGGGTGATAGGGGCCACAAGCCAAGGCATGCAGGTAGCCTTTAGAAGCTGAAAAAGGCAAGAAAACAGATCCTTTCCCTCTTAGAGCCTCCAGTAGGAAGCAGCCCTGCCGACACCTTGACTTTAGCTCTGTGAGATTGATTATGGACTTCTGACCTCCAGAAGTGTAAGAATAAATTTACATTGTTTTAAGCCACTAAGTTTATGGTAATTTGTTAAGTCAGCAACAAGAAAAATAATGTAGTAATATATATATTTTTTATTCAGTATTTACACTATAATTTTATATTATGACATTTTATAGAAAAATAGCTATGTTATGGATATTACTCTGTCAAAATCATCAGTTTTTCTTGTCTGGAAAAAAATAAGTTTTTTTTTTTTTTTTTTAACCTTTCACTATCCTGACTGGCACCATCATCAACCTGGTGAGTGTTTAGAAGGAACTAAGCAGTCTTTAAGGGCTATGGCTAGATTATGATTCAGCCCCACAGCTGACACAGAGCATTACATTTGCATGACAATTTCTTGGTCGGGGAACCGGTTAGCCATTTGCTTTGGGGAGTCAGAAAGATGGAAATTCAAGTCCTAGTTCTGCCACTTGTTAATTTTTAACTTTAGGCAAGAACTTACCTCTTCTAAGCTTTGGATTCCTTGTATTTAAAATACGGATCATAAAAGTGTAATGAAGACCGTATGAAAAAATACATACAAAGTGCTTAGCACAGTTCCTGCTATATAGTAACTACCGTTTTTGTTAGTTGACATTGAATCCATTCTGATTTATGGTGACCCCATGTGTGCAGAGTAGAACTGCTCCACAGGGTTTTCAAGGCCGTGATCTTTCAGAAGCAGATTGCCAGGCCAGTCTCCCGAGGTGCCTCTGGGTGTGTTAGAACCATCAACCTTTTGGCTAGTAGTGGAGTGCTTAACTCTTTGCACCACCCAGGAACTCCTAAATGGTATCCATTATTAGTGGGTTAATGCTACAATAGACTTGGGTATGGTACACTGATGTTTGTTCATTATGATTATATCTGGGCCACATGTGACATTCTGCCATGGATAAATCTGGGCAATTTAGGAAATGATAAAAAAAAAAAAATCTCTGGTAGACATTTTAAGATCAATCAACCGGCTAAAAATAATAGCCTTAGGTGTGGAGAGAAGTAGTCGCGTAAGAGCATTTATTCTCATTTGAAAACACAGTATCCTTCCAGGGATGAACTGTGTACCCATCTCTGTTCTACATGTGACAAAAAAACCACTGCACACTTTGCTGAGATGTGTTTAATGTATGGGCAATAATTCTTTCTTATGCTTTTCTTAATCTCCCAGCAAAATACTGCATCCTGCCTGAGTTCATAGAAAATCCAATGACTCTGAAATTGTCAATGTAAAAAAAGTGTATTGTGTGACGTTAGGTATCATTATGCTATTTGCTAATGTAGGAGTGCTACTTAATTTCAAAAGTATTTTTTAATATCTTTTCTCATAGTTGAAATATCAGAGCGAAACATCCATTATCCCATCATAAACTCACTGCTCCCATTTCTGAAATGTAGGCATAGATGTTCCCACAGAATCGAAAGAGGAGATTTACAGGAACGAAGAAAAGACACTTCTAAAATGCTACATTTCAGGCGCCTCTCAATATGTGAGGAAACCCTGGTGGGGTAGTGGTTAAGAGCCACGCTGCTAACCAAAATGTCGGCAGTTCGAATCCACCAGGTGCTCCTTGGAAACTCTATGGGGCAGTTCCACTCTGTCTGATAGGGTCGCTATGAGTCATAATAGACTTGACAGCAGTGGTTTTGGTTTTTTTTGGTTCAATATGTGAAGCATGGGTACTTCTGAATAGGATAGGCGAGCACGCTAAGTCTTATTGTCTTCATTTCTTACGTTGCCATGATTCTGTTGGAATTATGGAACAGCACTGACTCAGGATTTAACAGGCCTGGGTTCTTGTCCCAGCTTTGCCATCAACTAAACATGTGACTGGGGTCATCAGTTTCCTCATCAGTTCTCCAAGCATCCATTTCTTCATCAGTAGAATCAGGGGCTGAACTTCAACATTTGTATATCATGTTCACACGCTTTGCAATTCCAATGGATCTGAGTTGTTATTATTTTTCTTTGAAATTGACTCACTTTAAAAACAAATTTCTTTTAAAAGGAAATGTGCTATCATGACTACAAATAGAAAATCGGTATCACTGATGATAAATGGCCACAAAAATCAATAAAGGGGGGAAAAAAAAAACCTTGTTGTTAAGTTCAAGCTAGATGAAGTTGTCTGTTGAAGGCTTTAAGACAGAGCTTCTCTCTATATAAAGTCAAGCTAGGAAGTGTCAGAGAGGCATTGGAGACATAGTAGCTCTAAACTTGCTCCTAGACTAATCAGGACTGAGAGAGAATTGAAAAGGGAATACCACCTCACTGTGTGACTTAATGCTATTTCATTGCTTGTTCTATGTACTCCCTAGAATCATCCACTAGTGGTATACATTCTGTACTTTGGAAAACACTCAATTAGATTATTTCAGTGGTTCCTTCTAAAGGCCAAAATTCTATAATTTTATGTGCCATATTAGAAAACATTCTGACCCCCAGTTACAGTCAAATAAAAGGCAGGCATGCTCAGATGGAAAGGAAGTAGTTTGTAAAGGAATTCATGATGATGATGGTGACAGGTTTTCTCAGGAAATGTACAGTGGGGACCACTGCTGGAAACATTGCCTTGATTTGGCAATGGCTGGCCTCTCTCCCTGGGAGTTCCAAAGCCAGTTTATGAGAAGCATATAGAGATACTTACTACATGAAAAACTTTTGCAGACCTTCACTGTCAACTTGGGTTACTTTCCTTCTGGTGTTACTTATGCCTGTAGATGTCATAGTTCTTATGTAACATAATGACCAAAAGAAATTTATGAAATATAAACCATAAGAAGCTAAAGTTAAAATAATTGGCTGGATGATGCTGTTTTGCTGGAATTGCTGTTTGTTATGGGATTGTGTACTAACTGCTGCAGGTCAGGTTATTTGGAATTTGACAAACCTGTACTAGAAGACGCCATTCAGTTAACCTTAAGTTAGACCAAAGCATCAAAGATGTGAGAAATGGGGAAGGAGAGTCGGAAGCGAGAGAAGTAAATGTGTGGCTAGAATGCCAGGCAAGGGTTTGATCAGCTGTCAGATGAAAGAGAGTTTGGGAAGCAAAGGTGAATGAGATAAATGGTGTAATCTTGATGATGTGGTCCCCTCAGATCTCTTATTGGAGAGGAGGGAGCTGGCTGGGACCACATCTAAACAAATCCTTGCGAGGGACATGGGGACATGTATTAGAGCACGAGATCAATAGGTGTCTGGCAATTCAAAAACAAGTCTGAGAGATGATGACAAGTCATATGTGGGCTGGAAAGAATGGCTAATGGGGATGAGGTCTGATTTGAGGGAATGATGCCAGTTGTGGCTTGGAGGTTTGAAGATGGATACTATTGGATATAGATCTGGCCTTCAGGGGAAAGGAGTCTGCACGAACTAGATAAAAGGTTCAAGGATTCCAGGGAACTGGGTGGGGTATAGGGCCAGCCTTCAGTCTTTGAGATGAACCAGAGGAAGTAACTGGGATTGGGACCTGCCGGGTGGCACAAACAGTTAATGCACTTGGCTACTAATGGAAAGGCTGGAGGTTCAAGTCCACCCATAAGTGCCTTGGAAGAAAGACCTGGTGACATACTTCTGAAAAATCAGCCACTTAAAGCCCTGTAGAGCATAATTCTACTTTGACACTCACGAGATTGCTCTGAGTCGGAATCAACTCCACGGCAACTTTTTTTTTTTAATAGAAGGTGAAGTAAGCATATCAGACATGGCAGAAGGATCAGTCCCTGAAGCCTGCTGCTATTGGGGTGGGTGATATCGGCATGAGGCAGTTTCTAATGGGCCAGCAGGTCTGCGTCTCCTGGGCCTAGGGTGTGGTGTGACCAAGCCAATAGCCTGTTGCTGTCGAGTTGGTTCTGACTCAGCGACTCTGTAGGACAGACGACTGCTCCATAAGGTTTCCAAGGCTGTAATCGGTACAGAAGCGGTTCGTCACATCTTTCTCCCACGGAGTAGCTGATGGGTGTGAACCACCAGCCTTTCAGCTAGTAGCTGAGCACTTAACCACTGCACCATCTGGGCTCCTCGGCTAAGCTAAAACCAAAAGAAAAAAAAAAAAAAACCTGTTGCCGTCGAACCAATTGCGACTCAAAGCAACCCTATAGGACAGAGTAGAACTGAATAGGGTTTCCAAGGAGCTGCTGGTGGATTCGAACTGCTGTACTTTTTGGTTAGCAGCCAAATGCTTAACCACTGCACCACGAGGGCTCTAGGAGATACTTATTACAGGCAGGCAGCCAAGACTCTGATGGGACATGAGAATTTCTGAGAGTCACTAAACCAAACTCGCTGCCTTCGAGTTGATTTTGAATCGTTATGATTTAAAAAGCAAATCCTGTGGGAGGTATGTTTACCTTAAAAAAAGTTACATTTATCTGAGCAATACCGTGTCCTGAACACTGTGCTAACCCCTTCAAGTGCTCCATGTCATGTAATTATTACAATTTTAAGATGTAAGCACTGTTATTATCCCCTTTCTTAAGTGTGAGGAAAATAATTCAGAGGTTAAGTAACTTGCCTAAAGTCATACTGCTAAAATAAGTGGCAAAGCCAGGATTCAAATCCAAGTTGTTTCACATTCATTATTTGTGTTCTTAAAGCATTTAGCTATAACATCTCTCCAAGTCCCAAGACTCTCAGAATTGGCCTCAGTAGTGTGGGAGGTAGCAACTGGAAGAGAGAAAGGCTTTGGGCTTGGCTGCCTCCCGCTGTAAAATGCCCCTTCCTGACCTTAGCAGAAACTGGTGTGCTGGGGCCCATATCCTCGTTGTTGTTGAGTCCAATTCATGGTGACCTCACATGTGCAGAGTACAACTGCTCCTTAGAGTTTTAAAGGCTGTAACTTTCTGGAAGTGAATGGCCAGGCCCCTCTCCCAAGGTGTCTCTGCATGGTTTTAAACCATTAACCTTTTGGCTAGTAAGTCAAGAGCTTAACTGTTTGCATCACCCAGGGAGCCTGTCCATCTCCTTGTTGTTGTTGCTGTGTCCTATTGATCAGACTCCGGCAACTCCATGTGACAGAGTAGAACTGTCCCATAGGATTTTCTTGGTTGTAATATTTATGGAAGCAGATCGTCAGGTCTTTCTCCCATGGAGTAGCTGGATTGGTTCAAACTGCCAGCCAACCTTTCAGTTAGCAGCCAAGAGTGTGACCATTGTGCCACCAAGGCTCCTTTCCATCTCCTTAGGGCCCAGGCAAGTTTTTTGTGCTCCTTCCCCACATCTCTGTGGTAGCCCATGTGGCCTAAGTTAGGCTGTTTCCTTCTCATACCTTAGCTGCTTTACCATAAGCAGAGAATCCACTGCTTCTTAGTGTGAGGAGTCTCTGGAATGTTATCACAATGCAGTAAGAAAGCTGTGCAATGTTATCCATTCCTTTGAAAAACTGGTGACGAACTCAGGGGACAGGACCAAGCAATTGGATCAGACATTGGTATTCAGCTCTGTCATTGAAAAGGAACAGCAGCACCAAGATTGATGAAGAACAGATCAAGAGGGAACAGTTCTAGAAAAAGGCTAATGCAGATGCTCAAGCTGCTAAATATCAACCCAAAGCTGGTTGTTAACACCTACTCTGGGTTTCCACGGATCTAATGGACATAACAGAACCAAGTGTTCATTAACAGGAGTAAGGCCATTTCTCTTCCTTGCAATATTTCTGCCCCAGCAGCAAAGCATATAGTATATATGTTAGTGCCAACAGGTGTGCAGTTGAATAATCGTGAACCCAACCTGTACACTGAACAGCAGGATTGTGTAAATCAGTGATACTCAACCCTGGCTACACATTAGAATCGCTTTGGGAGCTTTTAAAACTATCAATGCCTTGGCTCCACCCCCAGATGTTCTGATTTAATTGGAGCTCAGGCATAAGTAGTTTTTTTTGTTTAAAGCTCCCTAGATGATTTTAAAAGGACAAGCCAAGTTTGAGAACCTTTTGTGAATCATTCCAAGCAATCCCTTCTTTGATTTCTCTGGGAGGAAAGAATCTCTCCCTAGCAGCATTGCCTAGAAATGAAAACCTGAGTAGAGAATTCTGCATGGGGGGGTGGGGGTGGGGGGGGGCGGGGGGGAGGCTGAGGTATTTGCATTCTGGTCGTTTCCAGATGATGCCTGTGCAGCCCCAGCTCCTGTGCTCCTTCTACCACACCTTGGCAGGAAACAGTTAAACCCTGTGAAGGATAAAAGAGAGGCAGGCAACAGAATCCTGTACACAGGCGTTGCCAACAAACTGATTCTGACTCATAGAGACCCTGTGTGTGTCATAGTAGAACTCTGCTCCATAAGGTTTTCAATGGCTGATTTTTTTGGAAGTTGATTGCCAAGCTTTTCTTCTGAGGAGGCTGTGGGTGGATGAGAACCTCCAACCTTTCCATTAGCAGCCAAGTACTGTACATTAACTGTTTCTACCACCTAAGGACTCTACCTGGTACAAAAAAAGAAAAAAACCAAACCCATTGCAGTTGAGTTGATTCCAACTCAGCAATGCTATAGGACAAAGTAGAACTGCCCCATAGGGTTTCCACGGAGTGGCTGATAGATTCAAACTGCTGATCTTTTGGTTAGCAGCTGTAGCTCTTAACCACTACGCCACCAGGGCTCTTCACTTGGTACATAATAGGTGCTTAATACATGTTTGTTGAATGAATGCAGGAGGAAAGAGTAGATTCTATTCACTTTGGGCTTTTATATACTTACTTCTCCCTTTTTCTCTATGAAAACCAAAAAGTAGTGGGTTTTTTTTTTTTGGGGGGGGTATCAGTATTACTTCTGTAATAACTAGTGACTATTACATTTTTCTTAATCTTTTCTAGAATGTACTTCACCATGTAAATATATTTAGTCCAACAAATATTGATTGAGAATCTATTATATGGCATGCTTGGTAAAGTGGAGGGTCACCGAAAAAGAGGAAGACCCTCACCAGACAGATTGACACAGTGACTACAACAATAGGCTCAAGCATAACAATCATCATGAGGATGGTGCAGGACCCAGCAGTGTTTTGTTCTGTTGTACAAGGTCACTATGAGTTGGAACTAACTCGACAGGACCTAACGATGACAACATTATATGTCAGACCCTGTGGGAAATACTGTGCATATATAGATTAGTAAGACAAATTATCTGTCCTCCCCCAAAGGTTCATTGTCTTATCAAAAAAACCAAAAAACCCACTGCCGTCTCATTGTCTTATAGGGAGAGACAAATAATATTGATAAAAAAGTTCAAAAGCTATGGGCCTTCTAATAAAAAAAAGTGTATAAATGTTACAACCAGAGTGAAGGGAAAGGAGTAAGTTACTCCACTCTGAGAGACATGAGGCAGCCGTCATTGTGCAGGGTGAGATCTCAATGCCAACTTCTTTATTTTCCTCTTCCTCCTTTGTGTGGCTCAAGGAAGCAGCCAACTCAGAAGCTACTATACCACTTAGCAGAGTATTTGGAACTATAGTGATAGATGTATGTTTGCCTTTTTAGATAAAAAACAAAACCAAACAAACAAAAAAACCCAACCTGTTAGTTCTAACATTCCTATTTTCTCAGTGAGTGTCAGAAATTACTTACCCTCCAGTTTGGAGAGGGTTGGTGATATGACTAACGTGGGCCAAACCGGTGGCCTTCAGTTTAGAAGACAGCTGATAGTACAGGAGAGAAAAGGACAGAGTCAAGGAATCCTAGGTCCAGTTGGTTTGGATTTGGGGGATTATGATAAATTCAGCAATTGGGTTTAAAAGTGTAAGCTGTTCCAGGCCTCAGCAGTTCAACAGTCTCTATCCTACATTTCCTTCTTTACCAGATGATAACTGGCACTCTTTCAGTTGATAAATGTTGATATGTATGTGCTATATACTAAAAAAAACCCAAAACAAAAAAAACCCCAAACCTGTTACTGTCTAGTTAATTCTGACTCATAGCAACCCTGTAGGACAGGGCAGAACTGCCCCATAGGATTTAGAGTGAGTTGCTGGTGGATTCAAACTACCAACCTTTTGGTTAGCAGCTGTAGGTCTTAACCACGACGCCACTGGGGCTCAAGGGGTTATATAATTGCTATATATTCATCTGACCTCATTCGCTGCAAGCACCAAAATGCTTAGGAAGTACAGATCCTTTTGAGGCACCAGATATATATGAGGAAAGCAGAAGGAAGGGAACATTTTAGCAGAAGGCTGCTTTCTCCTACCTCTCCTCTTAGTTCCCACCCCAGCACCCATCATAGAAGGATGGTTAAGAAATGGGAAGGGGACAAAATTGGGAGGGGAGAGAGAATAAAAACTTGGTCCAGGGGAAGGAGCTTCTGTGTTTCTTATCTGTCAGCCTAAGAGCATCCAGTTTTGGAGCTGGGCTGGAGGTGCTCATGATCAGGGTTCCCTCTTGTTCTGTCAGAACTCTTTAAGATTCATAAATTGCTGTGATTCTGTCATTCCACAAGTTTCTGTTCTTTCTTTGTAATTAAGGCTCCAACACCTAAGGCTTACTACTAAGTATGTAAGTATTTAGTAATGTCAATTCCTTTTTCCTTGACTTACCTGCCTATGTGCTCAAGAAAAATTATAGGGCCTGTAGTGTCTTCTCTTGACTGCTTCCTAGCCTCTGTCACTGTTGTCATCATCACAATTTTCACCAAAAAACAATAGCTTAAAAAATTTTCAGCACTTAATGTATGCTAGGTACAGACTACCACATCTTGCTTCCTGGAGCAGCTGTGTTTTTGAACTACTGACCTTTCAGTTAGCAGCCAAGTACTTTAACCACTGTACTACCGGGGCTCTGGGGGAGGGGTGTGTGTGTGTGTGTGTGTGTGTGTGTGTTCGTATTTTTTATCAAGCAACCCAATGAGGTAGGTATTATTCTAATTCTTATATTTATCTTTATTTTACAGCTGATGAACTTGGATGGCAGACAGGTTTAGTAACTTGTCTAAGGTCACTCAGCTAGTAAGTAGCAGACCCCAGATCTGAAACCATGCCATCTCACTTTAAAGTTCATGTACCTAACCATTACTTTACTTTGCTTTCTCTCACATTAGAAACGGTATGATAAACTCAAGTTACATTCTGGTGTTTCTTAAATTTTTTTTCCTTTCCAGTGGCCTATTCTTTGTAATAGAAAATATTAACATAGTATGATGTAATACTCTTCTAATGGCAGAATTTGAGGCATCAGTGACTCAACATTTTCTGCATAGCCGTCTACGCATGCGCGTGTGCCACCCGCCTCCGCATGCGGGCGCGCCACCACCGCCACTTGCGGGCGCGCCACCGCCTCTGAGCGGGTGCTCGACTCCCCGACCCCACCCGCCTGCGACACCCCCTGACGCATGCGCGTCTCCCTCCTGCGACACCCGCCAACGCATGCGCATCGCCCTCCTGCGACACCCGCTGACGCATGCGCGTCTCCTTCCTGCGACACCCGCCTTACACATGCGCACCTCCTGCCTGCGCCACCAGCTCGACGCATGATCACCTGCCTCTTGCGTCACCGTCCCGACGCATGCGCGCTGCCCCCCTGCGGCACCAGCCTGACGCATGCGCACCTCCCTCCTGGGGCACCCGCCCAACGCATGCGCTCCTCCCTCCTGCGGCAGCAGCCAACGCATGCGCGTCGCGCTCCTGCACCATCCACTCTTCGCATGCGCACCGCCCTCTTGGGCATACCCACCGACGCATGCGCACCGTCCTCCTGCGACACCCGCTGACGCATGCGCGCCTCCCTCCTGCGACACACTCTGACGCATGCGCTCCTCTCTCCTGCGACACCAGCCCGACGCATGCGCTACCCTCTTGGAACACCCGCCCAACAGATGCGCGCCTCCTTCCTGCGACACCCGCCGACGCATGCGCGCCTCCCTCCTGCAACACCCTCTGACGCACAAAGCTTTCCTGCGACACTCGCCTACGCACACCCGCCTATTCACAGCTGTCTACGCACATCCACCTACGCACACATACCTACGCACACCTTTTTTATTTCTTGAGTGGACCCTCTTAGCTGGTGTCTAACTAGGTAAATTAAGTTCTGAACACTGATCCTTTGTTCTTAGAGCAGAGTGGCCATAGTGTCATGTAGGGTTGTCACCTTTCACAGACACAAGCAGTTACCTTGGTGACAGCATTTGGGAAGGACAAAGGCAAGGAGAACTTTTGTCAAGACCCATTATACTGTGGAGAAGCTCTGCCTCAGCCGGGCCCCTGCTTATCACTTTACCTGCCTCTCTGGCTCCATCTGTGGCTATCTTAGAAGCAGAGTGGGGCCCAAACCAAACCAAACCCATAGAAGTGGAGTGGCTTCCAACTCATAGCTATCCTATAGGACAGAGTAGAACTGCCCCAAGGAGCGGTTGGTAGATTCGAACTGCTGACCTTTTGGTTAGCAGCCAAACTCCTAACCACTGCACCACCAGGGGCCCCAGAGTGGGGCAGAGGGTGGTAAACTGGAGCTAAGATTGAGTTAGGCATTGGAGAATATGTGAGCTTGAAGGGACTAGAGAGGACAGTTGGTTCAATGAATCTCTTCTGTAAGATTTGAGAGAGATGGCATGAACAGTAACAGGCAGGCCACTACTTAGCCAGGTGGTCTTACATTTTGGTTAGAGTTTTTCTATGAAATGAGGTAGGATTTTTTACACTGAAATGATAAGTCTACGAGATCAGCTTTCGTTGAGACTTTTGCCTGGCCTTATCACTACCTGTTAGAGTAACACAGTATGCCGGATCTCTCCTCTGTATGACAGTCCATCAAATATTTGGAGACAAGAACCATGTTGTTCCTCCCGAGGCTTCTTTTTCCTCTCTAGATCCTTCTTCATTATTGATATGGTTTAAAGACCACTTGGCATCTTCAGTGATCCCTTCTTGATTTTTTGCTTTCAGTTTTTACCATGTCTTTTAAAGAACTTAACTCTGAGAACTGAAATGTTGCATATGTGGTCTAACCAGTGCAGAGTATAGCATAGTCATCATTTTGCTAGATTTGGATATTATCCTACACATTGTGCAAGAATTAACTAAGTTTTTCATAGGCACATCACACAGCTTGCTCTACCAAAAGAGAGGAATAGACTGAAATTATTTCACACACTTAGGACCCGAGGACCATATTTTCTACATCATTGGAAAGAGGTGGGCCGATTATTCTGTATAAAACATAAATGAAAATAACATTATTGCTTATACTTTCCTGTGTATTTTATATGGGATATTTTGATATACATACTAAAAAGTATGCTTGATGGTTAAAACATCTTAGCCTTATTCCTCTCATAAAAATAGGCATTCCCTGTTGATCACAGGAAGGTGCCCTGATGGTGCAGTAGTTAAGTGCTCAGCTGCTAACCAAAAGGTTGAGGAATCTGTCTGCTTTGTGACTTACTGATAGCATTCCACTAAACTGTCAATGAGGGAAATGGAACTGGAGAGAAGGCGGAGCAATACTTGACTTCTAACTCCGTGCTCAGTAGGGTTACTTTCCCTTAGTATTTCAAAAATGAACCTGGGAAGGGAAACTGGGAGAGAGGTGAGGTGGGACTTCCTCTCTACACCCAAGTTGGAGAGCAGGAAGGGGAAACTGAGCCCCTCTTCTTTTCTCCTTAAAATATGCCCTCTCAGTATGAGAGGGAGTGTAATATGGTGAAACAACATGGGATTTAGAATTATGCACACCTGAGACAGACTCTTAGCACCAGAAACTTCTGGCTATTAGCTTTCTTGAGAAATTCCATGAATCCCAATGCCCGTTCTCACATAAAGAATGGTGATGCTGAGTACCTCATATACTTTATTTGAAGTTGAAATATGACACTGTATGTAAAACACCTAGTTTGATGACTTGCCAAAGTATCCATTCAATAAGAATTTCTTTGAGGTAAGTCAAACATCAAATTGCCAATTGAGAATTTGATACTGTCCTATCTACTAGTGTGAATTCAATTTCAGGCACTGTATTGGACATTATGGAGTAAAATTTGCTTTCCTGCTCCCAATAAGCTTATAATCCAGTGAGGAAGATGATAAAATTTCATAAAAGGTGTACCAAAAATGTTAGATGAATAAAGAGGAAGAAAATATTACATATACTTTGATGTATGGATGTGTATTCTTGGAGTAAAATTAATCCTTAAAGAGCAAGTAGGAGTTTGATTAGCTGACCATAGGAAAATGCATATTCCAGGTGGAAGAAATGGCAGGAGCAAAGGAAGAATAGTGGCAATGGAGGAATAGAGAGGGTGTGTTGAACCCTTCGTACCCGTCAGGCATATGTGTCCAGGCATTTGTACATGTGGTATTACTGAATCCTCATAACAGCTGCCGAGGGAATTATCCCCTTTTTTTTTTTAAAAAAAAAAAATTCTTTTTTTTTTTCTGTTACTATGCTACTGGCTGTTTACTGAGCATTTCCTATGTGCCAGACACTCATCAAAATATTTACATGTAGTCTCACTTACTCCTCAGGGTAGCCCTGTGATGTTGGTACTATTATTGTCCCCATTTCATAATGAAAAAATTCAAGCTGAGTTAAAGCAGCTTGTCAAAGGCCAAAGAGTTAGTAGGAGAAGCTGGGATATATGGCCAGGCAGCCTGACATCTGACCTTGTGTGTTTAAAGATATTAAACGACACGGTTAAGTTTCTATAGCTAACCAGAGGTGGGATCAGTTTTCGAACCTAGATCAACTTGTCTCAAAAGTCTGTGTTTATTCTTCTGTAGAAGCCTAACCCACAGCCTGCAATATAAGACCCTCAATGAGTATTTGCAGAATGATGAAAAAAATGAACCGACTCTCTTGGAAAGTGATTCAACCGCTCAACATTTCAGTAGCTATTTGTTTTCTTAAATGTAATTGTGCTCAAAACAATTTACGTCTCCTTAGAGGCAAAAATTGTATATTCAGTATTAAATATTTCAAAGGAATAATAGCTTTAATTTTAGCAAAACATAGATTTATTTACTGAGAATATGACACAGCCTACTTATTTAAATCATGCATGTAATAATAATAGTTGTGAACACATATAATGCTTTCTATTTGCTAAGCACTAAAAACTTTATGTGGATGGGCTCATTTAATGCTCATAGCATTTACCATGATTTTATTTATTATTATTTTCTGCATAATTTTGCATTTTTACCAAACCGTGTTTAAGGAGAATAATACGATTATGTGAAAGAAAGTCTGCACTGAAAACTCCTACAGAATTCTTAGCTAGGATTTCACTGTAGAAATAAATGGTTTCTACTCTGCAGCCATTTCTTTTGTGATAAGAACCTTGGGAGACCACAGGGCATGAGAGTCGTGAAGAGGAAAGGAAGCAGTGAGACATGAGGGCAAGGCTTGAGGCAGAACAGTGGATTTGGAAGCTTGTTTCACGTGAGGCTTCCTGGGATGTACAAGAACACACACACGATCTAAGTAAAAACTAGTTCATTGCAAACCTTCTTGATGTAAAGGGGATATTGATAGGCAGTTTCTTTTAGATTTCTCAAAAAGAATTTGGGTAAAAAAGACAATGATTTAAGGGGTCAACTCCTAGTTGCTATGTATACTCGGTAGTGCTAGTAACTTGGTTTGAGAGATTCCACATATTAATTTTCTCTATCATGTGTACTTTTTCCTTACTTATGTTCGTCTGCATGCTGAGGTCCTGTATTACCTCCATTATACGTTACGAAAAGGAAGCCCAGAATCACAGAGGCGCAATAATTTGCTGAAGGTCCCCCAGCTCATAGCCAGTGGAGCCAGGCTTTTAACCACAAAGCTATTTGCCTCACTATGGAAGTAATATTACCTATTGATAGAGGTTTAACGTTTTATTCGTTGTCGAGGAAAAAGTTACTACTTATTTGGTTTGGACTCTTGTTTCTTTAAGGAAACGGAAATAGTGCCGATATTTGGAGCACCTTCTTTCACTCTTTCTTCTTTTCGTTCTATGCTTTTTGCTTAAACCAGTGTTAGTTGAATTCAAGGGCTTTGCACTCAGCATTACTCTAGAAATTTTTTCTTCTCTCTGCTTCTCTCAAACTCTGAGAATATTTACAGCTGTGAAATTGGGAGTACAGTCTAATTCACCCAGGGGTAAGAAAGGAATCAGCTGCAGAAACTTACTCCATATGGTATGGACCATATCTTTCAATCCTGCGCAATTAGGAGTCAATCTGCTTCCCAGGAAGCACAGAACAATCGGTAAACAATGCTACTTTGGCTCTTTAAAGACAGGGCTTCAAATCAGATAAGCTCATAAGATTTCACCTGACTATAAATTCTAATTTTATGACAGTCTAGGCTATAGATTAACAAACATTTTGGGAAATTGTGGAAAAGACTTTTTTTCCCCCTCAATGTTGTTGTTGTTAGGTGCTGTCGAGTTGATTCCAACTCATAGCGACCCTATGTACAACAGAACAGAACACTGCCCCGTCCTATGCCTTCCTTACAATTGTTGCTGTGCCTTGGGTGGTGCAAATGGTTTGTGCTCAGCTACTAACCTAAAGGTTGGCAGTTCAAACCGAACCAGAGGAGCCTTGGAAGAAAGGCCTGGTTATCTGCTTCTGAAAGGGCACAGCCTTAAAAACCTTATAGAGTGTAGGCCCACTCTTGCATGCATGGGGTCGCCATCAGTTGGAATCGACTTGATGTCAATGGACTTGGACTTGGTTTTTTGGTTTTATACTTTAGAAAAGAAAATCAATATTAGTCTTTGGAATTGGTGACAGAGGCAACAGGCATTTCTTGTTGGTGGCAGTTGACCGCACTTATCTACACAGAGCCCCCAAAAAGAGTTGTCAGGAAACCAGAAAGGAAGCGAAATTCTGTTATACATTGCCTGTGGTGGAGGAACACTTTATTGTCATTAGGGACCATTTAAAGTGCTGTAAAACAATACATCTCTCTGCAGCTACGAGCCCCAGTTCTGTTTGGCTGGGAAGTATGAACAGTAGCTGAGGAAGATATTTCTATGTTCTGTTTCTCCGGAGACTTTAAGTAATAGATTCCAATGGGTCTGAGGTAGTTTAAGTTTGATTTTTACTGAAAGCCGTGCTGGCCACTCCGTCTTTTGTAAGAATTAGGGTTTGTGGTCAAAACTTTCTTTTGGGTATTCTATAAATATGCTTGGATATGCTATAAATATGCATAACTGTGCGTATATGACACAGGTCTGGCTTGTCATGGGTCTTCATTCCCCGGACCATGGAGATGTGTCCAGAAAGAGCTGTGTGACTCCATCTAGGCCAATCAGTGTGGTTAGGCGAGTGAAGGTCTACGATTGGCAGCATCAATCCAGAATGCATGATTCAGCTGGAAGAGCAAAGTTATTCAAAGAAAATGGTGACACTAGACAAAAACAGCAATACCCACTACAGAGAAGTGTGATAAAGCCTAAGCCAATAAAGGCAGGAGGAAACAGGATTTCTGTCAGAGCAAGAAGTAGATGGCAGCCAGTGTGCAAGTTAAGAATTAATTTACCCAACTATTAATGGTGATTATCTTGTCAGAGTGAGGGACAATTTTGAGGAAACTATCACTTTTTAGGAAACCTTGGTGGCATAGTCATTAAGAACTACAGTTGCTAACCAAAATGTCGGCAGTTCGAATCCACCAGGTGCTCCTTGGAAACCGTATGGGACAATTTTACTTTGTCCTGTAGGGTCGCTATGAGTCAGAATCGACTCAATGGCAAAGGGTTTTTTTTTTTTTTTTTTTTTTTATCACTTTTTAAGCCATATAATTCTGTGGTATTTACATTTGTTACTACACTTATTTAGTGTTTTTGAAATCAGAAAACAATATTCATTTAAAAATCCTTTAAATGAATGCACCCACACATGTGTCTAGTATTGAGGATATAACGGTGAACAAGACAGACACATTCTCAAGGAACTTCCTGGAGGATACATGGTTAAAGGATCCCTACGGTGGGAACCCAGAGAACTTTATGCTTTTCTGAAGAACAGCTGAGGTGCATGTAGTTTAGCCTGACAGAAAAGACTTAGGAATTAAACTGTATAATACAGCTAGCACAGTGTGTGTATGTCCAAAAGAAGCTACACAATGAATGTTAACTTCCTTTCCTTTTTCTTATTTTTCCAATTTCCTAGGACTTTAGTCATTCCTGGATTAAAATACAAGAACCGAATTGCCAGAGAAATTACCACTTGGAGGATCAATGACGTTGCCCCTGTCCCTTAGTATATAATCAGATTCTTTAAATACACTTAGATAATGATTTATGGACAAGTGGACATTTTCTTTCTCAAGGGCTCAAGGACTTAGAGGACAATATGTTAGAACAAAAGAGAGAGAGAAAGGTTGTCATGGATCCAGGCAAGGGAAAACCTGAGACTCTGGGGAGATAAATGTAGGATTTTCTTGTCCGTTCCTGATTTGATAACTTTTGTGTAGATCATTCTAAATAATTTCTCTACGCTAATAAAATGACTTTTTGCACTGAAAAGTATTGAAGGTGATGTCTTAAAAACTCACTCCTGAAAAAAGATCAAGGGATTAATTCTGCCTGATCATGTCCCACTTGCAATTCAGGGTGAACTAAATGGAAGGATCGGATTACCATTCATGTGGAAGTACTAGGGCTAAATTAAATCAGGAAGGTGTTATCCAACGTAAGGCAAGGCTAAAGCCATGGTGGAAAAAACAAACCAAAACCAAACCAGTCTCCCTGTAGTCAATTTAGACTCATGGTGACCCCATGTGTTACAGAATAGAACTGCTCCATTGGATTTTCTTGGCTGTAATCTTTATGGGAGCAGATCTCCAGGCCTTTCTTCCACAGTACTGCTGGATGGGTTCGAACCACCAACCTTTAGGTTAGTAGTCCAGTGCAAACCATTTGCAGAAGTACTACCTATTACCATCGACTAGATTCCAGCTTATAGCGACCCTGTAGGTACTAGGACTAAATGAAACTAGTAAGGTGTTACTCAACATGAGGCAGGTATGGAGCTGTGGTGAAAGAAACAAACCAAAACTAAAGCCATTGCTATCGAGTCGGTTCCAACTCATGGCTGTCACGTGTGTTACAGAGTAGAACTGAGATCCATAGGGTTTTCTTGGCTGTAATCTTCCCAAGAAAACCCTATGGAGCGGTTCTACTTGGTCACATAGTGTTGCTACGAGTCAAAATTGACTCGACAGCACCTAAAAACAACCCCCAACACCACCACAACAATCTTTACAGAAGCAGATCGCCAGACCTTTCTTCCATGGCACCCCTGGGGTGGGTTTGAATCGCCAACTTTTCAGTTAGTAGGAGAGTGCAAACCATTTGTGCCATCCAAGGACCTACGATGGAAAAAGAGAAGGCTAGAAAATATCATGAGGCAAATCAAGTGTTAAAGAAAAGATGCAGATGAAAGATTCAAGAGCATTCTGAGATCAGTCGGTTAGAAAGCCCAAGGCAGCTGGTGTAGTTCTGAGGGGCCGCTCAGGAGCCAGAGGATGCCTGAGTATGCTTTGAGAAGAGCATACTCTAGTGGCTCAAAGCTGCATTGCCCAATTCACTGCCCAGGAAGGAAGAAGGTGTGGAGACAGGCCAAATAATTTTTATAGAGAATTTAGCAAGATGATACAAAAAGAATTGGATTTTTGTTTCAGAAACAAATGAAAAACCCTGGGTGCAGTGTAGAAAATAGATTAGAAAAACAGTTGTCCTCTAGTCAGTTCTGACTCATGGCAACCCCATGTGTTGAAGAATCGAACTGCGCTAAGCAGATCACCAAGCCTTGCTTCCCAGGTGTCTCCGAGTGGGTTGAAACCACCAACCTTCCAGTTAGTAAGTAGTCAAGTGCTTCATCGTTTCCGCCACCCAGGGACTCCAGAGCAAGACTGTTGTTAGTTGCTGCTGAGTCACTCTCAACTCATGGTGACCCAAGTGTGCAGAGTAGAACAGCTCCAGAGCGTTTTCAGGCCTGTGACCCTCAGAAGTAGATCACCAAGCCTTACTTCTGAGGTGCCTCTGGGTCGATTTGAACACTTAACCCTGAAAGAAAGGCCTGGCAATCTACTACCGAAAAAAATCAGCCACTGAAAACCCTATGGAGCACAGCTCTACTCTGACACACATGGGGTCTCCGTGGGTTGGAATCAACTCTATGGCAGCTGGTTATATATATGTAAAGCCTTTCACCTAGATTCTGGCAGATAGTGGATCCACAAATGTTAGCTATTATTGGTTATAATCATCACCATCTGCATTATTATCACCTTTCTGCTTGCAAGTCTAGTATGCTGTTATTAAGGCAATGGGAAGAGTATTTCTTGAACCCATTCCTGTAGTCCATGGATGTGGTAGAAAGTATATGGAGAGAGAGCAGTCCTGAGGGATTGCTAAGTGAGAGTACCCCTTGGACTGACAAGCTGGAAAGCTCTGCTAGCGCTCTCTTTAACTAATAGTTGAGATTGTTAGGGAAGGTAAATTGTATTCCATTCCAGAGACCAAATCAGAGTGATGCATGGACTTCGGCTGGTGGTTGGATTGTGGTTTGTACTTCTATAGCCTGAGCTGAAATCACTCTGTCCCCTCTTTACTGTCACTTCAGCCATGCTGGCCTCCTTTGAGATCTTTTAGTCCACAAGTCATTTCCTCCCCAAGGACATCACCAGTACTCTTTCCTCTGACTGGAATGTCCTGCCCCTAGCTCTTCACATGGCTGACTTTGTTTCTAATTCATACACTTCCAGCCACAGCAGAGATAACCTAGCTGTCTTCAGCTGGCACTTCCAAATTCTTTCAGGAGGATATATGACTAGTTCAGCTTGGATCAGGTGTCTGTCTAATCACAAATGGCTGGAGATTTAACTCATAAAATAAACGTAATTCCTAGAAGTCCATTCCTTTGGGTGGGCAGTTAGGGAAAGAAGGGGTTAGTCTCATCAAAGATGGGCGTCTACTTCCAGAGGTGACATTTCAAAGGACTGCTAGAGAGAGACGGCAGAGAGGAGAGAATGGAGCAAGATGGCAGCTAAGAGAAAACTTGGTAGATGAGCTGGTGTGCTCCTGAAGCTCTAACTACTGTGTCTTTATTTCCCACCTGTTTTTATAAGAGTTAGCCTTTGAGTAAGAAAAGACTTTCACAGAGATTTACAGGAGGAAGCTACTGGAAAAGGCTGGCTGGGGTGGAAAGACTATATAGAGTGAAAAATGTGGTGGAGACCAGATAGCCGTTTCTGACACAGATTCTTTTACTAGTTAAGGCAAGGAGATGGTCTTAAGCTGCTCTGTGTACCCTCTTTCGTTCTTCTGTCCCTTCTGAGAACTAAGGAATGTATTTTAAGATAGTTTTGGTGAGATTAGTGGTGTCTTCCCAGAGATAGTAATTGTTCCTTAAAGGGCTTGATCTGATCTACCTCCTGGCCTCATTAGAAGTAGGCTCAGCCAACCACGGTAGCTGAACTCTGGAGTTACCCAGGACTGTCTTTAATCTCCTGGCCCTAGAACTTTTCTACATAAAATTTTATTTTATCCTTTATCTTGTGACATTTGCTTTGGCTATTATCTCCAGAAGTTAAACCATGTCAAAAGGTTTTTGAAAAATATAAGTATATTGTCTTCACTAACTCATTGTCACGTGAATAAAAAGAGGCAACTTCAAAGGCTGCAGCAAGTATTAAGAATAGTGTTTCTTTGCTGAATCCAGGCTAGGGATTCTTAAAATGCTCTTCTTTCTTATAATCTCCACCCATATTTCTGAAGTATCTTTCAAACACTTTATTTTAGAATCTCTGTGTTTCATTTGGGTCTCTGTGGACATCACACGTTAAACTGAGAGAGGCACTATTATGCCCTCTCCTGGGCAGTCTTTATTTCTTGCCTCATACTCACATTTTCCCAACACAATTTTCTTCATTCTTTTATTTAGTGTTGATTTTCAAAGAAGTTTTCCTTTAGGGCCTGAGGAAGATGAGGAAGTAGGTGGCTCTTCTGGTTTGTTGGTTGTTTAAGAGGGTAAAAAGTTACCGCCCCCCCTCCCCCCAGGAATAAACATCCAGATGTGGTTTTCAGTTAACTTCTTCCTCTTAAACCATCTGGGTTAAAATTTCCTACCTCCTTGTATGAGAGGAAAGGAGATTTATTATTAGAACAGAAAAAGATAAAGAAGAAATAGGACATTTGGAAACTGTAATCACTAGTGCCTATCTGTAAGTTTGTCATATTGTGGTGGTTTGCGTGTTGCTGTGATGCTAGAAGCTACGCCACTCATATTTTAAATACCAGCAGGTTCACCCATGGGGAACAGGTTTCAGTGGAGCTTCCAAACAAAGACTAAGAAGAAAGGCCTGGCAATGTACTTCTGAAAATTAGCCAATGAAAATCTCCTGGATCACAACAGAACATTATCCATATAGTGCCGGAGGATGAGTCCCCTAGGTTGGGAGGTAGCGGTGGACTCAGGCACACTGGCGATGATGAGAATGACGTGTACTTGGCAGAGTTTTATACTGTTGTACGTGAAGTCACTGTCAGTTACAGCTCAACTAACGACAACAAAGCTGTAATCAAGGGGATGTTTCAACCCATCTAGCGCTTGTCCTGGTCTTCCACGGAGGCTCGTTCCTGCCGTTGTGACCTGGCACCTGTCCTGGGAATGCAGTCGAAGATAGGATCGTAAGTTGAGTCTCTGCTAGGTAAAGTGACTAGCTCAGTTCCTCAACCAGGGATCTGGACTGAGGAATTTGGGGGACACTGTTTTATGGTTTCCTTGACTTGTGAAGCTTTTGAAGCCCGTTATTTGCTAGAAAGCTTGGAACATGTGTGTCAGGAGTGGAAATGAAGTTGTGGTAACAATGCAGTTTCGTGGCACAAGCAGAAAAGATGTGACAGGCATGTGGGTATGGAAAGCAAACATGATCTCCAGCCGGCCAGGACACATCGCAAGAGAGGAAGGGATATGGGAAGCACCAAGCAGCAAGGTGACAGATCGGGCAGGCCTAAAGAAGGGCCTCATAATGCGCAGAGTATCCCTCTTTTCAGATTCCTGCTTACTTTGCATCTTTGATGTTGGGAGCTGGTCTTCCTGGTTTGTTCTGGGGCAAAACCAGTTGCTGTCGAGTGAATTCCAACTCATGGCAGCCCCACGTGTGTCAGAGTAGAACTGTGCTCCATAGGGTTTTCAGTGTCTGAGATCTTATGGAAATAGATCACCAGGTCTTTCTTCCAAGGCGTCTCTGGGCAGACTCAAACCTCCAACCTTTCGGTTAGCAGCTGAGTGAATCATTAGCACCACCCAGGGACTCCACTCTGGGGTGAATGTTTGTGCTATGGTGAGTATATTAAAGAGAAAAGCTCTCATTCCAAAAATAACACTTTGTCCTTCTTAGTTGCCTCTCCTCTCCCTTTTTGCCCCACGTTCATGGTGGTCTGTGCTTCCTCTATCATCCCTACCAGAACCCACTCTCAAGTGGGCTGTGGGGACTGTGGTCTTGGGGAACATCTAGCTTAACTGGCATAACATAGCTTACAAAGAAAGCGTTCTACATTCTACTTTGGTGAATAGCGTCTGGGGTCTTAAAACTTGCGAGCGGCGATCTAAGATACTCCACTGGTCTCACCCCACCACTGACTGCTCTGACAGGAATCACAATAGAAGGTCCCAGACAGAGCTGGAGAAGAATGTAGAACAAAATTCTAACTCACAAAAAAGAGACCAGACTTACTGGCCTGACAGAGACTGGAGAAACCCTAAGAGTATGGCTCCCAGACATGCTTTTAGCTCAGTAATGAAGTCATTCCTGAGGTTCACCCTTCAGCCAAAGATTAGACAGGCCCATACAACAAAATGAGACTAAATGGGCACACCATCCCAGGGGAAAGGACTAGAAGGCAGGAGAGGAAAGCCGGTAATAGGGAACCCAAGATCGAGAAGGGAGAGTGTTGACATGTCGTGGTGTTGGTAACCAATGTCACAAAACAATATGTATACTAAATGTTTAATGAGAAGCTAGTTTGTTCTGTAAACCTTCATCTAAAGTACAATTCAAATAAAATTCTTTTGGTACCTATAGTAGGGCACCAACCACAGGGTCTTCCAGATATTCTCAAAAACAATATAAAACAAAACCTACTCTCAAGAAAGGAACTTATAAACTTGGTTATATAGAAGTGAAAAGGCTTATTGCCTCCCTAGGGCATTTGCCTTTTAATAGAAAGTCTTGAGCCATAAAGCATTAGCATTTCCATATTTCAAATCTTCTTTGGCTACTTGCCTTTTTCTGTTTTCCATGTGCCAATAACATCTGCTGTCTAAAATTTTAGCTTCTTTTTTCCTAGCAATTAACTGACTTCTGACAGTTTACCTTTTTTATCCCATTAGATAGCAACTAAACATTTTAATTAAAACAGACACTACGAAGCTAGAGTTTGATAACTCACTACAGAAGCCTACTTTTACATATAAGTAATTGCTGTACACAGCTGTTCCCCAAAGGTAATGAGCCCTCTTTTACATTCCTAACTCCCTTTCAGTGCCAACTTCTCCACTGCTTGGCCTTGTGGGAGGGTCTCAGCCTCTCCCCTGGCTGTGGGGTCAATGCTCTCTCCCCATTCCAGCCCCATCTCACACTGGCCTCAGTGCTCTCTCGGTTTCCAAGTAGGGGAATGTTAGTAGGCAGTGTTGTTTATAGGTAAATATCAAATGATTCTTTCTTCTAGCAGCGATTACATGGCTCTAAGTTGCAAAGGTACTAATACCAAAGAGGTGTCAGTATCTAAGATGGAAGGAGGTTGACAGTTTGCTGGAGAAGCAGAAGAGGAAGTAGTTAGATATTAATGGAATTTTAAAGAAATAGTAGAATTCTTCAGGAGCTAAGAAAAAATATAAACCAGTGATTCTTATCTCTGGCTGCACTACAGAATCACCTGGCACTTCTTGTAAAACTGATGCCTAGGCCCCATGCACAGGGTGATTTAATTGGTCTGGGACAGGAGCTGAGCATCAGTATTATTAAAAACTCCACAGGTGAATCTAATATGCAGTCAAAGTTGAGAACTACTGATCTAGGACCAAAAGGGACTTCAGATTTTTCAGACTTTTCAGCACACAGGCAGAAAGTCCCTTTTCAGACTAAAGGAAATTAAGGTCCTGTTTTGCACTATACAAATTTGGACTCTGTATCACACTGGAGTGGGGTCCAAGAATCTGATTTTATATAAGCCCCCACCCCCCAAAAAAAACCCAAACCCATTGCATTGAGTCAATTCTGACACATGATTGACACATGGTGACCCCGTGTGTATCAGAGTAGAACTGCTCCATAGGGTTTTCTTGGCTGTAATTGTTACAGAAGCAGATTGTCAGGGCTTTCTTCAGCAGTACCTCTGGTGGGTTTTATAAGCCTCTCAGGTGATGTTAATTTAGACGATCTGTGGTGATCACTTTGAAAAACATTCTAGAATGGAAAGAGAAGAGAGTGTCTCCTTTCTATGCATCTGTTGTTAATGACAAACATGTTATTTTGTTTATGCCTTCACAATGACCCTAAGAGGAAAACAATATTATTCTGTTAAATATTCATGGAAACTAAAGTAAAGGAAGCTTTCAGGACCTTCATTTATTCTATCCACGTCATTATGGCCGACTCTACTTTGAGGAGGGAGCTCTTCCCCAGTCGTCTTTTGAGTGCCTTCCAACCTGGGGGAGATTAAATAACTTGTCTAAGAACACATAGCTAGTAAATAGTAAACCAGATATCACACATGAGTTTTTAGCTGAAGCACTAGGGACAAGGTAAACCTTAATCACAAACTCTTTTTCCTAAGCTTTTCCATGCTTCCTGTTGGGATACCAGTTGATCCCCAAGGGTCATTAGCTCTTGGCTCAAAGGTGGTAATTTAGAGGACTGTGCTGAGGAGCAGAGAGAAACACAGCTGCTGACATGACCTGGCCTGGGCAGGACAAGGTTCTGGGGAGATGTTGTGGCCAGAAGGCTTCCCTCTTGCTGCAAATTCCTAGGCTGGCCAGCCTAGCTTGTGAGAAAAAGCCAACAGTTTTAGAGTACATTAGAAAGTCTCATTGCTGTAAATCTTGTTGTTTTTTCCTGCTGTCTATCAAATGTCAATCTTTGTTGCCCTGATAAGGAAATATGCCCTCTAGCAGTAAGGAGGATCTGAAACCTCCATAAGCACCCATTTGTGACCATAAATGTAACCCAAAGAAGGGTAATTGTGTCAGAGCTCTAATAGGTTAGTGAATGGAGAAGGGGAGGGAACTCAGGTGTGGCGATCTTGTCTTGCAAGTGTCTGACTGCTAAGCATCAGGGAAGCCCATTTCCTATTTGTCATTTCTTCTCCTAATCCCCTCATCAGAAGGGTACATTTTCACCCAGTTCTATACATTTTAGCCTAAAGTAAATATAACTCAGTTTTGGTTCAAAGCTCTCTGTATTCTGGACCTACATATTCCATTGCTTACTTGATATTTCTTCATGGATACCCCAGAGTCAACAAAGCATGTTTGTCTTCTAGACCATTCCTGATGTCAGAGACTAGCTACATTGTTCCTAGAGCTAGTCCAGGCAGAAACAGAGGATCCAGCCTTGGCACCTTCCTCCCCTGCCCCAAAGCTAATCTAGCACCAAATCTGTGGCTCTTTTCCTCATACGTATTTCTTGAATCTCTCTGCTTCTCTCTATCCTCTGTTAAAACAAAAATTATGTTAAACAAATAATAGAAATTAATTGAAGTTTATTTAACACATGATTTGTAAATCAGGGCTAAACATTTCTGACTAGAGAGTCAAAAATGCTCCAAAGAAAAAAGACCTTTCACAGGTTCTTATTTTCCATCTTATTGCTAGTTATACATTGTCCTAGAAGAAGGGCTGGAATAGAACTGATAGAACCATTTGTGGCCATGCAGGATTCCATATATCTTTACACTGAAGAACAATTAAAATAATTACTGACTGACCCTAAAATGGAGCTTTTAGTCTGACTTTGGAGTTTTTGTTGTGGAAACTGCACATAGATAATTCTTTAAAGGAGCACAATGTCCAAGGCAAAACGTTCTTTACTAATTAAGCTAGGCTTTTTTTTTTTCCACTAAGGAGGTGCAGTAGTTAAGTGCTCTGCTGCTAACCAAAAAGGTGGTGGTTTGAACCACCATGGGAAAAAGATGTGGCAGTCTGCTTCTGTAAAAATTACAGCCTTGAAAGCCCTATGGGGCAGCTTTACTCTGTCCTATAGTGTCACTATGAGTTGGAATTGACGCCACGACAATAGGTTTGGTTTTGGTATTGTTTGACTTAAAGGTGATTTTTAGGAAACCAGTTTTCTCAAGGCTCAAGGTTCAAAGATCATCTCAGGATGGTAGCTTGGGTGGGCCACCTCAGCCTGCATGGAATCCAGAATCTGGATCCCGCTAGAGTGAAAAACTTCATTCCTCATTTTGTTGTCGCTATGGAAACCCTGGTGGCATAGTGGTTAAGTGCTACAGCTGCTAACCAAGAGGTTGGCAGTTCAAATCTGCCAGGTGCTCCTTGGGAACTCTATGGGGCAGTTCTACTCTATCTTATAGGGTCGCTATGAGTTGGAATCGACTTGACAGCAGTGGGTTTGGTTTTTTGAGTATCCTAGTTTGAACTGCCATTATAACTCACCTGGACCACAACGGTAGCCCTTCTTTTGCTGTTAGGTTATGTTAAAGAGGATTAGGGTGAGATGCAACACACTTACTCAGGTCACAGCCCTGATCCTATGTAAGGGGAGTTTCCTTGGGGTATGGCCTGTATCACCCTTTGGAGACAGAAGCCAACAGAGAGTGACAGGGACCTCATTACCACCAAGCAAGAAGAGCCAGGAACGGAACACTGCTTTTGGACCCTGGGCCCCTGTGCTGAGAAGCTCCTAAACCAGGGGAAAATTGATGACAAGGATCTTTCCCCATAGTCGACAGAGATAGAAAGCCTTCCCCTGGAGCTGGTGCTCTTGCCCTGAATTCAGACTTCTAGCATCCTAAAGTGTGGGAGAATAAATTTGTGATTGTTAAAGCATCCACTTGTGGTATTTCTGTTATAGCAGCACTAAATTACTAAGATCGCTGGCTTAGGAACAGACCTGACTCCATTTTGTTAAAAGCTCCTGCTTCTGCGTTCCTGAGAATGTAGCTTTGACTTCTTCCCATTCATATGCATATGGACTTGTATCTCTGGCTGAGTAGAACCAACAGACAATGTTGCTGTGCCTAGGCAAGCCAGGGCAAGTCTGGGCAAGTCCAGGAAAGTCCAGGGAGGGTCGATCAATCAGGATCTTTCTAGGAGGTTCCTGATTATGCCCTAAAAGTATCCCTGCAAAGCAGCCATCCCTTGGATATGTTAGTATTCACCCTGTGTGGACTAACATCTCCCCATTTGAATGTTTCTTATGCTTTCAATAAATCTCTTTGTTTTACTTTAGCAGAGTCTGAAAGAGTCACTCTACAATATTTTGGCATAGCCTACAGGATTTCAAAGTCATCTTATCTTCAGCAAACCCCAAGATTGTTGAGGACAGGAGCTCTGGTGCCAGCTCAAGCCCCCTGTGCTCAGTCTGTCTCCATGAAATCTCAGGCTCATGAAAGTAAGCACTCTTGAAACTTGAGCCTCTGCTTTGTCTCATAGATGGCTGTTCAGGAGATTTATTGTCAGTTTTCTGTTTTTGTTTTTACTTTCTGTTCACATTCTGAACGTTTTGAAGAGTTCGGTCCATCATCTAGTGCGAAGTTCTGATAAGATTTTAGAACTCAATTTTTGTTTTCTCTAGGAGCACATAAAGCTTAAGTGTACATTTAAGGTTCTAATACTTGCAAGTTACTTAGAAAGATGAGGAATGCCAGCTCCAAAGATGACCCCAGTTCAGCTTTGTATCTGGATTGCTAGCATGCACATATTTGAGAGTGATTTAGTAAGTCAATGGCCATTATAGGGCTCATTTGACCTAGGTAAATTGACTTTTCTGTACCATAAATTAGAGGCCAAAGTCTCCCAAATAAAACAAGTACAATGAGAAGCCTATTTTAATTAGTACCTAGAAGCTTCCACATAGGCTGGGCAAATAAAAGAAATTCAACATTAGGCACCTGCCTGTGCTTGACCACCATGCCACCAGAGCTCCTTTCCTAGGAAAATAGAATAGGCCAAAGTCCAAGGTTGTAAACAAGAATAGGATAATTATAGGGGCTACTTGAGCAAATTTTGCTGAACATGGGCTTAAATCTAACAGAGCCTGGACTGTTAGTAGTTTTCAATTCCATATTCCTAAATGAACTTCACCCTGAATTAGCTGAACCAATCAAACACCACAGACTGGACTGGAAAATTGTTCTTAACCCTGGTAGGAATTTTATTTGACTCTGAGACAAAAGTTTCAAACTATTCTTAACATCTTTGATAAAAGAGATCCTTGCTTGGGGTTCATGTTTGAAAACATTTATTTCCTATTTAAAGTAGCTCAGAATTTTGTTGATCACTTTGAGATAATGAGTTTCCATTCACTTTTTCCTTCCATTTTAAGAAAACAAGTTCATGTCATCTTTTCTTTCCTCTTTTGGGGAACTTTTTTTTTTTTTTTTGGTATTCAGGGTTGTCAGAGGGTCTGGGATCCCTCCATCTAAGGCTCTGGCAAGTTAATCAGTTTTATCTAGTACCTTTTTTCTGTTGAATTGGGTCAATCCTACCAAAGAATTGCCATATACATTCAGGAAAATTGGAGTGGTTTATGTTATATTGTTTCACGTAAGCCTGGCCGTTGAGCTGGCCTCACAGGTCAGTGAGTTTATGTGGTTTTCTGTAAGCCTGGCTGTTGAGCTGGCCTCACAGGTCAGTGAGTTTATGTGGTTTTCTGTCTCCTTTTATTCTGAGAGTTTGCATTTGGTCTAAAGAGTAGTACCTGTGTTTCTGTCTTGTATCAGGTTAGAGGTCATGATGGGTAATTACCATTTTTTCATGAGGATCTCTGTTTTTCTCTTTTCCAAGAAAAACTGCTTTTTGCATCTGTCTTATGATTTGAGCATTTGGTAGCTACTTAGAGAAACTTTGGAAACGCTCGTGGTGTAGTAGTTAAGAGCTGCGGCTGCTAACCAAAAGGTCAGCAGTTTGAATCCACCAGGCATTCCTTGGAAACCTTCTATTTGGTCCTATAGGGTTGCTATGAGTCAGAATCTGCTTGATGGCAATGGGTTTGGTTTGCTTTTTGGAGAAACTTTGATATAAATTGGTCTATTTAAAAGGTGCACTAAAAGGATAGGTTGTCTATTTTGATTGGTATAACAAGGCCTTGAAAAAGGACAAATGACTCTAAGATTGCTTTTCTAAAGTATCCTATAAAGCATGCAAAAGATAGGTTATGAAAAAGTAATAATCTCGTACATTCAGATGGTATTATTAAAATTAAATTATAATATTTCTTCAGAGAACTTACTCTGATTGGTTTAATGACAAACAGGTGCTTATATAAATAAAATAGCCCCTGTAGTCCCCGGAATTAAAAGAAATAAAATCATTCTGATGAAAGTTTTTGTGTTTATGTCAACCATTAAAGAATCTTTCTAAGTAATTTACGCTAGATATTATGAAATGTGTTTTATTTAAGGAAAAGGGCTAATTTTATCTTAAAATAAAACTAGCAGCTCCAGAGTGGAAAAAGAGGCATAGGATAAGCCTAGAGGACAAAAAAAAAAGCTTGCCAAGAATTGATGGATTCATTTGAAAAATTGCTAAAGAGCTTTGGTATTTATTGCATAGATAAGAGGTTGTGATACGGAGAAGGCAAAACTGCTTACCAAGAGAATAGCAAAAGAAATTACTTATCTTTTGCCTTTCAAAATGCCTGGGCCAACTTAAATATATTTAAGTGAATTGGAATGACCTAATCATTTAATCATACCTTCTACCATGAGTCAAAAGACAGGGTGAGTGGGAGGGATCAGGCCTCCCTGGTCCCCAGCCTCTGAGATCACAGAACTCCAGGGAAGCTTTTGAGGGACCCCTCCCAACTAGATAAGGACCTTTTTAAGACAAAAGAAAATAAGAAAAAAATGCTGTCTTACTAGAGTTATCAGAAATTGGGTGGATCCCCATCATAAAAAGAACCGTAAACTTCTATCTATTGTAGGGAAACTCTAAGAAGCTGAAAGATAAAAATCACAATAAGACGTACATGAAATAGCCTAGGGAAATATCTCTGTCCTTAACCAGAGACTTAAGATTATATCCATATGAATGAATTGGTTGGGCTGAAAAAAGACTTTGTGATTTCCAAATCATTTGATAAAATCTTAAAGGGCTAAAGCTGGATTGGGAAAAATACGAAAAATGGTAAAACTTCAAACAAAAACAAACTTTATTTCAACAATGATTTGTTTTATGGTATACAGGATATTAAATTGAATAATAAATATTCATTATAATTTATACTTTTGCTTTATATGCCACAGGGAAAAGATATATATATATATATAAAAAACCAAAAAATCAAACCCATCACCATTGAGTCAATTCCAACTCATAGAGACCCTGTAGGACAGAGTAGAACTGCCCCATAGGGTTTCTAAGGAGTGTCTGGTGGATTCAAACTGCTGACCCTTTCATTAGCATCTGTATCTCTTAACCTTGAAAGAAAAAAAAAAATCTCCAACCAAGAATAATATATCCTGCAAAACTCTTGTTCAAATATGATGGTGAAATTAGGACATTTCCAGATAAACAGAAATTAAGGGAATATGTAAAAACCAAACCAAACTTACAAGAATTATTAAAGGGAATCCTTTGTTTTGAGAACAAACAACATGAGACCATAGCCTGAATTCTAGGATGCAAGATCATACTAGCCAGATACTAACCTAGGAAATGAACTCTCAAGGACTGTCCGAAACCAAAAGAATTACAACAGGGAACCAGAGAGGTGAATCTGTGAATGACAACAATGTCAGAACAATAAAAGAAGGAATTAACAGTGTAGGTATGGAATTTTCTAATGAAGTGGAAGACAAGGTGATACCAAGTAATAGACTGGTTCAAAGCTAGAAACATAACGGTGAATTTCAAGGTAACCACAAAGAAAGTTAACAAACCTACTCATCAAAATAAAGATGAAAAACATAGTCTCAGTAAAAAGAAAATCTACAAAAACTGAAGAAAAAAAAAAATCCACAAACAAAAGGAATTCAGCATAGGAGAGTAAGTGGAACAAAGAAAACGTCAACACCACAAAATAAAAGCACTACAAAATGACAGCAATAAAGCCACACCTATCAATAATTACACTGAATGTGAATGGTCTAAATGTACCCCTAAGGAAACCGAGAGTGACAGAATGGATTAAAAAAAAAAAAAAAAAAACAGGATCCATTACTATGCTGTCTACAAGAGACATGCCTTAGAAACAAAGACAAATTCCTTAAAAATCAAAGGATGGAAAAAATGTACCAAGCGAACACCTACCAAAAAAGAGCAGAAGTGGCAGTACTAATCTCAGCTAAAACAGACTTTAAAACAAAATCGACCATAAAAGAGAAAGAAGGGTACTATATAATGATTAAAGGGGTGATCCATCACGAAGACATAACCATAATAAACATTTACACACCCAATGACAGGGCTCCAAAATACATAAAGCAAACTCTAACAATGCTGAAAAAAGAAATTGACAGTTCCACAATAATAGTTGGACACTTCAACACACCATTCTGGGTAAAGGACAGACATCTAGAAAGAAACTCAACAAAGATACAGAAGAGCTAAAGGGCACAATCAGCCAATTTGACCTTATAGACATGTATAGAACACTCCACCCAACAGCTAGAAAATACACATTCTTTTCTAACGTACATGGAAAGTTCACCAGAATAGACCAAATCTTAGGTGACACTGCAAACCTCAACAAAATCCAAAACACTTAGATAATACAAAGTATCTTCTCTGACCACAACACCATCAAGGTAGAAATTAAAAACAGGAAGAGCAAGGGAAAAAAATCAATTACATGGAAACTGAATAACACCCTGCTAAAAACCACTGGGTAATAGAAGAAATCAGAAGCAGAATCAAAAAGTCCTAGAATCAAACAAGAATGAAAACACATCATACCAAAACCTTTGGGACACAGCAAAGGCAATCCTCAGAGGTCAATCTGTAGTAATAGATGTACACATCAAAAAAAGAAGAAAGGTACATAATCAAAGCATTAACTATACAACTCAAACAAATAGAAAGAGAACAACAAAAGAAGCCCACAGCCACCAGAAGAAAGGAAATAATAAAGATAAGAGCAGAAATAAATGCAATAGAGAATAGAAAAACAATAGAAAGAGTCAACAAAAACAAAAGTTGGTTCTTGGAAAGAATCAACAAAATCGAAAAGCCACTGGTCAAACAGACAAAAGAAAAACAGGAGAGGATGCAAGTAACCCAAATAAGAAATGAAATGGGGGACATTACAACAGACCCAACTGAAATAAAAAGGATCAGAACAGAATATCATGAAAAAATACACTCCAACAAATTCGAAAACCTAGAGGAAATGGACAAATTTCTAGAAACACACTACCCACCCAAACTAACACAAAATGATGTTGAACATCTGAACAGACCCATGACAAGAGAAGGGACTGAAAAGGTAATTTTAAAAACTCCCAACCAAAAAAAGCCCTGGCCCAGATGGCTTCACTGGAGAATTCTACCAAACATTCAGAGAAGAGTTTACACCAGTACTATTCAAACTGTTTCAGAAAATAGAAAAGGAAGTAATAGTTCTGAATTCATTCTATGAAGTCAGCATAACCCTGATACCAAAACCAGGTAAAGACACCACAAGAAAAAAAAAATTATAGACTAAAATTTCTCATGAATATAGATGCAGAAATTCTCAACAAAATTCTAGCCAACAGAGTTCAGCATCATATCAAAAAAATAATACACCATGACCAAGTAGAATTCATACCAGGTATGCAACGATGGTCCAACATTAGAAAAGCAATCAATGTAAGCCACCACATAAAAGGAGAAAAAGAATCACATGATCATCTCAATCGATGCAGAAAAAGGCTTTGACAAAGTCCAACACCCATTCCTGATTTAAAAAAAAAACAGCAAAATTCTCGATTAAATAGGTATAGAAAGGAAATTCTTAAACATAATAAAGGGCACCTATGTAAAACCAACAGCGAACATCATTCTTAATGGAGAGAGGCTGAAAACATTCCCCTTGAGAACAGGAACAACACAAGAATGCCTTTTTTCACCACTTCTATTTAACATTGTGCTGGAAGTCCTAGCTAGAGCAATAAGGCAAGAAAAAGAAATAAATGCATCCAAATTAGTAATGAAGAGGTAAAACTGTCTTTATTTGTGGAACATAGAAAACCCAAAAGACTCTATGAGAAAACTACTGAAACTAATAGATTCAGCATAGTAGCAGGATACAAGATAAACATACTAAAATCCGTTGGATCCTTGTATACCAGTAAAGAGAACAAATGAAAAGGAAATCAGGAAAATAATACCATTTATAATAGCCTTTAAAAAAAAGTAAAAAAAACTTAGGAATAAATCTAACCAGGGATGTAAAACCTATGCAAAGAAAACTACAAAACGCTACTGCAAGAAACCAAAAGAGATCTACATAAATGGAAAAACATACCATGCTTATGGATAGGAAGAATCAACATTGTGAAAAAAAAATTCTACCCAAAGCAATTTACAAATAAAATGCAATCCTGATCCAAATACCAACAACATTCTTTAAAGAGATGGAAAAACTAATCATTAGCTTTATATAGAAAGGAAAGAAGCCCTGAATAAGTAAAGCACCACTGAAGGAGAAGAATAAGGTAGGAAGACTCCCACTACCTGACCTCAGAACCTACTATATAGCTACATTAGTCACAACAGCCTGGTACTAGTATGACAGATACATTGACCAATGGACCAGAATAGAGAACCCAGATGTAAATCCATCCACCTACATTCACCTTATCTTCAACAAGGGCCCAAAGTCCACCAAATGGAGAAAACAGTCTTTTTTGGATGTCCATCTTTGAAAAATGAAACAGGACCATACCTCACACCATATACAAAAACTAATTCAAAATGGATCAAAGACCTAAATATAATGCCAAAAACTATAAAGCTCATAGAAGAAAAAATTGGATCAATGCTAGTGGCACTAGTACACGGCATTAACAGGATACAAACGACAACCAACAACACACAAACTCCAGAAGATAAGCTAGGACTGGGATCTCCTAAAAATTAAACATTTATGCTCATCAAAAGACTTCACCAAAAGAGTAAAAAGAGAACCTACAGACTGGGAAAATATTTTGGCTATTACAAATCAGACAAAGATCTAAGATCTAAAATCTACAGGAAAATCCAACACCTCTACAATGAAAAGACAAATAATCTAATTAAAAAATGGGCACAGGAAATGAACAGTCATTTCATCAAAGAAAACATTAAAGTGGCCAACAGACACATGAAGAAATGCTCATGATCACTAGTCATTAGAGAAATGCAAATCAAAACCACAATGAGATACCGTCTCATCCCGGCATTACTGGCATGAATCAAAAAAAAACAGGAAATAAATGTTGGAGAGGCTGTGGGGAGATCGGAACCCTTATGCACTGCTAGTGGGAATGGAAAATGATAAAACCATTTTCAAAAATGTTATGATGCTTCTTTAGAAAGCTAGGAATGGAAATGCCATATGATCTAGCAATCCTACTCCTCGGAATATATCCTAGAGAAATAAGAGCCATCACACGAATAGACATATGCACACCCATGTTCATTGCAGCATTGTTAACAATACCAAAAAGATGGAAGCAACCCAAACGCCCATCAACAGAAGAATGGATAAACAAACTGTGGTACATATACACAATGGAGTATTACACAACCATAAAGATCAATGATGAATCTGCAAAGCATCTCATAACATGGATGAATCTGGGGGGCATTATGCTGAGGGAAATAAGTCAATCACAAAAGTACAAATATTGTATGAGACCACTACAACTGGTTTTTGTTTGTTTTATTTCTAAGTGGCATATACAGGTGTAAAACCCAGGCATTCCGGCCTGCTCCTAACAATTTGTTATTCTGTCTCACCTAGATTTATAGGAACTCTTGGCTTCCTAGACATGTGTTGAATATTCTCCACCATTTTGATTATGTAAAGGAGCCTATCTTAAAAAAAAAAAGTCTATCTTCTTTTTCATTGTTTATTCATCATCTTCCTTTGAGGTTTCTGTTTTTCCTGAGGCTCTCTATTTTTTTTTTTTTAACAGAATGCAGTGAATTGGTTGCAGCAACAAAAACAAAACAAAAAACTCAAACTTTGCTGAAGAGCAAGCCTGAAATCTAGGTCCAGATAATTTTCTTATTGAGAATGTGATGTTTTATGCAACAAATGCTTAATTTATTTCTATTCCAATCCTGAGGCAGATAAACCTACAAAGGTTGTATTAATAAGTTCTGTGTTGAAGCCATCTTAGTTGTTCAGGTAAGCTCATTGGTGGAGCGGAAAATATTCTCAACTGAAATTCAGAACACTTTTAGATCCAGTGTCTTAGACTGGTTCTCTAGAGAAGCAAAACCAGTAAAGCGTGTGTGTGTGTGTGTATATATATATATATATATACATATATACACATATGTATGTATATGTATCAAGGAAATGGCCAAGTGGTTTTTAGAGGCTGTAAGCCCCAAGTCTGTGAGGTAGGAAAGAGAATTCTCCTGATTCACATCGCTGCAGCGTCTGGCAAACCCAAGATCGGAAGGCCAGAGAGCAGTGCTGCCACAGGCTGTGAAGATGGACGTATCTGAAGATCAGCAGGCAAGACTGCCAGCAAGCTGCAAGCCCAGGTCCCAAGAGCCAGAAACCAGATGAACAGGAGCCAGCTGCAGAATCCAGAACAAGCAAAAGTCCCAGGAAAGCAAGCAGGAAGTAAGTAAGTAGAGAAGGGTGGAGAGATGAAGGCTGAGGGGATGGTGAGCTGCCACAGGCCCTGCCCCTACTGGTATCACTCAGAAAATCCCATCATGGGCGTGATCATGTATCAAATTTCAACAGGGAAGTGATTACAGCATTATACAACTGCCAAAACACTGAGAATCATGGCCCAGCCAAGTTGACACACAGTCTTAACCATCATACCTAGATTTGTCATTTAGCTCTGTGACTCATAGCAAGTCACTTAACCTCTCTGAACCTGTCTCTTCATCTATAAAATGAGATAATAGCTTTGCCTGTGAACAGTCGTCTTGAATTGTGAAGCCTCTTTCTATTATAAGGCAGTTACTATGTCATTCTTTCTTCTTTTAAGAAAAGGACGAAACACAAAATAGACCATTTTTATTAATACTTTCAAGGCGCAAGCTAAAGATGCAAACTCTTCTAGCTAATTAGCCAGATGGTACTATTGCATACATTAAGTTTCCAAATGGCTAATGTGTGATGGAGCCCAGGGGCAGGTTGGGGTGCAGGGACTTCCCCAGACTTGGGAGGGCAGTAAGGTGGCCTCACTGAGCAATTATTTGCCACCCTTTTCCCAGACCTATAGTATGGGGATGGGGAAGATATTCAGAGTAAGGAGAATTTATAAATTCTGGCTTGGGGACCGCCATTGCCGTCCTGTGTCTTTATAATGCAAAACCATCAGGGTTGAAAGCTGACATTTTCATGGTTAGAAGTAGAAGTTACAATCAGTTAATTCACAAAACATACTCACCAACTTATTTGAGGTATAGTAATTTGTAAAAGAAGGCCTGTTCTTTGCAGTTATTTTTACACCTACTTAGCAGAGTCCCATTGACCTTGGAACCCAGAAGTGCTGAGGGTCTTTGGAGATACATTATAAACTGGCAGGGGATATTAAACACATGGCTCACTTGGTCACCTTAGGCACATTACTGTCTGGGAACAGGCCGGGTCCTGGGCAAGGTCTTCATCTCTTTGTTGCTGCTGTTTGCTGCTGAGTCGATTCTGACTCCTAGTAACCCTATATGACAGAGCAGAAGGGCTCCATGGTGTTTCCTAGGCTGAAGTGTTTACTAGAGCAGATTTCCAGGTCTTTTCTTCCATGGAGCTTCTGACGGGTTCAAACCACTGGCCTTTTGGTTAGCAGCTGAGCTCTTACTTACCTCTTAAAAAATTCTCTACTTTATTAACACAGATTTATTTTCAGCTTAGTCCCTGGATAGTGCAAATGGTTAATGCTCTCGGTTGCTAACTGAGAAGTTGGAGCTTTGAGTCCACCCAGTGGTGTCTTGGAAGAAAGACCTGATCAGTTTCTGAAAAATCAGCTATTGAAAACCCTACGGAGCATAGTTCTACTCTAACACATGTGGGGTCGCCAAGAGTTGGAACTGATTCGACAGCAACTGACTTATTTTCGAGTCAGTTATACTAGTACGCAGGCGACTGAGTTGGTTAGCTTTATTGGTAACTGACTTTTCTGGGATGATTCTTTTCACAGTCTAGTACTGTGACTCCCTCTGTGTCTAGGATAAAGGTTTGATAAATTAACATTGCAGCAGCTCCAAAGGCCAGATTCATATTAATCTAAAATTTCTGAGCCTTTACTAATGTTCTGGGCCCTTTCATATATATTAACTCATGAAAATTATTTCATACAAACGTACAAGGTACCTATTACCATTATTCTCTTTTTACAGACGAGAAAACTGAGGCTTATGGGGGTTAACTAACTTGCCTGAATCATAAAGCCAGCGACTGGGCCAATCAGGGGTTATGCCCAAGTTTTCTTAGGTTAATTTTGTGCCCTCCCTTAAGTCACAACTGCCCAGTGGATGGCTATGCTGTGCTTTTTATTGGGATACTGTATGCAGTGTAATGTCGTGAAGCACAAGACAGGGCCTCTGAGGCATTCGCCTGAGTTTCTTTTTCAGGGTTTGTTCGCTGACCTTTTGACTGCAAGGAAAACTTAATGTTGGCAGCTCCTGGAGCCTGTGATCATCTGACCTATCAAACATGCTATTCTTGTTATAAATCATTTAGCAAAAACATATTACGTATTCAGTACCAAGCATTGTACTGAGCACTGAGGATAAAGCAGTGAACAAAAGACAAAGACCCTGCTCCCAGGGAGCTCCTTCTAGTATGGGAGACAGGCAATTATCAAATAAATAAACAACATCATGTCAGGTGGCGATAATAGCTGTGAGGATAAATAAAGCATGATATGAAGATGACAACTAGTGGGGGTACTATTTTAGATGGAGAGAACAGGAGAGACCTTTCAGAAGAGGGGATAGTTGAGTCTAAACTTGAAAAATATGAGCAGTGAGTCTTGTGGTTTTCTGGAGGGAAACTGTCAGAGGAAACAGACAGTGTAAAAGTCCTGAGGTAGAAACCTATTGTATGTGCTCTAAGAATAGCAGGAGGGCCTGTCCGGCTGATTGGTGTAGGTGAAAGGAAGAGTGGAAGGAAATGAGCTGGGGGAGGTAGTCGGATAGAACGTTTCAGACTACGGAGCTTTGGATTTTATTTTAGGTGTGATGGGAAGCCATTGGTGGGCTTTGAGCTGGGATGCGATATAATCTGTTTTTAAAAGGCTCTCTCTGGCAGCTGTATTGATAACAAACTGTGGGGTGAGGGGTCATGGAAGTAGATAGGACAATTAGGAGACTACCAAACAAGACCAGGTTAGACGTGATGGTGAACAGGGCTGAGAGAAGTGATTGGATTCAAAACATATATTGAAGATAGACTAGGTAAGATTTGCATACGAACTAGATTTGAGGTGTTATCAAGTTTAGTTCATTCATGCTGGCCCCAGGCTAACACTCTCATCTATGGACTTGCAGTTGGTGGCTGTGATCCTGGCAACTGACTCAAGAAGTGAACATTAGGGTGGGCATGCAATCTTAGCCTCTGGTTCTCTTCATCCTCGGCTAGTCTATTCATTCATTGTTGAGGGCTGCCCCCTGCAGGCGGTATAAGTCTGATGCTGTTTATTCTGTTTTGCATTGCTGTCTCCCTTGTGTGGGAAGTGGAGGTTAGTAAGATATGTATCACCCATTCACGACCCCTTTGGAGCTCTTAACCCAATAAGAGAGGCTAGATTACAAAGAAATACTGTAATAACAATAAAGTGTGCTCTGAGGGAGCACAGAAGTGAGTGATTGATTCTATCTTGGGATGGAAGAGTAAAAATCAGGGTTTGATAGGGGAAGTAACATTTGATCTGAACCTTAAAACAGACCCTCTAATTTTATATTTACTCATGGTCAAGTTTCCTAATTTCTTGCCCTTGCCCTTTCTCCCTGTGTGGCTATCAGCTCCCTTTATTTATTGTTCCGTAAGTGAGTAATCTTTCTTTTTCAGTCTAGAGGCGGGGGTGGAAGAAGCGTGCATTTATCTCAGTGACGAAGACTGCATGCCAAATTAGAACTGAGACCCAAGCCTATTCTTTTGTCCTGTGGCCATAATCATCAGAGCTCAGAGTGAGCCCTCATTGCCTAGTGACACATCAAAGCCAGCGCAGTGAGGAAGCCTGTTAGGATATCAAAATGTGATCTGTTTGAAATCTCCTAATGTGGGAAGCTTGGACCTTGAGGTCTATAGAGGGCCCTGTTAACCTTGCTCTGTGGGCTACCTTATAGATTTCTGACATTGTAAGGAAGATAATTTACAGCCATTACCCATCTCAGACTTTGAAGTAAGTTCTGTGAGTGTTTGTTTATGTCCTGCAGGGCTCTCTTTACTTGGTTCATTATTTTCTCGGGCTTGCTCAAGCATTCCTGTGTAATACAGGTAAAAATGTTGCCAAGATAAAAGGCCTAAGAGTCCAGATGCTGTCCAGGCTTTGATAGATTCTCATGCAGAATTACTGCAGATCTATTTGCAAAGTCCATACGTCATGCAGAGTACGGATATGTTGCTGTGGTATAAAGTGTCTGTCTTAGTTATCTAGTGCTGCTATAATAGAAATGCCACAAGTGGATGGCTTTAACAAAGATAAATTTATTCTCTCGTAATCTAGGAGGCTAGAAGTCTAAATTCAGTGTGCCAACTCCAGGGGAAGGCTTCCCTCTCTGTCAGTACTGGGGGAATGTCCTTGTCATCAATCTTCCCCTAGTCTAGGAGTTTCTCCGCTCAGGGATCCCTGGTCCAAAAGATGCACTGCACTCTTGAAGCTCCTTTCTTGATGGTATGAGGTCCCCCAGTCTTTCTGCTTGCTTTTCTCTTTTATATCTTAAAAGAGATTGAATCAAGATACAGCCTAATCCTATATATTGTGTCCTGCTTCATTAACATAACTGCCTTTAATCCTGCCTCATTAACATCATAGAGGTAGGATTTACAACACATAGGAAAATCACATGAGATGACAAAATGGTGGACAGTCACACAATACTGGGAATCATGGCCTAGCCGAGTTGACACACATATTTGGAGGATACAATTCAATCCATAATAGCATCACTAGCTAATATTAAGATGAGGGACACATATATTTTGAAAAGGAGTAATTTGTGTGCACCTTCATTTGAAGCACTTGCCAAATAATTTTGTTGTGAGTTGCGTGTATATGTACGTCTCCCCTACAGAGCTCTAAGCTCCTTGAGGGAGGTGACTTATTTATTTTTGGTTTTCCTTCTAGACTTAGAATAGTGGTGAGCAGCATGGAGTTAGAACATGCTTCTCATTGAATCTTGGTCAAGCTACTTAACTCTTTTGTGTCTCGGTTTCTTCAAATGTGAAATAGAGAAAATACTTTGGGTATTTGGGAGACAGAAGCCGAAGAGACAAGGAACATGAGACCGGGATGCAGAGCTTCCAGTCTCGAAGGGATTGAATTGTGACCCCCAAAATATGTGTCAACTTGCCTAGGCCATGATTCCCAGAATTGTGTGGTTGTCCTCCATTTTGTGATCTGATGTAATTTTCCTATATGTTGTAAATCCTAACCTCCATGATGTTAAGAAGGCAGAATTAGAGGTAGTTATGTTACTGAGGCAGGACACAATCTACAGGATTAGGTTGCAACTTGAGTAGATCTCTTCTGAGATATAAAAGAGAGAAGCAAGTAGGGAGGAGGGGGGCCTCATGCTGCCAAGCAATTACACGTGGGAGCAGAGTGCTTCCTTTGGACCCAGAGTCCCTGAGCTGAGAAGCTCCTAGGCCGGGGAAGATTAATGACAAGGACCTTCCTTCAGAGCTGTCAGAGAGAGCCTTCCCCTGGAGCTGGTGCCCTGAATTTGGACTTCTAGCCTCCTAGGCTGTGAGAGAATAAATTTCACTTTGTTAAAGCCATCCACTTGTGGTATTTCTGTTATAGCAGCACTAGATAACTAAGATACTTATATAACAAGGTTGTTGGGAATCTTAAATAAAATACTACTTATATAAAAACACTTAGTGCCATACCTGAATTCACAGTGAGCGCTTAATGAACAGAACCTATTATTATAGTAGAGTCTCTGGGTGGTACGAAACCTCTGCCAAACAAAAGGCTAGAGGTTTGAGTCCATGCAGAGGTGTCTTGAAAGAAAGGCCTGGCCATCTACTTCTAAAACCTTAGCCACTGAAAACCTTGTGGAGCACAGTTCCACTGTGACACACATGGGGTCGCTTCCATGAGTTGGAATTGACTCGATGACAACTGGTTATTATTATAGTATGGTAAGTGCTCAATAATTTGATGCTTAATGAACAGAGGTTGTTGGAGACCAGAGATCTGTTTCAGGAAGTAGGGTTCAATAACTGGTGAGGTTTGGGCCTGTGGTGAAAGGGTATTGTGGTTTGTGCTGGACATGCCCTAGTAGATGAGGTCATTAGCCTATGAGAGGCGTTCGCCAAAGGTGGAGGAACTCACCTCCTTCATAGCAGCAAGAGAAAGTCAAAGGCTGGGACCTAGCTAATATTTGGACTCCCATCCTGGGACACTCTATCTCACAAGCCAATGGAGTAGTAGAGTAGAGTAAACGGATACCCCATGCCAGCCTGTTCCCATCTCACTTACTTATACCCTCTCTCTTCTGTTACTTTTGCTTGCTGAGTAATATCTGTTTAATGACTGGTATAAACAGCTATGGTCGACAGAACACATCCTGATGTGTTCTCACATATGATGTGAGTTTGGGTGTTCTTTAAAGTAGACCTCCAGTTGGTGGAGTGGGGGATTATGGATCAAAAGCAACTCCTGTGGCTGCCTCTCCGGGATACCAGGGATCATATATATTTTTCAAATATGTATGAATGCCTGCCTTTAATGACAGGGCCAGACAGTTCCTTATATCAGATTTACTTGAGAAAATGATGGCACACATTATTTTGAGATAAAGATGACTCCTAGTTATCCAGCATCTATTACATACCTTATCTTGTCTAATCCGCACCACATGCCTGAAAGTATTATCTCCTTTATTCACTTGAGAGAACAGAGTCTCAAGTAACTTGCCGAAGGCCACAAGATAGGAAAGATTTAAACCCAGCCTTTTAAGCTCCAAGTGTACCGCTCACCTCCCAGTAGGACCCTTGTTTATTAGAAAGTGATCTTGCAGTATTATGTGAAAACAATTTTAGCTCATTACTAGGCTACCGAACATATTCTAGTCCTTTGATCATTCTCTAAGCACTAATTTGGTAACTTTGTGTTAATAAAGAAAATAGAGTAGTAATTTCAGAACAGCAATTTTCTGGGATTCTTCTGGTAAACTGAGAGTATTTTCTCTTTTTTACCATGGAATACCGAAACATTCCAGTTAATACAGGTACATGTAGAAATATTTTTTTTTTTTTGATTCATTGCCTTTCACCCTTTCTGAACTTTGATATTATTTATACTTATGGATATGTTTATCCTTCAAAGTACTCACTGTGGGAGGTCAAACATTTATTTCAATTCATATCCTCTTTGGTCCCTTTGAGAATTATTTTCAGACCTAGTTAATAAGCTGTGAAAGAAAATCTGTCCCATTTTAAAAATACTTTTTTTCCTATTAGTGAGTTTTCAAATACGTGCATAACATTCACTAAATCAAAGCTCTGTAGCTCTGTTGCCCAGCTCATTTATATTCAAGATCATATGCTTTAGAGATGATGTGGGAAATTGAGATTCTTTGATTAAGATTTCTCCATTTACTACGTATGGCATGCCTAATTAAAAATTGGAAATATTTTTATCCATTAAAACGTACCCACCTTCTTCCATTTTGGGTGACATTGTCAAGAGTGCTTCACCTTCAGACAAGTCTAAATATAGCTTAATTGCACCCAGTGTGGAAATCTACAATCTGAACTACAGTTTGTGAGCAGTGTCCCAAATCCAACCTTTGAATTTTTATAAACATTATTAATGTTAGTTAGATCAGTGTCAGACTTGCTAAAAGGCACACACATGATTTTCCTTGAAATTTCAATTCCTGAATTAATGAAATAAATGATAAGATTTTTTTCTCTCTGCCTTCCTTCTTTTCTTCCTCCTTTCATCCTCCATTTGCCTGCATCAGGATACATGATGTCAAATATAAAGTTCATGAATCTACTGGTAAAATTAACAAAATTTTCAAAGGTAAGGGAAGAGACCTTCTCCAATAGAACAAAATCCCAAGACCATCTTGGGGCAATAACACACAAAGTCATTAACATTAAAAAGAAAAACGCATTGCAGTCAAGTTGATTCTGACTCATAATGACCCTACAGGACAAAGTAGAACTGCCTCATACAGTTCCCAAGCTGTAATCTTTATGGAAGCAGACTGCCACATCTTTCTCCCATGCACCATGTTGTGGGTGTTAACCACCAACCTTTCAATTAGCAGCTGCACACTTTAACCGCTTCACCACCAGGATTCCTTTGGCATTAGTAAAATCCACTGCTGTTCCAGCTGATTCCTATTCATAGTGACCCTATCAGACAGAGTAGAACTGCCCCACAGAGTTTCCAAAGAGTGCCTGGTAGATTTGAAATGCCGACCTTTTTTGGTTAGCAGCCGTAGCACTTGGCCGCTAGGCCACCAGAGTTTCTGGGTAGCCCCTGCTTAATTCTGTCATCCACCATGATTAGTGTCACAGGTCATTGATGCTAAGCAGATAGTGATCTGTTTTCCTTTCATAATTAACAAAAACATATTTCAGTGTTATAAAAATAAGCAATAATGATAGAATATAATTCCATAAAAAGCTAAGGAATACTGATTGAGAGATATATTCTAGATTCTTCAGTGGAAAGTTAGCTTTTATGAATTTTTCAAGTTTTTATAACAAATATGTATTATAATATCAAGAGAAATTAGTGTTTTTAATAAAATTATAGTTATTCATAATTACCAAAGAATGGAATTTACCTACAAGCAAAAAATAAGAATAGTTAAGTATGTTCACAGTCTTTCTAAACTACAGAATATTTCATTGTCGTTAAAATAATGTTTATGCAAACAATAATGGCAACACAATATCACCAAGCTATATTCAGAACAAAACGATTAGCTATAAATATTTTTGTTATTAACAAGAATAAAAATAAATAAACCAAGTATTCTATTGAAGAAACTAGAAAAATGATAAGCAGAAGATGGAATCAATAAAGATAAAAACAGAAAAATAAATAAAGCCATGAATGTGCTCTCTAAAAAGACCAATAAAGAGCCAAAATTCTGGCAATACTAATGAGAAAGCGAGAACACAAACACACAGTATTTGAAACAAAAAAATAGGATATAACCACAAATATTAAAGCAATGAAAAATCCAGAGTACCAATAAAGTGGAAAGTCACAGTAAAACAGACTATTTTGGAAATATCAATTAATAAAAATGCCACAAAAAGAAGTCGGAAATCCAATAGTCCAACGACCATGCTGGATTTATAAGCATTTATCAGCGACCAGGCTTCAGCTGGGATCACTTCATAATCATTTCAGACCTTCAAAGAACAGGTAATTGTTGAGCTATTGAAACTACTCCCGATTCCTGATCAGAAATCTTGAAGTTAAGGCATACTATTCTTCTCATTTCTCGAAACCTACAGAATCAAAAAAAAAAAAAAAAAAGAGAAAGGCTTCTTCATCTACAATGAAACAAGGAAATGATAACCTCAAACTGTGAAGCACTCTGGCCAAATATATGATACCTCTACTGAGGAGAGTGAGTTTGAAGAGAGCTGAAAGGGGCTCTTGATTTTTAGTCCTAAAAGAGGAAGCCACTGAGCCTCTGACTGCGATTAGAGGAATGGGTCAGTCATGAGAGATGCAGGGATGTCCCTGTAGAGGCTTAGCTCAAAAACAAAGTCAAGAAAGTACAACTGAAGGAGATATCTGGCAATATTATTTCTGTTGTCTGTAACCAACCCTTTTCAAGAAGGTAGCAGTTGCAGATTGCAACAGAAAGCACGCAGGGGAATAATAGCTAATAATAATGTTAACCTTTATTGAACAATTTAGTATGCAGCAGGAACTGTTCTAGGTTACATATTAACTCTTTAACTTTCATAACAACTTTTGGAGGAGTTATTATTACAATCCCCATTTTACAGATGAAGAAACTAAGACACAGAGAATCAAAAATCCTAACTTGGGGTCAAAGAACTAGTAAGCGGCAGCACTGGGATTTCAATCCAGTGGGTGACTTCAGAGCCCAAGCTTTTGACTGTTTTTCTATGTGATCACCTCCCCTCACCCCCCAACTCTGCTATATTTTCCCTTAGGACACTAAAAGATTTAGTGAGAAAGCAAAAGAGACAACAAAAGAAGGGAAGACTGTCAGTTGCCAGCTCATACCCACCCCCCCCCCCGCCACTCCCTCCAAAGAATATTCTTCATCTGGAACCTGGTGGTTGAATCATTCAAAGATAAGTAAAAATCATAAACAAAAGGCCGAATGAACAATATAGATTACAAAATAAATCACCCAAAGAAACATAGGAAGGATGCAGTTCAATAGTTCTCGATATTCTCACAAAAATTGCAGACAATATGTTATTTCTAAAAATAGGACAATCTCAGGAAACAGATTATAACAGAGGAATCTGAAAAGCAAGTTGGAAAAACTCAGAAAAGAAACAAAGTAAAGCCTAAAACATTACAGGATTAAGGCAACAAAAAGTAGAAGAAAAAGCAATGAAGACTGAGAAAGAGGGTTCAATGACTTGTGGAAAAACTAAACAAACCACAAAAGAATAAAGATATGAAAATATTAAAAATAATAGCTACAAGTCCAATATATGCATAATTAGTATTTGTGAAAATGAGAACAGCTAGAACAGATTCAAACATTGAACAACGAGGGTACATTTCAAGAATGCAAAAGTGTTCATATTAAAAAAAATTAAATGTAATTTATATTATCAATAAGTCAAAAGTAGAAAAAAATATTATCTTAAAAGATGCTAAAAAAGCATTTGATAAACTTTGAAACACATCCTGATTTAAAAATGAAAAGTTTAGTAAAATAGGATTAGAAAGAAAATTAATTAACAATAGAAAAAAAAAATCCATCTCAAACCTAACAGATGTGCTTAATAGTTGGAAACCCAGAATTATTCTTATTGAAAGCAGGATAATGACAAAAGTACTGATACCAATACTATTTAACTTTATTCTGAAATATTAGCCAATTCAATTATATAAGAAAAATAAATATCAGTAAACTTATTTTAAAACTGGTAATCTAGGAATACTATTGTGACTATTTAAAAATGTTACAAATTAAAAAAAGGATAAGCATAATAATAGACAAGGCTAGAAACTGAGGAAAAATATAGTCAGTAATTCTATGAAAAATTCTCTAGCTTTGGTAGTAATCAAAGGCATGCAAATTAAAACAAATTATTTTTTTCCTATTAAACTAGAAAATTAAAATTAGTAATGATAGCCAGATTTGGTAAAGGCACGGAGAATGCGCTATTCTTAGGCAGTTTTGGTAATGCTATACATTTGTGTAACCTTCCAAAAGTCTTGGAAATAGATCTATAGCCTTAAAAATGTTAATACAGTTTGACTCACCAGTATTACTTCCAGGAATTTTCTCAGGGGTTTCTGCTAAGGAGATAATTGGACAAATGTTCAATATAATGCAGGATATAACTAAACACATTTTTATTTCAGTTCTTTAACAGCAAAAAATTAGAGGAAACTAGGTTGTTTATGATCTATTATTTAAGTAATGAAAACTGTTCAGAAGATTTTGTATAATATGATCTTTTTTTAAAAAAGTTTGGCAGTGTGTATATAAAGAATTTTTATACCTAGGTGGCAAGATGACTGATTTTGTTTTTTATTTGTATTTTCTACAATGATCACATTATTTATATAATAAATAGAAGGGCTACTTTCATAAGAAACTGTTAAACATGGTATGTGGAGAAAACAATATAAAAGTGTCTTATACAGTTTGATTCCAAATGTCACTCAAAAGGCTTAGGAAAAAACGCTGTAATAAACTAACATGATAATGATGGTTGCCTTTGGGAAATGAAATTATGAATGATCTTTTTTCCTCCTTGTATATATTTTTCCTCATTTTCTATAATTTCTAGGATAAAAATGTTTTCCTTTTTTAATTAAAAAAAAGCAGAATTTCAAAAATTAAGCAAAAAATCCAAAAAAACCTAAAGGAACGTGACCCTTCTATTGTTGAAATGAAAAGTCACTCCTGGTTTCTTCATCTGTGGCTTCATGTGTGACCCCAGTAGGGGCTTATTTGAATTATGTTGTTTTACCACCTGTATTTTATATTCCCTTCAGGAAGTTCATTTTGAGAAAATGTACAAATTAAGACTATAAATTAAGAAAGGGAAGTAATATAAGTAATAATAGTTTCATACCTCTTACTATTTCAGTTTTCAAATGTTCTCTTGGATCAAAGGCAGGACCACCACAGCTGATTTCATTACCTTGAGGCTGACCTGATTAGATGGGACTAGAAAGAACTACTTGTACTGAAACAAGATTCAAAGGAGCTCCATATTCCTCCTCCTCTGCTTTCTTCCACAGTTTTACTGTTATCCATACGTTACTAGTTTATAAGAATGATGTATGCTTATTATAATAAATGCAGGCACTAGGCAAAATACAAAAGTATTAAATATTTAAATTTAAAATGTTAAATTCCCATACAGAAGCATCCACCATTAACAACTGTCAGACATAACTCAAGATATCCCTGTCTGGATAGATAGAGAGAGAAAGGCAGGTGGCTAGATCAATACCAAGAAGTAATTTTTAAAAAATGGCACCATCTTATGTATGCTATTTTTTTTTTTTTTTTAGTAAAGAAGTACTGTATTTACTTTAACTTCAGTTAAACTAAAGAAAAAGAAAAAAGTGAAATGGAAATAATTTCTACATTTCACATTAATTAATATCAACAAAAGCTACCATATGTTCTATATTTCACATTAATTAATATCAACAAAAGCTACCATATGTTCTAAAAGAAACATTAAAGTTAAGGAAAAATAAAGATTAAGAAAAAATTTTAAAGCAATATGTAGATGTAGATTTTTTAAATACATACGATTAAAGAATTACACTTTTTTAAGGGAGATCTTTTTTTTTTTTTTTTAAATTGTTTGTGTGTCTGTTTATCCCACCAAGAGTTTTAGAGTTTAGGGTTGAATTGAAGAAAGGCACTGCAGTGTTAACCACCAGAGGCTAGCAGATCGATTTATACTGGCAATGAAACGATGCAGGGAAGGAAAGATGTGTCCAGCAGCACGTACCATCACCATTGGATTCCAATATTCCTGCTTCTGCAATTCACGGAAGCACCAGTCAGGAACTCTGAGTGTTTGTACCACGTGTGGCAGTTGTCATGGCTGACCTTAAAACACAGTGGAGGTGGCTTACATTTATTTGCATGTAAAATCCTTTTGTAAAGGAACTGAAGAAGCAAGAAACCCACCCATTCCCTTCATTCCTTTTCATGGTCTCAAGGTTTGCTAGGTATCCAAACATATGTAAGTTTTTTTTTCCAGGCAGACTCAGGTTTCTCAAGTAGTTCATGGTCAAAGATTGCGGTTTGTAAATGACAAATGGTAGGTTTGTGGAAGAGTAATGGGAAATGGGGCCTGCATCTATTGTCTTTGCAAAGGGGAGAACCGAAGAATTGCCTCTAATGATAATATTCAGACTGGTGGTGCTGCACATGGAAGCTTGTGGTGTGTACTGAGGTTCTTCTCATCAGGGGCTGGCCCTGATAGTTCTATTAACATAGCATGCAACATATTTTCAAATGTATAAAGTAACAGAATTAGAACTTACAAACTTCTCAATGACTATATTTTACGTACTGTCTTAGTTATCTAGTACTGCTATAACAGAAATGCCACAAGTGGGTGGCTTTAACAAAGAAATGGTTATTCTCTCACTGCTTAGGGAGCTAGAATTCCTAATTCATGGAGCCAGCTCCAGGGGAAGGCTTTTTCTCTCTGTCAGTTCTAGGGGGAGGTCCTTATCATCAATCTTTCCCTAGTCTGGGAACGTCTCAGCTTGGAGATGCTGGGTCCAAAGGACACGCTCCACTCCTGGCTCTGCTTTCTTGGTGGTAGGAGGTCCCTCTCCTCTCTACTGGTCTCTCTTCCTTTATGTCTCAAAAGAGATTGACTCAAGATACAACCTAATCCTGTAGATTGTGTCCTGCCTCATTAACATTACTGCCTCTAATTCTGCCTCATTAACATCCAAAGAGGTTAGGATTTACAACACATAGGAAAATCACATCAGATCTGGTGGTGGACAGATGGTGGATAGCCATACAATACTCGGAATCATGGCCTAGCCAAGTTGATGCACACTTTTTGGGGACACAATTCAGTCCATCACATGTACATATTACTTAAATTTATTTCCGAGCCTAACCCAGTGGACAGATGGTGGACAGCCATACAATACTCAGAATCATGGCCTAGCCAAGTTGACACACACTTTTGGGGGACACAATTCAGTCCATAACATGTACATATTACTTAAATTTATTTCCAAGCCTACATGCTGCCAGATCTCCCTTCCATGAGGCCACAATATACACCCTTACCAATCACTTCCCAGATCACCCTATCTCTCTCCTCTTTTCTTTTCAGCTCCGGCTACCTGCATTTAGTCAGGGCAGTCTATATCTTCTACTCTCTCTCCAGCCTATTGTTGTGTCTTGCCTCTTTCAGAGCTTTCTCTTTGATTCGCAAGAGTCTTTTCTTCTTTCAGCAAAACCCATCTCTTGCAATTCAAAAGTTTTGGCTTTCAGTTACTGTTACTAACTTAAAAGAAACTTATTTTAGAAGTTAAAAAAAACCCAAAAAACAAAACTCAACATTTACAGTTTCTCTTGCTTTTCTTTCTATAAAAAACTGAATTCTACCAGAGACAACGTAGATGTTTCTGACTCACAAGAAGGATTACCTTGTACATTTTCATATGCAAGGAAGTTCCAAAAAGGACTACTTAAGATATTATACTGGGCAGCATAAATAAACCAAGGATTCACAAGGCCATGTTGCAACTCCTGTTCTAACGGCTGTGCTTTATGTGTGGAGAATCTACTTCAAGTTGTTCAGTCACCACCTGTACTCCATATGCCACTACGCACCTGTCTTCTACCTAATTTATGAAAACTCTTTCCTTACGTGCCCTTTCCTGCTGAGTCCAGACATGTCTTCTCAAAATCCCATTCTGTTCAAACCCAGTGTTGACATGGGAGTGTAAAATCTATTACCTACCACAGACCAACCTCTTTTGGATGTGGGCTTTAAAAAAGGTTTGAAAAGGGAAGCATGAATACACATTTAAGGGCTCTCCAATATTTCCTACAAGTGATTCATGAAGCCCATGAGTTTTGGAGAATGTATTCAGAATCACAGTCTCCCTTAATTCAGTACACGTTATGTTGTTTTTTATGGAGCCCTGATAGTGCAGTGGTTAAGAGCTCAACTGCTAACCAAAAGGTTGGTAGTTTGAATCCACCAGTCGCTCCTTGGAAACCCTATGGGACAGTTCTACTCTGCCGTATGGGTCACTATGAATCAGAATTGACTCAATGGCAATGAGTTTGGTTTTGGTTTTGTTGTTGCTAGGTACTGTTGAGTCATTTTCAACTCATAGCGACCCCATGTGACAGAGTAGCACTGCTCCATAGGTTTTTTTTTTTCCCCGCTTGGCCGACGTCTTTACAGAAGCAGATTACCAGGTTTGTCTCTCGGAGAGCCACTGGGTGGGTTTGAACTCCCAACCTTTCCATTAGCAGCCGAGTGCCTAAACTTTGACGCCATGAGATCTCCTTATTCAGCATATAGGGGGCTTTAAAAAAATCTTTAACAAAAATGCAGAAGAAGCTTTGTAACTAGCCATAGGAAGTCATATTCTAACCAAGCTGCATTCTACTTCTAATTAAATCCTAATTAGAAGGCATAATTTAACTGAGCTGCATTAATACTCCCTGAGCTATGAAAGGCTTATTATGGTTGTTTAAAATGCCTTGGGTATTGAAATAATAAAGCTGTTTCACCTGGATCTGAAAAAAAAAAAAAAAAGATCTGAAGAGACTGTTAAATATAGAAAAATCTGTTACAGAGGATGGAAAAATCAAGACATATTCCATAAAATGGGCTTGTCAGAGGATATCAGATCTTTCCTTCTTTAATCCACCTTTCACTCTGCTGACAGAGTTATTGTTTTAAAACGTGGCCCTGATCATCTCACACCCTTGCCTCCACCCATGGCTTAAAATCTCTGTTGGCTATAAAATTTCTCATTACCTAGCACATGTGACCTACCCAGACTTCCCAAACCATTCTTCCCACCTATACCATCCCACTTAGATCTCCCTCCACCATGATTACACTTCAGCCACACTCAACACTGTGCCATGTCATGAACCCAGAGATAGTGTCTCTGTGTTTTCACACATGCTATTTTCTAGTAGTTTGTCATTCCTTCCTTTTCTGTATCTCAACTTCTACACATCTTTAAGACTCTGCATAATGTTGGAGTGGAGCTCTGGATTTAGACAGCTTTGAGTTTGAATGCCAGTTTGTATGCTACTTACTAGCTGTGGGACTTCGGACAAGTTGCCTCATTCTCCCCTCACCACCAAAAAACTACTTCCTATATTCTACTCAGAAGAAAAATAAAAGCAAATAGAGGCAATTAGGTGTTTATGACCACAATCAGGGAGTAGAAAATTGAGTGAAATTATAGCCTATTTCTTAAAGTTAGGATTTGGAGAGGCATTTCTATTTAAGCTTCCTATCAATTTTTCCATACTACAAACTGACAGAGTGAAATAGTTATTCCAAGGGCTTGAGCAATGTGATTTCACTCTAACAGATCAGTTGCAGTTGGCTTTCCCTGTAAATAGATGATATTGAGTGTTAATGCCCTCCAGGCAAAGACTAGCAGGGGCACACCTGTAATTGAATAAATAAGAGGGTGTTATAAAGAATCTTTTATAAGATTTGGGCTTTGGATGGGTGATTTTAGGAGGGTCTAATTTTTTTTTTTTTTAAGGAAGGGGAAACCCTGGTGGTGTAGTGGTTAAGCACTATGGCTGCTAACCAAAACGTTGACAGTTCGAATCTACCAGGTGCTCCTTGGAAACCCTATGGGGCAGTTCTACTCTGTCCTATAGGGTCACTATGAGTCGGAATTGACTCGAGGCCAGCAGGTTTGTTTTTTGGTTAAGGAAGAGGAGGTTAGCTGTCTATTAGGAGCTATCAGAAAGTAGGGCAATTCTACAATTTATATTTCAGTCTTATTTATAGGGAGGACAGACTAGACTACATTAGGGTTGTAAATTGTAAAGAAGCAGCAGTCACTCATTAGCCAGGATATCAAAACCTGTTGCCACCTAGTTGGATTCATAGCAATCCTACTAAACCAGAGTAGAAGTGCCCCATAGGATTTCCAAGGATATAATCCTTATGGCAGTAGACCGCTACATCTTTCTCCCATGGAGCGTCTGGTGGATTCGAACCACTGACCTTTCGGTTAGCAGCCGAGCACTTAACCACTGTGCCACCAGGGCTCCTTAGACAGATAGAGGGATATTTAATATTTTGCAGCCCCGTTTTTGTCTGGGCTTAGATGCAACTGTAAAGTGGAAAGCGGTCTTGTTTTTTCTCAGTTTAGCATGGACTCAGAGTGGCCGTGTCTAATACTGGTGATATGTGAGATTGTTTATCCCCAGCAAAGGATAATAGAGTGCCAGGCCAGCTTCTAACAACACGGAGACCTAGCTGCAGGTATCAGACCAGTTCTCTGATGTCAGAGGTCGCTGTTTTTTTCTTCTTTTTCATGAGATAGAAAAGTAAGGAAATAAAAACCAAACCTGTTGCTATTGAGTCGATTTCGGCTTATAGCAACCCTACAGGACAGATGTAGAACTGCCCCATAGGGTTTCCAAAGAGCAGCTGGTGGATTTGAACTACCAACCTTTTGGTTAGTAATCATAGCTCTTAACTACCGCTCCACCAGGGCGCCAGAAAAGTAAGGGATCTTATAAAAAGCACCTCTGTAGTTCGTGGTCTTTTTGGAAAGTTCTGTACAGGAATCACACAGAAACATGGTCATTTTTCTGGAATCTCCTGGATAAGACTTTAACTTAAAGATGATTGGAAGGCAGACACATGGCAACTGAATTTCAATACAAGTTTTAATCTTTCAAAAGAGAGAGAAGTTACTTTACTGCAAGTCTAGCCAGAGGAGGCCAGTCTGGAGGAGAATCCATTTTGAGAATCCATTTTAAGAATCCAGGAAAGCAGTCATTTCCTCCATTTTTCCATTGTACCTCCAGCCTCCCTTCCACATCTATATTTCTTGGTAGCCCTCTAAACCTGGGTCTCTGTGGATAGCTGCGAGTTCCCAGATAGGCCTGCTTGTGTACTTAGTATACTTTTCTGTCCTAATTTTTCTCCCTCTGTGTCATGGTTTGTGTATGTCTTCTAAAATATTAAATTTATTAACAATATATAAGACACACAGAAGCCTAAAGAAAAATTCAACAAATATTAATATACCTAGTACTCAACTCAGACATAAAAGACTGCCCAGACTCCCTTTGTAAAGCTCTCCCTGATTGCTTCACCTGTCTCCTACCCAGAGGTAGCCGTTATCCTGTATTTGGTGTTTCTTCCTCATGCACTGATCTGTACTTTTATGCATATGTATATATCACAAAGCAATATATTGAGCTGCTTTGAATAGTTTTACATTTCATATGAAGAGCTTCATATATATTCTTTAACTTGCATCTTTTGTTCAATGTATTTGTGAGATTCATACTTGTTGATGCACACAGCTCTAGGTTGCTTATTTTCTTTGTGATAACAGTATATAAATTCTTTTTATGAATATGCTCCTATTTATTTACTGATTTTCCTGTTATTAGATATTGAGATTGTTAGTTTCTTTTTGTTGTTGCAAACAATATTGCTACAAGTGTGCTTGTATACATTCCCTGCTGTGAAATTCTCTAGGGTTTATATCTAGGAGTGGAATTCTGAGTCATAGTGTATGTGTCTTCAACTTTAATTCTCCAGGCTGATCACAACCATTTACCTACCCACCAGAAGCATAGGAAACTTCCCCAGTCTCCACATTCTGCTGATGTTTTGTATCGTTGGACTTAAACATTTTTGTGGTATGATGGAGTGAAATAGCATCATTGTGATTTTTGTTTGTATTTTTCTACTTACTAGTGAAATGAGGTAACTTTTCACATTGTATTTGTCATTCATGTGACATTGGTCATCTGAATTTACAATTCCTATATTTTCCTATTGATTTGTTTTTCTTTATTATCGATTGAAGAAGTTCTTAATTTACATTACATACAATCTTTTTTTGGTTGCAACTTTGGGGTTCTCTTGCAATTTGTGGGTTATCTTTCCATTTTTGCAGTATTTTTGATAAATGGAAGTTTTTAAATTTTAACGTCGCCGGATTGTTCTGTTTTCTAGTGTCGCACAAAGGTCATTCATAACTTGGTGGCTTAAAACAATAACAATAACAATTATTTTACTATCTACCATGATTTTTGTGGGTCAGGCATTCGGAAAGGACTCAGCTGAGTGCTTCCGGCTCAGGGTCTTTCATGTGGTTGCGGTGCATTGGTGACCGAAATGGAAACAGTGGAATCTGGTTTGGCATTTCTCTTTTCTTGTAGTCTCAGAAGTTCTCTACATGATCTCTGTGGGGGCTTGGTTTGGCTTTCTTATAGCACGGCAACATTGGGATAGCTGGGCTGCTTACTTGACAGTTCAAGGCCTTAGTGATAATGTTCCAGGAAGCAAGGTGGATGTTAACTTTTAATGACCTAGCTTGGAAGTTTAGTGTCAATTATGCTTTATTCTGTTCATCAGAACAGTCACAAAAACTCACCCAATTTCAAAGCGAGATCTCATGTCTCAACAGGACGAGGGTCAAGGTCGCGTTATAAGAAGAATGTGTGGAATGGGGAATATTGTTCTGGCCATCTTTGTACAATATAATCTGCCACACAAATATATCAACATTTCTATAGTTTTTGCTTTTTTAAAACTCTGATTTAGAAATTCTTCTCTCACTCAAGGACGTAAATATATTTTTCTATAAGTTTTAGGATTTACATATATGTGTCTTTCTGTACTTCATGTGAAAAAGTAATCTAATTCTAATTATGCTAGTATCATTTATTTAATTATTTTCCTTTTTACTGGTGACTTACGGTGGTAGATTTGTTATAAATTAAATTTTCATGTATGCATGGTTCTATTTCTAAGCTCTCTATTCTGTCACATGGATCTTTTTATTAATTACTGTGGCTTTTAATAAAGTCTCCCCACATTGTTCTTTTCAATTTCCTCCTTTATTTTCTATAAATATTTTTAAAAAATTGAACCAGTTTTCTATGAACATTTCTATTCCATAGCTGATAATTTCATTTTCTGTAGTTCTTGGAGGTATAATTGTTTGGTACTAAAGCAGACTCTTAGTTGCATTGGGTACATTTTTATTGTGAACTAGCATCTGCCTGATCTTAATCTGTCTGTGCAAGGAGCCCTCATGGCTGAATGGGTAAGCACTCGGCTGATAACTGAAAGTTCAATGGTTCAAACCTACCAGTGGCTCCATGGGAGAAAAGACCTGCCTACCCGCTCTTGTAAAGATTAAACCAAACCAAAACCAAACCCAAACTCGTGCTGTCGAGTCGATTCCGACTTGTAGTGACTCTGAAAGGACAGAGTAGAACTGCCCCATAGGATTTCCAAGGAGCAGCTGGTGAATTCAAGCTGTGGACCTTTTGGTTAGCAGCCATAGCCCATAACCACTGCACCACCAGGGCTCCCACTTAAAGATTACAGCCTAGGAAACATTATGGGCCAGTTCTACTCTGTCCTTACAGGGTCACTATGAGTTGGAATAGACTCAATGGCATACAACAATTTGTTTATGCCTTGAAAGGCTTTTATTGAAGGTTTATTCTTCCAGAGAAGGTTTGTGTTTCCTTCTGCCACTTAAATTTTTACTCAGTGTTTCCTAGAACAAAGTAAATTCAACTCCTAGTCTTAATTTAGGGACATTGTGCTGGCTGAATAATGGCCCTCCAAAGATGTCCACACCCTAGCCCCTGGAACCTGTAAACATGTTACCTTATATGGCAAAAGGAAACTCTGGTAGTGTAGAGGTTAAGAGTTTAGCTACTAATCAAAAGCTCGACAGTTCGAATCCACCAGGTGTTCCTTGGAAACCATATGTGGCAGTTCTACTCAGTCCTGTAGGGTTGCTGTGAGTCAGAATTGACTTGACGGCAAAGGATATCTGGCAAAAAGGACCTTGCAGATGTGATTAAGTTGAGTGTCTTGTCTTAGTCACCTAGTGCTGCTGTAATAGAAATACCACAAGTGGATGGCTTTAACACAGAGAAGTTTATTTTCTCACAGTCTGTTAGGTTAGAAGTCCAAATTCAGGGTGTTAGCTCCAGGGAAAGGCTTTCACTCTCTTTCGGCTCTGGAGGAAGGTCTCTCTTGTCAGTCTTCCCCTGTACTAGGAGCTTCTCTGAGCAGGAACTCCAGGTCTAAAAGTCGCTCTCTGCTCCCAGTGCTTCTTTCTTGGTAGTATGAAGTCCTGAACTCTCTGCTTGCTTCCCTTTCCTTTTATCTCCTGTGAGATAAAAGGTGGTGCAGGCCACACCCCAGGGAAACTCCTTTTATGTTGGATCAGGGATGTGACCTTAGTAAGGATGTTACATCCCACCCTAATCCTTTTTAACATAAAATCACAATCACAAAATGGAGGACAATGACACATTACTGGAAATCATGGCCCAGCCAAATTGATACACACATGTTTGGGGGGACATAATTCAATCCATGACAGACCTTGAGCTGGAGAGGTGATCCTGGATTATCTGGATGGGCCTGAGGTATTTACAAGGGTCCTTATAAGAAGACATGAGGTGAAAAGCAAAAAGAAGATGCTACAAGTTGGCTTTGAAGCTGGAGAAGGGGTCATGAGCAGCCCTAGAAGCTAGAAGAGGCAAGAAATAGATCCTTCCTTGTGACCTCCAGGAGCCCTTGTGGCTCAGTCTTAAGACCTCAGCTGCTAACCAAAGTTGGCAGTTCAAATCCATCAGCCACTCCTTGGAAACCCTACGGGGCAGTTCTACTTTATCCTATAGGGTTGCTATGAGTCAGAATCAACTAGACTGCAACAGGTTTTTATTTTATTTTATTTTTGGCTTGTGACCTACAGGAAGGAACCAACCCCGCCGACATATTGGTTTTAGCCCTGTTTGACTAGTATTGAACTTCTGACCTCCAGAAATAAAGGAGAAAAAATTTGCATTGTTTTAAGCCACTGAGTTTTTGGGAATTTGTTACAGCAGGCATGGGAAACTAATACAGCTAGCTTATGATTACAAATCCTCAGGGGAGACTCCTTTTTTGTTTTTCTAACCCAGATAGAAGCCTGGTATAGTCTTGCTAGCTCCTTCTTCTACAGTCCTGATGCCTGCAGAAGTTTCAATCTAATCCCTAACCTGGTGATGGTCTACGTTTTTGTCCCCCATTCCCCTGTCACTGTTAAAACCACATATTTATTTATTTTGTATTAGCAGGTGCTTCACAGGTAGCCCAGAAATTCTGTGTTCACTTCTCGTATGTTTAGTTGTTATCTTATCCAGGCTTTCTAGGCATTTATAGCAGGAGAGAGGCAGATTCTAACATAAAGTATTTACAACTCTGATTTTTTTTTTTTTTTTTGGAAACCCTGGTGATGTGGTGGTTAAGAGCTACAACTGCTAACTAAAATGTCGGCAGTTCGCATCTACCAGGCGCTCCTTGGAAACCCTATGGGGCAGTTCTACTCTGTCCTACAGGGTCACTATAAGTTGGAATCAACTAGACGGCAGTGGGTTGGTTGGGGTTTGTTGCTTTTTTAACCTGTAAAATTAACAATGTACCTACATCATAGGCTTGTAGACACTCAGTAAAGATTACAGTGATGATAAAGATAATGATTAGGACAATGTTCATAATAACTTATGGTTTCTCCAAGCAAGCAGAATTAATCATTTTTCCCCTGCTTCCAAATCAAAATTTATAACTGTATTTCGTGGTAATGTATGACACACTCTGACAGGAATTGCGTTAAAGGCCCTATTTGTGTATGGAGTACATTTAAACTGGACTGGCTTCTTTGCAAACCAAACCTTACTTGAAACTATTATTTGAGGTGTGTCTACACAGAATCTCTACCTTTAAAAAATATCTGAAGCATTTGTTTTCCTTAATTTGAGACTTTAAAATCACAATAATAGAAGATTGGTTTAGAATGATCAACCCTGCATTTTAGAATCAAAATTTTATGGAATTGAATTGATTTGTGATCTTCACCTTCAGACCAAACTCAACATTAAAACGGTATTAAATCAGAGTCAAGGCATGACTCGAGGGTAAATGGGCTTTTCAGAGCCCTGGAAATCTGAAGGCAGAGCCATTTCTTGGGCATTTCAAGAATAACTCTAATTTCTATGTTCAGAGGAGGGTACAACGTGATGAAGCTTAATTTTAGGAATAGGGAGAGCTTGCTATAATTCTCTTAAACAAAAATGCGCAGACTTTTGGAGTTAATCCTTTTTAAAAAGAAAAGTCCAGAATATAAGATGGTAGTGGAATAGCAAAAATTAGATTTCATATATCCAGGGAGATTCTACCTTGTAAGGGCAATGAGGATTAAGGCCATATGCAATGAGATGTACTGCATCTCCTCCAGTTCAGTGTTGCCACCCTACATATATTTCTGTATTATTAACTAAGCAAACTGCAGCTTTCATCTAACCTTATAGTACCTTATTTTTACACAAATAACGCATAGCTTCTAAATTTGTTTGCCAACCATGTCCCCCCACCCCCCAGGTATTTTTTAAGTGCACTATGCCAATTTTTTTTGTTCTTTTTTTTACAGCAACATGTAAAATTGCATAGCGGCACTTATGATAATACCTCACCGATGGGGAGAGCACTGTTGGCAAACAAATGTAGAAAGTACGCGTTATTTGTTTAAAAATACAGTAGCCTTTTATCTATGAGTAGAGCTGCAGAGCTTTATCTAGTGTTCTATATAGTTATACTAGCTGTAATTACATATACAATAAAATCTAACTGCTATAAATAAAATACAGTGTGGTTCTGTGCTTTTATACTCTTGTGTTAACTTCAAGTTCCTCCTGTAAGGAACTGGTGATACTCTGAGCAGTATGGGAAAATTAATAATGTCTTTTCTCTTGTGCGTGTATATGTTTTCTTCCCCCTGTTGCTATTCAGACTGCTTTGTAATTCCAGGCTAATATTTGTACCTTAGGGTCTATTAGTCAGGGCTCTCAGTTTCAAATAATATAAATCAACCTCAAACTAACTTAATTTTAAAAAGGAACTATTTCAGCTTATGCAGCTGGGAGATCCATGAGCAAACATGACTTAGACATGGCTGGATCTGGGTGATCAAATGATGTAATTCCCCCTGCCCCTCCTTTCTCTCCAGCCCTCTTTTCTCCCTTGTTTTTTCCTCCCTCTTCCATATCTTGGTTCTTTTCCTCAGGGTGCAATTCATTTGCATGAGCTCATTTTGTGGAAACCCTGGTGGCTTCGTGGTTAAGTGCTATGCCTGCTAACCAAAAAGTCGGCAGTTCAAATCTACCAGGTGCCCCTTGGAAACTCTATGGGGCAGTTCTACTCTGTCCTATAGGGTTGCTATGAGTTGGAATAGACTCAACGGCAATGGGGCAGGAATGGTAGTGCCCAGAAACTCAAGACTTACATTTACTTATAGCTCTTGACACCAGAACAAAAGTGATGTGCTCTCTTCAGTTATCCACACGTCAAGGCTCAGAGATAATCTGACTGGGTCACAGTGAGCTCATCACTGTGGTCAGATATGTGAAGTACTCTTTTTGGTCAGGCAGGACAAATGACTATCACTGGGGGAAGGTGGGAGGCAAAGCAAGAGGCAAGATCAACTCCATCCAAACCACAAGGAATGCATTCATGACAGCCAAGTGGAGATCTTTCATAAGAAGAAGGTGGAAAGTCAAGCTAGAGTTAAAAAAATAATAATAATCTACACAATTGCCTATGCCTCATATTCTTCTGTTCTGGGATAGTCTTTTTATCAAGGCTACTATGCAGAGAGTTTTGAACATCTTTGTCTATAATTGTTGAAAGTTCAGCTTTTCAGTACTGTCTTCATCAATTCTGTCCACGTTATTTTCGATAATGTTAGCTCTATAAACATGTCTCTGCATAGCAATAAGGAAGGGCATTTCTCCTCCTACGTACTTTGTGGAATACCTACTGATAATTGTTGTGAGTGACATCTCTCTTTCTCTCTCCAGCTGTGGGTGTTGCAGCTTGCTGGGTGCCTCTCTGCTTCAAGTGTGCTCTGGCTATTGATTTAGGGCAGATGCGGCTTGAGGATTAGTGAACATTTTGCCAACAATTGACCTAAGGCAAGTTGCAATCTTCCCAAGTTGCCTGAGTCTGGCTTTTTGCATAATCTGATTCAAATTTTATGCCCTTGTCATGTCTCCATTTAGAGACATTTTTAATTAGTATTAGTCAGAGTAATTACTGGCAATTCACTTTTTCAATTGATTTCTGTTGCTTATAAAGTACCTCATTAAGTACCGCTACAGTTTAGTTTCCCAATTCTGAGAGCTGACATGAACAATCATCTCTGTGTGTGAGGGGTGCATGATAACTGAAATTCATTTCTGGTCCAAAACTCAGGCAGTGAGATACATTCACAAGTCATACATTTTAGTAACTATTCTTTAAAATGAAATAAAGTTTAATTCCATTAATAATTTATACATTGATTCTTATTTTTAATACCTGAAAAAGTTAAAAACCAAATCACAGTAGCTTCTCTTTTAAGATGACTGAAAAATGCACACACTTTTGTGTTGTAGGTTTTGTAATACTTGTGTGAGTCAGTAGAAACACGTTCATGCACAGTACTCTGCATTTCAGGGTTGAGCTAAGTGGTTAAGATGATGTGGGGCTCCTGTATTGCCCTACCATATTGCCTCCTGAGCTTCTTTGTTTAGTGCTAATCAGTGTATCTGATAAGATTTTATCCTTTAAAAAAAAAAAAAAAAACTTTATTGTGCTCTAGGTGAAAGTTTACAGAACAAATTACTTTCTCATTCAAAAATTTATATGCAAATTATTTTGTGACATTGGTTCCAATCCCTGTAATGTGTCAGCACTTTCCTCGTTTCCCTTTATATGGGTTCCTTGTGTTTACTTGACCAGTTTTCCTGCCTTCTTGTCTTTGCTTTTGGGCAGGTGTTGCCCACTTGGTCTCGTACAATTGACTGACTAAGAAGTACATTCCTCACATGTGTTATTGTTTGTTTTATGGGCCTGTCCAATCTTTGACTGAAAGATGGACTTCAGGAGTGGCTTCACTTCTGAGTTAGAAGGGAGTCTGGGGGCCATAGTCTCAGGGGTTCCCCCAGTCTCTGTCAGACCAGTAAGTCTGGTCTTTTTTTGTGGATTTGAGTTTTATTCTACATTTTTCTCCCACTCTGTTCGGGACCATCTTTTGTGATCCCTGTCAGAGCAGTAGGTGGTGGTAGCCAGGCACCATCCAGTTTTTATGGGCTCAGGCTGGTGGAGGCTATGGTTCATGTAGCCCGTTAGTCCTTTGGACTAATATTTTCTTTGTGTCTTTGGTTTTCTTCATTGTCCTTTGTTCTCGATGGGATGGGACCAATAGATGTATCTTAGATGCCCACTTGCAAGCTTTTAAGATCCCAGACACTACTCACCACAATAAGATATAGAACATTTTTTTAAATGAAATGTGTTATGCCAATTGACCTAGATGTCCCCTGAGATCACAGACCCCCAGCCCTTAGCCCCAGTAACTTGGTCATTCAAGGTGTTCAGATGTGTCTGGGAAGTTTCTACAACTTTACCTTGGTCAAGTTGCGCTAACTTCCCTTATATTGTGTGTTGTCTTTCTCTTCACCAAAATTAACATTTGTCTACTATCTAATTAGTGATTTCTCCTAGATATAATCCTTTTGATAAAAAGATTAATTTTCCAGCTCGGTAGAGTACAGGGTCACTGAAAAAGAGAAAGACCCTCAACGAGAAGGATTGACACAGTGGCTGCAACAATGGGCTCAAGCATAAGAATGATTGTCGGCATGGTGCAAGACTGGGCAGTGTTTCATTCTGTCATAGATAGGGTCGCTCTGAGCCAGAACCGACTCGACGGTGCCTAACAACAACAACAACAGCATAATGTTCAACCATTCCCTTGCCGATGCACATTTACTTTGTTTCCATACTTTATTGCTACAAACACTGCTTCAATAAGCATCCTTATGTATAAATCCAAATATAAAAAAAACAAACAAATCTGTTGCTGTCGAGTCAGTGCCGACTCATAGCGACCCTATAGGATGGTGTTTTTATCTCTATGAGCTAGATACCCAGGAATGGTAACGGTGGGACAAAGGACGTGTGTTTCCAGCTCTACTAGGTATTGTCAGACTGCTTTCCAAAAAAAGGTTAAAATTCAGATTTCAATAAAAAGTACATGTGAGAACATTCCCTGCACCCCTGCTAACATTAATTGTAGTCTTTACGTATTTTATGAATTTGATAGATGTCACCTTAATTTGTATTTTTCTGAATACTTTTCAGGTTTATTAATCGTTTTGATGAGCTCTTTTGTGAATTGCTTATTCATATTTCTATCAATTTAATTCAGAACTAGAAGTCTTTGCCCTCCTTGAGCTGTATTCTTAGTCATTCAGTCTCCCTGAGTATCAGTTTCATAACTGATTTTCTAGTTTTACTCTTAGGATCAAATGAGAGTCCATATGGGAAATCATTCTGAAAATTCTAAAAATGTTTTTGTTTGGATGAAGAGCAACAGTTCACCGTTTCCTCCTCTGAGGAGTTTCCTGTGAGTCTCCAGGCTTCTTTGCTAACTTCTTCCTCTCTTGTTACTTCACAATACAATTAGATTTTACAAGTCTGCCTTCTTCAATAGACTATGAGGTTCTTGTGGACTGGTAATGTATCTTACTATTTGCTAGAGCCTAGAAGTATGCTGTGGGACAAAGATGTGGCAGTCTGCTCTCATAAAGATTGCAGTCTTGGAAATGCTATGGAATGGTTCCACTGTGTCCTGTGGGGTTGCCATGAGTCAGAATCAACTTGAGGGCAATGGATTTAGAAGTATGCTTAATACAAAATGAATAAGTGAATGACTGATTGAATTTGGCCATGTCATGCTCTTGCCAAAACTCCTCCAGTGACCTGCATTGCACTTAGAATACAATCTAACCTCCTTGTTGTGACCTATAAAGACCTTTGTGACTGGTCATAGCTTATTTTGTCCTCCATATCTTGCCACTTCTTGGACTATATCACTTTATGTTTCTTTCTGTTCTTCGACCACAGCAAGCAGATACCTAGAATATCTACTCTGTTCACTTGTGAGAAAGATCACTTTTGGGGCAGCATTATATACACGAATCCTTTCTCCTGAACAACACAGAATGGTTATCTGTGGCTCAACCAAAACCAGCTCCAGACAGAATACAACCATGCCATGACCTTTGAAATGTTCTTGGCAACAGATACTTATTTCATGCTTTGAGACCTAGAAAGTACAATGCCGTCCATGCCTTCCCTTGAATTTGGTTTCTCATCTATAAAATGATTCAATTATCTCTAAAGGCCTTCCCAACTCTGAGTGCTTGATTCAAATTCATTTTTAGGGGGTAATAAGGTTTTATCTCTCCTTACAGATTAATTCTAGGCAGTACGGAACTGGGGGATAATATTCTACAGTGAGTTATTTCTACAGGTCGTTTCTTTTTAATGTGTCAACTGGGGCAACCACAACGCCTTGTATTTAACCTCGCAGTTGTAACAGAACTCATCCTATCAATATTTTCAATCTTCAGGGGAACTTCAAGTTTCAGAGGAAATCAATAATAAAGAGTTTATCAGCAGCTAATCTTTTCCTTGGAGCAAAAAATAGATATGCCAGTGGGGGAGAGTTTCTTTAATTCTCAACAGTTTCCTCATAGATGAAACTTCTCTTTTTCATGATCTGGTACCCATTATGGGGTTATGACTTTTAACTGGCTGTGCTTTCTTCTTTGCATCAGCACTTTGGAATTTTCTTTCTGTAGACAGCCTTGGGTCAGTCCTGTGCATTATGGCCTTCTGAAGTGCCTGATTGGCCATTTCTGGAAGCCCTAAGTAAGCATCCATCTCATTTTAAGACTTTTTTTACCCGGGAATTACTAGGAAATTTTTGCTTATTTATTTATTTTTTGGGTCTTTGTAGTATAATAAATTTATCAGTTATGCAGATACCAGGGTAGCAAAAACATGATGAGAATGCAACTGGAGTTTGATCCTGAAAGAGAGAAAGACAAAAATCAAGAAAAGACAAGGCCACCAGTGACTCTTGCATCTAGTCCATCATATCCCATTGGCCTTTCTGAGTCTTCTCAAAGACAAATTTGCTAGAGGAACTCAAGCTAAGGTGTTGTCCCGTATTTGGTGCAAAGAAATTCTCAAATCCTATAATTAAGTAAAGTTATATGGGACATCTGGGATGTGGGATACTTTGTTCAAGAAAGGGGTAGGGGGGGTTATTGCTTATGGAGTACAGAGTTTTGGTTTATGGTGATGGAAAAATTGCGTTGATTGAGGATAGTTTTGCACGGCTGATTAATAAAATTGTCCTGTCAATAAGTTGTACAAAAAATCGTATAAAAAGTTGAATTGGCAAAAGTGTGATAGATATATTTACAACAAAGCCCCCCCCCCAAAAAAAAAAAGTAGCTGCTGAGGCTGCTTATGTACAACCAAACACCTCATGGGATTTTGTTCCTTGGTTTGGAGGTTAGGGTCATGGTTTCATGGGAAATCCCAGATAATTGCCGTAATAACATGTTTAGTGCTTCTGTTCTACCTCCTAGTTTGCTGCATACCTGGGGTCTTAACAGTTTGCAAGCTGCTATCCAAGGCACAACAATTGATCTCTATTTGCCTGGAGCAATAGAGGAAGAAGCGAGTCAGGAATAGGAGGAAGAAATGGAATGTGCAGCTAATTGCTTTAATTGCTTCCATGAACAACTGCCTCATCTGTCATGAGACCAGAAGAACTGGATGGTGCCCAGCTACCATTACTGAACATTTTGATCAAAGATTCTATAGAAGAATCCTGATCAAAAGGGGGAAATACAGGAGAAAATTCTCATGGAATCCAGACTTTCTGGAAGCATAGAGGCTGAATGAAGCCCTGAAACTATTGCCCTGAGATAAACTTTAAACCAAAAGTATCCCCTGAAGTCTTCTTAAAATCAAACAATAATTTAGCTTAACTAGTAAAGAATGTCTCCCTTGAGTATTGTGCTCTTTTAAGGTCTAATCTACATGGTATTAAATTGAGAACAGCAACTTAAAAGATTAGATAGGAAACTTAGAGACAGTGAGTTTATGTTAATGAATGAGAAAAAAATCAGAAAAGGAGGGTGAGAATGGTTGAACAATTGAAAGATGTAATCAACGTCACTGAATTGTGTGTGCAGAAAGTGTTGAACTTGGTGTATGTTCTGCTATGTATATTCTCAACAATAAAACAAACCATTTTTTTTTAAAAAGTGTTATCAGTCCTGGAAAGATAGAAAAAATGAAAACCTTAAGGTGGAAGAAAATAGATTAATAAAAGAAAGAAGACAAATCATATAATAGTGTTGGGATGACACAGCTCAGTTAATATTCTTCATAAAAAATTTCCCAGGCTACTTTCATCAAGGGAGCAGCGGGGATTCTGTGTAGAATTCTGGTCTTCCATGTGGGAGACCAAGTTTGAGTCACAGCCAGGGCACTTCAAGCACAGCTACAACCCATCTGTCAGTGGAGACTTGAATGTTGCTATGATGCTGAACAGGTTTCAGTGAAACTTCCATACTAAGACAGACTAGGAAGGAAGGGCTTGTGATCTACTTCTGAAAAATAAGCCATGGAAAACTCTGTAGATCACAATGGTCAGATCCTGTTTTGCATGGGGTTCCCATGAGTTGGGGACTGACGGACAGTAGCTAACAACAACAATAACTTTTTTAAAGCATTTATTGTGTGCAAGACACTATCAACAAATATATTATACAAGCCCTTGTTCATTGCTTTGCAGAAATCCAAAGATTCTGGGAGTCCTCTATAGGGTCGCTATGTGTCAAAATTGACTCAATGGCAGTGGGTTTTTTTTGTTTGTTTGTTTTCTAGAATGTCAGTCTACTAGCCCTAGTAAGGATTAAAATCTGGCTGACCTGGCAAGAATATTTCTAGATGAACCCATGATGGTACCTATTGATCACAGCTCATTTATCCATGTACTCACAAAACCCCTGTTCAATTGTTCAGTATAAAATTTGTTCTGAGAGCACCAAGAAAACACATCAATGAACGATTTGCCAAATATTTGTTCTCCTTTTGCAAAATCAAGCAATTTTCTGCTTGATACTTTTTGTTACCTCTCCAATCCTCTGTGATTTTTGAAGTTCCTTGTATGGCTCAATAATGTAATTTACAAGTTTTCCTAATACCCTAATTTGTAGTTAATTAATTAATAACAGACCTATTTATCAAAGACCTTGTGCTAGGATAGGCATTGAATTTTTAACAGTGAACAGGTGACAATTCTTATGCTCAAAGATATGACCTTCTAAAAGAGCTGTAATTAATTACAAAAAATCATGATGTTACAACAAGGTAGCATAGGGTGTTGTGAAAGTCTCAAGCAGAAGGTGGTCCTCCCAGAAACAGTGATAGATTCATGTAGGCCAGACCTCATGTAGAGCAACTGGGAGGTCTTTTATATCCTTCTCACTTACTTTAGACTTCAATGTTTTTACTGTAGTGCCAGTTCTACCTTTCCTCTCTGAATATGCTTGAAAGGCAAAATAAGTGAAGTAACAAGTGAGAAGTTTATTTTTTTATCATCACCTGGGCTGTCTTAAGCAGGGACTTTGCAGTTTTTCTACTTCTTGCTCAAAATATGTTGGAAACGCTGCTTCCACCCAACTCCCCTACTGCTTATTTGTTGCTTTAAGCATTTTACAAGCCTTGCTTATTGCTATGCTGTCGAGTTGGTTATGACTCATAGAACCCCTATGTACAACAGAATGAAACACTGCCCAGTCCTATACCATCCTCACAATTATTGCTACGTTTGAGCCCATTGCAGCCACTGTGTCAATCCATCTTATTGAGGGTCTTCTTCTTTTTCACTGATACTCTACTTTACCAGCATAATATCCTTCTCCAGGCACTGATCCCTCCTGATAATATGACCGAAGTACATGCGACGAAGTTTTGCCGTCCTTGTTTCTAAGGAGCATTCTGGATGTATTTCCTCCAAGATAGATTTGTTCATTCTTCTGGCAGCCCATGATATGTTCAGTATTCTCTTCCAAGACCATAATTCAAAGGCAGCAATTCTTCTGTCTTCCTTATTCATTGTCCAGGTTTCACATGCATATGAGGCAATTGAAAATGCCATGGTTTGGGTCAGGTGCACCTTAGCCCACAAAGTGACATCTTTGCTTTTCAACACATTAAAGATGTCTTTTGCAGCAGATTTGCCCAAAGCAATACACTGTTTGATTTCTTGCTGCTGTTTCCTGGGTGTTGATTGTGGATCCAAGTAAAATGAAATCCTTGACATCTTCAATATTTTCTCCGTTTATCATCATGTTGCTGAATGGTCTAGTTTTATTTTCATTTTCTCTATTTTGAGGTGTAATCCATGCTGAAGACTTTAGTCTTTGATCTTCATTAGTAAGTGCTTCAATTCCTCTTCTCTTTCAGCAAGCAAGGTTGAGTCATCTGCATATCGCAGGTTGTTCATAAGTCTTCTCCAATCCTGATGCAACATTCTTCTTCATACAGTCCAGCTTCTTAGGTTATTTGCTCAGCATACAGATTGAATAAGTATGATGAAAGGATACAACCCTGATGCACACCTTACCTGATTTTAAACCACGCAGTATCCCCTTGTTCTGTTCTAATGATTGTCTCTTGGTCTATGTACAGGTTCCTCATGAGCACAATTAAGTGTTTGGGAATTTCCATTCTTCACACTGTTATTCATAATCTGTTATGATCCACACAGTCAAATGCCTTTGCATAATAAATAAAACAGAGGTAAACATCTTTTCGGTATTCGGTGCTTTCAGCCAAGACCCGTCTGATATCAGCCGTGATACCCCTCGTCCCACGTCCTCTTCTGAATCTGGCCTGAACTTCTGGCAGTTCTCTGTGCATGTACTGCTGCAATTGCTCTGGAATTATCTTCAGCAAAATTTTACTTGTATGCGATATTAATATACTGTTTGATAATTCCCACATTCTGTAGCATCACCTTTCTTTGGAATGGGCACAAATATGAATCTCTTCCAATTTGTTGGCTGTCTTTCAAATGTCTTGGCATAGACGAATGAGCACCCCCAGTGCTGCAACCATTTGTTGAAACATCTTAATTGGTGTTCTGTCGATTCCTGGAGCCTTGTTTTTTGCCAGTGCCTTCAGTGCAGCTTGGGCTTTTCCTTCAGTACCATCAGTTCTAGATCATATGCTACCTCCTGAAACGGCTGAACATCCGCCAATTCTTTCTGGTACATTGAGTCTGTGTATTCCTTCCATCTTCTTTTAATGTTCTTACATCATGCAATATTTTTCCTACAAACCCTTCGATATTGCAACTTGACACTTGAATTTTTTTCTTCAGTTCTTTCAGTGTGAGAAAATATCAAACATGTTCTTCCCTTTTGGCTTTCTAACTCCAGGTCTTTGCACCTTTTGTTATAATACTTTACTTTGTCTTCTCATGTTGCCCTTTGAAATCTTCTGTTCAGCTCTTTTACTTCATCATTTCTTCCTTTTGATTTATCTATTTTGTGTTCAAGAGCAAGTTTCAAAGTCTCTCCTGACATCCATTTTGGTCTTTTCTTCTTTCCTCTCTTTTTAACGACCTCTTGCTTTCTTCAAGTATGATGTCCTTGATGTCATTCCACAACTCGTCTGTTCTTTGGTCATCAGTGTTCTATGAGTCAAATCTATTCTTAGGTGGTCTCAAAATTCAAGTGGAATATACTCAAGGCCTTATTTGTCTCTTGTGGACTGGTTTTAATTTTCTTCAGCTTCAGCTTGAAATTGCGTATGAGCAATTGATGATCTGTTCTGCAGTCAGCCCCTGGCCTTATTCTGACTGATGATACTGAGCTTCTCCATCGTCTCTTCCCACAGATGTAGTTGATTTGATTCTTGTGCATTTCATCCGGTGAGGCCCACATGTAATTTCACCATTTTTTTTTTTTGTTGTTGTTGAAAAAAGGCATTTTCAATGAATAAGTCTTTGATCTTGCAAAATTCCGTCACGCAATGTCTGGCATCATTTTTTTTTTTATCACCAAAGCCATATTTTCCAACTACGGATCCTCCTTCTTTTCTTCTAAATTTCCCATTCTAATCACCAGTAAATATCAGTGCATCTTGATTGCATGTTTGATCAATTTCAGACTGCAGAAGTTGGTAAAAATATTCCATGTCTTCATCTTTGGACTTAGTGGTCGGTATGTAAATTTGAATAATAGACATATTAATTGGTCTTCATTATAGGCATATGGATATTATCCTATCACTGACAGCTCTGTACTTCAAGATAGATCTTGAAATGTTCTTTTCAACAATGAATGCAACATCATTCTTCTTCATTTTGTCGTTCCCCGCATAGTAGACCATATAATTGTCTGATTTAAAATGGCCAATACCAGTCCATTTCAGCTCACTAAAGCCTAGGATATCAGTCTTTATGTGTTCCATTTCATTTTTGATGGCTTCTAACTTTCCTAGATTCATCTTCATATATTCTGATTATTAATGGATGTTTGCAGCTGTTTCTTCTCATGCAGCATCAGCAAATGGAGGACTCAAAAGCTGTATTCCATCCACATCATTAAGTTTGACTCTACTTTGAGAATGCAGCTCTTTCCCAGTCCCATTATGAGTGCCTTCCAACCTGATGGGCTCATCTTTCAGCACTGTATCAGACAGCGTTCCACTAATATTCATAAGGTTTTCAATGGCCAATTCTTTGAGAAATAGACTAACTTGCTCATTAGAGAATCTAAATGTCTTGACTCTTAGCACTGGCCTGAGGTATTCAACATATATTTTTTGAGTATCAACCATTGTGATAGTTAAGGTTGTGTGTCAACTTGGCTGGGCCATGATTCTCAGTGATTTGGCAGTTATGATGTAGTTTGGCAGCTATGCAATGATGTAGTTACCTCCCTAATGAAGTCTGATATAATGTAGTCACCTCGATGATGAGATCTGCTATAAGCAGCCAATCAGTTGAAAGAGAGTTTCCTTGGGGGAGGGGGAGGTGGCCTGTATCCAATATATGTGAACTTTCTGGCAAAGCCCACTGGCTTTTTCTTACTCTGGTTCCTGCAGCTGGCTCCTGTTTATTTTACCTCCAGGTCTTGGGACTTGGGTTAGCAGCTTACCTGTCAATCTTGAGATTGGTCTGACTCAGTAGCCTGTGAGCTAGCAGCCTGCTGTTTGACCTGCCCATGTTGAGTTTGTAGCCCCTGTAGCTACATAAGCCCAGAGAAGCCTTCAGCCTGACCCACAGACTTGGGAGTTTCCAGCCTATACAACCTCGTGAGCCATTTCCTTGATATAAATCTCTCTCTCTCTCTCTGCATACACACACACACACACACACACACACACACACACACACACATACACAAGCTTCACTGGTTTTGCTTCTGTGGAGGACCCAGCCTAAAACCACCATGTAGGACCAATTGCTGTTCCAGAAACTGACTAATGCTGCAGTGAACAAAAACAAAGTCCCTGCCCTCGAAGAGCTGATATTCTATGGGAGAGAAGAGAAAAACAAAACAATTAAAATACGTGATGTGTTATTTGTTTTTCTTAAACAAAAAGAGTTGCAGAATTTCTGTGGAGATAAAATAAAGCAGGGAGGTGGAATAGCAAGTGCCAAGGGTGGGACTTGCTGTTTTAAACAGGGGTGAGGGAAGACCTCATTGATTAGGTGGCATTTAAGAACTGTCCTGAAGAAGGTAAAGTATTTCATTTATCCTCTCATTTTCATTCTTGTTTCTTTACTTTCTTTCATCCTTTTATGTAGATTAAATAAAATAAATTAAAAATAAAGTCATTTGTTTATTTTATTACAAAAGCTTATTGTACATTGGCAGATGTTTTGGTGTGTGTGTTTTCACCACAATAAAAAAGTCTTTTGTAGAAAATATTTATAAAGAAAAAGAAGAAAATTAAAATCATTCATATTCCCACCATGTACTTTGGTGTATGTCTGCGTGCATCTGTACATGTCTACGTGTGTTGTTAGGTGCCATCAAGTCAACTCTGACTCATAACGACTCCATGTGACAGAGTAGAACTGCTGCATAGGGTTCTCTAGGCTGCAGTCTTTACACGATTAGATCAACAGGTCTTTCTCCCATGGAGCAGCCAAGTGCTTAACCATTGCATCACCAGGGCTTCTTTGTCTGTGTGTGCATACATAAAAATGGGATCAAAATGTATTTACTCTTTTGCAACCTGTATTTTTCGTGGAGACTATGTCATGGACATCTACAATATCATTTGGAATGACCAAAGGAAACAATCCCTTCTCATTGGACATAAATCTCAGACGAGCAGCCTTGTAACAAAATTTTTGATATTCATTATTAAATATTTTCTTAGAAGGAATTTTTAGAATTTTTGAGACAAATACATATTTTAACAGCTGATATGCAGAGATGAGAGATCCCAGAGTTGGAGGAAGGTGTTTAGGTGCAGCCTCAGAGGAACATGGATGCAGGGGACTGGAGCTACATAGTTGGTATGGGTTCCATTTCAAAGTGGACGTGAACTTTCAGTGTTCTAACTCCAAACTAAAAGGACAACTGGAGGCTAGTGACCCAAATCTACATCTCTAAGGAGATTCAGGCAAATGATTGGATTAGAGAAAGACTCAGAATACCTGTGTGGTGCAAATGGTTAATGTGCTTGGCTGCTAACTGAAATGTCAGAGGTTCCAGCCCACCCAGAGATGCCTAGGAAGAAAGGTCTGGTGATCTACTTCTGAAAATCAGCTGTTGAAAACCTTGTGGAACACAGCTCTACTCTGACACACAGGAGGTCACTGTGAGTCAGTTGACTTAACAGCAACTTCACTTCTTCTAGTCATATCTTGTACCTTATTGGCCTTCATGAGAGTGCTTTTCAAGGTTTTAGGAGATGGACATAATCGTCCTTGTAGCTAAAAATGTATATAAACAAAGGACAAAATCTCTGTATTATAACACCTCACTTGAATTAAATTGTTTTTCTTAAACAAAAAGAGTTAAAATATATTTGATTAGTTTTATGTTGTCTTATATATAAAAAAAAGGTTTATTATTCCAGAATTTTCTTGCCATAAAATATAAATGGATTGAGAGTCCATTAAACCCCAAGAAGGTCTTACTTAGGAAAGTGTATAATAACCAATTTATGTAATTCTTAAAAATGCAAACAAAAGTTACCCTGAAAGAGTGTTTTGCAGAGAAATAACAAATCTATGTCTTCTTCATACTGTCTCTGGTGCCCACTGAACAGAGACATGGTGTGGAGGCCTCAGCATCAAGAAAATTCATTGTCATGTCACCGCCAATGAATTCCTATTCTGAGGACCTCACAAACAGGAAACTGACAAACTTAAAATGACCTTTTGTAATGTCTTCAGGATTAAAGATTACTTTAGCTTTATATGAGGTTTATAGGTGAAATTGCCTTAGACTGAAGGTTTTATGGCATTACACTTATCACCTCCTTCATCTCCCTATCTCTACCATCTACTAAGCTTTTTGGAGTTAACCTGTTTCTTTGGAAATCTATGTGGAGGCAGCAGGCTTTTTTCAAGTGCAATAAAAGATACATCCACTAATGTGCACCCTACTTTGAATAGAAATAAGCTGCAATACCCATACTGAAAAGAATGCTCCCTTTGGCTGTGGTGAGTTAGAGCAGAGTAAACCTTTGGGTCAGAGAAAATTTGTGATTAAATTTTGATTCTGTCATTTGTGAGCTTGGAAAAATTACTTAATCTCTTTAAGCCCCAGTTTTCTCCAAGTTTTCTTGGAAATGTGAATAATAGTAGTTACCTGACATAAGGCTAGAAGAATGAAATTAAATGATATATAAAAATCTCCTGCCCCATAACAGTTACCTTCTTACTCTGATAAATATGACACTGAAAACATAAAAATAAAGGGACATTAGGTAGATATATGTCTTAGGCTGGATTCTCTAAAGAAGTAAAACCAGTAAAGTGTATAAAAATATATAGAGAGGGAGATTTATATCAAGGAAATGGCTTACTCAATTGTAGAGGCTAGAATGCCCCAAGTTTGTGGAGCAAGATAGAGGCTTCTCCTGATTCACATAGCTGCAGGTGCTGGCGAACCCAAGATCGGCAGGTCGGAGAGCAGGGCTCTTGTTCACAGGCTGTGGAAGATCGATGAATCCCAAGGTCAGTAGGCAAGACAACAAGTCTCCTGATTCACGTAGCTGCAGTGGCAAATGAACCCAAGATCAGCAGGTCAGAAAGCAGGGCTCTTGCTCAGAGGCTGTGAAGATCAACAAATCCCAAGATCAGCAGATAAACCACTAGCTCAAGTCCCAAGAACTGGGGGCCAGTTGAACAGAAGGCAGCTGCAGCATCCACAGCAGGCAAAAGTCAGAACGTCCACTTATATTTGGATGCAGGCTACACGCCCAGAGAATCTCCCTTTCAACTGATCGACTACTCACAGTAGATCCCAACGGGGGAATGATCACATATAAACACTGAGAATCATGGCCCAGCCAAGCTGACATACAGTCTTAAACATCATAGTATACCCCTTGTCAACTTTGCACCTGTACACATCTCCCCAAACCATACATAATCTCTGAATAAAGACAATTACAAAGTCATATTTGCGCCTAACATGATGCAACTAAAACGCGTACAACTGAAAAAGCAGTAGCCTCATTTACATCTTGTTTTATAAGTGAAGAAAACAAATGTTTGATGAACACATGTTGTTGTTAGGTACCGTCGAGTTGGTTCTGACCCATAGAGACCCTATGCACAACAGAACGAAACACTACTGGGTCCTGAGTCATCCTTACAATTGTTGTTATGGTTGAGCTCATTGTTGCAGCACTGTGTTATCTACCTCGTTGAGGGTCTTCCCCTTTTCCGCTGACCCTGTGCTCTGCCAAGCATCATGTCCTTCTCCAGGGACTGATTCCCCCTGAAAACATGTCCAAAGTATGTAAGATGCAGTCTCACCATCCTTGCTTCTAAGGAGCATTCTGGTTGTACTTCTTCTAAGACAGATTTGTTCATTCTTTTGGCAGTCCGTGGTAAATTCGATACTCTTTGCCAACATCACAATTCAAAGGCGTCAATTCCTCGGTCTTCCTTATTCATTGCCCAGCTTTCACATCCATATGATGTGATTGAAAATACCATGGCTTGGGTCAGGCGCACCTTAGTCTTCAAGGTGACATTTTGCCCTTCAACACTTTAAAGAGGTCCTTTGCAGCAGGTTTACCCAATGCAATGCATCTTTTGATTTCTTGACTGTTGCTTCCATGGCTGTTGATTGTGGATCCAAGTAAAATGAAATCCTTGACAATTTCAATCTTTTCTCCGTTTATCATGACGTTGCTCATTGGTGCATTTGTGAGGATTTTTGTTGAGGTGCAATCCATACTGAAGGTTGTGGTCTTTGTTCTTCATCAGTAAGTGCTTCAAGCCCTCTTCACTTTCAGCAAGCAAGGTTGTGTCATCTGCATAACACAGGTTGTTAATGAGTCTTCCTCCAATCCTGATGCCCTGTTCTTTTCCATATAGTACAGCTTCTCAGATTATTTGTTCAGCATACAGATTGAATAGGTATGGTAAAAGAACACAGCCCTGACGCACACCTTTCCTGACTTTAAACCAATCAGTATCCCCTTGTTCTGTCTGAACAACTGCCTCTTGACCTATGCAAAGGTTCCTCATGAGCACAATTAAGTGTTCTGGAACTCCCATTCTTTGAAATGTTATCCATAATTTGTTATGATCCACACAGCCGAGTGCCTTTACATAGTCAATAAAACACAGGTAAACATCCTTCTGGTATTCTCTGCTTTCAGCCAGGACCCATCTGACATTGGCAATGATATCCCTGGTTCCACATCCTCTTCCAAAACCGGCCTGAATTTCTGGCAGTTCCCTGTCGATATACTGCTGCAGCCATTTTTGAACGATCTTCAGCAAAGTTTTGCTTGTGTGTGATATTAATGATATTGTTCTATAATTTCCACATTCAGTTGGATCACCTTTCCTGGGAATAGTCATAAATATGGATCTCTTTCAGTCAGTTGGCCAGGAAGCTGTCTTCCATATTTCTTGGCATAGATGAGTGAGCACCTCCGGCGCTTCATCTGTTTGTTGAAACATCTCAGGTGATATTCCATCAATTCCTGGAGCCTTGTTTTTTGCCAATGCCTTCAGAGCAGCTTGGACTTCTTCCTTCAGTTCCATCGGTTCCTGATCATATGCCACCTCTTGAAATGGTTGAACATCGACTAATTCTTTTTGTATAATGACTCTGTGTGTTCCTTACATCTTTTGATGCTTCCTGTGTTGTTTAATATTTTCCCCATAGAATCCTTCGCTATTGCAACTCGAGGCTTGAATTTTTTCTTCAGTTCTTTCAGCTTGAGAAGTGCTGAGCATGTTCTTCCCCTTTGGTTTTCCATCTCCAGCTCTTTGCACATGTCATTATAATATTTTGTCTTCTTGAGCCTCCCTTTGAAATCTTCCGTTCAGTTCTTTTACTTCATCAATTGTTCCTTTTGCTTTAGCTGCTCGACGCTCAAGAGCAAGTTTCAGAGTCTCCTCTGACCTCCATCTTGGTCTTTTCTTTCTTTCCTATCTTTTCAATGACCTCTTGCTTTCTTCATGGATGATGTTCTTGATGTCATTCCATAACTCTTCTGGTCTGAAGTCACTAGTGTTCAATGCATCAAATCTATTCTTCAGATGGTGTCTAAATTCAGGTAAGATATACTCAAGGTCATATTTTGGCTCTCGTGGACTTGCTCTGATTTTCTTCAGTTTCAGCTTGAACTTGCATATGAGCAACTGACGGTCTGTTCCACAGTCGGCCCCTGGCCTTGTTCAGACTGATGATATTGAGTTTTTCCATCGTCTCTTTTCACAGATGTAGTCAATTTGATTTCTGTGTGTTCCATCTGGTGAGGTCCATGTGTATAAAAAATATATATATAGTCACCGTTCATGTTGGTGAAAGAAGGTATTTGCAATGAAGAAGTCGTTGGTCTTGCAAAATTCTATCGTTCAATCTCCAGCATTGTTTCTATCACCAAGGCCATATTTTGCAACTACTGATCCTTCTTTGTTTCCAACTTTCATATTCCAATCGCCAGTAATTATCAATTTCAGACTACAGCAGCTTACAAAAATCTTCTATTTCTCCATCTTTGGCCTTAGTGGTTGGTACCTAAATTTGAATAATAGTCATATTAACTGGTCTTCCTTGTAGGCGTATGGATATTATCCTATCACTGACAGTGTTGTACTTCAGGATAGATCTTGAAACATTCTTTTTGACAATGAGTGCAACACCATTCCTCTTCAAGCTGTCATTCCCAGCATAGTAGACTATATGATTGTCTGATTCAAAATGGCCAATACAGTCCATTTCAGCTCACTAATGCCTAGGAAATCGATGTTTATGTGTTCCATTTCATTTTTGACGATTTCCAATTTTCCTAGATTCATACTTCGTATATTCCAGGTTCCGATTATTAACGGATGTTTGCAGCTATTTCTTCTCATTTTGAGTCATGCCACATCAGCAAATGAAGGTCCTGAAAGCTTTACTCCATCCATGTCATTAAGGTTGACTCTACTTTGAGGAGGCAGCTCTTGCCCAGTCATCTTTTGAGTGCCTTCCAACCTGGGGGGCTCATCTTCCAGCACTATATCAGACAATGTTCCACTGCTATTCATAAGGTTTTCACTGGCTAATGCTTTTCAGAAGTCGACTGCTGGGTCCCTCTTCCTAGTCTGTCTTAGTCTGGAAGCTCAGCTGAAACCTGTCCTCCATGGGTGACCCTGCTGGTATCTGAATACCGGTGGTATAGCTTCCACCATCACAGCAACATGCAAGCCCCCACAGTATGACAAACTGACAGACATGTGGGGGGATGAACACAAACAAAGCAGAAATACTCATTACAATTACAGTCCTCATTTCTGGAACTGATCACATGGATGTAACTGGTATTTAGAATTATCTTTTTCCACCAACCATTCTGTATTCCCTTTGCCCTCAGCAAGTACCTCATATGGTCATGGTTCTTTACCTGGTGGTGTGACACAAACCTGTATTCTTGAAGGGTCTGGGCTATTAGTAGTCACTTTGGAATTGGGTTGCTGTAGTTTTCCATCAACTTTAATCACAGGGCATACTAATACTAAGAGACACCCCAAGAAAGCTCCTGCATTCCAGACATACTCTTCTTTACCTCCATTATATAATATGAATCTGATTTCCTCTTGGTAATCAGGATCAATCACACAAGGCAGCCTGGTAACTTCTTTCTTTGTCTGTTGATCCAGGGGCATAAGGAGCCCAAAGTGGCCAGGTGGCATTCTTAGCATCCAGTTCAATGGGATCAAAGATGTGTCTTCAGGTAGAAGCACTCGTCCCTTTGGAACTAAGGCCTCTAGACTTGCAGAGCAGAAGGTCTCAGTGACAGGAAGCAAAAATCTTTTAAGTGGTTCACTAGGGGTAATAGTGAGTAGTGTCACTCCCATTTCCACCCTTTGATTCCTGGACCCATGAACCTTGGCTATGGGAGAAACAGCACCATATATTAGACACTGTTTTAGAGCATATCCAGCCTCCTGGAGAACATTGCCCCAACCCTTCAAGGTATTGCCACCAAGCTGGTACCGTAATTGTGTCTTTAGGAGGCCATTCCATTGTTCTGTCAAGCCAGCTGCTTCAGGACGATGGGAGCCATGGTAAGACCAGTGAATTCCGTATGCATGGGCCCACTGCTGCACTTCATTGCTGTGAAGTGAGTTCTTCGACCAGAGGCAATGCTGTGCGGGATACCATGACAGTGGATAAGGCATCTGTAAGTCCTTGGTTGGTAGTTTTGGAGGAAGCATTGAGTGCAAGGAAAGCAAATCCATATCCAGAGTAAATATTCAAGTAAGGACAAAACGCTACCCTTTCCGTGATGGAAGTGGTCCATTGTAATCAACTTGCCACCAGGTTGCTGGCTGGTTACCTTGAGGGATGGTGCCATATCGGGCACTCAGTGTTGGTCTCTGCTGTTGGCAGATTGGATGCTCAGCAGTGGGTGTAGCCAAGTAGCCTTGGTGAGTGGAAGTCCATGTTCCTGGGCCCATGCATAACTTCCATCCCTGCCACCGTGGCCACTTTGTTCATGAGCCCATTGAGCAATGACGGAAGTATCTGGTGGAAAGGGATGTCTGATTTCCATAGAACACATCATCCTATTCACTTGATTGTTAAAAATCATCCTCTGCTGAGGTCACCCTTTGGTGAGCAGTCACATGAGACACAAATACCTTTATTTCTTTCGCCCATTCAGAGAGGCCTATCCACATTTCTCTTCCCTATACCTCCTTGTCACCAATTTTCCAATTGTGTTCCTTCTGAGCCCCTGACCATCCAGCCAAACCTTTGGCCATGGCCTATGAATCAGTAAACATTGCATATCTAGCCATTTCTCCTTCTAAGCAAAGTGAAAACCAGGTGCACTGCTTGAAGTTCCGCCAGTTGGGAGGATTTCCCTTCACCATTGTCCTTCAGGGAGGTCCCAGAAAGGGGCTGTAGTGCTGCTGCTGTCCACTTTCAAGTGGTGCCTCCATATCGTGCAGAACCATCTGTAAACCAGGCACGAATTTTCTCTTCTTCAGTCAACTGATCATAAGGAACTCCCCTTGAGGCCATAGGTGAAGACGGGGATATGGAAGGTAATGTGACAGGAGTGGAGACCATGGGCATTTGGACCATTTCTTGAAACTTACTTGTGCCTTCAGGTCCTGCTGGAGCCCCATCTTGTATATACCACTTCCATTTAATGATGGAGCACTGCTGTGGTCTTCCAACTTTATGACTCCATGGGTTAGACAACACCGAGTTCATGAGCGGCAGCTCAGGCCACATAGTGACTTGATGGCCGTGGTTAAGTGTTCAGTCTGTACTAATGCCCAGTAATAAACCAAAAGCTGATTCTCAAAAGGAGGGTAGTTATCTGCAGAAGATGGAAGGGCTTTGTTCCAAAATTCTAAGGGCCTGCACTGTGATTCACAAATAGGGGCTTGACAAAGACTGCAAATAGCATCTCTATCTGCCACTGACACTTCAGGCACCATTGGATCAGCTGGATCATATGGCCCAAGTGGCAGAATGGCTTGCACAGCAGCCTGAACCTGTTGCAGAGCCCTTTCTCGTTCTAGGCCCCACTGAAATCTAGCAGCTTTTTGAGTCACTTGATAAATAGGTCAGAGTATCACACCCAAATGAGGAATATGTTGCCTCCAAAATCCAAAAAGGCCCATTAGATGTTGCACTTCATTTTTAGTTGTGGGAGCAGCCAGATGCAATAACTTATCCTTTACTTTAGAAGGAATATATTGACATGCCCCACACTACTGGACGCCTAGAAATTTCACTGAGGTGGAAGATGCCTGAATTTTTGGGGGATTAATTTCCTACCCTCTAGCAGGCAAATGTTTTACCAATAAGTACGAAGTAACTGACACTTCTTCCTAACTAGTCCAATCAGCGTAGTGTTATCAATGTAACAGATTAGTGTGACGTTTTGCAGGAGGGAAAAGTGATCAAGGTCTCTGAGGACTAAATTATGACAAAGGGCTGGAGAGTTGATGTAGCTCTGAGGTAGACAGCTGAAGGTGTATTGCTGGCCTTGCTAGCTGAAGGCAAACTGTTTCTGATGGTCATTCAAAACAGGTATGGAGAAAAAGGCATTAGCCAAATCAATACCTGCATACCAGGTACCAGAAGATGTATTAATTTGCTCAGGCAATGAAACTACAACTGGACTAGCAGCTGCAATTGGAGTCACCACCTGGTTAAGTTTTCGATAATTTACTGTCATTCTCCAAGATCCATCTGTTTTTTTGCACAAGCCAAATAGGTGAGCTGAATGGGAATGTTGTGGGAATCACCACCCCTGCATCCTTCAAGTCCTTAATGGTGGCAATAATCTCTGCAATCCCTCCAGGAATGTGGTATTGCTTTTGATTTACTATTTTCCTAGGTAGGGGCAGCTCTAATGGCTTCCACTTGGCTTTTCCTGACATAATAGCCCTTACTCCTTTTGTCAGTGATGCAATGTGGGTGTTCTGCCAGTTGCTGAGTATATCTATTCCAGTTATGCGTTCTGGAACTGAGGAAATCACTACAGGATGGGTTTGGGGACCCACTGGACCTACTGTGAGGTGGGCAAGATCTAGACTCCATTAATAACCAGACCTCCATATGTTCTCACTCTGACTGGTGGGCCACAGCGATGTTTTGGGTCTCTTGGAATTAGTGTCAGTTTAGAGCCAGTATCCAGTAATCCCTGAAAAGCCTGATTATTTCCTTTTTCCCAATGAGCAGTGACAGTCTTAAAAGGCCATGGATTCCTTTGGGGAAGGCTGGGAGAGATTAACAGTATAAATTTTTGGCAGTGTATTAGAGTTCTTCCTCAAGGGGACCTGGCCTCAGAGAACTGGCAGCAGCAGAGAAGAGGCAGGGACAGAGATTCAACAGCAGCAGAACTAGAAGACCAGCTCAAGACAACACTGGAGCCCACCCACAGAGTGAGACAGCTGAGTGCCTTTGTGCAGGAGACTTCCTCCAGGCACTTATTAGAGGAGCTAGACTTGCCAACTCACAGAGCGAGGGAGCTGAGTGTCTTCCAGTTGAAGTTTACTGGTGGAGTGGGGTGCCTCCAGGCACTTATTGGTGGAGCTACAGTGCTTTGGAACATTTGCCCCAGCAGGGCAGATGTGGGCATGAGGCCTGAAGGTAAAGAGGCCAAAGAACCAGGCAGCAGAAGCTGAAGAGACAAGGAACATATGAAGCAGAGCTGCCTCAGTCTCAAAAGGTATAGCCTCAACCTCTGAGGTTTCAAAGGATGACCTTTGGTGTTTCTAAGGGTGGAGTTGAGACTCAGATGGACTAAGAGAATGGTGTGCCTAAAGTTGAGGGAGCAGAATTGCTGTTCCAGTGGGTCTGGAAGGTGGAGTTGAAGCCCCAGGCTGATGGCCTCTATTCAGAATCCAGATTGTGTAGCCAATACCTAGAGTCTGGAGGGCAGGGCCATTGAGTAAATGGTCTCAGAGAACAAAGGATTATTTTCAAAGCCTTAAGGGCTAATCCAATGTGTTCTGCTGACTTGCTTGGTGCCTGTTATCCCTTTTTTCCCTCAAATTTCTCCCATTTGTAGTGGAAATGTCTAGCCTGTGTATGTTCTACCATTGTACTGTGGAAGCAGGTAACTTGTATTCTAGATTTCACATATGAAGAGGAATGTTTGGATTTTGAACTTGGGGTTGATTTAAGACTTTTGCTATGATGTGATGGATTGAATATGTCATACATGTGGCAAAGACATGAATTTTGGGGGGGCAAATAGTAGAATGTCATGGATTGAATTGTACCCTCAAAAATATGTATCAACTTGGTTAGGCCATATTCCCAGTATTGTGAGGTTGTCCTCCATTTTGTGATTGTAATTTTCCTATGTGTTATAAACCCTAATCTCTTTCTGTGATTAATGAGGCAAGATTAGATTATGTTAAAGAGGATCAGAGTGGAATTGTGACAACCTTACTAAGGTCACATCCCTGATCCAATGTAAAAGGAGTTTCTCTGGGGTGTGGCCTGTACCACCTTTTATCTTACAAGCGATAAAAGGAAACAGAAGCAAGCAGAGAGTGGGGGACCTCATACCACCAAGAAAGCAATGCTGGGAGCAGAACATATCCTTTGGACCAGGGTTCCTGCATGGAGAAGCTCCTAGTTTGGGGGAAGATTGATGACAAGGACTGTCCTCCAGAGCTGACAGAAAAAGCCTTCCCACGGAGCTGGTACCTTGAATTTGGACTTCTAGACTGCTAGACTGTGAACAAATAAACTTCTGTTTGTTAAAGCCACCTACTTGTATTTCTGTTATAGCAGGACTAGATAACTAAGACAATATATTATTTTCCCCAGATTGGGATTTTTTTTTTTTTTCTAGAAAATCTTCTTTTATTTCGGAATCCACTCTATAGCGTCTGGTTTTCGTCTTTATAGCAGTGCACCAACTGTAAAGCTTTCAATGGTTTACTGACATGGATTTGATAACTGTGATAACTGCTGAGCTAAAAAAATATTAACTTAGCAATTTTGAGATTTTAAAAGAGTTAAGCTGCTATGAAAAAAGGCACTGATGCAAAGATAATGTAGCTTTTGCTGACTAGCATTATAATGTGGTTTGCTAATTGAAAAGATAGTCAGTGGTTACAGCCAGTAAAAGGGTCTTGTTTCTCAGATTTAGATAAAATTGCAAGGAGATGAAATTAAGAAGAGGGAAACCAAATGCCCTGAGGGAGCCAAATTTGAAAGTACAAATCAGAAAAAAGTAACCAAGAGTGACTTGTTATTAATATTGGCGTCCACATGTGTGTAGGCATAAGTATCTCCTTATGTTTATATGGGGTTTATATATTAAAAAAAAATAGTATTTAAGAGATCAGCATATATATATATATATATATATATGGGGTTTATATATAGCATATTATTTAAGAGATCAGCTTATATATATATATATGGGGTATTTAAGAGATAAGCTTGCAGTACTATATATAAACCCCATATATATATATATAAGCTGATCTCTTAAATACTATGTTAGATGTGTGGCTTTGGTCAAGTTATTTTAACTTTCTGAGTTGCAGTTCCTTCACCTGTAAGCTGGGGATGCTAATAAAACTTGAACTCAAAGAGGTTTTGGGAATATAAATGAGCTAATGTCCACAGGGAAAATTCTCAAAAAATATTAATTGTTGTTATTACCTTTATTATTAAGCTGCCATTACTCTCAATGTATAAGCATGGGCCAATGTCAGTGATCTGACTTCTAACTTCATCACTGGTTAAGACGATCCTAATGACTCTTGAAAATCTTCCCCCTCTTGACCTCCATTAGCAAGACAATGGAGATTGGGCTAGATCACCTCTAAAATGTCTTCCAGCTTCAAAGGTTCTCTTCTTTTAGCCGGATAACATAGTTAACATTGATTTTGTTAGATAATGTGTTTTATGTTACTGCAATTTGGGCTGTTGAAGATGAGCTTTCCCCCTCTGTATTATTTCTTTCTTCTAGAGTGTGTGTGCGCGCATGTGCGCGTGTGTGTGTTTATTCCTTATTTTAGAAAGAAATGCATGGACTTATCTATAACCAACCACAGGATATCAATTTTGGTCATAAAAAGTTGTGGGAAGAGGTCACCTTATTGGGAATTTAACAATTCTTTCTCATTTGAGGAACTCAGAAAGACAAATGTTTTGGATGCAAAATATTAGATAGGAACATTTCTGTGGAGGGTAAGAGATGGACACTTAAGGCAAGCATGCTGAGGCCAAGGATTTTTGTTTCAAGCCCTGATAAATTTTTCATCTAAAATTTCTCACTTGTTTGGCTCTGGTAGTCTTTTTCCTTCAGCTTCAGTAAGATATGGGGTGTCTTGGTCATGGGATCATTGAAGTAAGTTGTAGGCTTAAAATAAATATTTTAATGAATAGCATTTCTTAGATGATTTTTTTTTTCTCAAAAAAAAAAATGCTTGTTTGTTTTTTTGCTTTTAACATGTGTGCATTGTATGTAAAAAGTTCTCTCCAAAACTTTATTCCTCCTTCCTCTGTATTCCATCGGTAAATACAGTAATTTTATTTTGTTTTAATTTTTTTTTTATGGCTAGCCAAGTCTATCAATTCCAAATTAGAGCAGCTTCAATTTTAGATAATAATGTTTGTTTTGGAGTTTGAAGATTAACATGAAAAAAATTAATACAAGTCTGTATATCTTCTTCATCTGCATAGAATATCCTCCACTATATATTCTACCTTTTCTCTAGCTCCTCTCTGAAATCAGTTTCCTTAAAAAAGATGACAGAAACTCCTAGCCTTTTCCAATTTCTGGCTTTCAACTCAGATCACCTGGGTTCAAATCTCAGACTTATCACTTATTGGTATGAAATTTATAGCAAGTCACTTCTCTGTACCTCAGCTTCCTTATCTGTAAAATAGGGCTAATTGTAGGAATAACAATGAGTGCTTTTGCAAACAGTGCTAAGAAAAGTGCCTGGAATATAGTATCACTTAATAAATGTTACATGTGCTGTTATCCTCCCTCTGTTTCACACACGCATACAAACATACACACACACAAAGTAATATTGACTTTATGTGAAGGCCCCATTCTTGCAGTGTCATCAGGGGCTACAGGGTCACCTCCTCATTTACCCACATAGCCCATTAAATAAATCATTATCTTTGTGAATAAAGGCTCTCTCTCTCTCTCTTTTTACATTATTTAAAATACTTAAGTGTTCAATGAGATTCTGTAGGTCAAATAGTTTAGTACAGTGAAACCTCTGAGAGCCAGAACTTGATGGGACCACCTTGTTTTTCTGGGTCTTACAATTTTTCTGCCATTGACAAGGTTGAAAGGATGTAGTCTTTCTACTTTTCTGTTACTCTCTGTTACTTGAACATATTCAAGTTTTCCTTCTCTGACAGGTTTATGACTTACACAGGTTACGTCTTTCACAAGTTTTACTGTACAATGCTCAGAAAGTATTTATCCATTCTTTTATGTCATTCATGTCTGCAAAGTTCAGTGAAAGATGCTTCTAAGTCTAGTTATTTCAAATATAGGTTAAGAGATTAAAGATATGAAATAATATCAAAATAGAATATTCCTTCTTATGTGATTGAGTTTTTTGTCTGAAATAACCTTGAGAGCTCCTTAAATGCACTTTGTTTACTCTCATCACTTTCCTGGCTATCATGACTTGTATCCAATGACACCAACCAAAGCGTATGGTAGGCAGAATAATGACCCTCCAAAGATGTGTCCGTGTCCTAATCCCCGGAATCTGTGAATATATTACTTTACATGGCAAAAGGGACTTTGCAGATGGGATTAAATTAAGAATCTTGAGATGGGGAGATTATACTGAATTATCTGGGTAGGCTCAATGTAATCACCAGGGTCTTTATAAGAGGGAGGCAGTAAAGTCAGTATCAGAGTGAGATTTGAAGATGCTACGCTGCTGGCTTTGAAGATAGAGGAAAGTTTCATGATCTAAGGCATGCAAGTGGCCTCTAGAAGCTGGAAAAGTGAATGGATTTCCCCCCTTCAGCCTCCAAAAGGAACACGGTCCTACCAACGCCTTAATTTTAAGACTTTTGACGTCCGGTGCTATAAGATAAGAAATGTGTGTTGTTTTAACCTACTAAGTATGTGTGATTTGTTACAGCAGCAATAGATAACTAATACTAGTACGTTGCATGTTAGATCACCTGTATAGAAAGCAATGTTTTAGAGGGTCATTAAGTATCATGAAGAGCAAAATAGCATGGTCAAGAATTGCATTCTGTGGGCCATTTAGTGTCTCAGAAGATTTTGTGCTTACAGTTTCAACCTTTTCATCTTCTCTGGGGCAGTTTTATGAAGCTATTTATGTTTTGGATTACAGGACATGTTTAAAAATATTTTTCTCCAAAGCATAAAATAACACATTTTATGGTCTAAAATGTCTCCATTTTCCCCTAATACTAAAGTAATAATTTGCATCTCCTAGAAATAATATATTCTCATTAGTCTCCAGAGATGAGATCATACTCTAAAGAGTATCTCATTTTTTTAAAGGAACAATAGCTTATGATGAAATACAGGAATTTCTTTTCTTGTGGACCAACCAGTTTGGATTTTCTCACAAAGCCCACACCTTACACTTTGTCAGAGAGAGGAAATGATCCAACCATTGTGTGGATTAGGGTAGGGCGGGGCATCAAACTGTAGCATCTGAAGCACCATCCTTGAATGATGGCTATTGCATTCGAAATATGACACTGTATTCCAGTTGCCACTTGTTTTCATGTACTAGAGAGGTTTAATTTAACGCATTTATTGACCATTGTGCAGTAGTTTTCTGACTGATGTTGACATCATACCAAAGCTAGTTAGAACCAAAGATAATGAGGGAGAAAAGCTTACTGTCCCTACTCCTTCATTTCTTCCTATATTCCTCTCTGTATTCCTCATTTTCTTCTAATTTTTAAATTTCCTAACACATGCCCTTTTTTTTGTCTCACCTTTGAGCTCATGTTATTAACATAAACATCTTTGCAATCTCAACTTGAGTTTATTCAGGGTCGTGAACTCACATGTTTGCAGGGGTCCAGTAGGCAACACAAATGAGGTAAGTGAGCCCAGGTAGCAGTGGGGACTTTGATGCATTGGAGCTCATATGCTTTCTCAAAAGGGTTAGCTGCTACCCAGCACTAGGTGACTTTGGGCATGTCAGAATATCAGTGTAGTGGTGCCAGGTACTCTGATTTTTCAACAGAAGCCAGAAATCTCAATTTTAATGTAAACTTTCCCAATTTTTAAACTTTGTAGACAAGATATAACTTCTCCAGAATGGATTCAGTTTGTGACCTTGGATTACTTTTTTTTTTTTTTTTGTATATGTATTTTCCCTTCCTGTTGTTGTTGTTGGGTGCTGCCAAATTGATCCTGACTCAGTGACCCCATGTGACAGGGCAGAACTGCCCCATAAGGGTTTCTTGGCTGTAATCTTTACTGGAGCAGATTGCCAGGTCTTTCTCCCATGGAGCTGCTGGGTAGGTTCCAACCACCAACCTTTCCGTTAGCAGTAGAGTGCTTAACCATTGCACCACCAGGGCTCCTTACTTACCCTTCCTAGAACCACATTTACTTATGAATTCTTGGAGGATTAGAGGGATTAATGGTTAAGTGCTTGGCTGCTAACAGAAAGGTCCCACTCTGTGGGAGAAAAATGTGGCAGTCTGCTTCTGTAAAGATTTACAGCTGTGGAAACGCTATATGGAGCAGTTCTACTCTGTCCTGTAAGGTCCTTATGAGTCAGAATCAGATCGATGACAATGGGTTTGTTTGTTTGTTTGGGGTTTCTAGCAGTCCCCAGGAATGGCAGTTAAGGAGAATCTAGAGCATCATGGAAAACTTCTTTGAAAAAAATGCATCTAAGCTGAGATCTGAGGGATACGTAGGAACTGGTTCAGTAAAGTGAGGGAATATATGTGTGTGTGCAGAGGGGAGGGGAAAAAGTTATAAGAGGTGACATGAAGTACCTTTGCTCTTCGTGAACAAAGGCACAAAGACGAGAGAATACTGCATTAGAAGAGGCCACAGATGCTCAGCTTGGCTGGAATTTATAGTGAGTGAAAGGGAATCAGAAGAGATGTCCCTGAAATGGTAGGCAGGCACCGAAATGGGAAGAACCTCCTGCAGTGTAAATGAAGCTCAGTTTTAACCCAGAGCAATAATGAAGTTCGGTTTACTCATCCAGGTCTCTTCCATGGCTATTCTCTTCCAGTCCCAGGAATGCTCCTCTAATTTACTGTTTTGCTTAAGGCTATTTGTGATTTTATACAGAAACACAATTTTCATCTAATCATGAGCAAAGGATTGGGGTGTTAGGCACCTGAGGTTATTGGGACCAAAGGTCTCACTGAGGTTAGGGACTCAATAATTGGACTGATTTAAACTCAAAATGGCCTGGAGCCCCCATTGCATCGTGTGAAATGCAAAAGAGCTCTTCCTGAGAGGGAAAACCCACTTAGGGTATTAGTTTTCTGACTACTGCAAATAGCCAGCACAGAGTCAGCACAAGGAATGTAAAATCTATGATGAGTTCTGTGGTTTTGGATTTATGCTTGAGGCCACTCAAAGAAAAGACCCACATATACATTAATGATAGCATTAAGGGAGGGCTGGCATATTGAAACATTTCTAACTTATTTCCTAAGGCAAAGGAGGAGGGCTTCAAGCCTTTATACTGGGTAGACCCCTAGGGGGAAGAAAATGAAGGAAATAACAAATTAGAAGACCATCTGATATACGTAAACCCAGGTCAAGCAGCAATTCGGTAATGTCAAAGTAGGTCATCCTATTAATAATATAGATAATTTTATGTCATTTTAAGGTACATTGTTTACAACAATATCCTAATGGCTATTTTCTGGGTAGGATTCTAATCACTTTCCTAGAGTGAAATCATTATAAAAATGATGCGACCAAGTGAGATGGATATTGTGTGTATCATTGAAGAAGCCAGGTAGCTGCTCTTTTTCATAAATGAGAGACACTGGGTGTAAATTTGTTTGAAATTAGCATAATTTGCTGTTTTTATTTTCAATATGCAGGAAATAGTATACCAGTCTCGATTATGAGTTACAGAACGATTTCATTAGCATAATTGAAGCAGATGCTTTCTTGAAATAATAGGTAAATGTGTAAAAATATATTAGGCTAGTGTCTGTGGATTTTTCTCATTGTGCTGCTATGTGTTTGCAAAGCAAACACCTTTAAAGATGAAGTCCAGGAGGATACAGTCAACAGGATAATAAAATAAATACAAGAAACTGCAGTCAACTTAGATCTCCCATGGGAAGCACTAGGCTGGAAAATTAGTCATTTTGCCTGACAAGTTAGCAAGATATAATTGGAGTAAATTGTTTCATTGAGTAGCTCAGCACTTTGTGTCCACATCTGTGAATGTCTAGAATTTTTTCAAATACCATACACTATGAAAAGATGCATAGTTCTTCAATTAAAGTGGTATGGTGTCCTTTGCCATAAATAATATTCAAGTTTATTTTTAGGCATTTGTATGTCTAAATCTGATTCCTCACCATTTCATGCCGTTTGTAAATTACTCCTTTCATCCTGTATAAATATGAACAATATAAATTACTTCTTCTGTCGCATATATAAGACCAAACAGCTTTATCACCCACTCATTTCCAGAAAAAAAAAAAAAAACCTCTTTGAAAAAAACAATTTGGTCACAGCAAAGAATCCCTCAATGTTTTGTTCATTTATAATATCTGTAGCTTGGTTCACACTTCTTAACTAAAAACTACAAAAATAACTACCAATTTTTGATCACTTTTGTATCAGGTATTGTACAAATATTATGTCATCACAACAATCCAGAAAAATAGGTATTATTTTCAATTTCACAGACAGAGAAAACAGGATTTAGAGAGGTTTAAAAGCATGCTCAAGTTCACATAGCTAGTAAGTACCAATGCTAGAATTGGAGCGTATGTCAACTGTACCCACAGCCTAGGCTCTGAACCTTAATATTTTAGTCTCAGATGGAATTTCCGTACTGTTTCTCCACCTACTGGAATCCCACCTTTACGGTTCAATTCAGGTCTTGACCTCTTCAGGATGCTTTCTTACATAACATCAATAAAGTCTATGCTTTTACCTTTCTGAGTGACAATGGCAGTGGGTGTCAAACTTGTCCTCATGGTGCAATACTGTGAAGGTTCTGACGCCTTTTGTTAACACCAGGCAGTACTACTATGTTTAATTCTACCATAATAATTAGAAGAACCTTTATAAGCATAAAAATATGACTTTTAATTTTATTTTTTTATTGTGCTTTAGGTGAAAGTTTACAGGTCAAGTTAATTTCTCATTCAAAAATTTATGCACGTGTCATTTTGTGACTTTGGCTGCAACCCTCACAATGTGACAGCATGCTCCCCTTTTCCACCTCAGCTTCCCTGTGTCCATTCATCCGGTTCCTGTCCTTTATTGACTTCTCATCCTGCTTTTGGACAAGAGCTGCCCATTTGGTCTTATATATATATATATATATTTTTTTTTTATATAATTTTTATTGTGCTTTAAGTGGAAGTTTACAAATCAAGTCAGTCTCTCACACAAAAACCCATATACACCTTCCTACATACTCCCAATTACTCTCCCCTTAATGAGCCAGCCCGCTTTCTCCCTCCCCTCTCTCTTTTCATGTCCATTTCGCCACCTTCTAACCCCCTCCACCCTCTCATCTCCCCTCCAGGTAGGGGATGCCAACATAGTCTCAAGTGTCCACATGGTCCAAGAAGCTCACTCCTCACCAGCGTCCCTCTCCAACTCATTGTCCAGTCCAATCCATGTCTGAAGAGTTGGCTTTGGGAATGGTTCCTGTCCCGGGCCAACAGAAGGTCTGGGGGCCATGACCACCGGGGTCCTTCCAGTTTCAGTCAGACCATTAAGTCTGGTCTTATGAGAATTTGGGGTCTGCATCCCACTGCTCTCCTGCTCCCTCAGGGGTTCTCTGTTGTGTTACCTGTCAGGGCAGTCATTGGTTGTAACTGGACACCATCTAGTTCTTCTGGTCTCAGGCTGATGTAGTCTCTGGTTCATGTGGCCCTTTCTGTCTCTTGGGCTCGTAATCGCCTTGTATCCTTGGTGTTCTTCATTCTCCTTGGATCCAGGTGGGTTGAGACCAATTGATGCATCTTAGATGGCTGCTTGCTAGCATTTAGGACCCCAGACACCACTCTTCAAAGTGGAATGCAGAATGTTTTCTTAATAGATTTTATTATGCCAATTGGCTTAGATGTCCCCTGAAACCATGGTCCCCGGGCCCCTGCCCCTGTTATGCTGGCCTTCGAAGCATTCAGTTTATTCAGGAAACTTCTTTGCTTTTAGTTTAGTCCAATTGTGCTGACCTCCCCTGTATTGTGTGCTGTCTTTCCCTTCACCTAAAGTAGTTCTGATCTACTATCTAATTAGTGAATGCCACTCTTCCACCCTCCCTCCCTCCCCACTCTTGAAACCACAAAAGAATGTTTTCTTCTCAGTTTAAACTATTTCTCAAGTTCTTATAATAGTGGTCTTATACAATATTTGTCCTTTTGCAACTGACTCATTTCACTCAGCATAATGCCTTCCAGGTTCCTCCATGTTATGAAATGTTTCACAGATTCCTCACTGTTCTTTATCAATGCGTACTATTCCGTTGTGTGAATATACCATAATTTTATTTATCCATTCATCCATTGATGGACACCTTGGTTACTTCCATGTTTTTGCTATTGTAAACAGTGCTGCAATAAACATGGGTGTGCATATATCTGTTCGCGTAAAGGCTCTTATTTCTCTAGGATATATTCCAAGGAGTGGGATTGCTGGATCATATTTGGGTATGGTAGTTCTATTTCTAGCTTTTTAAGGAAGCCCCAAATCGATTTCCAAAGTAGTTGTACTATTTTACATTCTCACCAGCAGTGTATAAGTGTTCCAATCTCTCCACAGCCTCTCCAAAGTTTATTATTTTTTGTTTTTTGGATTAATGCCAGCCTTGTTGGAGTGAGATGAAATCTCATTTTGTTGGAGTGAGATGAAATCTCGTTGTAGTTTTGATCTGCATTTCTCTAATGGCTAATGATCGTGAACATTTCCTCATATATCTGTTAGCTACCTAAATGTCATCTTTAGTGAAGTGTTTATTCATATCTTTTGCCAATTTTTAATTGGATTATTTGTCTTTTTGCAGCTGAGTTTTTGCTGTATCATGTAGATTTTAGAGATCAGGCGCTGATCAGAAATGTCATAGCTAAAAACTTTTTCCCAGTCTGTAGGTAGTCTTTTTACTCTTTTGGTGAAGGCTTTGGATGAGCATAGGTATTTGATTTTTAGGACCTCCCAGTTACCTAGTTTTTCTTCTACATTCGTTATAATGTTTTGTATACTGTTTATGCCCTGTGTTAAGGGCTCCTAACGTTGTCCCTATTTTTTCTTCCATGATCTTTATCTTTTTAGACTTTATATTTATGTCTTTGATCCATTTTGAGTTAGTTTTTGTGCATGGAGTGAGGTATGGGTCTTGTTTCATTTTTTTGCAGATGGATATCCAGTTATGCCAGCACCATTTGTTAAAAAGACTGTCTTTTCCCCATTTAACTGTTTTGGGGCCTTTGTCAAATATCAACTGCTCATATGTGGATGGATTTATGTCTGGATTCTCAATTCTGTTCCATTGGTCCATGTATCTGTTGTACCAGTACCAGGCTGTTTTGACTACTGTGGTGGTAAAATAGGTTCTAAAGTCAGGTAAAGTAAGGCCTCCCACTTTGTTCTTCTTTTTCAGTAATGCCTTATTTATCTGGGGCCTCTTTCCCTTCCATATGAAGTTGGTGATTTGTTTCTCCATCTCATTAAAGAATGTCATTGGGATTTGGATCAGAATTGCATTAAATGTATAGATCGCTTTTGGTGGAATAGACATTTATATAATGTTAAGTCTTCCTATCCATGAGCAAGGTATGTTTTTCTGCTTATGTAAGTCTCTTTTGGTTTCCTGCAGAAGTGTACTGTAGTTTTCTTTGTATAAGTCTTTTACATCTCTGGTAAGATTTATTCCTAAGTATTTTATCTTCTTGGGGGCTACTGCAAATGGCATTGATTTGGTGATTTCCTCTTCAATGTTGTTTTGTCACTGTGGAGGAATCCACCTGATTTTTGTATGTTTATCTTGTATCCCGATACTCTGCTGAACTCTTCTATTAGTTTCAGTAGTTTTCTGGAGGATTCCTTAGGGTTTTCTGTGTATAATGTCATGTCATCTACAAATAGAGATACTTTTACTTCTTCCTTGCCAATCTGGATGCCCTTTATTTCCTTATCTTGACTAATTGCTCTGGCTAGGACTTCCAGCACAATGTTGAATAAGAGTGGTGATAAAGGGCATCCTTGTCTGGTTCCCAGTCTCAATGGGAATGTTGATGTTGGCTGTTGGCTTTGTATAAATGCCCCTTATTATGTTGAGGAATTTTCCTTCTATTCCTATTTTGCTGAGAGTTTTTATCATAAATGAGTGCTGAACTTTGTCAAATGCCTTTTCTGCATCAATTGATAAAATCATGTGATTCTTGTCTTTTGTTCTATTTATGTGGTGGATTACATTAATTGTTTTTCTAATGTTGAACCATCCCTGCATACCTGGTATGAATCCTACTTGGTCAAGGTGATTTTTTTTTCTTTGATATGTTGTTGAATTCTATTGGCTAGAATTTTGTTGAGGATTTTCGCATCTACATTCATGAGGGATATAAGTCTATAATTTTTTTTTTTTTCTTGTGTTGTCTTTACCTGGTTTTGGTATCAGTGATATGGTGGCCTCATAGAATGAGTTTGGTAGTATTCCGTCCTTTTCTATGCTCTGAAATACCTTTAGCAGTAGTGGTGCTAACTCTTCTCTGAAAATTTGGTAGAACTCTGCAGTGAAGCTGTCAGGACCAGGGCTATTTTTTTGTTGGGAGTTTTTTGATTACCTTTTCAATCTCTTCTTTTGTTATGGGTCTATTTAGTTGTTCTACCTCTGTTTGTGTTAGTTTATGTAGGTAGTGTGTTTCTAGGAATTCACCCATTTCTTCTAGGTTTTCAAATTTGTTAGAGTACAATTTTTCATAATAATCTGATATGATTCTTTTAATTTCAGTTGGGTCTGTTGTAATATCACCCATCTCATTTCTTATTTGGGTTATTTGCTTCCTCTCCTGTTTTTCTTTTGTCAGTTTGGCCAGTGGTTTATCAATTTTGTTGATTTTTTTCAAAAAGCCAGCTTTTGGTCTTGTTAATTCTTTCAATTGTTTTTCTTTTTTCTATTTCATTTAGTTCAGCTCTAATTTTTATGATTTGTCTTCTTCTGGTGCCTGTGGGTTTCTTTTGTTGCTCTCTTTCTATTTGTTCAAGCTGTAGGGATAATTCTTTGATTTAGGCCCTTTCTTCTTTTTGGAGGTGCTCATTTATTGATATAAATTGGCCTTTGAGCACCGCTTTTGCTGTGTCCCAAAGGTTCTGATAGGAAGTGTTTTCATTCTCATTGGATTCTCTGAATTTCTTTATTCCATCCTTAATGTCTTCTCTAATCCAGTCTTTTTTGAGCAGGGTATTGTTCAGTTTCCAAGTGTTTGATTTCTTTTCCTTGCTTTTCCTGTTATTGATTTCCACTTTTATGGCCTTATGGTCAGAGAAGATGCTTTGTAATATTTCAGTGTTTTGGATTGTGCTAAGTCTTGCTTTATGACCTAATACGTGGTCTATTCTAGAGAGTGTTCCATGTGCACCAGAAAAGAAAGTTCAGTTGGTTGCTGTTGGGTGGAGTGTTCTGTATATGTCTACGAGGTCAAGTTGGTTGATTGTAGCGTTTAGATCTTCCGTGTCTTTATTGAGCTTCTTTCTGGATGTCCTGTCCTCCACTGAAAGTGGTATGTTGAAGTCTCCTACTATTATTGTGGAGCTGTCTATCTCACTTTTGAATGCTGATAGAGTTTGTTTTATGTATCTTGCAGCCCTGTCATTGGGTGCATAAATATTTAATATGGTTATATCTTCTTGGTGTATTGTCCCTTTAATCCTTATATAGTGTCCTTCCTTATCCTTTCTGATGGATTTAACTTTAAAGTCTGTTTTGTCAGAGATTAATATTGCCACTCCTGCTCTTTTTTGATTGTTGTTTGCTTGATATTTTTTTTCCATCCTTTGAGTTTTAGTTTGTTTGTGTTTCTAAGTCTAAAGTGTGTCTCTTGTAGGCAGCATATAGACCCAACACAACCTTGTTTTGTAATCCATTCTGCCACTCTCTGTCTCTTTATTGGTGCATTTGGTCCATTTACATTCAGCGTAATTATGGATAGGTATGAATTCAGTGCTATCATTTTGATGTCTTTTTTTGTGTATTGACAGTTTCTTTTTCCCACTTGATTTTATGTGCTGAGTAAATTTTCTTTATATATTGTGCTTTCCTCATATTTGTTGTTGTTGATTTTGTTTCTGCTGAGTCTGTATTTTTCCCTTGTATTTTATTTTGATGAGTAGGATAGTTTGTTTCCTTTGTGGTTACCTTATTATTTGCCCCTATTTTTCTAAATTTAAAACTAACTTTTATTTCTTTGTATCGCCATATCTTCCTCTCCATATGGAAGGCGTATGATTACATTTCTTAGTCCCTCTATTATTTTAATGTTGCCTTCTTTTATATAATAACATGGCTGTTACCCTATTTTGGGCTTTTTTTTTTTTAATCCTGCTTTTTTTTTTTTTAAGATTTCCCTGTCTGGGTTGACTTCTGGTTGCTCTGCCAGAAGTGTTCTTGTCTTGGGTTGATACCCGATATTATTCACTTTCTAACCAAAGAACTCCCTTTTGTATTTCTTGTAATTTCAGTTTGGTTTTTATGAATTCCCTAAACTTGTGTTTATCTGGAAATGTCTTAATTTCACCTTCATACTTAAGAGACAGTTTTGATGGATATATGATTCTTGGCTGGCAATTTTTTTCCTTCAATTTTTTAAATATGTCATCCCATTGCCTTCTTGCCTGCATGGTTTCTGCCAGGTAGTCCGAGCTTATTCTTATTGTCTCTCCTTTGTAGGTGACTTTTCATTTATTCCTCGCTGCTCTTATAATTCTCTCTTTATCTTTGGTTTTGGCAAATTTGATTATAATATGTCTTGGTGACTTTCTTTTAACATCTACCTTATGTGGAGTTCGATGAGCATCTTGGATAGATATCTTCTCATCTTTCACAATATTGGGGAAGTTTTCTGCCAACAAATCTTCAACAATTCTCTCTGTATTTTCTGTTATCCCTCCCTGTTCTGGTACTCCAATCACTCGTAGGATATTTCTTTTGATAGAGTCCCACATGATTCTTAAGGTTTCTTCATTTTTTTAATTCTTTTACCTGATTTTTCTTCAAATATATTAGTGCCAAGTGATTTATCTTCGAGTTCAGAAATTCTAGCTTCTACTTGCTCAATTCTGCTCCTCTGACTTTCTATTGAGTTATCTAATCTGTAATTTTTATTGTTAATCTTCTGAATTTCTGATTGGTGTCTGTCTATGGGTTTTTCCAGCTTATTAAACTTTTCATTATGTTCCTGAATAATCTTTCTGAGTTCTTCAGTTGCTTTGTCTGTGTGTTCCTTGGCTTGTTCTGTGTATTGCCTCATTTCCTTCCTGATGTCTTGAAGGGTTCTGTATATTAAACTTTTCTATTCTACATCTGGTAATTCCAGGAATGCACTTTCATCTAGAAGATCCCTGGATTCTTTGTTCTGAGAGCCTGTTGAGGTGATCATGGTCTGTTTCTTTATGTGACTTGATATTGACTGTTGTCTCTGAGCCATCTATAAGTTACTGTATTATTTTATGCTTGCTTACTGTGTCATAGCTGCTTGCTTTGTTTTGTTTTGGTATACCCCTGTGGGTTGCTTGAGTGAGCTGGCTTGATTATTTTTGCCTTTGGAGCTCTAGTGTTCTGTTCCCAGCTGGCTAGATCTGTTATCAGTTGTACGAGTCTAGGAGTCCATTCAGTTTTCTTGTATGAATTCAGCTCAGGTTTCCAGGTACCTGATCATCAAGTGTGTGGTACAGGCTCTGTCCTACAGTCTTAGAGGGGCAAGGGTGATTGGTGTATATACCGGTATCTGACTGCAGCCAGGGGTCATGCTCTGAACAAGCAGGGGGCTGAGAACAGACTCCCCAAGTATCTCAAATATACCAGTATCTGACTGCAGCAGGGGGTCACGCTCTGAACAAGGCAGGGGGCTGAGAACAGACTCCCCAGGTGTCTCTGAGGAAAACACGTCTCTGTTCCCTAGAGTGTGCTGGTGGGTGGGTTCTAAAGAGGGACCATGGGCACCCAAACTTTTCGGTGGTAAGGACTGGGAGGTACCAGTTATCTTTGGACCCCTGTTATGGGTGGCCGGGTGACCTGAGTGGAGCTACCAGTCCTTAGGTCCCTGATGTGGGTAGGTGGGGACCTTGTTTAATAGGCAAAGCAACGTCAAACATCAAACACCTACCTCTCCACCGCACAGCTGAAATGGTTGGAGTTTGCCAACAAGGGCCTATTCTCCTGAAATAGGCCCACACAGGTTCATGCAGAAGGAACAGGTGCTCAAGGCCCATGGACGGTTTTTGCCTGGACAGGAGCTGCTTCTGTCATGAGCTCCCCCAGTTAATGGAGCTAGCAAATTATCTTTTCCCCCCAGTTGCAATTTTTTTCCTTCTCCAAGTCCAGGAGGATGGCTCTAGATGCTCACCAGGGTCTATCTCAGGCCCACGGATTCAGCCGCTGAAGCCGGCTTCGGGGTGGGGGGTGCACAATAAAATATACGCGAGTACTTAGCTTTTGCCGAGAGCGCTGTTCTCCTCAGGTTCCAGAGGTGTGAGTAAGCTGTATGGCTAGCTGCTTCTCCCTAAGAATATTGCAGCCAAACGCTAGTACCAGCCTGCCACCACCGCCACTGCCCTGGGAATGGTGCCTGAGGGCTCCCTGTGATTCAGGTCCAGTAACTCCTCTCCACTTCTGGACGGTCTCTTCCTCCCCCTGCCCCTCAGTTCGTTGTCTAAGGTTGCCTTTGATGCTCAGGGCTCCCAGCTTGTCACAATATATTCGTTTCACTTGTTTTTTGGGGTCTTTGTTGTAAAGAGGGCTCTCAGGAAGCGTCTGTCTATTCTGCCATCTTGGCTCCACCGCTTGGTCTCATATATTTGGTTGAGCTAAGAAGCACATTCTTCACATGTATTATTTTTTGTTTTGTAGGCCTGTCTAATCTTTGTCCGGAAAGTGGGCTTGGGGAATGGTTTCAGTTCTAAGCTAACAGAGTGTCCGGGGGGTATAGTTGCAGGGATTTCTCCAGTCTCTGTCAGACCATTAAGTTTTTTTTACATGAATTTGAATTCTGTTCTACATTTTTCTCCTTCTGTGTCTGGGACTCTTTGTTATGTTCCCTGCCAGGGCAGTCACTGGCGGTAACTAGGCACCTTCTAGTTCTTCTGGTCTCAGACTGGTGGAGTCTCTGGTTCATTTAGTCCTTTAGTCCTTTGGGCTAGTGTTTTCCTTGTGTCTTTGGTTTTCTTCATTCTCCTTTGCATCAGGTGGGATGGGACCGATAGATGTATCTTAGATGGCCGCTTGCAAGCTTTTAAGACCTCAGACACTACTCACCAAACTAGGATGTAAAACATTTTCTTTATAAACTATGTTATGCCAGTTGGCCTAGATATCTCCTGAAACTATGGTCCCCAGGCCCCAACCCCAGCTACTTGGTCCTTTGAAGAGTTTGGATGTCTAGTAAACTTCTTTGCTTTTGCTTTGGTCCAGTTGTGCTGACTTCCCCTATATTGTGTGTTGTCCTTCCGTTTACCAAAATTGACATTTGTCTACTATCTATTTAGTGATTTCCTCTCCCCTTCTCTCCCCACCTTCATAACCATCAAAGAATATTTTTTTCCTGTGTGTAAACAATTTCTTGAGTTCTTATAATAGTGGTTTCATACAATACTAGTCCTTTTGTGACTGACTTATTTCACTCAGCCTAATGCTCTCCTGATCATCCATGTTGTTAGATGTTTTGAGGATTCATCATTGATCTTTATCGTTGCATAGTATTCCATTGCATGCACATACCATAATTTGTGGATCCATTCATCTGTTGTTGGGCATTTAGTTTGCTTCCTACCTTTTTGCTATTGTGAATAATGCTGCAAAGAACATGGGTGTGCATATGTCTATTCATATGATGGCTTTTATTTTTCTAGGGTACATTCCTAGAAGTGGGATTGCTGGATTGTGTGGTATTTCTATTGCTATCTTTTTAAGGAAGTGCCATATGGTTTTCCAAAGTGGTTGTACCATTTTACATTATTACCAGCAGTGCTTAAGAGTTCCAGTCTCCCCACAACCTCTCCAACATTTGTTATTTTGTGTTTTTTGGAATAGTGCCAGCATTGTTGCGGTGAGATGGTATCTCAATATAGTTTTGATTTGCATTTCTCTAATGGCTAAGAAAGATGATTGTCTTAGTCATCTAGTGCTGCTATAACAGAAATACCAGAAGTGGATGGCTTTAACAAAGAGAAATTTATTTCTTCCACAGTAAAGTAGAAAAACTAAGTCTAAATTCAGGGCATCAGCTCCAGGGCTTTCTCCTTCTGTCAGCCTTCTCATCAATCTTCCCCTGGACTAGGAGCTTCTCTGTGCAGGAACTCCAGGTCCAAAGGACACACTTTGCTCCCAGCACTGCTTTCTTGGTGGGATGAGGTCCCTCTGTTTCTCTGCTCACTGCTCTCTTTTGCATCTCAAGAGATTGCCACAAGACACAATCCAATCTTGTAGATTGAGCCTTGCCTCACTAACACAACTGCCGCATATCCTCCCTTATTAACATAATAGAGGCAGGATTTACAACATACAGAAAAATCACATGATACTTGGAATCACGGCCCTGCCAAATCAGTAGACATATTTTGGGGTAGGACATAATTCAAACCATGGCAGTGATCCAACTGAATGCAGACATTGTTGAACAATATCATTAATATCACACACAAGTAAAATTTTGCTGAAGATCATTCAAAAGCAGCTGCAGCAGTACATCTACAGGGAATTGCCAGAAATTCAAGCCAGATTCAGAAGAGGACACGGAAGCAAGGGTATCATTGCTGATATCAGATAGATCCTGGCTGAAAGCAGATAATACCAGAAAGATGTTTACCTGTATTTTATTTGCTATGCAAAGACATTGGACTGTGTGGATCATAATAAATTATGGATAACATTGCGAAGAATGGGAGTCCCAGAGCACTTAATTGTGCTCATGAGGAACCTGTACATAGATGAAGTGGCAAATGTTCAAATAGAACAAGGGGATAGTGTGTGGTTTAAAGTCAGGAAAGGTGTGCATCAGGGTTGTATCCTTTCCCCATACCTATTCAATCTGTAAGTTTAGCAAATAATCCAAGAAACTGGACTATATGAAGAAGAAGGGGGCATCAGGATGAGCAGAAGGCTCATGAACAACCTGTGTTATGCAGATGACACAACCTTGCTTGCTGAAAGTGAAGAGGACTTGAAGCACTTACTGATGAAAATCAAAGACTAAAACCTTCAGTATGGATTACACCTCAATATAAATAAAACAAAAATCCTCACAACTGGATCCATAAGCAACATCGTTATAAATGGAGAAAGGATTGAAGTTGTCAAGGATTTCATTTTACTTGTATCCACATTCAACACCCATGGAAGGAGCAATCAAGAAATCAAAAGACACATTGCATTGGGAAAATCTGCTGCAAAAGACCTCTTTAAGGCGTTGAGAAGCAAAGATGTCACCTCGAAGACTGAGGTGTGCCTGATCCAAGCCATGTTGTTCTCAATCACCTTACATGTATGTGAAAGCTGGATGATGGATAAGAAGACCAAAGAAGAGTTGATCCCTTTGAGCTGTAGTGTTGGTGAACGATATTGAATATGCCATGGACTGCCAAAAGAACAAACAAATCTGTCTTGAAAGAAGTACAACCAGAATGCTCATCAGAAGCAAGCAAAGATGGGGAAACTACGTCTCACATACTTTGAACATGTTATCAGGAGGGATCAGTCCCTGTAGAAGGACATCATACTTGGTAAAGTAGATGGCTAGTGAAAAAGAGGAAGACCCTCAACAAGATGGACTGACGCAGTGGCTGCAACAATGTGCTCAAGCATAACAACTATTGTGAGGATGACACAGGATCAGCAGCATTTTGTTCTGTTGTACATAGGGTAGCTATGAGCCAGAACTCATTCTACGGCACTTCACAACAACTAAAAACAACAACAGCTAATGATCATGAGCATTCCCTCATGCGTCTGTTAGCCACCTGAATGTCTTCTTTGGTGAAATGTCTGTTCATATCCTTTGCCCCTTTTTTAATTGGACTGTTTGTCTTTTTGCTGTTAAGGTGTTGCAGTATCTTGCAGATTTTAGAGATTAGGCCCTTATCGGATATGTTGTAGCTAAATTTTTTTCCCAGTCTGTAGGTTCTCTTTTTACTCTTGCGGTGAAGTCTTTTGATGAGTATAAGTGTTTGATTTTTAGGAGCTCCCAGTTATCTTGTTTCTCTTTTGTCTATTTCTCTTTTCAAAGCTGTTAGAGTTTATATATTTTGGAGACCTGTTGTTGGATGCATATATATTTTTTATGGTTATATCTTCCTGTTGTATTGATCCTTTAATCATTATATAGTATCCTTCTGTATCCCTTATGGTGGATTTTGGTTTAAAGTCTATTTTTTGGAGGTTAATATTGCCACTCCTGCTCTTTTTTGGTTGTTGTTTGCTTGATACATATTTTTTTCTATCCTTTGAGTTTCAGTTTATGTCTTTTTTTTTTTTTCTTTGTGTCTAAGGTGAGTCTCTTGTGGATAGCATACAGATGAATGGTGTTTTTTAATCCATTCAGCCACTCTCTGTCTCTTTACTGGTACATTTAAACCATTTTCATTCAGTGTAATTATTGATACGTATGAGTTTACTGCTGTCATTTTGATTTTTTTTCCTGTTGGTGTTGACAGTTTATTTTGCTTAATTTTCTGTGTTGAGTTCTTTTTGTTTATGTATTTTCTTTGCATCCTTTTCGTTATTGTTGACTTTGTGTTTTCTGAGTCTTTATGTTTTTCTTCTTTTTTATTTTGATGTGTAGGTTTGTTAGCTTCCTTTGTGATTACCTTGAAATTTACCTTTATTTTACTAAGTTTAAACTAATCTTTTATTTCCTGATATCATCTTAACTTTCTCTCCATATGGAAGTTCTGTGACTACACTGTTTATTCCCTCTATTTTGTTTTGACAATGTCATCGTTTACTATTGACATCTCTGGTTCCCTATTTTTAGTCTTTCAGCTTTGATTTGTTTTGGTGGATTCCCTAGCTGAATTGATCTGATTGATCTGTCTTGTGTTGTAGTCTTGGATTGTTGTCTGATGGTGTTTGTTCTCTAATTGGAGGACTCCCTTTAATACTTCTCGTAATTGGTTTTTACAAATTCCTTTAGCTTCTGTTTGTTTGGAAATGACCTAACTTTGCCATTATATTCGAGAGACAATTTTGCTGGGTATGTAATTCTTGGCTGGCAGTCTTTTTCCTTCAAAGCTTTATTTATGACACCCCATTGCCTTCTTGCCTGCATGGTTTCTGGTGAGTAGTAAGAGCTTAGTCTTATTGGTTCTCCTTTGTAGGTGACTTTTTGTTTATACCTAGATGCTCTCAAAATTCTATCTTTGCCTTTGGTTTTGGCAAGTTTGATTATGATATGTCTTAGTGATTTTCTTTTGGGCTGTACCCTGTATGGAGTTTGTTGAGCTTCTTGGATAGATATCTTCTCATTTTTCATGATGTTAGGGAACATTTCTACCAGCAAATCAACAATTCTATTCAATAATTCTGTGTTTTCTGTTACCCACCCCTGTTCTAGTACTCCAATCACTTGTAGATTTTTCCTCTCGGTGGTAGCCAACATAATTCTTAGACTTTCTTCACTTTTTCTTCCGTTCTTTATTCTGATTTTTCCTCAAATAAATTGATGTCAAGGAATTTATCTTAAATCTCACTGATTCTCACTCCCATTGTCTCAATTCTGCTCCTATGACCTTCATTTGAGTTGTCTAATTCTGAAATTTTATTGTTAATCTTTTGGGTTTCTAGTTGCTATCTTTGTATGGTTTCTAGTATATAAAAAAAATTAGCCTGTTTATTTTGTCATTTTGTTCTTGTATTGTTTCCTGAATTCTTCTATTGCATTGCCTGTGTGTTCCTTGGCTTGGCCTGAGCTTTGCCTGATCTCCTCCCTGATCTCTTGGAGAGCTCTGTATACTAGTCTTTTGAATTCTTTCTCAGGTAGTTCCATTGCCTTATCTTTCTCTGCAATGTTTTTCTGGTTCTTTAGTTTGGTCACTTGTTGGAGCCATCTTGACCTGCTTCTTTGTGTGATTTGATATTGACTGCTGTCTCTGAGGCATCAATGTTATTATATTTATTTATTTATTTATTATATGTTTGTTTACTAAATCCTGACTTTTTGTTTTGTCTTGTTTTGATATGCCCAAGTAGACTGGGCATGTGAGCTACTTTGGTTGTTGGTTTCTTTGAAGCTCTCACATTCTGTCTCCAGGTGGTCAGAGCAGCTATTAGGTGTATGAACCCAGGATTCTGTTTGGTTTTCTTGCAAGGGTGTGGTTATTCAAGGCACAGGTGTTCAGGTCATTGGTCACTGAGCATGTGGTGCAGACTCACCTACAGTCCTAGGTATGCAGGGTGGCATGGGGGTTTTTGTGGCAGGCACAAGTGTCTGGCTGCAGTGGCAGGCGATGTGTGAGGTAAGGGAGGGGCTGATAGCTGCCCCCTGGTGCCTGGATGGAGGATGTGTCCTTGTCCCTAGAGCATGTAGTGGGGAGGTCTTGCAGCTGGTCTTTGGGCACTCGGTGCTGTTGGCTGGGGGGACTGGGAAGCACCACTAATTCTCAGACCCCTGTAGTGGGTGACTAGATGGAGTGGGTAGTACCACCGGCCCTCATGCCCCTGGTGTGGGGGAGGTGAGCCCCCTGCTTAGGGGGTGGGGTGGTGTCACATGTCACAAATCCGAAGCTCCCCCTTGGCTGCTGCAGGTGAAAATGGGCTTCAGGTGTATGCCCTGCTGTTTTATGCTAATGAGGGTGTGTGGTGTTGAACTGGCCCACAAAGGTCTGGGCAGGGGTGAAGAGTGCTGTAAGTCCGTGGACCCCTTATGCCAGTGGCTGAGTAAGGGGCAGGGGTTACCAACCAGCCTTGAGTTCCCTGCTTAGGGGTGTGGTGTTGTTGAATGCTGTAGGATTGGTGTCAGAGCAGAGGGCCCTGAGTTCCCGGCTTAGGAGGTGTGGTGTTATTGAATGCCATGGAACTGGTGCAGGAGAGAAGTGGGGTGGTATAGAAGGAAGTGCTTCTCCATTGCAAAGCTCTAAGGAAGGAAGGGTTATTTTGTCCCCGTATTGTAGATTAGAAGCTTGCATGTAACTTTTGTAGGTCTGGTGTCACTCCTTCTTGGTGCTGGAGACATGTGCAGATTCACTCTGGCTTGGCTGCATCCAGTGTAGTGGGGCTCATCTTTGGATGTTGCTGCTTGCTTGCCTCAGCCCCTGTGCACTGCACAGACTCAGCTAGCAGGGCGCTGGCCATCTCACAACCTGTACCACTCTGCTGCTTTTGAATTGTCTCTCCTTCCACCAGCCCCTCAGTTCTATTCTTCAGCTTTGTTTTTGATGATTAGGGTTCTAGAATGTCATGTATAATTGATTCACTTGTTTTTTTGGGTCTTTGTTATAAGAGGAATGACAGGAAGCATCTGACTATTCTACCACCTTGGCCCCACCTCTGAGAGACTGTTAGCCTGGGTGCTTCTTGGCCTGACTGAGGATCTGGGAGAGGTCTCAGTCTGAAAGGAGAGAACAAAGTTGGCAGGCCCAGGATCTAGCACTCTCTCGAATCTTTTAATTTTAACATGAAACTAAGTCTCCTTAAAAAAAAAAAAAAAAAGTCTCCTTATTATACAAAAATCCCCATCCGACCCATGACATACATTTAAGGAATCAAACTTCTAAATATTCCCATTAATATTTGTTTGAGACTTAATTGTGATATTTGTTAACACTTTAACAAGCTACAAAAATCAAGTCCCTATGGTTTAGAATATATGTTGGGAAAAAACTAAACATGAGAAAATTCTATCAGCTTATTTTCATTCTTCTCACTTATTTTCATTCTTCTCACTGGGAATAAGGTTACCATATTCTGTTTTCTGGGTAAGCTACCTTAGTGTTGCTCAGAGTACCCTAGTGTTTCATGTGAAGAGAATTAGAAATCCACTGGAACAGAGTGGGGAATTATCTAAGGCAGAGATTATGATGCATTTATATGTAGAATTTTTTTAATTCTCTCTTGTATTAATAGTTTTGTTTTCATGTCTGTTTCACATGTATACATTTTTTTTTCCTATAAAGTGGTCTTTTATTTTCAGTATTTTTTTTTCTTTTTGTTTTCAGTTTTCTTTGAAATGCACAAAACTTAAGCGTTCAATTCAATGAGTTTTGCCAGGTACATATTCCCGACATGGTGTTGATTTGGAAGTGTCCACAGTAAAAAGTCACGTAAATCACAAATTTCACCCAGGGCAGTTCCCTTATTTGTAAATTTAATCCTATATAAGCTACTCCACCAATACTGGAAGCAGAACTTCATACATATCTTTTTGATATTAAAACAGTCTAAATTTATTGAGAGCAAAGACTGAGGTACATATTTCTTTCTGAAGTTCTAGAAGAACTCACTTCCTAACTACGTATACAATAGGGTATCAGTAATACCAGTTGAAGTAAATGGAACCAGCAAAACTGAATTATTTGTGATTACAGAACAAATTGATTATTTTATATTTAAATTACCTTGTGATGGCATGAGCTTCTTGAAATTCAAAAAATTTTAGTACAAGTCACTATTTTCAATGTTAATACTTTATGTTATGTTCACCACCATTTATAGACCTGACTTTGTTGAATTAGGCTTTGTTGGGTTCTTTCCTCTGGGATTATGGCTGCACTCCGTGTTTGCACCAGGTGAAAGTTGGTTCCTTGGGTGTAGTCATATAAATCAACCACCCTAACCCTACAGTGTTAGGCCTAAAACTAAATAGATCTCAATTTTGGTAACAATTACAAGTTAATGCTGGTAACCACTTGGAGCTCAGTATTTAGGAAGGTTTTATGGTTGGATCTAGGGATGCTGATGGCACAATTGTTAAGCACTTGGCTACAAACTGAAAGGTTGGTGGTTTGACCCCATTCAGCAGCTCCATAGGGGAAAGACCTGGCGATCCACTTTACAGCCAAGAAAACCCTACGGGGCAGTTCTACTCTGTTCCTATGGGTCCGAATCAACTCAACAGTACCCAACAATGAAGCAATGTTTGAATCTAGATAAAGCCAAAAGGATAACATGACAAGATAGCTCTATCCATATATTCCTAGAGTCTGGAATGAACAGCGTTGTCATATGTGCTATGAGTTTCTTACTTTGAACTAGGATTTCTCCTGGATTAATCATTGAGTAACCTAGCTTATGTTACATAGTCCAGTTGTTTTATTCTCTGTTGACTCTAGAATGGGTAACTGCAGTTTTAAACTTAACAAAAATTGTATGAAAGCAAGAAAAAAATCTATTTTTTAAGTCTTTTGCTTCCCAACATGGTTTCAAGGAACACATTATGGTAAAAAATAGCAACTTGCTAATCACATTAGGAAGTTTACTTCCTTGCTGAACCCCCAATTTTATCCAAGAAGGAAATTATTAATTTTTTTACTACAGGCGAAGTAAATTCTCATAAATCTCTTATAGCACACTGTCAACCCCAGGGCATTGCCAACATTTCTGCAGCATAATGTTGTGTCTAAATATGCTTTTTAATTTTTCAATTATGTGCACCCATAGGGAATGCTCATAGCAGATAGTACCTCTAGAGGGAAGCTGACAAGATCTCCTTACTCTAAGGTGAATCAAGGAATCTAGACAAATTTGTAATAATTTGCTTGGTTTAAGGAACTTTAGTCTATATGTTCACTTCTCTATGCCCCTGGGAATAAGGCAATGTATGATTCAATGTGAGTCACTCTCCAGTAAGTTTATATCCTGCATATAGTTTGCTTGTAAAACTTTCAGAAAAATTAAAGTAAAAACATTGATGAGTAATTGCTTTTTTAACCAACAATTAGACAGGAAAACAAGACCATGATTACTTACATTAATCTGGAGTGAGTACAAATATTTGGAAGTGTAGTTGAACTCTATTGCAATTCTTATTCATTCGTTTGTGAATTCTACAAAGATTTGTAGGGCACTAAATTGTACCATGTCACATAAATATGTGGCAAAACAGCAATAGTAGACATGACCGATGCCCAGAGCGCTCACAGTTTAGAGAAACATGTATAAAACAAAGTATTTCAATGTAGTATGTTATCTGCAATAATAGAGGTTTTTGCAAGGTATTGTGAGAGTACTCTTGAGAGGTAACGCACTTAATTTTCTGTGCCAGAAGTTCTTATATAAACATGCAGGGGCAGATCCTAGCTTCAGGTGAGCCTTTATCAAAGATCCAGACAATTATCACTAAGAACTTGTTCTTCTCTGTTTTTGACTCTGTTTCCTTGTTGTTGGTTCCATTCTAAGGCAAACTCTTTAAACCCAATGTGGGTCCAAGGGCTGCATATTTCCTCATTCATATTCAGATAGACAGTATTCACTTCTTCTGACAACTGAAAAAAGTCCAGGTATTGATTATATAGGGCATTATTGATTTTCTTGGATTATGTGACCATGCTTGAGCCAGTCGCCAGGGCCATTGTGAGCTGGTGGTAGGGGAGGGGTGGATGGAATTGGAGCTGGGTGTAGATATAAATTTACCTAAGCCAAATGACTTGGCAATTTGGAAAACTTTTGGGAAAAGGGGAAGGGGCAACCAATGGATGCACCTATACAACACTGAGGAGGCAACAAATGAGCACCACTAAAATGTGCAACACCCTGCTTCAGAGTGATCTTTTGTCTACGCCTCACATTCAGCACTAACTCATGGGATGAAGTTGTTGTTAGGTGCCATCAAGTTAGTTCTGTCCCATAACAACCTCACATATAAAAGAATGAAACACTGCCTGGTCCTGTGCCATCCTCACAATCATTGCTATGTTTCAGTCCATTGCTGCAGCCACTGTATCAATCCATCTTGTTGAGATTTTTCCTCTTTTTTGCTGACTCTCTATTTTACCAGGCATGATGTCTTTCTTTAGGGACTGGACCCTCCTAATACTGTTACTGAACCCTAGAGGGCGGGTCCTGGTCCAGTGAGCTTAGACTTGCCAATTGTCTGGAAACCAGTCTTTGAGAAAAGAAAGTAACTTCATTGCAATGCACAGAGCAAGTAGCCAGGGGGAAGTTCCTCAGATCTGGGCTCCCTGAGCTGTGGGGAAGCCTGGCTTGTATGTGATTTGGGCAGCAAGCTGGTGGCCACACAGGCATACTGGGGATGGTAAATTCTAGAAGGTGGCAAGAAACAGGAGATGATATGGTTGTCAGACCTCTCACTTTGGAATAGGGTCCTAGTGCTGATTTTTGTTCTGGTTCATTCCACCTGTTGCTGATTCCTCTGTTGAAGTCAATTTGTGGTCACACCTGGCCCTTCCGCGCATGCGTGGTGGGCCAAATCTGGCTTGGGCTACTTTAAGGATAATAGAAATTTACTGGCATTCATAAGGTCAGGTTTAAAGCACATGAGATAAAGTCTCATCATCCTCGCTTCTAAGGAACAGTCTGGCTGTACTTTTTCCTAGACAGATTTGTCTACTGCAGTCCATGTTATATTCCATATTCTTTGCCAAAACCGTAATTCAAAGGCATAAATTATTCTTCGGTCTTCCTTATTCATTGTCCATACAGTATATATATACAACCCTCACAAAACTGACCTCAATTTACCTTATAGTTCCCTCCCTGTGACACTAGCCTAATTGATGCCAGTCTATAGTCTTTCCAACCTGAAGCCTACTCAGCCACAGTGATCAAATGGTTAACTCTGGTTTCATTCATTCACTTATTAAATACTTATTGGTTGCTTTATTCTGTCTGCTTAACAATGTTTAGATCCCTGGTGGCACAGTTGTTAAGAGCTCAGGCTGCTAACCAAAAGGTCAGCAGCTCGAATCCATGAGCCACTCCTTGGAAGCCCTATGGGGCAGTTCTACTCGATCCTATAGGGTTGCTATGAGCTGGAATTGACTCAATGGTAATGGGCTTGAGTTTTGGTTTGGTTAGGTCCCTAGGTGGCACAAATAGTTATAGCTCAACTACTAACCTGAGCTCTTAACAACTGTGCCACCTGGGACCTAAACATTGTTAAATAGGAAGTGGATTGGCAGTTCAAACCCATCCAGCTGTCCTGAGGAAGAAAGGCCTGGTAATCTACTTCAGTTAAGTTTAAAGCAAAGGAAACTCTCTGAAGCATTTCTACTCTATAACACATGGGATCACCATGAGTCAGATTGAATGTGACAGCAACTGCGTTTTTTTTTTTTTTAAACAAGACGCAGCATATATTTAATGGAGGAGAGAGATACATGCAAAATAGAAATAAAAGGTTGATGGCAGAAGTATGCAGTGCTGAGGTTGCCCTTAGGTAGGGTGCTTGACAGTCTCTGGGAGCATCCAGGAAAGTCTCTCAGAGGAACCGAGACCTGGGTGATAAATGAATGGTGACTAGAAACAGACTAGGTAAGGAGTGGGAGAACACCATTCCAGGCAGAAAGAACACGGGAGTTTTTCACATGGTGAGCTTTGCACCGCTCTGTCCAAACACCTTACAGCAGACACTACTGATTAACCATCTAGTATCCATTCTCTCTTTTAACCAAATTAAATCCAATTTTATGCCAGGCTGAAAGGTATATGGTTAAAGATAATTACCTTCCAAGACTCTCTTGCGGCTGCATCGGGTCTTCCTTAAACAATCAAACTACTAACCAACAAAGCAAAACCAAAGCATACAAAAAAAAAATAAAATAAAAAAAGCAAAATAAACAAACAACCAAAAAGCAGTGTTTCTAATGTCAATGAGAAATAGTTTCAGGAAATAACTTCCCTGTGTAGAAGAGAGCTTTTCAAAGTTGATTTTAAAGCTAACTTAACAGATTAAAAAAAAAAAAAAAAGCTATAAAACCAAGTTTAAACCAAAATCCATGTTACCAAAATATTTTCACCCCATTTTTCTCATTTTTACTTCTTTGACTTTAATATTTGTTAAAATTCAGATCTGTACATGGAATTTAATTTTATCCTGACAATTTAAAATCATTAAAAATGCTCAATTAAATCTCTCAAATATTTGAATAAAAATAATTTTGTATTTCAGTGCTTTGAGTCACAGATGTAAAATGATCTCTAAGGTCCATTAAAGCCTTATCATTATGCTTAGTTGGCTGGTTCCTCCTTACTAATGAGGTTTTAGCAAAGGCATAAAAGGTTAGATGATTGGTGACGGAGAGCCTGGAATAATGAAGGTGGTGACTGTTGCTGTTCTTTTTATTATAAGCTGGTATTTGCCTTAAGTCAGTGTTTCTTTGTCTGGCAAATAACACTCCTCAGGCTTTATTAAAAGATTTCAGTGGAGTTCTTTGAGTCAGAGGTCCTTGCTTCCCATAATTATTGTAACGCAAACCAGTCCCCAGTTACTTAATTATTCTTAAGATCATGTATGTATTCATAATGTTACCTTATAATAGAGGAAAACGCCATTTATGGCCCTGATTGTGTTAATAAGATTGCGACTACTGGTTTATGGAAGGCCCTTTATTTTACTGGGCAAATTAATTCATTTGGGTGTCAAGTTTGGAAACCCCTGTGCATAATGGCAGGAAAAAAATTTGGAAGTCTTTCCAGCAGCAATCTTGCAGAGGACAGGAGAGGAGACAGAGAGTGATCAGTAGGGAGCAGATCACACACTCTGTAATATAAGAAAATCAACTGATTACCAAACACGTTTGTTCTATTAAGTCCTTGCCTTTAAGTAGCACACAACTTAACTAGTAGACCAACATACATTACACATTATCCTAGAATACATTATTTGCAATGATACCGATCATTTGTTATGACCTACACAGTCGAATGCCTTTGCACAGTCAATAAAACACAAGTAAACATCCTTCTGTTATTCTCTGCTTTCAGCCAAGATCCATCTGACATTAGCAATGTTATCCCTTGTTCCACATCCTCTTCTGAATCAGGCTTGAATATCTGGAATTTCCCTGTCCATGTACTGCTTCAAAGGTTTTTGAATTATCTTTAGCATAATTTTACATGCCAGCCCCCCTTCCCCCCCCAAAAAAAAACTTCATTGCTGTCAAGTCATTTCTGAGTCCTAGCGACCCTATTTTACTGCATGTGATATTAATGATATTGTTTGAAAATTTCCACATTCTGTTAGATTACTTTCTCTGGAACAGGCACATATATGGATTTCTTCCAGTTGGTTGGCCAGGTAACTGTCTTCCATATTTCTTGGCATAGATGAGTTAGTGCTTCCAGCATTACATCCATTTGTTGAAACATCTTAGTTGGTATTCCATCAGTTCCTGGAGCCTTGTTTTTTGCCAATGCCTTCAGTGCAGCTTGAACTTCTTCTTTCAGTACCATTGGGTCTCGATCATATGCTACCTGCTGAAATGGTTGAACATCGACCGATTCTTTTTGGCACAGTGATTCTGTGTATTTCTCCCGTTTTCTTTTGTTGTTTTCTGTGTCGTTCAATTTTTTGCCCGTAGAATCCTTCAATATTGCAAACTTGAGGCTTGAATTTTTTCTTCAATTCTTTCAGCTTGAAAAATGCCGAACAGTTCTTCCCTTTTGGTTTTCTAACTCCAGAACTCTGCACATTTTGTTGCAATACTTTTCTTCATCTTCCGGAGCTACCCTTTGAATTCTTCTGTTTAGTTCTTTTACTTCATCATTTTCTCCTTTCGCTTTAGCTACTCTACATTTAAGAGCAAGTTTCAGAGTCTCTTCTGACATCCATTTTGCCCATTATTTTTTCTGTCTTTTTAATGATCTTTTGCTTTCTCCATATGTGATGTCCTTGATTTCATCCCACAGCTTGTCTCATCTTTGGTCATCAGTGTTCAACCAATCAAATCTATTCTTGAGATGGTCTCTAAATTCAGGTGGATTCTAAGTTCAGGTAATACCTTGGCTCTTGTAGACTTGTTTTAATTTTCTTCAGCTTCAACTTGACCTTGCATATGAGCAATTGATTGTCTGTCTCACAGTTGGCCCCTGGCCTTATTTTGACTGATGATACTGAGCTTCTCCATCATCTCTTTCTACAGATGTAGTCAATACAATTCCTGTATATTCCATCTGGTGATGTCCACATGTGTAGTCACTGTTTACGTTATTGAGAAAGGTATTTTTTTAGTAACATAAATGAATAAGTCATTGGTTTTGTAAAATTCTATCATGTGATCTCCTGTGTCTTTTCTATCATCAAGGCCATATTTCCAACTACTGATCTTCTTTGTTTCCAAATTTCACATTCCAATCACTGGTAATTATCAATACGTCTTGATTGCATGCTTGATCAATTTCGGACTGGAAAAGTTGATAAAAATCTTTAATTTCTTCATGTATGGTTTTTCATTTTATTTGGATCCACAATCGATGGCCAGGGATACAGCTGTCAAGAAATTAACAGTGTATTGCATCGGACAAATCTGCTGCAAAAGACCTCTTTAAAGTGTTAAAAAGCAAAGATGTCACCTTGAGGACTAAGACATGCCTGACCTGAGCCATGATATTTTCAATCGCCTCATATGTATGTGAAACTTGGACAATGAATAAGGAATCATAGAAGAATCAATGTGTTTTAATTGTGTTGTTAGTGAAGAATATTGAATAGACCATGGACTGCCAGAAGAAGCAACAAATCTGTACTGGAAGATGTACCGTCAGAATGTTCTTTACAAGTGAGAATGGCAAGACTTTGTCTCATGTATTTGGACATATTATCAGAAGGGATCAGTCTCTGGAGAAGGACAACACAGTCCCTGGAGAAGGACATTTTTGGTAAATTAGAGGGTCACCAAAAAAGAGGAAGACCCTCAATGAGATAGATTGACATAGTGGCTGCAATAATGGGTTCAAACATAGCGATAATTGTGAGGATGGTGCAGGACTGGGCAGTGTTTCGTTCTGTTGCAAATAGGGTCACTATGAGTTGGAACCCACTTGAGGGCACCTAAAAATAATTACATTCACAGAGCATTAAGGAGGGGAGTAGTGTGTAGAAAACTTGATAAAAGAGGTAAATTTGTAACTGAGTGTTGAAGAATGCGGTGAATTTCATGAGACAAAAACAGTGACAAGAAGGAACATTCCAGGCAGTGGAAACAGCAAGGAAATATGGGTGTACAGGTTCTTTGCATTCAGGAAGGGGCAAGAAGTCTGAGTTGGCTGGTGCAGGATGCACTTACAGAACAAACTGCTAAATGCTGTGGTGGATGCACTTATATGCAATATCATTAAAGTCCACATGGAAAAAATGATGACTTTCTTAGACAGCCAGTTCCCATCTGCTAGGAAAGTGGTAGGTCCATCATTGGAATGTGATTACCAGCAATGCCCCAGAAAGGTTAACAAACTACTTAAAAACAAAGTCACACATCTTTTCTTAAATTAAGATATAAGCTAGAAAGATAAGGGAATGTGTAAAGTAATTAAAAGTAAGTTTTAAAAGTAGAAATGTTAGAAAAGAGGAGAAAGAACCTTTTGGTGTGGTTTGCTTTAGTGTTCAATGGTCTCTTAATTTACATCTTTATTTGAAAAATGATTTCCAAAGATATCTTTGACTCTTACTTGGTATTCACTTTTCTCTCAGCCAGAAAGCCATTCTTGTCCTGCTTCATAAAATTCAAGTAAAGAAGAAGATGCCTTAGGAGCTACTGTGGCAGAGTTTGTGAAATTATTATTGTTTGTCTATAGTTTCTCGGCAATGACCTTGCTACCTAAAAATTCAAGGCCCGTCCAATTGCTGTTTGATATCAGACAGCTCTCCATTTTACAGATGTATAATATGTAATAACAATTCTATCACTTTAAATATTTTTATATTGAGAGCCAATAGGTTAACAGAAGTATTGTATGTCAATTTCTGTGGACTTATTTGTACTCTACAGGATAATATGAATGTAGCACAAAGTATTCTTTTCCCTTTACACGAAAGGTGCTTTGTCACCACAGATGTGACATGGATCATGTCCTGCACTTCTGACATAACCAAAGGAAAATACTTCCTTTGCTATAGTTAGTAAAGTTCTAAAAGATACTGCTTATCATCAGATTTGTGAAGAACTTTCAAGCAAATACAAAACATACTGTCTTGTCCACATTTTCTCTCTCTGGCTTCATGTAGAGTGATAATTCACTGCAACACCTTGAAATGTTTAAATAAATTGCTTAGGTCTTTTGCCCCATATGAACTTGGATACCCTTGTGTAATTATAGTGCTCTATATTCAGGACTCACAACGAGGTCAGTTCCAGAGGCTAGTGTGGGTGCTGGGTGGTGAGCAAGCAGTGCAGACACAAAGCCAGCAGCCCCAATTTCTAATCTCTGTGTTACTGTTAGCTAGCTCGGTGGTATCGGACAAGGCCTTTTGTGTCTTGGAGCCTCAGCTTCCACCTATGTAAAACAAGAGAACTGGAGTAGGTAATCTCTGAATCTAATATTTTAAAGTTCTGGAATTCGTGTTGTAGGAGCAAAGGGATGGAAGCCAGGAGCAGTCTAGGTCTGTGAGGCCTTTATGCTCTGACTTCATTAATAACAAATTCAAGTTTCTGGACCTCTGAGTACTGGATGGGACTCAACTATCTGAAAATAATTAATGTACTTAGGTTTAGGAAGATTTATATTAGGGAAGATGCATGCTTGATCTTAGTTACAATTTTCAAAGAAGTATGTAAGTAATAAAGTGGAATTGACAGCAGAAATCTATGTGAATCTATTATGTTCAAATAAAACAAATAAAATTGATTTTTGGCTCAATTAAGAACCTACTTCCTTGCTCAGTTGACTTTCTGCCATCAAAAGGACTTTTTTTTTTTTTAATTTTTGTTGTGGTTTAAGTGAAAGTTTACAAATCAAGTCAGTCTCTCATACAAAAACTTCTATACCTTGCTATATACTCCTAGTTGCTTTCTCCTTTATGAGACAGCACACTCCTTCTCTCCACCCTGTATTTCTGTGTCCATTCAGTCAGCTTCTGTCCCCCTTGGCCCTCACATCTCCCTCTAGACAGGAGCTGCCCACATAGTCTCATGTGTCTACTTGATCCAAGGGGCTCATGCCTCACCAGTATCATTTTCTATCTTAAACTCCAGTCCAATCCTTGTCTGAAGAGTTGGATTTGGGAATGGTTTCTGTCTTGGGCTAACAGAAGGTCTGGGGACCATGACCTCCGGGGTCCTTCTAGTCTCAGTCAGACCATTAAGTCTGGTCTCTTTATGAGAATTTGAGGTCTGCATCCCACTCTTCTTCTGCTCCTTCAGGGAGTCTCTGCTGTGTTCCCTGTCAGGGCAGTCATCGGTTGTAGCCGGGTACCATCTAATTCTTCTGATCTGAGGCTGATATAGTCTCTGATTTATGTGGCCCTTTCTGTCTCTTGGGCTCATAATTACCTTGTGTCTTTGATGTTCTTCATTATCCTTTGCTCCAGGTGGGTTGAGAACAATTGAAGCATCTTAGATGGCTGCTTGCTAACATTTAAGAAAAAGGACTTTTTAGAAGTTGTACCTCAATTACTCCTTCAGAAAGTGCTAGTTTTGGAGGCATGTGCTTGATTCTGTTAACGCCCACCTGGAGAAACAGATTTGCCTGACAAGAGCAGATCACAGAAAGCAGCAGGCTGCTACTTGGGCATGTGAGCATCAGAGAGTTAATGGGAATTGGAGGAATGAGTGGTCAGAAAGAATTTTGGAGGCACTGATGGGATTTGGAAGTGGTTTTTTATCCAAGACAGGAGAAATAGTAGAGAGTATCAAGCTCCTCATTTCTGGAAAACATCAAGAAGGGTTCTAGCAATGTTTGTCCTTCTGTGGGCAACAGTCTTGGCAGGTACAGGTAATTTTCAGCCTATGGAGCATTATGACATTTCTATGAGTCAGTATGGACTTGACGGCAACAGGTTTGATTTTTTTAAACCTAGGTAGTACTATTGTCAATGGTGAAGAGTTAAAACACTTTTCCTGCTTCTTCCAAGGCTTAGAACATGCTTTGATGCCCCCTGAAAAGTTGGAAGGTTGAACATAGATGTTAAGGTTAAAATTATAATTACCAGCATACATTGAGAATTTTCTGGGTGCCAGGAACTATGCTAAATGCTTTTAATGTTACCACATTTCTTTCATTCACCTTTGTATTCAGTCAACATTAAGTGAACATCTACATGCCAGGCACTGTTCTTGGCACTTGGAACGCAGGAATAGGAAAAAAAAAAAAAGTAAAAATCACTTCCTTCATGGAACTTACAATCTAATGGGTGGGGTGAGGAGAGAAATATAATTAAAAATATATTTGTAAATTATATAGTATATTAAATGGTGAAAACCTTATGAATAGCAGTGGAACATTGTCTGCTATAATGCCGGAAGAGCTCCTCAGGTTGGAAGACACTCAAAATACGACTGGAGAAGAGAGGCCTCCTCAAAGTAGAGAAGACCTTAATTACGTGAGTGGAGTCAAGCCTTCAGGACCTTTATTTGCTGATGTGGCACAACTGAAAATGAGAAGAAACAACTGCAAACATCCATAGGAAAGTGGAATGTACAAAATATGAATCTAGGAAAATTGGGTATCATTAAAAATGAAATGGAAAGCATAAACTTCCATACCCTAGGCATTAGGGAACTGAGATGGATTAGTCTTGGCCATTTTGAATCAGATAATCATACGGTCTACTATGCTGGGAATGACAAATTGAAGAGGAATAACGTTGCATTCATTGTTAAAAAGAACATTTTAAGATCTATCCTGAAGTACAGTGCTGTCAGTGTTAGGATAATAGCCACATGCCAACGAGGAAAACAAGTTAATATATCATTCTAATTTACGTGCCAACCACTAATGCCAAAGATGAAGAAACTGAAAATTTTTACCACCTTTGCAGTCTGAAATTGATCAAACACAAAATCAAGATTCATTAATAATTACTGGTGATTGGAATGAGAAAGTTGGAAACAAAGAAGAGGAAACAGTGGTTGAAAAATATGGCCTTGGTGATAGAAATGATGCCAGAGATAGCATGATAGAATTTTGCAAGACCAGTGGCTTATTCGTGACAAATATCTTTTTTTAACAACATATACAGCAACGGTACATGTGGACTTTGCCAGATGGGATACAAAGGAATCAAAGTGACTACATCTGTGGAAAGAGACAATGGAAAAACGAAATATCATCAGTCAGAACAAGGCCAGGGGCCGACTGCAGAACAGACCATCAATTGCTCAAGTTCAAGTTCAAGTTGAAGCTGAAGAAAATTAGAACTAGTCCATGAGAGTCAAAGTACAACCTTGAGTATATTCCATCAGAATCTATTCTTGAGACAATCTCAAGAACAGATTTGATGCATTGAATGCCAATGAGTTGTGGAATGACATCAGGGACACCATACATGAAGAAAGCAAGAGGTCACTGAAAAAACAGAAAAGACCAAAACTGATGTCAGAAGAAACTGAAGTTTGGTGTTGTATGTAGTATATCTAAAGCAAAAGGAAGAAATGACAAAGTAGAGAGCTGAACAGAATATTTCAAAGGGTGACTCGAAAAGGCAAAGTAAAGTATTATAATGACGTACAAAGACTTGGAGTTGGAAAACCAAAAGGGAAGAACACACTAGGCATTTCTCAAGCTGAAAGAACTGAAGAAAAAATTCAAGCCTCGAGTTGCAATATTGAAGGACTCGATGGAGAAAATGTTGAATGATGCTGGAAGCATCCAAAGAAGATAGAAGGAATACACAGGGTCATTGTACCGAAAAGAATTGGTCAGTGTTCAATCATTTCAGCAGGTAGTGTATGATCAAGACCTGATGGTACTGAAGGAAGAAGTCCAAGCTAAACTGAAGGCATTGGTGAAAAACAAGGCTCCAGGAACTGACAGAATACAGATTGAGATGCTTCAACAAAAAGATGCAGCGCTGGAAGTGCTCATTCATCTATGCAAAGAAATTTTGAAGATAGCTATCAGGCCAAGCAATGGGAAGAGATCCATATTTGTGCCCATTCCAAAGAAAGGTGATGCAAAAGAATGTGTTAATTATCAAACAATATTATTAATATCACATACAAGTAAAATTTTGCCAAAGATCATTCAAAAGAGTTTGTAGCAGTGCATCATCAGGGAACTGCCGGAAGTTCAAGCCAGATTCAGAAGAGGACATGGAAAGAGGGATATCATTGCTGATGTCAGATGGATCTTGATTGAAAGCAGAGAATACCAGAAAGATGTTTTCCTGCGTTTTATTGACTATGCTAAGGCATTGGACTGTGTGTCATAACAAGTTATGTACATTACTGTGAAGAATGGGAATTCCAGAACACTTAACCATGCTTATGTGGAACCTGTACATAGGCCAATCTGCATACTGAGCAAATAATCCAAGAAGCTGGACTATACAAAGAAGAACTGGCCATCAGGATTGGAGGAATACTCATCAACAATCTGTGATATGCAGATGACACAAGAGGTCTTAAAGACCTTACTGATGAAGATCAAAACTATACCCTTCAATATGGGTTACACCTCAACATAAAGAAAACAAAATTCTCACCACTGGACCAATGAGCAACATCCCAATAAATGTAGAAAAGATTGAAGTTAAGAGTTTCATTTTAGTTGGATCCACAATTAATGCCCACAGAAGCAGCAGTCAAGAAATCAAATGACACATTGCATTGGGCAAATCTGCAAAAGACTTCTTTAAAGTGTTGAAAAGCAAAGATGTCATTCTGAGGATTAAGGCATGCCTGACCCAAGCCATGGTTTTGCAATCACCTCATATGCATGAGAAATTTGGACAATGAATAAGGAAGACTGAAGAAGAATTGATGCCTTTGAATTATGGTGTTGGTGAAGAGTATCGAACATACCATGGACTGCCAAAAGAATGAACAAATCTGTCTTGCAAGAAGTACAGCTAGAATGCTCCTTAGAAGCAATGATGATGAGACTTCATCTCACATACTTTGGAGATGTGAGACGTGATTATCAGGAGGGACCAATCCTTGGAGGAGGAGATCATTTTGATAAAGCAGAGGGTCAGCGAAAAATACAAAGAGCCTCAATGAGATGGTTTGACACACAGACTGTAATGCTGCAACAATGCGCTCAAGAATAGCAAAGGTTGGGAGGGTGGTGCAGTGTTTCGTTTTGTTGTACATAGGGTCGCCATGAGTTGGAATTGACTAGACGACACCTAACGAAGACAACAACAAGGCCGTGAATAGACTTTAAAGTTACTAGATGGTTTTGATCGGAGGAGGCCATAATCTGACAAGTGTTCTCAGGAGCACAATGGGTGCTGTGCACAGGTTAAATTGTCAGCGTGGTAGCAGGAGGTGGTGAGAAGTGATTAGATTCTGAATATCTGAAAGTAGAAACTACAGGATTTGCTTACGCTTTGGGTATTTGGTATGAGAGAGAGGAGCTAAGGATGACTGCAAGGCTTTTTGCATGAGAAACTAGAAGGCTTTTACCCTAAGGCCTGGTGAAATAGAGATGCCATTTAATGAGCTGCTGAACACTTAACCACTGCGCCATCAGGGCTCTAGCAGTTGCATATACAAATTATTTTATCCTCCCAACAACCTTATGCAATAGGTTTTATTATTATTCTGATTACATATGGGGAAAGGGATGCTTATAAAAGATAATGTTTTTAAGAGTATGCAAACAGAAAGTCATTTGCATCCAGGCAGCCTGAGTTCAGAGGAGTCCCGTAGATGTCCTGTTCTCAACTCCTTCCTTGCTAGGAAAAGAAAATGTGTAAAGTGACTAAAATTGTCAGAAAAATAGATACGTTCACAGACTAAAGGTTTTCAAGAATTCTCATCAGTTCTATTCAAATACTCACATGATATTTGATCTAAATCTAAATGGTAGTTTTTTTTTTAAATAAATTAATATTTAACAAAACTGGAAGAAATGCTTATTTAATATAGCATGCATTCCAAGCTTTTTGGGTAAGACTTCATTCATTCATTGTATCAGTCATTGAATGAACATTTATTGAGCTCCTAGTGAGTACCAGGTACTGCAGTACAGATAAGGTTGAAATTTGTTCCTTCAATAAACTTAAGCTTTAGCAAAAAAAAAAAAAAAAATTTTTTTTTTTTAGTATAGGAAACCAAAAACCAAAGCTGTTGCCGTCAAGTCGATTTCAACTCATAGCAACCCTATAGGACAGAGTAGAAATGCCCCATAGGGTTCCTAAGGCTGTAATTTTTAAGGAAGAGACTGCCATATCTTTCTCCTGTGGAGCCGCTGGTGGGTCCAGCCAGCTGACCTTTTAGTTAGCAGCCAAGTGCTTAACCACTGTACCACCAGGCCTCATTTTTAGTAGAACAGACCAACAGAAATCAAAAAATGGCATATACGAATTTAAAATTTCAACTCTAATGAAAGGTATGAAGTATAGGTGAGGGGTGTGGGGCAAGAAAGTGGTAAGCAGAAGAAAGATTACGTCCAAAGGCCAGGTGCAGAGAATGAGGGAGAAATTTGCAATTTTCCAAGTACTAAATTGCATGGGGAGATTCTGAAAGATTCATGGATTTTGTGGATATAACTAACGTATTCCCTTTTTCAGATAATGAACTTCAATCCTGGTCCTTGATCTTAGTAACATTTCAATACAATTCTTTTCCCTATAGGTGAATATGCAATTATTACATTGATGGGCACTTGGCCTGTGGCAAGATTATGCTCATATTCATAATGTCAAGTTCCATATCTATTTGCTTGCTTTTATGAAACTAACGTAATAATTCAAAACCAATAGCAAATGTTCTTTGATATTGATTGTAAACTCATCCATCAAATCTTTTCTGATGTTTTCTAAATGCTTTACTCTAGGGCGTTGTCAGCCAAACCTCATTCACTAATCAGCATATGGGAAATATTATCATGAACCTGAAGGATGAATAGTTGTAACTTAATGCCATAATACAGAGCTCTGGTGTCCCTATGGTTAAAGCACGCAGCTACTAACCGGAAGGTCGGTGGTTCAAACCCACCAACTGCTCCTCGGGAGAAAAGACATGGTGACCTGCTTCTGTAAAGTTTACAGCCTTGAAAATCCTATAAGGCAATTCTACTCTGTCCTATAGGGTTGCTAGGAGTCAGAATTGACTTGAAGGCACACGGCAATGCAATAATAACAATTTAAATAATGACTTTAAAGGGTTATATTGGTAATAGCTTACATTTGTATAAAAATTTATAGTTTATAAAACACTTTAATATAAATCATGTTATTAAGCCTTATAAAACCCTGCTCCAGGGGTTCTTTTTCCTGAACGTGCATCGGAATCAGTACAGGAGCTTTTCAAGCATTTGGTGTGTAGGTCCCACTGCAGACCCAAGGGATCAGAATCTTCAGGCTAGTAGGGCCTAGTATGATAATTTTAAAAATTTCTGGAAGTTTCTGAAATAATGGCCAGGCCACACAAAATAGTAAAGCAGGTTATTCTACACAAAATAGTAAAGCAGGTTATTCTATTGCCATATTATAGTCAAAGAAACCAAAAGAAATATAATTTTCACAACATAACATATCTTTCTACCCCCAGTGATTTATTTGTAAACTTCTCAGCCCCACTGTCCTTATTATAACTAATACCTTACAATACTCCTTTACTAAGTTGAAGTTCATACATTAGAAACATATCTAACACATAGTTTAAAATTCAATATGGAGTTCGGTTTCCAGTTAAGATGCAGAGGATGACAAAGACCTTCATCACTGCCAAAACAACAAAAAAATTACAGAATTAAAAAAAAAAAAAAAACACCACACGTTTTTAAAAGCCATCAAAAAACTGTGAACACAAAGAAATCTTAAAGGATTTAAGTTCTATAAAGGCAGGCCAATTCTAAGTGAGAAGGCAACAGAGGACATTTTCATAGCTGGGGTCAGTTGTTGAGATTGGAATGGGTAGAGCAGAAGGCTTGCCAGAGAAGGACTGTCTTTGCTCAGCTAAGGAGAAGCCGGTGAAAGCTTTGATGATTCTCTGAGCTGGCATGTCATATTTCAATCCTGAGCAGCCCTAAATACAAAAATAACCTTCTCCTCCAAGTTACTCTTAGAGAAGAAAATTTTGCTGAGTCAGGAGAAGATGGAGGAAAGGCTGTGGAAACATTACATATTGCAATCTCAAAATTTTATAATCTCACAGTCTCACAATATTTCAGCCTCATGGTCTCTTAGTCTCTCAGTTTACAGAGGATCTCTTAGTCTCACAACTCTGCTCCAACCAGCTTAACTCCTGATTAGATCAAACATTTCAGCAACTCACACTGTCTGCCTAACAGAGGAAAGAGCTCTCTCTCTTAGGAAAAAAATCAAAAACTATCTTTATGCTACTACTGTTACTTTAGTCACAATGTCTGACATGAAATGAAAAATTATGAGAGACGTAAATGAGAGGTTATGACTCATAGTTAAGAGAAAGACAGATCAATGGAAACAGATTCGGAGACAATCAGATTTTGGCATTATCATGCAAGAATTAAAAAACAACCATAATATGCTAAAAAATCTACAGGAAAAGATGGATATAATGAGTGGAGATCTGGGGAATTTCAAGTGAGATTTACCAGCTGTAAAGAGAACCAAATGGAAATTCTAGAACTGACAAATATGTGAAATAAAAAATTCAATGGGTGGTATCTAAGCAGATTGGACACAAGAGAAAAAAGAGTGAACTTAAATACATAACTCGAGAAACCATCCAAACTTAAGCTCAAAGAGAACAAATTTTGAAATAATAATGAAAAGTGTCTCAAGAACCTGGAAGAATATCATGTGATCAAATAAATATTTAATTGGAGTCCAGTGCAATATATTTATTTGACTAACAGTTTATATCCAAAGGCAATCAATATAATGCCTTAACTGTAAATAAGGGGACATAAAAAACTATTTATAAATAAAACATGTATTACATTACATAAGTGTAGTATTCAGATGCCTGCAATTATATGTGGAATCACTATGAATCTGACAGGGATAAATTCAGAACAATTACCAGGAAGAGGGTTGTTGTCCATGACATGATTTTCTGAAGTGGAGAACAACCGTTTAACTGCTCTGAACAAAAACCAAGTACTCTGTTCTTTTTTGTTTTCATGGTAGTTGCATTCCTGGAAATTCCAGCATATATTAAAATTATGCAAAATATTTTTTTGTTTAAGTGTAACATGCAGTTGGATTCTCAGCTCAGATGACTGTATTCGGGTTTTCCATCTGTTAAAATGTCCTATGGTACATTCCAAGTTATGCAGGCTTCAATTCTTCAGCGTGTGAGACTGTCCCATTCACTGCAGTCACTTGACTGATAAACACCGTTGCCATTTTTGTTAGTTGCCAGCACGTTGACTCCAACTCATGGCAACCCCATGTGTGCAGAGTAGAATTGTTCTATAGGGTTTTCAAGGCTATGACCTTTCAGAAGCGAATCATCAGGCCTGTCTTCCAAGGCCCCTCTGGGTGGATTTTAACTGATGACCTTTCAGCTAGTAATTTAAGCACTTAACTGTTTGAAACACCCAGGGACTCCTAATAAACACTGCTAGGGTTCCTTAGTCAGTGCGACAATCAAAACTGCTCCACAAATTTCTAAAATGTCCCCTAGGGTGTGCCACCACTCCTGAAGGAACACTAATGCAACCACAGAAAGAGTAAAGGTTTTCTGACTCAGGCAATATCTGAATGGGCAACTCCGACTATTCTCTATCGCCTTACTTCTTCTCACAGACGACCATATAAATAAAACTCCACCAGTTTCTTCTATGTTTCAAGATAGTGATTCATTTATTTTTTTTTAAATGAGGATGCTCTATCAGCATAATGGAAACACTGGTGGCATAGTGGTTAAGTGCTACGGCTGCTAACCAAGAGGTCGGCAGTTCGAATCCGCCAGGCACTCCTTGGAAATTTTATGGGGTAGTTCTACTCTGTCCTATAGGGTCGCTATGAGTTGGAATCGACTCGATGGCAGTGGTGGTGGTGGGTATCAGCATAATGAGAAAGACTACCTCTGCTGAACTGTCACCTGGCACACAGAAAGAAGCTAGCAGCTGCTTTCTTGCTTGGTTGCCTGTAAAGGCTGACAAATTGAATACTTTCAACCTTGACAGTGAATGAAATATATCAGAACAGTGCCAGATTAAGAGCTGGGCCCTGCAAGGCTTGGCAGAGATGAAAAAATCCTGCATGCTCTACCCGCAAGTCCAGTGAGGCTTCAATTTAATGGTGCTTGGTCTCATGCACCCCCTCCTGTTTTGATAAATGTCCCCAGAACTTTTGTCTTTGATAATGGCTGTGCACAGGGGCTTTGTTGTCCCGCATGACCTCTTCTTGATAGGGAACCAGAAACAGTGCTTCTCTTGGCTTTCCAGGCTTTTGTCACTAACATAAATCTTGTGTTTTCCATCTTGATTGTCCTACTGGAAAAATTTGTTTAAAAATTGCATGGCCTTTGCATTGGTTTTACTGTTGCCTTCTACCTTTTGATACAAATGTTCTGAAGCTCCAATGTCAATGTGCTATAGGCAGTCCTTTCAGATGGTTTTGAAAAAAAGAGAAAGCAGACAATTCCAGAAATACAATGTACATTGTTCCAACTACAGCCCCTGCTTTGAAAATACCACTTCTGATGTGGAACTTCTTTGGCAGCCTCTGTCAATCGGAATGGTGACTCATTCCGAGATTATGTTCCCGGGTTTTTGCAGATATTAAAGTCTCAGTCATATGTGTCCAAGAGAGTCAAGCTAGCAATAAAGCGATCCAGAATGATGGGGGAAAATCCCCTTTTTTTCCTTTCATCTGAAACCAGGAAAAACTGGTGATTTGAAAATTCAGTGTAAGTGCCTTTGACTGAAGACAGGCATCTTTGTTCCCCTTTATTTACCGTTACACATTTTACGTATTTTCACAGATGCGTTGAAAGTCAGAGCTGGAGGGGTCCATAAGGTGGCACTACAACAACTAATCGATGCCTACGTTTCCCTTGCAATCTATCATACAGACCCCTTTCTGTCTGAGAGCATGTGAGAATTGTAAATAGGGGTGGCCTCTGGAGATCCCAAATACTTGATTTGTAAAACCTTTTTACCTTCCTCCAATATTAGAATTCTTCTTCTCTGGGCCAGATACATTTAGGTCCTGATTTGATGTGGTATCCAGACTCATGACCATTATGGTCATTCTCCTTGGCATAGGAATCAGTTTACAAAAATCCCTCTTAAAAGCTGATTTCTAGAACCGCACGCAGTTCTTCCAAGTGCCTTTTGACTGGTGAATGGTAGAATGGGACTTAAATGATTCGCTTTCTTTTAGGTGAACCAATACTCTTTCCTTTTGGTTTCAGTGGCAATTATTTATTGAAAACTCTCCTAATTCGACACAAAAGCATCAAAGCAAATCCAGCTTTGTAAAGTAGGTTTACAACCAATCATGTAGACCCGGACTTCTTTTTGACTGTGTTTTCTCTACCAGAAGTGAGTAAGAGGGGGTAATAGGAAGAGTTAATAGGGATGAATTTCTTTACAGTGCCACCTTTGACTATTCCAGCATTCACATCTGCCCCAGTCTTTACGTCAGTTAATGGGTACATAAACCAGGGAAATTTTTTTTTTTTTTTGGTCAGGACATGACCAAACATCTAGAATAAACAGTGGCACATATCAGTTTTGTCTTATTGGATAACATGATTCATATGGGGAGGAATAAGTGTTGTATACCTCAGAGGGGCAGCCTTTACCAAACTCTGTTTATGTTTCAGGAACTCTGCTAAGCAGTACTATTCAATGAGGTTGGGTTAGCAAACCCATTTTTGCCTCTATCATGCTATAAAGGACAGGGCTGGATTAAAAAAGCTAAACATCTTGAGTATGGGGAGTTAATTATCTAAAATCTTGGTCGGTGGTAAATAAACCATACCAAAGCCAGAAGAAAGGTTATTAGATTAGGTTCAACCTTTGGATTCTAGTCTCTAACGTTTCACCAGAGAAGTTTTAGTCATTGAATAGTGTGTTCTCGAAAGCTCTCAGAGTTAAGGAATATGTGGGCACCGTTTATTTGATTATATAAAATTAAAAGCTTTTGTGTATCACAACATACAAGAAAAAAAAAAAGGGCAAGTACAGACTGGGAAAATAGTTGAAGCCAATTTATCAAAGGATTAGTTTATACCAAACATATTTGAATAATAACCCTACAAGACAAATAGACAAAGATTATGAAATGGAACTTTACTGAGGAGGAAAGCTACATGGCTGATGCATGCCTGAAAAGATGCTCAACTTCTCTAGTAATCAGACACACAACAGATACCACTTCACAGCTATCAGACTGGCAAGGTGCTGGTAAAAATGTAAAGAAATGGGAACTCATACAGATGGGAAAAAAAAAAATTGTGCAGCCAGTCTGGAGAGCAATTTAGCAAAAACTTGTAAAGATAAATATGCACATCCCCTTCCAGGCATTAGTTCTGTTTCTAGGCAGATACTTGAATGAGACTCTGGTACATAAGCCCAGAAGACATGTGGAGTAATGTGCACGAAAGTATAGTTTGGAAAAGCAATGAATTGGAAACAGCCTAAATGTCATCAAGGAGGGAATGGGTACATTTATTGTGCTATATTAATACGATGGAATATTACTCAGTAGTGAAAATGAATTAGAGCTATATTTGTCTCATATTATCTTTGTAATATGGATATGCCTCACAAATATAATACAGAGTAGAGAAAGCAAATTGGAGAAGGCTGTACCCATTATGACATGATGAGTATGAAATCTAAAAATGTACCAAAATAAAACAAACCTGTTGCTGTCGAGTCAATTCCGGCTCATAGCATCTCTGTAGGACGGAGTAGAACTGTCCCCATAGTGTTTCCAAGGAGCAGCTGGTGGATTTAAACTCCTGACCTTTTGGTTAGCAGTTATAGCTCTTAACCACTGTGCCACCAGGGCTCTGTGTCAAAATAGTATATATCGTTTAGGAATATATTCACATAGGAAAGTATAAAGACATTCATAGGAAAGATAAGTACCCAATTTAAAATTATAGTTACCTGAGATGAACCAAAACAAAATCAAACCCGTTGCCCTTGAATCGATTCCAACTGGTAGCAATCCTATAGGACAGAGTAGAGCTGCCCCATAGGGCTTCCAAGCAGTGGCTGGTGGATACAAATTCCTGACTTTAGCTCGGCATCCAAGCTCTTAAGCACTGTGCCACCAGGAGTCCTAACTGAGATGAGGGAGAGGAATTTGAATACAATTGTAAAGGTGTACACATGGGCTTCAAAAGTACTGTCATACTCTGTTTCCTAAGTAAGTGGTAGATTAACCAAAACCAAAACTGACTGCCGTCAAGTCAATCCCAATTCCTAGTGACCTTATAGTGGTCGATTATGAGTGAGTGCCCTAATATTTTTGTATGTTTTTTATATGTCTGAAATATTTCATGATTTTAAAAGCCCCAGTAGAAGTTGTTTCTGAAGTTAGACTCATAGAGTTACTTATCTTGAAAGCTTCTCCCTGAGGGGAAGTTTTGAGGTGCTTTCTTTTCTCTATAAAGGAGTGGGCAGCTTTGAAGATTAAACAGTATCTATTTCTCTGCTAGACTATGAATTCCTCCATTGCAAGAACGTCCTGGCAACCAGGTAGTAGCAGGATTGCAATGTCTCTGGAATTAATCTTATTTTCACCTAAGGACAAATTTGATATGTTTCTCCTGAACAATTATTATTGTGATATAGTGTTTCCTAAACTATGTTCCATGGAACACCAGTGTTCAGTGAAGTATTAATAGGTATGTTCCAAATAAATTGTCTTGTGGTCAAATAAGTTTGGAAAACATAGGTTTTAAAAAGCCAAAATGATCTCTAAAAAACCCAACAACTAACATCATACTTGTCTTGGGCTGGGTTCTCTAGAGAAGCAAAATCAGTAAATCATATATATATATACGTATACACATATATACACACAAAGAAAGAGAGAGAGAGACATTTATATCAAGGAAATGGCTCACATGGTTGTAGGGGCTGGAAAGTCCCAAGTCCATAGGTTAAGTTGGAGGCCTCTCCTGACTCATGTAGCTTGCTGGGTCTGGTGAATCCAAATTGGTAGGTCAGACAGCAGGCCTCTGGCTCACAGGCTATGGAGGCTGATGAATCCCAAGATCAGCAGGTAGACTGCTAGCTGAAGTTCCAAAAACCAGAGGTCAGATAAGGATCCAGAGTGAGAAAAGCCAGCAAGCTTTGCCAGAAAGCCCACCTATACTGGATGTAGGCCACACCCCCAAGGAAACACCCTTTCAACTGATTGGCTGCTCGTTGCAGATCTCATCATGGAGGTGATTACATTATATCAGATCTCACTGGGGAGATGACTACATAATTACATAGCTGTCAAACTACATCATAACTGCCAAACCACTCAGTATCATGGCCTAGCCAAGCTGACGCAGAACCTTAACCATCACAATACTTAATGGTGAGAAACTGAATGGTTGCCCCCTACAGTTAGAAACAAGACAAAATGCCCCTCTTACCACTCTTATTTACTTCTGTACTATAAGGCCTAGCTAGTGTAATAAGACAAGAAAAGGAAATAAAAAGCTATATGGATTGTGAAGGGAGATATAAAAATCTCTTTGTTTGCAGATAATGTAATTGCTTGTGTAGAAAACCCCCAAGAATCAACCAACAACTCCTAGAAATAATATGTGAGTATAGCAGGGTCACAGGTTACAAGCTTAATACAAAAAAGTATTTTTTTCTCTACGTATCAGCAATGAACAATGGATTTAAAATTTTTCAAAATACTATTTATAACAGCAACAACAAAAAATACTTAGATGTTAATCAAATGCAATACATGCAGGATAGATATATGCAGAAAATTACATTAATCTGATGAAAATCAGAGAAAATCTAAATAAAAGAAGATCTATTCTGTGTTCATAGATTAGAAGAGTGAATATTGTTAAGGTGTCAGTTCTTCCCAACTTAATCCATAGATTTTGCAATCCCAATAAAAATACCAGAAAGCTATTTTGTAGATCTGGGATATTCTATATAAATTTACTCTAAAGTTTATATAGAATATCCCAGATCTGCAAAATAGTGAAGAAGAACAAAGTTGGAGGACTGACACTACCCAGCTTAAAGACTTGGTTACCAAGACAGTGTGATATTGGTGAAAGAATAGACACATAGATGAATGGAACAGAATAGAAAGTTCAGAAATAAACTCACAAAAATATAGCCAGCTAATCTATTTTTAATCTTTGACAAAGGAGAAAAGGCAATTCAATGAAAAAAAAAAGTCTTTTCAACAAACGGTGCTGGGACAATTGTATGGCCACATGCAAAAATAAATAATGGTAGATAGATGATAGATAGATAAATAGACAGATGATAGATATAGATAGAAGAAATGAACACAGACACTGACCTTGCACCTTTCATAAAAATTAACCCCAAATGGATCACAGACCTAAATGTTACATGCAGAACTATACAATTCCTATAAGATGACACAGGAGAAAATTTAGATGACTCTGGGTTTGTCAGTGAATTTTTAGATACAACACCAGAACACAATCCATGGAAGAAAAAAAATGGTAAGTTTGGCTTAATTAAAATGAAAAACTTCTGCTCTATGAAAGACACTGTCATGAGAATGAAAGATAAGCCAATTGCGTGAAAATATTTGTAAAATGCATATTTGATAAAAGACTTGTTCCAAAACGTACAAAGAAGTTTTGAAACTCAGCAGTAAGAAAACAAACCCAATTAAAAAAAAAAAAAATGGGTAGAAGATCTGAAGGGAAACCGACCAAAGAAGGTATTCAGATGGTATATGAAAAGATGCTCACCATAATTTATCATTAAGGAATTGCAAATTAAAACAACGAGATACCACTACACACCTCAGCTGGTTTCAACTCATAGCAGCCCTATATACAACAGAATGAAACACTGCCTAGTCCTACGCCATATCCACAATTGTTGCTATGTCAGTCCATCTCATCAAGGTCTTCCTATTTTTCGCTGACCCCCTGCCTTACCAAGCATGGTGTCCTTCTCTAGGGACTGTTCCCTCCTGATAACATGTCCAAAGTACGTGAGATGAGGTCTTGCTGTCCTCAGTTCCATGGAACATTCTGGCTGTCCTTTTTCCAAGACAGACTTGTTCGTTTTTCTGGCAGTCCATGGTACATTCAATATTTTTTGCCAACGCCATAATTCAAAGGCATCAATTCTTCTTCCGCCTTCCTTATTTATTGTCCAGCATTTGCATGCATATGAGGTAATTGAAAATATCTGGTACACCTTAGTCTTCAAAGTGACATCTTTGCTTTCCAACACTTTAGCCTTTGCAGCAGATTTGTTCAATGTAATATGTCATTTGATTTCTTGACTGCACCTTCCATGCGTGTTGAATGTGCATCTAAGTGAAAAGTGCCTGGTGGTGCAGTGGTTAAAGTGCTCCACTGCTAACCAAAAGTCAGGGGTTTGAGCCCACCAGCCACTCTGGGGGAGAAAGATGTGACAGGCTATTTCCGTAAAGATTTATAGCCTTGGAACTGCTATGGGGCAGTTCTACTCTGTCCTATAGTGTCACATGAGTCAGAATTGACTCTATGGCAGGGACACACCTAATGAATGCCTAAAAAAAAGAAAAAAAGACAGAAGCAAAACAAACAAACAAAAAACTGATGGTTTACCAAATACTGATGAGGGCATGAAGGTTCAAGAACTCTCACCCTGGACTGGGGGGAATGTAAAATGGAACAGTCACTTTGGAAGACTCTGACATTATCTTACAAAGCCAGTCTTACTCTGACCACACTATCCAGCCATCACACTCCTAGGTATTTACCCAACGGTTTGGAAAGTGTCAGAACTGGTTCATTAACTGTAACTAATGTACTATATTAATGTAGGAAGTCAGTAATAGAGGAAACTGTATATGGGGACTGTCTGTAATAAATATAAGACTGTTCTAGTAAATAAAGTCTAATTAAATATGAAAAAAGTCAATATATGTTTTATGCTGCAAGGTTTCTCAAAACTTTCTCTGTACTAAGGCAGTGCTTCACACCTTTCAAGGAAGAAAGTTTTGGAAATGAGTGGCGCTCTTTTTACTTTTTCTAGCTAACTGAATTTAGGAGTCATCAAAGTTGGGTCTGGAACATTTATGTCCCCAAATAGGAATGACCCATGCAGAGATAACTAGAGACATAAAAAAACATTTTGCCTTCTATATTTAGGCCAAGAACTTTCCTCGGGACCATCTCCCTTGTTCTGGTACTTCTTCCTTTCCATATAAAAAGTGAGAGATGAAGGAGCTAAAAATAAATAAAATAAAACTAGGCTAAAACAAGCATTTACAGTAAAGTCTTGAAAATCTGGCTGGCTATATCACCCCAAAGAAGTGCTTGGTCTGAGTTAAAAATAGTTAAGTACAGTACAACGTTCTGCAAAAGCAAGTCTGAGGAACCATAGTGAAGGATTCACAAAGGGAAGGTTTGCTGTAAAGTGACCAGAGGGTGAGGCCCCTGGTCCTATTAGAGAAGTTAGGAGTCTTTAAGCTTTCACCTTGCACCATACCCTCACCTTGTCCTATCGCTGATGCAACCCCAATATATCCTAGGTCCGGGAAAAACAATGCAATAAGCAGTGGCAGGCTCAGCTGTCTCCTTCCCAGCAGCTGTGCTCCTCAGAGTAACTCGACTCACTGGGACATCTGCCCTTTGAAGGTCCCATAGCAACATACAATCCACCACAGCAAAACAAACTGACTGACATATGGTGGACCCATCTGTCAGTCCACCACTTAAGAATGGATGGCATTTATTGAGGGTTGACTATGTTCCAAGCAGCATATGAAAGGCTTTGCATTTATAATATCATTTAATTTCCCAATAACTTTATAAGCTAAGCATCATTTCCTAGCCCATTCAATGGAAGAGGAGTAAATAGATTCAAGCCACATAGCTAGGAAGAGTGAAATCGGTGTTCTAATAACGGCAGTCTGCCTTCAGAGCCATACTCCTAGCTACCGTTGTAAGTGTCTTCTCTCTCTATACAACTTGGGTCTCAGTTTCCTCCTTTGCAAAATGAAGTCAGGATAAATAATTGAGATCTAGTTCTATTTACTAATTCTCTGCTATGTAAATAGAAAAGCATAAAATTTTGAGGGAAGGGAGAACTAAAACTATTTTTTTTTTAACCAAACTATTCCGATTGACATTATAGCAGTATTTCACTGCTGCTAAAAGAATCAGCTGTCTAATGGATTAAATCACCATCAGGCATCCAAATAGGCCTTAGGATATTGCCTTGCCAGGTGTGATGGTTAAGATGGTGTGTCACCTTGGCTGGGCCATGATTCTTAGTGTTTTGGCGGTTCTGTAATCTTGTGATCACTTCTTTGTTGAAATTTGATATGTGATCACCCCCACAATGGAATCTGCTGAGTGGTACTGGAGGGGACAGGGCCTGTGGCAGCTCACGGCCCCCTCAGCTTTCATCACTCTGCCCTCTGCCACCTACTTTCTTCCTGCTAGCCTTGCCAAGGCTTTTGGCTTGTTCTGGATCCTGCAGCTGCCTCTTGTTGTCTGACCTCCAGTTTTGGGGACTTACCTGCCGATCTTGGGATTCATCGATCTTCACAGCCTGTGAGCAAAAGTCCTGCTCTCCAACCTACTGATCTTGGGTTTGCCAGCCCCTGCAGCTACATGAATCAGGAGAAGCCTTGCATCTTGTCTGCCAATCTTGGAATTCGTCAACTTTCACAGCCTATGAGCGGGAGACCTGCTCTCTGACATGCTGATCTTGGGTTCACTAGCCCCTGTGGCTTTGTGAATCAGGAGAGTCCTCTATCCTGATCCACAGACTTGGGATGTTCCAGGCTCTACAATCACGTGAGCTGTTTCTTTGATATAAATCTCTCTCTGTATGTATTTTTATGCTTTACTGGTTTTGCTTCTCTAGAGAACCCAGCCTAAGACACCAGGAGTATGTTCATCAAGAATTGTGACTTGCCACGGGAATCTAGAAAGAAATACACTCTCATTTTCAACAAGTAGATGTGATTGAGTTGATATTCAGTGTCTGAACCAGGCAAGACTAAAAGATTCAGCCGGTAATATTTTAATCTACATAATCTCAGAGTAAGGCAGTTTCTTACTGTTAAACATAAAATTAATCAGCATACATAAAAGGACCGACTCTAGTAAGATAAATGACTTAGAGGGATTTGATTACTGCCAAGGAGTAATTGGGTGCAAGTAATTAATAGGTGAAGAATAGGAGGAAAGAGGACATAATTTAAAGTTGAAGCTTATGCTCTGGGTGGAATGGATGCCGATCGGTCAGAATTTAGGGACTTGTAGACAGACACTTTTTAGTGGGTCATGTCCAAAGAGAGATTTTTCTTTTGATATAAGTGATAACACCCCCCAAAAACCAAACCCATTGCCATTGAAGTCACTTAAAAACTACTGGTGGGAGTACAAACTGGTGCATTCATTTTGACTCTTTTCTCTTTTTTTTTCTCTCTTGGATACATTCCAACCAGATTTTCTTATTCAGTGTTATCGGCAGCATTTGATACAATTTTTCATTCCCTTCTTCTTGAGCACTTTTACTTTTTGGCTTCTGGCACACCATCTGTGGGTTCTCCTTCTAACTCACTGACTTCTCCTTTTCAGTCTCCTTCACTGATTCTTATCTTCCCGACTTTGCCCCAGTACAGAAGAAAAGAGGTTGTGCCTAACAGCTCATAACAGAAAGATGTTGTTGTGGATTGAATTTTGTCTCCCTATGGAAAAAAAAAAAAAAAAAATTTTTTTTTTTTTAAGGTTATGTATTATAAATCCTCACCCTTATACCTGCGGATATAATCCCATTTGTGAGCAGGAATTTCTTTGTTAAGTTAATGAGTCCATACCAGTGGAGGTTGTGTCTTAAGCCAAACACTTTGAGATATAGAAGAGGAGATCAAGCACAGAAGCAAGGAAGCCATGCCATGTGAAAATCACCAAGGAACTGAGGAACAGAAGCTGAAAAGAGTAAAGGACCTTCCCCCACAGGCAACAGAGAGAGAAAGCCTTTCCTTAGAGCCCTGAATTCCAACTTCCAGCCTCCTGAACTGTGAGATAGTGAACCCTGGTGGTGCACTGGTAAAAGCGCTTGGCTGCTAACTGAAAAGCTGGTGGTTCAAACCCACCAGCCACTCTGGGAGAAAGATGTGGCAGTCTGTTTCCGTAAAGATTTACAGCCTTGGGAACCCTAAGGGGTAGTTCTGCTCTGTCCTATAGGGTCACTACAAGTTGAAATGGGCTTGATGGCAGTTGGTAGTGGGTAAACTGAAAAAATAAGTTTCTGTTTGCTAAAGGCATCCACTTGTGGTATTTCTGTTTGAGCGGCACTAGATAACTAAGACAGATGTAATGTGTGCACGTATGTAGGTTTGGTTTTTCAAGGCATCTCAACTTTTTTAAATGTTAGATGAGATTCTCATAGCCAAAGTCTTATTGGAAACTATTCTGTGTAATTTTTTTCCGGCTGGGTAGAGAAATTACATTTTGGCAAGTGGATGGTCATTCATCTGAAGAGTTGGACCTAATGATAAACATGCCAATGCAATTTCAGGCCAATGGGCTCAGTCCTCAAATCTTAATCTACATTTATCCCCATAGTGATCGCATCTATCCACATGGCTTCATATATCATCTGTACACAGATTATCTCTAGTCCAAGCATTGACCTAAGTTCTGGAATTCTATATCCATCTTACCTGATTGGCCTTTCCACGCAGATAGGCTTCCCAAACTCATTATATCCAAAACAAAACTTCTGATTTCAACTGCTTCATACCTACTCCCCCCACCAATTTCTCCAAGTTTGTAAATGGAAATTTCATCCTTCTAGTTCTTCAGTCCAAAACCTTAGAGTCAACCTTAGTTCACTTGACTTCTAAAGAAAAATCAAAACTTTTTTTTTTAATCTCTACCTTCATAATATGTTCAGAATGTGATCCATTGTCACCACCTCCACTGCTACCACCATAGTCCACGGCACCATCACTGCTCGCCTGTATGCAATAACCTCCTATCTGCTCTTCTTTTTCCTCATTATATTCTGTCCCTAACATAACAGCCAGAGTCAGATCATCTTACTTCTCTGCTCAAAAATATCTGATGGTTTCCCTAGTTATTCAGAGAAAAATATTTGTATCTTACAAGTATTTTTCTCTGAGTTAAAAGTCATGAACTGTCTGGGTCCTGTTTCAGCTGAAAGCTGAAACTTCTAGACTTTCTTTCTTACTCACTCTCCTCTAGCTACATTGACATATTCCTCCCTTACAGTATTTAAACTTGTTATTCTCTTTGGCTACAATGATATTTCCCTAGATATCTATAAGGCCGATCCCCCTGCCTACTCATGTGTTATTCTTAACAAGACAACTAGAAAAAAAAAAAAGAAATACCCCTGCCACCTACCCGTCTTTCTCCGCTTTGTTTTCTCCTTAGCAATTATTAATATCTGACATATTGCACATTTACTTATATATTAGTTTATTCTCCGTTGTCCCCTACTAGAATGTAATCTCCATGTAAGCTCCGAATTAGCAACTATGTGACTTCACAGGTTGCTTAACCTCTCTAAGTTTCAGGTTCTCCTCTATGGAACATCATCGAGAACTCCTAAGTGTACTGGGAGGATGAAATGATGATGTATGTTAAGTACTTGGCATAGTGCCTAGAATATTGTATGCGCTCAGTGATTAACCATGGTTGCAAGTCATTCATATACCAGAAGGCAGCCATGTCCCACTAGCCTGCTCAATTCTATAGAAGGGTCCTGGTGATACAGAGGACTTGCTCTGTACAATAATTGCCATTTTGGGGAGAAAGCCACCTTAACTTCCATGTCCTCCTGGAGATGGATTAGTAGCCTTCTCTTCCTAATTGAAAGACAGTGTATTTTGAAGACTCAGGTAAGGAATGGGTCCCTGGGTGGTGCAAATGGTTTGCACCTGACTACTAATCTAAAAAGGTTGGAGGTTCAAACCTATCCAGTGGTGCCACGGAAGAAAGGCCTGGTGATCTGCTTCCATGAAGATTACAGCCAAGATGTTCCACCTCCTAGTTTGTTGTGTACTTGCCTTGAGTCTTAAAAGCCTGCAAGTTGCCTTCCAAGCCACCACAATTGGTCTTTACTAGCCTAGAACAACAGAGGAAGAAGCGGTTAATTGCCATGAAACCAGAAGAACTGGAGGGTGCCCAGCTACCATTACTGAACATTTTGATAAAAGATTCTATAGAAGGATCTTGATCAAAAGGGGGGAAATCCAAAACAGAATTTCAAATTCTCATGGACTCTAGACTTTCTGGAGCCATGGAGGCTGGATGAACTCCTGAAACTATTGCCTTGAGATAATCTTTAAACCTTAAACCAAAAATGTCCTCTGAAGTCTTCTTAAAACCAAACAATGGTTTAGTTTAACTAGTGAAAAATATCTGCCTTGAGCATTATGCCCTTTTAAGAACTATCTGAATGGGATCAAAGCGACAACAGCAACTCAAAAGATTAGATGGAAATCTTAGGGGTTTATGTTAATGGGGGAGGAACAGCTTAGAAAAGGAGGGTGAAAATGGTTGTACAACTCAAAGAATGTAATCAATGTCACTGAATTGTACATGTAGAAACAGCCAAATTGGTATATGTTTTGCTGTGTATATTCTCAACAAGAACAACAATAAAAAAAGATTACAGCCAAGAAAACCCTGTGGAGCCATTCTGCTTAACACATGGGGTCGCCATGAGTCAGGATTGACTTGATGGCAATGGATTTAGTTTTTGTTTTTATAATAAGGAATGAATTACAACCACATCTGTGTTAGCCTTTAGACCAGAGCTAAGGCATAGGTTGTAAAAAAGTTGTATAGCCAAACCACCTCCTAGAGGCAGCTGGTCTTAGCAGCTCACTGTGTTTGAGGGAACAAAAAATTCCAATTAGTGGCCTGGCCTTGCAGGCCAGAGACTTGTCACAGCCAACACCTTTGATTGATTGCTAAGACTCCACATATCCTGTTTGATTAAATGAGGGCACTCAGGTGCAATTGGCTAGAGCTTAAGAAGTTTGCATGGCAGGATACAGTTGATTTGTCTTTTTTTCATTGTTTCAGTGACATAGTTTCCTTTGTTTCAGTGGAGCTCTTTAGTCTGCTACTTCATTAGAATCATTTTGGCCTAATTAATTATTTGCTTAGCTGCATTCCCAGCACGGTGTGGCCCTTCCTTCTATGCCGTGATCCCTGAGACACACATAAATAGTGTCTGTGGCAACTCACACCTAGTACCTTTCTACCTCCCTTTGGCCTTAAATATTCAAAGAAGCAGATTCCTCCTAAGTCAGCTGGCCTAAGGAACTTTCTGATACTCTCTTTGGAAAAGAATGTATTCAAATTGGGGCAATATCCCTGGAAGATCCATTCAGGGTTATTAGATAATAAGGCATGGCAGGGTACTAAGAGGCTTTCGGGAGTGACTAGCAAATGGCTGGTTTATCAGGAATTTCAAGTTCTAAGGAGCCCCGGTGGCACAGTGTCTGTCATGGGTTAAATTATGTCCCCCCAAAATGTGTATATCAACTTGGTTAGGCCATGACTACCAGTATTGTGTGGTTGTCCTCCATTTTGTGATTGTAATTTCATGTTGAGAGGATTAGCGTGGGATTGTAACACCACCCTCACTCAGGTTGCCTCCCTGATCCAAGGTAAAGGGAGTTTTCCTGGGATGTGGCCTGTACCACCTTTTATCTCTCAAGAGAAAAAAGGAAAGGAAAACGAGCAGAGAGTTGGGGACCTCATACCACCAAGAAAGCAGCACCAGGAGCAGGGTGCATCCTTTGGACCTGGGGTCTCTGTGCCTGAGAAGCTCCCTGACTGTGGGAAGACTGAGGACAAGCACCTTCCTCCAGAGCAGACAGAAAGTCTTCCCTTGGAGCCGATGCCCTGAATTTGGACTTGTAACCTACTAGACTGTGAGAAAATAAATTTCTCTTTGTTAAAGCCATCCACTTGTGGTATTTCTGTTATACCAGATAACCAAGACAGTGTTTAAAGTGCTCGGTTGCTAACAAAAAGGTTAGCGTTTTAAATCCACCAGCTGCTCCGTGGGAGAATGATGTGGCAGCCTGCTTCCTTAAAGATTTGCAGCCTTGGAAACCCTATGGGGCAGTTCTACCTTGTTCTATAGGGTTACTATGAGTTGAAATTGATTCAGCGGCAGTGGGTTGGGTTTGGTTTGGTTTACATATTTAATTGGCAATTTCTTCTGCCTCTTCCCACTATTTCCATCAGATATAATTCTGCCTATCATTCAAGGCTCAGATTCAACATTCATTCTTCTCTTGATTCCTCTTTAATTAACTTCTCTCATTTTCTGAGTTTCATACACTTTGAATTTACCTTTCTTAATATCCTTGTATGAGAGTACATGCCATTCTTCTGCCCTAGATATCTCTTGAGGGGAGGCGTCTTGTCAAATTCATATCTGCATACACTTCCAACTGTAGAAATTCTATTTTATTCATGTATTTAATTCATGTTGCTTGCCCTCACTGGCTTCAGTTGTAGCCTATAGCTCTGTCGTTGTTCTAGGATAATTGTATTCTCACAATATGATTAGAAATAGCTACTGTTGTCTGTTGACTTTTGATTGCTTCACATTGCTGAGAATGTGGCGGAGTTGTTTTGTGCCTTCCTTCTTTTTCTTTGCCCTACTCATTTTCTTTACATGGTTCCAAGGATGGGTAAAGAATCTTGTCACAAAAGCCCAAAGACCTTTTTCCATTATTTCTCCTTTACGTTGCTTGTTGCATATTCTTTCATCTCAAAGGCCATAGAAGAGATACCAAGCCCTCATGTCATCTCCTTGAGATAAAAGCATAATACATAACCAACTTTAAAGCCCATTATTTAAAACTGTACTTTAAAAACTTCTTATTCAATGTCCTAACTTTAATCAAAGTCTATGCTGTTAATTTTTCCTGAAAGTTGAGTTGTGATTTGATTTTAACAACATTGCCCATTGTGTATATAAAAAAATTCCTCATTGTTGGTCAATAGCCTTTGAACTTATTTAATGTGACACAAAAATTGCTGAGAAATAAGGATGTTTTACCCATTCATTACGTTTTACAATATAATAGCTGTTACACATTTAGGAAGATATAGATATTGAATAACTAAAATGTTCTGCTTATTCATAAAAAAACCCAGTGCCGCCGAGTCAATTCTGACTCATAGCAACCCTATAGGACATAGACACCTCTAAACTCTCTGAGGAACTGAGTTACTAGGCTGAGGGCTGAGGACTACGGTCTCAGGGGACATCTAGCTCAACTGGCATAATAGTTTATAAGGAAAATGATCTATATCCTGCTTTGGAGAGTAGCATCCGGGCCCTTAAAATTTTGTGAGTGGCCATCTAAGATACTCCACTGGTCCCACCCTGCCTGGAGCAAAAGAGAATGAAGAAAATTGAAGACACAAGAGCAAGATTAGTCCAAAGAACTAATGGACCACAATTACCACAGCTTCTACCATACTGAGTCCAGCAAAATCAGATGGTGCCTGGCTACCACCACTGACTGCTCTGACAGGGGTCACAATAGAGGGTCTTGGACAGAGCTGGAGAAAAAAGTAGAACAAAATTCTAACTCATAAAAAAAGACTGGACTGACTGGTCTGACAGAGACTGGAGAAACCCTGAGAATGTGGCCCCCGGATATACTTTTTAACTCAATATTGAAGTCATTCCTGAGGTTTACCCTTCAGCCAAAGATTAGACAGGCCTACAAAACAAAATGAGACTAAATGGGTACAACAGCCTAGGGGCAAGGACAAGAAGGCAGGAGGGGACAGGAATGCTGGTAATGGGGTACCTGAAGTCAAGAAAGGGGAGAGCAATGACATGTTGTGGGGTTGGCAACCAATGTCACAAAACAATATGTGTATTAATTGTTTAATGAGAAACTAGTTTGCTCTGTAAACCTTCATCTAAAGTACAATTAAAAAAAAAGACAAAAAACAAATCCTGATTGAACATCTATAATGTACAAAGTGTAATTCCACTTGGATTCCCTTGAGGAGTTACTGACTAATCCTGAGGCACTTCTTCTATTCTACCAAATAAATAAACCTTCATCTAAAGTACAATAAAAAATAAAAAATGAAATGTTCTGCTTAAAATCGTAATTTCTAGCTTCCATGTTAGATCTTTGACAATTTTCATGAACAGTCATCCAATGTTTCTGAGACATTGACAAAAAGCATTTATTACTTCTTTCTGCTTCTGAATGCTATTTCAAACACACATTTGACATTTTGGTGTCAAAAATATCGGAAAAGTATCACTATACATTCTGTTTGAAGTTTACTCTATGTCAGAAACCATAAAAGATAGGTAATAAAGTAAGTGAGTGCTGTAATTAAATCTAAAAGGTACAACATACTTTTTTCCTTCATCACTTTCCCTGTTCTGCAGAATACGTTTACTTCCTCATTATCTCTGTGGCTATTTCACTCTTTCCCTATTTGCCCCCTCTTTGTGCATCATCAGATACACTCATGCTTAGTGTTCCCCCTCCCCTTTTTTTAAAAATCTTAAACCCGTTAATTTCTTCCTCTAGCGTGGTAGCCATTCCAGTGGGGTATCAACTTCAATATGACTGATGCTCTTTTGTCATCAAACCATGGACTACAAAACTCTAGAGATCGCTTAATCTTACCACATCTTCATTGTAAGAATATTTCAATGACCCCAAGATCCATTCTCCTTTTCAGCCTCCTATTCAAGAGACAAAGCTTTCCACCACAGACATCTATAGTTTTTAGTAAATTTTTCTCTACGCTTCTACTTTTGCCATCTGGAGCCACATGGAATCTGTCTAATCCCTCTTCCATAAAGCTTCAGGTGTTCACTACGTTACATCTTCCTTAAATCTTCTCCAGGCTTTACATCCCTAGTTTCTTCAAACTGTTCTTCATATAGCCTAGTTTTGAGATCCTTCATTACTTGATCACCATTTTGCCAATATCCCCCTAAATGGAGTTGAATGTTCCAACTGTTGTTTAATTAGTGCAAAGCCCTCACTGAATTATTAATTCCCTTTATCTAAAGTTCCTTAACCTTCCTTTGGCTTAAGATTGCATTAGCTTTCTTATCAATTGGGGCACATCTTACCTCACAGAAAGCCTTGTGTTCATCCAAACTAGTAAGTCTTTTGCTGAAGAATTATTATTAGGCATGGTTTTCATTTTGCTTTTTGAGCAATTTAAACTTTGAGACAGAATTTATATCTTTTCCTTTTTTAACTCAGATTCATCATTCCAGAAAGTAGAGGTCATTTCAATATTATTTGTCATCAATAGCAATTTTTAGCCTTTTATTTCAAAACAATAATAGGAAAGGCATACTTTTTACATACAAGTCCCTACTCTCTAACTCAACTTCTTAATTTCTACCAAAAAAAGTTAAAATGCAAGTGGGTGAGACTATTATTTGTTAAATTTAAATGAGACACAAATTCTCAAACTCTTTGTTTAAATAAGAATATTGGTAGGGTCAATTTATCCTACCTCCCTGCAATTGAAGGAAGAAAGATGTGCCTGGGATATTCTTATCATTCAATGGCAAAGATTAATAAATATTTATACTTTCCAAAAACAAAACAAAACAAAAAACCCAATAGCAACAACAACAAAACATCAATTTAAACGTTATTATCAGGGGAAGGCAACACATTGTTAGGTAATATAACTAGGCTGGGTATCTTCATTTGGCTCACAAGCGCCACTCTTCAGTATATCCTGATTTGTGTCACAGGAAAGCTGACCCATATGAATTGCATTAAGGACAATTTATCCTTGGGTTTTTGGTTAGGTTCAGGCAATGGGGCTGACCAGCAAGAGATTGGTACTATGCAGGGATAAGATTGAGGACAAAGTACTTAATCCTCTGGCACCCTCTCTGCTGAGTCACTAAGACCTCACTGTGTCTCTCTACTAAATGTCACAGCTCTCCCTCTGTCTTCAGGTTGCAATAATAGCTCACTCCCTAGCCTCTTTCAAGTTCCCCACTAAGACACTACAGCATCTCTCTTGGATCGTCCTTAACCTTGCTCACACTTTTGTAAATAGTCTCTTCATTAAATTCTCCTCCATTATTTCCCTTGACTATGCCATCTGTTTCCTGTCTGGACACTGAATGACATAGTAATCCATCAAAATTACCAATCTCTAAAGGTTGAAGTTAACTTTCATGAGACATAGCTGCTTTGCAGACTCTTTGGAATTGGCATGCCTGCACTACCATTTGTCATGGGATGACTCAGTCCTCCTAATACTTTTATCTGTTCGAACTGTTGGAAGTGCTACATTCGTCAGCAAGTTCCAACCTCATTTAGACCTCACTTGGACTTCGACATCAGTATTAATACAAATACAATTGCTGGAATCACACAACAGGAATCAGCTGCAAGGTGTCCCTCCAGCTGATCCTGGGAATGCATTTTTAGAATTTATCAAAATGAAGGAAAAAGATATTAAATTTCTAGACTTACAGACCTTAAGGAAAAAACAATTGACCCCAGAGGTCCATGGGCTCCCAGTCTGAGAACCACTGGCACAGCGAGTAAGCACATGAGCTTTGAAAATTGTCAATGGTCAAATCTCAACTCTGCCACTTCTAACAGTATGAAGTCAGGTAACGTGCTTACTATTTTTGAATCTCAGTTTCCTTGAGAATCTGTGCAGGTGAGATGTTAACAGTGTCCACTTCACTGCTAGGTGAATTAAATACAATTTTGCATAAATAATCTCAACATAAGTCTAGCATTTTGAAAGCACTCAATAAATATTTATTAAAAACAAGAAAATATCTCTACAGTAAAGTGAAGTAAACTACCTATTCACATGTCGAAAACAGACACTAGTCTCATTTCCCTCATTAATAAAAAGGAAAAGGCTAAAGCAGGGGTAAGGGTGTATGTTATGGCACTGATTCGAAAATTTTAAGGATAATGGCCCACTTAGATGGGACACAAGGTCCGGTGATCCACTTATCTCCTGTGGTCCTAGTCTCCAGGGGAAAAGAGCTTAAGTGATTACTAAAAAAAAAAAAAAAAATTGGAGAGTAAAATCTAACCATTAAAGTATAAATGGTTAATAATTTTTAGAAACTCATAGCATCTATTTTCCAAATCTATTCATTATTGCAAAAAGAGTGACAATTGAAAACCATATCCAAGTCAATACAGAAAGATTTATGATGAGCTTACAATAATGGCTCTCCCTACAAAGTTTCAGTAATTCTCAAATCTGCATATACAAAGTTAATGTAAAGGTATCAGACTGATTGTTCAGTCCAGGATCAGTAAATTCTAATAATGCTCAAAGTTTCATTTATAAATGTCCAATTTTAGTGAATATTGGTTTACTAAACATGTTACTAGTTGGTCTATGGATTTGCCCAGTTTTCTAGAGTAAGGACAAGAACGTTTTAGTCTGTTTGCTGCTGCTGAGGAGCACACCTTTAGCACACTAATGGGGTATAGGTATAGACTAAGCTTTGGGCGGTATTGTTTTGAAGTTGCATTTTGCCTGAAATTCTGCAAATTTCATAAGGCATTTTATTCTACCTCTGCTTCCATCCAGAGTGGCCCACAAAACACATACTTCAAGGGAAAGAGGAACAGGTATTTTGGTTTAGAATCTAAGTTGCTTTAGATAACTTCCATGCTGCGTGGGAGACACATTTATATAAACCCAAGGGCTGAGCTCCAAAGATGGAGTGGGGTACAAGAGAAAGAAGTAACTTATTCTCCCACATAAAATTGAAGTCTGCCTCAGAATCATCTCCTGGTGCTCAGGCTAGACCATCACATGAGGAAAGGTACCAGGGAACCCCACAGAGAAGGCTCTCCAGAAATTCTGCTGGTTGTGAGACTTTCCTTTTCTCTGTATGGGTGGCCACGGGGATGCATGGGCAGACCGTTACCTACCTGGAGCCTAATGGGCCAGGACCTAGCTACTGCTTCTGAGTCCATTGCAGCATTTGCCCCTCATTTCCCACAGATAGCTCCCAGTCAATGACTGGTCTAGGCAGCGATATTAATGCATGCCACTCCTGGAAGATACAGGCCTCCTCTGTTGGGGGATTTTAGCTTGGGACTCCTCAATGGCCTTCCCAAGCCTTTCTTAGATTGCACCGTAATACAAGATGCTTCCACTCAATTTCCTTACTTTTTTTCTTCACTTGGGGCCAGACTTACATCATGGTTTGATTGCTCTCTCAGACTGTCCTGGCTCCTTTCCCATTTTCTGTCACAGTAGTTTACCCTGTTTTTCCTTTTAAAGCCTTTTCATGTTTAATCCAGTCTTGGCATCTGCTTGTAGGAGAACCAGGTTTAACATGCCCTAATTCCAGGAAGAGGGCTTTGTCTCTTTCCATCATGCCCTTTTTTGGCCTCGTCTCTTTTTATTTCCCTTTGTATCCAAATTCAAGCACATAGCAGACCATCATCATAGTAGATAATCTTGAAGCAGTGTTAACAGCCAATCAAATACTAAAATGTGTATGTGTTTTTATTATACGATCTTTTTCTTTAATAGCTTATTCTGAGTTTCTTCTTAAGCATTAGAATGCTTACTTTTAAAATTGCATAAATGTATCAAAAATATAAAAATTTAACACTTTGCAGTTGAATTGTTAGACTTTACCCCAAAATAGCTTTTTTAAAAATTTCTTATTTATTTTGTTGTTGCTGCCAAAAATAACTTATAAGTAAAGCTTTATAAACAGTAAAAGATAATTTTATCTAATTGTGTAATTACTATCAAAAGCAGCACAATGTAGTTTAAAGAGTATCATAAAAATCATAATTTTCTAGCACTCTATTAGCAGATGCTAAGTTAACAATGCTGTAAACTAAGAACCTGGATATTAATGCAAACAAAAAGAATTAATATAAAAATAATTAAATTACATGAAAATTGATCCTGTACAAAACCAACCTTGTAACTCCTATAAAAATGAGTGAAAGTATGTCAAAAACATGCTGTGTGTTGCGCATCGTGAAGGAGCCCTGGCAACTCAGCGTTTAAAGCTCTCGGCTGCTGACAGAACAGTCAGTGGTTCAAAGCGAACAGCTGCTCCTCAGGGAAAAAGATGTTGCAGCTGCTTTCATAAAGATTTACGGCCTTGAAAACCCTAACGGGCAGTTCTACTCTATCCTACAGGGTGGCTATGAGTCACAATTGACTCAATGGTAATGGGTTTGGGTTTGGTTTGCTTGTACATTATAAGGGTGAAAAGGCCTGGTCTTATTTTTCTGAATTCAGTTCTTTAATTAATTTATCCTAATGATTTTCTGGAATAATTTTCTGCTTTTTTTCTTCAATCCGATGAAGATTTTGTTTAGATCTGTTCTTATCTTTACAGTGATTTTGTCCTAAATCTGTTTGAGCTGTGTTTGTCACAGCTGTTATTACTTTAATCCCATCTCCTTTCTCTCTTTCAAGGATTCTTCATATTTTCTGTGTTCCTGTCCTGTTATGTTTTATTTATATCTGTATCTATACCTAACATATCTGTCAGTTTGTTGTACTGTGGGGGCTTGTGTATTGCTGTGACGCTAGAAGCTATGTCACTGGTATTCAGATATCAACAGGGTCACCCATGGTGGACAGGTTTCAGCTGAACTTCCAGACTAAGGCAGACTAGAAAGGAGGACCGAGAAGTCTACTTCTGAAAAGAATTAGCCAGTGAAAGCCTTATGAATAGCAGGGGAACATTGTCTGATATAATGCTGGACGGTGAGCCTCCCAGGTTGGAAGACACTCAAAAGATGACTGGGAATAGCTGCCTCCTCAAAGTGGAGTTGATCTTAATGATGTGGATGGATTCAAGCTTTCAGAACCTTCATTTGCTGCTGTAGTTTGACTTAAAATGAGAAGAAACAGCTGTTAACACCATCAATAATCAGAACCTGGAATGTACAAAGTATGAATCTAGGAAAACTGGAAATCATCAAAAATGAAATGGAATGCATAAAGATGGATATCCTAGGCATTAGTGAGCTGAAATGGATTGGTATTGGCCATTTTGAATCAGCCAATCATATGGTCTACTATTCTGGGAATGACGACTTGAGGAGCGGTATTGTGTTCGTAGTCAAAAAGAACATTTCAAGATCTATCCTGAAGTATAGGGCTGTCAGTCTTAGGATAATATCCATATGCCTACAAGGAAGACCAGTTAATAAGACTATTATTCAAAGTTACATACCAACCACTAAGGCCAAAGATGAAGAAACTGAAGACTTTTACCAGCTTCTGCAGTCTGAAATTGGTCGAGCATGCAATCAGGATGCATTGATAATTACTGGTGATTGGAACGCGGAAGTTGGAAACCAAGAAGGATTGGTAGTTGGAAAATGTGGCCTTGGTGGTAGAAATGATTCCAGAGATCACATGACTAAATTTTGCAAGACCAACATTGCAAATACCTTTTTTCACCAACATAAACAGTGACTATACACATGGACCTTGCCAGATGGAATACACAGGAATCAAACTGACTACACCTGGGGGAAGAAACGATGGAAAAGCTCATTATCATCAGTCAGAACAAGGCCAGGGCTGACAGTGGAACAGACCATCAGTTGCTCATATGGAAGTTCAAACTGAAACTGAAGAAAATTAGAACAAGTCCATGAGATCCAAAGTACTGCCTTGAGTATATCCCACCTGAATTTAGAGACCATCTCAAGAATACATTTGATGTGTTGAACACTAATAACCAAAGACCAGGTGACTTGTGGAATGACATCAAGTACATCATACATGAAGAAAGCAAGATGTCATTGAAAAGACAGGAAAGAAAGAAAATACCAAGATGGATGTCAGAAAAGACTCTGAAACTTGCTCTTGAATGTTGAGCAGCTAAAGCAAAAGGAAGAAATGATGAAGTAAAAGAACTGAACAGATTTCAAAGGGCGTCTGGAGAAGACAAAGTAAAGTATTAGAATGACATGTGCAAAGAGCTAGAGATGGAAAACCAAAAGGGAAGAACACATTCGGCGTTTCTCAAGCTGAAAGAACTAAAGAAAAAATTCAAGCCTTGAGTTGCAATAGTGAAGGATTTCGTGGGGAAAATATTAAAAGACACAGGAGACATCAAAAGAAGATGGAAGGAATAAACAGTCATTATACCAAAAAGAATTAGTCAATGTTCAACCATTTCAAGAGGCGGCATATGATCAGGAACTGATGGTACTGAAGGAAGAAATCCAAGCTGCTCTGGAGGCATTGGTGAAAAACAAGGCTCCAGGAATTGATGGAATATCAATTGAGATGTTTCAACAAACAGATGCAGCACTGGAGGTGCTCGCTAGTCTATGCCAAGAAATATGGAAAGCAGCTTCCTGGCCAACTGACTGCAAGAGATCCATATTTATGCCTATTTCCAAGAAAAGTGATCCAACTGAATGTGGAAATTATAGAACAATATCATTAATATCACAGTGGTATATTGACAGGGAACAGCCAGAAATTCAGGCTGGTTTCAGAAGAGGATGTGAAACCAAGGATATCATTGCTGATGTCAGGTGGATCCTGGCTGAAAGCAGAGAATACCAGAAGGATGTTTACCTGTGTTTTATTGACTATGCAAAGGTATTTGACTGTGTGGATCATAACAAATTACAGATAATATTGTGAAGAATGGGAATTCCAGAACACTTAAGTGTGCTCATGAGGAGCCTTTACATAGATCAAGAGGCAGTTGTTCGGACAGAACAAGGGGATACTGATTGGTTTAAAATCAGAAAGGTGTGTGTCAGGGTTGTATTCTTTCACCATACCTATTCAATCTGTATTCTGAGTAAATAATAAGAGAAGATGGACTATATGAAGGAGAACGGGGCATCAGGATTGGAGGAAGACTCATTAACAACCTGCATTATGCAGATGACACAACATTGCTTGCTGAAGGTGAAGAGGACTTGAGGCACTTACTAATGAAAATCAAAGACCACAGCTTTCAGTATGGATTGCCCCTCAACACAAAGAAAACAAAAATCCTTATAACTGGACCAATGAGCAACATCATGATAAACGGAGAAAAGATTGAAGTTGTCAAGGATTTCATTTGACTTGGATTCACAATCAACAGCCACGGAAGCAGCAGTCAAGAAATCAAAAGACGCATTGCATTGGGTAAATCTGCTGCAAAGGACTTCTTTAAAGTGTTGAAGACCAAAGACGTCACCTTGAAGACTAAGGTGTGCCTGACCCAAGCCATGGTATTTTCAATCGCATGTTATGCATGTGAAAGCTGGGCAATGAATAAGGAAGACCGAAGAAGAATTGATGCCTTTGAATTGTGGTGTTGGTGAAGAATATTGAATATACCATGGACTGCCAAAAGAACGAACAAGTCTGTCTTAGAAGAAGTACAACCAAAATGCTCCTTAGAAGCAAGGATGGTGAGACTGTGTCTTACATACTTTGGACATGTTGTCAGGAGGGATCAGTCCCTGGAGAAGGACATCATGCTTGGCAGAGTACAGGGTCAGGGGAAAATCAACGAGGTGGACTGACACAGTGGCTGCAACAATGAGCTCAAGCATAACAATTGCAAGGATGGCTCAGGACCGGGTGGTGTTTTGTTCTGTTGTGCATAGGGTCGTTATGAGTCAGAATCAGCTTGACTGAACCTTAAAACAACATGAGTCGGAATCTACTCGACAACACATAACAACAACAGCTATACCTATATTATGTATACCTATGACTATATGTCTATATTTTTTTATGACTATATGTCTATATGTATATGTACAGCATCTATAACTGTATATCATGTATATCTATATCTGAATAGATACGTATAGATATCTACATATATGAATCTTTTCTCTTACTTTGGGGGATTTGATGCAGAAAAGAATATTGGAGCAGGTACTCAGTCTGAAATCTTGAATTACTCTTGACAGTATTTTACATTTGAAGGAACTGAAGCATATGAAAAGCGCTAGGTTTTCTGTTGCCAATTTAGCAGCATTTTCATTTTTCTCTGCTTTTTCCCCATTTTTCAGAGGCTAAAAGCCACATGTATTACCTTCCTAGAGCTGCCATAACAAATTAGCACAAATTAGATGGCTTAAAATAAAAAAATATTCTTCCACTATTCTGGAGACTAGAAATCCAAAATCAAGCTGTCAACAGGTTATGCTCCTTCTGAAGGAAGGCTCTAGGGAAGAATCCTTCCTTGGCGTTTCCAGCTTCTGTTGGCCCCAGGTGTTCCTTAGTTAGTGGCCATATAACTCCAGTCTCTGGCTCTGTCTTCACATGGCCTCCTTCTCTGTGTCTCTGTGTCCCCTCCTCTTCTTACAAAGACACCACTTATTGCATTTAAGGCTAGGATGATTTCATCTCATGTTCCTTAACTAATTACACCTACAAAGACATTTATTCCAAATAAGATCACATTCTAAGGTTCCAAGTGAACAAGAACTTGGGATGCGGGGAGGGACACTATTCAATCCACTATACCTGATGCCTGTGTTCTCAGAATCCCTGCTAGCAAGATGCCATGTTAGATTCTGCCAACAAGTGCACTTTCAAGGGAGGAAGAAGCCACTATTGCTCCTGAAGCAGTGGCACAGGCTCATGAGCACGTGGACTAGAAAGGTGACACATGTCAGATTTGATGAGTGACTTCCTTGTGTCAACCCATGAATCATCGGTGATAATTTCCAGTGTTTTCTATTCTTCCTGATTTCTTTAACATCACCAATGACTTTCCTGAGCCTTGCTTCATCAATCATCCTAATGGTTTTGTAAATTTCTAATCCTTTAGTCCCTTTTTTTATTTGAAATACTTAAGCAGTTTCTGTTTTCCTAATCAAACTCTTACTAGTACATCAAGTTTGAGTAACTTGCCCAAGGTCCCGGAGCTAATCAAGATTTGAAAAGAGATCTGTTCAGCTTTTGACTACTTGAGTATTAGCAAGTTCTAGATATTTTTCCAGGCTTATTCTGGAATGCCGTGTAACTCTCAGTGGTGAATAGTTATGTTTGCAATTGTTTCCAAAACACTTCAATATAATCATGAGTTCTGTAGGCCTATTTGGGGAAGTCCAGAGTAAATTAAGGAGCCCTGGTGGTAGAGTCATTAATGCGCTCGGCTGCTAACTGAAAGGTCAGAGGTTTGAACCTACCAGCTTGTTCCTTGAGAAAAGATGTGGCAGTCTGCTTCGGTAAAGATTACAGCCTTGGAAACCTCATGGGAGGTTTTACTCTGCCCTGTAGGGTTGGTATGAGTTGGAATTGACTCAACGGCGGTGGGTAGGGTAAATTAAAATGTGTAGGTCTAAGGGCTATGAGTTGGATCCAACTCGATAGCAATGAGTTTAGCTATAAGGGAGCAGGAAAGAGAACTTCTTGAAGATTGGAGTTGCCCCTTTTGTTACTTTTTTATAGCCACAAGCTAGTTAAAGAGGGAGGATATGAGAGACTAGGAAGAAGGGAAAACAAAAAACTTCTTTTGGTTTGGGGTGGTATGACTTACCGATCCATTTACTGCAACTCATTTCTATATTTGTATGTGTGAACATTTTTGAAATCTCCAAAGTCTAGTCGTTGTCAATATTTATTTTATAATGTAAATATTAGCCAGAAGGGACTGATTTATATCAAATTTTTATTTTGGCTCAAGGAGAAAAAATAACAAATCACACTATTGTTACTACCTGTAAAGACTTGCTATCATTTTCTAAAAGCTAATCATTGAATTTAGAAATACATTTATTTGTACATTGTATTGTTGACATTTCAGAAGCAGCCTATTTTTTAAAAATAATTGGTTCTACAACAACTTTTTATTTTTGCGCTAATCAGTATGTTTTAAAAAATTATTTGAAAGGACAGAGAGTGAAAGTTGAGTTAACAATGAATCAATTGATTTAATAGCAAAATTAATGCCTAAGATATTGCTTTGAAAACTCATGACCAGGCAAAATATGAAGTGTAAAGGCAAGAATCTAGAAAAGCACTGTGTTGCTATGGGAATGGGATTCATAAACGGCCTTAAATAAAGAATTAATTTACTTGGATGTTTCGTCCATGCAGTTTCACTCTCAATTCATAAAGGATCAGATGGTATATGTTGTTGTTGTTGTTAGGTGCCGTCAAGTTGGTTCCGACTCATAGCGACCCTATGCACAACAGAACGAAACACTGCCCAGTCCTGTGCCATCCTTACAATCGTTGTTATGCTTGAGCTCATTGTTGCAGCCACTGTGTCAATCCACCTCGTTGAGGGTCTTCCTCTTTTCTGCTGACCCTGTACTCTGCCAAGCGTGATGTCCTTCTCCAGGGACTCATCCCTCCTGACAACATGTCCAAAGTATGTAAGAAGCAGTCTCACCATCCTTGCCTCTAAGGAGCATTCTGGCTGCACTTCATCCAAGACAGATTTGTTCATTCTTTTGGCAGTCCATGGTATATTCAATATTCTTCGCCAGCACCACAATTCAAAGGCGTCAACTCTTCTTCGGTCTTCCTTATTCATTGCCCAGCTTTCACATGCATATGATGCGATTGAAAACACCATGCCTTGGGTCAGGCGCACCTTGGCCTTCAGGATGACATCTTTGCTCTTCAACACTTTGAAGAGGTCCTTTGCAGCAGATTTGCCCAGTGCAATGTGTCTTTTGATTTCTTGACTGCTGCTTCCATGGGTGTTGATTGTGGATCCAAGTCAAACGAAATCCTTGACAACTTCAATCTTTTCTCCGTTTATCATGATGTTGCTCATTGGTCCAGTTGTGAGGATTGTGGGTCAGATGGTATATGTTTGACAGAAATATAACAGCTTAAAAATGGTTATTCCAGTATTTATAATAGTCTTCGTGATTGAATTAGATAATAAATCACACAGGTGATTTGATCTATACCTAGAATCCAACCCAGACCCAGTGTAGTCGAGTCGAAAAATAAGCTAACCAATATTAACATGTATTTTTAAGATTTTGTTTTAAATTGTTCAATTTGTAGACATCTATTTCCTGTATTGATGGGCTATATTTTCAGTCTTGCCTCCATCTCCCTCCCAAGCCCAGACCAGCAAAACAAACTGCTGGACAAAATGTTATAAACAATTATTAAAATCATAGAAAGCTGACAAAATAGGAAATAACTACATGGTTAAAATCGAAGGAACAGACTACCACATCTTTCTTCCATGTTGCTTCTTCTGAGTTCTTGTCAGCAACCTACCTTTTGGTTTACAGCCTAGTGCTTAGCCACTGGGCCACCAGGGGTCCTTAAAACTGCTCTTGTTGTTGTTAGGCGCCCTCAAGTCAGTTCCGACTCATAGCAACCCTATGTACAACACAATGAAACACTGCCTGGTCCTGCACCATCCTCACAATTGTTGTTATGCTTGAGTCCATTGTTGCAGCCACTGTGTCACTCCATTTTGTCAGAGCTCTTCCTCTTTTTGGCTGACCCTCTACTTTACCAAGAATGATAACCTCCTCCAGGGACTGATCCCTTCTGACTACATGTCCAAAGTATGTGAGATGAAGTCTCATCATCCTCGCTTTTAAGGAGCAACCTGGATGTACTTCTTCCAAGACAGGTTTGTTTGTTCTTTTGATAGTCCGTGCTATATTCAATATTCTTTGCCAACACCGCAATTCAAAGGCATCAATTCTTCTTCAGTCTTCCTTACTCATTGTCCAGCATTCACACGCATATATATGATGTGCTCGAAAATATCATGGCTTGGGTCAGGTGCACCTTAGTCCTCAAAGTGACATCTTTGTTTTTCAACACTTTCAAGAGGTCTCTTGCAGCAGATTTGCCCAGTGCAGTAAGTCTTTTGAATTCTTGACTGCTGCTTCCGTGGGTGTTGATTGTAGATCCAAGTAAAATGAAATCCTTGACAACTTCAGGCTTTTCTCTATTTACCATGATGTTGCTTATTGGTCCAGTTGTGAGGATTTTTGTTTTCTTGAGGTGTAATCCATACTGAAGGCTGTGGTCTTTGATCTTCATCAGTAAGTACTTCAAGTCCTCTTTACTTTCAGCAAGCAAGTAAGGTTGTGTCATCTGCATAATGCAGGTTGTTAATGAGCATTTTTCTTCATATAGTCCAGCTTCTTGGATTATTTGCTCAGCATACAGATTGAATAAGTATGGTGAAAGGAGACAACCCTGTTGCACGCCTTTCCTGACTTTAAACCAATCAGTACCCCTTGTTCTGTTCGAAGAACTGCCTCTTGATCTTTGTACAGGTTCCCTTTGAGCACAATTAAGAGTTCTAGAATTTCCATTTTTTACAGGGTTTTCTGTAATTTGTTATGATCCACACAGTTAAATGCCTTTGCATAATCAATAAAACACAGGTAAATATTTTTCTGGTATTCTTGGCTTTTAGCCAAGATCCATCTGACTTCAGCAATGATATCCCTGGTTCCATATCCTCTTCTGAATCCAGCTTGAATTTCTGGAAGTTCCCTGTCCATGTATTGCTGCAATAGCTTTTGAATTATCTTCAGCAAAACATTACTTATGGGTGATATTAATGATATTGTTTGATAATTTCGGCATTCTATTGGGTCGCCTTTCTTTGGAATGGGCACAAATATGGATCTCTTCCAGTTGGCTGTCCAGGTAGCTGTCTTCCAAATTTCTTGGCATAGACGAGTGAGCACCTCCAGCGCTGCATCCATTTGTTGAAACACCTCTACTGATATTCAGTCAATTCCTTGTATTTCTGGCAGTTCTCTCTTGATATACAGCTACAACTATTTTTGGATTATCTTCAGCAAAATTTTACAATTTTAATGATATTGTTTCTACCAGGAGGGAATTTGCCAGTCTGAATTTTGATTGTGGGTATTCCCAAAGGGTGAAGGAATCAGAAATCAAATCCCAAGATCCAAGGTGTGGACTGCAATAGAAGACCCTTCCTACAGTAAATTGGGGTCCCAAATAACTACACTATATATACAGAACAAGAAAAACTGGAAGTAAGCCTGACTTCTGCCCAACCACAAGTCTACAAGTGTCCCTTGCAACTGAGCAGAGCAGGGGAAAAAAATTCTTAAAATTTTTAGCCATGAACTAGCTTTTGCATAGATTTTCACGCCAGATTCACATTACTTGATTGGTTTAGGAATCTTTAAGCTGTGAATTTAATTTACTGTAGTCAGAGATGGTAGTGTCCCTAGATGCTGACATAAATGTAAATCCTCTCTGGAGTAATGCACCTTCATTCTAGGCCTAAACTCTTCTTTTTATTTTTAAAATAATATTTTATCGTGTTTTTGGTGAAAGTTTACACAATAAATTAGCTTACCATTTGATAATTTCTACACAAATTGTTCAGTGACATTGGTTATGTTTTTCACATTGTGTCAACATTCTCTTTAATTGTGTTCTGGTGTTCTATTCCCAGTGGTCTAATTTCTCTGCTCCCTTAATCTTTGTTTTAGAGTACTTGTTGACCTTTTGGTCTCATATAGATGTTTTTTAATGGAGCACCATACACGCAGGTAATATTCTTTATTTTGTGCACCAATCTGTTATTTAGCTAAAAGATGACCTCTGGATAGTTGCAGTTCAGAGTTTAAAGAGTATCTCAGGGCAATAGTCTCATGGAGTCCTCTAGTCTCAACTGGTCTAGTAAGTCTGGAGCTTTTAAGAATTTGAGTTCTGTCTGCGTTTTTCTCCCAATCTATCAGGGTCCATCTGTTATGGCCCTGATCAGAATGGTTGGTAGTGGTAGCCAACCACCATCTAGATCTTCTGGTCTCAGGGTGGATGAGGCCATGGCTTATGTAGGCTATTAGCTCTGTAGACTAGTTTCTTCTCTGAGACTTTGATTTCCTTCTTTCTCTTTTGAGCCTGATGGGTAGAGACCAATAGTTGTATCTTAGATGGCTGCTCGAAAGCTTGTAAAACCTCAAATGCTACTTGCCTCACTAGGATGCAGAACATGAAATTTGTGAATTATGTTATGCCAACTGACTGAATTGTTCCATGAGACTAAGGTCCTAACCCTTCAAACCCAGCAAACAAATCTCACAAGGTGTTTGGTTCTGTCCAAGAAGTATCTGTAACTGTGTCCTCTATGAATATTTACATGTGTACACATGTATCTATAAGTACACATACATATAGATACTTCTATCTGTGCACACATATGTATACACATGCACCTACCTGTACATATATATTCATATATACCAACATATGTGACCATATACTCATTTTTTGGCTATTTTTGATGTTAAAACCAAAACCAAACCCATTGCCATCAAGTTGATTCCAACTCCTAGCAACCTTATAAGACAGAGTAGAACTGCCCCACAGGCTTTCCAAGGAGCGGCTGGTGGATTTGAACTGCTGACCTTATGGTTAGCAGCTTGAACTCTTAACCACTGTGCTCCTTGTCAGCGTTAGGCCTAAATTATTCTTACAAGCATTTTTTTTTTTTTCAAGAACACTGAGCAGCACTGGTCAAAGATGACCAAGCACAAACATACACAAAAGAAGGCACCATGAGCAAGCACCAGCAAAAATAGTAAACAGATATGTATCTACAAATATCCAAATATTAGGATTAAGAAAAAAACGCCTATTATAAAACACCTATTTTCCTATTTACCTATTTGTCTCATATGCATGCAAAGCCTGGCAATGAAAAAGGAAGACCAAAGAAGAACTGATGTATTTGAATTATGATGTTGGCAAGGAATATTCAATGTACCATGAACTGCCAGAAGAACGAACAAATCTGTCTTGAAAGAAGTACAGCCAGAATGTTCTTTAAAAGCAAGGATAACGAGACATCATCTCACGTACTTTGGACATGTTATCAGGAGGGACCAGTCCCTGGAGAAGGGCATCATTCTTGGTAAAGTAGAAGGTCAGCACAAAAAAGGAAGACCCTTGACAAGATGGATTGACAGCGTAGAATAGCCCCATAGGGTTTCCAAGGCTGTAATATTTATGGAGCCGTGGTGGCACAGTCATGAGCTACCATCTGCAGTTCAAATTCATCAGCTGCTCCTTGGAAACCCTGTGAAGCAGTTCTACTCTGTCTTATAGGGTTGCTATGAGTTGGAATCGACTCGACGGCAATTGACTAGACTGGAAACGGTGTATTCTTTACAGAAGCGTATCTTTCTCCCCTGGAGCAGCTGGTGGGTTACTGCGGACCTTTCAGTAGGCAGCCCAGTGCTTAACTGCTGCACCACTAGGGCTCCTTGGACAAATAAGTAGTAGTTAATAAAATTATAACTACTGCATTTAATATTTAAGACATTAAATATAATTATTGTCTTATAATATACAAACTCAAAAAAATCTCTAGAAGTATTTCACATGGTTCCTTTTCTGAATTAAAACAATCCTCTTATTGAAAAGAGAAAACGAGTAATAGGCTAATTGTACTTGAATATACAAGTGGCCTTCCTGGTTTATTGATCCACTGAATTAACAAGCATCACATTTATTTTTCTCTATTTTATGATAGCAATAAGTATTAAAAAAGTCCCGTTGTTTTGTTTCAAAAAAGGCTGGAAAATTCACTCAAAAGGTGTTTAGAACAGGGGGTATACCAATGTCCATGCCAAAATATTATTGAATACAAATAAAGGAATTTTAAGGCAGCTGGTGTTTTGAAATATGGTTATTCATGGAAAATCTCTTATCTGGCACAGAGTGCCTAGAATGTGTTGACCTGTATAATGTTAAAAATTATAATAGTTGGAAGGAAATAAGGAGGCATTCAATTCAATCTTCAGAAAATAACTGTCTCCAAAATACTTGAAAAATTTTCATTCATCTTTTCATTAAAACTTTCCAGCCATGGGTAACTTGCCCGCTGCACCCTTCTTTTCCCCCCTCTTTATTTTCTTGGTCTATTTTTGTTTTTATTTTATTTTTGTGGGTTTTCCCCTTCTCTACAATGCAACTTTTCTTTGCAGTTTCCTTTGTGGGTGGGCTGGAGGGTGGAAAGGATGTGCTTTAGTTCTAGTTCATCTTCGCTTGAGGGGTTAGCCCTCCTGATGTTCCGCCTTAATGTGAACAGGATCTCCTACTGGGCTTCCCACCATGGGTCAGCTCTAGGCTTTGACTTCTTTCTTTGTTGCTGAACAAAGCTTCAAATTTGAAGTTTAATTTTGTCTGGATTGGTAAACACCCTTGAAGAAAAAGTAACTTCGGTGCTCCACTTGCATTTCTGATTTCATGTTTTCTCCTGGAGTTTGACCTGCTAATATCTTCCTTTAGAGTTCCAGGGTGTCTCAGATGGCTAAGTGCTGGACTACTAACTGAAAGGCTGGTGTTTCAGACCCACCCAGAAGCACCCTGAAGACAGTCCTGGTGTTCTGCTTCCACAAGTTCACAGCTTTGAAAACCTTATGAAGCAGTCCACAGGGGGTTGCCTTGAGTTGGAATTGACTCGGCTGCAACTAACAAACAATAATATGATGTCTTACTACCTTTTCAACCCTTTTGGACTCTTAAAGAGGTTTGTAAACATGTGTTTTATCCAGCATTTTTAGTTTTCTTTTAGCAAGAGGTTTGGAGGTTTGGTCTGATAGTCTAGCCCACCATTTTCTCTGAAATGGGACTTCATATTCAGGATTTTTATTATACTTCTAAAAAAGAAACCTTACCTTTTCCAACTGAATGGTTCTATTTAAATTCATGTATCCTATGCTATTTCATTTTGGAATTTTAATCCATTGAAAAGCACAGTCTATTTTTAATAAGCAAGGCTCTGTTCTCTTTTTGAAAAGTATTTGACAGACTTATCTAAAGTCTAGCTACTAAACACTTCATCGCAGAGTACATATGGGTTAACACCCAAAAAACAAAAAAAACCCAGTGCCGTCGGTATCCAGAAATTTCTCTTTAACTGAATTATTGTTCAGTTAAGTTTTTTTTTTTAATTTCAAGCAAATCAACCAGTAATCAGTAGATGACATCAGAAATGGTTATCAGCTTACAGTAAAATTAGTGGTGTGTCTGAAACAGAGATAATTTATTTCATTAGGAGGAAAAACAAATGGGCTATATGTTACCCTTTCCTAACCATCAGATATTCTTTTTTATTTAAGCAGCGAATCAATCATATTTGGATCAAGGATTCAGGATCTCTTTCCACACATATTAATAGATTTATGTAAGTTTTAACTTCTTATGTGATTTCAATTTGGTGTTTATAAAGTTGTCCCTGAAATCATTTCTGAATCATGAAATTGCCCAGTTCTAGAGGTCCAGACTTGAATTCCTGCTCCATTACCAGTTACCACCTCTCTGAGCCTCAATGCTCATATCCAGAAAAGAAAGGCAGAGATTTAAATTTTCCAATTCATGATCATAAAAAACCAAACGAAACCCATTGCCGTTGAGTTGATTCTGACTCATAATGACCCTATAGGATGAAGTAGAACTGCCCCATAGGGTTTCCAAGGAGCAGCTGGTAGATTCAAACTGCCAACCTTTTTGTTAGCAACTGAGCTTTTAACCACTGTGCCACTAGGACACTGATAAATATCACTCTGCTTCATTCTAGATTTCATGAATTGGAGGACAAGAAACAATATAGGTCCTTTTATGTCCAATATAATTTAATCCTCACAGCAACCCAAAAGGTGGATCTCAATATCCCCATTTCCCTGATAAACAAATTGAGTCTCAGAGAAGTTAAGTGACTTACCCAAGGTGACACAGCTAGCAAGAGGAAGAGAAGGTACTCAGAGTCAAGTTTCCTGCCTCTAGATTCAATCTTCTTCTCGTTGCACCAGAGCTATATACTATACAGTAGGTTGATTTGGAAAAACCAAAACAAGGGAAGAAAATACACTGTGAAATAGTTCTTTGCAAGATTATCAAAATAACATTTTAAACATATTGGAATGGATTAATATACTTCCTGAAATCAAATATTATCATTCATATATCAATTTTACATAGCAGTTACAAAACAAAATAAATCCCACAAATCATAATACTATTAAAGATACACAAATATGATTATGCCATTAAAAAAAATTTTTTTTTTAATTATACTGTTTAAATTCTTTAACTATTGGTGACTGAATGCAATTCAAAATTCTTAATACTAAGAGTCTGTTTTGATTTGACGTTGGTACCTCTCCAGACTCATTTCCTTTCATATAAATTGGCGCAGTCATACAAAGTGACTCATATTTTCTTAAAACTCCTATGCTGTTTCATGCCTCTGTTCCTTCAGCTTGGAATGCCCTCCCTAAAACATCCCTCCATACCCTTGCCCCCGCCACGAGCCCCTCACACATGCTTTCTCCTGTCTAGTGAATTTCCGTTCTTAATTTAAAGTTGCTCAAATGTCACCTTAGCTGTGAGACCTCCCATGACCATGTAGACACAATTTCCCCAACCTCAGTTCTCTGGTGGTACCATGTTTATGCTTCAACTAACCTTTAGTTCACTATACTGAAATTATTTCCTTACATACCTGTGTTGTGTTCCCCACTGGACAATGAATCCCTTGAGAGTAGAGTGACTTATTTATCTCTAGATACCACCTGTTGTGGGACTGCACCGTTGTTTAAGTAAATTAGTTGATTTTAAAAATAACACATTTATATACATAAGCCAGAAAATCTTTAAAATTGCTCTAGATAACTTTATTTGTCTTTAGGTGATTGCAATTTTAAAAGTTTGAATCTCTTCCATCTATACTACTCCTTTTCACACCCCCATGGCATGCCAGAGCAAGAAAAAATCAAACCAAACCTGTTGCCATCCAGTGGATCCCAAATCATAACGACCCTGTAACAAGAGAGGACACAAATCTCCTCCTACCTTGCTCTCAGTATTTGTGTAGAAAGGCTCTAGAGAATTACCCTGGAGAAAATTACCTGAGGATGCTCTTGTGGAAAGTGAGATAAATTAGATTTGAGAAGGGGTTTCCGTGTATTTAGGAGATGGGAACATTTCTAGTGTATTAAGGAATGATTGCTGTGTCTAGAATCTCCTATAGAGATAGTCTGGAACAGCAGGTTGTAATTTGATCTCTGTTGTTGTTGTGTCCCCTCAAGTCCATTGCGACTAGTACCAAAACCTGTTGCCGTCAAGTCAATTCCAAATCCTTATGATCCTATCGGACAGAATAAAAGTGCCCCATAGAGTTTCCAAGAAGCACCTGATGGATTCGAACTGGTGACTTTTTGGTTAGCAGCCATAACTCTTAACCACTATGCCACCAGGGTTTCCACCAAGGCCCCTTAATTTGATCTCTAAGTGATCTGAATTTTTAAACTTGGCTGTAAACGAGGGGATAAGATGTTGTGGAGAGGCATGAAGTATCAGCAGAAAATACTGGAAAGAGTAGGAGAAGGCTTGATCAGTGATTATCCAGCACTACTATGGAGAAGAGGCCAGGTTTCCTCACTAGGACTGGTTTCATAGACAGGTATATGTATAGAACACAGATTCAAGAGCATCCTTCTATTTCAAGAAAAATCCCCATAGATCATTCAATTCTCTTTGCCTTGATTTGATATTTCCAAGATCTTGCAAACCTTATTCATTTTCTTAAATAGGCTCCTTCTGGGGACATCCACTGACCACAGGCAGGAGGATTAAATGAGGTCATGGGTGAGAAAGCCTCAAGCTCAACGTTCAACACGTAGTATGCTTGAAACAAGTGGTAGCTGAATCTGAATTGTAAATTAATGTCATAGATTGAATTATGTCCCCCCCACCCCAAAAATGTGTGTATTAACTTGGTTAGGCCATGATTCCCAGTATTCTGTGGCTGTCCTCCATTTTGTGATTGTAATTTTACATAAAAGAGGATTAGGATGGGACTGTAACACCCTTACCAGTTTGCATCCCTGATCCAATGTGAAGAGAGTTTCCCTGGGGTGTGGCCTGCATCACCTTTTATCTCTCAAAAGATAGAAGGAAAGGGAAGCTAGCAGAGAGTTGGGGACTTCATACCACCAAGAAAGCACTGCCAGGAGCAGAACGCGTCCTTCGGACCTGAGGTTCCTGTGCTGAGATGCTCCCAGACAAAGGGAAGGCTGATGACAAGGACCTTCCTCCAGAGCTGACAGAGAGAGAAAGCCTTCCCCTGGAGCTGGCGCCCTGAATTTGGACTTCTAACCTACTGGACTGTCAGAGAATAAGCTTCTGTTTGTTAAAGCCACCCACTGTGATATTTCTCTTATAGTAGCGCTAGATGACTAAGATAATTAGTAAATTGATTTTCTGTTTACAAATCAGACCTGGGTAAGCCTGAGTGGTGTGAGCCATTTTTCTGTGTCTTTGATATGTCCACCTACAAGGCTGTGGAATATCAGAAGATATAAGACTTTGGGTTACAAGGAGCGAGGCTTACAGCTCAGTCTAGCACAGCTGGCCTTCACATGGCAATATCATGACAAGGAACAAATTCATCTCTACACGCTGCCCTTTAGGTCATAGCAAGACCCCTGTGAGAGACTTCTGGAGTACTGGGAAAACCAATTACTATCCTGCCCTCTGCTTCTGTCGATCATAATCCCTTTCTCATTCTCAAAGTGAGCCTGGGAGCATGTAACCTTCCAGTGGAACAATGAAAGTGAGAGGTCAAGGAATAAAGCACTAAAAGCATAAAGATTCAAAAGACTTAAGAGGGAAAGCTACCCAGTCTGATCCTAAAAACTCACTGTCAATGAAATATACAACACTTGCACTAGTAGGTGCGTAGTTCACGCATCAATTATTTCAGGTATTTAATCATACCTGTGGAGCATCTTGTGAAACATTTCTGTGTTGCCGTATTTGTATTTTTCAGTAATTGTGGAAATTTTTGAAGTTGGTCAAACACTCTTACTATAAATTTATGCTATAAAGTTTAAGGAACAGAGAGAATACTATATTAGTCATATGTATCCCAAATGCTTCCAAGTCCTCCACCCTTCTGAAACCACCATCTTGTTTGACATCCACAGGAAATAAACTTTAAACATAAATCAGCAGAAGTCTGATTTATGAAGACTCTCAATATTTCTGCAGGTTCCCGAGAACGGGGCAGTGCTAACACTGTTCTAAAGTTTGCCTATAAACTCCTCCTTTTGCTTCAGTGGTTGAGAACTTCCAGCCATCACTTCTCTGGTGGGACAACTATACCAGTCAACTAAAACCTTCTGCCTCATCTCTCTCCTCTCACCCCTTTCTAGCACCTTGGAGAAACCAGACAACCTAGTGAGTAGAAGAGGAGAAAAAGAGCAATGTACAGGCACTGATCAAGTTTCTCTTCCCTACTGCAGCTCTCCAAGTCTAAATCATGCCCAAGCTAATAGGGAAGAAAGTTTGACTTAAGGGAAACAGATTTTGATACTCGGCTGGGCTAAACTGAGAATCTTATATCAAAAAATGAGCTATGCACTTTTATGTGAGAGCGGCAGAAAAAGCTCCTTTATGCCTTTGAAATTTCATCCAGAGGCAAGAACATGATTGACAAAGCTTGTTGGAAGGCAGTGGCATAGAACAGCAAAAAAAAAAAAAAAAAGCTAATTTATAATTTCACCGCTGCTGAGTAGAGCTCACTTTCCCTCCTTTCCTCCCTCTTTTTCTCTCTCCCTTCTCTTTCTCTCTCTCTCACACACGCTCACACACTTATATTCCTGTCATGCTTGTGAGCAAATGAATTTACTTTGCCTCAACTTCATTTTAGCAAGCCTAGATCTTTCCATTTCATAACCAAAAGTCCATTAATTTGTTTTTTGTTTCTAAATAAAAGGACATGTCCTCCTTTCCATTGAATTTTGATTGACTTCTGCTTCTTCCCTAATGCATGAGCTGCCGTAGTTACGTTCCTCTGACCCACTATACATACTTCTGTTCCATTCAGCTACTTTGTATGTGAACATGGACACTGGTGACGCAGTAGTTAAGAGCTACGGCTGCTAACCAAAAGGTCGGCAGTTTGAGTCTACCAGGCGTTCTTTGGAAACCCTATGGGGCAGCTCTACTCTGTCCTGTAGGGTCACTTTGAGTCAGAATCGACTTGACAGCAACGGGTTTGGTTTTTTTGGGTTTTCTATTAGATAAATAATGATTATGATAAACGAAATGTCAGTAAAGTAATGGTTCCACAGGCTTTAGGTTCATTATCTTTAGTACTCTCTCACCTAGTTAACAGCCAGAAACGGGTTAAGACAAACCATTTCCTTCTTTCATCTAAGCCTTTGAAAAGTACACCCTAGCTGTTTTCCCATATAGCCGCTCTACCATGCATATGCACAGATGGTAACTCCATTTTATCCCCTAGTTTCTATCTCACTTCTCCCTACTTGTTATTCCTTGCTCACACTATCTTCATTTTCAGCACCTCAAGGACACTCTCTTGCATTGCATGCTTCTCACCTAGGGAAGACAAACAGGTTTTAGAGACTGACGTGTAGGGTTTGGAGAAGGAGATGCCAGTGGCCATTTTAAAAAGCTGTTTTCCATGTTAGCAAGGTGAAAAATCAGACTCAATAAAAGAGATAGGTTTTATATTTTGTTTCCGAAATGGTGCCAAGGAAGGTGTCCTTCATTGAACATTTCTTCGTTTTTTTCAAGGGCCCACAGTGAAATGTAATTTGATTTGGTGTATGGTGGTAAAGCCATGAGACGACAGAAACAAATGCAATTTGGACTTTTTTCGACATTAGCAGATCGACAACTATGGGCCTGGATTTCAAGGGAGACAGTGATGACAGATGCCATCCCTGGAGGATCTCCAAACTTACCAGGTGTAATGGTTAAAAAAAGAAGCATAAAATAAGAGTGTAGGATGAAGCACCTGTTGGTATGACTCCAGTATTGGTGACTGCTAAAGAGTTGAATTTGAAATAGTCAACAGAGGGAGATAAAAACTGGGTCATTCCCCACGGCCAGGTATTTAAAGCATGTAGGAAACAGACTACATGAGTTTGGATGGGAATTTATCAATTTGTTTCACTATGAGAAAAAACATCTTGAATTTTCAAGGGTTCTTATATAGCCCAGATTGACAATCGTTACCATTTCTATTTGCTTTATGTCATGCAGACCGAGCAGAACCACACGAGGGAATGCTGTAAGGATTACAAACCAGCTGTCTCATGCAGAATCCAACCCTGATGTACTAGTTTGGTTAGTCTAGTATTTAAACAATAGTATGATTGCCTTTAGGTAAGACATATGTAGTGCACGCTTCTCCCTTGTCTCTTATACAAAGCTTTTTGCATATTTACATTACTAATCTGTGATAAACAGAATAATGGTTCCCCAAAAATGTCCATGTCCTAATCTCCAGAACCTGCCAATGTTACCTTGTATGGGAAAAGGAACTTTGAAGATGTGATTAAATTAAGGATCTTGAGATGGAGAGATGATCCCGAATTATCCAGTTGTGCCAAATACAATATTATAAATCAAAGAGGGAGGCAGGAGAGTCAGTGTCAGAAAAAGACTGGGAGATGTTACATTGCTGGCTTTGTAGATGGAGGGAAGGGTCATAAGCCAAGGAATGTAGGTGGCGTTTAGAAGATAGAAAAGACAAGGGAACACATACTCCTTTATAGCCTCCAGAAAGAATGCAGCCCTGCCAACACCTTGACTTTAGTCCAGTGAGACCCATTTCAGACTTCTGACCTCCAGAATGGAAGATAATAAAAATTTTTTTGTTCTAAGTCACTGAGTTTGTAGTAATTTGTTACGGTAACAGTAGGAAACTAATATACCACCTCACCCTGAAGCCTTTTGAGTTTGATAAAGCAGAAAGAGAATTATAGGCAGTCCCTGGGTTACAGATGTCCTAATAACAATTTGTACTTGCACTTTAATGTTATGTAAATTTGCCCTCACTTTGAACCGATTGAACCAATCCCTACTCACAACAAATTCTTCATCACAATCACCTTACTCCCTGCATATGCAGCTTTTAAATCATTGAAAAGGCTTTGAGCCTTTTCTTGCACTAACTCATTGCTGTTGAGTTGATTCTGACTCATAGTGACCCTACAGGACATAGTAGAACTACCCCATAGGATTTCCAAGGAGTGGCTTGTGGTTTTGAACTGCTGACGTTTTGATTAGCAGTCACGCTCTTAACTACTGTGCCACTATGGCTCCTTTCTTGCACTAACCAAACCAAACCAAACCCAGTGCTGTTGAGTTGATTCCAACTCATAGCAATCCTATAGGACAGGGTAGAACTGCCCCATAGAGTTTCCAAGGAGCGCCTGGCAGATTCAAAATGCTGACCCTTTGGTAAGCAGCCATAGCACTTAACCAGCATGCCACCAGGGTTTCCTTCTTGCACTAAAAAAAAAAAAAAAGTAAGGCTAAATAAGAACAGAATGCACCTGTTCTGACTTCCCTACAAATTTGGCTGAAAGACACAGTTAGGATGGATCTAGTTTGTAACCCAGGGACTGCCTGTAGAGTAATATTGTAGTAGTTATAGGCGACATTGCCTATAACTACTATATTACTCTACAGGCAGTCCGACATTGAGTGCTTACTATGTGCCTCACATTTTCTATGTATTAACTCATTTATTCCTGAAAAGAACTCTATGAAGCATGTACCAATATGAACCCCATTTTTCAGAAAAGGACTAAGGTTTGGAAAGGATAAATAAATTGCTCAAAGTAAGGTGGCAGTGGTCTGGTTTAAATTCAGGCAGCTGGGCTCTAGAAATCATAGAAAGCTTTACTGCATCCATTTTAATGATCATTAGAAGACCTGGACAGGTTCTAGTCCTCTGCCACTAACTTGATGAATAACTTAACCTTTCTGAGCCTCAGATTCCTATTCTATAAATCAGGGGAGTTAGAATATATCAGCGTATTTTAAACTTTATTTTAGTGATCGATTGATTATTTTGTTGTTGTTGATGATGAGAATATATAAAGCAAAAACACATACCAATTCAAGTTTCTACATGTACAATTCAGTGACATTGATTACATTCTTTGAGTCCTGCAGCCATTCTCACCCTCCTTTTCTGAGCTGTTCCTCCCCTGTTAACATAAACTTACTGTTCCCTAAGGTTTCTATCTAATCTTTTGAGTTGCTGTTGTCAGTTTGACCCCATATAAATAGATCTTAAGTATTTTAAACTTTTAAGAAAGAATTCATATCCCCCACTGTCTTAGTCATGTAGTGCTGCCATAACAGAAACATTACAAGTAGATGGCTTTAAGAAAGAGAAATTTATTTTCTCACAGTCTAGTAGGTTTCAAGTCCAAATTCAGGGAGTCGGCTCCAGGAGAAGGCTTTCTCTGTCTGTCAGCTCTGGGGGAAGGTCATTTTACCCAATCTTCCCCTGGTCGAGGGGCTTCTCAGGCACAGAGACCCAGGGTCCAAAGGACACGCTTTGCTCCTGGTGCTGTTTTCTTGGTGGTGCGAGGTCCCCAACTCTCTGCTTGCTTCCCTTTCCTTTTATCTCTTGAGAGAGAAAACGTAGTGCACGCCACACCCCAGGGAAACTCCCTTTATATTGGATCAGGGAGGTGACCTGAGTGAGGGTGGTGTTACAATCCCACCCTAATCCTCTCAACATAAAATTACAATCACAAAATGGAGGACAACCATACAATACTGGGAATCATGGCCTAACCAAGTTGCTACACACATTTTTGGGGGACATAATTCAATCCATGATACCCACCAAAGGAAATCTTGTGGGAGTCCATGATTAAATGACCAAATGAAATAGATAAAGGTAGAATTGCTTCACTTGAAGCAAGGGAGGGGATTAAATATTGCTCTCTCAAGTTTTTTTTTTTCTCTCAAGTTTAGCCCCTAAGGCATCACATCAGAATCCAAGGATGTTTGGGATCACATTCTTAGAGGCACCAGAGTACATAGTGTTTAAAGTCTCTTCCAACACAATCTCTGATTCTACCTGTGACATCTTGTAATAAGCTTTAGGAAATTTAATAAATTTAGCATACAAAGTGGTAATTTATGTAGTCAGTCCTTCCAGTCTTGTGAGACAAAGTGTATGGATCACTTTTCTCCTTGTTTATATTTCATTTTATGTTTCCATCATTTGGTCTTGTTTGTGTGAGGTTGGAAGCCTCAGTTCACAGGGAACATTCCCTATTCCCAGACCTTTGGCACTGTTGTATCTCCCAGGCCTGAACTTGGACCTGGGGTGGACAAATTTCTAGTGTAAAGACAGACAAAGAAGCATTCAGTCTTAGAAGCTGATACAATGCAAAGCAGAGTTGGTTCTTACTTTCACATGAAGATGGGGATTTGCTTAACATCATGTTCTTCATTCTATTCTTACTTTCTTTGTGCTGGTTGTGAAATGCAGTCAACTGGTCTACCTGACCTGAAATAACTAATAGATAATAATATACATTTGCCTTGATTTTTGGTAGAGACACACAATGCAAGACTGAGAGAGACTTTGGCAACCCCATCTTTGTTTTCTTAAATCTTCTTCCCACTTACCCCTGATTCTTTTTACACAGAATAAAACTACCTTTAAAGGGCTTAACAGGAAGGCAGATTTAGACTTCAAGTGTTCAAGAAAGCCTAGGCTATTGGAATAACAAGTGATAGTGTTGGAAAGCTGTTGAAGTAAAAATAATTCTTTATTTTTTAAATCAACCTCACTCAATTTTCATATATTCATTCACTAACTCAAGCTAATTTCTTAAAAATGCTGAATGTGACTATATTTTGGCAGTACACTAAGTAATGAAAGTGTAAAGTTATATAAACAAAGATCCTGACTTCAAAGAATTTATAACCTAGTAGGAGACAGACATGGAAACAAACAATAGGAATATGAAAAAATAATCATTATAATTTTAAATATCTTCAAGTATAGAGGGAGAGGAGATTCTGAAATCTCAGGAGTCAGAGAAAGTTTATACAACAGATACTATTTGAATTGAAAGTTAAATTATAAACAGGAGTTTAATGGGTAAGCAAGAAGGGTCAGGTGCTCTATGAAAAGAACAACCCAATGTGCACAAGTGTATGAGTGGTAATGAGTGAGTGAAGGCATGTTCTAAGAACTGAAAAATCGAGTGTCTGGGAGGTTTGGGAAGAGATTAAGGCTAGAGGGAGAAGAAGCAGGAATCCAGATCAAAAAAGTTCTTGTAAATCTTAAAGGGGCTTAGGTTGCATTCTCTAGTCATGGGGAGACATTAAATAAATTTGAAAATGGTAGTGATGTGATCAGATTTATGAATTAGAAAGAAACACAATCACAGTATGGATTGGAGATTCAATTTGGTGGGAAAGGGGACATGGTTAGAAGAAAAGAAACTATTAGCAAGGCTATTGTTCAGATGAGATACAATAAGGGCCTGAACTGGGGGTGCAGAATTGGAAATGGAGGGGATAAGAAGGATTCTAGACATATTTGGCAAGTAGAATTCACAGAACTTGGTGATGGACTGAATATGAAGGATAAGGAAAAAGAAAGACTTCAGAATAACTTCTGGCTTCTGGTTTGAGATATTGGATGTTCATTCAAAGAGATAGAATATAGAAGGAAGAATGGTTTCATGGAATTTGACAAGTTCATTTTAGATGTCAAGGTATCTAAGAAGAGAATTTGAGTACACAGATTCTTAGATTCTGGACCTCAAAAGTGAAGTTTTGGCAAAAGCTTCAGATTTTGAAGTCACCAACTTAGAATAATTTAGGCCATGAACATGGATGAGATGGTCTAGCTTCTGAGAGACCATAGTACTTGACTAAAAATATGGACAGTTCATTATATGCACATTGGGAATGATGCAATAGTGTGGAAAGGGTGAAATGGGCTAAGGTTTTTAAAGAAAATAATTTTGTCAGCAGAGTATTTGATGAAAAATGAAAGTCCTCTAAAACACACTATTTTTTTTAACAAACAATAATGAAATTTGGTGGAATCAAAGAGGTGCCTCAGGATTAGTCATTAACTTCTCAAGGGAGTCCAAGTGGAGCTGTACTTCGTACCTCAGAGATGCTCAATCAGGATTTGTGTTAGTGCTTTCTTTGAGCAGAGCACACTTAACTACTATAAGTAATTCTGCACAACAGAGGTCTCAGAGGTGCTACTCTGAAAACTACCTAGTACCTGTTTAATTAATACAAGGGAACAACATAATTGGGAATTTTCACTTCATAGAATCTCCTCAAGTCTTCATTTCCCCTCTATCAGAAGACTGCTGTTGTAAATCAGTGAGAGTTGAACTATTCACTGTTTTCATTATCATATTCTAAATTTTTAACAAAAAGCTGTCAGTAAAGGATGCAGTTGGTTAAAATTTGATTATTTTGGCTGACGAATGAGGCTAAATACCCAGGAATTAAAAAAAAGACGGCAAACCATTTTTGTTGTCTTTTGCTTTTATAACTTATTCAAATTGTAACATGAGTCTAACTGGCTGTGCATGTCCATCTAGATGGATTAGAGAAATCATGGAAAACCAAGTCTAGTTTCAAAGAGCTTCTCTCCAAAAACTAATGGCTGGCATTGGCACCATTCTCCCAGTGATCCAGCTTCCTAAATGTTTCTTTTTTTAAGATTACTTCATTATTGAGCACAGATAATAGTCTGTATTTTTTTGGTAATAATGTAGGCAATACATAAAAGAATGAAGAAGAAAATTAAAATCACCTATTTTTTTTAATACAAACAATTATTGTTAAGAAACTAAGTAAGGTAAAAATAGAGTAGATCTTCCTTGACTTGCAATATTGTTTATCTCCTTCTTTACATAGATAACTACTTATTCTTTGTCTCTTAGCTTATATACCTCTCCTTTTCTCTCCTTACCAACTTCAGCTCCTCTTGTTAACAGTGGTGTGTTTTAAGACAGCTTATATAGTCAACAAAAAAGATGCAAGATAGGAGAAAAGCTACTCCATCTAAACTATGTTGTGTTTAATGTCTAATAAATGTCTAATTAACAACCAGGTAGAAATTTGAAATAGCTTGTTGAACACATTGGTTCATAGCTCAGTGGAGAGATCAGATGTAGAGACAGCCAGTGATCTGGATGAACTCACCAAATGTGATAACATAGAGGACAGGACTAAGGGGTTGAGGCAACATTTACAGATTAGAGGTTAAACTGGTATAGAAGATTGGAAAAGTGTGGCCAGTGAAGTCCAAGAAAGATAATGTGCCAACTGTGCTGACTCTGCAGAGAAGTCAAGAGAGATGGTAATAGAGAAAGGTTTCCTCCACCTGGAACACTCTTTTCCTCCTTATTTGCATAGCTAATTCTGACTCATCCTGTTCACTTAGATAAACACTATTCCTTCTATCTAGCCTTTCCTTACCACTTTTTGACTATGTAAATTTCTCCCGATACACTCTCCTTTCGCTACAATAGCTCTTGTATGTTTTGCCTTGCTAGGTTAAAATTCTATTTTTTTTACCTGATTGTATGTTTCTGGATAGTTAGGACCATGCCTTTCTTGTAAACAGCATTATCTTTCAAGGACTCAGCACTGGAAATGCCACATAGTAAGGGCTAAGAAATATTTGCTGAATTGAAGAACGAATGAATGAACTAGACCTTTTTTTTTTTGTTCTCAGAAATAATTCTTTCCCATTCAAGAGCGTATATAAAACTGTTCTCCCCTCTCTCACAAGTTAATTTTTTTCATTTGTTTAAAAGAATTAATGTCAGGCATTTTCTTTACCTTGAATGATTTGCGTCATTCAGCTACCTTCACTTCCTTTCTACACACTTCTTTCAGGCAGTGTAATTTGACTAGTTCTGTGCCTGTCTCATAGAAAACCCTGATTTTAAACTTGTAGTATAACGTTTAGGCCTTACCCATATTATGCATTCTTATTGTTCTCATGTTACTTTTCTCTATTTACAGTGGTAGAGTGGAAAGAAACCTAAAATAATAATTAAGAAGCGCAGGCTCTAGTTTCATCTCTGTCAATAAACAGCTGTATGGTATAGGTGAGTCAGGATTCTGGGCCTGCTAGATTCCTCATCTGTGAAAATCTGTAGAAATTTCGTACTGTTGGGGCTAGTGTGTTGCTGTGATGCTGGAAGCTATGCCACTGGTATTCTGATCCAGCAGGGTCACCCACGGAGGACAGGTTTCAGCTGAGCTTCCAGACTAAGACAGACTAGGAAGAAGGACCCGGCAGTCTACTTCTGAAAAGCATTAGCCAGTGAAAACCTTATGAATAGCAGCAGAACATTGTCTGATATAGTGCTTGAAGATGAGCCCCCCAGGTTAGAAGGCACTCAAAAGATAACTGGGCAAGAGCTGCCTCCTCAAGGTAGAGTCGACCTTAATGATGTGGATGGAGTAAAGCTTTCGGGACCTTCATTTGGTGATGTGGCATGACTCAAAATGAGAAGAAACAGCTGCAAATATCCATTAATAATCGGAATCTGGAACGTGCAAAGTATGAATCTAGGAAAATTGGAAATCATCAAAAATGAAATGGAATGCATAAACATTGATGTCCTAGGCATTAGTGAGCTGAAATGGACTGTATTGGCCATTTTGAATCAGACAATCATATAGTCTACTATGCTGGGAATGACAACTCGAAGAGGAATGGTGTTGCATTCATCGTCACAAAGAACATTTCAAGATCTATTCTGAAGTACAACGCTGTCAGTGATAGGATAATATCCATACGCCTACAAGGAAGACCAGTTAATACGAATATTATTCAGATTTACACACCAACCACTAGGTATGAAGATGAAGAAATAGAAGATTTTTATCAGCTGCTACAGTCTGAAATTGATCGGACATGCAATCAAGATGCATTTATAATTACTGGCAATTGGCATGCAAAAGTTGGAAACAAAGAAGAAGGATCAGTAGTTGGAAAATATGGCCTTGGTGATAGAAACAATGCCAGAGATTGAATGATAGAATTTTGCAAGGCCAACGACTTCTTCATTGCAAATACCTTCTTTCACCAACATAAATGGCAACTATACACATGGACCTTGCCAGACGGAACACACAGAAATCAAATTGACTACATCTGTGGAAAGAGACAATGGAAAAGCTCAATATCATCAGTCAGAACAAGGCCAGGGGCCAACTGTGGAACAGACCATCAATTGCTCCTATGCAAGTTCAAGCTGAAACTGAAGAAAATCGGAGCAAGTCCACGAGAGCCGAAATATGACCTTGAGTATATCCCACCTGAATTTAGGGACCATCTGAAGAATAGATTTGACCCATTGAACACTAGTGACCTCAGACCAGAAGAATTGTGAAATGACATCAAGGACATCATCCATGAAGAAAGCATAAGGTAACTGAAAGGACAGGAAAGAAAGAAAAGACCAAGTTGGATGTCAGAGGAGACTCTGAAACTTGCTCTTGAGCGTCGAGCAGCTAAAGCAAAAGGAAGAATTGATGAAGTAAAAGAACTGAACAGAAGATTTCAAAGGGAGGCTCAAGAAGACAAAGCAAAGTATTATAATGACATGTGCAAAGAGCTGGAGATGGAAAACCAAAAGGGAAGAACACGTTCGGCGTTTCTCAAGCTGAAAGAACTAAAGAAAAAATTCAAGCCTTGAGTTGCAATAGTGAAGGATTCCGTGGGGAAAATATTAAAAGACACAGGAGGCATCAAAAGAAGATGGAAGGAATAAACAGTCATTATACCAAAAAGAATTAGTCGATGTTCAACCATTTCAAGAGGTGGCATATGATCAGGAACCGATGGTACTAAAGGAAGAAGTCCAAGCTGTTCTGAAGGCATTGGCGAAAAACAAAGCTCCAGGAATTGATGGAATATCAACTGAGATGTTTCAACAAACAGATGCAGCACTGGAGGTGCTCACTCGTCTATGCCAAGAAATATGGAAGACAGCTTCCTGGCCAACTGACTGGAGGAGGTCCATACTTATGCCTATTCCCAAGAAAGACGATCCAACCAAATGTGGAAATTATAGAACAATATCATTAATATCACACGCAAGCAAAATTTTGCTAAAGATCATTCAAAAACGGCTACAGAATTATATCAGCAGGGAACTGCCAGAAATTCAGGCTGGTTTCAGAAGAGGACGTGGAACCAGGGATATCATTGCTGATGTCAGATGGATCCTGGCTGAAAGCAGAGAATACCAGAAGGATGTTTACCTGTGTTTTATTGACTATGCAAAGGCATTTGACTGTGTGGATCATAACAAACTATGGATAACACTTCGAAGAATGGGAATTCAAGGACACTTAATTGTGCTCGTGAGGAACTTTTGCATAGACCAAGAGGCAGTTGTTTGGACAGAACAAGGGGGTACTGCATGGTTTCAAGTCAGGAAAGGTGTGCATCAGGGTTGTATTCTTTTACCATACCTACTTAATCTGTATGCTGAACAAATAATCCAAGAAGCTGGCCTATATGAAGAAGAATGGGGCATCAGGATTGGAGGAAGACTCATTAACAACCTGCATTATGCAGATGACACAACCTTGCTTGCTGAAAGTGAAGAGGACTTGAAGCACTTACTAATGAAGATCACCACAGCCTTCAGTATGGATTAGGCCTCAACATAAAGAAAACAAAAATCCTCACAACTGGACCAATGAGCAACATCATGATAAACGGAGAAAAGATTGAAGTTGTCAAGGATTTCATTTGACTTGGATTCACAATCAACAGCCACGGAAGCAGCAGTCAAGAAATCAAAAGACACATTGCATTGGGCAAATCTGCTGCAAAGGACCTCTTCGAAGTGTTGAAGAGCAAAGGTGTCACCCTGAAGGCTAAGGTGCACCTGTCCCAAAGTCATGGTATTTTCAATCACATCATATGCATGTGAAAGCTGGACAATGAATAAGGAAGACCGAAGAAGAGTTGACGCCTTTGAATTGTGGTGTAGGCGAAGAATATTGAATATATCATGGACTGCCAAAAGAACGAACAAATCTGTCCTGGAAGAAGTGTGGCCAGAACGCTCCTTAGAGGCGAGGATGGCGAGACTGTGTCTTCCATACTTTGGACATGTTGTCTGGAGGGATCAGTCCGTGGAGAAGAACATCATGCTTGTCAGAGTACAGGGTCAGTGGGAAAGAGGAAGATCCTCAACCAGGTGGATTGACACAGTGGCTGCAACAATGAGCTCAAGCATAACAACGATTATAAGGATGGCTCAGGACTGGGCAGTGTTTCATTCGGTTGTGCACAGGGTCTCTATGAGTCAGAACTGACTCGACGGCATCTAACAACAACAACAACATCTATTTATTTTTCCATTCATGTCTCAGCATCTGTTGAGTCTTTTCCATTGTATCCTGACTACAAACGACATTTCAAAAATGCCTCAGTTAACATGTTCAAGCCATAGAATTTACATTTTCCTTCACTTTATAAACTTTAAAAACTGGAAAGTATCTTAGGGGCTGGTTAAGCCAAACCTTCATTCAATGGACAACTTTTCTTAATAACGTGTTTAACATTTATCAGGTCTTTCTTGAATACTTCCAGTGATAGAAAGCTCACTAGTTTATATATTCTTTTGTTTGTCTTTAAGAAAATTCTTCAAATGTTTAATTATTATAAATTATATTAAACATGCATAAAAAATCCAAATCAATTTATAATCAATGTATTTTATTAGCTCTTCAACAACCAGTAATGTCTCCATTCTAAAATACAGTTGATGACAGCTCATTTGACTTTCTAACAATTTACTTGTTCATTTCCATTAACGTATTTTAACTTCTTTCTCCAAATATTTTCTTTCTTTAACTAGGATAACAAATTTTTAATTAAAAAATCACACCATATTAGTAAAATGTGTATTTCAATAACATTTTAAGAAAATTAGAGTCTCAAAAGAATTGCATATTAAGGGATTTGGGTACTTTTCAGTTGAGATAGGCAACCTAACATGGGAGCTTGATAAACTATGAAAGGCTCAAAATAAACGTCCATTAAAGGTCTTTCACCTAGTGTTCCCTTTCAGCATAAACTTTTTTTTTCCTAATAAATAAGTTGTGTTTATATTCATTGGCTAATGATTCACGTCAAGCATCCAAGTGTTAAGTGTAAGCTTTAATGGTTTGCAATGATAAAATTATGTTCAGTTTTCACAACCTGAAAAATAGATGTTTCATGAGAATTACTAGGCACTCAATGATAGACTTAAATGTCTTAGATCTTGGTGTCTACCTTTACTTTTTACAGTTCAGGAGGCCAGTGAGGTTAGATTCGTCCAAAACAACACAGCTGTTAGTGTCAGTGACAGACATTCCTAAGACCAATGTTAGCTCTCCTAAGTCCAGTGTTTGTTCTACTGTATGATTCATATGAGATAAAATTCCACGGATTTTTTTTTTTTTTTTTTTGGCTCATGCTTCCCAGGCTGGATACTGAAGAAGCCAGCCACCAGGAAATTCCTCTGGGAACAGACAAAAGAAGTCCCAATGCAAGCCTTTTCTCTCCAGCCAAAGGACCAAAAGGAAAAAAAAAAAAGGAGTAAGACATAAAACTTTTAGACAATAACTGTTGTACTCCAGCCAAATAGCACAGAAAAAAATCCATGCCCCCACTTTCACCTCTGCCAGCAAAGGCTGAGTGGAGAGTCTAGACTTTCATCCTTTCCAGGATGTAAACAAGTCATCCCAATCCCCTACCTGGGTTGCGAGATACGACTTTCATCTCTGCGGGCAACAAGGAAGACACCCTCTCCATAGTGTTAATGGAGACCACATGAGAAACCTCGACTTTCATTCCTACCAGTGGTACTAGGCAGCTCTACCTCTCCTTGCTAGGGTAACATCAGAGGAGGCTGAGTAGAGAGTCAAAAAACACTCACCACTATACAACGATAACAAAGACCTTCCCTCACAGTGTCTGTGGAGACCAGGTAAGAAACCCGAACTTCTATCCCCACCAGATGCCCCCTACCCATTGGGAAGGAATCAGAGAAAGCCTAGTACAGAGTCAGGACTTTCACTACCATGCAGCAGTAACAAAACCACTACGCCATGGTGTCAGTGGAGGACATGTGGGGAGAAGTAAGAAAGAGCCCCTCCTCATGGAAACTCACCACCATGTTATATCTTTGCTTCTGAGCTCCCTAGTCAGTCTCCCTTTTTCTCTCCACCTTTCAGAGTTTTCTTTTGTTTGTTTTGTATATAATTTCAACAGTTTTTAGTTGTACTTAGTGGGAGCAATAGGAAAAGTATGTCTACTTCATCTTCCCAGAAGCAAACATCTTAATCTTTGTTTTAATTATGTTTTATTTTTTCCCATACCTTTCTACAGGGCTCTGTCAAGAATAGCCCTCCTTGCAGCATTCTGCACTTTTCTTTATTCTCATTCTTCCAACAGAACTATAATAGACTTTAACCATACAAAGTTCTTTCATCTTTAAGAGAAAAAAAAAAAGAAGGTCTGATAAATTATTTCAACCTAATAGATTAATGACTAAATGTGACTCAATATGCCATACATCCCAGGCCTATTCTCATTTTGTTGATTTATTTTTAATAATATTTTGTTGAGTTTTTGGTGAAGGTTTACACAGCGTTAGGTTTCCATCTGACAATTCCCACACAAATTGTTCAGTGACATTAGTTACATTTATTACAATGTGTCGACATTCTCTTTATGTTCAGTTTTTTCCCTTTTCAGTACTCCAGTTTCCCTGCCCCCTTATCTTCTCATCTTTTCTTTTGAGTAATTGTTGACCTTTTGGTTTCATGCCGATAGTTTTTAAGTAGGGCACCGAACTTATGCGTAATATCCAGTATTTTGTGTGCCACTCTGCTCTTTTGCTAAAAGGTGATCTCAGGAGATAGGCTTAGTTCTAGGTTTAAAGAGTGTCTCGGAGTGACAGTCTCAGGGAGTCCTCTGTTCTTTACTGTTCCAGTTTGTCTGGCTTCTTCTTTTTTAAATAAGAATTTGAGTCCCACTCCATATTTGTCTCCCATTCTGTTCCAGACTAACTATTGTGACTCCGGTCAGAATGGTCACTGGCAGTAGTTGGGCACCATCTAGTTCTTCTGGTCTCAGGGTAGATGAGGTCATGGCTCAAGGAGACTTGTTTCTTCTCTGAGCTTTTGTTTACCTTCATACTGTTTTTCTCCTGGTGAGTAGATACCCGTAGTTGTGTCTGAGATGCCTGCTTGCAAGCTTTTAAGACCCTAAATGCTACTCCCTTCAATAGGATGCAGATCCTGATTTTGTGAACTGTGTTACGGCAGTTGACTGAGTTGTCCCATGAAAGTATTGTACTAAGGTAGGCCTATTCTCCTTTTGACAGATAAGAGTTTATTAAGCCAAAGAAACCAATTCCAAGTGCTTGAATCAGTGGCCCCATGACAGGCCTGTTAAAGTGGGATTTATGGACAGAAGTATCTTCTTTTGGTTGCTTAAGTTGTTTTCCATCTTTATCATACTTGTAAGTAAGGGAGCTTTGTAGTAGGAGTAAAATTCTTTGTTTCAGGATTAAATGCATGCCCTTTAGATGTGTCCTTAGATTGAGAGCTTCTCCTTAGTAACATTGGAAAACCATTTCTCAAACAGGGTCATTTTTTGTTTGCCAAATGTTTTAACTAGTATTGCCACATAATGGTTTTAAATCAGCTGTTATTATGAATACTTTTGAGTCATAGAAAATGACATTACCACATTTCACTGCCTATTAAGAAGACATATCAGTTGAACATTAGCAACTTTTCTCCTGTATGTGCTTTCTCAGGGAATATTAGGCCCCCAAAAATGATTGAAATATAATGCCCGTGGAAAATCTTGTCCCAGTTGAATTTTCAACAGTGATAACCATGAGCGCATGAATCTGGGTAGTGTAAAGACTTCTAAGAGTCTGACCCTATCTATTTTTCTGAGGGAGTGGTGTGTGCATGCCTTGGGGATGAAAGAATTGACAAACTAGCATTCTTTGCTAGGGAGCGCTGTTGTCTTCTCTCCTTGAACACTCCTTCTATTTTCAAAGGGGCTAGCCAGGCATAGGCCCTGATTTTGAAGGTTTAAAAAGAAAAAAAATCCAAACCCATTATCATCCAGTCAATTCCAACTTATAGCTATGCTGTAGGACAGAGTAGAACTGCCCCATAGAGTTTTCAAGGAGCACTTGGTGGATTTAAACTGCTGAACTTTTGGTTAGCAGCCAGAGCTCTTAGCCACTATGCCACCAGGGTTTCCTTTGTGGGTTTAGGAGGCTGAATTGCGGTGGTGACAGATCAGCTATGCATGGAAAGGCTGAAAATAAACAATAATATCCTGGGAAGCACTGAGTTTCAGAAACAGATAAGTGGACTTCTTATCACATTGAACGAAGCCAAGAATATCCAGAGGTATGTACACATTGGAATGGGATGAGGGAAGGGAACCAAAGGGGAAAGTCTAAGAAAATTCACAGGAATGGGGCTGAGAGGACTAAAACTTATTTTTCATTGGCTGTTGGTTTGTGGCTTAGCCTAATTTAAATGACCAGGACTAAATCCTGTATAACCTTAAATGTGTTCCTGGAGGAATCTTCAAAATTCTTCACACGTAATTGGGTGACTGTGTGTGTGCATGTAAGCAAGGATTACAGTGCTAACAGTGCAGGTATAAGACTGGCTGAAAAAATAACATCAAAGGAACTTTATTTTGATCAGTATTTTCAGTGAGATTCTAAAAAAAAAAAAAATAGAAATTTTAAGTGCCTGCTGGTTATATGCATTTAGAGAATAGGGTCATACCAATTAAGGAAACAACAGCTTTAAATCACACGTATGTTTATTTGTGAGGTGATATCAAATAGATGCAGATATTTTAAGTGGCTGACAGTCTATCCTTCTGCATCTTGATTAGATCCATTAAAATATGCAAAACTATTATGGCCAATCTTCAAACGGATGACATACAGCATGATCAAAACCAAAAAAGAACCAATTAACCCTGAAAACAAAGATTTATATTTATATAGAAATTATCAGTGATTGCACTAGTTTTTTTTTTTTTTTTTTTACTTAGATTGAAGTCATTCCAATGCCAATTCCTGTAATAATGGTTGAAAAATTAAGTAATTTATGGCAGGAAGCAAATGACCAGGAGAAATCTGGTCTTTTTGACTCATTCAAGCATTCCAGAAATTTCTAATTTAAGAGTTAGAAATGAAGGAACTTGAGTGGCTTGCCAATAGGAGAATTATCTGTCACCTAGCTGTTAGTTTGGTTTTTTTTTGCTGATGGGAACTCTACTTTTTGTAAAACGAATCATTCTATTGTTAAACAGTTCGAAAATTACAAATGCTCTCCCAAATATCTTCATGTCTGTACATTTGACCACTGGAGAGGAAGTGCAGTTGTAGTGAACCTGGTGCTGGATCAGCAATCACAAAGCTTAGGATCATAATTGGGCTCGTCCATTCACTAGCTTTGCTCCTACATGACTCTTAAGCACTTTTTGTCTGTTTCCTCCTGTTTGAAATTGGAACAAAAACCCATGTCTAGCTTATGGCTCTGTTGTACAGCTAGAAAAAATACTGTGAAAGCGTCTTGGAAATCAGTAAATATTAAATAAACAGAAAGCATTATTGCTCATTCTAATGGACTTAAACAAGTCTACAAAGCTCTTCCATATTTACGGTATGATTTACTTATAGAGAACCAGTATCATAACATTATATTTTCAAGGCTCATAAATCACCTAATACATAAGCAATTTGAGGATTCTATTGTTGAACTACAAGCTCAGAGAATCTATAACTTGTAGAATTTTACCTCATTTTTCTCTTTGAAAATTAAAATGTTATTTGTAAATCTCTAGTCTTCTGGCAATGCCCCCATTCTCCTTGATCTCTCAAAGATTAACAGTAAATCCACCATCACATCTGTGATTTCAAAGATAGGCCATTTCTAAAGGAATTGGGCATTTTTCTATTACAATCTTTGAAATACTCCTTTTTAAAACCAAAGTCCAACTAAGTGGGAAATCTTAAGAGAGAGCTCAAGTCCTTAAAATAATTTTGAATCTTCCCTTTACACTTGAAAATTGTTCATCTAGATTGAGACAAATAAAATGGAGATTGTCTTACTCTATTTTCACTGTGACTTCTGAAAACTTCTCCATACTGAGAAACCATGAGTTAAAGAGAACATTAAAAAAAAAAAAAAAGTTCACACGGTATTTACCTTATCAATATCACTCAACTGAAATCTGTAGCCTGAAATTCTTAATCACTCAGAGAAATGACTGGTTATCATTGAGGGACCAGGGATCCAGTGATGGTATCTCATATTCTCCCTAGATGTGTGGTTGCTTCGGTGACTCAGGTGTCTTGTTCCTGCTTGATATTAACCCAGGTACTTGCCAGGGCAGGAAGAAGTGAACAGAGTTGGTTTAACACGGAGGTAGACCCTCATTAAAAAAAAGAACCATTGTTGTTGTGCCAATTTTGACTTATAGTGACCCTACAGGACAGAGTAGAACTGCCCCACAGCATTTCCAAGGAGTGGCTGGTGGATTCAAACTACTGACCTTTTGATAAGCAGCCAAGCTCTTAACCACTGCACCACCAGATAGACCATGCAGCCTTATTACCTGGGACATAGTAATGTAAACAGATGTTTTGAAGGACATTGATCATGGTTATGCATTCATGGATGCAATATTTTACGAATATTTCATCTCTTTAAATTCTGTGAGAAGCTATTAACAGCATGCTATCTCATTTATTGATGAAGAAACTGGGACACAAAGGAATTAAAAGACTTTGACTTAGCAAGGAAGCAGCAATTCGAGTCTCAAACTCAGGTCTTATGACATCTCAATCTCCCACTCGTCTTAGCCACTGATTAAACATTGCTAAAGTTTTTTTTTTAAGTACATATTTACTATAAGTTGGAATCGGCTTGTTTGTTGTTTTTTTAAAACACATTGCGTTGTGTTCTAGCTTGCACCGTTGCCATTAATTATTCCTATTTTATTTATAGTCTCCCAAACTTGGGTGTAAGAACCATGCTTGTTATTTATTTTCCCCAAAGCACCTAGTGCAATGCCTTATAAAGAAAATGTTTGCTCAACAAAATTTTGTTGAGCCATGGTTAATCTATCAGCTCATTAACATTTGTTACTATTTAGCAGAGATCAAAGTGTATACATTTTGACAGGTAAGAGGGTAGGAACACAGGAGCAAGGAACATGGAGATCAACAATATGCAGTTCTGCTAATTATGTAGTTAAGTAGAAGGGCCAAGGTTAGGATCCCGGAGCAACCTTAAGGAAGAAAGACCAGGAGAATTGGATAAGGGAACATCTGAGGTATAAGTGGTGTATCTACCATAATTTACCATCAGGCCAGGCCCAATGGTACTCAAGCATAGAGAAGACTTACAGGTGAAGGAAAGGACAATGTCCCTTTGAGGATCTTGTCATTTATACTGATCTTGTTATAATCTCCCCCATTAGCACTCTGAGCTGCCAAAACTTTGTATTAGGCTACGTCACTTCAGTTTTATCGGAAGAGACATCCTCCCCCACTTCATTTCATCCTTCTCCCTTTCCACCTTTTATCTTTCCTCCCTTTCTTTTTAAATGGAAATAACTATAATGTTTAATGTTTATCTAATTATAAAACTAATATACACTCAGAAATCACAGAAAATACAACAAAAATTGAAGAGGAAAATAAACACAAAGAAAGAACCAGCATTAATATTATATGGCACTTTAGACTTTTTATATGTGTACAAATTTATACAGAGTAGAATTTATTGCCATTGAGTTGATTCTGACTCATAGCAACTCTATAGGACACAGTAGAACTGCTGCATAGGGTTCCAAAAAGCTGCTAGTGGATTTGCTAACCATCCTTTTGGTTAGCAGACCAGCTCTCAACTACTGTGCCACCAAGACATATTTATGCCTATTTCCAAGAAAGGTGATCCAACCAAATGCAAAAATTATTGAACAATATCATTAATATCACATGCAAGTAAAATTTTGCTGAAGGTTATTCAAAAGCAGCTACAGGAGTGCATCGACAGAACTGCCAGAAATTCAAGCAGGATTCAGAAGAGGACGTGGAATGAGGGATATCATTACTGATGTCTGATGGATCTTGGCTGAAAGCGGAGAACCAGAAAGATGTTTACCTGTGTTTTATTGACTATGCAAAGCCATTTGACTGTGTGGATCATAACAATTATAGATAACATTGCGAAGAACGGGAATTCCAGAACACTTAATCGTTTTCATTCGGAACCTGTACACAAGAACAAGAGGCAGTTGTTTAAATAGAACAAAGGATACTGTGTGATTTAAGTCAGGAAAGGTGTGCATCAGGATTATACCCTTTCGCCATACCTATTCAATCTGTATGCTAAGCAAATAATTTGAGAAGCTGGACTATATGAAGAAAAACAGGGCATCAGGATTGGAGGAAGGCTCATTAATGACCTATGTAATGCAGATGACAGAACCTTGCTTGCTGAGATTAAAGATGACTTGAAGCACTTGCTGATGAAGATCAAAGACCACAGCCTTCAATATGGATTACACCTCAACATAAAGAAAACAAAAATCCTCACAACTGGACCGATAAGCCACATCATGATAAACGGAGAAAAGATTGAAGTTGTCAAGTATTTCATTTTACTTGGATCCACAGTCAACAGCCATGGAAGCAGCAGTCAAGAAATCAAAAGACGCATTGCATTGGGCAAATCTGCTGCAAAGGACCTCTTCAAAACCTTGAAAAGCACAGATGTCACCTTGAAGACTAAGGTGTGCCTGACCCAAGCCTTTGTGTTTTCAATCACCTCATATGCATGTGAAAGCTGCACAATGAATAAGGAAGACCAAAGAAGAATTGACACCTCTGAATTGTGGTGTTGGCAAAGAATATTGATTATACCAGGACCTGCCAAAAGAACGAACAAATCTTTCTTGGAAGAAGTTCAATCAGGATGCTCCTTGGAAGCAAGAATGGTGAGACTAAGTCTTACGTACTTTGGTCATGTTGTCAGGAGGAACCAGTCCCTGAAGGACATCATGCTTGGTAAAATAGGGTCAATGAAAAAGAGGAAGACCCTCAATGAGATGGATTGACACAGTGGCTGCAACAATGGGCTCAAGTATAACAAAGATTGTGAGGATGGCTCAGGACTGGGCAGTGTTTCATTCTGTTTTGTATAGGGTCGCTATGAGTCGGAATTGACTTGGTGGCACCTAACAACAAAAACAACAAGAATTTTTAGTCTTTTTATTTATACACTTCATTTTTTAGAGCAGTTTTAAGTTTATAGAAAAATTACACAGAAAGTACAGAGTTCCTATATATTCCCTCCTCTCTCCACTCTGCAGTTTTTTTCTATTAATATATTAGTGTAGTACATTTGTTACAATTTATGAGCCAATATTGATACATTATTATTAACTGAAGCCCATAGCTTATATTAGGGTTTCTTCTTTGTGCTGTGTAATCCTATGGATTTCTGACAAAGGCATACTGCCATGTAGCCATGTACCTATTCTGTATCATGCAGAATAGTTTCATTGCCCTTAAAATGTCCTGTGCTTCACTTATTCATTTCTTTCCCTCTACCCCCTACCCTTTGAAACCACTGGTCTTTTTAGTGTCTGTATACTTTTTCTTTTTCCAGAATGCCGTATAGTTGGAATCGTGCAACATGTAGCTTTTTCAGATTGGCTTCTTTCACCTAGCGATGTGCATTGAAGATGAGACTGCTCCATGTCTGTTCATAGCTTGATAGCTCTTTTTTTTGTCATTGCTGAATCGTCCTCCACTGTCTGGATGTACTACAGTTTGCTTCTCGTCCACTTATTGAAGAGCATCTTGGTTGCTTCCAGTGCTTTCGCAGATTCGTGCAATGTTCTGTAAACATTTGTGTGCAGAATTTTGTGTGAACGTAAATTTTTAGTTCATTTGGGTAAATAGGAGAAAGATTGCTTGATTGTTCGGTAAACCTATTTTAATACTATTTTATCCACGTGTTTTAACTTATCGACTGCACTTCTAACGATTTCAGAGGGTGCCGTTTCACACTGCAGCCCATGTCTAAAACCAATTTCCTATTACTGGGCATTCAGGTTGCTGTTATAAACACCTTTGTGGAAACATTCTTTGCCAATTTGTATAATTATTTTCAGTGGATAAATTCATAGAAATGGAATTTCTGGGTCAAAAGCTATGCACATTTTGAAGGCTTTTCAAACATTTTCTAATATCCTTGAGAAGTCTCATCCTATTTACATTCCTATTAACTGGAGTGCCTTTGTAGTCTCTCCAATACAGAATATTATCAAACTTTTTAATCTTTGCTAGTTTGAGAATTAAAAAATGCCTCGATTTGCATTTATTTAATTACTAGTAAAGTTGATCATTATGAAAATATAAATGGTATGTATTTCATTTTTTAAATTATTTTGTAAATGGTTCATGTTCCTGCTGGAGCCATTATTTTTTTCTTACTGATTTTTAAAGGTATTTTAGTTATTTACGATTTGATAATGTTTTGGTATGCCAACTTGTTTTATTTTTCTTTCTGTACTTTCCTGCCCTCCTCTCCACATTCCCATCCCTCCGCCCTCCTATTTAAGCAGGTACATGGCTCTGTGCTTTGTTGTCTCAGGGAGATATGAAATGTAGAAAACAGACGTAGCCTGCAAGTAATTTTGGTTTCCTTCAACCCCCTTCAAATTCTCAGACTTATTGAAGAGTGCAGGGTTTGAGGAAACTAGCTGAAAGCCCAGGAGCAGCAGAAAGGAGAAAGAATTTTCTCCTAGACCAAAGTCTATGCTTCTGTCTGGGGGAATTAGCAACACCTGATTTGACAACCAAATGTTTATATCCTTATTTGTGAGTATAACTTTTTTATAACTAATTTTGGTAACTAAGTTTATTGAAGGGGGAGTTACTTTATAGCTATGCCCAACAATACATATTAAACCAAAAAACCAAACCCATTGCTGTTGAGTTGATTCTGACTCATAGCAACGCTATAGGACAGAGTAGAACTGCCCCATAGTGTTTCCAGGGAGCATCTGGTGGATTTGAACTGCTGGTCTTTTGGTTAGCAGTGAAGCTCTTTACTCGCTGTGCCACCAGGGCTCCTTTCTTTCACTAAAATAAGGCTAAATAAGAACTGTATGTACCTGTTTCGACCTGCCTACAAATTCGTCTCAAGAAAATTCTCCAAATGTTTATTTATTATAAATTATATTTAAGTATATAAAAGTCCAAATCAATTTATAATCAATGTATTTTTTTAGCTCTTCTTTAACAACCAGTAATGTCTCCACTGTAATATATAGTTGATGATGGCTCATTTGACTTTCTAACAACTTATATGTCCATTTCCGTTAATGTATTTTAACTTCTTTCCCCAAATATCTTAGGTTAACTAGGATAACTTTAAAATAATCACGCTACATCAATAAAATACACATTTCAGTGATATTTTAAGAAAATTAGAGGCTCAAAAGAATTGCTTATTAAAAGATTTTGTACGTTTCAGTTGAGATAGGCAACCTAACATGGGAGCTTGATAAAGTATGAAACACTCAAAATAAGCATCCATGAAAGGTTTTTCAACTAATGTTCCCTTTCAGCATAAACTTTTTTTTTTTTAATACGGAAGTTGTGTTTCTATTCATTAGGTAACGATTCATGTCAGTGATCCAAGTGCTCAGTATAAGCTTTAATGATTTACAACGATAAAACTGTGTTCAGTGGATTTCAACTGCTGACCTTTTGCTTGGCAGCTGAGTTCTTAACCACTGCGCAACCTGCTACATTGTTTGGAACCCTTGCAGTTATTTGTTTAACTTGGCCCCCAGGAAGTTAAAAGCAGATGATGACTGGGAGACAGGGTGGTATAGTAGAAAGAATACTCTTAGGACAGAAGAAATGTCGTGTAGAACCAGGTTCTGACTCTGCCACTGACTGACCTTGAGCAATCATGGAACTTCTTGAAACTCGCATTCTCAGTAAGTGAAAGGAGCAACCAGACACCAACAGAAGAATATTAATTCAGATTCCTGGGTATCTCTCAGGTCATTTATCAGACACAGATTGAGTGCCTGCTGTGTACTAGGCTCCGCCATAGACACAAATCTCCAAGAAAGAAAGAAATAGCATCTCTCCCTTCAGGGCATAAAAATATAAACAGGCAAAAATAATGCAATATAAAACTCATCATTTTATTTAATGTTCTTTATCTTGTATGCTTTTATATAAAATATTTTACACAGTTCCACAGAATTATTAGTCAGTGTTCTAATTAAGATGTGAACAAAGAATTATAGAGGGACAAGAAAAATAACTGTTCATAAATTATAAAATTTTAGCACTACTGGAGTTGTTGAAAATAATTGTCTTTTTCAGTGTCTGAGGATGTACTGTGTAGATAAACTTAATGCCAAGACACCACCAAAGCAGGACAACTACAAAAAGAATGAAAAAAAATTTTTTTATAATTTGATATTTGATATACCAAATAAGAAAACCCTGGCGGCGTAGTGCTTAAGTGCTACGGCTGCCAACCAAGAGGTTGGCAGTTCATATCTGCCAAGCACTCCTTGGAAACTCTATCAGGCAGTTCTACTTTGTCCTATAGGGTTTCTATGAGTCGGAATCAACTCGATGGCAGTGGGGGTATACCAAATAAAAGGGAGAAGTTATCATGAAGGACAAATGAGGGTTTTGTTGGACCTCATCACATTTAATCTTATGATTTAGAATCTTTATTTTGAATGACCTACGCCAGGGACACCAAAAGTCTTCACCCAGTCAAGGTGATGGCCTTAATATTAAAGAATTAGTTCCTCTGAGGTATGGACGACCCCTTGGCCTCTCATTCAAGCATCCCCACTACAAGGCTAGCAGATGTGGGCAGAGAAGAAGAAACCGAAAGAGCCCGATTTTGGAACTTGCTAGTAAGAGTTTTGTGGCAGGGGGTTGTTAAAATAAGACCTACCTTTGGTTTCTCCTCTGTATTTATATAAGCAGTTAAGAATCCACCACTGTAAAAATGGTAAAGGGGTGGAGTCTGACCTCCTCCAACTTCACAAGGGGGAAGGAGAACCAGGATCAACAGTGCAAGGCTGATTCCCATGAGGTGGAGACCAGACCAGCCTCTTCTCCCTGCCATCTTTACTAGTTCTGATACCAACTGTCTCTCCCAGAGCACTCTCTGCTGGGTTTGAGAATTCATAGCAATGGCCACACAGAACTCACAGACCATACTCATAATTATGGGGTTTATTAGAGAAGTAACAGTTACACTTCAGGCCCGAGAACGCCCAGGATACAGTTTTCTCCATCACTGTAGCCTCTCCCTAGCTGTGCTCACAGGCACACCTCTCCCTGGCTCTCAGTCTCTGACCAAAGGTACTCAGCTTCCTCTCTCCGTGGGTTGCTGGGTAGCCCACCACGCTGACTCCTGCTGCTGAGTCTCTCCTTCCTTGCTGGTGGTGGGCTCCTCCTCCTGTACTGAAATTGGCTCTCTTTTAAGGCAAAACTGATCAATCCCCTTGGTAGACCACAATTATCCTATCACACAATCACCTGGGTAGGAGTTACAAGCTCATGGCTAGAAAGGCCACACGCGAAAGTAATTAATCACATCACAGACCGCCCCTGGCTTTTCTAGCCACTGTTCTTTCATATTTCAGAATAACTCCCACTTCCCAACCATTTACCAGTCCAAAACAATCATTAACAATTAGTCTTTCAATAGAACAAAGAGTCCACAGGGTGAATTACTCAGGTACCAGCCATTCAGTTTTGCTGCAGGTATCCATCTGATTTGGTCATGCTCTCTAAATGTCATCACTTCTTCACTCTTTCTGGCCTCTGATAAAATTTAACTGAGAGGAGTATTCCCTTGCTCTGAGCCTAGCAAGGTATCAGCATAGCAAAACCTTTAAGGGACTTTAGGTTTGGCCACTGTACTTGAGTCCAGCAGTGCCACCCCCCCACCGCCCACTGCTTAGTCCACTCTTTTATACTTACAGCTTCTACAATTAGTTTTTACAATCACAATTAATCCTGTTAACAATTAGCACTCACAGCTGAATCATATAATCCTGTCAACATCTTCCCCTACCCTCTCTTCCCCAGACCCATTAGGAAAAGAGCAATCTATTCTGGGGGGATCCTTCCTTGTCCCTTTCGTTTTGAGTATAAGCACACCTATGAAAACATTTAAGCCAGCCACTCCATGCCTTTATTTCCCCCCATTTTAGACAGTCAATGTTTAATTTGCCAGGCCCTATCAAACCAGGATGGCACAGGACCTGGCCATGTTTCATTCTGTTGTACATAGGGTCGCAACCAAACAACAACGGCACCTAACAACAACAAAAAATCAAACCAGTACTCTGAGGAGACAAGCATGTTCCTTGGTCTTGAAGAATCTTCTGCTCTGGTTGGAACTTTAAGCATTTACACCCATAAGCAAAGTTCTGTCCAGAGCAAGCCATCAAATTGCAGCAATCCACACCAGCTGATGGTGTCAAACATCTTTTTCTTCATTCGGTCAGGTTCTGGTCACCTCATCCCTCACCATGCAAGCTAGGTCACCATGAAGAGCAACCTTAGGCTCGAGAGTTCACACACACTTCCCGGCCCTTCATGAGACAGAACCCCCACAGTGCTGTGTTTTTTGCCTGGCTCCCTCTCCTACAGTGTTGTATTGCAAAATCATTTCCTTTGCCCCACTATCCCCCCTCCCTCTGCTTTGCATTTGAATCCTGCTTTTGCTTAGAGGTTTTATGTAAACTCCTTTGAGCCTGCATAATATGATTAAGACTGTTGCTGAGGGAACTTGTATCAACTGCCTACTTGTACACCCCTTTAAAAGTAACCTGCCTGCCTACCCTTGCTGAGCAGTCTTTGCAGCAGTAAGTGCCGACTGACTCCATTTCCTTGTACAACGAAATAAATGTGTCTTTCTTGTTCTCTCACCTCGGTCTCTCGTTTATTGGCTGATAAAAGTCATGCCAAGTAAGAACCTGGGGTCTCCACCTGGTAACATTCAGACAGCCTTTTCACACACTCTCATCCCTAGCCCTCTTGGGCTAGGTCAACGGGTTCCACCCCTAAACTTAGTAGTCCTCACACAGCTCCCTTTACTTCTGAGCAGCCAGCCCTCTCTCCACCCCGCTCCCCTCTCTCTCTCATCCCTAGCCCCTGTGGGCTAGGTCAACCGGCACCAATGAAACATGTACAGACTCAGCCAGCCCATCTCTTCACTGCTGCGTTTCCCCCACTTCCATTCATTGAGTGGAGCCAGGTGGTCACCACAAGTGAGTTGATCAAGCTGTCTACTCATTGGCTCCCTTTAACTGCCAGCCTTGTTAGGGAGTTCCTTCTTTCTGATGCGCACTGACTTTTCCTGCCTGGATACTATGAGTCAGAATGGACTTGACAGCAATGGTTTTGGTTGGATACATCCAACAGCAAACCACTAGCTCAAAATTCAAAAAGCAAAACAGCCAATTTTTTCTGTAAATTCTTCCTTCAAATGCAAATATTCCATTCTCTCAGCAGTTCTGGGTGGCTCTGCATGTCTTTTCAAATGCAAATTTGGGTGGGCCTCAGGCTTTCAACCTGAGCCCGCACTCTATACTCAGGGCTACTTGCTTGAAACAAAAAGCCTGTGTTTCTCCCAGGCAAATCCTAGTTCCCCTTTTAGCACAGCCAATTATGTATTGGTTGAAGGTGGAGTTACATGCTCTCTGTAGTCTATAATACCCAATATTCATTTCTATCATACATATAGGTCTGTTTTAAAACACTAGATAGGAGAAACATTCATTATCCATAGTACATTCAATTGAACACATAATCCTAACCTCATAACCCTTTAAAAAATTCCAGTTTAGTCTTCTCTACACTTTAACTATCTTCCCATTCATATACATATGGCTTTGGGCCTCTGGCTGGGTGGAACCTGAAGACTCTGTTTCCCTATCAGTCATCCTGTTTATCTGGCTTGGCTTTGGCCCCAGGCCTCTCCAACTGCATCTTTTCAAGCCATTACAGATAACACCACCAAAGTAATCATATTATACTCAAAAGTTTCAATTTCCAAGCCCCTTTGTTCTTTCCCTTACAAAATTCCAAGCTTCTGTTAGTCTGTAGCCATTGCAAAGCATCCTGCTTTTGACGCCAACTGCAAGAAAAGAAAAAAATGGCATGGGGGTGGAGCCATATAGCTAAAATTTGGGAATCTTCATTCCTTTGGAGCCCTGGTGGCATGGTGGTTAAGAGCGTGGCTGCTCCCTCAAAGGCTGGCAGTTTGAATCCACCAGCAGCTCCTTGGAAACCCTATGGGGCAGTTCTAATCTGTCCTGTAGGGTCACTGTGAGTCAGAATTGACTCCACCGGTTTTTGGTAATTGCCCTACAGGTGGATGTTGTTTTTCTTCATTCCATTAAGATTACTATCAATGTTTCCAGAATACTCACTTCCAAGGTGTCAGCCTAAATGACTTCAGGTTTTTCAAAAGTCTCCTTCTTTGAGAAGATTTGCTAATACTCTCCTGGAAAGGTTAAAATCTGCAAGCTTGATGCATTAGATGCATTTGAAAGATCAATTCTAAAAGGCTCCTTTTTTCAGCCACTGGAACTGCAGATGAGTTGAAATCCTTTCAATTTCCCTTGCTATTCAAATGGCTTTCTACAGTTTCTGCACTTTAGCCAAAAGCTTTTAGATAGCATAAAGCCACATGAGTGACTGGATAAAATGTATGTGCACTTTCCCATTGCATTTCTTCAAGCCAGATTTTCCATATTTGAGAAGAAAATAATAAAAATAAAAATTTTAAGAAAGCCCTGGTCACATGCGGTCAAATTTGCATTTTACTCAGTTAACATTCTCTAAGCTGAATGAACGCTACGTGACTGCATGCTATGTTATCCAGAGTTTCTTATTTTTAGCATCAAAAAAGATTTGATGGATTATGTTAGCTTGAACACTCTAAGAAATTTATAGAGTTATAAGAAGATATCTAGGGAAAGTGAGCACTTTAAAGTGTGCTCTATTCTACTTTGCAGGATGGTGCATAACTCCGTGTTCTCTTAAATGTAAGAGGAAGATGAATAGGTTTAAGCCAAGGGTGTACCCATACTTCGATGGGTGGGGAGCAATAGCTGCTATGCCTAAGGTCACGTAGCACCAAGCATGTGTTACATATATTGTCTTATTTATTCTTTATAACACTCTTACAGCCTTGCTATTGTTGTTTTACAGATGAGAAGACTAAAAAAAAAAAAAGGTTTAGAAAAGTTAAATATCTTGCAAGGGTCATATTGCAAACATATGGCTATGGATTTGAATCCAGGTTATTCTATTCAAAAGCCCATGCTCCATGCTGCTTTTCTATATATGTCTATAGTAGGAGCTCAGCACAATGGAAATTCTCTGACCTATGTCTCCCACACAATGACCTTATGATTACACTGATAGTTTAATGAAAAGAATGCCAGATTTAGAATCAAAGGAAGTTGGTCCTAAGTCTGGGCCAGTAAGACAGGGAACAGAGGGCCCCCCAAATCTGCAAACAAAGTACAGGAAATGGGCCAGGGTGCAGAAACAAAGCCATTCCCCAGAACAATGGGGCAGGGTATCAGAAAATAGCCCCCATAAACTTCTTTAAAGTTGTTTTTCAAAAGCAGCTGGATAAAACCAGCCTCAGGGACATGTGCCGAACATCCATACCTGTGCCATTGTGTTACCTTCCAACAGGGGCAGTGAGAGGCTGCAGTCACAAATGAGGAATCCAACTTGGGGAACAAGAGATTGCACAGGCACAACACCCCATAATAAGTCCTGCTACAAATTCCAGAGGCCTTTTTTTTTTTCCAGGACAGGAACCATCTTAGAAAGCTGCTGCCTGGTGCACGGTGCACGCCTTAGTTAACCTATCCCCACCCAAAACGGGCTACTTGCTGGAAAACCCTGCCTATGCCTGTGAATAAACATGAATCTTTTCCCACCCAAGAACTTTTAAAAACCCGGGCAAGTCTTTTGTTCTGTGAGATGGAGGTAAACGTTGCTTAGGCCTTCCTCGTCTCTGTTTGCAAGCCTCTTCAATAAAGCTTTGTTTGTGTGGAAAACTCTACGTGCCTTACCTGCTCATTCATGACCAGTGAGAGGCAAGAACCTTATTCTGGTAACACCTTGACTCTGCTACTGACCAACCATGTGACCATCGCCAGGTAGAGCTTCTCATATGCTCAGTTAAATGCTGGGTGTCGAGAAGGCGAAGGGTTAGACACTAAACTGCCCTTATGGGTCTAATACTGCAGCCCACTCCATTTGTTAATTTTTAACATTAGGACTTGCTTACTCAAAGTTTGGGAAATTAAACAAACCTTTTTTTTTTTTGTATTTATTGTCTGGGAAAAGACTGTAAATTATAAAGTACTGTGAGGTGATCCCATGAGGTGATTGGTTATGTCTAATTAGAATCGGCATCTGCACGCTCCCCCCTCCACCTTTTTTGGTTGTTTTTATTGTTGTAAACCATAAACAGCCTAGCATTTGCCCATTCATCCCCTTTCCCTATATACAGCTTATTGACATCAGTTACATCAGTCATGCTGTGCAAACTTCACCCACTGTGGCTAGTGGTTAAGAGTTTGGCCAGTAACCAAAAGGCTGGCAGTTCAAATCCACCAGGTGCTCCTTGGAAACTCTATGGGGCAGTTCCACTGTGTCCTATAGGGTTGCTATGAGTTGGAATCAAGTCGATGGCAATGGGTTTGGTTTGGATTTTGGGTTATAGGTGATTAATATGGAGAATCACTATTATACTATCAACTTTTTGTTATTCCACAGGCATAACAATTAAACAAAAAGTTGGTAGTGATGTAACAATTCCCTGCATTAAACTCTGTACAAACACTACGTACACTGAATTTCATCATTATTTTAAACCATAATTGAATTGGTGAATAACAGGTTGCTGTTTGTTTGGTTGGGTTTTTAGTTATTTGAGTACTCATGATATGAACATTTAAAAATATATTTGTTGGTTCTTTTCATTTCTTCTTAAAAGACAGAATAGCTCAGAGACTGAGAGTGTGGTCTTTGTAGGCAGTCTGCCTGATTTAAATCAAAATTCTAATACTGATTTGACCTATAGCAAGTTACTTAAACTTTCTGTGCTTTAATTTCCTCACTTAAAACATGTGGATGATATTCACATTATCTACTTCATAAAATTAAGTCATATGAGTAGTCAGTACATTAAATCAAGTACATGTAAGAATGTCTGGCATATAGTAGGCCCTTTACAAACGTTAACTTGATTTTACTCATTCATTCATCTTCCTTCATGTATTCCTTTGTTCCATTTATGTACGAATTTGTCAATACCCTTTGTCTATTTTCTATTAAGGTGCCCTTTTTCTCTACTGAGTAATTATAAACATCAATAAAGTTTTAACTTTTTAGTTTGCTGTTTTCTTTTTATTTGGGAGGAAAACAGTGAAAGGAAAGAGTCTGAGGAAAGATGAAACTCAAATAACACAGAATACACACATTCTTTTCATTCTCTTTCTACTTGGGCCAGCCCACATTTCATCTTCCATTAGTAGTACACCAGCTAGTGCCATAGGAAGAGTCTGTAACAACACAGAAGCCACGCAGTGAATTACTTAATATGATGCTTCTAGCAATGTATGTCCTGTGATTCCTACAAAATGATAGGGTGGGCCTATGCAAATAAGGTGCTTGCGGACCTACTAAGGGTATTGGATAGCCTGCTAATAATGTAAATAAGGTACATGGAATCCTTGTAAAGGTGGGGCCATGCGTATAAGATATATGGAACCCCAACAAAGGGATTGGTCAGTTTTGCCATCCCACTAGGCTTAAATGTAGTCAATCCCAGACGTGGAAAGAGGGGACCTCACTACCATCAAGAAGAAGAGCTGGGAGCAGAGCATGTCCTTTGGATTTGGTTTCCTTGCACTGAGAACTTCCTAGATCCAGGAGACAGAGAAAGCTGTAACAGCAAGGTGACAGAGACAGCTAGAAGCAGTGGCAGAGAAATGGCAGCAGCAGAACCAGGAGACCAGTGCAAGACAGCATGGTGGCCTTTCCGGCCTATGGAGTGAAATGGCTACAGTAGGTATGCCAACTCACGAAACGAGAGAGCTGAGCGCCTTCAGGCAGGTGGCCTCCTGGCAGAGTGATGTCCTTCCAGATTCTTATCAGCAGAGCTAAAGAGATTTGTAACACTTGCCCAAGGAGGGCAGAGAACACGTCAAGGGCCAAGAGAAAGACCTGCTTGTGCGCACAGCTGAGTATCTGTCCTGACTGAAGAACTATATCCCGAGTCATTCGTCATCCTGACTTATAACCTGTTACTTCTCTACTAAACCTCATAACTGTGTGGCCATTGCAGTGAATTATCAAACCCAACAGAGAAGTAGAGGGTGCCATGGGAAGGATGGCTCTGTCAGGATTGGTAAAAAGATTGGAGAAAAGTAGGTATGTCTGACTTCCATCAGCCTCAGGCTGATGATCTTGATTTGTTCTCCTCCACCTTGTGATGTTAGATGAAGAGGTCTGATGCCGCCATGCCATCTTTACAACAGGTAATCCATTCTGTCTACATAATGAATCCAGCAGTTCTAAGGGCACCTGAGGCATTTGTGTGCTATTTTGACAGACTGAACTCTCTTTGTAGGCAGAGGATGAAGCTCATTCACAATTTAATAAGGTTATGGGGCTAATGCAAGTTAGTCTGTAAGACTTAATGGTTTTGGCTTGTCAGTCCACTTCTCAGACCGGCTGTCATATGTCATCATGCCATGCTTCTGTATAGGGTGGTTGCTGAGCAACCAGGCTGTGACTTGGTAGAAATAGTAGGCAATTCTTTAGATCATGATCCCACTTGACCATTTTTACTTACATATTTACCGCTCATCACAATTTCTTTCCCATCTGATTTTTTGACAATCTAATGCCAATGTTCTCCAGCTAAAAATACTTCCAAGTTTAACAAGATTTCTGTTTCTTACTCTGCTCATTTCTCATCAACAAAACCACCAATGGGCTGCCAAGACCTGGTTTTTTTTTTTTTTCCATCACTGAGGCTATGATCATAACTTTACTTAAAGTCTGTACTAGAATTAGTACCTAATGATAATCACAACTGCTAGTTCTCTGGATCATTTTCAATCCCCCTTAGCATTAATTCATAAGTCGCGTATATTTTTTGTTGAGGTGTTGGTGAATATATTTTCTCATTTGTTTTAATATAGCTGTATAAACTGTAATTAATCTCTAAAAAAAAAAAACAAAATAATCTCTAGTCCTTGGAAAATGGTGCAGGCTCTGTTCAAAATATAGCTGAGCAGTCTGTTCCACTCTTAAACATAACAAACACCCTAATACAACATATTTTCCCCTATTCGAAATAGGTGATTGAGAGCTTGACATGACTAATGCCATAATAATACTCTAAATAATCTCTAAACATTTTTTAATTGCACCAACTGCACTGGTCTCTTCCAAAGGGGTGCAGAGCTATCTCAGCTCCTGTGGCCTTGGTCTCCCTTCTTCTTTCTTTGTTCTCTTGAGAAATCGCCTTCAGCCTGCAAACCGACAAGAAGGCTTTCTTTCTTGCTCCCTATCTCAGGCACAGTGGACTTGGCAGAACAGTCCCACTAGCCGAGAGATTCTTATGAGAGTTTTTCAGCCTGTTATAAATATACTGATTAGAGTCCAAGGTGCCTGACATGTTTATCTTTAGTTTAATAAAGAGTTTTTGTAGTTGTTTTGCGATGTATAAGACCATCTGTTGACTACGTGCTCAAAACATTAGGTAACCCTGATCTTTCCCGTATAAAACCCTCCCATCAACCCTTTAGGGCAGACAGAATTTGGGAGAAATTTAACCCCCTCTGTCTCTTGAATGCCAGTATTCAATAAAGCCTTCTTACTGCTTACCTCCTCCTGTTTCAGTATTGGCTTTGCGGCAGGCGGCTCGAACCCGCAATTTGCGGTAACATTGGTACAGGCAATGGTACAATGGACTGGGAAATCAGCAATCCTTTGATTAATTTCATCCAGGTAGCCTCATTCATTCATTGAGTCAGTCACCACTCCACAGATATTTTCTAAGTGTCTGCCACGTGACTCACACGGTGCTAGTTTCTAGGAATTCAATTGCGGCTATGACAAAGCCTCTGCCCTCAATTTGCTTGCTGTCAAGTGATTGAGACAGACAAATAAAGAAACTTACTGTGCAGAGGAACAAGTGCTATGTGAGCACAAAGGAGGGCCACTTACCCAACCGAGGAGGTCAGGCAAGTTTTGCCAGAGTGACAAATAATCTGAGGCATGATGTATGAGGTAACTAGGAAATCAGAAGAAGAGAAAATGAAAAAAAGATTTCCAGGCAAAAGGAACAAGATGTGCAAAGACTAACAGAAAATTCATAGCAGGGTCGGGGAACTGTAAGTGGGTAAGTATGGCTAAAGAATGATTGGAGGGTGAGAGGTCAGACTGAGAGTGTGCATTTCTGAGGGGGGTTAAGTCACTGAGCTAGTGCCTCCTGATTTTAGTTTTCCATTTCCGACAAAAGAGGATGTTTCGTGTCCCTTTGGTTACTGCCCTAAAATTTTAGGAACTGTATGCTATTTTTTTTTTTTTTTTATGCTATAGAGTAATAGGATGCTGTGGTCATGCAGTCCAAGCTTTTCCATGTATATATAAATGGAAAAATTATATATAATTTCTGCCTGAAATTTAAACATAGATTCTCCATACTTCATTTGCAGCAAATAGGTAAGTAAACATTATACTTAAAGTTAATTATCTCCAACCATCTGCTTTCCCAATTATGTACCCAAGGCATTGGGTACATTCCCAATTTATGTAACCAAGACATTGGGTACATTCTTATTTTACACAAGAACCACCTGAGGATCTTGCTAAAATGTAGATTCTGATTCAGTATATCTGGGGTGGAAATACAAATTCTTATCAGGGGTTCAAACTGGAATGAACCAGCTCGAAGCACTGCTGCTAACCCTCTGGCCAGCTGTACAGGTTCTAGTTATTCAGGTATAAGAGTGGACCAAACTACCCAAACCCACTGCCATCAAGTCAATTCCAACTCATAGTGACCCTTCAGAACAGAGTAGAACTGCCCATAGAGTTTCCAAGGAGCACCTTGTGGATTTAACTGCCGACCTTTTGGCAAGCAGCTGTAGCACTTAACCACTACTCCACCAGCATTTCTATAAGTGTGGGAGAGAAGCTGTTTTCACTCATTGTGTGACTTTCCAGCCTTCCAATTAACAAATTCAAGGGAGTTCTCTAGAAGCACATATTTTGGAGCAGCATATTAGCTAGAGTAATGATTTCTCCTTCATTTATCCCCAAAGCCTCCTCCAATACCCTTGAGTTAAAGAGCAGAAGTCGATTCACAGAGGGGGAAGCAGATGCTATTAAAGGACTCACTCAGGGTAGCACAACGCAGAAAATAGAGCAAACTCACCAGGATTGCTGACTGAGCAGTGACTATACTTGACGAGAAGTTGGTACTTTGTATTCTGGTTTGCTACCTGCAAATACTCCCAGAATGTGAGCAATTCCATTTAGTTGGAGAAGCTGACTGTCTCAAAGGATAAAATACCTATAATAACATTGACTAATAAATACCATTTGCTTTGTTCTTTACATGTAGTATACAATGTAATTCTCGCCATAACATCTGTGAGGTAGATATTATTATCCTTATTTTGCAAATGAACTAATTGCTGTATAGAGTAGTTGAGTCACTTTGCTAAGGTCACACAGCTATAAGCATTGAGGCCAGGAGTGCAGAGACATGCCCCTCTTCTTCACAGGTCCACTAGACGGCACTGGGTTTTATTCCCAGTGTTTGGTATCTAGTAGGCATGGTTTAAATATATATTTAATAGATAGCCTTGACCTTATAGCAATTGGAAATAATTTTGGGACAATGAGCAAGTCTATGTCATTCGCATATTCTCACCTACAGCCTGTACAGAACACACACAGTCTGACCGTTTCCACCTGAGCACATGGACCCTCAGCGCACTCTTTCTTCTCTTCCCACTCAGCCCATCACCTTTCTCTTTCTGGTGACGACTGTGTTCCCTTGTCTCTCTGCTCAGATAACAAGGATCTGTTTCTCTGTTCATTTTACTCACAGTCCTAATTTATTCTGTCACATTCCTTCCCTGCCTGGTCTCTATTTTGTTCAGCTTTCCCCTTTTTAAGGTAGTTTTTGAACTGATACTTAACCTTTGTAAACAACTCCCCTAAAGATCAGCTATTCCTAGTCCACAAGTACAAAATCCAAAAACCCCTGAAAATCTTTTTTTTTGACAAATGTATGATGTTTATTTGGTGAAAATACCTGATCAGAAGCCATTTTCATATATATATATTTTTTAAAACCACTTAGTGGGATTACTCATGTTTCACTGCAAATATTTTATTTGCTTCCAAAATGCTATCCCATACGCCAAAATGTTCTATAACATGTGGTATATGCACCTATTACCTTTTTAAAATACACTATATTTTTTAGCACTGTTTTAGGTTTACAGAAAAATAGCACAGAAAGTAGAGTTCCCATATACTCCTACCTGCCCTAAGGCCTCGACTATTATTAACATTTTACATTAGTGTGCTACATTTGTTACAGTTGATGAACCGACATTGATTAGTTGTTATTGAGTCCCTATGTACATTAGGGTTTATTTTGTATTGTACAGTCCTATGAGTTTTGACAAATGCATACTGGTTTCATATGAAGAATAGTTTTACTGCCTTCAAAAGGCCATGTGTTCCACCAGTTCGTCCCTCCCTCTCCTCCCCCTGAACCCGTGGCAACCACAGATCTTTTTATTGTCTGTATAGTTCTGCCTTTTCTAGAATGTCCGATAGTTGGAATCATACAGTATGTAGCTTTTTCAGATTGGCTTCTTTCACATAACCCACTAAAAACCCACTGCTGTTGAGTGATTCTGACTTATAGCTACCCAGTAAGACAGAGAAAAGCTCCGCCGTAGAGTTTCCAAGGAGCACCTGGGGGATTCTAACTGCCGGCCTCTTGTTTAACAGCCGTAGCACTTAACCACTATGCCACCAGGGTTTCCTTTCACTTAACAGTATGCATTTAAGTTTGCTCTTTGTCTTTGTTGCTTGCTAGCTCATTCTTTTGCATTACAGAATAATATTCCATTGTATGGCTGCACCACGGTTTTATCATTCACCAGTTGAAGAATACCTTGGTTGTTTTAAAATTTGAGCAGTTATTAATAAAGATGCTATAAATGTTTATGTGCAGGCTTTTGTATAAAAAACAAAACCAAACCCACTGCCGTTGAGTTGATTCTGACTCATAGCAACCCTATAGGATGGAGTAGAACTGCCTCCAAGAGTTTCCAAGGAGCGCCTGGTGGATTTGAACTGCCAACCTCTTGGTTAGCAGCCCTAGTACTTAACCGCTATACCACCAGGGTTTCCAGCTTTTGTATAGACATAATTTTTTGACTCATTTGGGTGGATACCCAGGAACGTGATTGCTGGGTCGTATGGTCCTTATTACCTTTTAAAATCTAAACATGTCTAAATTCTGGAACATGTCTGGCTCCAAGGGTTTTGGATAAGGAATTACATATATGTATTTGTAATACTTTCTTCATTGGGGTTGTGAAGCTTAGAAATAAAATATGTAGTTTGTCTAACACACTGGCACACAGTAGGAACTTGATAAGTGGTGGCACTTGATAATTCCAAAAAGTCTCTTTTAAATTCATATTTCTGTATTTAACAAAGGAGTAAAAACCCAGAAAGATGATAAGAATACAACGAAGCAAAGGGAGACAAAAAGCCCTAAATTATAGCTTTAAAAAAGCATTATTCTGTAAATCATTTTTAGTTCACTCATAACTATAGAATGCTTCAACAAGCTACTGTCTTTATTAATGTCCACTCCAAACCAGACCCAGAACCAAAAAATTATTTCCAGGCCTGATTTATTTCTGCCTACTTCTTAAGGAACATTTTGGGGACAAAGACGTAAACGAGGAAGCTATGTGTTTAATTAGAGTTGAATTCTCTGTTCTTGGAAATCACTCTACAGAAGCTGGGCTTACTTTCAGCATAACTCAGTACTTTGAAGTAGAAAGCTAACTGCTACAGCTTATCTGGAAGAAATTACTCATAATAGCATCAAGTTAACCACCACTAATGGGAAACATGGTGTCCTCAGGTGGGTGATAAAATGGGATAAACGAGAGACTATGGGCCTCACTGAATAAGTGCAGTGACTATGCCTTATGTATAGTGAGGTTATAAAAGAGGACAAAGAAACACTTTATTGTTGGTGTTAAAGGATAAAAAATAAGTAAATAAAATAAAAGGAATTGCTGCAGAAAGTGCTCCAGCTGTCTGGGGCAAACATGAATAAAAAATGAACTGGCAACTCTTTTTGGAAAACACCTAGAATTATCCTTGGAGGGGCAAACTTATTCCACTCCCCGAAGGTAATTTCTACAACAACGCCTTCCAACGTTTCTGTGTTTTAGCTTCCTGAGCAGTCCAGAGAAGGCTTCCTGGCAGTAAAACAGCTGGAAAGGCTATACTGAAGACCTTCTTGGTACTCAGCATTGTGTTAGAAACTGGAGCAAGGCATTTGCCAAAGATGAAAACTTATCAAAAGGACAATTTCTACCTCTGATGAAAACCCAAACTCAATTACTACCCAGGCAGTGTTTCTCTCATATAAAAGCTGCAACCTGTTTGCCAGTCTCACAGAAGTAACTCAATTTCCAAAGACTGTAGAAGGGCACCTTTTGCGAACACCTTCATTATCAAGATACTTGTTGCTTAAAGCAGACCATTAGAGCCAGAACTCAAATCTGTCGTGTTTGGGAAAAAAAAACAAAAGCTTCACTAATATTTTATCCATTTAATCATTAAAAAAAAAAAATTACTTTGTAGATAATGCTTCTTATCAGTGCATCCATTCCAAGTATAACAGGAATGTTTCCAACGTCTAATTTCTTTTCCCGCCTTCCAAACATTGTTATCTGAGATCAGTTCATCATAAAACGCCTGACTAAAATCATGGAGCCTGATAAAGAAATTAAAAATATCAAAGACGGCGAAATCAATTTAACATGAAGTGAACTTGGTAGAGATAAGCAAAGGTTAATTTTGGTTTGCTGATTTTTAAAGACCTTTTGGAAGGGAAGCAAATATCATGCTATTCAACACTGAATACAGGAAATTATCCCTGGTTGCCTTCCCCAGAGCCATCTCTTTATAGCCTATGAGATCCAAACTGGACCACGTCTGAGTTTATTCAGTTCACATAGATGCTGAGTCCAGCTTATTAGATTGTGCTATTTGAAAATTTTAGAACAAAATTGTTAAATGATTAAAAAATATGGGAAATCAATATGTTTTACAAACAGAAATAGCAACACCGTGTTAAGTCAAGCTAAGTCGTTCTTTTGACAATTTAGCAGTTGTCCTATGTTTACTCTGAAGATGCTTTTAATAGACATCTTAAAATTGAAATATTGGTAGTGCCCTGTATATATACCTTAAGAGCAGGAACAAAAGGTAATTGAAATCACAATGTTAGAATGTCAGAATTAGAAAGAGCCTTTCATATCTGTTGTACCATAGTGTTTGTCAACCTATGTGAAGTCTTAATTTCTTGAGAAGAAATGTGGGGGCTTTAGTTGTCTTGGGATCAATCTTGTGAGGCTTGGCTTCCTATTCCAACTTTACCCAGAGCAGTAGTGGATTTATTTGTTTTATATACTGGAACTCCACAAGACTTCCTTTGAAGAAAAGATTCTGAAATTTTGGAAAACACTAGTCTATTTTAGTCTTTTATTTTGCTAATGAGAAGAAAGAATGCCTCACATTAAAGCAGTGACCTCACTCTTTCTCTAGTCCAGACAAGATTTATGTTGTTTTCCCTAGCTTCTGCAAGACATGGAATTTCTTGTTGGCTTTAGCATCACTACAATGCTACTGTCCTTTCTCTGTCTTCTGCATATCCTTCCTTCTCATCAAGGTCCTCTTGGCTTGTGACCTTAACTCAAGCAAACTTTCTCTGTCGCCACCCTAGGCAAAAGGTACAGCCTAAACCATGGGTTGGTATGCTATACCTTGTGTAGCCAAATGTGGCCCACCACCTGTTATTGTAAATAAAGATTTATTGGCACACAACATGCTCATTTGCTTATTTTTATGTTATCTATGATTGCTTTCAAGCTACAGTGGCAGAGCTGAGTAGTTGCAACAGGGAAAGTATGTTCCACAAAGCCTAAAATATTTCCTATCTGGCCCCTTACAGGAAAACTTTGCGGACCCCTGGTCTAAACTACCTTGAAAGCTGTCCCAGTCTACTGATTACTTAGAATTCAAAAATACAGTTTTGGATAAATGTGGTTCTGGTATTTTTTCTTCTTGCTCTGTCAAGTCCTTTGTTAGGTGGTCTTCTGTTAACCTCTTAACCAATGGAGGCAGCTAGTCTGCATCTATTAGCCCCTGACATTTAAAATTCTGTCAGAAAGCACCAGAAACATCTCCTTAAAGTTATTTCTCTTTTGTTATGTCTCACTTCATTGATTTGTATTCAACCGTTCAATATTTGGAGAATTAGTTTCCAAGTGCTGTTGTCTTTATTTTGTGGGATATATTCAGTTTGACAGGTAGTCTAAAGGAAGATTTGTCATTATGTTTATGATTTCATGTATATTTTTTTTGTTAAACTATTGTGATTTGGAATGATTTGTACCAGCCTTTTTGCCTAAATCCGACTGTATTGTAGAAACATAGGCAAATCTATTTCCCTTGGCCCTATACTAACAAGCTTAAGTCAACAATTTAATGAATAAAGAACGTGTGACACAGAGTGAAAGGCAGTAGGATATACTGGTATGGACAAGGGCTTTAAAATCAGAAAGACCTAATTAGAATCTCAACTCTAACACTCATTAATTGTGTATTTTGGCGCAAATGATTTAAACTGCCATAGCCTCAGTTTCTTCATCTGTAAAATTGAAATTATAGTTCCTATCACATAGTGTTACTGTAAGGATTAAGTAAGCTCATGTATATCAGGCTCCTTTCCTGAAATTTGGCACAGAGGACATATTCATAACATTTAAATACTTTCCTTCCTCACATCATTCCTTTTCTATGTACCAGGGCTATTTAACTAACTAACATTTTAGGCAGAAATTCATCATTACTTGGAGATAGTAAATGTTTTGTGAAATACAAATGTTGGTAAAAACATTGAGTTTATCTAGTCTGGAAAAATAAATAGATTGATGACCATCATTAAAACACCTTCATTAATCTTGAGCTACCACAAGCATGTCAGTTTGTTGTACTGTGGTGGCTTGCATGTTGCTGTGATGCTGGAAGGTATGCCACCGGTGTTTCAAATACCAGCAGGGTCACTCATGGTGGACAGGTTTCAGTGGAGCTTCCAAACAAAGACAGACTAGGAAAAGGACCTGGCAGCCTACTTCTGAAAAAAAATTGCCTATGTAAACCTTATGCATAGCAGCAGAACATTGTCTGATATAGTGCTGGAAGATAAGTCCCTTGGGTTGGAAGTCATTAAAATACGATTGGGGAAGCATCTGCCTTTTCAATGTTGGGCTGACCCCAATGATGTGGATGGAGGAAAGCTTTTGGGACTTTTATTTGGTAATGTGGTGCAACTCAAAATGAGAAGAAACAGCTGCAAACATCCATTAATAATCAGAACGTGGAATGTATGAAGTATGATTCTAGGAAAATTGGAAGTTGTCAAAAATGAAATGGAACACATAAAGATCAGTATGCTAGGCAACAGTGAGCTGAAATGGATTGGTATTGGCCACTTTGAATCAGATAATCATATAGCCTACTATGCCAGGAATGACAAAATGAAGAATAGCATTGCATTCATCGTCAAAAAGAACATTTCAAAATCTATCCTAAAGTACTGTGTTATCAGTGATAAGATAATATCCATACGTCTAAAGGAAGTCCAGTAAATACGACTATTATTCAAATTTAGGCACCAAGCACTAATGCCAAAGATGAGAAAATTGAAGATTTTTACCAATTTCTGCAGTCTGAAATTGATCAAACATGCAATCAAGATGCACCAATAATTACTGGTGATTGGAACAAGAAAGTTGGCAACAAAGAATAAGAATCTGTAGTTGGAAAATATGGCCTTGGTGACGGAAATGACACCAGAGATAGCAGGATAGAATTTTGTAAGATAAATGACTCATTCATGGCATATACATTTTTTTCAGCAACATAAATGGCAGCTATACACATGGTTCTCTCCGGATGAAAAACACAAAAATCAAATCAACTACGTTTGTGGAAAAAGATGATAAAAAAGTTCAATATCAAACGTGAGAACAAGGCCAGAGACTGAATGTGGAACAAACCATCAGTTGTTCATACGCAAGTTTAAGTTGAAGCTGAAGAAAATTAAAACAAGTTCATGAGAACTGAAATACAACCTTGAGTATATTTCTCCTGAATTCAGGGACCATCTCAAGAATAGATTTGACACACTGAACACTAATGATTGAAGACTAGATAACTTGTTGGATGGCATCAAGAACGTCATACATGAAGAAAACAAAGGTCATTTAAAAAAAAAGGAAAAAAAGAAAAGACCAAAATAGATGTCAGAAGAGACTCTGAAACTTTCTCTTGAATTTAGAGTAGAGTGAATGGACCCTCATGTGTCTGTCAGTTTGTTGTACTGTGGGGGCTTGTGTGTTGCTATGATGTTGGAAGCTATGCTACCAGTATTCAGAAACCAGCAGGGTCACCTGTGGAGGACAGGTTTCAGCTGAGTTTCCAGACTGAGACAGACTAGGAAGAAGGACCTGGCAGTGTACTTCTGAAAAGAAATAGCCAGTGAAAACCTTAAGAATAATAGTGGAACATTGTCTGATATAGTACCGAAAGATAAGCCCCCCAGGTTGGAAGACACTCAAAAGGCGACTGGGGAAGAGCTGCCTCCTCAAAGTAGAGTCGACCGTAATGACGTGGATGGAGTAAAAGTTTTGGGACCTTCATTTCCTGATGTGGTATACTCAAAATGAGAAGAAATAGCTACAAACATCCATTAATAATGGGAACCGGGAATGATTGAAGTATGAATCTAGGAAAATTGGAAATCATCAAAAATGAAATGAAACGCATAAACATCTATATCCTAGGCATTAGTGAACTGAAATGGACTGGTATTGGCCATTTTGAATCAGACAACCATATAGTCTACTATGCTGGGGATGACAACTTGAGAGGAATGGTGTTGCATTCATCATCAAAAAGAACATTCCAAGATCTATCCTGAAGTACAATGCTGTCAGTGATAGGATAATATCCATACACTTAAAATGAAGACCAGTTAATATGATTATTATTCAAATTTACACACCAACCACTAAGGCCAAAGATGAAGAAATTGAAGTTTTTTTTCAGCTTCTGCAATCTGAAATTGATCAAACATGCAATCAGGGTTTATTGATAATTACTGGTGATTGGAATGAGAAAGTTGGAAACGAAGAAGAAGGCTTGGTAGTTTGAAAACATGGCCTTGGTGATAGAAACAATGCTGGAGATTGAATGATAGCATTTTGCAAGACCAATGAATTCTTTGTTGCAAATACCTTTTTTCACCAACATAAATGGTGACTATACACACTGGACCTCACCAGATGGAATACACAGGAATCAAACTGACTACATCTGTGGAAAGAGATTATGGAAAAACTCAATATCATAGTCAAAAACAAGGCCAGGGAGCGACTGTGGAACAGACCGTCAATTGCTCCTAAGCAAGTTTAAGATGAAACTGAAGAAAATCAGAACAAGTCCACGAGAGCCAAAATATGACCTTGAGTATATCCCACCTGAATTTAGAGACCATCTGAATAATAGATTTGACGCGTTGAACACTAATGACTGAAGACCAGACAAGTTGTGGAATGGCATCAAGGACATCATACATGAAGAGAGCAAGAGGTCATTGAAAAGACAGGAGAGAAAGAAAAGACCAAGATGGATGTCAAAGGAGATTCTGAAACTTGCTCTCAAACATCAAGCAGCTAAAGCAAAACAAAGAAATGATGAAGTAAAAGAACTGAACAGAAGATTCCAAAGGCTGCTCAAAAAGACAAAGTAAAGCATTATAATGACATGTGCAAAGAGCTGGAGATGGAAAACCAAAAGGGAAGAACATGCTTAGTGTTTCTCAAGCTGAAAGAACTGAAGAAAAAATCCAAGCATTGAGTTGCAATAGTGGAGGATTCTATGGGGAAAATGTTAAAGGATGCAGGAAGCATCAAAAGAAGATGGAAAGAATACACAGTCATTATACCAAAAAGTATTAGTCACTGTTCAACAATTTCAAGAGGTAGAATGTAATCAGGATCTGATGATACTGAAGGAGAAAGTCTAAGCTGCACTGAAGGCATTGGCAAAAAACAAGGCTCCAGGAGTTGACGGAATATCAATTGAGATGTTTTGACAAATGGATGCAGCACTGGAAGTGCTCACTCATTTATGCCAAGAAATATGGAAGACAGCTTCCTGGCCAACCTACTCGAAGAGGTCCATATTTATGCCTATTCCCAAGAAAGGTGATCCAACCAAATGTGGAAATTATCAAACAATATCATTAATATCACACACAAGCAAAATTTTGCAGAAGATCATTCAAAAGTAGTTGCAGCAGTATATCAACAGGGAACTGCCAGGAATTCAGGCTGTATTCAGAAGAGGACATGGAACCAGGAATATCATTGCTGATGTCATATGGATCTTGGCTGAAAGCAGAGAATACCAGAAGGATGTTTACCTGTGTTTTATTGACTATGCAAAGGCATTCGACTGTGTGGATCACAACAAATTATGGATAACATTACAAAGGATGGGAATTCCAGAACACTTAATTGTGCTCATGAGGAACCTGTACCTAGATCAAGAGGCAGTTATTCAGACAGAACAAGGGATACTGAGTGGTTTAAAGTCAGGAAAGATGTGTGTCAGGGTTGTATCTTTTCACCAGACCTATTCAATCTGTATACTGAGCAAATAATCTGAGAAGCTGGACTATATGAAGAAGAACATGGCATCAGGTTTGGAGGGAGACTCATTAACAACCTGTGTTATGCAGGTGATACAACCTTGCTTGCAGAAAGTGAAGAAGACTTGAAGCACTTACTGATGAAGATCAAAGACCACAGCCTTCAGTATGGATTACACCTCAACGTAAAGAAAACAAAAATCCTCACAACCGGACCAATAAGCCACGTCATGATAAACGGAGAAAAGATTGAAGTTGTCAAGGAGTTCATTTGACTTGGATCCACAATCAGCACCCATGGAAGCAGCAGTCAAGAAATCAAAAGACACATTGCATTGGGCAAACTTGCTGCAAAAGACCTCTTCAAAGTTTTGAAAAGCAAAGATGTCACCCTGAAGACTAAGGTGCGCTTGATCTAAGCCATAGTATTTTCAATCACATGATATGCATGTGAAAGCTGGACAATGAATAAGGAAGACCAAAGAAGAACTGACACCTTTGAATTGTGGTTTTGGCGAAGAGCACTGAATATGCCACGGACTTCCAGAAGAAAGAACAAATCTCCTTGGAAGAAATACAACTAGAATGCTCCTTAGAAGCAAGGATGATGAGACTGCGTCTTACGTACTTTGGACATGTTGTCAGGAGGGATCAGTCCCTGGAGAAGGATATCATCCTTGGTAAAGTACAGGGTCAGTGGAAAAAAGGAAGACCCTCAACGAGATGGATTGACACAGTAGCTGCAACAATGGGCTCAAGCATAACAATTTTAAGGATGACGCAGGATCAGGCAATGTTTCATTCTGTTGTGCATAGGGTTGCTATGAGTCAGAACTGACTCGATGGCACCTAACAACAACAGCAACGAAGTGAATCGAAGAAATGATGAAGTAAAAAACTGAACAGAGATTTCAAAGAGCAGCTGGAGAAGACAAAGTAAATTATTTTAATGAAATGTGGAAAGACTGGGAGCTAGAAAACCAAAAGGGAAGAGCATGCTTGGTATTTCTCAACCTGAAAGAAATAAAGAAAGAATTCAAATCTCAAGTTGCAATTTTCAAGGATTCTGTGGGCAAAATATTGAACAACACAAGAAGCATCAAAAGAAGATGGAAGGAATACACAGAATCATTGTACTAAAAAAAACTGGTCAACGTTAAACCATTTCAGGAGGTTGCATACGATCAAGAACTGATGATATTGAAGGAAGAAGTCCAAACTGCACTGAAGGCATTGGTGAAAAACAAGGCTCTGGGGATTGACAGAATACCAATTGAGATGTCTCAACAAACTTACGCAGTACTGGAAGTGCTCACTCATCTATGCTAAGAAATTTGAAGATAGTTACCTGGCCAACCGACTGAAAGAGATCCATGTTTGTGCCCCTTCCAAAAAAAGGTGATCAAACAGAATGTGAAAATTATCAAACAATATCACTAATATCACACACAAGTAAAACTTTGCTGAAGGTAATTAAAAAACCACTGTAGCAGTACATAGACAAGAAACTGCCAGAAATTCAAGGTGGATTCAGAAAAGGATGTGGAACCAGGGATATCATTGCTGATGTCAGATGGATCCTGGCTGAATGTAGAGAATATCAGAAAAATGTTTACCTGTGTTTTTTCTGCCTGTGCAAAGGCATTAGACTATGTGAATCATAACAAGTTGTGGATAACACTGCAAAGAACAGGTATTCCAGAACACTTAATTGTGCTCAGAAGGAACCTGTACATAGGCCAGAAGGCAGTCATTCGAACAGAACATGAGGATACTACATGGTTTAAAATTGAGAAAGGTGTGCGTCAGGGTTGTATCCTTTCACCGTACTCATTCAATCGTATGCTTAGCTAATAATCCAAGAAGCTGGACTATATGAAGAAGAACATGGCATCGGGTTTGGTGGAAGATTCATTAACAACCTGTGATATGCAGATGAAACAACCTTACTGAGACTGAAGATGATATGCTGAAAATCAAAGACTACAGCCTTCAGTATGGATTACGCCTCCACATGAAACAAAATTCTCACAACTGGGCCAATAAGCAACATCTTGTTAAATGCAGAAAATATTGAAGTTGTCAAGGATTTCATTTTACTTAGATCCATGATCAACACCCATGGGAGCAACAGTTAGGAAATCAAACAAAGTATTTCATTGGACAAATCTGCTGCAAAAGACCTCTGAGTGTTAAAAAAGCAAAGATACCACTTTGAGGACTAAGGTGTGCCTGACCCAAGCTGTGATATTTTTAGCCACCTCGTGTGTATGAGGAAGCTGGACTATGAATAAGGAAGACGAAAGAAGAATTGATGCCTTTGAATTGCGTTGACAAACAATATTGAATATACCACAGATTTCTAGAAGAATGAGTAAGTCTATCTTGGAAGAAGTACAGCTGGAATGCTCTTTGGAAGCGAGGGTGGCAAGATTTTGTCTCATGTACTTTGGACATGTTACCAGGAAGGACCAGTCCCTGGAGAAGGACATCATGCTTGGTAAGGTAGAAGGTCAGGGAAAAAGAGGAAGGTCCTGGACAGGGTGAATTGACACAGAGGCTGCAAAATGGGCTCCAACATAGCAAGGTTTGTGAGAATGGCACAGGACTGGGCAGTGTTTCCTTCTGTTGTACATAGGGTCGGTATGAGTCAGAATTGACTCGATGGCACCTATCAACAACAATTGAATCCTGGTGGCCCAATGTTTAAGAGCTATGGCTGCTAACCAAAAGGTCAGCAGTTCAAATCCACCAGCTCTCCTTAGAAACCCTATAGGGCAGTTCTGTTCTGTCTTATATGGTCGCTATGAATCAGAATCAACTTGATGATAATTTTTTTTTTGTCAACAACAACAATAACCTCGACAAAGATCAGAATCTTCAGTTCAACCAATAGATAGGTCCAGTTATGAAGAGCTGATCAACCAATACCATGGCAGAAGTCATGTTCTGTGCAAGCATGATATAGGGCTACATTAAACAAACAAAAAAAAAAACCTAGCCCAGTGCCGTCGAGTCGATTCTGACTCATAGCGACTCTATAGGACAGAGTAGGACCATCCCATAGAGTTTCCAAGGAGCGCCTGGCGGATTCGAACTGCCGACCCTTTGGTTAGCAGCTGTAGCACTTAACCACTACGCCACCAGGGTTTGTAAATTGACTTAGAGATTTGGTGGACCAAAATTTGAGGCTTATTACCTCCATATTTCAAGTGAATTTTTTTTTTTAATATCCTGGACTAATTGAGTTAATCCCTATTTTCATTGGGCCGTACAGAGTCTTCATGGCTTAACTGATTGAGTAATTTGTAATTAGATATAATTTGAGTTAACTTCTTCCTTAGGAATCATGTTGTCTTTATTATCTCCATCAGAGCTACCACCTCTTTCCTCTGAAAAAAAAAAATCCCATTCATATGAGCTTTTCTTGACAGGAGAGAGAGCAAGAGCAATAGAGAGTGTTAGAGAAGAGGAAAGCATAAAATCACAAAAATACAATCTGTATTGGCCACTGGCTCTATCTGATAGCAGTCTTTACCTATTGTTATTCTAGTGCAGAAATTGTGTTTCCACAATGGTCACCAATATCTAAATAATTTAGCTGAATTTGGTGACCTGGGTCTTAGAATAGAATTAGTAAAAGAGTACTCTGTTTCACAGACACGTAACAACCAGTGCCTATTTAGGTTAGAGAAGTATGGCTTGTGCACTCTATGACTTATGTTTGCTATAAGAAATGACAGTAGAAAGATGGTTTTATTATTTGTCCAAATCTAACGTAAAACCAAAAGCTCGATCCGTTTTAATCTTTGTCAATAAATAATGATAAATAAAACTTAAAGATAGATCTGGTGAGCTTCCTAAAATTATTTACCTAGTTTACCTTGTAATTTATCTTTGTGTCTTCTATGTGTCTTGAATTGGAGATCTCTTGCTTCATTTTTGGTAGACACTTTCTTGAATCTGTTTTGGTAGAAAGATCTCGTTTAGTTGTATATGGTCTGCTAGAGGATTTACATGACCAGAAGTATGGAGGGAGTCAATTCTGCTGGCCCCTTCCCTATCAGATATAATAATAGATCTATGTATGTGAGCTGCTGTAGACTGTGTCTCAGAAGCCCTAGGGGTGAGCTGCTAGATAGTGGAACACTATAGAGAGTCAACCAGCCAGTATTGGATAAATAGAGTGAAATTGACAATTACCTTCTGCTAGGAGACACTTCAGACCCACCTTCTACTGAAGCAGACTACATTAGTTGTATAGACTGACAGACACTTGGAGCTTAACTATTCCCACATAAAGTTACCAATTCCTTGTCACTGAGGTCAATGGAGAATGACTCTAAGTTCTTTATAGCAGATACCTAACTATTGGTGCTTGGTAAAAGTTGGATTTCCCATCCCTGCTTTGTGGTGTAAACAGTTGAGTGCTCAGGTACTAACCAAGAGGTTGGCAGTTTGAACTCACCAGAGAAGCCTCAGGAGATAGACCTGGTGAACTGCTTTTGAAAGGTCACAGTTTTGAAAACACTATGGAGCAATTTTACTCTGCACAGATGAGGTCACCATAAGTTGGAAGAGACTCCACGACAACCAACAGCACCAAATGCTACTGAAGTGTATCTTTTGCCACCTAACGTCACAATTAGCTTAGCTATGCATCGTCTTAGTTAAATTGTGCTTTACTTTTCAAAACCCATAAAAGCTGTTATTTTATAACACTTTTTCTGTAATTGGACTTGGGGTCAAGATAATGAAATGTCAAGAAGACACAGAGACCAGAGCTGGCCCATTATCTTCTCTCTCGTTGGGTATGTGTGGTCTAGAGGAATAAGTGGATTTGTTAGGCAGGTAGGTACCTTGGCTAAGTAATTGTGTACAGTTCCAAGTACCCACAGATTGAGTATGTCAGCTGAGAGGTAATTAATAAAGGCAAGGTCCTATAATGTTTCCAGGTCAGTACCAAGGTAGTCTGTGTAGCTGGGTAATTATTAGTATAATGGCAGATGCTGCAACAAACAAGTTTCCACATTTATGTGATATAACACAATGTAAAGTTACTTCTCACTCAAATGACAGCTCAGTGTCTGTGTTTGGCAGGTGGGCTTCCATATAATAATTCAAAGGTCCAGACTTGTTCTGTCTTCTGCTTTGGCTTTGCTTTTTCTTTTAGCCAGCAGATGGGGAAAGAGGCCCATCCCAACCCAGGTGTGACTCACACTAATTCTTACATTCCACTGTCAGAACCAGGGCAGGATTAAGCTATCCATGAGTAACTTCTTTTTAAATGCAACTATAATATTATGGCTTGTATGGTGTGTGACTTACATTTGCTCTAAGAAATGACGGTAGAAAGATGCTTTTATTGTTTACTGTGAGGATGATGCAGGACCAGGCAGTGTTTCACTCTGTTGTACACAGGGTCACTATGAGTAGGAACTGACTTGGCAGCACCTAACAACAACAACAACACAAAAGTGGTGTATGCCACCCTCAGTGGGATGAGACAAACTGGATTATAAAATTTTTAGTAGATGTGGGGTACTAAGATTTTTACTAAATACCACATTTTCTACAAAAATAATATTCCGTATATTCTACAACAAAGAAAATGAGTCAGTGGACTCAGTTGTTTTAACAATCAATGTAAAACTCTGTTGCTCTCTCACAACAAAAAATTGACTTTCACCAATTTTGCTTTAAATGGCTCATACTTTAATTTTGATGCTTGTTTCATAAGAAATGTTATAATTACAAATGAACAAATGAAAAGATACCATAAAAGAAGATGTAATGATCAAATTACTGTATTTTATTTTTGGATAGAACTTTCATCTCTAACATTTTATAATTAAAAACATTTCTTTCTATTCTTTGCTCATACAAATTCTTCAATGATTTCATTACAATTAAGCTGCTAGACAATATCTACTTGCATACATAATAAGGATAATGAATCGAGTCTTTCTTGAATCGTACGCTGAAGATTTTTGAGTCTCTTTAGGGATGAAAATGAGCATGTTGTTGTGTAGTTTGTAATCATTAAAGTTAGGAACACGTATAAAGCAATTTCAACATTGGGAAATAAGTATTGTATTTTATCTTCTATTATGGAAACATACATTTGTACACGAATAAAATGTCTTTCCTGAATTTGTAAACTTAGTTCTCATGTAAGAATGAAATTGTTGCACTTCTCCATAAAGTCTTGTATTTAAGTCATCAGGATAAGCTCACACTAATTTCTTGGATGCATGCATTCTTCATCAGGTATAGTCACATTGTTTAAGAAAGAAAATCTATTTGAAAGAACTTCATACACTTTCGCCCTTCTTTTCATGCAAAATTCAAGTGTGTCAATTATGATTCAAGTGTGTAGTATGATGTGGTTACGTGAAACTGCTCTCGGGCACTCAATACTTCCGGAGCACTCCTGTCATTTACTTGTTTCTGTGATGGCGAACTGCTTGATAATCAGTATTTGGCAGTGTTTTTTTTTGTTGTTGTGTTTTTAAAATTTCTTAAATTCTGTAAATCTCCTGTTAATGACTGGTAGAGGTCTGTGCATATCTTTAAATTTACTTCCGAATCTTGGAGAGCTTTACTCATTTGACGAAGATGCTGCAATACGTTGTTCCACATAACCAACATAAATACGTATTCTAGTGTTTGCATTTTGTTAGCAATGTTTTCAGCTTCTCTTTTGGTATCTCCTTTTTGTGTCTGGTATATGAATAGACGGCAATAGGTTTTTTTTTTTTTTATTCAGCAATATTTTCTAAGGCATCTAGTGTATGATTCCAGGATTGCACTTGTTACTGCAGCATGCGTTTCCCAACTTGTATTAGAAAGACATTTTAATATTCTATCATTGCCTAAATATGTTTTGAGAACTAGCCATCAGTAAGCAGAGGCAGAAAAAAATGTGTAGAGTAACTCAACAGTAGGAAAAAAAAAATAAGCTCTTTCCAGACAACAATCTATTGTTCTACATCCTCCAAGTTTAAGTGAATACACAGCAGATGGTATGAAAATGGCATAGTCATTATGTTCTAAATTTTTCTTTTGCATGCCTTTATAATGCCCTGATGTAATTAGCAGCATTATCATAGGACTGGCCTCTGCGCTTAGAAAAATAAAATTTGCAAACTTCACAGAAATAGTAAAGGACTTGATTTGTAATTTCTTCACCTATAGGACTTTTTAAGCTAATAAATGTGATAAATTGCTTGACAGGTTTTCCATCTGTTGGAGATTCTTATCTGTCATTGTTATCTAATGCTACTATAACAGAAATACCACAAGTGGATAGCTTTAACAAAGAGAAATTTATTTTCTCACAGCCTAGGAGAGAAATTTATTCTCTCACACTCCAAAGTCTGAATTCAGGGTACCAGCTCCAAGTGAAGGCTTTCTGTCTCTGTCAGCTCTAGAGAAAAGTCCTTGTCATCAGTCTTCCCTGGTTGAGGAGCTTCTCAGTGCAGGCATCCCGGGTCTAAAGGATGCACTATTCTCCTGGCTCTTGTTTCTTGGTGGTAAGAGGTCCCTATCTCTCTGCTGGCTTCTCTCTTTTATATCTTAGAAGGGATTGACTTAAGGCACACCTAATTTTGTAGATTGAGTCCTGCCCCATTAACAACTGCTTCTAATCCTACCTCATTGACATCATAGAAGTAGGATTTGTAACACGTAGGAAAATCACACCAGATGACAAAATGGTGGACAACCACACAATACTGGAAGTAATGGCCCAACCAAGTTGACACACATTTTGAGGGGATACAATTCAATTCATGACAGTATCTTAAAACAATACTTAGCTGATCTGTATTAGAAAGATCAGGAGTGGAATATACAGACAAACTGAAATATCGAGCTACACTTATTTCACTGAAAACAGTTAATTGAACTTTATCACTTATTAAGTTTATCAATTCTTCACATGTTGTTTTAGACATATACAATGAGTTGCCCTTTCCTGTGTTACCATTTGTGATGTGACCTGTTAACATTGGATCAAACTGAGCAACAAGAAAACCAAAACAATTTACTTTTGGAGGGACCCAAACACTTCATTTGTACCTTGAAAAGATAGTCCATATTCAGTGATTGCTGTAATGACAGCAACAACATGTTGCAAAATGGCTTTCCAATACCTACATTCTTCATTAAGTTGTGTTTCCAGTTCATGAATTACAACAAAAACACGTTTTCGATTTAAATATGACAACATACAATCTTAGTGAATTGAAATGCTTTCATGTTTATCAGTCATATTTGAGCTGTGCCAATTGCTAAATCCATCTGTAGCAAATCGAGAATTAAGTGATTTAGTTATAGTTTGCAAACAAAACAATATACAGAGCTGACTGATGGAGAATACAGCAGCCCTTCCCTCTTATAATTTTCACAATTAGCTTTGCACCCTAGAAATATATTCTGGCTACGGAGCTTTGTTTACCATCCAGAAATTTTCAACATGCATTTTCAGATGGCCCACTGTGATGCTGACAATCACTTGGTCCTCTTTTATTTTTATTATTATTACTTTATTGTGCTTTAAGTGAAAGTTTACAAGTCAAGTCAGTTTCTCGTACAAAAACTTATACACACATTGTTATGTAACCCTGGTTGCTCTCCCTGCAATGTGACAGCACACTCCTTCTCTCCACCCTGTATTTCCCAAGTCCATTCAGTCAGCTCCTTTTCCCTTGTGCCTTCTCACACCACCTCCGGACAGGAGCTATTTATTCTTATGTATCTACTTGAGCTAAGAAGCACACTCTTCACCAGTATCATTTTATGTGTTATAGCCCAGTCTAATCTTTGTCTGAAGAGTTGGCTTCGGAAATGTTTTTATTTCTGGGCTAACAGAGAGTCTGGGGACCATTTGACTTCTGCACCCCACTTTTCTCCTGCTCCATCAGGGACTATTTGTTGTGCTACCTGTCAGGGTGGTCATTGGTGGTAGCCGGGCACCATCTAGTTCTGGTCTTAGGCTGATGGAGTCTCTGGTTTATGTGGCCCTTTCTGTCTCTTGAGCTCTTATTTTCCTTATGTCTTTGGTGTTCTTCGTTCTCCTTTGCTCCAGGTGGATTGGGACCAGTTGATGCCTCTTAGCTGGCCGCTTGCTAGCTTTTAAGACCCCAGATGCCACTCACCAAAGTGGGATGCAGAACATTTTCTTAATAAACTTTGTTATGCCAATTGTTATGCCAACCATGGTCCCCAGACCCCCACCCCTGCTACTCTGTCCCTCAAAATGTTTGGTTGTATTCAGGAAACTTCTCAGCTTTTGGTTTAGTCCAGTTGTGCTGACTTTCCCTGTATTGTGTGTTGTCCTTCCCTTCACCAACAATAATTCTTGTCTACTATCTAGTTAGTGAATACCCCTCTATCTCCTACGCCACACTCGTAACCATCAAAGAATGTTTTCTTCTGTGTTTAATCCTTTTCTTGAGATCTTATAATAGTGGTCTCATACAATATTTGTCCTTTTGCAACTGAATCATTTCACTCAGCATAATGTCTTCCAGATTCATCCATATTATGAAATCTTCCACATATTCATCGTTGTTCTTTATCATTGCATAGTATTCCATTGTGTGAATATACCATAATTTTTTTTTTATCCATTCACCCATTGATGGGCACCTAGGTTGTTTCCATCTTTTTCCTATTGCGAATAATGCTGCAGTGAATATGGGTATGCATATATCTATTTGTGTGAATGCTCTTATTTCTCTAGGGTATATTCCAAGGAATGGGATTGCTGGATTGTCTGGTATTTCTATTTCTAGCTTTCTAAGGAAGAGTCAAATCGATTTCCAAAGTGGTGGTACCATTTTACATTCCCACCAGCACTGTAAGTGTTCCAGTCTCTCCACAACCTCTCCAACTTTTATTACTTTGTGTTTTTTGGGTTAGTGCCAGCCTTGTTGGGGTGAGATGGTATCTCATTGTAGTTTTGATTGCAATGACTAATGATTGTGAGCATTTCCTCATGTATCTGTTAGCCACTTGTTGTTTTCTTTGGTGAAGTGCCTATTCATATCTTTTGCCCATTTTTAAATTGGGTTATTTTTCTTTCTGTTGTTGAGGTTTTGCAGTATCTAGTAGACTTCAGAAAGTAGGCACAGATTGCATTTGTCACAGCCAAAATTTTTTTCCCAGTCTTTTTATTCCTTTGGTTAAGTCTTTGGATAAGCATAAGTATTTGATTTTTAGGAGCTCTTTTTTTTAGTTATCTAGTTTCTCTTCTGGTGTTTGTGCATTGTTAGTAATGTTTTATATTCTGTTTATGCCATGTATTAGGCACTTGGCCCTCTTTTGATTCATCATTAGGAAAAAAATTATTCCACGAAACAGGATCTGTATTTCTGTTACTTAATTGTCTGTGGATGCCACAATTTCAGATTCTAAAATAGTTTCACTTTCGACACGATTTTTAGTTTGTTTACTACAGCAAAGAATGGTTGAAGAATTTGGAACAAATTTTGTTATATTCATATTGCTATTAGTAATTTTAGCACTAGTGGTGATAGTACAGTGATTTGCACCTATTAAACTTGAGCGTTCAATGGGAGAAGTCTCTTATGATCTGTTACATTTTAAAAAGGAAGTTAATTTTGGAATAGTCTTTAGGGATTCATAAATCCTTTTCTTTTTATCTTCTGCCAGCTTTTGTTTTTATACTTCACTTAGTTGTTGCCATTTTATTTTACTTGGATATAAAATTATGTTACTTTTTAAATTTGGTTCCGACATAGCAAATAAATTTGAATACTTGATAATAAATAAAATTCATAGAACAAGTAAAATTTATAAAATAAAATTTACATTCAAATTTGGACCTTTCCACAAAAATTTATATTTGAAAATTAATAACTAAAAAAATTGATTTGGAACTTGTAATTTTGTTCTTCAGATCTGAGATAGTCAAAAGAAATAGTACAAGGCAGTAGGAAATAACTTCGTTTGTCTGTCAGATGATGTTTGTTGGGAGACCCTTTGCAGATCTACACGTGTGTTTTTTGTCTTGAAATAATACTTAAAGCTTGTGCACTTACTTTCCATCATTTGATGCTGTATCTTCACAGTTCATTGTCTACTGCTGATACAGGGGCGAGAGCGAGCACAAAGAACATGGTACAAATACAAGTGTATGCTTAATCTGAAGACATGTTTTTGTTCACTTTGTGTAGAACAAGACCAGATTCGTCATAAGTCATGTAATTATAGTGTCACTGGCATGTTCTTATGTGGTTGATGAAAGACAACTGAATATGAGGTTATACCAGGTTGGTCCAAAATGAAAAGGAAAATACAATTGTTATCATATGCAAAATTTATGAAATGTGTATTTCATTTCTCTGTGGAATTCTTCAACTCCCATATTTGGTGATACGAACATAATCAATGTTACAATAGCACCACTTCTTACTGGCCCTCCTAACTAGACTTGCTAGATCAGCAAATGTAGGTATACAAGATGGCTATCTCAAAATGGATCAGAGATCCGTTTCTATTAATATAATCCATCCTTGCCCAGTAACCGCTCATGTCGGATCCAGTTGCATATTGGGTGAGTGTAATAAGAGTTAGACTTGACAGCCCACCCCACCTCTTGTTTATGAGAAAGAAATACACCCAAGAGATCCACCAAGATAAAGGAATTTCAATTACACAGGAGGGGACTATAGGAGACAGATGTCAAAGAAGGTATTGAAGTAGTAGGGATCTCATAGCTAAAACAACCTTGCATGTGAGCACCCTCATGACCCTGCGTGAACTTTGCTTCTGGCTGGCACAATCTCATGCATGGAAGCTGGTATCAGTTTTATTTAGTGCCCTGTCAGTTCTCTTCCACTGCAGCACTCACTTTTTCTTATGTTCTGTCTGTTTGGTACGTATGGGTCTTTGGACAACTTGTGCCCCTGTTTTGTTGATACCCTAATCACATGTTACCTTGCTTATTGGGTAATCTGTCCCTGGTCAGAACTAGTTACAGGACTTCATTTACATGCCTGGGAAATACAGTCCCTGGCTGGACAGCCTTTTTGTGACAACGGCTCTACACAGTAGAAGGAGAGCATGAATCTGAGGGAAACAGCTAGCCATCTCTGCCACAATAACCAACTTAAGCAAAGTTGGATCACAGATGGAACTAAGATTGAGGGGAGCTGATGCACAAGAAGGAATAGAGAGTCTGAAGGAATTTCCTAAGCCAAACTTCAGATGACTGCAACAAAAGTTATTCATTTTTTACAACCTTTTGAAATGTTCTACAAACCATTAAAGAAGCAAATATGGACCAAATGTAATTCAAAAAAGATTTTTTCCTGTCATTTATTCATCTTGCTCTAAAGCATCTGTCCTCTTCTTTCCACCCCTCTTTACATAGTTCCCTGAAAGTTAAAGTTTATGTGAGGCCATCTCTTCCTGTTTTGTACGTTAACCTCTAGGGAAAGTGCAGCTCAGAGAGATTGATTCGCCCAGGCTCTCCCTTTCAACGTGTGACCATTATTGAGGGTTTGCTATGTGCCAGCCCTTTGTTAACATCATCTCACTCAGTCTTGCCAATGACCTAATGAGGTGTATATTTTAACTTTAATTTGTTAAAGTTAAAATATTAAAATATCTAAAGATTATAGGAATAAAATATCTTTTTAAAGTTTTTCTGCAAACCCAAATCTCCAAAATTATGAAAGGGGCAAAAAGATTCTCTCATATGAGTCACTGTTAATACTGAGAACAATGACTTCTGGAAATGCGGTAAACAGAAAAAAACTGAATATATTAAACAAAGGTAAAAGAAAGCTGAACTCAAAACAACAATTGTTGATTTGTAATATCTTCTCCTTAAAAAAAAAGGCTGATAATTACTGTTATAACATTTAATCTAGTTAAGCAGATAAATGATATTATTTCTTCCACTTGGGGTTTCGTTTAGTGCTAAACCATTATCATGGCAGTTTCAGATATTTTACAAGTAATAAAAAGTCGTCCCAATCCCATATTATGTTATAACCCAAGTGGATTTTACAGCCTTTCCCTACAAGTAGCGCTTGACCACTATGCCACCAGGGTTTCCATGTTATACGCCTACAAGTGAACATACCATCTTTAGATGTACTTCACAAAGTAAAAATTCTAGTTTTATTTTCTTCTTGGCTAAATGCTAAATTGTTCACAACCAAATGTGAAATAAATGTAGAATAAAAGAAAAACACCTGCTGTCATCAAGTCAATTCCGACTCATGGTGACCCCACGTGTGCAGAGTGGAGTTGTGCTCCATCAGGTTTGCAAGGTTGTGACCTTTTGGGATCAGATTTCCAGGCCTTTCACTCAAGGAGCCTCTGGGTGGGTTCAAGCTGCCAACTTTTTGGTTAGTAGTGGAGTGCTTAACCATTTCTTCCAAAACCAAACCAAACTCACCGTCATTGAGTTGATTCCCACTCATAGTAAACCTATAAGACAGGGTAAAACTGCCCCATATGGGTTTCAAGCCTATAAATCTTTATGGAAGCCTACTGCCACATCTTTTTCCTGCAGAGCAGCGGATGGGTTTGAACCACTGACCTTTTAGCAGCTGAACATTTAAACCACTGCACCATCAGTGCACTTCCATTTGTCCCAACACACATATATACTAATTTTTTTTAAAAAAAGCTAAACAGTTAAATGTAATTATTTATGAATGGTAGAATTATAGGTAAATTTTATTTTTATTTTACTATTCCAGGTTTTACAAACTTTCTAAATGACTATTTACTCTATTATTGTTATCAAAAAAATGTAAATATTACTTACAAGAGGAAACTCGATTGCAGACCTGGTATTGCTTTTCTGGAACTCTGAAAGAAATTGATAGAGTTAGGTGGTCCATTTTTAAAAGAAGCTAAAATGAATCCGTATAAACTAATGGCTTCAAGAAAGAGTATTATTTTAGATTTTTGCTTATTTACTGAACTAAGTTTTTCATGACTTCAGTTGGAATTATTTAGTGTGCTTATTGAATTTGTGGAGTGGGAAAAGTGAGTTCCACCTTGCATGTGCAATCTGATTAAGTGATACACGGTGTGGTAGGCAGTCTTTAAGATGGCCCCCTATGATCCCTGCCTCTTGGCACTTATGTCTTTGTGTAATCCTCTCGCCTTGAATGTGGACTGGGGATTGCGACTCGGTTCTAATGAATATAATGTGGCAAAAATAGTGCAACGTCACTTTTGAGATTAGATTACATTGGGACTATTGCTTCTCTCTCTCTTCCTCCCTCTCTTTTGCTAGCTCTGAGGGAATTCAGGAAACCCTGGTGGTGTAGTGGTTAAGTGCTACCTACGGCTGCTAACCAAAGGGTCGGCAGTTCGAATCTACCAGGTGCTCCTTGGAAACTCTATGGGGTAGCTCTACTCTGTCCTATAGGGTCGCTATGAGTCGGAATCAACTCAACGGCAGTGGGTTTGCTTTTGGGTTTGGAGGGAATTCAAGAATTACGTAGTGAGCTCTCCTATGGAGAGGCTCCCATGATGAGAACCTCATATCTCTGGCCAATAGCCAAGAAGGACCTGAGGTTTGCCAATAGCCGCATAAGTGAGCTTTGTGATGACTGCTGTTCTGGGCAATGCCTTGATTGCAGCCATGAGAGAGATCTTAAACCAGAGGAGCCCAGCTAAGCCATGTCCATATCCCTCATACACAAAAAGATAACAAATTTGTTGTTTTAAGTCATTAAATTTTAGAGTAACTTGTTGTACAGCAATAAATAACTAATACAAATTGATATTGGCTACCTATAGTAGGGTGCTTCAAAGGATTTTGAGGTTTTATCTAGTCCTTAGGAAAGTGTTGTTCACCAACTATCAATGTCTGTCATGGACAGGAGGGAAGGAATTGTGGCACGAGTGTTGTTTGTTTACATTCGTGTTCTAGTGTGCCTTGATTATGATGAACAGCATGATAGACAACAGAATGGACTCATATGGAGGTCCTGGGAAACGCTGTGGTGTTGACATGGCTCATTATTCTACTGTCAATCATTAATATCACAATATATTAATTGGTTATATTTGTCTGAGTAGGTCCTGATTTGAGTCTGAGTCCTGAAGAATACTGTTAATATGATTCAGGGCAGTAGGTAGGATGTGGGGCAGGATTTTGGGCAGCTTGAATAAGCCCAGAGGTACTGGTGTTTCTTCTGGTAAATTCCAGAATGGAGATATAGACAATGAAAAAGGGTGGAGAGAGACAATTACCCTATACTGACAAATGTGCCTGATGTGAGCTACAACCTCTGGAAGACTTAAGAGCTCAAGAATGCAAACAAAGTGGTCGGGAAAATAGTACAGCCTTTATGTGTGTTGGCAGGACAGCTGACTCCGAGGAATTACTACCTGTCAAATTTGGATACTGAAGTATCCCCGGAAGACCTACACACTGAGTGCTCTTCAACATAGGACTTAGCACACTGTTAAAACAAATGAAAACTGCTCTCTTATCCCAGAGCGGATTCCAACAAGTCTGTGATGGTCATTGGTTTCTGACCCAAAGGAATAAGAAATTTGAACAAAGAAAAATAGATTGACAGGCTCTTCCTTATTTACAAGGCTCATTTCATAGGCAATTCATAGACGTTTCGGGCATGCTCCTTTTCGTGGGTGGGGGAAAAGTCTACTTTTCCCGGCTTAATGCCATAGTTTTAAAATTCAGAAAGGAAGTTTTCTGTTCATTTCCTGGTAATTGAGATAAAATGAGCTGCCTGTGTGAGACAAGCCTGAGGATTTCTGAGAATATACTTACATAAATGAAGCATGAACAATGCAAGAAAATGTTTATGTAGTTGAAGTATGCCTGACCTATTTTTTAATTTCTAATTTGAAGGCTATGCTAGAATTTAAATCACTTTAATAAGATACTTAGAATATTTTCACGGACATTACTTAGAGAGAAAGAAATGTTTGTTTTTTTTTGTTTGTTATTTAAAACCAGATAGATTATGCTTGCAGCTGATCAAGTTATTGATAGTTCCTGAAGAATTAACTGTGATAGGAGCTTGCACATTCTCAAATTTAAAGAAATTGGGAAAATGTGTGGGAAGTTTGGAGTGTCAGTGGTGTTTATGTTCTGCTTTTTTTCTTGTTAGACTATATTGAATATAAATACAAATATTGTGAAAGCCCTCCCACATGAGGTTTCCTCACAGCTGGAATGTTCCTTCATTTCTCTCTATTAAAATATTCTCATTTATTCAACCTCAGAAACCTTTCCTCATAATGAAAATATTTTCTATTCCATTCTCTCATGACCTCCTTGAAAGTTCCTGGAAAGCTTTTTGTCATATAAACCCTTTGGGGAAGACACATACACATATCCTCACACAAGCTGAGAGGAAAATGATTCATTTACACGAAACAGTTAATTTCCTTAACTTGGTCCAGGCAAGTGTAATGGAGAAGTCGAAAAAGACCTTGACGGTAAATGACCATTTTAATGCTGTTAGTGAGAGGAATGAAACCTTCCTGAGTCTGAATCTGGGTTTCTGGTTTGGTTCTGACATACTAATTTATTCTTCAGAAGGCTGATACTTTTTTTATTTTAATAGTAGGGCAAGTAAAGGATCAAACCAAACAATAATTTAGCTTGATCAGTAAAGTATGCCTATGTTGAGCATTGTGCTCTTTTAAAAAATTATCTATGTGGTATCAGGTTGACAAAAACAACTCAAAAGATTAGATGAGAAGCTCAGGGAGCAGTGAGTTTATGTTTATGGTGGTGGAATAACTTGGAAAAGGAGAGTGTCATGGATTGAATTATGTCCCCCCAAAATATGTGTCAACTTGGTTAGGCCATGATTCCCAGTATTGTGTAGTTGCCCCACATTTTATGATTTTCCTATGTGTTATAAATCATAATCTCTGCCTGGGGTTAAACAGGATTAGGGTGGGATTGTAACACCCTTGCTTAGGTCACATCCCTGATCCAATGTAAAGGTAGTTTCCTTGGGGTGTGTCCTGTTCTACCTTTTATTTTACAAGAGATAAAGGGAAAGGGAAGCAAGCAGAGAGTTGGGGACCTCATACTACCAAGAAAGCAGTGGTGGGAGCAGAGTGCATCCTTTGGACTTGGGGTTCCTGTGAGGAGAAGCTCCTAGTCCAGGGGAAGATTGATGAGAAGGACTTTCCTCCAGAGCCGACAGAGAGAGAAAGACTTCTTCTGGGGCTGACACCCTGAATTTGGACTTCTAGCCTAGTAGACTGTGAGAAAATAAATTTCTACTTGTTAAAGCCATCCACCTGTGGTATTTGTGTTATAGCAGCACTAGATGACTAAGACAGAGAGCAAGAATGGTTACATGACTGAAAGAATGTAAACAGTGCAGTGAATTGTACATGTAGAAATTTTTTAAATGGTGTATTTTTGCTGTATATGTTTTCACCAAAAAAAAAAAGTAAATCAAATAAAAAAAAGATGCTGTGATTTTTAAAAAGCAGCCCCCCACAAAGTGTATTTGTGTGTGTATATATACATATACATGTATTCAATAACATTTTCTCCAATTGTTTCAACTGTTTCCTGGATAAAATCTCAAATGCCAGCTGGTTTGGATCAAGACGGAGTGCTTTCTCCCCACTTCGCGTTGCTGCTGTCCAACTCTTCTCATCCGTTCTCAATTTCAGCCCCTTTGGTCATCTACCTCTTCATAATAGAATGTTTCTGGTGACTGGATTCAAGTTTCGCCTTGAAGTACTTGCTTCACAGAAATTAGTAGAACTGGATATAGATAAAAATATTCCGTTATTATTCAGTCCCCTAAGTGGTAAGGTGGAAACACTGGTGATGTACTGGTTAAAAGCTGTGGCTGCTAACCAAAAGGTCAGCAGTTCATATCCACCAGGTGATCCTCGGAAACCCTATGGGGGCAGTTCTACTCTATCCTATAGGGTTGCTGTGAGTTGGGATCGACTCGACAGCAATGGGTTTGGTTTTTTTGATTTGGTAAGTGGTAAAGCAGATACATATGGATCTTTGGCTCATGTGAAGTCCTGTGGTTCCAAATGACTGAATATTCCAATCCTATCCATTTACCGCATGCATAGATTATATATTCCATGTTATGGGTCTGGGTATGCCTTCATAGCCATAGAACCTAATATATCTGAATAAGTTTCCAAGGAAATCTATGCATTTTCCAGATCACTTAGAGGGATGAACACTATATTTGCTGTTTTTCGTGCTACCTGAGCAGTCAATTTGTTCCCTGTGGTTATGAAGCAAAGACAGATACTCAGCCAGCCCAGCAGGGATACAATTGGAAGTAGAGAACATACAGTACCCTATCATAATCCTAAGAAAGTAACAGCTTGTAGTTTTCACTGTAGGAAATGCTGGCCCCAAATTGACCTTATTCAATCAAGGTCTGTTTGAGCAGAAGCATGAGAGCCTTTCCTGTGTCCTCTCATTGGGATCAAAATCAAGTGCCAGGAAGTGAGGCTTGATGTCCTTTGAAGTTTCTACCTGTTTCATTTATAGGTTTCAGCTGACTGGAGAGTCAATTGTGCTGTGGAAGAGGCATAAATGGAATCATTATGTCAGGATAATAATACAAGTCTTGCCCATCCCAATTAATGACATGATTTTACAACTAATTGCTCAGCCCCCCAAAATGAAAATTATTCTTATTATTTTACTGTGCCCACCCTGAAATCAAATTAATAATAAAAAAACATTAATATTATTTCCAAAATATAGTTCAAATTAATATACTTCTCTTCATCTCCACTGCCACTACCCTAGTTTCTTCCACCATCAGCTCTTGAGTTGTGCCTCCTAATAAGTCTTTACTATCTACTCTTGGTCCCCCCAATCCATACAACGTCCCAGGGTCTTCTAAAATGAAAATCTGATCACATCACCATTTTTCTTACAAGATTTCTCATTGTGTTTTTTAAGATCAATGTGTTGTGCCTGAAACACTCAGTTAAAGAATTATTGAATGAATATATTTTGGTTAATTATAACTTGTGGTCTAGATAAATAGCACAAATTTTTTGAGTTTTTGAATAAGGAAATAATTCATGTGCTCAAAGTGGACTTTCAAAAGGCTCTAAATTATATTAAAACAGTTCAAACAGCATCAAAGTCATTATTTTTCTGTGTCACAGAAACAAATCATCATCTTGCAAACTGTACTGTTTTCCTGATGTTGAAACATATCACATTCTGTTTGCTCTTGCCCCTTATTTATATAGCGGAGAGCAGAACAAGAATGATCTTAATAGTTTATAAATCAATAGTCTGTTTAAATATTTTTGGCAAAAATAATAAAATACTTGTTACTACTTTTTTCTCTTCATCTGTTTCCTTATCCCTGAGGCATTTTACATCTTTCAGTTGATGTTTTTAGTGGGTTTTTTTGTGTGTGTGTTTGCTTCAGATGGAAGTTTACAGCTCAAGTTAATTTCTCATTCAGAAAGTTATACGCATATAGTTTTGTGATATTGGTTGCAATCCCCGCAATGTGACAGCACCTTACCCCTTTCCACCCTGGTTCCCTGTGTGCATTCCTCCAGTTCCTGTCCCTTTCTGCCTTCTCGTCTTGGTTTTGGGCAGGAGTTGCCCATTTGGTCTCGTATACTTGATTGAACTAAGAAGCACATTCCTCACATGTGTTTTATAGGTCTGTCTGATTTTTGTCTGGAGCTCTGGTGGCACAGTGGTTAAGAGCTTGGCTGCTAACAGAAAGGTCAGCAGTTCATATACCAGCCTCTCCTTGGAAACACTATGGGGCAGTTCTACTATGTCCTATACGGTCACTAGAAGCCAGAATTGTCTCAACGGCAACGGGCATAAGCTTTGTCTGAAAAGTGAGTTTAGGGAGTGGTTTCAGTTCTGAGTTAGCAGAGTATCCTGGGGACATAGTCTCATGGTTTCCTCCAGTTTCCGTTGGACCGGTAAGTCTGGTCTTTTTTAATGAATTTGAATCCTGTTCTATATTTTTCTCCAGTTCTGGCCAGTCTGTTGTGATCTCTGTCAGAGCAGTTGGTGGTAGCTAGACACCATCTGGTTCTTCTAGGCTCAGGCTGGTGGAGGCTCTGGTCCATGTGGTCCTTCAGTCCTTTGGGCTAATATTTTTCTTGTGTCTTTGGTTTTCTTCATTCTCCTTTGCTCCAGGTAGGATGGGACCAATAGATGTATCTTAGATGAGCACTCACAGGCTTTTAAGACCCCAGACACTACTCACCAAAGAGGGATGCAGAACATTTTTCTTTATGTTGTGCTAATTGACTAAGATGTACTCCGAGACTATGGTCCCCAGCCTCAGCCCCAGCCCCAGCAACTCAGTCCCTCAAAGTGTTTGGATGTGTCTAGGAAACGTCTATGGCTTAGCTTTGGTCAAATTGTGCTGACTTCCCCTATATTGTGTGTTGCCTTTCCCTTCACCAAAGTTGACACTTGTCTACTATCTAGTCAGTGATGTCTCCTCCCCCCCGCCCTCTCAATGATCAAATAATTTTTTTCTGTATGTAAACATTGTCTTGAGTTCTTATAATAGCAGTCTCATTTAATATTTGTCCTTTTGTGACTGACTTATTTCACTCAGCATAATGCCCCCCAGATCATCCATGTTGTGAGATGTTTCTCAGATTCATCATTGTTTTTCGCATAATATTCCACGGTATGTATGTACCATCATTTGTTTATACAGTCATCTGTTGATTGACATTTAGATTGTTTCCATCTTTCTACTATTGTGAATAGTGCTGCAATGAACATGGGTGTGCATACGGCTGTTCGTGTGACGACTCTCATTTCTCTAGAGTCTATTCCTAGGAGTAGGATTGCTGTATCATATGGTATTTCTATTTCTAGCTTTTTAAGGAAGCGCATATCGTTTTCCAAAGTGGTTGTACCATTTCACATTCCCACCAGCAGTGCGTAAGAGTTCCAGTCTCCCCAAAATCTCCCCTCTAACATTTGGTATTTTGTGTTTTTTGGGTTAGTGCCTGTATTGTCGGAGTAAGATGGTATCTCAATGTAGTTTTGATTTGCATTTCTCTAATGTCTGATGATCATGGGTATTTCCTCGTATGTCTGTTAACCGCCTGAATGTCTTCTTTGGTGAAGTGTCTGTTCATATCCTTTGCCTATTTTTTTTATTTTTTAGATGATTTTTATTGTGCTTTAAGTGAAAGTTTACAAATCAAGTCAGTCTGTCGCATATAAACTTATATACACCTTACTACATACTCCCATTTACTGTCCCCCTAATGAGACAGCCCGCTCCCTCCTTCCACTCTCTCCTTTTGTGACCGTTTTGCCAGTTTCTAACCCTCTCCACCCTCCCATCTCCCCTCCAGACTGGAGATGCCAATACAGTCTCAAGTGTCCACCTGATATAAGTAGCTCAGTCTTCATCAGCATCTCTCTCCAACCCATTGTCCAGTCCCTTCCATGTCTGATGAGTAGTCTTCGGGAATGGTTCCTGTCCTGGGCCAACAGAAGGTTTCAGGACCATGACTGCTGGGATTCTTCTAGTCTCAGTCAGACCATTAAGTCTGGTCTTTTTATGAGAATTTGGGGTCTGCATCCCACTGTTCTTCTGCTCCCTCAGGGGTTCTCTATTGTGCTCCCTGTCAGGGCAGTCATCGGTTGTGGCCGGGCACCATCTAGTTCTTCTGGTCTCAGGATGATGTAAGTCTCTAGTTCATGTGGCCCTTTCTGTCTCTTGGGCTCATAGTTATCGTGTGACCTTGGTGTTCTTCATTCTCCTTTGATACAGGGGGGTTGAGACCAGTTGATGCATCTTAGATGGCTGCTTGTTAGCATTTAAGACCCCAGATGCCACACTTCAAAGTGGGATGCAGAATGTTTTCTTAATAGAATTTATTTTGCCAATTGACTTAGAAGTCTCCTTAAGCCATAGTCCCCAAACCCCCGCCCATGCTCTGCTGACCTTCGAAGCATTCCATTTATCCTGGAAACTTCTTTGCTTTTGGTCCAGTCCAGTTGAGCTGACCTTCCCTGTATTGAGTATTGTCCTTCCCTTCACCTAAAGTAGTTCTTATCTACTAACTAATCAGTAAATAACCCTCTCCCACCCTTCCTCCTTTCCCCCTCTCGTAACCACAAAAGAATGTGTTCTTCTCAGTTTATACTATTTCTCAAGATCTTATAATAGTGGTCTTAACAATATTTGTCCTTTTGCATCTGACTAATTTCACTCAGCATACTGTCTTCCAGGTTCCTCCATGTTATGAAATGTTTCACAGATTCGTTACTGTTTTTATCAATGAGTAGTATTCCATTGTGTGAATATACCACAGTTTATTTAACCATACATCCATTGATGGACACCTTGGTTGCTTCCAGCTTTTTGCTATTGTAAACAGTGCTGCAATAAACATGAGTGTGCATATATCTGTTTGTGTGAAGGCTCTTATTTCTCTAGGGTATATTCCGAGGAGTGGGATTTCTGGGTTGTATGGTAGTTCTATTTCTAACTTTTTAAGAAAACACCAGATAGATTTCCAAAGTGGTTGTACCATTTTACATTCCCACCAGCAGTGTATAAGAGTTCCAATCTTTCCGCAGCCTCTCCAACATTTATTATTTTCTGATTTTTGGATTAAGGCCAGCCTTGTTGGAGTGAGATGGAATCTCATCGTAGTTTTAATTTGCATTTCTCTAATGGCTAATGATGGAGAGCATTTTCTCATGTATCTGTTAGCTGCCTGAATATCTTCTTTAGTGAAGTGCGTGTTCATATCCTTTGCCCAATTTTTGATTGGGTTGTTTGTCTTTTTGTGGTTGAGTTTTAACAGAATCATATAGATTTTAGAGATCAGGTGCTGGTCGGAGACGTCATAGCTCAAAATTTTTTCTCAATCTGTAGGTGGTCTTTTTACTCTTTTGGTGAAGCCTTTAGATGAGCACAGGTGTTTGATTTTTAGGAGCTCCCAGTTATCTGGTTTCTCTTTGTCATTTTTAGTAATGTTTTGTATTCTGTTTATGCCTTGTATTAGGGCTCCTAACGTCCCTATTTTTTTCTTCCATGATCTTTATTGTTTTAGTCTGTATGTTTAGGTCTTTGATCCACTTGGAGTTAGTTTTTGTGCATGGTGTGAGGTACGGGTCCTGTTTCATTTTTTTGCAAATGGATATCCAGTTATGCCAGCACTATTTGTTAAAAAGACTATCTTTTCCCCAATTAACTGACACTGGGCCTTTGTCAAAAATCAGCTACTCATATGTGGATGGATTTATATCTGGGTTCTCAGTTCTGTTCCATTGGTCTATGTGCCTGTTGTTGTACCAGTACCAGGCTGTTTTGACTACTGTGGCGGTATTATAGGTTCTAAAATCAGGTAGAGTGAGACCTTCCACTTTCTTCTTTTTTAGTAATGCTTTACTTAACCAGGGCTTCTTTCCCTTCCATATGAAGTTGGTGATTTGTTTCTCCATCACGTTAAAAAATGTCATTGGAATTTGGATCGGAAGTGCATTGTATGTATAGATGGCTTTGAGCAGAATAGTCATTTTTACTATGTTAAGTCTTCCTATCCATGAGCAAGGTATGTTTTTCCACTTACGTAGGACCCTTTTAGTTTCTTGCACTAGTACTTTGTAGTTTTCTGTGTATAGGTCTTTTACATCTTTGGTAAGATTTATTCCTAAGTATTTTATCTTCTTGGGGGCTACTGTGAATGGTATTGATTTGGTGATTTCCTCTTCAGTGTTCTTTTTGTTGATGTAGAGGAATCCAAGTGATTTTTGTATGTTTATCTTGTAACCTGAGACTCTGCCGAACTCTTCTATTAGTTTCAGTAGTTTTCTGGAGGATTCCTTAGGGTTTTCTGTGTATTCATCTGCAAATAGAGATAATTTTACTTTTTCCTTGCGAATCCGGATGCCCTTTATTTCTTTGTCTAGCCTAATTGCTCTGGCTAGGACCTCTAGCACAATGTTGAATAAGAGCGGTGATAAAGGGCATCCTTGTTTGGTTCCCGTTCTCAAGGGAAATGCTTTCAGGCTCTCTCCATTTAGAACGATGTTGGCTGTTGGCTTTGTATAGATGCCCTTTACTATGTTGAGGAATTCTCCTTCAATTCCTATTTTGCTGAGGGTTTTTATCATAAATGGGTGCTGGATTTTGTCAAATGCCTTTTCTGCATCAATTGATAAGATCATGTGGTTTTTGTCTTTTGTTTTATTTATATGGTGGATTACATTAATGGTTTTTCTAATATTAAACCAACCTTGCATACCTGGTGTAAATCCCATTTGGTCGTGGTGGATTATTTTTTTGATATGTTGTTGAATTCTATTGGCTAGAATTTTGTTGAGGATTTTTGCATCTATGTTCATGACGGATACAGGTCTGTAATTTTCTTTTCTTGTGGTGTCTTTACCTGGGTTTGGTATCAGGGATATGGTGGCTTCATAGAATGAGTTAGGTAGTATTCCATCACTTTCTAGGCTTTGAAATACCCTTAGTAGTAGTGGTGTTAACTCTTCTCTGAAAGTTTGGTAGAACTCTGCAGTGAAGCCATTCGGGCCAGGGCTTTTTTTTTTTGTTGGGAGTTTTTTGATTACCTTTTCAATCTCTTTTTTTGTTATGGGTCTATTTAGTTTGTCTACTTCTGATTGTGTTAGTTTAGGTAGTAGTGTTTTTCTAGGAATTCACCCATTTCTTCTAGGTTTGCAAATTTGTTAGAGTACAATTTTTCATAATAATCTGATATGATTCCTTTAATATCAGTTTGATCTGTTGTGATATGGCCCATCTCGTTTCTTTTTTGGATTGTTTCCTGCATTTCTTTAGTCAGTCTGGCCAATGGTTTATCAATTTTGTTAATTTTTTCAAAGAACCAGCTTTTGGCTTTGTTAATTCTTTCAATTGTTTTTCTGTTCTCTAATTCATTTAGCTCAGCTCTAATTTTTATTATTTTTTTTCTTCTGGTGCCTGATGGATTCTTTTGTTGCTCGCTTTCTGTTTGTTCAAATTGTAGGGACAGTTCTCTGATTTTGGCTCTTTCTTCTTTATGTATGTGTGCATTTATCAATATAAACTGACCTCTGAGCACTGCTTTTGCTGTGTCCCAGAGGTTTTCATAGGAAGTGTTTTCATTCTCGTTGCATCCCATGAATTTCTTTATTCCCTCCTTAATGTCGTCTATAACCCAGTCTTTTTTGAGCAGGGTATTGTTCAGTTTCCAAGTATTTGATTTCTTTTACCTGATTTTTCTGTTATTGATTTCCACTTTTATGGCCTTGTGGTCTGAGAAGATGCTTTGTAATATTTCGATGTTTTGGATCCTGCAAAAGTTTGTTTGACCTAATATGTGGTCTATTCTAGAGAATGTTCCATCTGCACTAGAAAAAAAAGTATACTTTGCAGCAGTTGGGTAGAGTGTTCTGTATAAGTCTATGAGGTCAAGTTGGTTGACTGTAGCAATTAGGTCTTCCGTGTCTCTATTGAGCTTCTTACTGGAAGTCCTATCCTTCTCCGAAAGTGGTGTGTTGAAGTCTCCTATTATTGGAGGTGTCTATCTCACTTTTCAGTTCTGTTAAAGTTTGTTTTATGTATCTTGCAGCCCTGTCATTGGGTGCATAAATATTTAATATGGTTATATCTTCCTGGTAAATTGTCCCTTTAATCATTATGTAGTGTCCCTCTTTATCCTTTGTGGTGGATTTAACTTTAAAGTCTATTTTGTCAGAAATTAATATTGCTACTCCTCTTCTTTTTTGCTTATTGTTTGCTTGATATATTTTTTTCCATGCTTTGAGTTTTAGTTTGTTTGTGTCTCTAAGTCTAAGGTGTGTCTCTTGTAGGCAGCATATAGATGGATCATGTTTCTCTATCCAGTCTGAAACTCTCTGTCTCTTTATTGGTGCATTTAGTCAATTTACACTCAGCGTAATTATAGATATGTGTTCAGTGCTGTCATTTTGATGCCTTTTTGTGTGTTGTTAACAATTTCATTTTTCCACTTACTTTTTTGTGCTGAGACATTTTTCTTTGTAAGGTGTGTGTTCCTCATTTTCATGGTAGTTGAATTTATGTTTGTTGAGTCATTATGTTTTTCTTGGTTTTTATTTTGAGTTATGGAATTGTTAGACCTCTTTGTAGTTATCTTAATATTTACCCCTATTTTTCTAAGTAAAAACCTGACTTGTATTGTCCTATATCGCCTTGTTTTCCTCTCCATATGGCAGTTCCATGCCTCCTGTATTTAGTCCCTCTTTTTGATTATTGTGATCTTTTACATAATGACTTCAACGATTCCCTGTTTTGAGCATTTTTTCTTTTTAAAATTAATCTTAATTTGTTTTTGTGATTTCCCTATTTGAGTTGATATCTGGATGTTCTGTTCTGTGACTTTGTGTTGTGTTGGTATCTGATATTACTGATTTTCTGACCAATTTCCTTTAGTATTTCTTGTAGCTTTGGTTTGGTTTTTGCAAATTCTCTAAGCTTGTGTTTATCTGTAAATGTTTTAATTTCACCTTCATATTTGAGAGAGAGTTTTGCTGGGTATATGATCCTTGGTTGGCAGTTTTTCTCCTTCAGTGCTCTGTATATGTCATCCCATTGCCTTCTTGACTGCATGGTTTCTGCTGAGTAGTCTGAACTTATTCTTATTGATTCTCCTTTGTAGGAGACCTTTCTTTTATCCCTGGCTGCTTTTAAAATTTTCTGTTTATCTTTGGTTTTGGCAAGTTTGATGGTAATACGTCTTGGTGATTTTCTTTTTGGATCAATCTTATATGGGGTTCGATGAGCATCTTGGATAGATATCCTTTCATCTTTCATGACGTCAGGGAAGTTTTCTGCCAACAGATCTTCAACTATTCTTTCTGTATTTTCTGTTATCCCTCCCTGTTCTGGAACTCCAATCACACGCAAGTTATTCTTCTTGATACAGTCCCACATGATTCTTAGGGTTTTTTCATTTTTTTAATTATCTGATTTTTCTTCAACTATATTGGTGTCAATTCCCTTATTCTCCAGCTCCCCCACTCTGCATTCCAATTGCTTGATTCTGCTTCTCTTCCTATTGAGTTGTCTAATTCTATAATTTTACTGTTAATCTTTTGGATTTCTGAATGCTGTCTCTCTATGGATTCTTGCAGCTTATTAATTTTTCCACTATGTTCTTGAATAATCTTTTTGATTTCTTCAACTGCTTTATCAGTGTGTTCCTTGGCTTTTTCTGTAGATTGCCTTATTTCATTTCTGAGGTCATCCCTGATGTCTTGAAGCATTCTGTAAATTAGTTTTTTATATTCTGTATCTGGCAATTCCAGGATTGTATCTTCATTTAGGAAAGATTTTGATTCTTTAGTTTGGGGAGTTGTAGAAGCAATCATGGTCTGCTTCTTTATGTGGTTTGATATCGACTGCTGTCTCCGAGCCATTTCTAAGATATTGTAATGATTTATTTTATATTTGCTTACTGAGTTTTATCTTGTTTTGTTTTCTTTCAATGTACGTAGATGGGCTACTAGATTGCACTGTCTTGATTGTTATAGCCCTTGAATCACTTAAGTCCTACTGCCAGCTGGTTTGGGCTTTTACCAGATATATAAGCCTAAGTGTCCATTCACTATTCTTGAGTAGAATCTGATTTTGGGTCACCAAGTGTGTGGTGTAGACTGTCACCTATTCACTTAGAGGAGTAGTGGTGATAGTTGTGTGTACCAGATTTTAGGAGCAGCAGGGGGTCACACTTCGGGGGGGGCAGGATGCTGGTAGGCTTCCCCCAAGTGCCAGTGAGGTAGGAGTGTCTCTATTCCTAAAGCACTTTGGTGGGTGGGCTCTGCAGCTGTACCTTAGGCACCCAATGCATGTACCTTTACAGATTGGTAGGTGTCACTATCCTCAGACCCCTTTGGCAGGAGGCTAGGTGGTTTGGGTGGAGCTTCAGCCCTCAGTTCCCCGTTGTGGGTCAGTGAAGGCTCTATTTAATAGGTAGAGATATCAGACCTGGGAAACTTATCTTTCCAGTAATCTGCTAAAACAATTACAGTCAGATCACTATCAGAATTGCCTTTGCATTATAATAGCCATTATAATTGTTCCCTGTAGGGATGAAAGCCCAAGATTGTGGATCTCATATGCTTGGCTGGAGCTGGTTCTGTATTTTTTTCCAATTTCGAGAAGTCAGGGAAGGATTTTTGGTCCCTGGGTTTTTTGTATCTGCTTCTCTGAGGCCAGGAGAATGGGTTAGGAAAAGACAAAACAAAAAACAAAAAAAAACCCCACAGATCACTTCACTCTCTGGCCCAGGAAATTCCAATGTTAATGAAGCCACCTGGGAAGGGGGGGAGGGATCAGATGGATAGGAGAGAGTAGCACCCAGGAATATAGACAAAGTTACTTATCTTGCTTGGTGATGACTGTTTTATCTGAGATTCCCGAGGGGAGTGTAGCCTGTGTGCCCTGGCTAGGTCAAGATTGCCCCCGAGGGTCAGGCCCGTGCGCTGTGCTTGTGCTGTCTCAGAAGCCGTGGTCAGTTCCTCCGCTCCCAGTCCAAAGCCCAGTGCCAAGGTTCCCCAGCTGGGACGCCACACTTCAGGCTCAAAAACCAGTCTCTGCCTCCCGGTGACTTCTCTTCCTGTCAGTCGTGTCTTTGCGCTGCCTACCTGCACTGGCTGGGCTTCCTCCGATGTCCCTTCAGGGGGCTAGGGCTACCTCCCATGTTTGCGCCATCTCAGGATGCCGTGCTCAGCTCCCCTGAGCCCAGTCCAAAGCCTAGTGCCAAGGTTTTCTGACTGGGACGCTAGCACCAGGCTCTGAAAACAGTCGCTGCTTCCCCGTTGTTGCTCGTTCTCTCGTTAGCTGCATCAGTGTGCAGCCTGCTAGTGCTGGCTGAGTCTCTACTGAGGTTAACCCAGGGGGCGAGGGGTTAGGGCTGTGTCCCGTGCCTGCCCCACCTCAGCAAGCCACAATCGGCTCCGCCACTTGGCACCCAGGAGCTGCGAGGGCTCAAGGCTGTGGTGCGGGTCACCGGTTCCAGGAGCGGTTGCTGCTTCAGGGTGCAGCTTTTTGCTCTCCTGTCACTCAGGTCAACTCTTTAGATCTGTGTTTGATGGTCAGGGTTCGTAGAGTGTCATGTATGTGATCGATTCACTTGTTTTTCTGAGTCTTTGTTGCAAGACGGATCCGAGGTAGCTTCTACCTAGTCAGCCATCTTGGCCCCACCTCCCCCTTTGCCTATTTTTAAGTTGGGTTATTTGTCTTTTTGTTATTGAGGTGTTGAGGTAATTCGTAGAATTTACATTAGACCCTTATTGGATATGTCATAGGCAATTTTTTCCCCGAGTCTGTAGGTTCTTTTTTTGCTCTTTTGGTGAAGTCTTTTGATGAATGTTGTTGTTGTTAGGCACTGTTGAATTGGTTCTAACTCAAAGTGACCCTATGTACAACAGAGCAAAACACTGCCCAGTCCTGCACCATCCTCACAATTGTTATGCTTGAGCCCGTTTTTGCAGCCACCGTGTTAATCCATCTCATCAAGTGTCTTCCTCTTTTTCATCGATCCTCTACCAAGCATGATGCCCTGCTCCAGGAACTGGTCCTCCCTGACAACATGTCCAAAGTATGAGAGATGAAGGCTGACCATCCTCACTTCTGAGGAACATTCTGGCTGTACTTATTCCAAGACAGGTTTGTTTGTTCTTCTGGCAGTCCACGATATATTCAATACTCTTCACCAACACCATAATTCAAAGGTGTCAATTCTTTTTCCATCTTCCTTATTCACTGTCTAGCAGTGTTGTCTCTATTTCTTCTTCCATGATCTTTATCATTTTAGGTTTTATATTTAGGTCTTTGGTCCATTTTGATTTAGTTTTTGTGTGTGGTGTGAGGTGTGGATCTTGTTTCATTTTTTAACAGATGGACATTCGGTTATGCTGGCACCATTTGTTAAAGAGACTGTCTTTTCTCCCATTTAATTTACTTTGACCTTTTGTCAAATATCAACTGCTCTTGGATGGATGGATTTATAGATGGGTTCTCGATTCTGAATTCTGTTCCATTGTTCTATGTGTCTATTGTTGTACCAGTACTGGTCTGTTTTGACTACCATGGCTATATCATAGGTTCTAAAATCAGGTAGTGTGAGGCCTCCCACTTTGTTCTTCTTCAGTAATCCTTTACTTCTCTGGGGCCTCTTCCCTTTCTATATAGTTGCTGATTTGTTTCTCCTTCTCGTTAAAGAATGCTGTTGGAATTTGGATTGGGGTTGCATTGTATCTTTAAATCACTTTGGATAGTATTGACATTTTCACAATGTTGATTCTTCCCATCCATGAGCATGGTATGTTTTTCCACTTATGTAGGTCTCTTTTGGTTTCTTACAGTAGTGCTTTGTAGTTTCCTTTGGGTAGGTCTTTCATGTCCCTGGTTAGATTTATTCTTAAGTACTTTATCTTCTTGGGGGCTATTGTAAATGGTATTGCTTTGGTGATTTTCTTTTTGAAGTTCTCTTTGTTGGTGTAGAGGAATCCTACTGATTTTTGTATGTTAATCTCATATATTGTGCTAGGTTCCTCAAATCTTCTATTAGCTCCAGTAGCTTTCTTGTGGACTCTTTGGGGTTTTCTCTGTATAAGATCATATCATCTGTGGACAGGGATAGTTTTACCTCTTCTTTATCAATTTGGATGCCTTTTATTTCTTTTTCTTGCCTTATTAGTTTAGCTAGAACTTTCAGCATGATATTAAGTAAGAGTGGTGATAAAGGGCATCCTTGTCTGGTTCCCATTCTCAAGAAAAATCCTTTTGGTCTCTCTTCATTTAGAACGATGGTAGGTGTTGGTTTTGTGTAAATGCCCTTTATTATGTAGAGGAATTTCCCTTCTATTCCTATTTTGCTGAGAGTTTTAATCAGGAATGGGTATTGGACTTTGTCAACTGCCTTTTCAGCATCAATTGATATAATCATGTGATTCTTTTTTTAAATTTATGTGGTGTATTACGTTGATTGATTTTCTCATATTGAACCCTGCCTGCATACCTGGTATGAATCCCACTTGGGCATGATGTATTATTTTTTTTTAATATGCTGTTGAGTTCTACTGGCTAGAATTTTGTTGAGGATTTTTATGTCTATGTTCAAGAGGGATATCAGTGTGTAGTTTTCTTTTTTTGTGGTGTGTTTGCCTGGTTTTGGTATCAGGGTTATGTTGGCTTCATAGAATGAATTCAGGAGTATTCTTTCCTTTTCTAGGCTCTGAAATAACTTGAGTAGTATTAGTGTGAGTTCTTCTCTGAAAGTTTGGTAGAATTCTCTGGTGAAGCTGTCCAGGCCAGGGCTTTTTGTTTGTTTGAGAGTTCTTTTTTTAATTACCGCTTTAATCTCTTCTTTTGCTATGGGTCTGTTTAGCTTTTCAGCCTCAGTTTGTGCTAGTTTAGGTGGGTCATATGTTTCTAAAACTTATCCATTTCCTCTAGGACTTTGAATTTGTTGGAGTACAAATTTCCATAGCATTCTGTTATGATCCTTTTTATTTCAGTTGACTCTATCGTGATATCACCCATCTTATTGCTTATTCAGGTTATTTGCTTCCTCTTCTGTGTTTTGTTTGTCAGATTGGCCAATAGTTTTTTGGTTTTTCACTGATGTTTTTAGTTTTTAACTATCTATTTCTATGCAGTTAATATACTTATTCTGCAATTTCTGGATTTAAATTTTTTTTTTTTTCTGGGCTATCTCTTGATTTAGAGAGGTCTAGGATTTAACTCTCTTTTTACAACTACTCCAGTTCACTTTCCTTCCCCCCATGCACATAATACAATTATATCACAATTTTTGATTAAATCAATATTCAGGGTTTAGATCATTGTTGTCATTAGGTGTTATCGAGTCAATGTTCAACTCACAATGACTGCATGTGACAAAGTAGAACAGTTTCATATGGTTTATAGGCTGTAATCTTTATGGGCGCAGACTGCTAGATCATGGTGCTGCTTGGTGAGTTCTAACCACCAACCTTTAAGTTAGCAGCTGAAGGTTTAACCGTTGCGCCACCAAGGCTCCTGGTTTACATCTTTATGACTATGAAAATATTGTTTCTAGCTGAGCCTTCTAATATATTGTGATCACATTTCTTTCTTGTCTTTTTCTTGGAGTTAATAATTACTTTTTTTTTATTTTCCATGTGCTGAAAAATACTGAATATACAGTGTACTGCCAGAATGAGAGACAAATCAGTCTCAGAAAATATACAATCAGAAAGCTTCTCTGAAGTAATGATGATAAGACTTCAGCTTGCTTACTTATTTGGGACTTTTTCAGATTCTCTCTTTAAACCCATAGTTCTGAAGTTTCACAATTATTTGTTTGAGTCAGGGTTTTTTAATCACTATGCTGGGTCTTCAATGGACACTTTCCTTCTAGATATGTAGATTCTGAGAATTTTTTGTACATTATTTCTTTGCTTTGTTCTACCTTTCATTTTTCCTAGACTTTCTGGTATTTGAACTCCTGGGTTGATTTCCTAATTTTCTTGTCTTTTAAAATGATCATTTTACCCCCTTCTGTCATTTTTTCTACTTCCTGAGAGAGATCTTCTCGATTTTATCTTGCAACTTCTCTATGCTATTACTTTTTTATTTTTAAGAGCTCTTTTTGAAATTTTATGATTATTGCTTTTTATAGCATCTTTTTTTCTTCCTCTGGAGAAATTAATTATAGCTTTAGAGAAATCTACCCCCCTGCTATTCATCTCTATAGTTTCTGAATGCCCTTTTTCTTTTTTAGAGAGTTTTCACAAATATTGGGTAATCCTTGGCTGTCTCTGTATATTTAAGAGTAAGGCATGCACATATATACACACACACATACACATACCCAAATGCACACACAAAATTGGTGTGATGTTCATTGTACATACACAGGAGTTTTGAACTGGTGAACTTCACCTACCAAGTCATTTGGGTACTCAGATTTTACTGCTATGCTAACTCAGAGCCTTTTATCTTCTAAAAATTTGGCATGTGTGCAGGCAGTGTGTGAGTGAGCGATAGCCTCTGGAGTTAACAAGGTCAGGTTTTAGGACTCCTCGTACTCCATTCTGAGCTCTTGTACAAAGAATTATGGGTAATAGATATGAACAAGATTCCATTCCTTCTTTAAGGGGCTCCCAATCTAATGGGGAGAAACAACATAAAAACAAATAACAATAATGCTGGGTATAACCATGTGATTTGAAATGTGTTCTCAGAGGAAGAGATTGTACATGATTGAGAGGAAAAATCTGACGAAAGAAGAAACATTAGTAAAAGGCCTAAGGTTTAGATAAGCATTTTGGCAAGTGCAAACTGGGATGGAAGGAATAATATGAACGCAAATGTGGCAAGAGAACAAGGAAAGGATAGTTGAAGAGCTGGTAGTCCGATTTGGCTGGTGCATAGAGTAGGCATGTGGAAGGAATTAAAGATAAGTCTCACGGTGTGGGCAGGCCATGATGTGGATGGCCTTGGATGCCAGGCTTAGCAGTCTGTGCTTATTTGGTAGGCCAAGAGAATGAGTACACATAGTCAAACCTATTTAAAATGTCAGTACATAACTGGGGAAGTCAGTACAGCTTGACCAAGACAAAGTCATAGAAGCTTCCTAGACACATTCAGTCTCCCTGAGGGACCAAATTGCTGCGTTAAGTGCTGGGGACCATGGCCTTGGAGGGCATCTAGCTCAATTGGCATAACATAATTTATAAAGAAAATGTTCTACATCCTACCTTGGTGAGTAGCATCTGGGGTCTTAAAAGTCTGGAGCAAGGACAAATGAAGAAAACCAAAGAAACAAGGGAAAGGTTGGTCCAAAGGACTAATGGACCACAACTACCACAGCTTTCACCAGACTGAGTTCAGCACAACTAGGTGGTGCCCAGCTACCACCACTGACTGCTCTGACGGATCACAATAAAGGGTTCCGGGCAGAGCTGGAGAAAAATGTAGAACAAAATTCAAACTCAAGAAAAAGTCCAGACTTACGGGTCTAACAGACACTGGAGAAACCCCAGAGCATGGCCTCCAGACACTGTTTTAACTCACTATTGAAGTCATTCCTGAGGTTCACCCTTTAGGCAAAGATTAGACAGGTCCATAAAACAAACAATAACACATATATATGAGACTAAATGGACACACTAGCCCAGGGCCAAGGATGAGAAGGCAGGAGCAGATAGGAAAGCTAGATGAATGGAAATGGGGAACCCAAGGGCAAGAAGGGAAGAGTGTTGGCACATTGTGGGGTTGGCAGCCAATGACACAAAACAATATGTGTATTAATTGTTTAATTTGATCTGTAAACCTTCATCTAAAGTTCAATTAAAAAGAAAATGACAACACATGTCCCTGATGTACTCCCATATCTCTTGTCCCTAACGCCCAATGGCCTTCCTTATACTTTGAGCATGAAACATCCTTGAACCATTGCAGTAGCCTCTTAACTTGTTTTCCTCCTTACATTCACTCTCTCTTTCAATTAATTTTTTCATACATTATCCAGAGAGATTTTAAAATGCAAATTGAATAATCTAATTTCCTTGCCTTTAATGACTGTACTGCACTTGATATGAAATTCAAATTCCTTATCTTCACCTACAGTACCAGGCATCTCTGACTTCATGTCATACCATTTTTCCTTTCACTCTCTGTGTACCAATCATATAACAAATTGGTCTTCCTTCTGTTCCTTTAGGAGCCCTGATGGCTCAGTGGTCAAGCACTGGGCTGCCAACTGAAAGGTCAGTGGTTTGAACTCACCAGCTCTTCTTCAGGAGAAAGATGTGGCAGCCTTGAAAACCCTATGGGACAGTTCTAGTCTGTTCTACAGGATCACTATGAATCAGAATTGACTCGGCAGTGAATTTGGTTGGGCTGTTCCTATAGTGTGAGAAGCTCACATCCATTTCAAGGTCTTTGCACTTGCTATTCCCTTTACCTGGAATGCTCTTCCCACAGATTTTTGCACAGTTGGTTCTTTCGTAGCTTTTAGGTATCAGATAATATGCAGTTTACCCAAAGCAGCTTTCTTTGGCCATGATATTGAAACTATCCCTTACACCTTTCTCTTCTGACTGTTGCATTTCCATATTTACTTTCTTTGGAACATTTTTCTTAGTATGTAATCATGTTGTTTAGTTATGTGGTATAATTGTTGTTTAATTATGTGTTTGTCACTTCAAGAGAAATTACTAAGAAGTCAGAAATCTTGTCTTTCATATTTTCTGCTGTATAGTGTTTGGCACACAATAATAAATACTATTGGATGAAGAAATAAAAAGATGAGCCTGTCCTCATTCTTATTGCATTAACTCTCTGACTGCTGAATGAATCTATAAGAACCTCTTTCTTTAACCAAATTACTTATTTTATTGTTTGTATTCTACATTCTTCCTTACTTCTCTAATTAATTAGTAAGCTCCATAAGGGAAGAGACCACATATCTTGTTTAAACATTTTACTCTGGGTGATCTTATGCATAGTAGATGCTCAATAAATATCTTAAAGATGCTTGCAGGATGAGAAAAAGTATGTAAGGAAGCAAAAGCTAAATGCTGGAACTGTGTCCTATGTGGAAGACTTGTTTCTAATCCATCCATAAAACACTAAACACTTTATTATTATTATTTTGTCCTGGCTTTGCCAATAAGTGGATCTTTGACCTTGGACACATTGATTTATGTTGCTGAATCTCCATTTTCACCTGCAACATAGAAGTAATGTTGCTTCATTTGTGGTCTATGGACAAACTACATCAAGATTCCCTGGGGTGCTCATTAAAAATGCATTTTCCTGTTCTCTACCTGAATACCCACCTGCTCAACATCTCTGGGACTAGAGTGGCGAGACAGGAATTTTTATCAAGCCCTTTCAGTGATTCCTAGGCAGACCGAAGTCACAAGCAGTGGTGAGCAGTTGTTTTAAATTAACTTAATCTATGATTGTGAATTCTCCCATGTGGCTGAAACAGTGTATACTGGTCATCGAATGAGAAGAAGAGAAAGCTATATTCTTTAGTTATTGCTCATGCTGTTGCAAGAAGTTTCCTGGTAACTCTTAACAGCTATTAAGCAATGCACTGTTTCTTTTAAGTAATGGTCTACTCTTTGTATTATATTTTATTAAATTACATTATATCTCATGCTTCGTTTGGTTTTTGGTTTGGTTGTGTCTCAAACTGTGGTGTGGTAGCTTCTCTTAGGGAATTTTTCTGCTTACATAGATCACATAGTTCATGAGTCAGAGTCTTCAAACATGTAATGTTTGGGGATTAACTCATGTATTTTCAGAAGCTTCCTGTCTTAGTCATCCAGTGCTGCCATAACAGAAATGCCACAAGTGGATGGCTTTAATGAAGAGAAATTTATTTTCTCACAATCTAATAGGTTACAAGTTCAAATTCAGGGTGTCGGCTCCAGAACAAGTCTTTCTCTCTCTGCCTGCTCTGGAGGAAGGTCCTTGTCTTCAATCTTCATTGGTCGAGGAGCTTCTCAGGAAGATAGTAAACTGGATGAACAATAGTTGCCTACTATATTTTCCTGGAGGGAGGGGAATGAAGAGGTTACAAACTGAATAGTGCCAGGTGCAGGAGTGGGGCAAAAGTAGATTTGGAAGAAGAAATAAGCTTATGCTGGAGGCTCAGCTAAAAATGACTTAATTTCTCTATGCTTCGAAGATTTAGCATGTTTAATAGAGTTCCAGAAGATGCTGACAGGCTGAAGATGGAAGAAAAGACACCCATTAGAACTTGCACAGATATTCAAGGAAAGGATGACTCTAACAGAGGCTTGATATGAAGAAAATGAGTTTTTCAGAATGATACTGCCCAGGAATTTAATGTCTATATGCAAACAATCCACTTAATGTTTTAGGTCCACATGCACACATATACACATACACAAAAACACATATGTATATTTTAATAGTTTCTGATCAGTGGAGGCAGACCCAACATGGTGCTATGGACAGAAGCACCACACAGTCCTTCCACAGCGAAGACTCAAAAAACTAAGTAAAACAGAGAAAAACATCAGTCCTGGAACCCTAAGCATCAAACGAAGAGATAAAGAACTCAGCCAGGCACTGAATGAAATGAGAAACTGACAAAGAATAAAGAGCAAGATGCCATATATGCAAAGGTCCTCTATCAACTAATGCAGCATAGATTCACCACCTTGGACTCCTGTCAGAGATTGGTGGACAGGGAGTATAGGAAAGCAGCTTCAGAGAACTCCCAGAAGGAGACAGAACACCCAGTAGCCATAGATATATGCTTTCCCACCCCCCAATCCTTCTCCTCTCTGCTCAACCTCTGCCACTTCCTAGCTGGCTGTGGTTGCTTGGCCTGCCAGGAAATGCAGCATCTGTGCAGCTTGGATTCACCCCACCCACATTGGAGACCAGTAGACAGGGTGTATGGGAAAGCAGCTTCATGGAGCTCCCAGCAGGAGATGGAATGCCTGGTGACCAGCAATATACAGTTTCCCACCCCCTCACCATTCCTCCCCCATGCTCAGCCTCCTCTGCTTCTTGGCAGCCACAGTCTTTTGGCTGGGAGGCACTAGCTTTAGTGCCATGCATCTTGTATTCGCCTTGCCCACACTGGCTGGCTCCCTGAGTGCCATTTATTTGTTGCAGGTGTTGTTTTTTTCCACTTCTTTTGGTTTCTTCTGTGCCTCTCACCAACTTCCCCTCCTTTCTCTTGAACACCTGGCTCCATGTGCAATCTTTGCTTCTTCATGAAAGGTTGTGAAGCAACACTTGACTTGGGAAGTGCTTTTCCAGACTGCGCTGCCACATTGGTGGAATCCTGGGGCTTTTTTTCCTTTTGTTTTGTTTGTTTTCTTTTCCTTTTTGTGGCTTGGGAACCCCTTCTAGCCAGGCTGAACTGAGTGGCTTGGGAGCCACTTTCCAGGTCTGTGCCACAGTGTCGGTGGAATCCCTGATTGCATTTCTTTTCTTTCTTTTTTTTTTTTTTGTCTTTTTTCATTTATTAGTTTCTCATCCTCTCTATACTTACCTTCTTTTTCTGTCACCTGAATACCTGGTGCTATGTGCCACCTCTAGCCCTTCTAGGTAGGCTGTAGTGCACAGCCTGGGAACCACTTCCCTGGTCTCACAGCCACACTGGTGGGATCCTTGGGGGATTTGCTTTTTTTTTTTCTTATATTTACTTATTTTTCTTTTCCCATTTTTCTTTTTTCCCCCCTTTTTATTTTCTCTGTTTCTTGGTTTCTTAGCTCTCTGCTCCAATGGCAAGCTCGCTTAGCACTCTTTTTTTTTATTTGTTTGTTTTTGACACCTGTTTCTGTCTCCTCTCTCTACTCTATGACATACTCATCTTAGCTTCTCACATCACAACATCCTCCCTCCTTCCTGCCTGCATGCACCATGCACTGAACATCACATCCCTTAGCTGCACAGGCATTGCCTACCGGAACCTGCCCTGCACTGATTCCTGGCCCGCCTTGTCAGCACTAGCATGTGCCACAAACAACCCATCCCAGCTCCTTCCCTTCAGCTGAACCTGCCCTGCTGCACCACAGCTGAGTGACTGGCCCTGCCCACTGAACAAGGAGGTGAAAAGTATCGTTCCCACAGATAAGCAAACAACAAAAAATGCACAGCCCACCTGCTCAGACATAACCAAGTAAAACAAAAAAGCAAGGTGAAGAAAGCAAATCTACAATCAATAAAAGAAGAAAATAACTACCAAATGTCCTGAAGACAGCAGACGATATCAAAACATACAAAAAAACAGGACAGGATGATTCCAGTAGGCATCCAAAATAAAACACCAAATGACTTTCCATTAGAAGAAAAGGCACAAAAACTACCTGACAGGGAATTAAAATCGCTAATATTCAGAGCTATCCAAGGGTTGAAGCAAAAAGCAGACAAAAATGAGGGAAAACAGACAAATTCATGGAAAATAAAGACAAAAATGGAAAAATTCAGGAAAGTAATACAGGAACAAAACGCCAGAACAAATTCACAACTAGAAATCATACAAAAACAACAATTAGAAATCCAAAAGGCAAACAAGATTTCAGAAATGGAAAGTGTCATAGAAGGACTGATGAGCAGGTTTGAAATGATGGAAGACAGGATCAGTGAACTTGGAGACAAATATGTGGACCAACTCTGAGGAAAAATCAGAAAAAAGAATGAAGAAACCCTGAGAATTATGTGGGATACAATCAAAAGCAAAAATTTATGAGTGATTAGAGTTCCAGAACAGGGGGAGAAAACAGAAAACACAGGGAGGATCATTGAAGAATTGCTGACAGAAAACTTCCCTAATATCATGAATGATGAAAAGCTGACCATCCAAAAAGCTCAATGAACATCATATAGGATAGACTCCAGAAGAAAATCACCAAGGCGTATCATAATCACACTCGCTAAAACCAAACACAAAGAAAGAATCCTGAGAGCATCTCAAGAAAAATGAAAAGTCACGTACAGAGGAGAAACAATAAGACTAAACTCCTATTATTCTGCAGAAACCATGCAGGCAAAAGGCAATGGGATGACATACATAAAACCCTGAAAGAAAAAAATTGCCAACCAAGAATAATATATACTGTAAAACTCTCATTCAAATATGATGGTGAAATTAGGGCATTTCCAGATAAACAGAAACTAAGAGAATATATAAAAAACAAACAAATTTACAAGAATTATCAAAGGGAATCTTCAGTCTGAGAACAAACAACATCAGACCACATCCTGAATCTAAGATGCAAGATTGTACCAGCTAGTTACCGACGTAGGAAATGAACTCTCAAGGACTATCCAAAACCAAAAGAATTACAACAGGGAACCAGAGAGGTTAATCTGTAAATGATACAATGTCAGAACAATAAAAGAGGAATAAATGGTGTAGGTATAGAACTTTCTAATGGAGAGAAAGACAAGGTGATACTGAGTAATAATAGACTGGTTCATTTTTTTTTTCAAACCTAGGAAAATAAGGATAAATTTCAAGGTAATCACAAAGAAAGTTAACAAACGTACTCATCAAAGTAAGGAAGAAAAACATAAAGTAAAAACAAAACCCACAAAAACAAAAGAAATGAAAAAAAAAATCTACAACCAAAAGGAATTCAGCACCAGAGAGCAAGAGGAACAAAGAAAACATCAGCACCACAAGAAAAAGCACTACAAAATGACACCAATAAAGTTACACCTATCAATAATTATGCTGAATGTTAATGGCTTAAATGCACCCATAAAGAGAAGGGGAGTGACAGAATGGATAAAAAAAAAACAAAAACAAAAAACGAGATCCATCAATACGCTTTCTACAAGAGACACATCTTAGAAACAAAGACATAAATTTATTAAAAATCAAAGGATGGAAAAAAATATATCAAGCAAACAACTACCAAAAAAGAGCAGGAGTGGCAATACCAATCTCAGATAAAATAGACTTTGAAACAAAATCCACCATAAAAGACAAAGAAGAGCACTATATAATCATTAAAGGGACGATCCATCATGAAGACATAAGCATAATAAACATCTGTGCATCCAATGACAGGGCTCTAAAATATATAAAACAAATTCTAATAGGCCTGAAAAGAGAAATAGACAATTTCACAATAATAGTAGGAGACTTCAACACATCACTCTCGATAAAGAACAGAACATCTAGAGAGAACCTCAACACACATACCAAAGAGCTAAAGGGCACAATTATCCAACTTGCCTTCATAGACATATATAGAATACTCCATTCAACAGCTGCAAAGTGCATACTTTTCCAATGCACATGGAAAGTTCCCCAGAATAGACCACATCTTAGGTCACAGAGCAACCCTCAATAAAATCCAAGATATTCAGATGATACAAAGTCTCTTCTCTGGCCACAGCACCATCAATGTAGAAATTAACAACAGGAAGAACAAGGAAAAAAAATCAATTACGTGGAAAATGAATAATGTACCACTTAAAAACCAATGGATAATAGAAGAAATCAGAGATGGAATAAAAAATTCCTAGAATCAAAAGAGAATGAAAACACATCATACTACAACCTTTGAGACACAGCAAAGACAGTCCTCAGAGGTCAATGTATAGCAATAGGTACACACATCAAAAAAGAAGAAAGGAACAAAATCAAAACATTAACTGCACAACTCAAACAAATGAAGAGAACAGCAGAAGAAGCCCACAGACACCAGAAGAAAGGAAATAATAAAGATCAGAGCAGAAATAAATGAAACAGAGAATAGAAAAACAATAGAAAGAATCGACAAAACCAAAAGTTGGTTCTTTGGAAGGATCAACAAAATTAACAAACCACTGGCCAAACTGAAAAAAGAAAAACAGGAGAGGATGCAAATAACCCAAATAAGAAATGAAATGGGGGACATTACAACAGACGCAATTGAAATAAAGAAGATTCTAACAGAGTATCGTGAAAAAATATACTCTAACAAATTTGAAAACCTAGAGGAAATTGATGAATTTCTAGAAAAACACTACCTATACCCAAACTAACACAAAATGATGTTGAAAATCTGAGCAGACCCATAACAAGAGAAAAGATTGAAAAGGTAATAGAAAAATGTCCAACAAAAACAAAAAGCCCTGGCCCAAATGCCTTCACTGGAAAATTCTACCAAACATTCAGAGAAGAGCTTACACACGTAGTATTCAAACTATTTCAGAATATAGAAAAGGCAGCAACAGTTCCTAATTATTTTATGAAGCCAGCATAACCCTGATACCAAAACCAGGCAAAGACACCACAAAAAAGAAAATTACAGACCAATATCTCTCATGAATATAGATGCAAAAATTCTCAACAAAATTCTAGCCAATAGAATTCAGCATCATATCAAAAAAATAAAACACCACAAACAAGTAGGATTCATACCAGGTGTGAAAGGATGGTTCAACATTAGAAAACCAATCAATGTAATCCACAACATGAATAAAAGGAAAGAAAAGAATCACATGATCGTTTCAATCAATGCAGAAAAGGCCTTTGACAAAATCTAACACCCATTCCTGATTAAAAACTCTCAATAAAATCGGTAGAGAAGGGAAATTTCTCAACATAATTAAGAGAATCTATGCAAAACTAATGGCCAACATCATTCTTAACAGAGAGAGGCTGAAAACATTCCCCTTGAGAACAGGAACAAGACAAGGATGCCCTTTATCACCACTCCTATTTAATATTGTGCTCGAAGTCCTAGCTAGAGCAATAAGAAAAAAGAAAGAAAGAAAGGGCATCCAAATTGCTAAGGAAGAAGTCAAACTGTTCCTGTTTGCAGATGATAGGATACTATACACAGAAAAGCCAAAAGACTCCACAAGAAAACTACTGGAACTAGTCGAAAGATTCAACAGAGAGCAGGATACGAGCTAAACATACAAAAACTGGTTGCCTATACACCAACAAAGAGAAGGATGAAAAGGAAATCAGGAAAACAATACCATTTATAATAGCCCCTAAAAAGACAAAATACTTAGGAATAAACCTAACCAGAGGTGTAAAAGACCTACAGAAAGAAAACTACAAGACACTACTGCAAGAAACCAAAAAAGATCTACGTAAATGGAAAAACTTACCATGCTCATGGATAGGTAGACTCAATGCTGTGAAAAAGACAATTCTAACCAAAGTGATTTACAAATACAATGCAATACTGATCCAAATACCAACAATGTTCTTTAAAGAGATATGGAAAAACTAATCATTAGCTTTATATGAAAAGCAAAGAAGCCTCATATAAGTAAAGCACTACTGAAGAAGAATAAAGTAGGAGGACTCTTGCACTACCTGATCTCAGAACCTACTATACAGCTATGGTAGTCAGAACAGCCTGGTACTTGTACAATGACAGATACATTGACCAATGGAACAGAATTGAGAACCCAGATGTAAATCCATTCACCTACAGTCACCTGATCTTTGACAAGGGCCCAAAGTTCATCAAAGGGGGAAAAGAGAGTCTTTTTTTTTTTTTTTTTAAATGAATGGGGCTGGCAAAACTGGATGTCCATCTAAAAAAATGAAACAGGACCCTTACCCCACACCAGATACAAGAACTAATTCAAAATGGATCAAAGACCTAAATATAAAGCCCAAAACTATAAAGTTCATAGAAGAAAAAATAGGATCAACTCTAGAGGCTTTAATACATGGCATTAACAGGTTACAAACCGTAACCAACAACATAAACACTCTAGAAGACAAGCTAGATAAATGAGATCTTCTAAAAATTAAACACATATGCTCATCAAAAGATTTCACCAAAAGAGTAAAAGAGAGCCTACAGACTGGGAAAAAAATTTTGGCTATTACAAATCAGACAAAGATTAATCTCTAAAATCTACAAGAAAATTCAACACCTCTACAACAAAAAGACAAATAATCCAATTAAAAAATGGGCAAAGGAAATGAACAGACACTTCACCAAAGAGGACATTCAAGCGGCCAAGAGACACATGAGGAAATGATTGAGATCACTAGCCATTAGAGAAATGCAAATCAAAACCACAATGAGATACTATCTCACCTGGCATTACTGGCATGCATCAAGAAAACAGGAAATAACAAATGCTGGAGAGGCTGAGGGGAGATCGGAGCTCTTATGCACTGGTGGTAGGAATGTAAAATGATACAACTCTTTTGGAAAATGATATGGCACTTCTTTAGAAAGCTAGAAATAGAAATACCATATGATCCAGCAATCCCACTCCTAGGAATATATCCTAGAGAAATGAGAGTTGTCACACGAATAGATATATGCATACCCATGTTTATTGCAGTGTTGCCCACAATAGCAAAAAGATAGAAACAACCTGGATGCTCATCAACAGATGAATGGATAAACAAACTATGGTACATATACACAATGGGGTATTACGCAACAATAAAGTACAATGATGAATTTGTGACGGATCTCATAGCATGGATGAATCTGGAGGGCATTATGCTGAGTGAAAAAAGTCAATTATGAAAGAACAAATATTGTATGAGACCACTACTGTAAAAGCTCATGAAAAATTTTACACACAAAAAGAAATAATTTTTGATGGTTACGAGGGAAGGGGGTTAGGGATGGAAAAACACTAAATAGACAATAGATAAGTGGTAACTTTGGTGAAGGCTAAGACTACACAGTACTTGGGAAGCCAGCACAACTTGTACAAGGCAATGTCATGGTAGCTCCATAGATACATCCAAACTCCCTGAGGGACCGAATTGCTGGGCAGAGGACAGTAGGGACCATGGTTTGGGGGAACATGTAGTTCAACTGGCATAACATAGTTTATAAAGAAAATATTCTATATTCTACTTTGGTGAGTAGCGCCTGGAGTCTTAAAAGGCTGCGAGAGGTCATCAAAAATGCTCCACTGGTCTCACCCCTCAGGAGCAAGGGAAAATGAAGAAAACTAAAGATACAAGGGAAAGATTAGTCCAAAGGACTAATGGACCACATCTACCATGGCCTCCACTAGACTGAGTCCAGTACAACTAGATGGTGCCTGGCTACCGCCACTGACTGCTCTGACAGGGATCACAATAGAGGGTCCTGGACAGAGCTGGAGAAAAATTTAGAATAAAATTCTAACTCACAAAAAGAGACCAGACTTACTGACCTGACAAAGACTGGAGAAATCCTGAGAATATGGCTGCCGGACACTCTCTCAGCTCAGTAATGAAGTCACTCCCAAGGTTCACCCTTCAGCCAAAGATTAGACAGGCCCATAAAACAAAACAACACTAAAGGGGCACAACAGCCCGGGGGCAAAGGCCAGAAGGCAGGAGGGGACAGGAAAGCTGGTAAAAGAGAACCTAAGTTTGAGAAGGGAGAGTGTTGACATGTTGTGGGGTTGTTTACCAATGTCATAAAACAATATGTGTACTAACTGTTTAACGAGAAACTAGTTTGTTCTGTAAACTTCCACCTGAAGTACAATTAAAAAAAAAAGTTTCTGATAATTAAACCTCTTAATATAACTTAACTGAGAATTCTTGTCTTCCAAAACCCAAACCCACTGCCGTCGAGTCGATTCCAACTCATAGTGACCCTATAGGACAGAGTAGAACTGCCCCATAAAGTTTCCAAGGAGCGCCTGGCAGATTCGCACTGCTGACCTCTTGGTTAACAGCTGTAGCACTTAACCACTACACCACCAGGGTTCCCTAGGTTTTAGATATTCCCAGGAAAGCTGGGAATCACTTGACAGTAGCACTAAAAATTAATTATATTGGGAAACTTATCAAAACTTGCATTTATGAATAAACTGAATAATTATTACTAAGAGTAATAATGTCACTTAATGTTGGTGTAACAGTTTTACTATTTTAAAGTATTTATAACTCACCTTTCCAATCCTCCATGTTTAGCTTCATCTCATTTAATCCTCACCACAATCTGGTAAAGTAAATTTAATCCCCTGACACTCAAAGTGATTTGTCCAAAGTAAAAATTCTAGTTAGTGGTGTGGGTAACTGCTTTGGTAAGAGAGGTTGTTATTCACTTTTGTATAGGGAAGACCCATACCCAGCCTCCTTCACGTTTTGAAAGTCTGGGAGTTGTGCAATCTTGAAGGGCAGATGGAAACTTCCTTTTTGAACTCTGGATCCCATCCTCAAAGGAGAAACAGGATGTAGGAAAAGTGCTGGGACTCTGAGCTGGTAAGTTAGCTGACACTCAAGACCATCAGTACCTGGAGTTCTGGAATTGTTCAGGGCCTAGTAACTTTCCTTTCAGGAAACAGGGAAAAGAGCAACTGGAATGGGCATTGTGCCAATGCCAAAACAATACACAGATTAGAGGACCAATATCACCACCACTTTTCTGGCAACAACTTCCCTGAGCAGACTGCTACACTGCAGTCAGATACCAGAAAATTTCTGTATTTTAGTAATGCCAACTGCCAATTTTCTGGTATGTATTATATGTAACATCAAAGCACCCAGGATACTCATGAGCTTAAGGTGATCACAGAATGGCTAACGAGAAACTGGGGACAAGAGCTGGTCTGACTCGCAGCTGTCATGTACCGAGAGAAGAGCTTGAGCATACAAGTTCTAGCAAAGACATTAATGGGACACAATGTTTGCGAACTAGCTGAGGAAAGGAATTAACAGGCATCATAAAAGATGTTTGGCAGGAATATCTTCAGCAGCTAGTAAAGGATATTGAGTAAAGGCAAACACAATGAAACTGCCATATTGATGGAGAAGCTAAGCAGTTGATTAAAAAAGTTAACAGAGATTTACAGTGTATTTGTGACTTCAAGCTTCCAGAAAAATGAGGTGACTAAGTGAACACCAGGCAGAAAATCACTGGGGCCAAGAGCCAGAAGAATCCCTAGCCCAGAGTTCTTGGCTCATTTCCACTGTCTCCCAAGATGAGTGGTTCACCCATGGGCAAAATCATGCGTAGGCACAGTCTGCCCTGCCCAGCAAAGAAGCCCCAGACTGCTGTCCTGTGTTTTCCTCAGTTCAGGAAGACATGCTAGTGAAAGATTTATACCACTAATTGTTCCATTAAAAGCCCCAATTTCCATCTTCAATCTCTAAGAGCAGAGTGTTAAGACCTACAACTGCACGGCAGTGTAGAAATATATGAGCTGTTAAAAAGCAGTTCTTTGTACTTTGTGTGTCTTCACTTTTCAGTGTACCATGTGTCGTCTGGATGAAAACTCAGAGCTCCAGAAAGCCATCTATTCCTGCAGCCTGTTTCCTACATGGAAACCTAATCGCCTTTGCCATTGTGAATCTGGGTCCTTTGGCAATGGCTGGGTACAACTTACTGGGCTTAGACCTCCAAGTGTGGCAACACCCAGCAGGAACAGATGGACTTCTAAGTAACCAGACAGTCATTTCCTAATGCAAGTGCTGGGAGCTGATGCCAAGTACTTTTCATTTCATAGCCTCCCTGTGGTGCAGACACAGATGAAAAGAACATGAGGTTTTCCAAGTTAACATATGCAATCAACCTACTTACAGCAGGTACTTCTCAAGGGTCAACGTCTCTCTTGAGTGGCTGAGAAGTGGGGACCAGCCACTGCTATACCAACAGTGACCTGCAGGGCAGGGCAGACAGAAAGCATGAGAAGTGAAAGCCTCAGGTAGACAGAACAGAGGATAATTTAAACACGGTAGATATGTCCTCCTTTACCTTGTGTTTAAGGAGCTCTGGCGGTGCAATGGCTAAGTGCTTGGCTGCTAACCCAAAGTATGGCTGTTCAAATTCACTCAACAGCTGCACAGGAAAAAGACCTAGTGATCTGCTTTCATAAGAATTACAGCCAAGAAAACCCTATATGACAATTGTACTCTATCAGATAGGGTTGCTTTGAGTCGGAATTGACTCGATGGCACCTAACGACAACAGTCACCTAGTGTTTAGTATGAGGAATGCATGGACTTTATCTACTCTTAAATAAGACAATGTTCGTAAAGGCACATAGGAAAGAGCCTGGCACACAGAAGCATTGCTATAACAATCATTACTAGTAAAATCGAGTGTGAGTAGTTTAGGCGTGACTAGTAGTTTACACATGGCTGCTACTATAATTATACATATCATAATCACTGTTATTGCTACCATTATTATTGCTGTTCAATCACTTTTAATCTTGCCAGGTTTGTTGAATAAGTGATCACGAGGTGGCACAAGCCAGAAGAAGGATGACACATCTGGGCCTAGGAGAGACTGAACTTACAAAAATGAGTACTTAAAACACCAACTCCTATGTTATTGTTCTTCAGAGCAGAGCTCTGACAGTGTAATAGTTTCCTGAGAAAGGCCCAGTTCAATGATGGAGTTTCTGAAATCGTGACAGTCAGATGCAATAGATATTTTTAGGCAGACAAATTTTTTTCCATATCCCTCCAACCCAGTGAAGTAGTGGACTATCTCTTTTGCCCTGGCTCTTACCACCCTTAAGGAGCCCTGTTGGTGCAGTGGTTAAAGCTGGAAACCACCAGCCCCTCCATGGGAGAAAGGCGTGGCAGTCTGTTTCCATGGAGATTTGCAGCCTTGGAAATCCTATGAGATCGCTGTGAGTTGGAATCGACTCGACGGGAGTGAGTTTGGTGGGTTGGGTTACCACACTTATTACGCCTCTGGACTCACTCTACTAATCTGTGTAAAGGGAGCACAAGAAGCTCATGCAGGATCTTGTGTCTTACATGGAGTGGGTGCTAATACGTTCTTGTAAAATTGCAAATATGCTGGGAGGCAGTGTGGGGCTCTGGCGCACAGAGATCCAGCTATGAATTGGGAGCTGGGTGACCCAGGGAGGTACCTGAGGAACTCTGAGCTTCAGGATGATCTTATATAAAAATGGGTAATACCAGCTTTTCATAGATGTTGAGAAAATAAAATGATAATTTAATGTAGGTAAAGTACCTTGGACAAAGCAGGAGCTCAGCAGTGATTTGTTTCTTCGCTAGTTGCCGCTTATCTACCCTCCTAATTATCCCCCCAATATAGCAACATCCCCAACTTGTACTTCCTTACTCTGAATGCTAGTCATTGTCCAACTCAGAGATATCCTCCTGCTTAAATTTTTAAATATCGACAAAGCTAGTAATAAGCAATTTCTAAGTAGAGATCTGGGCCAAATTAGAAAAATGTGGGAAGGACCAGAACTTGTAAATCCAATAGCCAATAAATGTATGGAAATCTGCTCTACCTTTTCGGTGGTCAGGAAAATGCAAATTAATGTATGATATGAATTCATAATCACCAGATTGGCAAATGCTTTAAAAAGTGGTAATGTCTACCCCGAGCTTGCAAGGAAAGGCATATACTTAAGTATTGCTTAAGGAAACGAGAACCGTGATTATCTATTTTTTAGAAAGAAACTTGCTATTATCCCTAGGTATATCTATGTTGCATAACTTTTGCCACAGCACACCCACTTCGGGAATCTCTTAGAAATGAAATCACTCGTGCTGAAGGATTATGTACAAGGATGTTATACATAACTGAAGTAACAAAAAACCTAGGAACGACAATAATGTCCATAAAAAAGAGAGGTTAAATATTTGGTTAAGATGTAGTACATTTATTTGGTGGAATATTATGCAACAAGATGAATTCATACCAGTTTACTTGGAGAGATTTCTACAAAACAAGGGAGTACAACTGAGGCAAGCCCTGAAGGGACCAAAGCTAGCGCTTTGCTATCAGCCCTTCCAGCAGTTGGGGCATCAAATCCTTCACTGGAGAGAGATCTGGGTGGGACATCTCATTGTCCCTCAAGAATGGCCCCAGTGACCCCAACTGGCCAAAACTTTGGCTGACCTGGCTGAATTCAGGCATCTTGTATAGGATCAAATCCATGCTGGGAGGGTTCAGTTGAAAGAGGCAACGCCACAGGAGAATTGATTTGTCGTGGTTTCTTTCGGAATCAGTCAGCACTCACAGCAGTAATTTGAGCACTCCGTCAACCAGGGACAAGTATTTGCTAAGTCCCTTCCATAGGCCAGGCAAGCATTGATCTGGGTTTCGTAGAGAAAACAAAGATAAATGAGGCTAGTTCTTATCCTCTCTCAAGGAGTTTACAAAGGGAGATAAAACATGTTATGCAAACACCATACTGCAAGACATAAGTGATAAGTGCTGCCAGACAGGCATAACTAAGTGGTAGATGACGGCAGAGGAGACAGCAGCTCGATATCAAAGCATGTGTATTATGAAGTGAGCAAGTTAGATGACTTTGGAAGCTAGATTTGCATTTCCGAATGTAGCAGAGCAAGTTCGTAAACAGCAGGTGGCTGAGGTGTCATGGAAAGCATGAAACCGGAATTTATAATACTTGTGTTCAGATTATGTGCCTGTCCATTGATTTTGGGAAAATTGTTTGAAACTCTATAAGCCTCAATTTCCCTGTATGTCAGATAGAAATGATGTATATCTCATAGGTTTGTTTTTAGTATAAATTGAGATCATACCAGGTACTGTGCTAGCAGCTAGGAGGATGATGGAGAATAAGGATGCTTTACAAAGAGTTAAGTCCGTGGGTGGCGCAAATGGTTAAGTGCTTAACTACTAGCTGAAAGTTGGCGGTTTGAACCCACCCAGAGGTGCCTGGGAAGAAAGGCCTGGCAATGTGCTTCCAAAAAGTCATGGTCTTGAAAATCCTATAGGGTAGTTTTACTCTGCACACATGGGGTCATGATGAGCCAGTATTGACTGAACAGCAACTAACAACAACAGTTAAGAGTTAAATGTTGCACAAACACTAGGAATAATTGCTGTTACGTTTTTAAGTAGTTCAACTACCCATGAAAATTATAATGAGTTTCTCCAGATAATTAATTTCACAGAATATTGTTGGATGACATACCATTCTCCAATGGCTGCCCAGGGTACTCTTGGGACAAGCGCTCTTAGCACATTGGTATATTGGATGGGTTAATTAAAAGAATTATATAATATATGTATTAAGTATTATGTGGGGGAGACTTTATATTGACACTGATAACTCCTGAGCAAATTTAGACTGTAAGATATCTTCTCTTGCCCCAAATTCTGTTGCTTAGTCCTTTTCTCAAGCGAACATATAGTCTTACGAGTGCTTTTACTTGGTGATCAGTATCTTAACATTTGCTAGGACTTTATTACACGTGCTGAATCTTGGAAGCAGCCATAGATTTCCTTTCATCTAGGCCCCCAGCCAAAGGTCCTTTGTCCTCCCCTTGCATCTGCCACACTATCTATTGCTTAAGCACAAAAGAGAGCAGAAATTGATTACCCCATCCCGTGTTACTCTGAATGTTATTATTTACTTAGCACTACTGACTTAGCAATGAATTTTGTGCCTTGTTTTCTTTCCTTGCTTTCCCTCCTTATCTTTTTCCAGGCAGAGGTGGCATCACACAGCCATATTAGAAATAGGGGTGAGTCCCTTTTTATCTTACCTGTTCACAAATCTCCATCAACTGCCCACTCCCAGGTCACTTCTTGAAGGTTTATTATTTGAGATCAGCAGTTGTCATTTTCTCAGTTTGAAGTAATGTGTGAATAAAAGAATCTTTACCAAAGTTTTACTTTTCTGTAATATGCAGCATGGATTAAAAGCAACAACTGCATGTTTGCTATGCAAATGCAGCTTCAAAACAAGTCCCATAGATTCTCCTTTTCAACCAGGTTACTATCCCTAAGCTCCTGTAATGTAGAAATTTTAAAGCCACCACTGTCTGAAGGTGAGTGTGTTTCTGAAGTTTCTCAGTTCCTTATTCCCACACTTCTCTCCTCTAGTGCACTGAAACCAAGAAACATCATCTGTGATTGTGGTCCGATGAGGTCTAACCCCCAATCTTGTAAAAGGAACTCAACCTGTTACTCACTGCATCCCATGTTTTCTCAACAAATCAGACTGCAGAGCCAGGAAAGGTAGAGGGACTAATCAGGGCCTAGAGAATAGTGAAGCAGGGGTAGGATATGGGAGGGCACAAATGCAGAGCATGGAAATCAGAGAGCTTGAGAGCTACCATGTTACCAAGCCATTCGTATTAATTAATCAAGGGGCAGCCAGCCTTGTGCAGAATGTGTTGGAAGGAGGCAGACATTTCTGCTATAATTGTATTAGATATTTCCTTCTTTGCTAGCAGAACTTTACACTTATTAAGGTTATTGTTGTTGTTACTTGCCATTGAGTTGGCTCTGACTCATGGTGACCCCTTTAAACAGAATAAAATGTTGCCCTGTCCTGCACCATTTTCATGATTATTTGTATGAGTAGCTTGTCAGGTCTTCCTCAACAGTCTGTCTTAGTCTGGAAGCTCTGCTGAAATATGTCCACCATTGGTGACCCTGCTAGTATTTGAAATACTGGTGGCATCATAGCAACATGTAAGCCACCACAGTATGACAGACTGACAAAGAGGTGGTGATTTATTCAGATATCCTCCTCTAAACCACAGGCCCATGTGCTTCTAGGAAATCTGATGACATTCCTGGTTTCAGTGAATAGGTCTTGATTAGTCTTAGCCATCAGTTCTCAAATTCTTCCATTTCAGGACCTCTTTACACTCTTAAAAATTGAGGGCCCCAAAGGGTGTATGTCTATCAATATTTACCCTATTAGAGATTAATACCGATTAATATTTTAAATATTTATTTATAAATTTATTTTAAAATAAAAACAAATTGATTATATGTTTACATGAATAACACTTCTAATTAAAAGGGCTATATCCTTCAAAACATACAAAATGAGTGGTAAGAATGGAATTGTTTTACATTTTTGCAAATCTCAATTGATTTGTTAGAAGACAGCTGGATTCTCATATCAGCTTCTGCATTTGGTCTGTTAGGATATGTTGTTTCATTAAAATATATGAAGAAAATCTGTCGTCTCACAGATATGGAAAAGGGAGAAAGATTTTAATAACCTTTTCAGACAATAGTTGATATTCTTTTCTGATATTACACTGAAATGACAAGTGGTAGTTTCTCAAAGGTTAGTGGTGGAATATGAAACCATGTCAAATGAATTTTCATCTGTTATAATTCATTGACCTATCTGACACAATGAATGGCTCTTTTTTTTTTTTTATTGTGCTTTAGATGAAAGTTTACAAATCAAGGCAGTCTCTCATACAAAAATTTATATAAACCTTGCTATATACTCCTAATTGTTCTCCCCCTAATGAGACAGCACTCTTCTTCCCTCCATTCTCTCTTTTTGTGTCCATTCTGCCAGTTTCTGACCCCCTCTGCCCTCTCATCTCCCCTCCAGATAGGAGATGCCAGTGTAGTCTCAAGTGTCTACTTGATCCAAGAAGCTCATTCTTCACCCACATCTTTTTCTATCCCATCATCCAGTCCAATCCCTGTTTGAAGAGTTGGCTCTGGGAATGGTTCCTGTCCTGGGCTAACAGAATGTCTGGGGGTCCCAGGCCACTTCTTAATCCCTCATTCCTAAACATGAACAGAAACACAAGGATCACCAGACAATTGATAAAAACTGAAATAGGATCCCACATTGCATTCAGCCAGTCACTATGAAGCTGATTTTGACTCATGGAGGTCCCATGGGTGCAGAGCAGAACCTGCACCCTATAGGGTTTTCATGGCTGTGAACTTCCAGAAGCAGACTGTGAATGGCTCTTTTAATCATGCATGACTTTGTAACCTTATAAACTAGTCATTTGGAGAATACTTGTTCCCTGAGTTATACAGATCTTCCTCAAATATCTTCCAAAATATCACAAAATTACATTCCTTAGTATCGCTAATGATCTAATGAGAAAAGTCTTTAAGTATTGGGAAGGCTCCAAACTCATGGTGGCAGAAACAAGTTTTCCAGAATTCTAGTGCTTTTTCCTGAAAGCTTAAATTTTATCATTGGCAGCAAATATAGTCAGTTTTTTTTTTGAAGAGGCAAGCTCACTTCATTCATTTCCAAGAAAATGTCTGCCAAAAACTCAAGCATCGATAACCACAGCTTTTTTGATCATTATTTTTATTTCATTAAATAAAAATGGTATTTCATAAAAAAGCAACTAATTCAGCTTGCAACTCAAACAATTGCTGACATGTTTTTTTCTTGAGACAACCATTATACTTTGCATGCAGCATAAATGCTTTATATGGACTTCCCATTCCATTACACAGGACTTTTAAAAAGATGGGGACTCCAGGGTAAAGATTTAGTAAATAACTAACTTTTGTAGCTTCATCAAAGGCATTCTTGAGTGATGTTGTATGCCCTTGAGTTGATTCCAACTCATAGCGACCCTATGGGACAGTGTAAGAGTGATAGGTATTGATTTTTAGGGTGAGTCCATGGTGATAAAGAATACAATGTGTACTAGAACATTATGGGGACTTTAAGTCATGCTAAGGTGCAGTAATTTTACACACAGGTGTTTTCACACCACAAGTGAAAATGACAACAGAATAAAAAAAGCAAAATAACATCTTAGTGTCATTATTAAAATTGCTTAGACCTCATGGATACCCCCAAAAGGTCATGGAACCAAAATGAAAACTGAACCCATTGCTGTCCAGTCAATTCCAACTCATAGCGACCACATAGGACAGAGTAGAACTGTCCCATAGGGTTTCCAAGGAGCAGCTGGTGGATTTGAACTGCCGACCTTTTGGTTAGCAGCCAAACCCTTAACCACTGCTCCACCAGAACTCCAAAGGGCCACAGGGCTCCCCCAAACACCCACCCACCACACATTGAGAACTGCTCTTGGGAGTTCTTATTCTCATTGCCAGTTTTGGTTTGAAGTCTGCCATGGGGCTCCTGAGGGAGTTTCCTCCTTCCTAAAATAAGTGAGGGGAAGTACTCTTTCTGCCTCTGGTTTGATATTGTCATCTGAATGTGACTTCTGGAAATGCTGGAGCCACCTTGTGACCACAAAAACAACCGGTCATAGGATGAAGTCAACATAGAAGGTGGGAGACCATAGGAAAGCAAAGAACCTGGGTCCTTGGTGACATTGTTGAGTCTCTGATCAAAACCTACCTGGGGCCCTCTTATTCCTCTGTACTTAATGAGATAATAAGTGCCCTTAATTTTTAAGAGAATTCGAAATGGAGTTTTCTGTTACAGTTCAGCTGCTCAGTGGTGTCTTTGAATTCTCTTACTCTTGTTTGTGATTTTCAACATTTCAGTGATGCTTTCCCTCATGTTGCTAAATGGCTGGAGCAACTTTTGTCACAGGAGAAAATATAAAGCAGGAAGGAAATGGTGGCAGGATAAGGCCTTTTCCTCTTGTATTTCTTTTATCTGTAAGAAAGACTATTTCCGCAAGTCCCCAGCAGTCTTCTCCTAATGTTTCATTAGCTAGGATGGGGCCATATGCCTACCTGTAGATGAAATCATGAAGGAAAATTGAATTACTGTGATTCCAAAGGGGCACATCACAGAACCCCTCAAATGAATTTCTATTGACAAGGAAGAAGAGGCAAGAACTGTTGAAGCCAATCAATAGTACCTGCCACAACCCTTTCTCATCTCAAAGCTGCTAAGCAGGGACTGACAGCTGATTAAAGAAACCAGCAGTAATCATGCTTTATTAATCCATTTGCTTGGTTACAATTGTCTTCTGAGGTTAAGCTGGCACTTGCATAACTGAACTACAGCAAATGCTTTCAGAAACAACTACTAGTAACCCTATATGTAGGTCATCTATAATGGTTTCTGAAACCATTTGTTGTAGTTCAGTTATGCAGGTGCCAAACCCTGGTGGCATAGTGGTTAAGAGCTATGGCTGCTAACCAAAAGGTTGGCAGTTCAAATCCATCAGGCGCTCCTTGGAAACCCTATGGGGCACTTCTACTCTGTCCTTTAGGGTCGCTATAAGTCAGAATTGACTCGAAGGCAATGGGGTATAGGGTTACTATGAGTCGGCTTTGACTCCACAGCTCACAACAACAATAACAACAAGGAGCACATTTTAGATTAGGGTGTCAATCTGACCTGTAACCTTCAGGCTCAAGATAGGAAAAGTAACAGTTAAGGAACGGAAAGCACACGAGACCTCAGAAATCATCTGGTCGCACACTCCTGTTCACTAGGTGAGATAAGTGTAGTTAAGTGACTTTCCTTAGTTACACGTTGAGCTAGAGGAGGACATGATTGGACCCTTTCAAATAATCACTAAGTGGGTTGGCTACAGTTTAGACAATTCATTTATTAATCTTGAAGACAACAGTGTATATGATGGGCCATGAGACCTGATCTGAGTAGATCCTCTCTGCTCTGCTACCAAAGAGAGAGCAGCTGCTGCTTTCTGAACTTGGGTCGTTAGGTTGCTCTGGACCTGAGGAATCCTGAAGACTGGATTTCTTGCACATAATTGGGAGACAGAAATTCAGCATGATTCCTCTCTAGTTTCTTTGCTCCTCAGAGCCCCTTTGGGAAACTTGCAAAGCAGGAAACTACCCTTGATATGTTCTGTAACATGTGAGGTTGACAGAATGTGGAAATTTGGTGCTGAAAATAAATTGTTTGAATTTTTGTCTCCAAATACTTCTTTCCTCCTACGGTTGCCCCACTGATATATTAGAGTTGACAGCAATAAAGAAGCAACGAAGAAATAACACAAGAAGGAAATATTTCAGTTGAGGTATGGGAAGGATTGTCTAAAAACTTTTTTCTTACATTTTTTTTTTTAAGTTCTTCTCTAGTCTTATGGTTGGTAAATCTGAGGAAGTGTGTTTGGATCCTGGGCATGTCCCTTGCCTAGGGGATGCCTTTGACTCTGGAAGGCTAAAAGAGGCCAAGGTGGGGCTCCAAGAACTGGACATAGGGAGCTGACTTCTTTCAGACTTGCCTTAAGCTTTAAGAAAGAGAAACAAAGCAAACTTTCTACATTTGGGAATGACAAACAGTTTTCACCTAACATGCTGGCTTTGAGAGATTTCAGTTAATGGCTTCGTGCTTTGTGTTGAGAAGGATTGAGAGGTCTGGGCTTGCCTGGAGACTGCTGGCAAGTGAGCTGTCTTGTGCTGCTGCTGATGGGGGTGTAAGTGTTGTAACCACTCTGGAAAACAGTTTGGGATTAACTAGCGAGGTAGATGTGTACATTTACTGGTCTGAAAAATCTACTCTTAGTGATCTACCTTAGAAAAACCATTGCAGTGGGCACTAGATATAACATTGATATAAAAAACATGCCTAACAGCATGGTTCATACCAGCCAAGCTGAAAACAACCTAAATGCCCATCAAGAATGTAATTGATACAGAAATCCTTTATTATTCACTTGGTGGAATAGTATACAGAGGTGGCCATAAATTAACTGCAGCTTTGTGTAACAACTGAAAGAATTTCACAAACATATTGATAAAGTGAAGCAAGTCTCAAAAGAAAATATATGTTTTCATTTGTATAAAGGTCAAAAACAGGCAACGTAAAACTAGATTGTTTGAGAATATACGTGCAGGTGGTAAAATTGCCAAGAAAATCATTATCACAAAGGTCAGCACAGTGGTTTTCTCTGTGAACAGTGAAATGTGGCACACGATCAGAGAGGCACTCTCAGGAACCATTAATTTCTTTTTCTTAACCTGGGTGGAACATAAACTGGCGATTATTTTGTATTATTATTTAAACTATACATACATGTTATAGATCAGTTGTCATCAAGTCGACTCCAACCCACGATTGCCCCATGTGTGTCAGAGTAGAACGGTGCTCCTTACGGTTTTTCAATGGTTGATTTCTTTAGGCCTTTCTTCTGAAGCACGTCTGAGTGGACTCAAACCTCCAATCTTTTGGTTAGCAACTGAGATCATTAATCCTTTGCACTATCCAGGGACTCCATATACTTGGCTATATATGATATGTTTTCAAATGGAAAAAAAAAAAGAGACAGAAAATAGTGAAATCAGCTATGGGTACAAGAGTGGGAAATGGTGGCGTATGTACCACATATAGGCCAATATTTTTTAGCATGAACCTGTCCAGCTTATCAAAGTGGGAAAGCAACAGAATTTCAGGAAAAGAACACATTTAAGGACAAACACAATGTGTTTCAGGGTGCCCTATGATCTGTTGCTCAGGAAACCCAAGCTTGGCATAGGTAAAACCCAGAAAACCAAACTCATTGCTATCAATTGCAACTCATGGTGACCCATGTGTTACAGAGTAGAACTTCTCATTAGGGTTTTCTTGGCTGTAATCTTTATAGGAGGAGATTGCCAGGCCTTTCTTTCGTGGTGAAGTTGGGTGGGTTCAAACTGCCAAACTTTAGGTTATTAGTAGAGCGCAAACTGTATGAGCCACCCAGGGACCCACTGGTGGTTAGTACTGTAGTACTGAATACACCAGGCCCAGAAGAGAAAATATCCTCTGATATTTACAGAGGAGCAAAGGTAATTGATAGGTTCAAAGGAAGAAGTGTATTTAGTGTTTATCATGGCACAGAACATTCTTAACAGGCATCAATGTAGATATATTTCATTATTTTTTCCAATTATACTTGCTAAAGTAGTATGCTTATGTTAGATTTTCAACAAGGATTCTCCAGGATAGGAAACCCTGGCTGCATAGTGGTTAAGAGTTAGGGCTGGTAACCCAAAGTTCAGCAGTTTGAATCCACCAGGCACTCCTTGGAAACCCTATATATAGGGCAGTTCTACCCTGTACTATAGGGTCGCTATGAGTCTGGATCGACTCCATGGCAATGGGTTTGTTTTGGTTTGGTTTCCCTAGGATAATCAGAGTTTACTAGCAATTCAACTGAGGATTAGAAGTGTGCCGGATCTCTTTTCTCCTTCACTTTCCTACCAAAAAAACCCATAGCCATCGAGTCGATTCTGACTCTTAGAGACCCTATAGAGCGCAGTAGAACTTCCCCACAGGGTTTCCAAGGAGCACCTGTAAAACAGGGAACAGAGGGCCTTCCAAATCTACAAACGAAGTAACAAGAAATGGGCCAGGGCACAGAAACAAAGCCATTCCCCAGAACAACGGGGCAGGGTATCAGAAAATAGCCTGCAGACTTCTTTAAAGTTGTCTTTCAGAAGCAGCTGGAGAGAAGCAGCCCCAAGGATATGCACAGAACATTCCCCCTGTTTCCGCTGTGCGAACTTCCACTAGGGGCAGTGAGGGGCTGCAGCAGCAGCCAGGGAATAGAACCTGGGGAGTGAGAGACTGCACAGGCGCGACACCTCATAATAAGTCCTGCTACAAATCCCAGAGGCCTTTGGAACAGGAGCCATCTTAGAAAGCTGTTGCTCGCCCACCATATTTAACATATCCCCGCCTGTGCCTATGAATAAACATGAATCTTTTCCTGCCCAAGCTTTTAAAAAACCAGGCCCGTCTTTGTTCTGTGAGATGAGGGTATGCATTGCTTAGGCCCTCCTCATCTCCGCTTGCAAGCCTCTTCAATAAAGCTTTGCTCATGTGGAAAATTCTGCATGCCTTACCTGCTCATTCTTGAGCAGTGAGAGGCAAGAACCTTATTCTGGTAACGCCTGGTGGATTTGAATTGCCGACCTTTTGGTTTGCAGCAGTAGCACTTAACCACAATGTCATGTACAGAGAAGGTAAATATGAAAAATCTCTTTCCTTGACTGGTGGACATTACCAAGGAGAAAATAGAACTTCCACTTTGCCAGCTGCCTGCCTCATTTGCTTTTTCTCTTCTTCTCAGAGACTATAGGTCTAAGATCTTCTCCAGAGGGTTTAATGCTTTATCTCTATCCTCTCACTGCATAGACTGGTGGCTAGGGGGATGCTAGATAACTCAGAGAATGAGAAATGGTCTGGTAATATCGAAACCTGGGACAATTCTAATCTATGTCCTTTACAGATGGTATTTGATATTGCATCCTTAAAGCAGCTATTTCCCATTAAAAAAACAAAAAAGTATAGAGCTTTTAACATACTTCTTGATATCGGGGAAGGACAGTACTATTACTAAGGAAGCGGCCTGATTTGATATACAAGATTTGCATGTCAGAAACCAGCTATGTGAGTCTCAGAATTTTACCCAGGTCCATGGAGCTAGAGAACAAATTCTGAAGTTTCTTGAAAAACTGTTTTGAACTAGAAGTACTGTTGGTGTTGCTTGATAGGCCATTTTTTGATATCTGCATGAGAACAGGCTAGTTGGTGGGCCCTGATACAGTTTCATGAAACGCTTCATCAACACTGAACTAATTTGAATGTTAAAATACTCTTATGCTCAACAATGAGCAATTGACTCTGAGTAAAAATTGGTTCACACATTGGAAAGGAGCGATTCCTTTCCCCTGCCCCCCTTTTTCCGTAATCAAAGCGTGCTCAAGAGTTGGGCTGGGAAATGAGCGAAGGGCACATTCAGATGTGAGCTATCTGGCTCCTGTAATCACAGAATCCCAGAGCTAGAGAGGGATTTCGAGGGGGTCACTTACATCTTAATCACATGGTAGAGAGGATGGTGATTATGAACAAACCCTGACTCTACCCAGACCGGCTGAGTCAGGCTCACTGAGGGCAGAGCCTAGGAGTCAGCATTTTAACAAGCTCCCCAGATGATTTTGACACAATTGCCATAGAGCATCTCCCAGGCCGACACCTTCATTTGCAGGTGAGAATAGGGAAGTCAGCAATCTAATTCAATGTAACAAACATTGAGCATGTACTACATTCTAGGCACAAAACATAGTTCTACTCCTTGAAGGGCTCCTTGTTGAGCTAGAGAGACTAATGTGCTAAATGTCTTTTCAGCAGATTTCAAGCAGAACAAAGCACTGCAGGGAAAATAATTACTTCTGCAGTGTTGGGAGGAGGATGAGGGGATTACAAAGTAATAGTAACAGCTTCACAGAGGAGGTGACATTTAAAGTGGACCTCAGGGTATGTGTTCTGGGGATGGGTAGCATGTGATTTCCACGCAGATATCTTGCACGGGGACATGTGTGTGATAGATTAGGGACAGTGATAGATTAGTGTTCTAGAAGGTAGGGTTTACTTATATTATTATTGTTAATAGTAATAATAACAGTATCATTTTCAAGTATGGAGTAGCTTGCAAGCTGATATTATTATCCCCATTTTACAGATGAGGCAGCAGGCTCGGAGAGGTTAAGTAACTTCCTCGGGATCACACTGTCAGTTCATTGCAGAGGCGAGACTAAAAATATAGAGTGGAATTATGAGTGTGAGATTGTAAGAATTTGAAAACAAAAAACCTTGGGGAGAAGAAGGATTTACTAGGTCCAGTGCCATGCACCTCCAGTTCATTTCATCTGTGTGAGGTGGTTGGCTGAGGAGCTTCACAGCAGATATACACTAACATGCAACTCACTCTAGTGAAGAGCACGATTTTTGGACCCTGAACTTCCCACTCCAACTAGAAAAGATGTTTTTCTCCCCCTCATTCCAGTTTAAAATTTAGTTCAGTCCATTGAATTCTGTAATCCAATCTTATTACTAAACTATTGCCGCTTATCCCTTCATGGGCCAGACTGGAGGATGGAGCTGCTTGGGGAAAGGAAGAGTGTGGTTAAAGAAGGATATTGTCTGCCCTCTCCAACTGCCTCCCCTCCCCCAATGATGGGGTGAGGGGAGAGACTGTCTCACCTGTTGCTCACATCGCAGCAGTTCCAAGTTCACTGGCTCCTTTCCATGGGCGACTGCTGCTTTTCTGTCTAATCCAAACTGGCCATTGGTACCCCCTGCTCAACCCATGTTTGAATGCTGGATTGTTTAAATGCTGGAGGGCTTAGCTTCCTAGTGTTGCTGTAATAGAAATACCACAAAGGAGTGGCTTTAAAGAAGATAAATTTATTTTCTCACATTTCTGGAGGTTAAGAGTCCCAATCAGGGTCTCGGCGGTATCAATCCCTTCTATAAGGCTCTGTCCTCGTTCCTGGTGACTCTGTCAATCCTTGGCATTCTTTGGCGTTCCTTGACATTTATCTCTTAGAGAAAACAGAAGAACAGAAGAAAAAACAAAAACTTTGCATTCCAAGTTTTTTTTTTTTTTCCAATTTAAAATGGCAGCAAAATAAAACATATTTTTGAGACCAATTTCTCCTCATATTTTGAGTGTATAAATCATCAAAATGTATAATTTGTATCATAACATCAGAAGGCAAGAGAGATCAGTTTTAAGAAGAATATTGACTGTCATATAGAATCTTTTTTTTTTTTTTGAATGGACACGGGAATACAGGCTGTTACATCAGAACTTCTTATTTCAATGGTATAATTTTGAATTTCTAATTGAAATATAATCAGTGGATATAACGTCACAATACAAATAATACATGATGAATAGCAAGGAAAATCACTAGCTTTAATGATCATGTTATTGATTTTTCTTTCATGAGATTAAAAAATTGTTAAAAACCATTAATGTACTATTTGAGTTTATTGTGTGGGGATGTATCGCCTTCATCAATATAAAGCTTCAACTTGTCAATTAAATGATTTTTGTAACTTTATAAAACCTGACTTACCATCCCTTTTAGCTGCCTTGTGAGAATTAAATGAGATTCTTTCAGCAAATATCTTTGAATACCCACTATTGCATTATTCTGGGAGCTAGGGATACAGAGTGAACAAAACAGACAACACCAAGTCTTCGTGGAGCTTCACAGAGTCTAGGGGAAAGAGAAACTACGGAAAATAAAGAAGGATATTTTATAGCTCATTGAAAGAGTGTACAGGCTATGGAGAAAAATAAGGCAGAGGGGAGAAGACCAGGTGAGGTACAGTTTTAGACGGATGGATGGGGAGGGTCTCACCGAGAAGGCCTGCAAAGATTTGAAAGAGGAAAGGGACAAGTTGGGCAAAACATTTTCCAAGCCAAGCCAACACAAAGGCTTTGAGACACTGACCGCCTAGGGAGTTCTCCTTTGTTAGAATGAAGGAGAGTATTCAGAGATGAGGGAGAGGATAAGGTTAATCTGTTGTTGTGTGCTGTGAAGTAGATTCCAACTCACAGAGACCCTACTGACTGAGTAGAACTGCCCCGTAAGGTTTCCTAGGCTGTAATCTTTATGAGAGCAGATCAACAGGTCTTTTCTCCAGGAGCAGTTGATGGCTGGAACCACCAACCACAGGGTTAGCAGCTGAGCACTCAACCATTGTGCCACCAAGGCTTGCAGTTAATGTAGTGCTTTGAAAACAATGGAAAGAACCTTGACTTTCTTTATTCTGAAGGAGATCTCAAGCCTTTAGAGGGCACTATCTTATGGCTCCCGTGTTGTGGTCACTGGCCGAGAGCGAAGGGTATGGACTGAGAATGTAGGTAGCATGTACAGTGGTTAGCAGGATACCTGACACAGTAAATGTCTAAACAAATGACACAGCTCTGGTTACTTTGTTATTTTTGCCAGATGAAGGATAACATCTAAGTGCTAAATGGCAATCTCCTGCCCCCAGGGCCTCTTCAAGAACTCCCAGTGGTGGAGGAAATGGGCTGGTGGAGACAAACCACTGTAAGGTATCTGGTTTTGCTTTGTCCCTGTTGAGTCTGGTATCACATGTCACTGTTCAGATTATTTTAGTAACTCTGATATTACTCTCACTCGAGCGAATAGAGAACATTTTCCAAAGAACGTAAATAAACTTGGGGTGAGGATGTTCTGTGTTGCCTCCTCCTCGCCAAACTATGCCTCATCCTCACTGGCTGCCTTCCAGTTGTTTGAACAAGCCATGCAGATTTTCAACCCCAGGGCCTTAACACATGTTCTTCCTTCTCTCTGAAATGCTCTTGCTGTCACTTCTGCTCCCACTTTTCTCATTCCTCCTCCTCCTTCAGGCCTCAATTTCAATATTATCTCCTCAGGAAACTTATCCTACTTTTCTATCACTACTCCCATTTTCTCTTCCTCCATATGCTGTATCACTATTTGTGAAAGCATGTTTATTGTTTTTTGTTGTTTCCAATTATTAAATTATTTGTTTACTTGTTCTTATCTACCATAAGCTCCAGGAGAATAGAATTAATGCCTGTTTTATTATTAATTCTGTTTGCAGGGTGCCTGGCACATCATTGTACCCTTTAAATATTTGCTGAAAGAACAAATGAATGAATGGGAACAGCTTGGAGGGTGGCAAAGCCAACACTTGTCAAACTCTGCTCTGCAATAGGGAGCAATCCTGAGACCTGGACAGTATTTCAGGTTCAAGTACAAGACTGAAATGAACTAAAGTCTCATAAACACCTTGTCTTTGTGTTCCTTCACATTCATCACACCCCAGGAAAACCATGCTCTTGTAAGTGAAGACTTCCTGCCCTGTCAAATGAGTGAGTTCCTCACTTCTATTGGTGTCCACAGTCTGCTGTGCCTTTATTATTCACATGCACCATACTCATGTTATTTATGTTTTTGAAGGAAGTCCTCCAGTGCTGAATTGTAGGTCCTGTCGAGAGCAAGGACCTAGCTTTTTTGGCCAAGGGCGGATGGTACATGACATGTAGTAGGGGTTCATTCAGTGTTTGGGGCGAGCAATTAATTATTGTGTTCTTACTGTGCATCGTCATTGTGCTAGGCACCTTGTTTTGTTTTTTCAAAATGATTCCTGAGCTTAACCTCAGCCGTTTATATATGCCAATTTAAATTCTCCTTCGCCCTCTGCACGTTTTGACTGAATTAAATGTGTATTAAAAACGTCTGTTTACCTAGGTTCTAGACAAAAATAAAAAGGTAGAAATGGCATATTGCTATATGGCTGTATTCCTTAGGGTGGGCAGAGCTGAGCACAGAGCTGGTGCTAATGACTCCTTTTGGAGCAAGACCCAGTTGTTGCTGAGCCCTGATTTTTTTCATTATTTTGCTTCTTCTCAAAGGAGAAGCCTAGATGGGTCAAGTTGTTTCTCAAAGTATGTTGTGGTTGTTGTTGTCATCATTAGGTCCCATCGAGTCAGTTCCAACTCATAGAGACCCTATGTATAACAGAATGAAACACTGCCTGGTCCTGCCCCATCTTCACAATCCTTGTTACACTTGAGCCCATTACTGCAGCCACTGTGTCAGTCCACCTTGTTGAAGATCTTCCTCTTTTTCACTCACTCTCTACTTTACCAAGCATGGTGTCCTTCTCCAGGGCTGATCACTCTTAAGGGGCATTCTGGCTGCAGTTCTTGCAAGACAGATTTGTTTATTCTTCTGGCAGTCCGTGATGTATTCATTATTCTTCACAAACACCACAATTCAAAAGCACCAATTCTTCTTTGGTCTTCCTTTTTCATCGTCCAGCTTTCACATGCATACAAGGCGATTGAAAAAATACCATGGCGTGGGTTAGGTGCACATTAGTCTTCAAGGAGACATCTTTGCTTTTTAACACTTTAAGAGGTCTTTTGCAGCAGATTTGCCAATGCAATGTGTCATTTGAGTTTTTGATTGCTGCTTCCATGAGTGTTGATTATGGATCTAAGTAAAATGAAATCCTTGACAATTTTAATCTTTTCTCCATTTATCATGATGTTGTTTATTGGTCCAGTTGTGAGGATTTTTGTTTTCTTTATGTTGCAGTCTAATCCATACTGAAGGCTGTGGCCTTTGATCTTCATCAGTAAGTGCTTGAAGTCCTCTTCACTTTCAGCAAGCAAGACTGTGTCATCTGCACATTGCAGGTTGTTAATGAGTTTTCCTCCAATCCTGATGCCCCGTTCCTCTTCACGTAGTCCAGCTTCTCAGATTGTTTGCTCAGCATACAAACTGAATAAGTATGGCGAAAGGATACAACCCTGATGAACACTTTTCCAGAATTTAAACCACACAGGATCCCCTTGTTCTTTTCGAATGACTGACTCTTGATCTATATACAGGTTCTTCATGAAAACAATAAAAAAAGTGTTCTGGAATTCCCATTCTTCACAACGTTATCCGTAATTTGTTAGGATCCACATAGTTGAACGCCTTTTTGGTTTTCTAACTTCAGGTATTTGCACATATAATTATAATACTTCACTTTGTCTTCTCAAGTCTGCTTTTGAAATCTTCTGTTTAGTTCTTTTACGTCATCATTTCTTCCATTTGCTTTAGCTACTTGATGTTCAAGAGCAAGTTTTCAGAGTCTCTTCTGATATGCATTGTGGCCTTTTCCTTCTTCCCTGTCGTTTTAATGACCTCTTGCTTTCTTCATGTACGATGTCTTTGACGTTACTCCACAACTCATCTGTTCTTCAGTCGTTAGTGCCCAATGCATCAAATCTATTCTTGAGACGGTCTCTAAATTCAGGTGGGATATACTCAGGGCTGTACTTTGGCTCTCATGGACTGGTTCTAAATTTCTCTAGATTCAGCTTGAACTTGCATATGAGCAATTGTTGGTCTGTTCTGCAGTTGGCCCCTGGCCTTGTTCTGACTGATGATATTGAGCTTTTCCATCGTCTCATTCCACAGATGTAGCTGATTTGATTCCTGTGTATTCCATCTGGTGAGGTCCATGTACATAGTCGTTGTTTATGTTGGTGGAAAAATGATTTTGCAATGAAGAAGTCGTTGATCTTGCAAAATTCTATCATGCCATCTTCAGCGTCATTTCTTTCACCAAGGCCATATTTTCCAACTACCGTTCCTTCCTCTTTGTTTTCAACTTTTGCATTTCAATCACCAGTAACTATCAATGCATCTTGATTGCATGTTTGATCAATTTCAGACTGCAGAAGTTGGTAAAAATCTTCAGTTTCTTCATCTTTGGCCTTAGTGGTTGGCGCATAAATTTGAATAATAAGTTGTATTAACTGGTCTTCCTTGTAGGTGTGTGGATATTATCCTATCACTGACAGCTTTGTACTTCAGGATTGGTCTTGAAATGCTCTTTTTGAAGATGAATGCAACACCATTCCTCTTCAAATTGCCATTCCCAGCATAGTAGACCATAAGATTGTCTGATTCAAATTGGCCAGCACCAGCCGATTTCAGCTCACTAATGACTAAAAAATGACTAGGATATCAATATTTATGTGTTCCATTTCATGTTTGACAATTTCCAATTTTCCTAGAGTCATACTTTGTACGTTCCTCATTCCTATTATTAATGGATGTCAACAGCTGTTTCTTCTCATTTTGAGTCATGCCACATCAGCAAATGAAGGTCCTGAAAGCTTGACTTCATCCGTGTCATTAAGGTCAACTCTACCTTGAGGAAGCAGCTTTTCCCCAGCTGTTTTTTGAGTACCTTCCAACCTGAGGGGCTTATTTCCCAGCACTATATCAGCCAATATTTCTCTACTATTCATAAGGTTTTCACTGGCTAATTGTTTTCAGAAGTAGACTGCCAGGTCCTTCTTCTTAGCCTGTGTTAGTCTGGAAGCTCCTCTGAAACCTGTCCGCCATAGGTAACCCTGCTGGTATTCGAATACTGGTGGCATAGTGTCCAACATCACAGAAACATGCAAGCTGACAGAAGTGTAGGAATCTCAAAGTACAAGATGAACAAAAATGCGTGCACTGCAATAACCCTACATCCTGGCTGCTCTGCCCCTTCCTAGCTTCTGCTCAAGGTTAGCTTCTCAACGGTCTCTTTCCTCCAAGTCATTATTGAAAAGATAGAGATTTAACTTTAATTTACTTAGGCAGACATGATTTGGCATACTAGAAATCAGAATGTCTACATAGCAATATTATGCTTGAGCAGTCTAAAATTACCTCTGATCCACAGTATGTGGTGAACCAAAACACTCATTTTCTGAGCCCTGACAGTTAACATGGCTTGTGTTTCTCTTCCTTAAAGGAGGATATATGACTATATCACTATTGTTCAGAATGAATTCCTTAATAATGATAATAAGTAGTTAATAACTACTTTACCTTGCTTCATCTCAATCAAGTTTAGATAATTAGAAATGAAACTTTATGAACTATCTTGCAACCAGTATTATATCCTATAGTGTTACATAACATATTGATTAGGTGCTACAATAAATTATTGGTTAGATATTGTGTGTTTTTATAACTATTTTACATATGAGAAATTGAGGCCTAAAGACATAATTAACATTAATTAGTAGAGGCTGAATTAAGCCCAGACCTTTCTAGTTCAAAATACCTTGTTCTTTCTCCATATCAAGCCTATTCCATGATGGATAAATAGATGGATGGATGGATGGATAAGTAAATGAACAAATGATCACAGCAAGCAACAGTGTATGTTTACATGGGTCATAGTTGATTGGTCAGATGCAATTTTAATACAAACCCATGGAAACAGGTAATATTTTATTTGGGTCATAGTCTGTGTATAGATGTTTTAATAATGCTAAGTCAATTTAATGGGACTACAAATCTGCTGCAAAAGACCTCTTTAAGGTGTTAAAAAAAAAAAAAAAAAAGGTGTCACTTTGAGGACTAAGGAGTGCCTGCCCCAAGCCATGGTATTTTTAATCCTTTCATATGCATGAAAAAGCTGGACAATGAATAAAGAAAACCAAAGAAGAATTGATGCCTTTGAATTGTGGTGTTGGTAAACAATATTGAATATACCATGGACTGCCAGAGGAATGAACAAATCTGTCTTAGAAGAAGTACAGTTAGAAGCAAGGATGGTGAGACTTTGTTTCACCTACTTTGGACATGTTATCAGAAGGGAGTAGTCCCTGGAGAAGGATATTATGCTTCAAAAAGTAGAGGGTCAATGAAAGAGAGGAAGACCCTCAACTAGACAGATTGACATGGTGGCTACAACGATGGGCTCAAGCATAGCAACAATTACGAGGATGGCGCAGGACTGGGCAGTATTTCATTCAGTTGTACATAGGGTCACTATGAGTTGGAACTGACTCCATGGTCCCTAACAACAACAACATTCTTATAATGGAAGTATATCAGAAAATATTCATAATATTCCAATACAGTATATGCCACATCAAAACAAATTAAACTTTATGAAAAGCAATTTAGAAGTATATACTGAAAATTTCAGTCACTTAGTTTGATCTAACCTCATGGAATATATTCCATGTGCAATTCGTGTGTAGGGTGTCATTTTCTGGTGTTTTTGTCTGAATTGACAATAAAATTTGCAAATCTGTATTTTTATCCACACACTGTCAATATTCTTTCTATTCAAAGTAGGAATGTCATTGATAATGGGTGGCACCAAGTACAATATACTGGGGGCCTATTAGAAACTCTGAGGGACTTAAATTGGTGCACAGGTAGAATCTGTTTTTTCCCAGTATGTTCTACTATACTATCTCATTGTGTCATCTACATGCATATGAGCTCTATCTCTAGAGTGTAAAATTTTTAAGGGCTTTTCCTTCCATTTTACAGAGGGAAGTATAGAGTTACATATGTACTAGAAGCTTAATTAAAGCTTGTTGAATGGTTGACCTCTCTCAAGGCTAAGGAGAACCCTTGGTGCACGAACTGAACTCAGACATTTAAGACTGAGTAGGTATCTGCTTTGAAAGAGAGGTTAGTATAATGTGGAAATTGAAAAAGACTCTCACAGAGGAAATAGAAGAGAGCCAAAGATAATCTCTTTGCAGACACTGCCCTATTTGGCATTCCAACACTGTGCTGCTAACCACCTCCCCTTCCCTCCAACCCAGCCAAGACATAATTTGGCCCTTGGTTTAAAGCTATATGGCACTTTCAAGCTCTAGGACAAGTGTGAACATAAACACTTTCCTGCAAGAAATACTGATTAGGAAAAAAAAAAATGTTTTCAAGAAAATTTCAATGGACTGAAATGGGTAAATGATCTGGTAGGTCTGTTAAGACAATGTATATAGTATGGACTTGTTTGTTTTCTGCTATGAATTTTTTATTACCAGTCAAAGAGATTTTAAATTGCGTGATTTTATGTAATGGAAAGAGTAGCTGGCAGAGCCTTGGTGGTGTAGTGGTTAAGAGCTTGACTGCTAACCAAAACGTCAACAAGTTGAAATCCACAAGCCACTCCTTGGAAATACTATGGGGCAGTTCTACTCTGTCCTATAGGGTTGCTGTGAGTTGGAACCAATTCAATGGCACCTAACAAAAACAAGAGTAGTTAACGTTGCAAAATGCCTTTTGCGTTTATTATTTCACTTGAAACTTGCAAAATCCTAACCAGATAAGGAGAGTGGGTATATTTCCACCCTTTTAGAGAAGAATATATTGTAGTTTGGAGAGGTTATGTAACTTGCCTAAGCAAGTTACATAATGTGAAAGACCTTCTGACTCTCAGCCCAGTGCTCTTTGTCCACCCTGCTGGCTCCCTAATAATGATAATTGTAAAGATGATTTTTGCTCAGCTTTGCGTGAGGAGGCAAATATGTACTCATTTTTCTGCTTCGTGCTGTCCTCTCTCCCTGTCTTCTGCTAGTCTACAGCCTGCTGTTTTCTCTCTGTACCAAAGGAATCAAGAGCAATGTTCAAATTAAACTCTAGTTGCTTTTTTTAACTGATTTCGAAGCATTTGGCATAATAGCCTGAGAGACAATTTTCTTATTTTACCATTATGGAGAGTATTTTGAAAAAATGCAGTTCTTGATGATATACATAGAAATTACTTACTAGTATTTGCAAGATTGAAATGACCCTTCGTTAAAGCTGTTGAAAAAGAAATATGAATGGCCTTCTATTTGCTGCATTTATTTGTTTTTTGCTGTCTGGCCTAGCAAAAAACTTCAGAGGAATTCCTAAGACACTAGGAAAATTGCAATGGAGAACACAATATCAACCAGCAGGGACACACAAATGGAGAGGGAGGGGTTGTACAGAGGGGAGCTGAAAGGTTGGCACTGGCAGTGGTTCTTCTAGGCCTGTGCTTTCCAATACAGTAGCCACTAGCCACATGGGGCTATTTAAATTTAAAATAAAATCAATACTGACCACATTTCAAGTGTGTAATAGCCCCATGTGGCTAGCGACTACTATACTGAACTATATCGATATAGAACATTTTCATCATCACAGTGTTCTATTGTATAGCACTGCTCTAGGCAGATGACAAAGCGCATCATACCTTTTCAAAGTAATTTAAATAAGGGAAGAACAACAGGGCATCCCTAAGGATGCCTTCTTCCTTTCCCCTCTCCCTCCCTTCCTTCTATTCTTCCTTTCCTCCAACAACTATTTATTGAACAGTTATAATGAGCCTGGTACTATTCACATGTTGGGAATACAGTGGTAAACAAGGAATGACATGACTCCTGGCCTCATATAAATCAGTCTAGTAAGGGATTCAGGCGAGTGAAAACTGGCAATTAAGATCCAGTGAAATAGGTGTCATTGGACTCCTAACCCAGTTTTAAGGAGCTCTAGTGGTGCAATGGTTAAACACTCTGCTACTAACTGAAAAGATGATGGTTTGAACCCACAAGTGACTCAGCGGAAGGAAAGACCCTATGATCTGCTCCCATAAAGATTTACAGCCTAGGAAACCCCATGGGAAGTTTTACTTTGTCCTGTAGGGTTACTATGAGTTCAACTTGACTCAATGACACACAACAGCAACAACAACCCAGCTTTAGGGCTTCAGGTTCACCCAAAGAAAGTGACATCTGAGTGAGATCTGGAGGGTTAGTAGAAGATATGCAGGCATAGGAGGGGCAGAGGGAAAGAAGGAGGAAGAGTGTTCCAGATAGATGTATGAGATGGAAAAAAGAGAGAACAGGATGTATTCCTGGAACTGAGAGAAACTGAAGATGAACAGAGGATGCAGTACAGGTAAAGAGAAAAGATAGAAATAATCAGGAGGCAGATCATAAAGGGTCTTACACACCGTGCTAAGGTGCGTGGATTTCATCCCAATGGCAATGGGAAGCTCCCAAGGGATTTAACATGGGAGAATGACCACATTATATTTCTGTTTTTGATAGATCACTTTTGCTACATTGTGGGAAATGAATTGTGTATTGGCAGAGCCATGAGGGGGGCAGAGCCAAGGCAGAAAAAATTATGAGGCTTTTGAGTTAGTTCAGATAAAGATGTTGGTTGGTGGCATATACTAGGATTGTTCCAGTGGAGGTGGAGACAGGATCTGTTGATTGAGTAGGGGTGAGGAAGAAAGAAATCAAGGATGACTTTCTTATTTCTTGCTTTAACAAATGGATAAGTTGTAGTGCCATTTATAGAGATAGCAAACGCATACAGGGTAGCTGGATTAAGGACAAGGGTGATGGGGTTAGAGCTTAGTCCAAATTCCACTTTAGAGGCCAGTTCTCCTTGATCCTCCAGAGTAGAACAATGTATTCTCTTTCGTAGTCTTTATAACAGTTGCAATTTTATGTTTATTTATGGGAGCATTTTATTATTTATTGTTAGTCACTGTCATAGTGCTGCCAAATTTATGATGGCAGAGGCTATGTTTGTTTTTACTCACCACTGGATTCCCACACCTAACACACTATTTGTGACATGACATGGTGAGTTTGAGAACCACCAGCAATATCATAAGAGTATGTTCTTTCTTGGTCTATGGGTACCATTTTAGGGCAAGCAGATATAAAATGATACTCAGTCTTTCATTCTGGGGTTCTCCATCTAACCTGAAGGGTCATGCCCTCCCTGTCCTAAGAACATAGGTCAAAAGAAAGGAAAGGATCTTCCATGAGTCATTTACACTTGTAAAATTAACTCCTAGAGTTCCTTTTCTGTTTGTAGCTTAATGCATGGGTCTTATTGCATTTGAGAAGGCTTTACCCGTTGTGAACGGAGGAGAAAAGGATAGTCCCCTGGCAAAGGGACTATCTAAAGGGAGATGACACTGCACCATGTATTCTACCTTTTTGCAGAGCAGGTTCTACACGCCTTTCTGAGTGTGGATATAGAAAGATCTGCTCCCCACCTACAGCATGCACATGAACACACACACATACACTCATGTAACTTTTCCTTCTATTGTTAGACAAGACTTCAGAGTGGGGAAGACAGACAGCAACTAAATGTCTCCTGGAGAAAAAATTATACACTATAAAAATCATGGCTTGTGCAATCAAATGGATTTTGTCTTATGTATGAGTTTCACCAGTTTTATTTGTAAAATTTGGTCCATGTAGCTTAAAGACAACAGCTAATAGCTATTTATTAGATGAATGACTGAGCTAACTCAATTTTGCTGAGCCTCAACTTTCTCATCTATCAACAGGAAAAACAGTAGTGCTTACCCCATATAATCACTGGGAAAATTAAATCCTATCATAGAAGGGCGCCTTGCACATACTAGGTACTTGATACATGGCTTTTCCTTTCTACATTCTGGCTGTATTCTCCTACACCAAAAATCAAACCAAACCCGTTGCCGTAGAGTCGATTCCGACTCAGAGTGCTCGTAGCGATTTTACAGAACAGAGTAGGACTGCCCCATAGGGTTTCCAAGGAGCAGGTGGTGGATTCAAACTGCTGATCTTTTTGGTTAACAGCACCAGTGCTCTCCTACAGTAAAGGATAAACAGGAATGATGAGGGGAAAGTCAAAGAAACCCAAAGAGAAAAACCAAGCCCAGATATTTCGATGTACCTCAGCTTCATTACTGGTGTTCTTTCAACAACTATATAAAGCCCCAAAGTACATAACCACTAATGATGTTCAGTTCCTATGAATGCTGTTAACTTACTCTGCTAAGTTCAGCACCGGAAATTTGGCCAGAATATCTTCTTCAGCAAAGCAATTAACGTGGCCATCCTTTCAAGGGTTGCCATAGCAGTTGCCGTGGTGATGAAATGAAAATGCATTTTGCGTAATTCATAACACATTACTCTTCCTAGGAAAACAAAAGAGAACTTTCAGGACAACTGAATCATTTTGGTGATGTCTCAGTGCAACCTGTTACTCACTGGGATGATTCAGAAAAAGAGGTCTAATGAATAGAAGATTAGACTGTTTGCATTTGCAACCAAATGTACCAAATACATTCCTGATGTGTTAATTAACATTTTCTCCAAATGCAAAAGAAAAACATTGCATTTGAGAAGACAGGTAAGAATGTGATTGTAATGCAGTCCCATCTGGCATTCAAAGAAATCTCTGGAAAGATAAATTAAGCAACCACAACATTAAAAAAAAAAAGAGAGAGAGACAGAGAACTCTGATTTGGTAAATCACAGACAAAATCATTTCTGGTAAATAATAAAATGGATATAGAAAGAATGGCCATTTCATAGGTATTCTAATATATCATATGATTATCTTCAGGATTTGAAGAGTTAAACACAAAACTTTGAAGTGTTTTTAAGTAATTTGGAAAACAATATTCACACCAGAAAATTTGCATTACGATATGCAAAAGGAAAACCAAACTACTATCTGGGGAAAATATAAATATAATCCCAAAGGCAAAGTATTATATTTTACTCACCTCTCTCCTTCAGCCCCTGTTTCTCCAAACACCAAAACTTGTCCATTCTTCTTTTCAAATGCCTTCCCTCTCCTGAATCTTCTTCTTTCCATCCTCACTGGCACCATTGTTACCTGGTGGAAACTCCAGGTTCTTACTCGGCATGACTCATATTGGCCAATAAACAAGAGACCAAGGTGTCCTTCCCTCCCTAACACAAACTCTCGACCAACACTGTTGGTCTCCTTCTAGCCTCAAAATTGAGTACTCATTTGCATCCCAATGTTCTTTCTTATCTTATGCTCATCTCAACTTCTTTTCACCTTCAAAACATACTAATCAGAAGCCATTTTTTAAGTCCTGAAATAACTTAAGAAGCTTTAACAAGTGATAACAACTCAAAAGATCTGCATATTCATATTTTTGTCAACTTATTCAACCGGTCACAGTTATCTAACTTCTCTTGAGGTGTAGTATGGGTTGGAGAGTGATAATAGTGTGACAAAAGTAAGTAAAATGGGCATGGGAGTGACTCTCTCATGCTTCTGATTTTTGCTTCCAGGACTTGCTTGGGACTTGGTCCACATAAATCTCTTCTACTTAATGAGAACAAGCTTCATGACTAAGTGAATCAGACAACATCATGGTTATGATGGGCAACTCCGAACAATAGGTGTCCTGTGACCAGACATTCAGTTTGTATCAGGGCCCAGTAGAAAGCCAAGAGCTGTTAGCCAAAATGAATATAGCTATTTTCCCAAGAGTGCATGGCCTAAGGCCCTGCTCTATGTTTTTCCTATTGAAACTTGCCACAGGCTCCATACAACAATCTAGTCTGCCAGAGGTACCAAGGGTCAGAGATGATTATACTGCAACCTGGATGAGATAGAGAACCTTTCTTTGCTCTGGGTCTGACTGAAAGTTAAAGATTTTCGGGTCACTAACTAAATGGTTCAGAAGTATACAGTCAAATGAATTATACATTGCCTTAAAAATCAAAAGAGGTTCACCAAACAGTGTGCCTCATTCTTAATAGTGTAGATCACTAGGTGCAGATACTTGTCTTCTACTTTAGAGATAATATTTCCATATGACTCAGATCATGGGAACCCCTGAAACTTCAGTGAAATTACAGTGCCTCATATTCTCACAAGGTTTCGGTCTCACCATCTTCACACATGATTCTTATTATGTCATCTGCTGTATCTGAATGGCTTTTGCCCTGTAGATTCTTTAAGCATGATATCTTCAATGTAGTAGACCAGAATTCAACATTATGCCCTGTAAGCTGTCTGTCAGAATAAACTGGAACAAAGAGTGAAATTTTGAAGTAATCATGAGGCAAGACTGTGAAGATACACTTAAAAATCAAACTGATTCTTGTTTTTGTTGTTGCTGCTAGTGTTGTTCCTTTTTGCTGTTATTGTTAGATGCCATTGAGTTGGTTCCAACTCATAGCGACTGTCTGTTTGTACAACAGTACGAAACACTGCTCAGTCTTGTGCCACCCTCACAATCATTGTTATGCTTGAGCCCATTGTTGCAGTCACTGTGTCAGTCCATCTCATTGAAGGTCTTCCTCTTTTTCGCTGGCCCTCCACCTTATCAAGTATGATGTCCTTCTCCAGGGACTGATCCCTCCTGATAACATATCCAAAGTGTATGAGACATAGTCTCACCATTCTTGCTTCTAAAGAGCATTCTAATTGTGCTTCTTCCAAGACAGATTTGTTCCTTCTTTTGGCAGGCCATGGTATATTCAACATTCTTCTCTGACACCACAATTCAAAGGCATCAGTTCTTCTTTGGTCTTCCTTATTCATTGTCCAACTTTCACATACATATGAGGCAATTGAAAACACCATGACTTGGGTTAGGCACACCTTAGTCTTCAAGGTGACATCTTTACTTTTAAAAATGTTAAAGAGGTCTTTTGCAGCAGATTTGCCCAGTGCAATGCATCCTTTGATTCCTTGACCGCTACTTCCATGGCTGTTGTTTGTGGATCCAGGTAAAATGAAATCCTTGACAACTTCAATCTTTTCTCCATTTATCACGATGTTGCTTATTGGTCCAGTTCTGAGGATTTTTTTTTTTTTTTTTTTTTTATGTTGAGGTGTAATCCATACTGAGGGCTGTGGTCTTTGATCTTCATTAGTGTTTCAAGTCCTCTTCAGTTTCAGCAAGCAAGGTTGTGTCACCTGCATATTGCAGGTTGTTAATGAGTCTTTCTCCAATCTTGATGCCCTGTTCTTCTTCATATAGTCCAGCTTCTCAGATTATTTTTGCCAACATACAGATTGAATAGATATGGTGAAATGATACAACCCTGACACACACCTTTCCTGACTTTAAGCCACGCAGTGTCCCGTTGTCCTGTTAGAACAAATGCCTCTAGATCTATGTACAAATTCCTCATGAGCACAGTTAAGAGTTCTGGAATTCCCATTCTTCACACTGTTATCCATAATTTGTTATGACCCATACAGCTGAATGCCTTTGCATAGTCAATAAAACACAGGTAAACGCCTTTCTGATATTCTCTACTCTCAGGCAGGATCCATCTGACATCAGCAATGATATCCCTGGTTCCACATCCCCTTCTGAATTTGGCTTGAATTTCTGGCAGTTCTCTGTTGATGTACTGCTGCAGCTGCTTTTGAATGATCGTCAATAAAATTTTACTAGCTTGTGATATTAATGATACTGTTTGGTAATTTATGCATTTGGTTGGCTAACCTTTCTTGGGAATAGGCATAAATATGGATCTTTGCCAGTAGGTTGCCCAGGTAGCTGTCTTCCAAATTTCTTGGCATAGACAAGTGAGCAACTCTGGTACTTCATCCGTTTGTTGAAACATCTCAATTGGTATCCTGTCAGTTTCTGGAGCCTGTTTTTCACTACTGCCTTCAGTGCAGGTTGGACTTCTTCCTTCAGTACCATTGGTTCCTGATCATGTACTACCTCCTGAAATGTCTGAATGTTGACCAATTCTTTTTGGTATAGTGGCTCTGTGTATTCCTTCCATCTTCTTTTGATGCTTCCTGTGTTGTTTAATCTTTTCCCTGTAGAATCCTTCAGTATTGCAACTCGAAGCTTGAATTTTTTCTTCGGTTCTTTCAGCTTTAGAAATGCCGAGCATGTTCTTCCCTTTTGGTTTTCTATCTCTAGGTCTTTGCACATATCACTATGATACTTTACTTTGTCTTCTTGAGCTGTCCTTTGAAATTTTTTCTTCAGCTCTTTTACTTCATCATTTCTTCCTTTTGCTTTAACTATTTGATGTTCAAGAGCAAATTTCAAAGTCTCTTCTGACATCCATTTTGGTCTTTACTTTCTTTCCTCTCTTTTTAATGATTCCTTACTTTGTTCGTGTATGATGTCTTCAGTGTCATTCCACAACTTGTCTGGTCTTTGGTCATTAGCGTTCAACACATGAAAGGTATTCTTGAGATGGTCTCTACATTCAGGTGGGGTATACTCAAGGTTGTACTTTGGCTCTCGTGGACTTGTTCTAATTTTCTTCACCTTCAACTTGAACTTGCATATGAGCAATTGATGGTCTGTTCCACAGTCGGGCCCTCTCCTTGTTCTGACTGATGATATTGACCTTTACCATAGTCTCTTTCCACAGATGTAGCTAATACGATTCCTGCGTATTCCATTTGGTGAGGCCGTTTACACTGGTGAAAAAAGGAATTTGCAATGGAGAAGTCATTGGTCTTGCAAAATTCTATCATGTGATCTCTGGCATTGTTCCTATCACCAAGGCCATATTTTCCAACTACTGATCCTTCTTTTTTTCCAACTTTCACATTCCAATCATCAGTTATTATCAATGCATCTTGATTGCATGTTCGATCAATTTCAGACTGCAGAAGTTGGTAAATGATCTTCAATTTCTTAATCTTTGGCCTTAGTTGTTGGTGCATAAATTTGAATAATAAGTTGTATTAACTGGTCTTCCTTGTAGGCATATGGATATCCTATCACTGGCAACGTTGTACTTCAGGGTAGATCTTAAAATATTCTTTTCGATGATAAATGCAACACGATTCTTCTTCAGGTTGTCGTTCCTGGCATAGTAGATTATCTGATTGTCTGATTCGAAATGGCCAATATCAGTCCATTTCAGATCACTAATGCCTAGGATATCCATGTTTATGTGTTCCATTTCATTTTTGACGATTTTCAATTTTCCTAGATTCATACTTCGTACATTCCGTGTTCCAATTATTAGTGGATACTTGCAGCTGTTTCTTCTCATTTGACTCATGCCACATCAGCAAGTAAAGGTCTCAAAAGCTTGACACCATCCATGTCATTAAGGCTAACTCCACTTTGAGGAGACAGCTCTTCCCCAGTTGTATTTTGAGTGACATCCAACCTGAGGGGCTCATCTTCTGGCACTGTATCAGACAATGTTCTGCTGCTATTCATAAGGTTTTCACTGGCGAATTCTTTTCAGAAGTCAACTACTGGGTGCTTCTTAGTCTGTCTTACTCTGGAAGCACCGCTGAAACCTGTCTGCTATGGGTGACCCTGTTTGTGTTTTAATACTGGTGGCATATATTCTAGCATCACAGCAACATGCAAGCCCCCACAGTAGAACAAACTAACAGACAGGTCATGATTTCTTTTTTAGCATAGGGAAAAAATAATTCTTAAATCAATGATGACATTTTAGGTACCAGAGACTGTGTTGATTTGCTCTAGTAATGAAATTGCACAAGGAGCTTATGATTATACCCACTCTACATTAGGCAAACTAGAGCCTTGGATGGGAATGTAATAGGAGTCATCACCACTTTATCCTCAGTTCATTCGAGTTGGTACTAACCTCTTGAGAATTTCACCTTTTATTTGGTATTTTATATGAATGGAGAGATCTAGGGGTTTCCACTTGCACCATAATAAGCTCCATGGGTCAGAGATAAAAATGCAGATTCTGTAATTGATGAGGGTTATGTACTCTAAATATATACTTTGGAATTGAAGAGATAACTACAGGATTGTCTTGGTATCCCACTTGGTATAATATAAGTGTTAAAATTCATCACTTGACCTCCAAAAACTGCTACTTTGACTGACCAGAGCAACATTCTAAATCCCGTGGAATTAGCTCATACCCAGAGTCTAAAAATCTCCTAAAGATCTGAGTATTTCTCTTTTCCTAACACAGTTAATGTATGAAATTGTTGCAGGTCCACTTGGGAAAAGCAAAGTAGAAGAGTCATAGTATATAGTTGTGATACAATTCTAAGGTCTTTCCTCAGTGTTATTTTTATTTCCAAAAGCTATGAGTCTATGAGTCCCTGCATGATATAAATGGTTAACACACTCACTGAAGCACAGTTCTGACACTCATGGGGTTGCTGTGAGTAGGAATTGACTCAACAGAAACTGGTTATGAGTCTATCTATGAACCAAGTTAGGTCAGGGAGATGGAAAAGGGACCATGGCTTTCATGGAGGCGCCAATCAGGTTTCTGTTCACTATCTGTCTTAGTTATCTAGTGCTACTATAAGAAAAACATCACAAGTGGATGGCTCTAACAGAAATTTATTCTTTCACAGTTTAGGAGGCCAGAAGTCTGAATTCAGGGTGCCAGCTCTAGGGGAAGGCTTTCTCTCCTTTGGCTCTGGGGGAAGGTCCTTATCATCAATCTCTCCCTGGTCTAGGAACTTCTCAGTGCAGGGGTCCAGGTTCCAAAGGACACACTCTCCTCCTGGTTCTTCTTACTTGGTGGTAATGAGGTACCTCTTCTCTTTGCTCACTTTTCTCTTTTATATCTCAAAAGAGATTGACTCAAAATACAGCTTAATCCTGTAGATTGTATCCTGCTTTATTAACATAACTGCCTCTAATCCTGCCTCATTACATCATAGAGGTTAGGATTTACAACACCTAGGAAATTTCATTACATCACAAAGGGAGGACAACCACACAATGCTGGGAATCATGAACTAGCCAAGTTGACACACAGTTTTGGAGGGCACAATTCAATTCATAACCCTATGCTTGAAGTTTTTGTTAGGTTTCTGCTCTTGTCAATACAAATCAAGTAGGAACTAAGTGGGGCCCTCATCTATTTTAGACCTAGAGATCCTATGATAGGCAAATAAAAACTCTTTGAGATCCTTGTTGGTCATATCATTCTGATTGTGATGGAAGATATATGTCATATAGCACGTATGTAACCATACCTCTTGTGACTACCTGGTATTACTTGATTTCTGCCACTTTAGAATTCTCTCATCCACATTGAAACCAAAGATATAGTTTCATCTTTAGCATCTCCCATCAACATTCCTGCCATTTTAAAAAATGGGACTGTCGCCCCTTTGCCATTGTATTTCTCAGGTTGAAATGGCTCATTTCTGGGCCTTCTTGGGGGGCTTAACTGAGGAATGGTTGGTCAGATTATACAAGACAAAGTCACTCCAGAACTTCTGTTTTTCATGTCATTGAATTTCTTTCTTTACCTTAGTCCAAAGAACTACTGGCATTTCAGATAAATATTATGTGGACCCTACATATTGTTCAGGCTATCACTAACCAGCTGAGCAAAGAATTAGAGCTACGTACTCTCCACTGTTTGAGATAGCACACTTCATGCGGAATCTCTGGAACCCATATCAACAAATTATGGCCGGTCCATCCTCGACCAGCCCCTCTGAATATATTTCCACTCATATCCTCAAGATTCTAGCAGGCATAAATTAGCAGAGCACTGTAAGTGCTTGGTGGTTAAACCTTCTCTTTTCTGATTGGACTTTGTAGCTGGCTCCCTATGACATGCTGGAATCTGGCTGTGGTTTTAGATTTGAAGATCAAGATGGTAAGACATTGATATGTGAGATGATCTGCCTCCCTGGGGAAGGTAACTCCCTGAGGTGAAGATAGTATCTTCAAACTAGTGAGGAACACCTCATCAACAGGGAGGAGGGCTGAAAGGAGGCTCAGTGGGAGGTGAGTATTCAGGGTACTCCAAGTCCTTCTAAACCTCCTGTACAGCCTTTGTATGAATTCAATTGACATATTTTCAGAGCCACCTTGCATCAAGAGATAAAACATTCTTTGAGCTTGGTCCCTGGGTTTCAGTCAGTGTCTTTTTTGTTATTCTCTTTCTATAGCTCTCCAGTGAAGTGACAAATCAACATCTTACCATGCAGTCTTTGAATTCTGCATTGCTTTCACTCTTCTATGGAGATGACAACTTGGTTTCAGAAAGACTTGTCCTCAGTGGGCATTTCATTGGTTGATTTGTTATTACACTCTCAGGCCCTCCTGATTCCCATGCTAATGGATTCTCCCTGAGTTCAGTCTCACGTAATTTATCCAATCTCAGGTTTTCCCTTTCCCATTTCTCTGAGGATGTATTGTTTTGTCACCAACTTGCTAGTACCGATATCAGTATCAGTGAGGGTTCTTGATTGTAAGCAACAGAAACTGAGCTAGGTAATGTAAACAAAAATGGAGTTTATTGGAAAGATATGAGGTAACTAACAGAATCAATCAATAGGATGGAGAACCAGTCTTGGACCATGGACTTGAGCTGAAGGAGGTTACCTCACACCATTGGCTATCATGCTCCCAAGGGCACTGCCAAAACTGTACATTGACTGCTCCTGTGCCTGAATCCTCAGCACTGCTGCAGGACTTTCTGTACAGCCTGTGTGACAAATATTGTGGCAGACACTGTCAATCTTTATGCCAGTCCCTTAAGTTTCAAAGTTCAGAATGGACCATCCAAATATGTAGTCTTTCCTCCGTAGTAAGTGGTATCTATACAGCAGCAAAGGACCCTTTTATGAAGACTTACATATTGAGAAATGTTGTGAAATGGGGTTCTTTGCTGCTGCACAGACACCATTTATTGTTCCCCCAATCTTCCTCCTAAATAGGACTGTTTGCATCGTAAGGTATTCATTCACAGACTTTGTGGATCCGCCATGTCATTTAGACAGTGATTCTATCCAAAGCAAGATGTTTGAGTGACGTTTTGCCCAGTGCTCCCAGATGATACTAAAAGTAGTGGGAATAATAGAATTACAATTGGTTATATGGGATAGGATAAGGCGGGGAGGGGAGGAACCAGAACCCTGGGTCATGTTTTGTAAAATATGTATTGTAAGCTCCTTGTGAACTGAAGCTGCCTTGTAACGCAGCCTTATTCCCTGGTGCTTAGAATATGTAGGCACTCAATGTTTATTTGTTAAATAAATCTATGAATGAATGAATGAACGCTAGACATATATAAGGCTGTTACCTTTTAAAAATAAGGATTGGGATTTGTATCCCATGCGGATGCCTTAAACCACTATAGCAAAACCCCATTCAGATTACTTGCATTGGAATCATCTGGGGTACAGGTTAAAATGTAGACTTGTACTCACCCCAGATCTAAACTGAGCCAGACTAATATGAGTGAGGCTTAGGAATCCACATTTTAAAAAAACATCCCAGATGATTCCAATGCACAGTAAATTCGAAAGCTAATGCTATTTATGGGGGTTATTAGTAGGACTGGAGTCTAAGATTCTAGTTTGCACAAATTAATGAGGGTGCAGGGAATAAAACTCTAAGCCTCGTTTATAAAGGTTTTGTATTTCTCTTAACGTCCAGTAATTGAAGACAAGCTTTTTTCATTACATACACAGTATAGTATGGAGGAAAAGCCCATAATGAGAAAGAAAGTAAAAGTCCAGTTTTATCTTTTTAATTAGGATATTACCCTCTTTTCTCTTGCTTGTCTTTTGTAATCTGAAGCTAAAGAACAGAGGAAGCAAGGCAAGCCATAAACAAAGCTAGTTTAGCCACTTTTCAGCTAACCATATTAATAAGCTCTCCTCAGTTTGGAGTAGGGAGACAGTGGGCAACCTACAGGGAAAACATCACAGACATGTTCTTTGACATGTCCAAATCCACAACGGCGGTCGCTGTTAAATCAGTGACCTTCGAAACCATGGACAGACTGTAAACATGCAAACACAGCACTTACCTCCACCTCCAGAATGGCAATTCTCCTACAATAGTGTTTTAAGTATGTTGTTGGTTTCTCCACAGAAATAAAGGGCCAGTATCATATTTATATCACATGGCTCTATCAGTTCCAGAACTCTTTTGAAACATCACACCATTTGAGCTTTGCATCTCTGCACGGTCAGGAAGGCATGCTGACTTTACAGAGTTACCAGAAAAACAAAAACAAACAAACCCGTTGCTATCAAGTCAATTCTGACTCATAACAACCCTATAGGACAGAGTAGAACTGTCCCATAGGGCTTCCAAGGAGCGACTGGAGGATTTCACTGCCAACCTTTTGACTAGCAGCCACAGCATTTAACCACTAAACCACTAGGGTTTCCAGAGTTAGGAAATAAGAATAACAAATGTGAAAAGATTTGTTCAATATCCCACAACTGAAAGGGGCTGCAACACACAGTGTTTGACTTAAGTATATATATATATATGTACATATTTTAAGAAATATGGACAAGCACTAAAATAGAGTGTAATTTACCGCTACTCTCACCAACTCTAAACCTTAGTATGTATAATGAAGAAGAGAAAGTGCCCTCCTTAGCCTGTCTGATTTAAAAACAGGGATAACTATGGTAAACAGTTTGGTCAATATGCTTCCAGGTATTTCCCTAGGCTCATACAAACACACCTGTTGACACACATATTCATGAACACACACAATGTGTTTTCTCATATACATACACACAAACACATAAACACATAGTACATTTTTTTTTGACACAGATAGGATTATCCTGTTTACTATAAATTCCTTTTACCCGTTATAGTTCACTGTACTCTGAAGCTTCTAGGAAAGAGGGAGTAGGTTGCTTAGCTTTGTCCGTTTGAAATTCCTGCCACTCAGTGGCTTTGGGATCTTGTTAGTCTCCAGCTAGCCCTTGCACGCATCTAGGTCGCTACAGATGATGGGCTTGACATTTCCACTGCTGCCACAGTGTCATCACCAGTTTTCAAACAGCAGCATTCGGCTACCTGCCTCTTTTGACCCTCTGGTTCAGTTCACTCAGCCCTAATTTCTGTCCACCACTTCCAATGGTGCAGCAGTCTTTGAATGATGCTGTGTCTTTCCCAAACGGACCATGGCAGGTGCTGTTCTGCTGTTCTTCAGTTTCCCAGAATGCCTGCTGCTTCTGATGGGAATCTGCCTCTAGAAGGTATGAAAGCCAGCCTGGTTGGCCAAGCAGCCTTCAGTGAGGGACCTGGCCTGCTCTCCTCCACTTCAGCCCACTATACTTTGCTCTATTTCTTCCTGGGCTTAATCAAGAGCCCTGTTGTAGCAGGTGGAGGGCTTCTCTGTAATTTCATCAGCCAATACTAAAAAATGTTCAGGATTCCAGCCATCCAAACAAAAACCAAATGCTTTTGGCCACAACTAAATGTCCAGATTGGCAGTCAGCTACAAAGGCACCAAAGTGCTGAGGACGTGGCTCCTAATGTGCGGTATGAAGTGGTGTGTGTGCGCGCGTGTGCGCATGTATGTGTGCGCACGTGTGTGTGTTTGTGTGTGTGCGCATGTACGTGTGTGTGTAACAGAAAGAAAGAGAGAGAGATTCGGTGGGGTCAGAAAAATATGTTTATGGAGTCAGGAGCATCCTTCTCTGGATTTAGAGGTAGAATGAATATTTATGATGAATTTCAAGAAAAATACAATCACTTTAAAACTTCTAAAATGCATCTATTTCGTTTGTATTGAATTATTCTATTATCTAGAAGACAGAAACTGTGTATCTAGGCATGTGGGGAATACATGTGAAGGAGATGTACCTTTGTACCATGTAACTCCACACAGCTAAAGTTTGCATGTCTTTGAAATTAAGAGAAAATGGCATAATATTTATTTGTTTTCTCAAGCCTTTCTGGAATGTTCTAAGAGAGTTTTATAGTCATTAGAGATTTCAACTTCTAAAAAGGGATAGTAAAATTTGGATTTACATCTCAGTTCTGCTGTATTTCCTTAGACTAGGCCAATTTCTCTCTGAACTTCAGTTTCATTATCCAAAAATTGAGGAGTTTAAATCTTCCCAGAAAAGCTATCAAACTCTAGCTCCTTTACCTTCTAGTAAACATGGCACTTCTATCTTTGTCTAGAGATTATCCAACTTCTGACTCCTTTAAAGGGTTGCAAATTTACATACATGTGGTAGAGCTGTAGAATCAGATGGTTGGATTTAGAAAGAAAGTTATGTGCTCACCAATCCTATCTGTGATTACAATTGCAACCTACACTTGGATTGGATACTGAAGTTCTCTTCAAAGGAAGAAAATCACATATAGTCAAAATTACCCTTGAAAATACCTTAGGAAGTCATCACATCAGAGCCCAACATATTTTATCTCAGTAAGTCCAGCACGGCCAGTTTTCCTTGCAGCTTTTTTATGGAACAGATTGGGCCCCAGATGAAGTGGCTGATTTTTGTTTAATGGCAATGTTTTATGAAAAATGCATATCCTTCAATACTGGAATCATACTCAGAGGGGCTAGTAAGTCACTAGTAAGAGGTTTTTTTTTTTTAAGAAGTACAAGGAAACCCTGGTGGCATAGTGGTTAAGTGCTACAGCTGCTGACCAAAAGGTTGGCAGTTCAAATCCACCAGGTGCTCCTTGGAAACTCTACGGGGCAGTTCTACTCTGCCTGTTGGGTCACTATGAGTCAGAATTGACTTGATGGCAACAGGTTTGATTTTCAGTTTTAATATGTAAGACCCCAAAGAAACAGCCACACACACACTCTGAATTTTACTATCATTTAGCATAGCAACAGGCCCAAGAGCCTGAAATAATTAAATGGGTCTTTTCTTCACTTTTTAAATTTTTTTTTTCCAGACAGGCACATATTGTTTAATTTAGCTAAGAAACATGTGCTTATTTGTGACTCCACTACTGGCTTAGTTAAGACTTCGTCATCACTTGACCAATCATTGCAATAGCGGCTTAACCTCTATTCTTGGTCTTTCCCTTCTCTTCTCTCTCCTGTAACCATTTGCTTCCCTGCCACCATAGTGATTTTTCTAAAATGAAAATCTGTTCTTCATGAAACTGTTGCAATGTCTTTCGTGTTGACCGCAGCTTTTTCCAGTGTGTTCTGTGGGATTATAATTAAAGAATATACTTCCTAACAAATAAATGATTTCATGATTCATTTTTAAAGAAAAAGCTACAAAAGGGTGCATGATCTATTCCCTTATAAAAAAAATAGAAGATTCAAAATTCTTATTAATATATTAAAGATTCTCAGTAGTTTAAGCGTTTTCCCCTTATTTGACTATACCTATTTTTTATTTTATTTAATAACATTCATTACACAGAAAAAATATGATATGCTGGAAACATTAATTTACAGAAAAAATGTAAGTTCCTGAGCATGGCTTTACAAGGTCTTCCATGAGCTGGCCCTAGTTTAACTTTAGTATTGCTCGTAGACCCAGGCAAGGAGCCCCTGCCGTAGGCATGTGCTTTAGAAGGTTCACCACGGTTGTGAGTGCCTTCCTTGAAATTTCCAAGGTTCCAGGGACTAGCCAGAGTGGCAGTACAATATGGATGTGGTACTCAGAGGCCAGATTGGGATTTGTGTGGGTCTCAGTCCCCATTTTTCTCTTCAGGGTGTTCTCTCACCTTCTACTTTATATTTGGGCTAAAACAGAAACCCCAAAGAGCTCAAGGATTCATATATAAGGGGTTGTCCTAGGGCCTGTGGCTGGCCCTGGTTCCAGAATCTCTTTCACTGACTGGAAAAGATTTCTATGGTGTGATCGTGTGAAAAACAGGTCATGAGAAGAGTGTTGTCTTAGTTATCTTGTGCTGCTGTAATGGAAATAACGTAAGTGGACGGCTTTAACAAAGAGAAACCTATTCTCTCACAGTCTAGTAGGCTAAAAGTCCAAATTCAGGGCACCGGCTCCTAGGGAAGGCTTCCTTTCTCTGTCAGATCTGGAAGAAGATCCTAGTCATCAATCTTCTCCTGGTCTAGGAGCTTCAGTGCATGTATCCCGAGTTCAAAGGACTCACTCTTGTCCTGGCACTGCTTTCTTAGTGGTATAAGGTCCCCCAATCTCTCTGCTGGCTTCTCTCTTTTTTTTTTTTTTAATTAATTTTTATTAAGCTTCAAGTGAACATTTACCATTCCAATCAGTCTGTCACATGTAGGTTTACATACATCTTACTCTCTTCTCCCACTTGCTCTCCCCCTATTGAGTCAGCCCTTACAGTCTCTCGTTTCGTGCCAATTTTGCCATCTTCCTTCTCTCTCTATCTTCCCATCCCCCCTCCAGTCAAGAGTTGCCAACACACTCTCCAGTGTCCCCCTGATTTAATTAGCTCTCTCTTCTTCGGCATCTCTCCCCCCCCCCCCACTGACCAGTCCTTTTCATGCCTGATGATTTGTCTTCGGGGATGGTTCCTGTCCTGTGTCATCAGATGTTCTGGGGAGCATTGTCTCTGGGATTCCTCCAGTCTCAATCATACCATTAGGTATGTTCATTTAATGAGAATTTGGGGTCTGTATCCCATTGGTCTCCTGCTCCCTCAGGAGTTGTCTGTTGTGCTCCCTGACAGGGCAGACATCGATTGTGGCCGGGCACCAACTAGTTCTTCTGGTCTCAGGATAATGTAGGTCTCTGGTTCATGTAGCCCTTTCTGTCTCTTGGGTTCTTAGTTGTCGTGTGACCTTGGTGTTCTTCCTTTGCCTTTGCTCCAGGTGGGTTGAGACCAATTGATGTATCTTAGATGGCCGCTTGTTGGCATTTAGGACCCCGGGTGCCACTATTCAAAGTGGGATGCAGAATGTTTTCATAATAGAATTATCTTGCCCATTGACTTAGAAGTCCCCTCAAACCAAGTTCCCCAGACCCCAGCCCCTGCTCCGCTGACCTTTGAAGCTTTCATTTTATCCTGGAAACCTCTTTGCTTTTAGTCCAGTCCGATTAGGCTGACCTTTCTTGTATTGAGTGTTGTCTTTCCCTTCACCCAAAGCATTTCTTATCTACAGATTGATCAATAAAAAGCCCTCTCCTCCCTCCCTCCCTCCCCCCTTTGTAACCACAAAAGTATGTATTCTTCTCCATTTTTTCTATTTCTCAAGATCTTATAATAGTGGTCTTATACAATATTTGTCCTTTTGCAACTGACTCATTTCGCTCAGCATAATGCCTTCCAGATTCCTCCATGTTATGAAATGTTTCAGAGATTCGTCACTGTTCTTTATCGATGCGTAGTATTCCATTGTGTGAATATACCACAATTTATTTACCCATTCATCCGTTGACGGACATCTTGGTTGCTTCCAGCTTTTTGCTATTGTAATCAGAGCTGCAATAAACATGGGTGGGCATATATCTGTTTGTGTGAAGGCTCTTGTATCTCTAGGGTATATTCCTAGGAGTGGGATTTCTGGGTTGTATGGTAGTTCTATTTCTAACTGTTTAAGATAACGCCAGATGGATTTCCAAAGTGGTTGTACCATTTTACAATCCCACCAGCAGTGTATGAGAGTTCCAATCTCTCCGCAGCCTCTCCAACATTTATTATTTTGTGTTTTTTGGATTAATGCCAGTCTAGTTGGTGTGAGATGGAATCTCATCGTAGTTTTAATTTGCATTTCTCTAATGGCTAATGATCGAGAGCATTTTCTCACGTATCTGTTGGCTGCCTGAATATCTTCTTTAGTGAAATGTGTGTTCATATCCTTTGCCCACTTCTTGATTGGGTTGTTTGTCTTTTTGTGGTTGAGTTTTGACAGAATCATGTAGATTTTAGAGATCAGGCGCTGGTCTGAGATGTCATAGCTGAATATTCTTTCCCAGTCTGTAGGTGGTCTTTTTACTCTTTTGGTGAAGTCTTTAGATGAGCATAGGTGTTTGATTTTTAGGAGCTCCCAGTTATCTGGTTTCTCTTCATCATTTTTGGTAATGTTTTGTATTCTGTTTATGCCCTGTATTAGGGGTCCTAGGGTTGATCCTATTTTTTCTTCCATGATCTTTATCGTTTTAGTCTTTATGTTTAGGTCTTTGATCCATTTGGAGTTAGTTTTTGTGCATGGTGTGAGGTATGGGTCCTGTTTCATTCTTTTGCAAATGGATATCCAGGTATGCCAGCACCATTTGTTAAAAAGGCTATCATTTCCCCAATTGACTGACACTGGTCCTTTGTCAAATATCAGCTGCTCATACGTGGATGGATTTATATCTGGGTTCTCAATTCTGTTCCATTGGTCTATGTGCCTGTTGTTGTACCAGTACCAGGCTGTTTTGACTACTGTAGCTGTATAATAGGTTCTGAAATCAGGTAGAGTGAGGCCTCCCACTTTCTTCTTCTTTTTCAGTAATGTTTTGCTTATCCGGGGGTTCTTTCCCTTCCATATGAAATTAGTGATTTGTTTCTCTATCCCCTTAAAGTATGACATTGGTATTTGGATTGGAAGTGCGTTATATGTATAGATGGCTTTTGGTTGAATAGACATTTTTACTATGTTAAGTCTTCCTATCCATGAGCAGGGTATATTCTTCCACTTAAGTATGTCCTTTTGAATTTCTTGTAGCAGAGTTTTATAGTTTTCTTTGTATAGGTCTTTTACATCCTTGGTAAGATTTATTCCTAAGTATTTTATCTTCTTGGGGGCTACTGTGAATGGTATTGATTTGGTTATTTCCTCTTCGGTATTCTTTTTGTTGATGTAGAGGAATCCAAGTGATTTTTGTATGTTTATTTTATAACCTGAGACACTTCCAAACTCTTCTATTAGTTTCAGTAGTTTTCTGGAGGATTCCTTAGGGTTTTCCATGTATACAATCATGTCATCTGCAAATAGTGATAGCTTTACTTCCTCCTTCCCAATCTGGATACCCTTTATTTCTTTGTCTAGCCTAATTGCCCTGGCTAAGACTTCAAGTACAATGTTGAATAAGAGCGGTGATAAAGGACATCCTTGTCTGGTTCCCGTTCTCAAGGGAAATGCTTTCAGGTTCTCTCCATTTAGAGTGATATTGGCTGTTGGCTTTGCATAGATGCCCTTTATTATGTTGAGGAATTTTCCTTCTATTCCTATTTTGGTAAGAGTTTTTATCATAAATGGGTGTTGAACTTTGTCAAATGCCTTTTCTGCATCTATTGATAAGATCATGTGGTTTTTATCTTTTGTTTTATTTATGTGATGGATTACATTAATGGTTTTTCTCATATTAAACCAGCCTTGCATACCTGGTATAAATCCCACTTGATCAGGGTGAATTATTTTTTTGATGTGTTGTTGGATTCTATTGGCTAGAATTTTGTTGAGGATTTTTGCATCTATGTTCATGAGGGATATATGTCTCAAATTTTCTATTTTTGTAATGTCTTTACCTGGTTTTGGTATCAGGGAGATGGTAGCTTCATAGAACGAGTTGGGTAGTATTCCGTCTTTTTCTATGCTTTGAAATACCTTCAATAGTAATGGTGTTAAGTCTTCTCTGAAGGTTTGGTAGAACTCTGCAGTGTAGCCGCCTGGGCCAGGACTTTTTTTTTGTTGGAAGTTTTTTGATTACCGTTTCAATCTCTTTTTTTGTTATGGGTCTATTTAGTTGTTCTACTTCTGAATGTGTTAGTTTAGGTAGGTAGTATTGTTCCAAGAATTTATCCATTTCTTCTAGGTTTTCAAATTTGTTAGAGTACAATTTTACGTAGTAATCTGAAATGATTCTTTTAATTTCATTTGGTTCTGTTGTGATGTGGTCCTTCTCGTTTTTTATTCGGGTTATTTGTTTCCTTTCCTGTTTTTCTTTAGTCAGTCTAGCCAATGGTTTATCAATTTTGTTAATTTTTTCAAAGAACCAGCTTTTGGCTTTGTTAATTCTTTCAATTGTTTTTCTGTTCTCTAATTCATTTTGTTCAGCTCTAATTTTTATTATTTGTTTTCTTCTGGTGCCTGATGGGTTCTTTTGTTGCTCACTTTCTATTTGTTCAAGTTGTTGGGACAGTTCTCTGATTTTGGTTCTTTCTTCTTTTTGTATGTGTGCATTTATCGATATAAATTGGCCTCTGAGCACTGCTTTTGCTGTGTCCCAGAGGTTTTGATAGGAAGTATTTTCATTCTCGTTGCTTTCTAAGAATTTCCTTATTCCCTCCTTGATGTCTTCCATAACCCAGTCTTTTTTCAGGAGGGTATTGTTCATTTTCCAAGTATTTGATTTCTTTTCCCTAGTTTTTCTGTTATTGATTTCTAGCTTCATTGCCCTGTGGTCTGAGAAGATGCTTTGTAATATTTCGATGTTTTGGATTCTGCAAAGATTTGTTTTATGACCTAATATGTGGTCTATTCTAGAGAATGTTCCATGTGCACTAGAAAAAAAAGTATATTTTGCAGCAGTTGGGTGGAGAGTTCTGTATAAGTCAATGAGGTCAAGTTGGTTGATTGTTGTAAGTAGGACTTCTGTGTCTCTATTGAGGTTCTTACTGGATGTCCTGTCCTTCTCCGAAAGTGGTGTGTTGAAATCTTCTACTATAAATGTGGAGGTGTCTATCTCACTTTTCAATTCTGTTAAAATTTGATTTATGTATCTTGCAGCCCTGTCATTGGGTGCGTAAATATTTAATATGGTTATCCTGATCAATTGTCCCTTTTATCATTATATAGTGTCCTTCTTTATCTTTTGTGGCGGATTTAAGTCTAAAGTCTATTTTGTCAGAAATTAATATTGCTACTCCTCTTCTTTTTTGCTTATTGTTTGCTTGATATATTTTTTTCCATCCTTTGAGTTTTAGTTTGTTTGTGTCTCTAAGTCTAAGGTGTGTCTCTTGTAGGCAGCATATAGATGGATCGTGTTTCTTTATGCAGTCTGAGACTCTCTGTCTCTTTATTGGTGCATTTAGTCCATTTACATTCAGTGTAATTATAGATAAATAAGTTTTTAGTGCTGTCATTTTGATGCCTTTTCATGTGTGTTGTTGGCCATTTCATTTTTCCACATGCTTTTTTGTGCAGAGACGTTTTTCTTAGTAGCTTGTGAGATCCTCATTTTCATAATGTTTAACTTTGTGTTTCTTGAGTCGTTATGTTTTTCTTGGCTTTTTTCTTGAGTTATGGAATTGATATTCCTTTTTGTGGTTACCTTATTATTTACCCCTATTTTTCTAATTAAAAACCTAACTTGTATCCTTCTATATCGCCTTGTATTCCTCTCCATCTGGCAGTTCAATGCCTCCTATATTTAGTCCCTCTTTTTGATTATTGTGATCGTTTATCTATTGATTTCCATGATTTCCTGTTATGTGTATTATTTTGTTTGTTTATTTATTTTTTAGAATTAGTCTTAATTTGTTTGTTTTGTGCTTTCCCTATTTGAGTTGCGTTGATATCAGGACGTTCTGTTTTGTGACCTCGTATTGTGCTGGTACCTGATATTATTGGTCATCCGGCCAAACAATCTCCTTTAGCACTTCTTGCAGTCTTGGTTTAGTTTTTGCAAATTCTCTAAACTTGTGTTTATCTGTAAATATCTTAATTTCTCCTTCATATTTCATAGAGAGTTTTGCTGGATATATGATCCTTGGTTGGCAGTTTTTCTCGTTCAGTGCTCTGTATACGTCATCCCATTCCCTTCTTGCCTGCATGGTTTCTGCTGAGTAGTCTGAACTTATTCTTAGTGATTCTCCCTTGAAGGAGACCTTTCTTTTCTCCCTGGCTGCTTTTAAAATTTTCTGTTTGTCTGTGGTTTTGGCAAGTTTGATGATGATATGTCTTGGTGTTTTTCTTTTTGGATCAATCTTAAATGGGGTTCGATGAGCATCTTGGATAGATATCCTTTCGTCTTTCATGATGTCAGGGAAGTTTTCTGTCAGGAGTTCTTCAACTATTTTCTCTGTGTTTTCTGTCCCCCCTCCCTGTTCTGGGACTCCAATCACTCGCAAGTTATCCTTCTTGATAGAGTCCCACGTGATTCTTAGGGTTTCTTCATTTTTTTTAATTCTTTTATCTGATTTTTTTTCAGCTATGTTGGTGTTGATTCCCTGGTCCTCCAGTAGTCCCAGTCTACATTCTAATTGCTCGAGTCTGCTCCTCTGACTTTCTATTGCGTTGTCAAATTCTGTAATTTTATTGTTAATCTTTTGGATTTCTACATGCTGCCTCTCTATGGATTCTTGCAACTTATTAATTTTTCCACTATGTTCTTGAATAATCTTTTTGAGTTCTTCAACAGTTTTATCAGTGTGTTCCTTGGCTTTTTCTGCATTTATCCTAATTTCATTTGTGATATCTTTAAGCATTCTGTAAATTAGTTTTTTATATTCTGTATCTGATAATTCCAGGATTGTATCTTCATTTGGGAAGGATTTTGATTCTTTTGTTTGGGGGGTTGGAGAAGCTGTCATGGTCTGTTTCTTTATGTGGTTTGATATGGACTGCTGTCTCCGAGCCATCACTGGGAAACTAGATTTTCCAGGTAATCAGCTAAAAAAAAATGCCGTCAGATCCCTATCTGAATTCTCCCTCTGGCTCCGGGTATTCGGATGTTAATGGTGTCGCCTGGGGAGGGTGGGGGAGGGATCAGAGAGCTGGGAGTGTAGCACCACAGAATATAGAGCTGAACACCGCGTTCACACTCTGCCCCTGTCCGCCAAAATCTGGGCGGGACGGCTTCCCGGCTAGGACACTGCTTTCCCTGCTCGGAGACCAGTCACTTCCTCCCGGGGACTTCTCCCTCCGGTGAGTGGCACCGCTCGCGCGCACTGGGTGGGCGTCTCCCGCACGCACGGGTGGGCCCGCCCCCAGGGTCTATTCAGGAGAATATAATTGGACCCCGCGCTCGTGCCCCGCCTGCGTGTGCGCCCAAATCCCAGCGGGACGGCTGGCCGGCTGGGACGCTGCTTTCCCCGGTCGGAGACCCGTCACTTCCGGGGATTTCTCCCTCCGGTGCACCGCGCCACACGCACGATCTGGGTGGGCGTCACCTGCACGACCAGGTGGGCCCGCCCCCTGGGTCAATTCAGGAGAATATAATTGGACCCCGCGCTCATGCCCCGCCCGTATGCGTGCCCAAATCCCAGCGGAATGGCTCCCCGTCTGGGACGCTGTTTTCCCCGCTCTGAGACCAGTCACTTCTGGGGATTTCTCCCTCCAGTTCGCCGCACCGCACGTGCGGACTGGGTGGGCGTCCTCCCGCACAAACGTGTGGGCCCCGCCCCGGGGTCGCTTTAGGGAAATATAGCTGACCTCCCCCCCTCTCGCGCCCCACCCGCTTCCTGCCAAACTCCCGGTGGGATGGGTCCCCAGCTGGGACGCTGTTCTCCCCGCTCCAATATCTGTCACTACCTCCCGGGTGCTTCTCCCTCTGGCTGCGCCACTATGCCACCCGCACCAACCAGCTAGACTTCCTCCCGGGATGGGTTCAGGGGGGAAGGGCTGGGTCCCCCGTCTGTGCCGTCTGCCCCCCTGGGCTCTGCCCCAGATCGGGCTCCGAAGGTCACCTGCCTGGTACGCTGGCTCCCAGTTCTGAAAACGGTCGCTGTCTGCCAGTATTTGTTCGTTTTCCATCTCTAAGTCTGTGCTTGTTGTTCAGAGTTCATAGATTGTTGTATATGTGATCGATTCCCTTGTTTTTCCGAGTCTTTGTTGCAAGAGGGATTCGCGGTAGCGTCCACCTAGTCCGCCATCTTGGCCCCTCCTCGGCTTCTCTCTTTTATAACTCAAAAGAGATTGACTTAAAATACAATCTAATCTCGTAGATTGAGCCCTGCTTCATTAACATAACTGCCTCTACCCCTGCCTCATTAACATCGTAGAGGTAGGATTTATAACACATAGGAAAATCACATCAGATCACAAAATGGTAGACAATCACTCAATACTGGGAACTATGGGCTAGCCAAGTTGACACACATCTTTGGGGAACACAATTCAATCCATAACAGGTGTTGACACACTAATTTGGGTTGATCACACTCATGTTGAACACAAGACAATTCAGGGCTATGGGTTACTTACTGATAATCCACCGCTGACCATTGGACTTCAGCTGCATTTGTGGACCCCTGCATCAGATCTCAAGGACACCTGGTGGGGCAGTTGTTAAGTGCTTGGCTGCTAAACAAAAGGCTAGCAGTTCAAATTCTTCAGCTATTCAGTAGAAAAATAGATGTGGCAGTCTGTTTCCATAAAGATTACAGTCTTGGAAACCCTATGGGGCAGTTCTACTCTGTCCTATAGAGTCACTATGAGTTGGAATCAATTCAATGGCAATGGGTCAAGTGTCAGTTCTCACTATCTTTGTTTTGACTGCCATGCCACTTCTGATCTACAGCAGGTAAGGGTGGCAAGAGTGGCACCAGTTCTCATTGCTAGCACCCCACCCCCTTGACAGGCTCCATGCCACATATCAGGTAGTCCTCTACAGGTGGCGGCACTTACCTCATTTGAGGGCTTTTAAGAAATCAGTGAGGATGGGCTCTTCTGCGCCATATCCTCTTGTGATGGCCAAGGTTGTACATCAACTTGGCTGGGCCATGATTCTCAGTGGTTCGGCAGCCATATGGTGTTGTGATCACTCCCACGATGGGATTTGATATAATGTGATCACCTCCATGACGGGATGTGCTATGAGTAGACAATCAGTTTAAAGGCAGTTTCCTAGGGCATGCAGGCTGCATTGATATATAAGAATATAAGTGGACATTCTGGCAAGACTTGTAGGTTTTTGCTAGTTCTGGATCCCATAGCTGGCTACTGTTCATCTTACCTCTAGTTCTTGGGACCTGAGCTAGCAATTTACCCGTGGTCTTACCTGCCAATCTTGGGATTCGTCCATCTTCACATCCTGTGAGCAAGAGCCCTGCTCTCCAACCTGCCAATACTTGGGTTCACCAGCCCCTGTGGCTGTGTGAATCAGGAGAGGCCTCTATCCTGACCCCCTACACTTGGGACGTTCCAGCCTCTAAAATCACATGAGCCATTTTCTTCGTATAAATCTTTTTATTTATATACTTATACACTTTACTGGTTTTGGTTCTCTAGAGAACCCAGTCTAAGACACTTTTCTTGCCTTGCATGCATGTGATGATGTACTTTCCTGGGTCAGTCTTGAGCTGGAGAAAGAATAGGTGTCACTTGTTTGAATATGATTAGTCTTCTCACCCTGCCCATGGCCACTTGCCTTTCTTCCCTGCTTGTGGTGGTATGCAAAAAACAGAAGTTCAATCCACACTGAAAAATCACATTTTTAAAAACGCAGCGATTATGACTTAAAGAGTTCAAAAGAAGATGTGCTAAATAGGAAGATCTCTTGTTCTACTATAACATGAATGATAAATTTAATGTAATCAAAGAAAACGGATTATCTTTCACAGTTTTCTGCATACTGTGAGTAAGCCTTGCATTTGTGGTCATCATCAAGGAAGTACAATAACAATTTTTGAAAGAGTCGTTGGCAGCCAGTCTCCAGGTGGCATGAGGGATGACGCAGAATCTTAAGCATAGATGTAACCAGCATTAAATGGGTGTTATTATGAAACTTTGGAGGCAAAAACGTCTTTATTGTTTCAACACAAATAGATTCTGAAGAGCTGTAGAACTGTTGGGTAATAACAGTATTGCTTTCATTTAGAAGCAGCAGGAGATAGGAAATTAGTGAGGCCCATGTGAGGTCCAGCAATTTATCATGAAGATACAGAACAATTGGTAGAGATGAGATACATGCTTGCTTACTGTGCCTCCAGTGCGTGTGAAGATCCTTCACAGTATCCGGGTATCATCCCTTCCTCATCATGTCGAGGAACCAAACCTGCATGTTCGCAGGTTTCCCTGCCAGCTCCAACTTGCCCACATCTACAAGAGCTTGAGCAAGGTGGTTAGTGACTTTCTCTGATCATCCAGCTCACCTTTTGGGATCTTCATTCCCCAGCTCCTCCCACAGCCACGTAAGATCTAATTCCTATAATCAATCCCTTCACCTGTAACTCATAGGGCATACTTCCTGCGCTGACCCTGACAGATTCAGTTTCTTTTATCTCGCTACTCCTTTAACAGATTAAATTGCCATTCTTTTAGGGTTCATTTGACATATGAGGTTGAAAAATGAAAAATAGGAAAAGAGTGAGAGAATGGATGAGATAAGGAAATGAAAGATGAGTTAAGAAAAAAAATGATATTGAATAATGGAATAGGAATGAAGGAGTGGCACGTTTGCAGAAAACAGAAAGGGAATTAAAAACAAAAGTAATATATGGCTCCATTCCACTAGGAACCTACAATCTATTTAGTAAAATTAAAAAAAAAAAAAGATGATCATACATAAAAGTTTAGCATATATTTCAAAAAGCTAGATGTCGAATATAGTTAATAAACAGAATTTCCTTCTACTCAAACACACACACACAAATACACATGCCCATGAAGAAATATCATCTAAAAAGGATTGAGAGACAAAGATGGAACTTTGTCCTCCCCATAGTAAATATTAGTAGAATTTCTTAATTTCCGATAACTTGTTGAGATATTAACTGCCTTTCTAAGTGGGTAAATGGTATAGTATCTATCTGTATTTTCTATAAAAATATAGAACATCATGGTCAGTAAAGTAGAGGATCAGAATGAGGGAAACCCTTAACAAACCAGCCGACACAATAGCCAAAACAATGGACTCAAACCTACCAACGATCATGAAGATGGCACAGGACAAAGAACGTTTTGTACTGTTTTACGTAAAGTGGCCAGGAGGAGATGGAGGTGACATGACAGGACCTAACAACAACTACATATTTTCTGTGGATAAAGCACAGTAGGCTTTAGAGTTTATGGGAGCCCAAGCTATGATCAGAAAAGCATTCAATGTTTAAAACAGCAATAACCTACTGCCTTCAAGCAGATTCCAACTCATAGGGATCCTACAGGACAGAGTGGAACTGCTCCATAGGGTTTCCAAGGCTATAATCTTTATGGAAGTGGATTGCCACATCCTTCTCCCGTGGAGCTGATGGGTTCAAAACACCAACCTTTCAGTTAGCAGCCAAATGCTTAACCACTGCACCACCAAGTACTCCTTAAACCAACATAGAAAGTAATTTTAAAGGTGTAATCTTTATTGTATGGAGCCCTGGTGGTACAGTGGTTAAAGAAGCACTGGGCTGCTAACCAAAATGGTGGCAGCTCAATCCACCTGCTGCTTGAGAAAGACATGTCAGTCTGCTTCTATAAAGGTTTAAAGCCTTGGAAACCCTAGGGGGCAGTTCTACTCTGTCCTGTAGGGTTGCTATGAGCCGGAATTGACTCGATGGCAGTGGGTTTGGGGTTTTGGGTAATCAATATTGTGATTTTCAAAGAATACTAATAGATATAACTATGCTAATTTGCTGCATATGTATCTCCAATTTGTCCAACCCCAGAAATTACCTACCACATTCTTGGACATGTGGCTTTTCTCTCCCCAAGTTCACACAAACATTTCCGATTCCTTACTTTGATCCCTCTCAGGCCTTCCTGAATTCTGCTGCCATTGGTGGCTTAAATTTATCATGCGAGAATGGTAGGAGGACACAGTTGCTCCATCTTCCCTGATCCTCCACTGCCCCTCCCAGGGGTAAGCATATGGAGACCCATGAGAAATATAGTTCTTCTGATGTACCATCAGGCTCTTTCTTGCAATCTTTGTATGTAGGGAATGGAAAGTTTCCTGCAGGATAAGGATGGTGATTGAAGTTTCCTATTTTCTCCTATCAAAGGTTTGTAACCCTGGTAAAGTGGGGAATATTTACTGATTTTCTACCTCTCACAAACAGAAGGCTACTAGTTGTTTCTCACTGCTCAAACCAGAGCTAAACACAAGGTTAAAATTGTGGACAATTCTGGACATGGCTATGTATCTTGTCCTACCATGCAATGGAACTTAAAATACAGGTGAAATGAATCCAGCAACACAACCATATTGGAAGCAGGTCACAGAATGTAGCCTCCAACCCAAAACTCAGGGAAACTTCTGGAAGTTGGTCCCCCAATTGGGATAAGAGGGAGGTGACTTAACTTACCAAGATCATCTGACTTCAAGAGATCTGACGTTCTACAGTCTCTTGGCTGCCTGAATCTGCTTGGCAGCCACTGAGCTGAGCTCCAATATTCTGCCTGATTCTGAAAGTACTGGCATAAGAACCCTTCTTCCGTCCCTGGGCCCTGATTAGCTTCACTTACAGGGAGAATCCCAGATCCCCCTAGGCGACCACGAATTACAAAATTGCTTAGTGAAATTTGACGCTAATTTTTTCCCACTACTTGTTCCAGCATTTTTGTTTGTTTGTTTTTGATACTTTGAGTGTCATTTTATAGCCTTGAGAGAGAATTTACTGTTAGAGTTCCCTATTCTGAACACTCAGGTGCAGTAATTTTCTCCTGGCCAGGGACACCTGGTTATAAATTAGTCTTGTGAATTCAAGCCCTATCTCTCTTACCACACCCTTGTTCTAAGAAATGAGACAGTTCTCCACTGGGGAGGCAGAGTTCGTGGCTGGTGGCTGAGAACAAATCTGGCCTGTGGGCTCTCAAGTGGCATTAGCATTTCTTAGTCTCTGAGGATTTAAAGCCCAGGATCATATTAATGGCATATGTAAACCATGACCCAAAGCTCTTTTCTCTGTCCTCTGCCTGGATTCTTCCTGAGAATTTATTCAGTTTCTAGAGGAAGAAAGTTTATACCCGTGGATTGAAAGCCTGTTTTCACTAAAGTTCCATAGTCATACCAAAGTCGTTAAGGGATCCTGTCTCCACTGCTGTGGCAGAGCAGCAACTTAAAACTCTTCCAAGAGGGGCTGGCATTGACCTCCTCTTGCAGTCCTGAAAGGACTCTGATACCTTATGAGACCAAGGATTCATGGCATTCAATATGGAAACTATACTCATTTTAAGTTTGTGATTTCATACAACCCTGTGTGCTTCTGGGTGTTTTCCTGCAGCATCACGTCCTGACTGCACATTTTCCCCACTGATTCTGTGCTCATATTCCAACAACCGTAATGACTTACATCTAATTAAGCCCCGAGTCCATCACTCAGGCAGTCATGGAGAAAATGCTCTCTTGGCACAGGTCTGTGTTAGTTCTGTTAATCAAAGGTAGAGCTGAGAATTGTAAGTAAGTACAAAATCACAGGAAACAAATGAAATCCTAGAAATAAAATAACTAACCACCGAAACAACACAAAGCTGGAGCCTTATGTGGCCTGGTCACTGCACAGTGTTGTATTCAAAGGACATAATCTAATACCAAATGCAATTAAAGAAGTTCCAGTATTGGTTTAACCTTTTTTTTTTTTTTTTTTAAATTGTGCTTTAGGTGAAAGTTTACAGCTCAAGTTAATTTCTCATTCAAAAATTTATATACATATTGTTTTCTGACAGTTGCAATCCCCACAATGTGACAGCACACTCTCCCTTTCCACCCTGGGTTCCATGTGTCCATTGGACCAGTTCCTGTCCTTCCTGCCTTCTCATCCTGCTTTTGGACAGGAGCTGCCGACTTGGTCTCATATAACTGTTTGAACTAAGAAGCACATTCCTCACGTGCATTATTTTTTATTTTATAGTCTCATCTAATCTTTGTCTGAAGAGTAGGCTTCAGGAATGGTTTCGGTTTTGGGTTAACAATGTATCCAGGGGTCATAGTTTCAGGGGTTCCTCCAGTCCCTGTCAGACCATTAAGTCCAGCCTTTTTATGTAGATTTGAGTTCTATTCTACCTTTTTCTCCTGTTCTGCCCAGGGCTGTCTGTTGTGTTCCCTGTCAGAGCAGTCATTGGTGATAGCCAGGCACCATCTAGTTCTTCTGGTTTCAGGCTGGTGGAGCCTTTGGTTCATTGGGTCCTTTAGTCCTTTGGGCTAGTTTTTTCCTTGTGCCTTTGGTTTTCTTCAGTCTCTTTTGCTCTGAGTGGAATGGGACAAATTGATGTATCTTAGACGGCCACTTGTAAGCTTTTAAGACCCCAGGTGCCACTCACCAAAGTGGAATGTAGAACATTTTCTTTATAGGCTATGTTATGCCAATTGGCCTAGATGTCCCCCAAAGGTCTAACTTCTTAAAATTACAATTTGTAATCCACAGCAATACTTTTTCATCCTTTTCTCTGCTCTCCCAGGCCTTGGAACTACACAGCTTCTTTCTCACTATTTTTTGCTAAATACCCTTACTTTCTTCTCACCTTAGTCCATACTCCTTAACCTCTTTTCTACCTTCCATGCATCCCCCTCTTTGCCCATAACGCTACACAAATAGTTGGCCCAAGTGTCTGGCTGTCAGGACTTCTGGTTCTCACTAACAGTCATGGCAAATCACACTTAGATGACTGGAAGACCCTGTGGTTTCAGGCCCCAAGTCCCCCCTCTCCATGGACATAAATATCCAGAACCTCCTGGGAAATTTGCTTTTACTTACTCTGACTGGTTTTCTTATGGACAATTCACAAGGAACATTCTGGAGAATAAAATTCTTAACCAAAACATGTATTTGCTTCACACATTAGAGAAGAAAATGATTCACCTGGATAATAGGTGTCTGTCCCTAAGTCCCTGGTTTGCCTCAGATCCAATCATGATGCTTGCTGACTCCATGGGTTATCATCAGGACAAAAGTGTTTTCGCCATGGTCGATAGGAGTAATAAAAAATGCATGGAGGAATCTTAAAAAAAAAAAGAGAGAGAGTGAATAGCTACACCTGGAGGACTGCTGCCAATCAGGTAAGCTACCTAGGAAATGGAGCAGGCAGGCAGGAAGGTTGTGGAAGCATGCTGGGCTTAAATCTCAAAATACCTGAGACAAGAGAGACAGGACAAAGGCAGCAGAACAGATCTGAAAAGGCCCTGTACATGCCTCTCCTGCTTTCAGCCAGGATCACAAAGGCAAAAGAGTATAAAGAAAGAAAAAGAAAAAGAAATGTATGGAGTTGCTGTGAGAGAAAGTGGTATTTAGAGAACATTGTCAAGAGGAAATTTGCCATGAGTATTTACTTCACAGGCCTTGAGAGCAGCTGTTCAGCCAGAGAAATCACTGGAAGACTCTTATGGACAGAGAGGGTGTTACTCTGCTGAGCAAATTAAGGAGAAAAGAATTGATGGCTCATATTGGAAATTGATTAAAAACTTTTTTCTTTTTTTTTTTAATCTGTAAGTATTAGTAAAATGCTTATTTGAGTTTGGACTAAGAAGAATGAATAGAAAATACAATTCTGATGTGGAGAGGAGAGGATGAACCCTCTGTCTTGAACACTTCATTTGGGATATAGGATGATTAATTTGCTAGAGGAACCAGTCAAAGAGAGGCTGTATGATACTGGGGGAAATCATGGGAAGGGAGCATGCAAATAACGTGTATGCTCATTTGTTCATTCATTCTTTCATACCACAAGTGTCTACTGAGTATCTACTATCTGCCAGGCGTTGCTCTAGGTGCTAGAGTTCTATCAGCAAACAAAACACCAATCTATGGTCTAGGAGGAGGCAGCCACTCAACTAATAAGTAATATTTATAAAGTTAGAAAAATAATTTAATCTTAATAAATGTGCCTCGAAGAAGCCCGACATAATCTGAATGTGTAAAATAAAAATCTGAGAGATCATGGAAAGTTTCTTGACATCTAAATTGAGATATAAAAGGAATAAAAATTCATCAAGTGAATGAGAAATAGAAGGAAATTCAGCCAAAAGGGCAAGCGTGCAGGAAGCCCCTGAGCCCAGGAATAGCTTGGTGTCAAGAGGAAGCTGAAAGACGATTGTGAAAGCAGAGCCAGAGGATAAAGAGCAAGCAGGAGGACGATTTCAAATACAGCTGAAAAGGCAGGCAAGAAAGAGCATGGGCTTGTGAAGGAGTAAGGACCTAGAAATGGCTGCTTTAAATTCAATAGATAAATAGGAAGATTATTCGTAGCATTGTGAGGGGAAAAGGGGGAAGTTACAAAAATTTCTCAAGAGCCTTAGGCTAAAGCAGAGGGGACACAGCCAGCCCAGCTGCAGGGCCCAGGAAGACAAAGGCAGAGAGAACAACCCATGCTGAGAACATGTGCCCAGATGAACCGAGAGAGGATGCTCAGACTATGAGGAAGCAGAATATAGGGAAGGCAGGTGTCCTATAGACATAGAGATGAAAAAAACCACTGGGCTTTGGGAAATGATGAATAACAGCAAAATAACAAAGGGCCGAGATTCCGGAAGAAAAGAGCAAGGAGAAGCACAGTCGGCGAAGGTGTTCCCTCAGAGGGAACAGCTGTCTAAAAAAAAAGTCTAAGGCACTTAAATTCTGGAAGGGAAGCAAATCAATTATTCTCCTTCTTAGTGTCTTCGGAGCAGAAGGGAAAAAATATAAAAGACCAGAGTTTACTAGTGGTTAGCAGGGGTGGGAGGGAGGGGGAGGGGAGCCCTTGATTAGGAAGCACTCTCTGCTTACGAGTTACTGTTTATGAGGATGGATGGGATGAGTTACTATGTGTACATACTACACTACGGCGATGGAAAATTTAGTAATGATTATTGGTGAGGGATGCACAACATGATTAATGTTAAATGATATCACTAAATTGTACAAGTGAAAACCATTAAGTTGGAAAACGTGTTTTATATATTTTTATAACAATAAAAAATAAGACCAAGAAAGGTAAATTAATAAGCCCACTTTACAAGAATCCCACAAGCAGTAATGAAATAATAATAGCTAATTTTTGACTGGAGCCTTGGTGGTTCAGTGGTTAACAGCTTGGCTGTTAACCAAAAGGTCAGCCATTTGAATCCATCAACTGCTCCTTGGAAAACTTATGGGGCGGTTCTACTCTGTCCAAAGGGTGGCTATGAGTTGGAATTGACTCAATGGCAGCGGGTTTGGTTTTTGGTTTAGCATTTGACCTCTTACTATAGTCAAGGAGTATTACCTATATTATTCCATTTAATATATCTAACAACCTTATAAATAGGTACCATAATTGTGCCCCTATTACAAATGAGGAAACTTGTCCAAGATCATCCAGCTATTAAATGGATGAGCTGGGACTTAACTCCTTCTATTTGACGGAAGCTTAGGTACTTTACCATCTTTCTATATACTGCTCCCAGAAAAGGAGGAAAGAGTATAGATAGGTCCAACAGCATCAAGTAAGGAGTCAAAGGAGAAAAGAATAAATAAGAGAGTTGACAGAAAACTTGACAGATGTCATCAATTCCTCACACGTCACCAGATTATTTCTAGTTGAATGGTCCACCCACTCAGGTAGACACTTTTAATTCTAATACATATACATACATATTTAATTCAAAATTCACACAGATGTGGGAGCCAATGAGTCCAGGTCTCCTTTTCTATCTTGATATGCAAAAATGTGCCATCTGGAATTATGGAAGAAGAAAAAACACACACGTACATTATAGGGTGCCACGAGAGAAATGATGAATCCCTCTTTGCGTCATCTCAGTCTGATCTCTCTCCAGGTGACTGGAGGGCAAAAATCAGTTGCCGTGGAGTTAAGTCTGACTCATGGTGATCCCAAGTGTGTGAGTAGAGCTGTGCTTCATAGGATTTTCAATGGCTAATTTTTTGAAAGTAGATCACTAGGCCTTTCTTCTTAAATGCCTCAGGTGGATTTGAACCACGAAACTTTCATTTAGAAGCTGAGTGCATTAGGGCCATTATTGTTTGTTGTTGAGGCTGATTACGACTCATCAAGACCCTACAGGACAGAGTAGAACTGCCCCATAGAGTTTCCAAGGAGCGTCTGGTGGTTTTGAACTGCTGACCTTTTGGTTAGCAGCCGTAGCTTTTAACCACTACGCCACCAGGGTCTCCAGTGTTAGGGAAGACCTAAGTTATTTAATGAATTGTTTTTCTTTCACTTTTAATAACAGTTATAACCCTTCATAACTTTTCTTACAAGATCAGCTAGCTGAAAGGAAAAGTGAAAGTTTGGGTACTCCGCCTTGTACCAATAATAAGAATGTTGAAGTAACATGGAAATGGTTTTAAAAGTATCTATGGGTTTTTTATGGGTAAGGACTAGCGTTTTTGTATACTTTTATTTCCTTGTGTGCAATAAGTGTGTTTTCCTTTTTTATATGCTGGCATTTGTTTAAGGGCAATGTTAAGTCTCACTCAGGTCCCTAATTCTACAGTGGCATTAAAACGTGATGGCTTTTATTGATCCAGGAGAAAGTCTTGATAGTCAATTAGAAAAATAAAAAGCACAAACTGGTTTTCTGCTCCTGGATAGCCTGATACATACTGAGCACAACGCGGTGGGTGCTGAAGACAACTAAGGCTTTCCTTTCACATGGGTCCTGAACGACAACATATTATTCAGATTTTTTTTTTGACATCCCTCATCCATTCAGCAGAATCTTGGCATGCCTGCACTCATACAGTCAGCATGCTGGGGTGCACCTGTAAGCACGGTCCATGCTAATGAGACACTAGCAGCCTAATGAAGGATCATAAAGTCTCTCAATATTTCTGAAAACAATTTAACATTTCTACGAGAAACATATTCTGGTCATATACATTTTCAGAATTCAGCTCTTGACCAAGAATGAGGTATAAACTCATAGTTCCTTCAAAAACAAACATCATATCCAAAAAGATAGGCAGGTTGGCAATGCTGTAAAGGCATCTGGTCAGCCTCCTACCTCAACTAAAACAGTGTTTGAATTTTTCAAATTATATAGTTTCTTAGTCATCTAGAGCTACCACAATAGAAACACCATAAGTGGATGGCTTTAACAAAGAGAAATTTATTCTCTCACAGTCTAGCAGGTTACAAGTCCAAATTCAGGGTGTCAGCTCCAGGGGGTGGCTTTCTCTCTCTGTTGGCTCTGGAGGAATGTCCTTGTCCTCAATCTTCACCTGGTCAAGGAGCTTCTCAGGCCCAGGGACCACATGTCCAAAGGACTTGCTTTGCTCCTGGCGTTGCTTTCTTGGTGGTATAAGGTCCCCAACTCTCTGCTTGCTTCCCTTTCCTTTTATCTCCTGAGAGAGGAAAAAGTGGTACAGGCCACACCCCAGGGAAACTCCCTGTACCTTGGATCAGGGAGGTGACCTGAGTGAGGGTGGTGTTGAAATCCCACCCTAATCCTCTCAACATAAAATTATAATCACAAAATGGAGGACTATGGTACAATACTGGGAATTATGGCCTAAACCAAGTAGATACACACATTTTTGGGTGGACATAATTCAATCCATGACATATAAAAAATATATATAGATTTACATTAATTCAAATTTTGATTTTAAAAGGGTTTAAGATGACCTGATCTAATATTCCTCTAAAAATGGATACTCCGCAGAGTCTTTCTAAAGGAGATGTCAGGGTTTCTTGATTCCTATGTCTCCCTCTCTTTCTGTTATTCTTTATTCTGTAAGTGTAAAAGTAATACAATCTTAAATATCTTTAAAAAGTAATTCACTACCTGAAAGAGACCAAAATTACTTTTCAAAGACTACATTTTAAAATAAGTTTTATAGAGTTTTTCAGATACATTTTGCAATTGCTTGACATATATCACCCCAAGGGACAAGAAATAGTACTGGATAATCACTCTATTAATGCGGCACTGTCTAGGAGCTGTGGCCCCCACTTTGCTGCCATTACAAGTAGTCAGAAAGGATCATTGTTTCTTAAAATGAGTGCCACAGGTGAAGCAAGCTAGATCCATGAGTAAGTGATGATTCATCCTGAGATCATTCTACCATGTGAAGTTGAATCATAGGTGTCTGGTATCATGGGATGGGACTCTAACACTGGAAAAATCCATAGACATTCCAACTTATTCTGAATTCCTTCATCTACATTATCTCCAGTCTGCAAATTTAATTAGATATGACCTAATTCCATCAACAAATGTTTATTGAGCACCAATTCTGCACAGAAAGTTTTTATTCCTTTTCCATTTTTATATCCCTGGTACCTAGAATAGTGATTGATGTATAGTAGGGATACAATATATGCTTGTTGAATGACTAACACAACTGCCAGGAAGTTGGTAGGCTAACTGGGGAGAAAGATGAATAAAAATAATAAGCTGTGTGTACCAGTTTGTGCAGGTATACCTCCTTGACAGTCCACTTTACAAGCTAAGTCTTTCACCTCATTCATATGGGATAATTCTGCCCTTTGTTTGCGAAGAAAGCAGAATCAGAAACTTTGGTTCCCAGGTCCTTCGTTCTTAAGGCCCTACTGGTAAGAATTATGGATCTTTACTTCTTCCTTCAAAGATAATACTTAAAGGACAGCAGTGCTTGTTGTGCTCCAAACAAGTACTCCTGTAATGGAATTTCTCTTAGGATGTATTGGTATAGTTCCAGTATTTATTCCAGGTTCCTTGGTTCAGTCCTACAAAGGTAAGAGGTATGTGTAGGCATCTAAGGTATTATGTAGTTACTGTCTGAATAATTTCCCAAGAGAACCCTCACTCATGGAAGGGGAAAATGAATGAATAGGATTTATTCATTCATTCTTTCTTTCACATCCTCATGTATTCAGCAGGTCACTTTCAAGGGCCTACTATGCTCATTCACTGCCGGAGTGTGCTAGTGCCAACAGGGTTATATTTAAAAAAACCACAGCTTCAATTTCAACTCTAACAGTTTCTGTCTGTGGTCGTTGCTGTTACCAACTTTTCTCTCTCTTCCCCATTAAGAGGATTATATTCCCCCTAATACGCGAGCAGGCTTAGCCAAGTGACGTGCTTTGGCAACGAAATGTGAGCCAAGTGCTGCATGTCACATCCCAGCAGAAGTCTTAAGAGCCATATGTGGTTCCACCATTGATCTTTTACTTCTGCCGTAAAATTAAGAGAGGACTGTGTCTTCATCCTGGGTTCTGGAAAAAAGAAGATGGGACAGAGACGAAGCTAATCCCAGCTGCCTTACGCTTGAGTGAGAAGTAAACACTTGTTATTGTAACCTATAGAATTTGAGGTTCCTCACTGCAGATCACCTAGTGGCCTTGGACAAGTGCTTACTTCAATATGTCACGATTTTCTCATTTATACAATAGGGACAATAACGATAGCTTTCATGTCAGTCTCAGAAGGTTGCTGAGAGGATCAAATGAAAAATATACACGTGAACAATTTCATAAAATTATACTATGCTCTTCAAATTATTGTTGGAACTCTAAATATATGGTTTTCAAGACTAGAGGTATTTGTGTTTCTTTCTCCCCATACGCTGTACTTTCAGTGGAAACTGAACATTTAAGATACTTCATATGGACAAATTATGCTTTTTTCATTCTTACTTGTTAAAAAAAGGTAAGGTTGGTGTTTAGACAAGTGAAGAGTATCAGTGAGATAGAAATATTGTTTCCTTAACACTGCTCCTTCAAGATGATGCTTGTCCTAACTCCCTGTCCACACACATTTATTAAATAAATTTCACCTTTCTTTTCTCATTCCCCACACTACTGCATTAGGTTGTTTTACAGGATTTCTACGTTGTTTCTGAAGTCCTAGAACACTGAGTTAACTTGACAGGACCCTGAGGAACTTGTGTCAGTGAGCGTGGCTAGCAGAGGATGCCCATTGCTGAGCTAGTGGAGGCATGAGGTTAAGCATGGCTTTAGATTCTGCCTCCCCCTCTTCCCCACAGGAGAAAATGCTGGAAGAAAGTGTTGCACAGTGAGGGCCGGGGCTTGGGGGGAGGCATGTATATCACTTCATTAACCTTCACCACAACTTCACAATGCAGGCGTGATTATTCCCATTTTGCAACTGAAAAAGTATAAAGGTATAAAGAGAGGTATAAAGGCCAGAAACAGTGCTGCGACTCAACCCAAGGCTTTCCACTCCACATCCCTAACTCCTTTCTATCACATACTTTATCTGGGCATTTCATTTCAATGCAGTGTCCTGGGAAGTACAAAGCTAAGTGCTAATTCTGGCCATAGTGGTCAAATACTTTGCTTTTTAGCATATAAATTCATTCCGTTTCAACAGGAAGCCCTGGGTTTTGTTTTGTGGCAGGGGATTTCCGGAGTTAGAGCAGGCAGAGAAGGTCAGATGATGATAATGATTCCATTTAATGACTTTACAATGTAAAATGAAAGTTTCATTAGACACAAGGGAAAGTCTAAACTTCACACAGCTCAGCTGAAATGGGATGGGTATGAAAATAGGAAATATCATGAAGACTGAATTTTCTTTAAGATTGACTCTGTTAAGTATGAGAAATAAGGTAATTATGAAGAATAAAATGAAATGGCTTCTATAATGTAAATTATTATTATTACCTATAGATAACATTTATTATCTTCTTTTCCAGTTGGCCTGTGTAGACCAGCAGTCCAGGTGACCAATCTCAGTGGTTTCAATACATAGAGTGATTTGAGCCCACCCTTGTTGGTCCACTAGCTTTGAAGTTACTGCAAAGATCAGCTGAGAAGACCAGGATCCCCTGAAGAGAAATCCTAGAAGACAGGAATCGTACACAAAATGGAAAGAGTGTTGGATTTTGTCAAACGCGTTTTCTGCATCTGTTGAGATGACCTTGTTTTATCTTTAATTCTATTAATAAAGTTTATTACATTTGTTGCTATCAGTCTTACTAGACGTTTGTTGATTTTATTGATTATTTTGAAGAACCAGTCTTTAGTTAGTTTTCTCTATTGTTTTCATATTTCCATTTTTACTTATTTCTTCTCACATTTATTATTTTTTATTCCTACTTTGGATTTATTTTGCTCTTCTTTTTCTAGTTTTGTAGTGGGAGCTTACATTATTGTTTTGAGAAGTTTCTTCTTTTCTAATGTAAGCCTTCAGGACTTAAAATTTCCTTCTCAGCACTGCTTTAGCTGTGTCTCACCAAATTTGATATGCCATATTCTCATTTTCATTCATTTCAGTGTTTTGTTCTGTTTTTAAATTTTCCTTGAGACTTTTTTGACCCATGGATTATTTAGAAGTAGTTATTTACAAGTGTATTATTTCCAAGTGTTTGGCGATTTTTTTGTTATCTGTTATTAATTTCTAGTTTGAGTATATTATGGCCAGAGAATACACTGTAATTTCAATTATTTGATATTCATCAACGTTTGTTTTATGGCCAAGGATATGGTCTATCATAGCATAGTTCCATGAGCACTTAAAAAACTATGTTCTATGGTTGTAGGGTGGAATGTTCCAGAAACGTCTGTTAGATCCTGTTGGTTGATGGTATTGCTGAATTCTTCTACATTCTTGCTGATTTTTCTTCTATTTGTTCTATCGATTGTTGGGAGAGGAATGTTAAAGTCCCCAACTATATTTGAAGATTTATTTCTCCTTTCAGTTGTATCACTTTTTTGCTTCACATATTTTGCACCTCTGTTGTTGGGTGCATACACATTTATGATTATTATGTCCTCTTGGTGAATTGGTGTTTTTATCATTATTTGATGTCCCTCTCTATTCCTGATAAGTGTTTGGCTCTGAGATCTATTTTATCTAACATTGTTATATCTATTCCTCCTTTCTTTTGATAATGTTTGCATGGTATGTACTTTTCCAACCTTTTTCTTTCAACCTAAATATACCGTTATATTTGAAGTGAGTTTCTTGTAGATAGCATATAGTTGTCATGTTTTTTTATTCACTGATAATGTGTTTTTAAATTGTTATACTTAGACCATCTACATGTAACGTAATTATTGATGTTTTAGTGCTGTCGTTTTTTTGTTTATTCCTTCTGTTTTATATTTCTCTGCTTTCTTTTTCCTGCTTTCCTATAGATTACTTGAACATTTTTAGATTAACACTTTATTTCTCTGAAGTGTTTTTAAGTGTATCCGTTTGTGTAGTTTTTTTTAGTGATTTTTATAGCTGAGAAAAAAATACATACATATATACATATGGTTGTTGTTGTTGGGTGCCGTCAAGTCAATTTTCAACTCGTAAAAACCCCATCTGACAGAATAGAATTTCCCCGTAGAGTTTTCTAGGCTATAATCTTTATGGAGGCATTGCTGGGTATTTCTCCCATGGAGCAGCTGGATGGTTTCAAACTGTGAGTCTTCGGTTAGCAGCAGAGCGCTTAGCCATTGTGCTACCAGGACTTCATAAATACATACACAAATATACATAAATCATCCCAGTCTACCAGTGCTGACATTTAGCAACTTGAGTGAAGTGTAGAAATCGTACCCCTTTTTTGCCCTTTTATCCTCTCGCATTTATAATTATTTACATACATTGAGAAACACATCAGATAGTGTTATATGTTTTGCTTTAATAATCGAATATAATTTAGAAAACTTAAGAGAAAAAAGGCAAATCTATTCTGCTTATCATACTTTTTCTCTCTGTGCCTTTTTTTTTCCTGATGTTCCAAGATTTCTTCTTTTATCAATTTTTTTTTTTCCTATTTAAAGACCATTCTTCAGCCATTCTTTTAGGATTGATCTACTGGTGACAAAGTCTCTTAGTTTTCCTTCAACTTGGAATCCTGTCTTGATTCTTGAAAGATATTTTCACTGGACATGGAATTCTAGGCTGAAAATTCTTTTCTTACAGCTCTTGAAAAATCTCGTGCCCCTTCCTTCTAGTCTCCAAAGTTACAGATGAGTAATTGTGTCATCCAAATTGTTTTTCCTATAGAGATATGGTATTATTTCTCTCTGGCTGTTTCCAAGATTTTTTCCTTAGTCTTTAGTTTTCAGAAATTTGATATGTCATAGCATGAATTTCTTTGGGTTTATCCTATTTGGGATTTGTTCAAATTCTTGAATATGTCTTTTGTCAAATTTGAGAATTTTTTTGCCATTATTTTTATACTTTCTCTGTGCCCTCTCTTTCTTCTCTTTTTCTGGCACTCTGATGACACAAATGTTAGATTTTTGTTATAGCTCACAGATCCCTGAGACTTTGTTCTTTTTTTTTTTTTTCAGTTTATTTTTCTTTCTATTGTTCAGATTGGGTCATTTCATTTGTTTTATCATCACATTCACTAATTCTTTCCTCTGCCTTCACCATTCTGCTCTTCAACCCATCTATTAAGTTTTTTCTTTTACTTTGGTTATTTATTTATTTATATTTTTCAGTTCTAAGATTTCCATTTGGTTCTTTTTTATATCTTTTATTCCTTCTCTTAGGCTTTGTATCTTTTCATTTGTATCTGTTCATAATTGCTCATAATTTTCATGACAGCTGTTTAAAATTTTTGTCATATAATTCTAACAGTGTCATCTCAGTGTTGGCATCTGCAAATTTTCTTTTTTTACTAAAGTTGAGGTTTTCCTGTTCTTGGTATGACAAGTGATTTTTTTATGGAAACCTGAATATTTTGGGTATGATATTATGAGACTCTGGTTCTTGTTTAAATTTTTTGTTTGACTAGGGCTTTTTTTTTTATGACATTTTTTTTTTTTTTTTGCCTTGACAGGGGAAGGAGGGATACAACTTCTTCACTGCCAGGTGGGGTGGAATTCTAGTACCACACATGGTTTCCACTGAAACCTTGGAAGATAGGGGCTTCCTTTTATGGCTGGATGTCCTGGAAGTTTGGGCTCCCCACTTGGACTCTGTTGCTACCACCTTGGCTAGGTGGGACAGAGTACCTCATTCCTGTTCCCCAGATGGCTTCCACTGGCATCATTGTGGAGGGTGGCCTCGTTACCGCTGTGGATTGGTGAAAGTCTTGGTTCTCCATTAGGAACTAAGTCCTCTCTGACACCATCCCAGTAGGAATGGTACCTCTGTTCTTCCCCCAGAGAGTAAAGGGGAAAATTCATTCCTTGTCTCTTACAGCTTCTGGTGGCTACCAGCATTCCTTAGTTTGCAGCTGCATCACTTCAGTCTGTGCCCCATGGTCACGTTGCTTTCTCCTCTTCTGTTTTTGTGTAACTTCTCCTTCTTATAAGAATATGTATAATTGCATTTAGGGCCCACCCATATGGTCCAGGCTAATGCACCCACATCAAGATACTTAACTTAATCACATCCACAAAGACCTTTTTTTTTTTTTTTTGCTAAGTAATATTCATATGGTCCAGGAAATAGGATATGGACATATTTGGTCTAGGCATTTTTCATTCTACCAAAATAGATCTTGTGAAACTGCAATGCTTTGGCTAAATCCACATTTCCTAATGTTATTTAATTTTAATACCCAGTGTAGTTGAGCATACTTTCATATTACTATTCCTCTGTTCATTTTTTGTTTGGGTTATTGACTTATAGAAATTTTCTGAAAATTCAGAATAATAACCCTTTTTGGCTATATGCTTGCAAATGACTTCTTCCAGTCATCGATTTACTTTTTAAACTTGTTTGTGGGTTTTTTGAGTAATAAATAAAAGTTTAAGTCTAATAGATTTGTCAATCTTTTCCTTATGATTTTTCTTTTTGTGTGTGTGCCTTATTTAAGGGCTCCTTTTTTCTATCCATATCTAAAAGATAGTTTCTTATATTTTCTCAAATCATTAAAATTTTGATCTTGTTATTTAGGACTTTAAACATTTTTTCATTCAGCAAACTCTTCAAAGCTCTGAAGAAATAGCAATGAAAAAGAAAATGAACAAAACCTCACTTCATTGTTTTCCTTAGTACCAGTTCGCATTCATTTACAATGTTAAGCACTATATTGAATTTGAAAGGACATGGAACTAAGTATTAGAAAGCCTTGGACTTAATCCTAAATCTTCCACTTACCTTCTCTGTGATTTTGATCAAGTTCCATAATCTCCATGAGCCTCGTGTTTCTTCATTTATTAATCTGGCATAATTACAAAATATTTCTAACTAGATTGTGATGAAAATTAAATTCTGGTGACCATACTTTGCAAATTGTAAGATCGTGCACATTTTAATTAATATTCTTTTGTCAAGTATCCAGTGAGGGATTCTCTGTTAAAAATATTGACCAGTATTAATTTCCTCATTTATATTTTCAGGAAATACTTATTGGTCAGCTTCTGTATGCCTAATCCATGCATAAAAATCTTTACCCTGTTTCTGAGAGTAAACTTCAAGACCAGGTTAAAGGTGGGGAGAAGAAAACCAATAGTCAGTTTTCTACTTCAAAATTGATATAAATGAAACATTTATTTTGTGTCTACATAGATTAAATATCTGAATAAAAATATAAAATCATTAATTGATTACCCACATGTTTTAAATGTTTTTAGTTTTTACATAGATGCTTGTTGAAGGATTTCCATGATTTCATCCAATTACCTATTCTGCTGCCAATTTCCATGTAAGGCCTGCCACTTTGAAAACCATATGGTAAAACAGTCAGTTCTGATCCATAAGATGCCTGAAATATCTGAATCCTCAGCAAGGTCAACCAGCCATTCTGGCTACTGTATCAACTGATTCAGACTGACTGAGAACCAATTTTATGAGCTCTGTGATAAGCATATGTTGTTATAAGTGAAAACAGCAGCTGTCAAGCAGTCTACTTTGGTCATTGAGCCTTACATGAGAAAGCACGTACAAATCAGCATGTTCACGTTGTTACCATGGTGACTATTCTACTAAATGGAGATCCTGAAAGATACAGATCCTAAGGTTGTGTGTTATTTTCAAAGCATGAGTAGTAAAACGTATGTTTATATCACAGATTTGGTCTCACAGAGCTTGAGTTACATCCCTGATGTGTGGCCAGATGTTTCCATACGACTCTTTTTTCATAAACCAGGAAGTCTGCTGCATAGGCATTGCTTCTTCCCTGTGTATACATATAATTGCAAAGAATAGTTTAAATACCTTACGTAGTTGTTTTGGTCAGGAAAACCTTCGAAACATATCAATAAAATCTCTGAGTCATGGTTACTTATGCAATATTTACCATCTTAATAAGTAGTCGTTAAATAAATTAAAGAGGTAAAAGTACTAACAGTAGAAGAAGAAATAGCTCAGGGTCATACATATTTGATCACTAGTAGAAATAATGACAATAATAAACATGATATTAGTTCAGAGACCATACGGATGTCCCTATTTTATTCTTAAGGCTTCCCTGAATTTTCATAGCATTTGCTATTTATAATTTAAAGCAAGTTATTGTTATCTCTGTTTTGTAAATGATAGCAATTGTGATTTTTTTTCCTGCATATTATGCAAGAGAAGCAACGATTCTAAAATTTCAGTGGGCTAAAAGAAAGGAGTTTATTTCTTATTTACGTTACATGTCTATCCTGAGTTGTTAGGGGCTCTGCTCCATGTTGTTTTCACAAAAGGGAGTAGGTTGGTGGAGGCTCCCCTTTTCTGAGTATAGCCTTGCTCAAAAAAAAGCAAATCACACACTTCAGAAGTGAAGGTCTCACATTTTATCAGCCAAATAAAATCGCAAACGATGTGTCATTTCAAGCAGGCTGTGAACTACAATCTTGCTGTGTACGAAGAAAGAGGGAAATCAGAAACACCATGTCAATAGCATCTGGCTTGCATAAATGGTTAGAAAGATATCAGGACTAGAGCCAGGGTTCCTACTAACTATACTTACTAGTCATATGATCTATAGGCCAAATTCTATCCCTGCCTAAACTGTTCGGGAAATAAGACAAAAATTCTTGGTATGAGTATTTAATTTAATGAAATGAGGGGAATTGGTGTCATAATAATCTAGATATGACCGGGGCTTAAGTGAGTTGCAACTTCTAAGAGGGTTGAATTTGAAATTGAACTTGAAGTACTGGTAGAATTCAGAGACGTAGAGATGGGGGGTGGCTATAAAGGCATTTTTAGGAGACCAAAAATTTGGTATGCAAAGAAGTCACAGTAGACTTGCGTTTATGTGAATTCAATTGTACGCAATCATGGCGGGGTTGGGCAAGAGCTAGCCCCAGGCTACCGCCCTCTAAAATTGCCCAGTGGGACACCTTCTTGATGTGTCAACTCACTGGTGGCAAGAGAGGAAATTATCTAAGAAGGGACCAAGGGGGAAAAAAATAACACAATTCATAGAGAAGAAGCCAAGGGAAAGTCCCCAGTGTACAGTGACACTTTTTAATTAAAAGCCAGCCTTCTACGTTCTCCTGTTTTACTTTTATACATTCTTTTTACCTCTCATATCTATCACTTGAGGTCTTCAGGCCATAGTAGTGTCTAAAGACATTTTGACACTATCATACCTCTACCTCCTCCCCTATCCCCCTGAGGCCCTCAAGCTCCTAATTTCCAACTTCCCACTTCCACTAAAAACTCCCATGCTTTCTGTACAGCTGGGCTCAGCCAGGGTTAGGAAGGAATGCAGTTGGTTAAACCAATTCACAGAAACGTATGAACGACTGATCTTTCATGCACCCCTAGATATTTGCATTTTTGGAAGAGGAAGTTGTTAACCCAAATAGATTTATTATCAGTAAAAATTTTAGGCAACTTATTAAAAAGAAGAGGGGGGAAAAAAATCAGACTTTGATAGTAAAGGAGACTTTACAGGGGAGTAGGAGCCCTGGTCTCAAAGTGATTAAAGCACTTGGCTGTTAAAGGAAAGGTAGGCTTTTCGAACCTAGCAGCTGCTTCAAGGACAAAAGATATCGCAGCGTGTTCCCATAAAGATTACAACCCTATGGGGCAGTTCTACTCTGTCCTATAGGGTTGCTATAAGTCTGAATTTCATACTTACATATTTACATATTTTAGAGGGACACAAACAAGTAGCACAAAAATTTTTGAATTATCTTCTATTTGGGGTATTCCCCCCCCCCTTAGATACTACAGCAACCCTGGTGGCGTAGTGGTTAAGAGCTCGACTACTAACCAAAAGGTCAGCAGTTCAAATCCGCTAGCTGCTCTACTCTGCCCTGTAGGGTTGCTATGAGTGGCAATGAGTTTTAGATAGTCCAATGAGCTTTGCTTTTTATTTGTAGAAGTATCACACTGGAAAAACTCATGTTCCAATTATAAAGTAGGCTTATGAGAATTGAGACGTTAGGGTGCTGATTATTCCGTTTTAGGAAAAGTGAACGTAGTTAGACTTTAGTTTCTGTAGCATCTCAAGAATGACATGTGATCTGCTTTTTCCAATAAATAGTCTCTAGTGGCATTTTTTGGAAGAACTATAATCACTGGATAACTCATTGTGTCTCTTCTAAAAAATTTATTTTAAAGTGTTTGAGCAGGTGTGCTAAGCACGTACTTCATCACTTCCCAAATATTGACCTCTTTAAATGATGTGTTTAGCATATATCCCTCAGGACATAGATTTATTTTTCCTACCACTCTTAACAAGGCCTTTGGAAGCCATTTTTTTCTGGTTGAACAACTTATTTCCATTTCTTAGACTAAAATGAAACAGGGTTAACCAAAACCAAAAAAAAAAAAAAAGAAACAGTGTTAGGGGACTATTTTATTAGCGTTGTAATGAAAACATTTACGAGGAGCACTGATTTCTTGCGGGAAACTTCTTTTTCCTGGTTCATGAAGGAATGTAATAGCCGTAATTATGTTCTGAGAAGTAGTCCTGGGAGTCCCAAGATCAGGTTCTACAAGTCACATAACCTGACTGTGCCTGTAAAGTAAGATGATGAAGACACATTCTAAACTAGCTAAGCCCTAAAGCCAAATCAGCAATTTTGGAAGAACAGCAAATAGCTGTTTATAACTTCATCCTCCAAACAATGATGACGTGGGCATAGTTGGTATGTTGGGAACATGACATGTGACCAGGAAAAGCAGGAAGGGAACAGCCCCTGGATACGAAAAAGGGACCTTGGATCCTTCAGACTATCTGGTTTTGAACTTCAATCTCCATCTTTATCCATATTCTTGATTTCTAAAATACAATGCTTTTAAAGAAAAAGCACTAATTAGAGATTTGACAGGAGCCATAAGGAGCCCTGGTGGTGCGGTAGTTAAGAGCTCAGCTGCTAACCAAAAAGTCAGCAGTTTGAATCCAACAGCTGCTCCTTGGAAACCCTATGGGGTAGTTCTACTCTGTCCTACAAGATTGCTATGAGTCAGAATCCACTCGATGGCAGTGGATTTGGTTTTCGTTTATTCCCCAGAAAAGAGTTCTGATGATGCAGTGGTTAAGGAGCTGGGCTGCTAACCAAAAGGTCAGCAGTTAGAACCCATCAGCTGCTTCCTCGGGAGAAAAATGTGGCAGTCAGCTTCCTTAAAGATTACAGCCTTGGAAACTCTATAGGGCAGTTCTCCTTTGTCCTATAGGGTCACTTTGAGTCGTAATCGACTAAACAGAAACGGCTTTCATTTTTGATTTGTTTATTGGAAGGAGCCCTGGTGGCCGCAGTGGTTAAGTACTTGGCTGCTAATCGAAAGATCAGTAGGCAGTTCTACCCTGTCCTGTAGGATCATTAGGAGTCGGAATCGACTGGACAGCAATGGGTTTGGCTTCTGGTTTTGGTTATTCCTCCTAAAGCACAATTTATGATTATAATCCAGTCCTCAAGGAATATCTTGAGCCTTATCTCCTACTTATATCTCAAATTTGCTTTCTTTTCCCTGGAATCTCCAGTTACTATCCTGTTTCTCATATCCAATGATGATCTCCATATTACCAGATCTAATGGCCATTTTTCTATCCTTACCTTATTTGACCTATAAAGAGCAGATATCACAGAACACTCTATTTTCTGAAATTTCTTCTCTTGGTTTCTGTGATGCACTCTCTCCTGGCTTCTTCTCAGACTTTTTTGTTAACTCAGCCCCTCTGCTTGGTCTTTGAATGTTGGTGTTTCCCAGCCTTGGTCCTGGAATTTCTCTTTTCTTCCTACAACCTATTCCTACATACTCTTATCCATTTCCATGATGCTAAATTCCATTGATGCTTCTGACCCTTAATTTTTTTTTTTTTTTTTTTTTTAACCTCTGGCCCTGGAATTGAAGATTGGAATAGCCAACTGTCTACTTAACATTTCCACTTGGAAATGACATCTCAGACTTAACATGATCAAAAAAGCTTTGACCCCAACCTGTTCTCTCTACTTTCTGCAGTTCAGAAGAGCATCACAATTCTCCCAGTTTATTCAATCCAGAAATCCTGGTACCATTCAGGTACCATTTTTAATTTTTCTACTTATCCCAAGGTAATCCAGTAGAAAATCCTATTTATTTCCAATATTTATTCAGAATCTATCATCTCTTTCCATCTCAACTACTTCTGTTCTAATTCAATATTCTATCATCCTTTACCTGAACTACTATATTAGCCTTCTTTGCTTACTCCATAATTGAATATTATCTTTTTTGTTTTTGTGTTTGTAATTTTTACTAAGGAAATCTTCAAACATACACAAGACTAAACAATATATTATAATGAACCCCTGTGAAACTTCATCCATTTTTAACAATTATCACATTCTGCTACCCTGTTTCTTTTACCATCTGTTACCCCTCTCCAATAAATGAAATATTTTAAAAGAAAGAAGACATCATTTAATTTTACTATAAATACGTATGTATCACTAGCAGATAAGAATACATGCTCTTAACATAACTATAATATAGCAATATATGCTTAACAAAAATAACAATAATCCCTTTACATCATTCAATATTCAACCCAGTTTTAAGTTTTCCATACTGCTTCGAAAATGTCTCTTTACATTTGTTTTGTTTGAATAAGAATCCAGACAAGATCCACATATTACAAATGTCTCTTGGATTACTTTTGAGCTCTAATACCTTGCCTTTATTTCATGCCACTCACTTGTTTAAAGAAACTAGGTTACTTGCCCTGGGTGCTACCCACATTCTCAATTTGGCATCCTCACAGTTCTTTAAACATTTTTCTCTCACCACAATTATTTCCTTAGATTGTTAGCTCTAGAGACTTGTTTATATTCTAGTTCAATTTTATTTTGTTAAAACTACTTTATAGGAGATGTGCTGTGTACTTCCTATTGTATTATATAAGGAGTATCTAATGTCTGGTACCTAGCACGTAATAAAAAAAAACAAACCAAACCCACTGCCATCAAGTCGATTCCAACTCATAGCGACCCTATAGGACAGAGTAGAACTGCCCCATAGAATTTCCAAGGAGTGCCTGGCAGATTCAAACTGCCGACCCTTTGGTTAGCAGCTATAGCACTTAACCACCAAGCCACCAGCGTTTCCAGCACATAATAGGCACTCAATAAATATTTGTTGAATGAATGACTGATTGAATGCATGAAGGGAATATCCACTTTAAGCCTGAGTCTCTCCAGTGAACAAGACCCTTGAGATACACACACATACTAATGACTTCTTGGTGGATGAAAAGGTTCTTATACTCCTGAGAAGGCTGGAGTTATTTTAACTCAGCACAGCTAGTGAGTTTCAACATACAAATGAATAAAAAAAAAAAGAAATCCTTATAAACAATTTCACATAAATGGGAAAATAAAAAACCCAACACAATTTATTTTAAAATCTGTAATAACTCAAAAGGAAGGCATGAAGCTCAATTGATATTGTGATTTGTTTTAGTACACAATTTAAAAAATTCTGTTGCATACTGTTATCAGTGCCATGAATTTATTAAAATTGCATTACCTTAGAGAAAATTGCAAAAAGACTTTTAGAGTAATAAGTTCAATAGAAAAAAATTGGTCAAAAAGTACAAAATCTTTAGGTCACCAGAAGTATTAAGTTCTAATTGGCAAAGCTTCAAACAATAAAATGTCAAGACATTTTTAAGATAACTGTAGAAAACTCATCCAATATATTGATATTATTCTGACTCTATTAAAAAAAAAAATTTTTTTTTATTACACACTGGTTCAATTTCAAAATTTTGAGTGTAATTATTTCTAGTCAGCAAAGATTTTTGAAATTGTACACATATTTTGTTGGTGATTTCAAAATGTGGGAAAAATTAGCATAACCTGCAACAATTTTTTAATCAAAAACATGTGAAACTTTTTTTTATTGTTTTATTGGGGCCCATGGTTAGTGCAAATAGTTAAGCATTTGACTACTAGCTAATGGTTGGTGTGTCAAACTCACCCAGGAGCCTTAGAAGACAGCCTTAGAGATCTGCTTCCAGAAGGTCAAAGTCTTGAAAACCTTATAGAGCATTTGTACTCTTGCCACATGGGGTCACCAAGAGTCGGAATCCACTTGAGGGCAAATAACACCACCACCACCAATGATATTATGAATTAAAAACCAAATTTCCATTATAAAATGTTACTTTTAAATATATTTTAATTAAAAGTATTTGTGTTTCTTGCTGCATCAAATACTGAAATACAGTTTGGCTCAGTTTTAATTTTTGTTGGATGGTTGATCACAAATATTAACAACTTCGTTTCTGAGAAAATACACCTAAAACAAGTGAAAAGAAAGTCACAAACTAGAAGAAAATATTTGCAACATATACAGCTGATAGAGAATTAGTACCTCAAGTACATAAAAAAAACTTCTAGAAATCAATTTTTTTAAAAGATGAAATGGGCAAAAAAGGAAAATATGAACAGTGATTTCACAGAAAAAAACTGCATAGTGAACCAATATATAAGTAGCTGCTAAATCGCAATAGTAATCAGGTAGAATAAGAGCTTCAGAACAGAGGTGCCTGGCATATTGATGGTGGCTGGCCTAGAAGCAGACCTGACTGCATTTAGTTACAAACTCCTGCTTCTGCATTTCTGAGAATGTAACTGTGATTGTTGAGGTTGTATGTCAACTTGGCCAGGCCATGATTCTCAGTGGTTTGTTTGGCAATTATGATGCAGTTTGGCAGTCATATAATGATGTAACTACCTCCATGATGAGATCTGATATAATCACTTCCATGATGGGATCTGCTATGTGTAGTCAACCAGTTGAAAGGGAGTTTCCTTGGGATATGGCCTACATCCAATACGTATGGACTTTCTGACAAAACTCGCTGGCTTTTGCTCTATTCTGGATCCTGCTCATCAGCATCTGACCTCAAGTTCTTGGGACTTGGGCCGGCAGCCTGCCATCTTACCTGTTGATCTTGGGTTCCTCAGCCTTCACAGCCTTGAGCCAGCAGCCTGCCATCTGACCTGTGGTGCTTGGGTTTGTCAGCCCCTGCCGCACATGATTCAGGAGAAGCCTCTATCCTGACTCCTGACGGCTGACCCACGGACTTGGGACTTGCCAGCCTTGACAACCACATGAGCCATTTCCTTGAGATAAATCTCTCTCTCTATATATGTATATGTGTGTGTGTGTGTGTGTGTATATGTTTCACTGGTTTTCCTTCTCTAGAGAACCCAACCTAAGACATGTGGTTCCAAGAGTGGTTCCAAAGAAACAAAATTGTGTGTATGAGTTTTCTAAATTTGTTTTCAAGACTGATTAGTCTTAAAGATGCTGATGACTCTGCTTCTAGTAGTAAAGAGGGCTCTGCTAATCCATGATATCAGGAGGCAATAGAAATACCCAAAATATCACCACCAGTAGGTCAGGTATTAGTAAGAGGTAAGGCACTGGGTGATCGCAAGTTTTATAACTTTCTACAATTTTGCCAGAATGAGAAAGTATAGGGAAGCTTGTTGTTTGGTCCTACTTTTGCTAGACAAAGTGGTGAAAGAAAGAGATGAGCTCAGGGCTTCAGAATCAAGGCCAAACACCATGTAAATAACTTTGTTTTAGTCATCTAATGCTGCAATAACAGAAATACCACGAGTGGATAGCTTTAATGAAGAGAAATTTATTCTCTCACAGTCTGGTAGGCTACAAGTCCAAATTCAGGGCATCAGCTCCAGGGGAAGGCTTTCTCTTTCTTTGGGCTCTGGAGAAAGGTCTTTCTCATCAATCTTCCCCTGGACTAGGACCTTCTCCGTGCAGGAAACCCAGGTCCCAAGGACCTGCTCCTGGTGCTTCTTTCTTGGCGGTATGAAGTCACACCTCCCTCTGCTCGCTTGCCTTTCCTTTTGTCTCTTGTACTCCAGGGAAACTCCATTTACATTAGATCAGGGATGTGACCTTACTAAGGGTGTTACAATCCCACCCTAATCCTCTTTAACATAAAATTATACTCATAAAATGGAGGACAATCACACAATACTGGGAACCATGGCCTAACCAAGTTGACACATATTTTTGGGGGGATACAATGCAATCCATGACAGAACCCCTTGTGTTCAATCCATCTCCACAAAATCTCAGGGCTGTGCAGGTAAACCCTCTTGAATCTCAAGCCCCCGCTTTTTGTGTGAATGGCTTTTTGGGAGATTTGTTGATGGTTTTTTGTTCGTAATTGGTGCTTAAAAGCCTCTAAAAGGCATCAGGACAGTAAATTTGCATCCTTATGAGACACCATTTCTAAACAGTCCAAACAAATGAAGAAATTGCAATGTCAGAGTTCTATAACGTCTTTGGCCATTTTTCCGCTCCTGTCTCTGATCCTTCTCCCGCTTCTGCTCCTCCTATAGTCACTCCCCTTTATCCACCCTTACCTCCTTAAACTCCTTCTGAAATGCCTTTTAGCTCTTTGGGATTTTTGTTTTTGTTGGTCCTGTATTTTTACTTTTGCGTCTGTCTTTTTATGTTGATCTGGATTTGGGAGCACATGTTGGCTTGAATGTTGTTAAAAGGATCTCAGAGTCTTTTGAGCCACCCCGTTCTGTAGCAATCCCTTGCTAGGATTTTGTCTTGCCTCTGATAAACCAAAAGTAATGCTTCGCTTTCAAATTCTAAAATTTTGTATGTACCATTTGCATGGAATCACCAAATCTTGCAAGAAAATGAAAACAGGTGATGTCAATTCAAAGAGGGAGGTGGCAGCTATTGACCTGTATATGAAATTTTTGGGGGAAGATGGCAGCTCCTGATCTGTTTTATGGTACACTTTCTCAGTAAAGAATCACAATATTAAAAGCAAAATCATCAGTATCTACTTTAAAGTACTTTCCATTTCAAGGAACTAGTATATTTAAGGTCTAAAATAAGAGACTAGGTCATTGGCCAGAAGAATAAATTAAGTTCAAAAAGAAGGAAACCAAAAGTTTGAGCCTTAGAGCTTAACATCTTTGATAAATGTGCGTGGATCTCCCCCGCTCCTGCCACTTACCAGGATGAGGTTTTGGGGTTCATATTTAAAAACACTGTAAACTGAATATACTAGAAGTAATTTGGAATTTCAGTGATTACTTTGGGAAAATATATTCCCACTTGTTCTCCCCTGCCTTTCCACTTTGGGAAATTGAACTCACATTCGTGTCATCTTTTCTTTCCTCTCTGAGGAACATTTGTTTGGTGCTCAGGTTGGTCAGAGGGTCTAAGCGTCCTCCATATGAGCTCTGGCAAGTTAATAAGTTTTACTACAACCTGTTTTTTCTGTTGAATTGAGTCAATCTTACCAAAAATTTCTATATATGCTTTATTCTTTTTTGTGTGTTGTATAAGCCTGTTCTTCAAGCTGGCTTTGCAGACCATTGAATTTATGAGGTCCTTCTGTCTCATTTTGTTCTGGGAGCTTGCTTCTGTTCTAGTGTGTTGTGTCTGAGTTTCTGTCTTACACCAGGTTGGAGGCCATGGCTGACAGTTGCAGGTTGAAGGCCATGGCTGAGAAATGTTGTTTTTTTAAAAGAAAAAAAAAGTTGCTGTTGAGTCAATTCTGACTATAGTGACCCTATAGGACAAAGTAGAACTGTCCCACAGGTTTTCCAAGGAGTGGCTGGTGGATTTGAGCTGCTGACCTTTTGATAGCAGCCATGCTCTTAACCACTGCACCACCAGGACTCCATTTTTGTAAGGCTGTCTTAATATCTCAGTTCTTTCCTCACCCAAGAAAAACTGTGTCTTATGTCTGCCTTATGGTTTAGACTTTTAGTAGCTACATTGAAAAATTTTATATTAATTGGACCTCTTGAGCAGTGTACTAAAAAAAAAAAAAGGATGAATCATTTATTTTAATTGGTACAACAAGGCCTTAAAAAGACACAAATTATTCTAAATTGTTTCTTCAAGAGATCTTATAAAGCATGCAAGAGATAGCATTATGATAATATAATAATTTTCTAACTCCGGATAGTATTATTAAAGCTAGAGTATAATATTCCTTCCAAAAAAAAACTCTTTATTCTCATCAGTTTAATGATAAATAAGCATTTATATAAATTTAATAGTCCAAATATTTCCAGGAATCAAGTGAATTCATTCTGACAAAGATCTTTACATTCTGTACTATGTCAATCTTAAAAACAAAACCATTCTAAGTAACTTATGGAAAATATTATATGAAACTTTTTTTTTTTAAGAAAAAGGAATAATTTTGTCTTAAAGAAAAACTAGTAGTTCCAGAATGGGAAAAAGAAAGTATAGCACAAGCCTACAGGAAAAAAATTGGTTAACAAAAAACTAGTGGGTTCATTTACAAAATTGTAAAGAGCTTTGGTATTTATTGGGTAGATAAAAGGCTGTTACAAAGAGAAAGCAAAATTGCTTACCAAGAAAATAATAAAAGGGAAAGAATTTAGTTATCTTTTGCCTTTCAAAATACCTAAGCCAACCTAAACATATGTAAATAAATTTGGGATGAATAATTCTTGTCTCTAATCATGACTCAAAATAGAGAGGGTGAGGCAGGATCAGGCCTCCAACACTCCCAGCCTCTGAAGGCATAGAGCTCCAGGGAAGCTTTTGAAAGACCCCTTCCAACTAGGTGGAGGCCTTTTTAGATGAAAGAAAATAAGAAAAAATGCTGCCTTATTATATTTATAAGAAATTGGGTGGATCCAAATCATTAAAAAACTGTAAACAAGTTCTCTGTGTTGTAGAGAAATTCTAAGATGCCAAAAGAAAGAAATCACAATGACATACACCTGAAATGGCCAGGGGAAATTTCTCCACCCCAACCCAGATACTTAAAATTAGATCCTTATCAATGAATTCATCATCAAGTAGAGACTTGTGATTTCCAAAGCCAGTTGATGAAATCTTTAATGGCTAAAATTAGACTGGGGAAAATAGTAAAAGTTGAATGAAAACTTAGAATAAACAAACTTTATTTCAACAGTAATTATGGTTTATGTATACAGGCTTGAGTCAGAATCGACTCGACAGCACTGGGTTTGGCTTAAAATAATTGCCAAGATCTTTTAGGTTTAGGTAACTTAATGGTATTAAATTGAGTTCATAGATATTTGACATAAGTTTCTATACTTTTGCTTTTTTGCCACAGAGAAAGGATATATATACATGTTTGAGCCTGCTAATGAGTACACTCATTTTTGCCATTTAAAGGGATGCACTATGAGATATGCAACAAAAACAACGTTCAAGAGGTTTATATAAAAAGGAGTTTATTTGATACGGTGAAAAGTTTTATCTGTCTGGGTAAAGTTTAATGGTTTAATTTACGAGATGTTTAGGAGCTTTAATGTAACATAGTATATAAAACAAAGACATGGCTTTCTCACCGTTAAAATAACAAAATTTTATCTGATTACTGGGTTGAAGGGTTAGTTTATTCTTTGTGCAATCTGCCTTGAAGGAAAGGGTTCAACTACTCATTAGAATGAATTCCTGAATCAAAATCGAGCCCCATGGCTTTGAAAAAAGTTAAAGTTTTTACCTTTAAGATCTTTGGTTAATAACTAAAGTATTGTTTCTCGGTGGCTTATAATAAGCTCCTGACAACTTTGAAACTTCGTGGAAAGCCACAAAAAAATTTTTATAAAGTAAAAATGCTAAAAAAGTTTATTTACTGTGTTATAAATTACATAGAACATGTCATAATCAAGAGAAGTTCCTGATTCTCTTTTGGTTAAAATTTGTATGTTAGTGTTTCCTTTTATGTTTTTGCCTAATAGTAGACAACAAAAGCATAATATTATGTCTTAATTTTATTATCTCTTAGTTGTTAACTCTGCTGCAACTTTATTTCTTTTGAATCTTACATCTTCAAGGTAAATGATTAACTGGTGAATTCACATTGCTTACTTTTTGAATTTTTATTACTATTCAAATATTTAGAGGCTTGATAACCTTGGTATATTCTTGGTTTATTCTGACTATATGGTATTATATCTCAATATTATTAATAATTATATCTGAAGCTATTTGAAAATAAAATTAATCATTATATTTAGAGATAATTTTGTCTAAAATTTTTTAATCTGACTATTTGGCTTTGCATGACTTTTGTAATTTCTATTTGGTCTTTCACTTTTAAGAGTATTATTTTTATAAATTCATCATGGCCATATTAAGTTTTGTCATCTGCGGATAAGTTTTTACTTTGCTGATTTGCTGAAAATGTTTGACCAAAATATCTCAACAAAAATATGGACTATAATGGACTTGTGAAAAGTACTGTGCTATTTTGAACATTGATACTACTATACTGAATAAATATTTACAGAACTCTTATGTAGAAACTGATGGTTGCACAGACTGCAGCTGATCCAGAATTACGTGAAACAGAAATTAACTACATAGGACTAAGTGGACTAAACAATTACTATGGGTTTTATGTGGGAATATTGCTGACGTTTTAAGGTCCTACTTTACAGATATGAGAAACCATTTTCCTCCTTTCTTCTAAATTATCTAACTAATGGGTTTAGCTATTGTAACTTTTGAATTAGAAGTTGTTCTTGATAAATTTAGCAAAGTTGTAAATATCATAACCAGAGAAGTGTCTGAAGTTCGAGCTATGATTTTACAAAATAGAATGGTATTAGATTTCCTGTTAGTATTCCAAGGAAAAAAATTGTGCCTTAATTGATAACTGTTGCTATGTTTGGTTTCTATGTTAACCAAAGGGTCGGCAGTTCGAATCTGCCAGGTGCTCCTTGGAAACTCAATGGGGCAGTTCTCCTCCATCCTATAGGGTCGCTATGAGTCGGAATCGACTCGAGGGCACTAGGTTCACTGGGTTATGTTTATATTAATATGCAGTCTGAGGTTTTTCAGAATGTCATTGCTGTTGAGGCACGTGAAAAGCAATTACTGATGCTGCTTATGTATAAACAGACAACTCGTGAGACTTGTTTCCTTAGGGTCATGGTTTTATTGGTTATATCAGACATTTGACCTATTATTATTGCTAGTCTTTCTGTTTTACCCCTAGTTTGTTGTGGGGTGCTTTAAAAACCAGATGGTGCCCAACTACTATTATTGAATCTTTTCAAACCAAATTTTCTATAGTAGAATCATGACCAAAAGGAGGAAATGATAAAAAATTGTTATTCTCCTGAAGTCCAGATTTCTGGTTTTCATGGAAGTTGGGGCAATCCACATGGGTCATTGCCCTTGGAATTATTTTTGAACCTTGAACTTTGAGGAAAAAAATAGTTTCTGAAACCTCTTTTGAGACAAAAAGTGTCCAGATAAACTAGTAAGTGTGTTTTGCTCTCGGTGTTGTGTTTTTTTTTTTTTTTTTTTAAAGACTTCAGTCTGTTTCAGGAAACAGACTCCAAAAATCAGACTGGGAGCTATGGTTAGAGTAAATCAGTAATTATTTTAATTGTTATTCAAGACAATGTTGTATGAAATGCTTGTCCATTGTTTGTAATCAAACTGTCACTCCTCTTCCTATGCATAAAATTATGTGTCTTGAAGAAACCAGTTCTCAGAGGGGATCAACCTCACTACTTGCACCAGCCTTTTGGGAAATCAAGTCGTTCCTCCAATGTGGCCTTGCCCTGCACTCATCCTAATGAGCAAAAGAAGACTCATTTATGGTGATCAAAGAATATGTATGAAAATTCAGAAGATCAGAAGAAGGGGATGTGTGAGAGTACCCTAAAACTGAGGCACTTGGCCTAACTAAAATGGCTGATACAAGGTCTGGCTCAGACTCCGTTTTGTCTTAGGGACCACTTCTGCTTCTGAGAAAGTGACTCATGACTGTTGGTGGGTAAACCAGGGAGGGCAGGTTGACTTTGGGAAGAACACTTAGTATGTTTTAAATAGAGATTAACCAACAGGAAACTTCCAACAGGAGTTGTCCACCCTGTATCATCTTGCTATTTATGTATTTTTTGCTTCCCTTAATTGAATTTTTTCTTCTGATTTTGGACATTCAGGAGGTTTCATGCCTTGGGCCCCCTGGGCTTTAGATTGTCTTGCAAAAAAGTCAGTAAGTACTGTCAACCCTTAATCCAATATTCTAAATAATATTTTTCACAGGTAAGAGAGGCCTTTGATAAATGTAAACTAGACTCTCCAGGCCTGTCTGATTTCACCCCAAAAGATTATGTACATTGCAGGAGACATCAGTTAAAGAACTCATTAGAACCCCACTGGAATGGACTGAACTGCGTCCTTTTCATCAATCCATATGCAGCTGAATTGTGGAAGGTGTTAAACCTTAGATATCTTTGTCAAAGCTTAAAGGTACTAAAGGACTTATTTGGACTAGCCAATCATCTCGAAACTTGAAATTGAAGCTGAAATGCCCTACCAGGCAGAAGCAGACAGCTGTGCCCAAAGTGAACAGCTTTCCCAAGGTCACAGAACAAGATCTCACCCATTCTGTCAAATGCAAACCCCTGAGGTCATTGGACTTTGTTTAAACCCTTATTGATTTTGAGGTTTGCAACCTCAGTTTATTGACTGGTAAGAATTTTCCATACAGACTACTGATATATTTGCTGTTTTTATATTATTTGCTACCTTTATGCTTGTTGCTGCATTATACATTGTTGGTATTATTCCCTGTTCGCATACTATTCTTTTTCCATGCAAATAAGAGGAATATTTATTGTAAATTTAACCTTTTTTTTCTGCTTTTTTGCTACTAACTCCATTATTCTACAAGAGTTGTTATTTGCCTGTGTTATAAACTCTTGCTGATGTCCTAACCCTCATCTCTTTACCTGTTGCTATTCTTTTGTTCCTCGAATTACCTGTAGTGTCAGTCCCTGTTTGTTGTCAAAAGGCAACCTGGTTTCATGTACTTCATATGTCTGATTCACCTTTTCTTGATATCTCTAGCTGGTTACCTTTAAGTTCTGGATCTTGAATTTGATCCATATTATTTACTGGCCTACTCATCAAATGTTGTCAAATTACTCAGAATACCAATTTAATACCTATGAAGAGAACTATGTACTCATATTTCAGATGGACTTAAGCTCACTCCTTAAACCAACCCCTTTAAAACCAGGTTATACCTTAACACAGTCTACTCCATATGTAATTCTAAGGTTAACACTGCATGAGTAGAGGCTCCAGCTATGGCACGGTGAAGATTTTAGATAAAAAAAAAAATAGTGCCTGGCTATTTATAAATAGTGTTGGGATCTTAAAGGCTTACTATAGGAATAAGCCATCTATAAGAACCTCTGAAAGACAACAACAAAATAAAGTTCTCTTTCTTCAAACATATTCTAAAAAATGCTGTCCTACTGAGGAATATAAATCCAAGTCCATGCCCAAGAAAGCACTCTTCTCAAAATAGCCATTGATAATGTGATCAAAGAATTTCTCAGAAATTCTTGATCAAAAGAAGGGAATGAGTAAAAGCTTCAGAAAAGAGGTGCCTGGCACATTTAGGGTGACTGGCCTAGGAGCAGACCCAACTCCATTTTGTTAACAAGCTCCTGCTTCTGCATTTCTGAGAATGTAACTTTGGTTTCCTCCCATTCACACGTATATGGACTTGGGCCTCTGGCTGGGTGGAACCAAAAGACAATGTGGTTACACCTAGGCAAGCTAGAGCAAGCATGGGCAAGCCCAGGCAAGTCCAGGAGGTTCAACTAATCAGAATCTTGATGGGAGTTTCCTGATTCCACCCTATATCTATCCTTGCAAAACAGCCACCCCTTGGATTTGTTGGTCCTCAGTTTGTGTGGGCTAACAACTACCCATTAGAATGTTTCTTATGCTTTCAATAAATCTTTTTGTTTTACTTTAGCAGAGTCTGATACTTTCACTCTACAACAGGGAAAATATAAATTAATATCACAGTGATTACCATTTTACAAACAATATATTGATAAAATTTACACGTTTGATAATATCAAGCATTAGTAAATGTGTAAATCCAAGGGAACTCATAAACAGTTGTTTGTGAGTGTGCAAATTGGTACACCAACTATGAAAAAAGCTCGGATATTTTTATCTAGAAAAGTTGAAAATGCATATATTCTGTTACACAAAATTGTCTTTAAAATTGACAATATGAGACATGTGCAAGAATATTTATAGCAACTTGTTTGTAATTTCCAGAAAATAAAAGCTGTATAAAACCCATAAAGGTCCACTGAAAAGAAGGTAGATAATAAAATACATGCCATATTAAGAATGAAATAACTATAAAAAAAAAAAAAACTATACCTACTCAAAATAACATGAATAAATCTTGTTATTGTTAGGTGCCATTGAGTTGGTTCCGACTCATAGCAACCCCACGTACAAAAGAACACTGACCAATCCTGTACCATTCTCACAATCATTGTTATTCTTGAGCCCATTGTTGCAGTCACTGTGTCAATGCATCTCATTGAGAGTCTTCCTGTTTTTCGTTGACCCTCTACTTTACCAAGCATGATGTCCTTCTCCAGGGACTGATCCCTCCTGATAACATGTCCAAAGAATGTGAGATGTAGTCTTGCCATCCTTGCTTCTAAGAAGCATTCTGGTTGCACTTCTTCCAAGGCTGATTTGTTCGTTCTTTTCACAGTTCATGATATATTCAAAATTTTTCATTAACATCACAATTTAAATGCATCAGTTTTTCTTTGGTCTTCTTTATTTATAGTCCAGCTTTTGCATACATATGAGGCAACTGAAAACACCATGCCTTCACTCAGGGGCACCTTAGTCCTTAATGTGACATCTTTGCTTTTCAACACTTTAAAGAGGTCTTTTGCAGCAGATTTGCCCAACGCAACGTGTCTTTTGATTTCTTGACTGCTGCTTGTGGATTGTGGATCCAAGTGAAATGAAATCCTTGACAACTTCAAACTTTTCTCCGTTTATCATGATGTTGCTTATTGGTCCAGTTGTAAGGATTTTTGTTTTCTTCACGTTGAGGTGTAATCCATACTGAAGGCTGTGGTCTTTGATCTTCATCAGTAAGTGTTATAAGTCCTCTTCACTTTCAGCAAGCAATGTTGTGTCATCTGCATAATGCAGATTCTTAATGAGTCTTCCGCCAATCCTGATGCCCTGTTCTTCTTCATGTAGTCTAGCTTCTCAGATTATTTGCCCAGCATACAGATTGAATAAGCATGGTGAAGGAATACAACCCTGACACACACCTTTCTTGACTTTAAACCGTGCAGTATCCCCTTGTTCTGTTCGAACAACTACCTCTTGATCTATATCCAGGTTCCTCATGAGCACAACTAAGCCTTCTGGAATTCCCATTCTTTGCAATGTCATCCATAAATTTGTTATTATCCACACAGTTGAATGCCTTTGCATGGTCAATAAAACACAGATAAGCATCCTTCCGGTATTCTTTATTTTCAGTCAGGATATCTCTGACATCAGCTATGATATCCATTTTAGTCTTTTTTCTCTTTCCTCTCTTTTTAATGGCCTTTTGCTTTCTTCATGTATGATGTCCTTGATGTCATTCCACAACTTGTCTGGTCTTTGGTCATTAGTGTTCAATGTGTCACATCTATTCTTGAGATGGTCTCTAAATTCAGGTAGGATATACTCAATGTCATACTTTGGCTCTTGTGGACTTGCTCTAATTTTTTTCAGCTTCAACTTGAACTTGCATATGAGCAATTGATGGTCTGTTCCGCAGTTGGACCCTGGCCTTGTTCTGACTGATGATATTGAGCTTTTCCATCGTCTGTTTCCACAGATGTAGTTGATTTGACTTCTGTGTACTCCGTCTGGTGAGGTCCATGTGTATAGTCACTGTCTATGTTGTTGAAAAAAGGTATTTGCAATGAAGACGTCGTTGGTCTTGCAAAATTCTATCATTTGATTTCCAGCATCATTTGTATCATCAAGGCCATATTTTCCAACTACTGATCCTTCTTTGTTTCCAACTTTTGCTTTCCAATCACCGGTAATTATCAATGCACCCTGATTGCATGTTCGATAAATTTCAGACTGCAAAAGTTGGTAAAAATCTTCAATTTCTTCATCTTTAGCCTTAGCGGTTGATGTGTAAATTTAAACAATAGTCATATTAACTGGTCTTCCTTGTAGGCCTATGGTTGTCATCCTATCACTGACAGGACTGTACTTCAGGATAAACCTTGAAATGTTCTTTTTGATGATGAATGCAACACCATTCTTCTTCATCATTCCAGGCGTAGTAGACCATATGATTGTCCAATTCAGAATGGCCAATACCAGTCCATTTCAGCTCACTAATGCCCAGAATATCAGTGTTTATGCATTCCATTTCATTTTTGACATTTTCCAATTTTCCTAGATTCATACTTCATACATTCCACCTATCTTAGAACCATAATATTGAGTAAAAATGCTCGGAGCTCTGGTGACACAGTGGTTGAGAGCTACGGCTACAAACCAAAAAGGTCAGCAGTTCAAACCCACCAGCTGCTCCTTGGAAACCCTATGGAGCAGTTCTACTCTGTTGTATAGGATTGCTATGAGTTGGAATTGATTCGATGGCAATAGGTTTATATCTGCTGGGTGATTGCTAATTGCGAAAACAAAAGTATTGTATAAAAAGCTGAAAAGCTAAGCAGAGCTTTCATTTAGTCTTGTGGAACTGAGAGTAAAAAAAAAAAAAAAAAAGGGGAAGTTAAGGAATCACTAAGGAAAGGTTCCTGGTTAATATCCTATAATTTAAAGTGAGATTCTGAAGGGCTATACCCTGTAAGTTACAACTGACAGCAGATAAACGGAAGCCCATTTTTAAACGATCATAATATCCAGTTATCTGCCTTTTGCCTAGCTGCCTATAAGAAGCAAAATAAATTATTTCTGGAGGAGGATTACACCATACCAAATCTCAAATTATCTCTACAATTTTTCATAAACAATGTTCAGAACTCAATAAAAAAATGTTGTTGGCTGCCGTCATGTTGGCCCAACTCATGTTGATCTCGTGTGTCATAGTGGAACTGTGCTCCACAGAGTTTTCAATGACTGATTTTTCAGAAGCAGATTTCCAGGCCTTTCTTCTGTGGTGCCTCTGGTTGCACTCAAACCTCCAACTTTTTGGTTAGTAGCCTAGCACGTAACCATTTGTGATAACCGGAGACTCCAAAAAAGAACTTATGGGATTTAGACAAAAATGACCAAAAGCTAAGAGAAAATAAATTTAGAACCAGACCCAAAAGAAATACAGATATTGAAATTATCAAGTGCATACTTAATGAAAACACAACACTATGCTTAGTATATGTTCGATGAATAAAGTGACAAGGCAGAGAATTTCAACAGAAAACTGGAAAATAAATACTCTATATAACTAAGAAAAATACAAAAAAACACTGAAATTAAGAATTCATTGGATGAATGTAATAGCATATTGGACTCAGAAGAAGAAATAATTAATACACTGGAAGACAGAACTGAAAAAATATCTAGCCTGTAGTATAGAGAAAGAAAAAGTTGAAAAACACAGAAGTGAGTCTAGGAGTCCACCGAGGAAAGTTGTCACAATGAATCACTTGTAGCTCCGGAAGGATAATAAAGAAAGAATAAGGCAGGATAGATATTGAAGAGATATTGATTAATAACTTTCCAAAACTGACCCCCCAAAAATTAATCCACAGATTCAGTAAGTGCTATGAACCCCAAGTAGAAAAATAACCAAAAAAGTACATACTTGCTGAAAATTAAGACATAGAAAAACTCTTACAAGCAACCAAGAAACAAAAGAACATATTACCGGAAAAGGAGAATCAATAAGATTAACTGTGATTTTACAACAGAAATAATCAAAGCTAACAGAAATAATCAAAGCTTCAAAATAGAGAATGATGATTCCTGCCAATCTAAAATCCTAAATCTAGTAGATATATCTTTTTAAAGTGAAAGAGATATGAAGAGATTTTCAAACAGAAACTCAGACTTTATATAATAAAGAACATATTGTCTTAGTAATCTAGTGCTGCTATAATTGAAGTATCACAAGTGGGTGGCTTTAATAAACAGAAATTCATTTTCTCACAGTTTAGGAGGCTAGAAGTCCAAATTCAGGATGCTGGCTCTAGGGGAAGGCTTTCTCTTTCTGTCAGTTCTGGAGGAAGGTCTGTGTCTCTCTGAGCTTCTGCTCCTGAGCAATATGCATGTGATTTGGCATCTCTCTTCCCCTATCTTTGCTGCTTAATCTGCTCCTGTTTTATCTCAAGATAGATTGACTCCAGACATATCCTATACTAGTATACCTCATTAACATAACAAAGAAAGCCCACTCCCAAATGGAACTGTAACCACAGGTACAGAAGTTAGGATTTACAACACATATTTTGAAGGGACACAATTCAATTCATAACACATATTAAAGTGTATTTCTTTAGACATCAGAAAAATTACCCCCAATGAAATCAAAGTTATGCAAGAAGGAATAAAGAGCAAAGAAATGGCTAATTATGTGGTAAAGAAAAAGTGAATATGAAGTATATAAAATAATAACGATGAAATATCTTGGGTTTAAAATATATATATATAACTAAACTGAAATCAGCAATAGCACAAAAGCTGGTGGGTAGAAGTTGAGAGGAATTCAGTTGTTCTATAATCCTTGGATTTTCTGTAAGATCGTAAAATTGCTAATTTTATAAGAGAGTTTTAATAAATCAAGGATATCTGCCATAATCTCCTTGGTAATCACTTAAAGAATAGTAAAAGGATGGATAACTAATAAACAAACAAAGCCAACATAAGAGAAACACACATAAGAAAACACTTAATCAAAAATAAAAAAAAGGAAAAAAACTTAAGACAGGAGAGATACATAGAAAATGAACATAAAGATGACACATAAATATGGATAAATACTCCATTTAAAAATTAAAGATTATCAAGTTAAACGAAAGGAAACAAATACGTGCTTCTCACAAGAGATAAACCTTAAATATAAGAATACAGAAATGTTCAACATAAATGATAAAACAAGTAAAATTTAACCAAAAAAGATGATGTAGCTACAGTGATATGGGACAAATTGAGTTTAAAGCAAAAGCAGTGTTAGGAATAAAAATGGATATTTCATATTGAAAGGTTAGTATACTAGAAAAATGTAATAATTAAAAAAAAATGGCACCTAAAAATATAGCCCCAATATCTATTGAACAAGAGTTGATGTAAGTAAAAGAAAAAATAGACAAATGAACACTCATTATGGGATTTCTAAAAACTGCTAACTGGAAACACTGGCAGGAAAAAGGAGTAGTTAGGATAGAAATTTACCAGATTACTAACAATTAAGCTAATTAACATACAGTGCATCACCCAATGACAGAACACACATTTTATTCAAGTGTATAGAGTATACTTACAAGGTTGACCATATGTTGGGCCATAAAGAAAGCTTCAACAAATTTCAAAGGATACAAATTATACAAGTCTACCAAGATCGAAATTATGATTTTTGTCAGGTCTTTTCTGAGCACAGTAAAATTAAGCTGAAAACCAATAATAAAAAGATAATGAAAAAATCCTAAAATATTTGAAAATTAACCATTACACTTTTCAACAACACTTGTTCAAAGAAGAAATTACATAGTAAAACAATTTTAAACTGATAATAATGACGATATCAAGTATCAAAGCGTGTGGAATGCAGCTAAAGCCATGTACAGAGGAACAGCTCTAGCCATAGATGAATATGTTAGAAAACAAAGAAGGGCTGAAAATCTGTGACCACTACAACCACCTCAAGAATTTAAAAAAAACCAGCAAGTTAAACCCTGACACACTAAATGCAAGTAAATAATAAAGATAAGAGTAGGAATTAAAGATATACAAAACAAAAATACAAGGGAGAAAATGAATAAAGCTGAAAGTTTCATCTTTGAAAAGATTAACAAAATAGATAAACTCCTGGCAAGGCTGCCTAAAAGCAAAAAAGAGAGGCATAAATAGTCAATACATCAACAATAAAGGAGACATCACCACAGCTCATATAAACATTAAAAAGATAGTAAGAGGACACTTTTGATAACTTATGATAATAAATTAGAAAGTGTAGATAAAATAGAGACAGGAAGAAGTAGAACATTTGAATAGTCTTATATTTATTTAGAAGTCCCTGGGTGATGCAGATTGTTAAGCACTCAGTTATGCTATGGGAAATGTTGACAGTGAAAACCCTGCAGAACACGGTTCTGCTCTGCAACACGTGCAGTCGCCTTGAGTCAGATGTGAGCTGGAATCGAGTAGACGGTAACGGATTTGGTTTGGTTTGGCTTACCCTGGTGGAGTAGTGGTAAGTGCCACGGCTGCTAACCAAAAGGCTGGCAGTTTGAATCCACCAGGCACTATTGGAAAGCATATGGGGCAGTTCTCCTCTGTCCTATAGGGTTGCTATGAGACGGAATCGACTCCACCGCAATGGGTTTGGTTTTTTGTGTTTTTTTTGGTTGTATCTGTTAAAGGAATTGAATCTCTTACGGAAAAAAAACTTCTTCTCTTCCTCTCTTAACATACAGAAACTCTCAACCTGTATGACTTTACTCGTGGATTCTCTCAAATATTTACAGAAGAAATAGCACAATTTTTCCCCTACTCTTCCAGAAAATAGAAAAATAGATAATACTTCCTAACCTCTTATATGATGCCAGTGTTCCCGGAGAATCAATGTATTATTTGTGTAATTGAAATTATTTAAAAGCACATATGCTTGTGTGGGTAGGGAATATTTCTGAAGGAGACACAAGAAACTGCTAACAGAAGTTGCCTTCAAAGAGGGGCTGGGGGAGCTGAAGTGGGAGGAAAATTTACTTTTTACTATATATTTTCTTGTACTGTTTAAATGCTTTCAACCAGATACATAAACTGTGTTTAACTGAAATATTTAATTTGCAAAAATGTAAAATAAAAAAAGAGGGCTCCTTTTGCATTTTTACCTAACTTTGTAGATGTGAAATGTTGAGAGAATGATTTTGACTATGCTGGGGACTAATTGGTTAGTCGTCTCAGCGTGAAGCTGGAAAAGGCCGATGAGAATAAATTATTCACCATCCTCAAGGTCAGACTGGAAACTTGAGACATGGCTGTGCAGAAAGGTTGTTTCTGTGACCTGCTGTTAGGTGCCTGCTTATGTGGCAAAGCTTCTAAAAACACTAACGTGTACTTTGCTTGATATTAAATTCTGGCCTGTTCCTTATACAAACTGTTGAAGACTTTCTTGCATCATCATATGATGAACCTGGCTTCTTATCTCCCTGATAAATGCAATAGTGCATTAACTCCCCCATGATTCATGTAGGAGAAAAATAGAAATTAAGATCAATGAATTATTTTTGTAAGTGCTATTCTGAATGTAATGGTTTTCTGGTTCCAAGATGCTTTCTCTGAGTTAATAACTCACAGAGCTGTCGTAATCATCTCTTCCATTCCCATTCCTAACACCGTTTTTGGCAACTGACCAATTATTTAGCATTCAGCTGTTTTGACAGCTGATAAAAAAGTAACACAAAAATGGTTGGCTGAGTGATAACTAGAGTTGCCAGATTTAGACTGTGAAATACAGAAACAGGAGAGGTAATGATCTGGTAATGGGAAATGCAGAAAGTGGAAGAACTGCACAGGGTATTGGAATGACAGACTGAATGTGCATCAACCTCGAGAATAAGGAAACAAGCTGCCACAAATCTGACAGAGACAACTATTGAGGACGTAGCCAGAACTCAGGAAAGAAGAGGGGAGGAGAGGTCTCTTAGAAGTCCAAGTGGATACTTTAAAAGTTCACATAATAAAACTCATTAATTTTGCTCTTAGAAGGGTCCTTAGGGCTATCATCTCACATTTTATGCATAACTCCAAAAATCATTGTTAAACCAAACCAAACCCGTTGCCACCGAGTCAATTCTGCCTCATAGAGATCCCATGAGTCACAGAGTAGAACTGCTGCCTAGGGTTTTCTTGACCGTAAATCTTTATGGAAGCAGATCACCAGGCCATTCTGTGGCCCTGCTGGGTGAGTTTAAGCACCAACCTTTAGGTTAGTAGGTGAGTGTAAAAATGTTTGCATGTTGCCCTGTGTAAAACATGTAACAAATGTGAACAGAGTAGATGGACCCCATAGAGCAGATACACTACATAGAAGAGTGAACCGACAGATTGAAAGTTAGGGTTACATTAGAAAAGTAGGGGAAAGCAAACACATGAAGCTTCAAAATGAGCAATTTGGGGTTAGCATAGGGACAAAAAACTCACAATTAGGGCCTGAGGGCATCATTGCATTGACACTGCAAGAAATACTGATTCTGGGCCTGTTAAGAAAAACATAAATTGTCTACACTATAGTCTATTTAAAAAATACAGAAGAATATATAATTCATTTTTAGAAATGTTTCCACTTCCAAAATAATTAGAATATGAAAGCTTTTCATTACCGACCCACTCTTTCTAAATAAATAAATGATAGTTACATTTATTGAACATCTACTTTGAGTCATCTCATGTATTAATTCTAATCCTCTCCATAACTTGCAAAGCATTTATTATTATCTCCTTTAAAGATAAGCAGGAAAGCCTAGTGGCGTAGTCGTTAAGAGCTAGGGCTGCTAACCAAAAGGGCAGCAGTTCAAAACCACCAGGCATTCCTTGGAAACTCTATGGGGCAGTTCTACTCTGTCCTACAGGGTCGCTATGAGTCGGAAAGACTCAATGGCAATGGGTTTTTTTTTAAGATAAACTGAGGTCAAAGAAGCTAAATTTTATAACTTGCTAGAATTCAACCTCAGAGCTCTCTGACCCCAGGCCAGCCCATGTGAGTTCTCAACTTGAATATTCATGAGGACTTAATGCCTAGGGGTTTGTGATGGCTGAAATTTTACTATTGCAACAAGTGACGCTAAAAAAATAAATGTATGTTGTAGACAGAGGTCTCATTTTTCTTTCATGTAAGTACAACACATTGCAGGGTAGTGATAAGGGCAAGCTCCCACGTCAGCCTACCTGTCATGTTATATGCCAGCTGTGGGACCTGGCATATGTAATTATTTATCTAGTTAGTTTTAATATGTAACCAGTTTAAACCCCATTGTCTCTACTGGTACAATTTGTGCAGCAATAACACCTACCTGACAGAGATCAGATGAGATTCTCCATATGACATACTAACTGGTACCATAAGATCTAAATAAATGTTGGCTAATATTATTTTATTCCTGAACAAGCATTTTTGAATAGCTACTTCCTTCTGGAGAATGTACTTAATCAAACAAAGATGATTAAGGCTTCCAATCCTCAAACAGCTGATAATACAGTGGGGATGAAATGTAGCACGTAAAATAAATTATTGGAAGGGGTATAATAAATACGTGTTCATATATATGAGAGAGGGAATGAATCAAAACATATTAGTTTGTGTATTTACCTGAGAAAGCGTTCCAGAGATGAATGTCTTTCCATATTGAAAAGTGACATGTGGTATCTAAATAAAGCAGCCCTTTCAGGGCATATGTGCTGTTGCCTTCTTCAAATACATTTTCTTGGAATGGTTCCCATATGGGTGAATTCGCTGCTTCTATTAAAATCCCTCCAAGTCCTTTTTACATTATCAGGTAGCATTAACACACACTTTTACTATTTATTTTATAACTTATTTATGGAGACCAGTATGTCAGAATATTAGTAGTAGTAACTCTTTTATTTCCCAGTTACAGTTGATAAAAGTGATGGGAGTAAAAAAGGATTCTATGGTACAACCATGGTACAATATCTCCAGGGAATGTTAGATTCTGTGTTTACTTACTGCAGGACTGTTCAGAGCCTTTAATGTACTAATTTACATTCTGACTGGTCAATTAGGAGTCTTGGCCATTGAACTCTTTCTTAATAAAAATTCTCTTAGGACCTGTAATGAAGGTCTTTTTTTTTAATTTGTGATAAAAGACCAATTTTTATTTTGCAATCCATCAGAAACTCATGTTGGTGTGTGCCGCAGAGTGGATTCTGACTCATAGAGACTCTACGGGGCAAAGAACTGCCCCATAGGGTTTCCAAGGCTCTAATCTTTTTAGGAACAGATTGTCAGATCTTTTCTCCCATGGAACAGCTGGTAGGTTGGATCTGCTGATCTTTTGGTTAGCAGCTAAGTGCTTAACCATTGTGCCACCAGGGCTCCCAGGAACTCATGCTTCTATAAAATTCAATAAAAATGAATTAGCAGAAAAATTATGTAATAAAGACTTCAGAATTCAAATCCCTAATGTACATAAGAGTCTGTAGATATCAAATTACTCTGTTAAATTGTGGTGAACATTTCTAAATGCCTACTCTCAATTTCTGCACTTGTCATGATCAGTAATGAACTGCCTGCACATGGGAAACCATGCTGTGAGTAAGTCTGCTATAGGACTGCTATACCTAGTCCTCTTGTTTTATAGATGAGGAAACTGTGTCACAGAGGGATAAAGTAACCAACCCAAGGACTCACAGTTATAGAGGGGCACAGCCATTACTAATATCCAGAACTCCTGACTAAAATTTCTAATATTCTTTGTGTTTGACTATAACCTCTGGGAAGACAAAGGCTAAATGTGTCTTGTCATTCTGTTAATACTTGTTAGCACAATACTTGACTGTAATAGACTCTCAAATGTTAAACAAATCCAGAAATAAGTGTCCAAATGAATGACTGAACTACCACTCTGTCTTAGTCACTAGTGCTGCTGTAATTGAAATACTGCAAGTAGAATGGCTTTAACAAAGAGAAATTTATTCTGTCACAGTCTAGAAGGCTAGAAGTCTGAATTCAGGGTGTCAGTTCCAGGGGAAGGCTTTCTCTCTCTGCCAGCTCTGGGAGAAGGTCCTTGTTATTAATCTTCCCTTGGACTAGGAGTTTCTCAACGTAGGGCTTCCAGGTCCAAATGACACACTCTGCTCCTGACACTACTTTCTTAGTGGTATGAGGTCCTCCTATCTCTCAGCTCACTTCTCCCTTTTATGTCTCAAGAGATTGGCTTAAAACACAACCTAATCTTGTAGAGTGAGTCCTGCCTCATTAACATAACTGCTGCCAATGCTGCCTCATCAACATCACCAGGGCAGGATTTACAACATATAGAAACATTGCATCAGATGACAAAATGGCGGACAATTACCTAATACTGGGAAACATGACGCACATTTTGGGGGGACACAATTCAGTCCATAACACACTCCTATTAACTGATCATCTTTGAATTTGTTGACTGTTTTCTATGCTGATTTATTTATGCACATTGAACCTCTTGTATTAGAGCCCGTGAAACAGTATCCTCCTAATTTTTATACATCTATTATAAGACAATTCTAGGTGGAGAAAAATGTCAAGCTGAAATCCAGAATGCGGAAGGCAAAGACAAAATTTGCCAGGGAGGGTAGTACTGGATGTGGGCAGTGAGACAGGTAGAGCATGGACTCAACTATTGCATTTGCCTTTTTTTTTTTTTTCCAGCCTTCCAAAATTAAATCAGTATTAGTGAAACTTAATTAAATCCTTTCTCCTCCTTTGACCTGAAACCAGGTGGCTGCTTTCAAATAACAACGACAAACAAAAACAGTTCTTTCAAATGGAGAGCTCTTTTCCAAGAGTTAGAAGATCTGCCAAAGGAATAATTAACACCTCTTTATAAGCTGAAAAGGAGCTCTCTAGGCTCGTCTCCCCAAAATTAGTGTATTTTGGAGAATGGTTGGCCTATAGGAAAAAGAAAAAAAAAAAAAAAAACTTCTGATTATTAGCCTAAGAAATACAAAATATTTCTACAAGTTTATTATTCAACTTAAGAACAAGAGGCATTTTTGTGTTGCAGAACAAAAGATCACATAGAAAACCCTCTGTACTCCACACTTCTCTCTGCTCTCAGCGCCAATAACCTAAGGGACACAATCCAGACTGCTCTTCCTATAACACCACATCTTATTTGAATGTGACACAGGGAGTTCTGCTGAGTTGGCTGCATTCATCACTGACCCACACAAGGCGTGCAAATTCTTCTGAAATAAGGAACCCCCAACATGTCAGTGAAGAAATAACTGTTTTTGCTTCATCCTGCAGTTTATAAAATTGCATGGAAGAGCTTTTCCCTCTGCATGTATATTTTTAGCCCTAGTTGAAAATAAATGTTATCACTGTGGACTGCTTTCTCTCTCCTGGTTCTTCTCTCCCCAAATGGTTATTCTCCATTCCAGCCACTAGCCAGAGGCCTAGCAGTTCAGGAATCCTACCAATGTGATAGCAGATAATCCTAGGTCTACTGCTCAAAGCTCAGAGAGGATTCACCCTTGGAGAAGCTCTGGAGATGAAGCTACTGTAAGACTTTAATAAATCTTCCTTCAGGTATTTTTGACTATAAAACAAAATTTTTAGGCTCAGTGGTTTTTAAGTCCCCTCCTAGCTCTAAAATATTACAACTTGTTGGGGTATAGTATATCCCAGTTATTCATAATTTCAACTTTGTGCAGCACAGTATGAAAAACAAATGTTGGGAGAAACCATTTGCAAAAGTACCAAACTACACATCACTTTTGCCAAGTATTTTAAATCTGGGCGTTTTACTCTCTAAAGTATTTTTCCTCAATTAACATGAAATTATTTTAAAAAGGGACTGTTAATTCTTGTTTCGTTCTACATGCTAGGCACTCCACTTAGTTTATCTCATGAGATTCTTCTAAATCTACAAAGGTGTTTTATAAACAAAGAAATTGATGCTCAGAGAGGTGCAATAATTTGACCAAGATGTGCTTTGTACTGACAGAACTCAGATTCAAAACTAATAGGCTACAATATTAAATCAAAATAGTTATTTCTTAATTCTAAAATAAACACTAATCCTTGCACAATTGTGGGGAAAATACTAAAAAGGAGAAAATAAAATTTTAAAATTACTCCCACAATCCAGAGATAACTACTCCTGACCTTTAGGCGTATTTCCTTCTGGATATAAGTGTGTAAATAGGTTTTTTTTTCATAGAAATGGAGCCCATAATCTTTCCATTCCACAATGGTTCCTCCCAAATTGGTTTGTTTTTCATACTAGAAAAAGCAAATGGGAAGGAGAATAATGGAGAAAACAATTAAAGGTGGACAAAAGGCACAAACAATTTCATCACTGCACAGAAATGTCATTCTCTTATGTATTGGTGTCCTGAAGGAATCAGGAAAAGGCAAAGCTAAATTGTGCTCTGTTTAAAAAGGGAGAAAATATATATAATTTACAAAATAAAATTTTTTTCCTCAAAGAAGTAAGATTAGGGGGAAAAAAATCTGCACTTAAAGATGATGACCCAGGTAGTCTAAACACTCTTCCTTATGGTCCTCATCCTCCACCTAAAAAGTGAGAGTTTTTCCAATGATCTTGTATAACCAGTGACCGTCAACTTGCTTCTGACTCATGGAGACCCCGTGTGTTTCAGCGTAGGGCTGTGCTCCATAGGGTTTTCATGGCTGCAACCTTCCAGAAAGAGATTGCCAGGTCTTTATTCTGAGGCATTTTTGGGTGAGTTTGAACCCCAACTTTTTGGTCAGTAGCCAAGAGGTTAACTTTTTTGCACTACCCAGTGACCCCTTATTTTGGAGAAGAGATGTTATTACCCCTTGCCAGTTCAGCTCTCACATTATCTGCCTATAAACCCATTGCTATGAGTGGATTCAGACTCATAGTGACCCTATAGGACAGAGTAGAACTGCCCCATAGGGTTTCCAAGGAGCAGCTGGTGAATTAGAACTGCAGACCTTTTGGTCAGCAGCCATAGCTCTTAACCACTGTACCACCAGGGCTCCAACTCCAGGGTTGTTGTAAGTCTGAATCTATTCCACGGCAATGGGCTTGGTTTGGTTTGGGCAATTAGAATTGACTCAGCTAGACTGCCTTTTTATAGTCCATAGGAGAGAAAATAAAGTTTTCCACCATTATATGTATCCAGTAAATTAATAGAAATTTTCATCCAATAGCCTGGACTCCAAAATTCTTCATTTCAATAACCAATTTTTAACACCCCGGTCAGAAGAATGAAACAGTTAATCTTTGAAAAGAGTAACATACTAAGGTGATTGTTTTCAGTATTTTCTCCATTTATCATGATGTTGCTTATTGGTCTAGTTGTGAGGATTTTTGTTTTCTTCATGTTGAGGTGTAATCCATACTAAAGACTGTCTTTGAACTTCATCAGTAAGTGCTTCAAGTCTTCATTTTCAGCAAACAAGGTTGTGTCATCTGCATATTGCAGGTTGTTAACGAATCTTCCTCCAATCCTGATGCCGCATTCTTCTTTATATTGTCCAGCTTCTCAGATTATTTGCACAGCATACAGATTGAATAAGTATGATGAAAAGATACAACCTTGACACACAAATGGACCAATAAGCAACATCATGATAAATGGGAAAATATTGAAGGTGTCAAGGATTTTATTTTACTTGTATCCACAATCAGTGCCCTTGGAAACAGCAGTCAATTAATCAAACGATGTATATATTGCATTGGGCAAATCTGCTGCAAAAGACCTCTTTGAAGTGTTAAAAGGGCAAATATGTTCTTTTGAAGATTAAGGTGCACCTGACCCAAGCCATGGTATTTTCAACTGCCTCATATGCAAGAAAAAGCTAGACAATGAATAAGGAAGACTTAAGAAGCATTGATGCCTTTGAATTATGGTTTGGCAAAGAATATTGAATATTTCACGGGCTGTCAGAAGAATGAACAAATCTGTTTTGGAAGAAGTACAGCCAGAATGCTCCTTAGAAGCGAGGGTGGTGAGACTCTGTCTCATGTACTTTGGACACATTATCAGGAGGGATCAGACCATGGAGATGGACATCATGCTTGGTAAAGTAGAGGGTCAGTGAAAGAAAGGAAGATGTTCCAGGAGATGGATTGACACAGTGGCTGCAAGAATGGGTCCAAGCATAGCAATGATTGTGAGGATGGCACAGGACTGGGCAGTGTTTTATTCTATTGTACATGGGGTTGCTATGAGTCGGAACCAACCTGAGGCACCTAACAGCAACAAGATGATTGAGTTACTGTGTAATGTAAACGTTAATGTGTACAGCTGTTAAATGAAAGGTTGGTAATTCAAGTACACACAGAGGCTCCTCGGAAAAAAGGCCTGAAGGTCTACTTCTGAAAAAGCAGTCACTGAAAGCCCTATGGATCACAGTTCTACTCTGACACACATGGAGTTGCCATGACTTGAAATTCATTCGACAGCAACTGGTTAAGGTGATTGAGGGAGCAGTGGCGGTTCAGACGCACCGTTCTTGTCTGTCATGCTGGAGGCCTGGTTTTGATTCCTGGCCAATGTACCACATGCACAGCCAGCATCCCTCTGTCAGTGAAGGCTTGTGTGTCATTACGATGCTGATCAGGTTTCAGCGGAGCTACCAGATTAAGACAAGCTAGGAAGAAAGACCTGGCTATCTAATTCTGAAAATTGCCCAATGAAAACTCTATGGCTCGCAATGGTTTGATCTGCAACCAATCATTGGGATGGCACAAGACCAGGCACCATATCATTCTGTTGTGCATGGGATTGCCATGAGTTGGAGGACAACTCGACAGCACTAACAGCAAACAAGGATAAGGTGACTGATGCATCTGAACTACAGCACTGGAAATGAAAAATTTCTTTGCATAGTCAGGAAATCCTCCATGAAAAATCAAGTCCTCTGAACTTGAAGACTGTTAAAACCAAAATAAATAAATAAATAAAACCCATTGCTGTCGAATTGATTCCAACTCATACTGACCTGCTAGGACAGAGTAGAACTGCCCCATAGGGTTTCTAAAAAGAGCCTGATAGAATCGAACTGCCAACCTTTTGGTTAGCAGCCATAGCTCTTAACCACTATGCCACCAGGGTTTCCTGAAGATCCTTATGCAGGTATTATCTATTGGCTTTCCTGAAGCTTAGTTTCTGCTACATTCATGAATAGTTCATGTCTCTGCCAGGCATTTACACAAAGTTTATATATTAATTTTGGGCCACCCTCACTGTTGCTTTCCCTTTTCCTGAATTTTCTCCTTCACTTTCCAGCCCCAAACTCTATCCACTGGCTTTTTAATTCCAGACTATAGATTTTCATCCATGCTTTGTCTAGCCTACCTTGATTCAAATGGGGCCTGCCCTCAAGCAAAAAGCTATTTGAAAATGAGAAACTCAGAGGAACTCAGACAGTTCTGTTCCCATCTTCCAAGTGTTGACTACCTCCCAATTTATGCCTGCTTCTTGTCACTTCCCGGTGCCTTTAGCTGGTTGGTTTTTATATTTGCTCCAGTTTATAGTTACTGTCTGTGAGAGGATTTGATCATAACTGATACATATTTTTACATATCGTAGTATAAAATAAGGAGCCCTGGTGGTGCAGTGGTTAAGTGCTCAGCTGCTAAGAAAAGGTTGGCAGTTCGAATCCACCAGTCGCTCCTCTGAAACCCTATGGGGCAATTCTACTTTGTCCTGCAGGGTCACTATGAATCAAAATCTACTATACGGCAATGGGTTTGGTTTTGGTGGTGCAACAGTTAAGTGCTCTGACATTAACTGAACTGTTGCAGGTTCAAACACTGCCCAGTGGATCCTGACAGTCTGCTCTAGTAAAGATTAAAAAAAAAAAATTTTTTTTTTTTTTAATCTTTACAGCCTAGAAAATCCTATGGGGCAGTTCTACTGCGTCACAGGGGGATCTTTATGAGTCAAAAATTTACTTAACACCATTTAACAACTATGTCGTTACTGGAACTGAAACCCTATCTTTTGTTTATTTTATTTTTTCCATTTTAAATAGAACTTATTCTAGCTGAAGTTCTTGTAAGTTTAATTGCGCAGTCTGTGGTTTTCGCTGTTTCTCACTCATGGTGGTTTGTTTTATCCTGTGCTTCGTAATTATGAATTATAACATTAAGCTCAATCAGACTTTACATTAGGAATTACGAGTGGCCTGTGTCGAGGATGTGGTCCCCAAATGTGATCTGTGTTTGAATTTGCCAAATTCCTTGGGTTTCTATTAGCCCTGGACACTTCAAATCAATTTCTTAGGTTAAAGTACTCTTGACCAGAAAGGGAGTGTAAATTTGAACCCCCAATTCCATATAAGGACAGACCAAGGGTTAAAATATTTTAAGGAAAAACTTTCATCTACCAGAGCTCATGCTGAAACAGAGAAGTTTTTATGTTACCTCCCTTTGCAGTGTATAGATTCCTCCCCACCCCATTCTTCTTTTCACCGAGGGCTTAGTGCTTCAAGGGCTTGAGCTTTATTCAGAAGTCTCGGTAATAATTTCTCCACTTTACACAGGCCCATCACCTTATCGAATATCTTCGTGTGCCTGTTGAAACCCAAGCCCCTTGTTATTGAATTGGTAAAAGCCTTAGGGCAGTCATAGCATCAGTATGAAGTTAACACTATGCTGTTCATCTTTCTCTCTCTTTGTGGATCCTGGGGATTTTCCTTACTTTCTTGTGAGCTCACTTACCAACTTAAAAGACTATTCATTATATTTTTTATTTCTGAGTGCTTTGCAGTTGTTTAAGCAGTTCATTTTCTCATAGATAAATATTTAGAGAGAGAGTATCTTTGTCTTTTAGGAACTTTCATTTAGAAAGATCTCCATCCTACGAAATCAAAATGTTATTGGACATAAAGAATGCTCTGAATTATTATTACTGCTTGGAGAGGGGGGCGGGAAGTGAGCTTTTCTATTAAAATGTATTTAAGCTGCATCTCCAATTTACAAAGTGAAGAAGGTGGTGATCGTGAAGAGAAAGTAGGGGTGCAAAAACTTTGGATACCCAACATATTATGGGATATCTGGCAGGAAGCAAAGCCTTCTATAGAAATTAGTTCACAAAGGCTCTAAGCAAAATTACTTTAAACAAGTGCCTACATAAGTCTAAAAAGAAACCAAACCAAACCCAGTGCCATCTAGTCGATTCCGACTCACCGCGACCCTATAAGACAGAGTAGAACTGCCCCATAGAGTTTCCAAGGAGCTCCCGGCGGATTCGAACTACTGACCCTTCGGTTAGCACCCACAGCTCTTAACTTCTATGCCACCACAGTTTCCATATAGGTCTAAGAGCTCAGAAATAATGGCTGTCAACCAGAAACTACCATAAGCAGTTTAGATCAGCCCCGGTGCTTCTGCCCATAAACCTTACTGAACTGGTATTTTCCAAAGACATATTTTCTTGAGACTTCCTCTTAGCAAAACCAGGAATCCTTGCACCTATGAAAAGTGAAAAAAAGGATGCATAGTCCAATCACAAACTTGCCTCCACTTCGAAAGGACTCGGCTTTGCATAAATAACAACTTGCCAAACCCTTTTTTCTAACTAACTTCCACAAAGATTTTCATAAAATGAGACTACTATCTCTCTCAAACTGAAGTCCTTGTATCTCCTCTTGAGTGCCAAGTTCCTTGCTGCAGCAATTTGGTTTACTACCAAATAAAATCTTTGTTAAAATTTTTATAACCCATCTCCAGAATCTGTCATTTAACTTGGCCTTGAAGCAGAGAGTGACACCTCTATGCAGATTCCATGAGACAGAACAATGGGGCAGAGAATCTGAAGAAAAAGAGTGAAGTCCAGAGAAGAACCATCTCCTTAGTGCCTCTGTTTAAGGATTGACACCAGTTCTTAGTTCTTTAGTGGGAGCAAATTGTAAATTAATATCAGAAGCTAAAATATATCCTTTAAAACATGTCATCTCTAAATGTGTATGACAATCTGGATATAGCCGGAGAAAATGATTTGAAACACACTCAACAAATCCTCCTGTCATCTTCTTAAAGTCCTGATACTATTAGGTAGTTTTCTAGAAGAAAAAAAGTTCCTTGATTCTTGTGCTTATAGAGGGTACTCAGGTCAGGAACCATTCTTAGAAGACATTGTCTTCACAATTCTTTTTCTCTCACAGTACACACAGTATCACACATTACATGGGCAGGTGGGGTCCATTTTTTGTGAGCCCTTGAATACAGCAGCTGTCTAAACACTCGGTTATGCTAACATCAGTCCAGTTCAATTGTGAAGACGTACCAGTAAACTCCATCACAGACAAGGCAGTCAGTTTCAAATATCGAAAAGAAAGGTTGACCCATATGAGGACAGGCCTTTGGCTACAAGAATTTTCTATTCTATTTTCTACAAAGGTTTTCCTTTTCATTTTTGTCTATTTCTTATCCTTTGATTTTTTTTCCTTGACAAATATGAGATTTTTTTTTTACAAAAAAGTAAATTATAATAATCATTACTTTCATCATGTGCTTTTTATGCGTTAGGCAGTGTCCTGAATGCTTTACATACATTGCTCAATTAATCCTCACAGCTGTCCCATGTGGTAGAAGTGACTATTATTATTCCTGTTTTAGAAATGAAGAGCTCAAGGTTCAAAGACATGAAGTAAGTTTCCTGAGGTCAAGTTTCCACAGCTAGTAAGTGGGGGAGCTGAAATTCCTACCACTTACTCTGCTCCAGGAAGCATTTTCTTAAATACTACACTCAGTGGTTACTCTTGGCAACCCCACGTGTTACAGAGTAGAACTGCTCCATAGCGTTTTGTTGGCTATAATCTTTATAGAAGCAGCTCACCAGGTCTTTCTTCAGCGTAGCCACTGGGAGGGTTCAAACTACCAAGCTGTAGGTTAGCAGCTGATTGCAAACTACTTACGCCACCCAGGCTCCCCTGTATATTGGTCAATACGGTGTAGAACTTATTTTAAAATTCTGTAGGTTTAGCGTATTTTAATTTGGTATGCCTCCAGCTATTGCCCATCAGCAACATACTTATTTTTCCCTGTTCTCATTTCCTTGGCTATCTTGCTAGTTTCCCTATCCCAACAACTACACTTTGAATTGGGTATACATAATTCTTCAAAAATCTTCCTTCGGCCTTTTATCTCTTTCATAGCCCTTCTCTCTTTCTTTATCTTTCAATGTAGAAATGTAAAAGCATTATAAACACAATGCAATTTGAGCTAGAAGATTTAGATCATTAAAAAAAAAAAATACAGTCCTATTGTTTGTGAGAAGTACCCTTTGGGGGTTACTAACAGCTGGTTTAATAAAGAAGCAGCTGTACTGAAAAAGGTTGTTTAAAGAAAATATTTTTAGTCCTTTAGGGTTCGCATCTTCTTTTTGGGATTTTAGCATTAGCTGTGCTCTATACCATATATTAGGAAACCCTGGTGGAGTAGTGGTTAAGAGCTACAGCTGCTAACCAAAAGGTGGGCAGTTCAAATCCACCAGGTGCTCCTTGGAAACCCTATGAGGCAGTTCTGCTCTGTCCTCTAGGGTTGCTATGAGTTGGAATTGACTGGACGGCAGTGCTTGGTTTTTGGTTGGTATAGCATACATTATGCAAATTTATATCTTGCAACTGATTTTCCAACTTAGGACAATTCTAAAATGTCCTAGAGTTCTTGACAGAAAACAGCAAATTAATAAAACTGATGGTTGTTATAGAAGAAAGGATCTACATTTCCTACGGCACCAAAGGCCAAGTTCTGTTGTTGACATACCTGGTGTATAGAGGAGCTGGTGAGTCCAAGGCCACCTGTGCACTATCCAGTAACAAAGTTCACCCAAGCATATTGTCTCTTAGAACAAAATATCAAATCAAGTGCTGGACATATATTAATCACTTGGATGATCCACACAGGGCAATGCAGCTCCACTTTTACATCATTTTTAATTATTAAAAATTACTACCCATAAAATGAGGTAATTGTAGTAGCATCATCAGAACATATCTAAATACAGGGGAGAAAATTCAAATCAAGATCAGAGCAAGTCTCATCCCTATGAGGTGGAGGTCGGACATACTCCACTCTCCAAACTTTTCACCAATTCTGACACCAGCCATTCCTCTCACGGCACTCTCTGCTTTTTTTCTGGGTTTAATAATCCAATGGCCACAGCTAACTCACAGACCATACTTACAGTTAAGTGGTTTATTAAGGAAGTAACAGAGCACAACTTGGGATTAGGATCAACAGGCTACAACTCGGGATCAGGATTAGTAATCATGTAGGCAAACCCTCCCTCCTTCTGTACCAGACAGCTCCCTCAGGGCCTCTTGGCTGGTCATGCAGACCTCCTCTCTGCCCCCTCAGGACAGGCTCCTCTTGGACCACTCAGGACAGGCTCCTCTTGGCTCGCTCAGGACAGGCTCCCCTTGGCCCTGCCATCTGTCACCACCAACTTTGCTGCAGGGTCCCTTCCATGCCTGTCTTCCGTGTTACAGCCCTTGATCTATGTTACAGATCTTTTAGGAGGTTCCTTGCCTCCTTTCTCTCTGCTTCTTCTCCCTTGTTTTTTTCTACTTTCTGCTTCTTTTTATCTGAAAAGCCTTTGTGGGATTAGCTAAATATATATACAAAGTCCTCATCAATTTTAAGGCATGGCCTTCCCACCAGGGTCACAACCTGACAAATCCTCTCTTAGTAGGCCCCAGACAGTTCATTTGCATAGTAGGCTAAAGTAGGCTACAGACACTTTATTTGCATAGTCTATTGACCAATCCCTGCAAGGTGCATACCAATCACAGGGAGGTTGCAGCTCAGGACCAGACAGAAAGTTTCAAACCACAAGTTGTTTACAGCTTACCCAGGAAATACCACCCTAGACAAAGGTAACAAATCCCCTGGGGCAGAAAACTAGAACAAAGACAACTCTTTAGGGTTTAGAGGAAAAATCTCTCAAGCTGTTTTTCCAAAGAACCAAGGCAAAAGGCCACATAAAGGAACTCATTTTACCACACTATCACTGTTTGTTGCAATACATGATTTGATTTGATACTTCCAACAACTTTATGAACTTAGAATCCTTATTTTATGTATTAGTGAATCGAACCTTAGAAAGGTTAGTATCTTGACTAAATTCATATAGGCTGGCAAACTCTATAGGGCAGTTCTACTCTGTCTTACAGGGTCACTATGAGTTGGGATAGACTCGATGCCAATGGCTTTGGTTTGGTTTTTATAAATAGCACAGCTGAGAATCAAAATCAATACATTCTGATTGTAAAACTTATTCTCCTAACTTCAAAGCCTACATAACTAAGCAACCTGTTAAGGTGCTTCTGGCAAAGTTTCCTTATTTTCAACTTAAGACATAAGAAAGAAAGAAGCTTCTTGGTTCTATAGGCTTACTATTCCTCTCTGTCTTGGTCATCTAGTGCTGCTATAACAGAAATACCACAAGTGGATGGCTTTAACAAAGATAAGTTTATTTTCTCACAGTACAGTAGGCCAGAAGTCCGAATTCAGGGCACAGGCCTCAGAGGACGGCTTTCTGTCTGTTGGCTCCGGAGGAAAGTCCTTGTCATCAGTCTTCCCTTGGTCTGGGAGCATCTCAGCGCAGGACCCTCAGGTCCAAAGGATGTACTCTGCTCCTGGCACTACATTCTTGGTGGTATGAAGTCCCTATGGCTCTCTGCTCACTTCTGTCTTTTATATCTCAAAAGAGATTGGCTTAAGACACTATCTAATGTTGTAGACTTCATCAACATAACTGCTGCTAATCCATCTCACTAACATTGTTGTGATAGGATTTACAACACAAGGAAATCTCATCAGATGACAAAATGGTAAATAATCGTATAATACAGGGAATCATGACCTAGCCAAGTTGACAGATATTTTGGGGGGACACAATTCAATTCATGACACTCCCCAATATTTATTTTCCCATTATTTTCTGTTAATAGATTCCTAATTTTTAGCTGGGCATGTTGCTGTCCATCTCTGAGACCACATTTTACAGATTCCCTTGTTGTTAAGAGTGTTGATGCCAGTGAGATGTTAAGTAGAAGTTTTGAGTGTACTTCTGGGAAGTTTCCTTAAAAATAAAGGGATACAACTTTTTCTCCCTTTCTGACTGTACTTTGCTGCTTAGACTGTGGATAAAATAGCTGCAGCACCAGCAGCCATATTTGTCTCTGAAGATGAGGTCGTCCCCTAGGGATGATGAGGTAGAAATCTGAAAGAAGCCTAAGTTTTACAGCTTCATGGAAATATCATACCAACCATGGACTGCCTTACTCCAGACTTCTTTTATATGAGAGAAAAATACACTTCTATCTCTGTAAGCCATTTATTATTTGGATTATTTGATACTAAGAAAGCCAGGTTGAAACCATGAGAGCAAAAGTACCACCCTAAGGATGATGAAGCAGAGAAATGAAAAATACCTGGACCTTTGAGGACCTTATTACAGTGATAACATAAACTAGTTCTGGAGCTACCCTACTTTTAGAATTTATTATTCGAGATAATAGATGTTCCCTTTTTAAAAGCCAGTTAAGCTAGGAAACCATATTATTTGTAGATGAATGCATTTTTGATGCTCTTGTTACTACACTTACACTAAAATCCATATTTCTCACCCAAATCTACCTGGCATGCTTTTCCTGCTGTCAAATATCACTCACTTACTATCCTTCGTGAAGTCAATTATTTTGTCTGTCTTGTGCTATTTCTCCAGCTTCTCATAGAGTCCCTGACGCATTAGTAGTTGCTCAATAAATATCTGTTGAATGAGTGACAACGTGAATAAAAGTGGCAGAAGTAGACTGGAATTCAGGCTGTCTCATTCCAGACCTATGAGTTTGTCCATGAGGCCTAACTTTCTTCCTCCTTCTTCCTTCCTCTCCAAGGTGACTACATTTTGTCCAGTTATGGGAAGAGCTTAACCTCACTCTTTCTTAGACATTAACTGCATCCCTTACATAGCAGCTCAGCAATGACTGTGTTTTGCTTATCACAACGCATTGTTCCCAATAGCGCACCCAACTGATCACAACCCTTCCATATATTTGCTAAAACTGTGGCCATCTACAGAGCACCTGTATAGTGTAGGATACCAATCAGTAGACTGAGTATCAGAGGGTCTGCATTCTAGCACTAGAGCTGTCATTTTCCAGCTGAAATTGACAGAAACTGAGACTCAGGCTTTCTTATGCACACAATGAGGATAATGTATAAGTGCTTACTTATAGTCATTTCGTGAGGTTAAAATTATGTCAGAAATGTCAGACTAGAAGGAGAGAAGTTACTAATCTATTCTGGCTACAGAATTGGTCAGTGCAGAGAACTGTCTTTGTTTAGGAAAACATTTGGTTATAGATTGCCCTTATGGCATGGTTAGGATGGGCAGAGAGTGAAGCAGAGAGAATTCAATTGAGCTGCATAATGAAGTAGGATGAAGTTACGGCTTCCCTTATGTGAGGAGATCCAAGTTTGAGATAATATGGAGAGATCATTCATAGATTGAGAAAAAAAGCAAGCAACATGGGAATGAGCTAAGGCTCCCCTTAGAGTAGCAGCCAGGATGAAGTCCATAGCGGCAGTGACGCTAAAGGGACTCCAGATGTCTAAAATTCCATTTAAATCATTTGTTTCTGTAATGTAAATCACTTCTGATGCCCCATAACTTAGGAAAAGTCAGGTAGTAATTGAAAACAGAAGGAATTTGGGTAGTGTCTGATGGGATAGCCTGTCACAGAAAAGAATATGCCTGTATGGGATACAGAGCTGTGGTTGCATGGAGAGAAGGGATTCAGACATGATGTGATGTCACCTGACTTTATACGAAGTATAGAGGGAGACTCTGACTTCCATCTGCTTTTTAATAAAACAATTAATGAAATCAGATGTCAGACTATTTCACGTACCTGGAGATTCATGTCCTAGGTGCCTAAACCTTTATAAGTACCTTCTTGCGTATCTGAATCTATCTGTAGGAATTTTGTTTTCCATCATCCACCAGGCGCTCCTTGGAAACCCTATAGGGCAGTTCTACTCTGTCCCATATGGTCGCTTTGAGTCCAAATTGACTCGACAGCAATGGGATGGGTTATGTATTTATAAATCTATGAAAATAAGCAAATAGGCATTTTTAATGTCCCCAGAAAAAGATAGCATTCCGATTATGTATATTTCCTTTTAGTAATGACATTTTGAAACTACATTTGACAGGTTCACAAAATTCTGCCCTGCTGAACATGTGCCCTATTAGAATCCATTTCTGATTTTTACACTGCAGCACTGATTTATAGAAGGAGAGAAGGAAGGGAGGGAGGGAGGGAGGGAAGGAGGGAAGGGAGGAAGGAAGAAGGGAAGAGAAAAAATAGTCCTTCAATATGAAAAAGTAGAACTATCTGAATGATATTATAGAGTATAGCCAACATGACTATTTCCAGAAACACATGTGTAAAAAACACAAAAGGAAAACTGGAAGCTCGTTAGTGAAAGGAAGCAATTAAATCATTATTTTAAAATTTCTGAAATGTAAATTGTTTTAACACTTATTACCTACTGGACTAAATAATATTATGGGACCACTATGGGACTCCATAGCAGGCACCCATCCATTTCCTCTTTTTATATCCATTTCTCAGTTAAACACTTTGCATGTAAGCTCTATAAATAACAGAGACTGTATAATTTAGGCACCAGGAATGGATGCTTAATGTTCCATTAAATTAGAAACTGAAGCAGTGTGATTTGGGCTGTGCCTTGCTGGCCAGAAATAAGCAGAATCTGTGGAGATTATAGAAACATTTGTGAGATGCTGAAAGATTTGCCCACAGTTCTAAGAGGAAAGATCAATGTACATCATCTGGAAATGTATTGAGTGTTAAATTAAAACTGTGCGACTTCATGTGACTTCTCCCATAAGCATAACAATAAGACTATGCTACAATACTTTTGCAGTTGTGGGTCCTAGATAATAGCAACTACAAAAATGACAGAGACTATTAGGGAGCAATATGGTAGAATCAAGGGAGCATGAATTCGGGTTTTGGAATCTTTCATGTGTGGGTTTGAATTCTGTCTCAAACACTTACTGAATACCTTTGAGCTGAATGTCTCTGGTCAAGTCACTTAACTTTTCTGAGCTTTCAGGTTCCTTTTCTATAAAATGGGCATGATGATGCCAGGTTCATGGATTGATTTTTTAGGACTGTATGCATATGTCATGGATTGAATTGTGTTCCTCCCAAAATATGTATCAACTTGGCTAGGCTATGATTCCCAGTATTTTATGGTTGTCTTCCATTTTGTGATTGTAATTTTATGTTAAGAGGATTAAGGTGGGATTGTAACAGCACCCTTATTCAGGTCATCTCTCTGATCCAAGGTAAAGAGAGTTTCCCTGGGGTGTGGCCTGTACCATCTTTTATCTCTCAAGAGATAAAAGGAAAGGGAAGCTAGCAGAGAGTTGGGGACCTTATAGCACCAAGAAAACAGCACCAGGAGCAGAGTGCGTCCTTTGGACATGGAGTCCCTGAGCCTGAGAAGTTCCTCGACCAGGGGAAGATTGAGGACGAGGACCTTCCTTCAGAGCCAACAGAGAGAGAAAACCTTCCCCTGGAGTCACCACCCTGAATTTGGACTTGTAACCTACTAGACTGCGAGAGAATAAATTTCTTTGTTAAAGCCATCCACTTGTGGTATTTCTGTCATAGCAGCACTAGATGACTAAGACAGCATATAAAGGATTTAGCACACAGTCTTAATACTTAACACACCATGCTCAATCATTACTCTTATTTCATGCATCTAAGGGTTTTTATAGCTTTAATATTGCATAACTCTAAGTCTCAACCAGTTGGAATGTAGAGAAAGATCACTCTGTCAAGAACTGCATTGTTCCATGTTCCTATTTTCTCCCACTATAGTGATACTTGGAGACACGGGTGATGAAAATGGTTAAAGGTTAGCTATTAGTGTCCACCCAGAGCCACCTGGTGATCTACTTCTGAAAAACTAGCCACTGAAAACCCTATGGAGCACAGTTCTACTCTGACACACGTGGAGTCACCATGAGTAGGGGCCAGCTCCATGACAAACTGGTTATAATCTTGTTTACTATTTGGCCAATCTTTGAACTCAGGCCTTACACTCTAGGATCAGGTCTTACCCTGGGCAGAAAGCATTGCATGAAAGTTTAATCAGAATGAAGTAAATATCAACCTATCTTATGACTCTGATACCCTATACCTGCTACTTAGACCTTTGTGGTGGTGATGTTGTTGCCGTTAGGTGCCATTGAGTCAGTTCCAACTCATAGCGACCAACACTGCCTGGCCCTGCGCCATCCTAAAATCAAGGTGTCAGCAGGGCTGCATTCCTCCTGGAGGCTCTAAACCGAATCCATTTCCTTACCTTTTCTAGCATCTAGAGGCTGCTCACATTCTTTGGCCTATGGCCCCACATCTCTCCAATCTCTGCTTCCATCATCGCATCCCTGTTTCAGACTCTGATTGTCTTGCTTTCTTCTTAAATGGACATTACATTGGACCCACCTGGATAATCCAGGATAAACTCTCAATCTCAAGATCCTTAATTTAATCACATGTGCAAAGTCCCTTTTACTATGTAACGTAACATATTCATAGGTTCTGGGTATCAAGATGTGGACGTCTTTGGGGAGAGTAATTATTCAGTTTGTTGTTGTTGTTAGGTGCCGTTGAGTCGGTTCCGACTCATAGCGACCCTATGCACAAGAGAAGGAAACACTGCCCGGTCCTGAGCCGTCCTTACAATGGTTGTTATGCTCGAGCTCATTATTGCAGCCACTGTGTCAGTCCACCTCGTTGAGGGTCTTCCTCTTTTCCTCTGACCCTGTACTCTGCAAAGCACGATGTCCTTCTCCAGGGACTGATCCCTTCTGACAACATGTCCAAAGTATGTAAGACACAGTCTTGCCAACCTTGCTTCTAAGGAGCATTCTGGTTGTACTTCTTCTAAGACAGATTTGTTCTTTCTTTTGGCAGTCTTTGGTATATTCAATATTCTTCGCCAACACCACAATTCAAAGGCGTCCGTTCTTCTTCGGTCTTCCTTATTCATTGTCCAGCTTTCACATGCATATGATGCGATTGAAAATACCATGCCTTGGGTCAGGCACACCTTAGTCTTCAAGGTGACATCTTTGTTCTTCAACACTTTAAAGAGGTCCTTTGCAGCAGATTTACCCAATGCAATGCATCTTTTGATTTCTTGACTGCTGCGTCCATGGCTGTTGATTGTGGATCCAAGTCAAATGAAATCCTTGACAACTTCAGTCTTTTCTCTGTTTATCATGATGTTGCTCATTGGTCCAGTTGTGAGGATTTTTGTTTTCTCTATGTTGAGGTGCAATCCATACTGAAGGCATATTTCAAGATCATGGGACATCAGAACCTTGTTTTTCTTATCTACTGCTTTCCTGGTTACATACTCACATTCATTGAGGTCCTTGGCATCTGACTATTTCTACCTCATGTTGTACCTCCATTCTTGGTCACTGAATTGCCAAGCGAGTAATCCAACATCATGGCCTCTCCATTTATTGGCACCTTTAACCACAAGGATGTTTGTGTCTACTCCATTCCAGTCAGCCATATGGTAGTCACAATATTCATGTTGTCATCATCCACCAAAACCAGTATAAATCAATTCACTCATAGTATCTAACTTTTTTTAACACACCCTCCTATCCATCAGTTTTTTATAACCACACTTCCTTAATTCTCTGTTCTTTCACATTGCAAAGACCTCCAAATACTTTTTATAATTTCTTTTGTTTCCACTTCTCTAGGCTCCATCTGGCTTCACTTCTTTACTCTGCTAGAGCCTCATGGTTATTCCACTCAACAATTTTCTAACCAGCACCTTCAACTACATAGTCCCCTTATGCTGCTGCACCCATTATATGTACAGGCATCTGTTGTTTAACTTTCACTATACATTCTCTGAAACAGGATGTTATGTGATTTGGATGTTGTTAGAAACCATATCATGTACAGCAGAGAGGCATGCAGGACCCGGGACCATGCCTGCTGGGCCCGGGACCATGCCACTGATGCTGCCACATGGAAGAACTGTGTGAAAACTTTGGCTCCATGATGGCCTGTCGTGCATGGTCACCACCCAGTCTCCAAGAGCCAGGACACTCACTTGCCATCCAGCTAGTCACTGGCTTCCTTCCCTTTCTTCCTCCCTCTCAGTCCACTGCAGCCTGGACCATTAGGCAGGTGCCACTGAAGGAGGAGCCAAGGCCTCTGGGCAGGGCATCACATGCAGGGCACCTGGGCCCAATGGGACAGCAGCTTCCTTGGGGCATCCTCTTTGGTGGCTCCAGTGGTGTCTGTGCCTGAGGCGAGCATGGTGGTACAGGCAGCCGTGGAAAGGTGCCAGGACCCCCTCCCTCTGCCACCCTCCTCCTCCCCACCCTGAGGGGTGGACATGGAACCCAGACAGCTAGTGAGAGAGAGATCTGATCTCTAGCAATCAGCTATAACCAGGTCTTCTAAAGGAATTTCTGCACTCTATCATAATCTTATGGCACCACAGACATATATGAGGTTGGAAGTTGCCCTAACAGATGTTAAGTGACACATACCTCTGTGCGTGTGTGTGTGTGTTTGTATGTGTGTACTCTTTACAAGAATAACTTCTAGTTTCAAAGTGCCTTGGTGACAATGACAACAAAGAACAAACTGCAGGGAGAAGATGTTGCATTTTTGTTTCTTGTTTATCTTTGGTGGATTGATTGAATTTTATTCTCTTTACCTAATGCTTTGGAAGTTTTCTTTTTCTAATGGATATTCTTAAATTTTTAACACAATATATAAACTTAAATTTATCTACCAATGTATACAATTACCGAGTGCCTTTGTCTCTCTGCCTAGGCTGTGTGTATTTCCCTTATCTTGTTATCATTTCTTCCTCAATTTACACTGTATCTACCTGTACTAGGAAACCCTGATGGCTTAGTGGTTAAGCACTACAGCTGCTAACCAAAGGGTTGGCAGTTCGAATTCACCAGGCACTCCTTGGAAACTCTATGGGGCAGTTCTACTCTGTCCTATAGGGTCGCTATGAGTTGGAATTGACTCGATGGTGCTGGGTTTGGTTTTGGTTTTGGCTATCTGTAATGGTTAAGGTTGTGTGTCAACTTGGCTGCACCATGATTCTCAGTGATTTGATAGTGGTATGATGATATGATCACATTCATGATGAGATTTGATATTATGTGATCACCTCCATGATGGGATCTGCTGTGAGACGCCAATCAGTTGAAAGGGAGTTTCCTTGGGTGTGTGGCCTGCATTGAATATAAGTGGATATTCTGGCAAGGCTTGTGGGCTTTTGCTCATTCTGAATCCTGCTGCTGGCTCCTGTTCATCTGATCTCTGGTTTTTGGGACTTGAGCTGGCAGCTTATCTGTGGTCTTGCCTGCTGATCTTTGGAATTCATCAATCTTCACAGCCTGTGAACAAGAGCCCTGCTCTCTGATCTGCTGATCTTGGGTTTGCCAGCCCCTATAACTATGTGCATCAGAAGAATCCTCTATCCTGACCCACAGACTTGGCATATTCTAGCCTCTACAACCGTGTGAGCCATTTCCTTGGTATGAATCTCTATGTATATATTTATGCACTTTGCTGATTTTGCTTCTCTAGAGAACCCAGCCTAAAACACTACCTTAACCTTCCACACAGTCTTGCCTTTCTCTACCAATCTCTTATATTGAGACCAAGGTTTTTTGTTAGTTTTTACATTATGGTTGACACTTGTTTAGGCTTAAATGTGTATTTTACTGACTTCTTTGCTCACTACTATTTCTTCCCTTTGTTCTTGCATTTTTTTTTTTTTTTTGCTGTAATACATTTTAAAATATTTCTTCAGCAAAGGTCTGTGAGTGGTAAACTTTGCAAGGTGATGTCTTTAATTTGCCCTCACATGTGAATGCTACTGTGGCTGGGCATAGAACTCTGAATTCAAACTCATTTTCTCTCATAACTGTGAAGCTACTCTTCCATTTTCTTTTAGCATCTTGATCTATAAGGAGTCTAGTATCTATCTGGTTGTCTTTCTTTTGTAGATAAGCTACTTTTCTTCCTTCTGAGTTCTTTGTGGGTATTCTCTTTATGTTTGAGGATGTTCGATTTTACCAGTGTATCTACATTGATACTAATACCGATACAGATATAGATCTGTGTGTGTTTACCTCATTCATTTCACTTTGATACTTAGTGAGATCTTTCAATCTATGACTGCCTTCAGCTTGAAAAAAAAAAAAAAAACTTTTCAAAATTATTTCTCCCAGCTTCATTTTCTAATGTCTATGTTTTTGGAAATGCCTTTTAAGTGGATATTGGACTGCTGGAATAATTTTCCACGTCTTAATTTTCTCCCATATTTTTCTATCGTCTTGTTATTTGCATTATTTTCTGGGAGAATTGCCTTCATTTTATTTTACAGATTAAAAATTTTGTTTTTAGCCATACCTCAAGAGCTTTTATACTTTTGAAAATTATATTTTTAACTTCCAAGAATACTATCTTGGATTTCAATAGCTTCTTTTGCATGACAGTATGTTTTTACATCATGTGCATAATATCACTTCACATTTCATTGAAATGTAGTTAGAATTCTTTTTAAGTTCTTTTCTATTTGCTAAATTATCTCTATTTTTTTCTGTTCTTATTAACTGGTCAAAATCCCTCCCTTTTATTCTGTCCCCCAACCCATCAGATGTCTGGTGATTCTTTTAGTCTATCCACATTAATTTAGTACCCAGTTTGTTAGAAGGAGGCTGTGTAGATTTCTCAGTATTTGAATATATGTGTGTTTTCTCAATAGTTATCTCTCCCCCGTATGGGAAGACTGCATGAGAAGGGCTTTGTATAAGTGGGCAGAAAGTCTGGCTCACTAAAGGAAGAGCAAATGGCGAGTAGAGAGTCAATTTTGGACCACTTCAATTTTCCAAGTTAGAAGGATTTTGCTCTAGTATAGAAAATTCTAGAGTATTTCTCTCTCGAATGGGGCTATCTTTCATTTATGTAATCTCTCCCTGGCTGTTTAGAGAATGGAATTACTTTAAGCTCTTTTATGCCTCTTTCTCAGCTCCTAAAATTGACAGGGAAAGACCTACCCAAGCACATAATTCACTTTTTATCATAGGGATGATACTTCTTGCTCACTATAGGGATTAGTGGCTAGAATAAATGCTGCACCAGAAGGAGTTCAACTTTCTCTTTGTTTGAAAATACAATTAATCAAATAACAAAACTTCTGGAACTTCTTGCTGTTCTTTTTATTATTCACTCTTGGAATTGTGCTTTCTTTCTTACACAGCCTTGTTCATATCCAATATCCTCATTTAATGCAGGTAGAGCAAGGATTATTATTCCCACTTTGGCTACAAGAACTGAAATACAGAAAAGTAAGTAACTAACCCAAAAGTGATATGGTGGAAAATATCTGGTTTTCTAACTCCTCAGCCAAAGCCATTTTTACTCTGAAAACTTTAGAGAATCCAGAAAGAGCAACACCTTACTTAAAATGCAATGTAATATAAACAGTTCTGACACTCTGAATTAGCAAAAAGGAAAAAAAAAAAATGAATCTGAGTGATATCTTTACAGCTTTTCTTTAGAAGATAGAGCCTGGTTTGGAACAAGGTTGGAATACTAAGGAGGATGAAATAAAGAGAAATGAGCTTCTAAACTGGGATATCTCAGATTTCCAGAAATATGCATGATGACAATTTGCAAAGACCATAAAATTGTAAGCAGTGTGTAGTTGCAATTTTAACTTCCAAGCATTTGTCAATTTTTAAAACAGAGCAATTGCAATTACATTCAAAGGACTGTCAGTGCTCATGCATAAATTGATAAGCAGCTTTGATCTGGCTAAAGGTTTTCAGGATAATACAAATGTTTCCAATTACACACTTGGGTGAATTAGAGGAAGTTTGTGTGTGTGTTTCTGAAGTATCTGGCCTATGCCAAACTAGGCAGACCATTGAAGAAAAAGGGAAAAAGCAATTCAAATCAATCCCACTAGCAGATGGTAAGGATGACTCATGGAAATATCTTTGGTTTTTTATCTTCTCCAGAGCCATGGTTATAGTTGAGCCTTTCTGTGATGTTGATGTTCAACCCTCCCTCCAAGTTTCCTGAGAAATCAAGCTTGTGACTACTGTGCCAGCTTGAACCACATGTTTGGCCATGGCCCTGGTAAAGGGTACCAGGTTCAGGGCTAAGAAAAGGAAGTCAAGGTGAGATGGCTGTACTACAGTATTTCCCAACTCAGCTCTCTTAAGGGGGTCTGATCAGCCAATGTAAACATGAGGTGGGTATACCTGAAACCAGGCCAGAGACATAAACGTTGCCTATGAAATTTACCCATCTACTTTTTGGCTTGTTCATTCCAACTAACTATGCCTTATCCTTCCCCATTTCTCTCACCTCCTTTTGGCTTTGGAACTTAACTAACAATTTATGTCTTGTAAATGACTGGCTTTGAGTATCTACATTGTCTTTTATTACCCCAACTCTACCTTGCCCTCCTACTCAGGCCCTGAATTTGACCCTCTGACTTCATGCACCGTTGCAAAGATTGAGGACCTCTGACCACAACACTCATGATGATTGCCTTATCCTCACCCAAAACAGATAAACCAGTCTCATCATCTTTCCAGAAACCTATGGTCACCATTTCATGTATATGTTGAACATTCTGAGTCCTGATATAATCTCCCAAAAACTTCTTAGATTTTACCACAGACTGCTACAGGATTACTTACCTAAATTATGATGCAGTTTAATCCAACACAAATCATGAAATTTCAAAAGTGTCTGTAATGTTAGAGGCCATGGTGACCTTTTTTGGATTAGTTTTAATCCTCAGTGAAGAGAAGTAATGGGCATTACAGGGTTTATATCAGTCAATCTGTTCTACCAAGTGATGGTAGAGTCAAACTTGGATACAAGTTAAGAGGTTTTGGTCTGGTCTTGTCACCAGCCAGCAATGCCACACTAACTATATATACTGCCAAATACTCCATTGTGCTGAAAATATTCCTTCATATCTATCTCCCACGTTAGACTTTGTACTCTTCAGAGACAATGGTCACCCTAAGAAGGAAGGAGAATTTCTTCTTTCTGCTCTGGCCTTGTAGCATCCTTCCAGAGCTCTCTACTGGCAAAGCCTAATATCAAGCCATCAGGCAAAGAAGAAGTGTCTACGAGCTCTGGCTCCAATATCACAAAGTATGGCAAAGAAGGATTTGGAGCTGAGAGACAATAAAATGATTACTGGCACAGCAGATAAATATAAAGAAAAAATATAAATTATGGTGAAAGGATATAAACCTGATGCACACCTTTCCTAATTTTAAAACTCAAAATATGCCCTTGTTCTGTTTGAACAACTGCCTCTTGGTCTATGTACATCTTCTGCATGAGCATAACTAAGTGTTCTGGAATTCCCGTTATTTGCAATGTTATCCATAATTTGTTACGATCCACACAGTTGAATTTATTTGCATAGTCAATAAAACACAGGTAAACATCTTTCTGGTATTCTCTGCTTTCAGCAAAGATCCATCTGACATCAGCAATGATATCCCCTATTTCACATCCTCTTCTGAATTCAGCTTGAATTTCTGGCAATTCCCTGTCGATGTATTGCTGAAACTGTTTTTCAGTTATCTTCAGCAAAACTTTACTTGCATGTGATAGTAATGATATTGTTTGATGATTTTTGCATTCTGCCGATTCACCTGTCTTTGGAATGAGCATCACAAATATGGATCTCTTCCAATCAGTTGACCAGGAAGCTGTCTTCCAAATTTCTTGGCATAGATGAGTGAACACCTCCAGTGCTGCATCCATTTGTTGAAACACCTCAGTTGGTATTCTGTCAATTCCCGGAGCCTTGTTTTTTGCCAGTGCCTTCAGTGCAGCTTGGACTTCTTCCTTCCTTCAATATCGTCAGTTCTTGATCATATGCTACCTCCTGAAATAGTTGAATGTCAACCAATTCTTTTTGGTACAGTGACTCTGTATATTTCCTCTGTCTTCAAAAAAACAAAAAACCCAGTGCATAGAATCCTTTAATATTGCAACTTAAGGCCTGAATTTTTTCTTTAGTTCTTTCAGCTTGGGCAATGCTGAGTGTGTTCTTCCCTTTTGTAAGTTTATCATACTGTGGTGGCTTAGATGTTGCTGTGATGCTGGAAGCTATGCCACCAGTATTTCAAATACCAGCAGGGTCACCCATGGTGGACAAGTTTCAGCAGAACTTCCAGACTAAGGCAGACTCGGAAAAAGAGCCTGGTAATCTACTTCTAAAAAAAAAAAAATGGCCAGTGAAAACCTCATGAATAGCAGCAGAACATTGTCTGAGGTAGTGCCGGAAGATGAGACCCTCAGCTTGGAAGGCACTCAAGATACAACTGGGGAAAAGCTGACTTCTCAAAGTAGAGTTGATTTGAACGACATGGATGGAGAAAGCTTTGGGGACCTTTATTTTTTCATGTGGCACAACTCAAACTGAGAAGAAACAACTGCAAATATCCATGGAATGTGGAATGTATGAAGTATGAATCTAGGAAAATTGGAAGTTGTCAAAAATGAAATGGAACACTTAAAGGTAGAATCCTAGACATTAGTGAGCTGAAGTGGAATGGAACTGGCCATTTTGAATTGGACAAGCATATGGTCCACCAAAAATTATAGAACAATATCATTAATATCACATGCAAGCAAAATTTTGCTGAAGATCATTCAAAAATGGCTGCAGCAGTATATTGATAGGGAACTGCCAGAAATTCAGGCCAGTTTCAGAAGAGGACATGGAACCAGGGATATCACTGCTGATGTCAGATGGATCCTGGCTGAAAGCAGAGAATACCAGAAGAATGTTTACCTGTGTTTTATTGACTATGCAAAGGCATTCGACTGTGTGGATCATAACAAATTATGGATAACATTGCAAAGAATGGGAATTCCAGAACACTTAATTGTCCTCATGAGGAACCTTTACATAGATCAAGAGGCAGTTGCTCAGACAGAACAAGGGGATAATGATTGGTTTAAAGTCAGGAAAGGTGTGCATCAGGCTTGTATTCTTTCATCATACCTATTCAATCTGTATGCTGAGCAAATAATCTGAGAAGCTGGACTATATGAAGAAGAACGGGGCATCAGGATTGGAGGAAGACTCATTAACAACCTGTGTTATGCAGATGACACAACCTTGCTTGCTGAAAGTGAAGAAGACTTCAAGCACTTACTAAATGAAGATCAAAGACCACAGCCTTCAGTATGGATTGTACCTCAACATAAAGAAAAAAATCCTCACAACTGGACCAATGAGCAACATCATGATAAACAGAGAAAAGACTGAAGTTGTCAAAGATTTCATTTGGCTTGGATCCACAATCAACAGCCATGGAAGCAGCAGTCAAGAAATCAAAAGATGCATTGCATTGGGTAAATCTGCTGCAAAGGACCTCTTTAAAGTGTTGAAGAACAAAGATGTCACCTTGAAGACTAAGGTGCGCCTGACCCAAGGCATGGTATTTTCAATCGCATCATATGCATGTGAAAGCTGGACAATGGATAAGGAAGACCAAAGAAGAATGGATGCCTTTGCATTGGGGTGTCAGCGAAGAATATTGAATATACCATGGACTGCCAAAAGAGTGAACAAATCTGTCTTAGAAAAAGTACAACGAGGATGCTCTTTAGAAGCGAGGATGGCGAGACTGTGTCGTGCATACTTTGGACATGTTGTCAGGAGGGATCAGTCACTGGAGAAGGGCATCATGCCTGGCAGAGTACAGGGTCAGCGGAAAAGAGGAAGACCCTCAACGAGGTGAATTGACACAGTGGCTGCAACAATGAGCTCATGCATAACAACGATTGTAAGGATGGCTCAGGACCGGGCAGTGTTTTGTTCTGTTGTGCATAGGGTTGCTATGAATCAGAACTGACTTGATGGCACCTAACAACAACAACAACGATGGTCCACCATGTCAGGAATGACAAATTGAAGAGGAACTGCCTCACATTCATTGTTGAAAAGAACATTTCAAGATCTATCCTGAAGTACAATGCTATCAGTGATAGGATAATATCCATACACCTACAAGGAAGACCAGCTAATTAATATGACTATTATTCAAATTTACACACTGCCTTAGTCATCTAGAGCTGCTATAACAGAAATACCGTAAGTGAGTTACTTTAAACAAAGAGAAATTTATTCTCTCACAGGCTAGTAGGTTACAAGTCCAAATTCAGGGTGTCAGCTCCAGGGGATGGCTTTCTCTCTCTGTTGGCTTTTGAGGAAGATTCCTTGTTATCAATCTTCCCCTGGTTGAGGAGCTTCTCAGGTGCAGGAACCCCAGGTCCAAAGGTTGCATTCTGCTCCTAGTGCTGCTTTCTTGGTGGTATGAGGCCCCTGTGCCTCTCTGCTCCCTTCTTTCTTTTATGTCATCTCGAGAGCTTGCCTCGAGACAGAATCCAATCTTGTAGACTGAGTCCTGCCTCACTAACACAACTGCTGCCCGTTCTCCCTCATTAACATTATAGAGGCAGGGTTGACAACATATAGGAAAACCACACAGTACTGGGATTCATGGTCCAGCCAAATTGAGACACACACTTTTGGGGGGACATAATTAAATCAATGACATACACCAACCATTAATGCCAAAGATGAAGCAGTTGAAGATTTTTAGCAAGTTCTGCAGTCTAACATTGATCAAACATGCAATAAAGATGCATTGATAAGTAATGGTGTTTCGAATGTGGACACTGGAAACAAGAAAGATCAATAGTTAGAAAATATGGCCTTGGTGATAGAAATGATGTGGGAGATTGCATGATAGAATTTTGCAAGATCGGTGACTTCCTTATTGCAAATACCTTTTTTCAACTACATAAACAGCAACCATACACGTGGACCCCACCAGATGGAATATGCAGGAATCAAAGCAACTACATCCGTGGAAAAAGATGATGGAGAAGCTCAATAACATCGGTTATAACAAGGCCAAAGGCTGACCACAGAATAGACCATCAATTGTTCATATGCAAGTTCAAGTTGAAACCGAAGAAAATTAAAGCAAGTCCACAAGAGCCAAAGTGCAATCTTGAGTATATGCCGCCTGAATTTAGAGACTACCTCAAGAATAGATTTGACACATTGAACATTAATGACTGAAGACCAGATGGGTTGTAGGATGATATCAAGGACATCATACATGAAGAAAGCAAAAAGTCATCAAAAAGACAGGAAAGAAAGAAAAGATCAAAATAGATGTCAGAAAAGACTCTGAAACATGCTCTTGAACATGGAGTAGCTAAAGCAAATGGAAGAAATGATGAAGTAAAAGAGCTAAACAGAAGATTTCAAAGGACGGCTAAAGAACACAGTGTAAAGGTATTATAATGAAATGTGCAAAGACTTGGAGTTAGGAAAAACAAAAGGAACTATCAAATTAGAACTCCATATTCAGTAAAAATATCCTTAAATATTAAAGATAAAAGAAAGACATTCTCAGACAAAATAAGATAGTCTGTAACCAGCAAACCTGTACTACAAGGAAAACTAAAGGAACTTCTTTAGACTACAGGGAAATGACATTACATGGAAACTTCAAAACTCATTCTCCCACAGGGAAAGGTAAATACTGTTTTCCTTTTAATTATTTTAAGTACATAAGAATGTTGGAAGCAAAAATTATAACATTATCTCATGGAATTTATTTTATATATGTATAAAATTTGACCTTGAGTGTCTCCCACCTGAATTCGGAGAACATCTCAAGAATAGATTTATCCCTCACCAAGCTTCACACCCTCAAGCAGCATCAGCATGGACCTCCAGACCCCCAGATCCTGTCCCTTGCTGCCCCCCTCCCTGACCTACCAAGTGCCACACCCTCAAGCTGCACCAGTGCAGACCTATGGAAACCCAGATCCTACCTGTGCCACCTCCCAGCTCTGCCCCACCAAACACTGCAGCCCATCAGGGCTGGTGCACACCCCTGGACTCCTGCACCCCATTCTACACCACCTCCAGCCTAGCCTTGCCTCAAGCCATGCTCCTGAGTGGAATCAGAATGGACACCCTGACCCCTGGAGCCCACCTCATGCCACCAGCCTGGCTCTACCCTGCTAAGTGCTGCACCCCTGTGGGGACTGGTACAGACCTTGGGACCCCTGAGCCCTGTTCTATGCCACCCCCAGCCCCACTCCACTGAATCAAATGGGAATGAAAACAATCATACCAAAACCTTTGGAACACAGCAAAGGCAGTGCTTAGAGGTCAATTTACAGCAATAGCTGTACACATCAAAAAGGACCAAATCAAAACATTAGCTACACAACTTGAACAAATGGAAAAAGAAGAGCAAAAGAAGCACACAGCCACCAAAAGAAAGGAAATAATAAAGATCGAAGTAGAAATAAATGAAATAGAGAATAGAAAATCAATAGAAAAAAATCAACAAAACGGTATTTGTTGTTCGAAAAGATCAACAAAATCAAAAAACCATTGGCAAAATTGACAAAAGAAAAACAGAAGAGGATGCAAATAACCCAAATTAGAAATGGAAGAGGGACATTACAATAGACTTAACTGAAATAAAAAGGAACGTAACAAAGTACTATGAAAAACTACTCTAACAAATTTGAAAACCTAGAGGAAATGGACAAATTTTTAGAAACACACTACCTAACTAAACGAACACAAACTGAGGTCGAAAATCAGAACAGATCCATAGCAAGTGAAGAGATTAAAAAGGTAAAAAAAAAAAAAATTTCCAACAAAAAAAGTCCTGTCCCAGAAGGCTACACTGGAGAATTCTACTGAACATTCAAAGATGAGCTCATACTAGTACTTCTCAAAATATTTCAGAACACAGAAAAAGAAGAGATACTTCTAAATTCATTCTATGAAGCCAGGATAACTCTCATACCAAAACCAGGCAAAGACACCACAAAAAAAGGATTACACACCAATATCTCTCATGAACATAGATATAAAAATTCTCAACAAAAATCTAGCCAATAGATATTAATAGAATACAGCATCATAGAAAAATACTAATACACCATAACCAATTGAGAGTCATACCAGGTATGCAAGGATGGTTCAACATTACAAAATCAATCAATGTAATCCATCACATAAATAAAACAAAAGATCACATGCCATCTCAATCAATGCAGAAAAGGCATTTCACAAAGTCCAACACCCATTACTGAGGAAAACTCCCAATAAAATAGGTATAGAAGGGGAATTCCTCAACATAATAAAGGCTGTCTACACAAAATCAACAACCAACATCATTCCCAATCGAGAGAGGCTGAAAACACTCCCACTGAGACCAGGAACAAGATAAGGATGCCCTCTATCACAACTCCTATTGAACATTGCACTGGAAGTCCTAGCTAGAGCAATAAGGCAAGAAAAAGAAATAAAGGGCATCAAAATTGATAAAGAAGAAATAAAACTATCCCTATTGGTGAATGATATCATATATGAGGAAATGCTAGTGATTAAAAATCAAAACAAACCCATTGCTGTTCAGTCGATTCTGACTCATAGAGACCCTATAGGACAGAGTAGACCTGCCCCATAGAGTTTCCAAGGAGTGGCTGGTAGATTTGAACTGCCGACCCCTTGGTTAGCAGCCACCACTACACTACCAGGGTTTTCTCACTAGGCATTAGAGAAACGCAAATGAAAACTACAATGAGGTACCATCTCACTTCGATACTACCGGCATGAATCAAAAAACAAAAACAAAGAAACGAACAAAAACCCAGAAAATAACAGACGTTGGAGAGACTGCTGAAAGATTGGAAATCTTATGCACTGCTGGTGGGAATGCAAAATGGTACAATCATTTTGGAAAATGATATGGCACTTCCTTAAAAAGTTAAAAATAGAAATACCATACGATCCAGCAATCCAACTCCTAGGAATATATCCTAGAGAAATAAAAGCTGTCACATGAATAGACATATGCACACCCACATTCATCACAGCATTACTCACAAAAGTAAAAAGATGGAAACAACCTAAGTGCCCATCAGTAGATGAATGGATAAACAAACAATGGTACATACACACAATGGAATACTACCCAATGATAAAGAACAATGATGAATCCATGAAACATCTCACAACATGGATGAATCTGGAGGGCATTATGCTGAGTGAAATAAGTCAATCACAAAAGGAAAAGTACTGTGTGAGATTACTATTATAAAAACTCATAGAAAGGTTTACACACAGGAAGAAAAAATCTTTGATGGTTGGTGGAGGGGAGGGAAAAACACTAACTAGACAATAGATAAATGGTAACTTTGTTGAAAGGCAAGGCAGTACACAATACTGGGGAAGCCAGTGCACCTTGACCTGGACAAGGTCATGGGAGCTTCATAGACACATCTAAACTCCCTAAGGACCAAATTACTGGGCCAAGGCTTGGAGACCATGATCTTGGGGGACAGCTAGCTCAGTAGGCATAACACAGTTTATAAAGGAAATGATCTACATCCTTCTTTGGTGAGTAGCGTCTAGGTCTTAATAGCTTGTGAGCAGCCATCTAAGATACATCTATCGGCCCCATCCTGGCTGGAGCAAAGGAGAATGAAGAAAACCAAAGCACAAGGGAAAGATTAGTCCAAAAGACTAATAAACCAAAACCACCACAGCCTCCACTAGACTGAGTCCAGAACAACTAGATGGTGCCCGGCTACCACCATTGACTGCTCCGACAGAGATCACAATAGAGGGTCCTGGACAAAATGGAAGAAATACAGAGAACGAAATTCAAACTCACAAAAAAGACCAGACTTATGGATCTGACAGAGACTGGAGAAACACCCTAGGGTATGGTCCCTAGACCCCTTTTAACTTAGTGCTGAAGTCAGTCCTGAAGTTCACCCTTCAGCCAAAATTAAAAAAACAGGCCTATAAAACAAACAATAGCATACACAGTTTAATCATGTATATGAGACTAAATGGGCACACCAGCCCAAAAGCAAAGAAGAGAAGGCAGCAAGGGTCAGGAAAACTGGACGAATTGGAAATAGGGAACCTGAAAATGAGAAGGGGAGAGTGTTGACACATAGAGTAGCTGGCAATCAATGTCACAAAACAATTTGTGTATTAATTGTTCACTTAGAAGTTAATTCACTCTGTAAACTTTCACCTAAAGCAGAATAAAAAAACAGATTTGATGCATTGAACACTAATGATCGAAGACCAGAGAAGTTGTGGTATGACATCACAGACATCATACGTGAAGAACGCAAAAGGGCATTAAAAAGACAGGAAAGAAAGAAAAGACCAAAATGGATTTCAGTAGAGATTCTGAAGCTTGCTCTTGACCATAGAGTGACTAAAGCAAATATAAGAAATGATGAAGTAAAAGAGCTGAACAGAAGATTTCGAAGGGCAGCTTGAGAAGACAAAGAAAAATGTTGTAATGACAGGTGCAAAGACCTGGAATTAGAAAACCAAAAGGGAAGAACACGCTTGGCATTTCTCAAGCTAAAAGAACTGAAGAAATAATTCAAGCCTCAAGTTGCAATTTTGAAGGATTCTATGGGCAAAATATTGAAGGATGCAGGAAGCATCAAATAAGAGGGAAGGAATACACAGAATCACTGTACCAAAAGAATTAGTCGATGTTCAATCATTTCAGCTGGTAGCATATGATCACAAACTGATGGTGCTGAAGAAAGAAATCAAAGCTTCACTGAAGGCGCTGGCAAAAAACCAGACTCCAGGAATTGACGGAACACGAACTGAGATGTCTCCACAAACAGAGACAGGGCTGGAAGTGCTCACTCATCTGTGCAAAGAGATTTGAAAGACAGCTCTCCAGCCAAATGAAGAGATCCATATTTGTGTCCATTCCAAAGAAAGGTGAACCAAAAGAATGCAAAAATTATCAAACGATATCATTAATATCATGCACAAGTAAAATTATGTTGAAAATCATTCAAAAATGGCTGTAGCAGTACATTAACAGGGAACTGTTAGAAATGCAAGCCAGATTCAGAATAAAAAAAGAGGACATGAAATGAAGAATGTCATTGTTGATGTCAGATAGATTTTGGCTGAAAGCAGAGAATACCAAAAGATGTTTACCTGTGTTTTATTGACTATGCAGAGGCATTTGACTATGTGGATCATAACAAATTATGGATAACATTGCAAAGAATGGGAATTCCAGAACACTTAATTGTGCTCATGGGAAAACTGTATATAGACCAAGAGGCAGTAGTTCAAACAGAACCAGGAGATACTGAGTGGTTTAAAACCAAGAAAGGCGTGTGTCAGGGTTTATCTTTTCATCATACTCATTCAACCTACATGCTGAACAAGCAATCCAAGAAGTTGGACTATATGAAGAAGAACGGGGCATCAAGATTGGAGGAAGACTCATTAACAACCTGCAATATGCAGATGACAAAACATTGCTTGCTGAAAGTGAAGAGGACTTGAAGCACTTACTGACAAAGATGAAAGACTGCAGCTTTCAGTATAGGTTATACTTCAACATAAAAAATAAAAAACCTCGCAACTGGACCAATAAGCAACATCACGATAAACAGAGAAAATATTGAAGTTGTCAAAGATTTCATTTTACTTGGAACCACAATCAATGCCCATGGAAGCAACAGTCAAGAAAGCAAACAAAGTTTTGCATTGAGGAAATCTGTTGCGAAAGACCTCTTTAAAGTGTTAAAAAGCAAAGATGTCATTGTGAGGGCTAAAGTGTGCCTAACCCAAGCCATGACAGTTTTAATTGCTTCAAGTGCATTTGAAAGCTGGACAAGTAAGGAAGACCAAAGAAGAATCGATTCATTTGAATTATGGTGTTGGCAAAGAATATTGAATATTCTGTGGACTGCCAGAAGAATGAACAAGTCTGTCTTGGAAAAAGTACAGCCAGAATGCTCCTTAAAGGCAAGGATGGCAAGGCTTTATCTCATGTACTTTAGACATATTATCAGGAGGGTCCAGTCCCTGGAGACGGACATCATACTTGCTAAGGTCAGTAAAAAAGAGGAAGACCCTCAACGAGATGGATTAACACAGTGGCTGCCAACAATGGGCTCAAACATAGCAATGATTGTTAGGATGGCGCAGGACCTGGCAGTGTTTTATTCTGTTTTACATAGGGCCCATATGAGTCAGAACTAACTCAAAAGCAACCATCAACAACGACAACAATATATATATACAACACGTATAATACATCTGACAACTAGAGCCTAAAAAGTGGAGGTAAGTGGTAATCTGACCTATACAGTTGCAAAGTTTCTACAACTTGTGTGTTTATGTATGTGTGTGTGTGTAAAATAGCATAATAGAAACTCTAGGTGGGCTGTGAAATTTATATATGTATATTGTAATCCCAAAATAGCTACTAAAAAATAAAGTGGCTTTGTTAAAAAGGCAAGAGATAAACTACAATTCAAATTTGAAAAATATTCAATACTTCAAAAAAGGCAGGAAAGGCAGAACTGAGGAATACAAACCAGAGGCTATAAATAGAAAATAAATAACAAAATGGTAGACCTGAATCTTACCATACTGATAATTCATTAAATGTTAATGGACTAAACATTTCCAATTAAAAGGCAGCGATTATCAGAAGGCTAAGAAGGCAAGAAGGCAAGACCCAACCATATGCTGTGTGTAAGAGATGCACTTTAATTACAAAGATGTAGATAAGTTGAAAGTAAAGGGATAGAAAAAATGCATATCATAACAACAGTGTACATAAGAAAGCTCAAGTGGCTATATCAACATCAGACAAATTAAACTTCAAAACAAACTATTACCAGAGATAAAAAGGAATATTTAATAATGATAAAAGACTCAGGAAGAAATACCTATATGTATTTACTGCTTATTTGATATGTGTGTGTAGAGCCCTAGTGGTGCAGTGGTTAAGAGCTGGGCTGCTAATCAAAAGGTTGGCAGTTCAAACTTACCAGCCACTCCTTGGAAACCCTATGTGGCAGTTCTACTCTGTCATAAAGGGTCACTATAATTGGAATCGACTCCACGACAACAGGTTTGATTTGGTGTATACATACACTCTCTCTCTCTCTCTCTCACACACACACACACACACACACAATACTATTCCTAATAATAAAACTTAAAATACATGAACCAAAAATTGAAAGAGCGAAAAGGAAAAGGCAATTCCACTATGATAGTTAGAGATCTCAATATCCCCTTCTCAGCATTTCATAAAAAAGCAGGCAAAAAAAAAAAATCAATAAATGATTTGAACAACTCTACCAACTACCTTGATCTAATAGTTATAGAATACTACAACCAACATTCAAGTAATACACATTAATTTCAAACCCACATAGTATATTCACCAAGGTAAAGCATATGCTGGGCTATAAAACAAGCCTCTATATCAGTGGTTGCTGGTGAGTGAGCAGATAAGTAACTACTCAGGTAAATATGTTTTCTGAAAACCTACTGTGAATTGAGCAGTGACTAGAAAATTGCAAAGGAAGATGAAAACTCAATTCCCCCCTCAAAGTTGCCGCTATGTAATGGGAGTGACCCAACATAAAAGTGGATACATAAGGCCAGCAACCAAAAAATGAGCCTGCCTAACTCACAGGAGCTCTGTTCAGGGCTGCAAATAGTATGGACTACAGGAATGTTTTGTGAAAATGCATTAAAATCGTCGGCAAGTCATTTTTTTTAAGATACCAGAAATTGCAAAGGTAGCTGGACTAGGCTACTCTGTTACAGGAAAATAGGAGCTTGAATTGACACTTTATCTTTCAAGCTTAGGTTGTGAGATTATGAGGGTTGTGGGGAGTGGCTTTCCTTTCCTTTTTCCCCTTCACCCTGTAAGATAGAACAATCCAACAGAAATGCACTGAGAGCCACAAATGAGAGCCATATGTATAACTTTATATTTTCTAGTAACCACATTAAAAGAAATTGGAGAAATTCATTTTAGTAATATATTTTATTTAACCCAATATATACAAAAATATCATTTTAACATGTGACCTAAATATTAGCCCCCTTGCTGTGGAGTAGATTCCTACTAATAGTGACCCTATAGGACAGAGTGGGACTGCCCTGTAGGATTTTAAAGGTTGTAATCTTTGCTGGAGCAGACTGCCACATCTTTCCCCTGGATTCAAATATAGAAGCCATTAATGAGACATCTTACACTGCTTTGCTTTCCTGTTAAGTTTTAGTGAAATCTAGTGTGTTTGTTTAATCTTTGCTGGAGCAGACTGCCACATCTTTCTCCTGGATTCAAATATAGAAGCCATTAATGAGACATCTTACACTGCTTTGCTTTCATGTTAAGTTTTAGTGAAATCTAGTGCATATGATACATTTACAGGGCATATCAGTTTGGACTCAAAACAAATTACAAACCCATTGCCATCTAGTCAATTTCAACTCATAGCAACACTATAGGACAGAGTAGAACCGTCTCATAGGGTTTCCAAAACTGTAGTCTTTACAGAAGCAGACTGCCACATCTTTCTCCCACGGAGTGGCTAGTGAGTTCAAACCGCCGACCTACTGGTTAGCAGCCAAGTGCTCAGCCACCTAGCCACCAGGGCTCCCTACAGTGCTTAAATATCTAGTAGGCAAACGGTAAGGTTGGACTAAAAAAAAAACCACACGTTAGACAGCACAGCTCTAGTGACTACTGGAGAGAACCAAAACACCATCTGTTCTATTCTCTCTCTCACCCTGCCAGAACGTATGCAGACAAGACTCAGGCCCTGTCCACCTTCCCCAACACAGATACTGTTGGTTATACACAGAAGTCCAGAGAAGGAACAAAGGCCTGTGTCAAGCCAGAGCAGATACAAAAAGAGTCTCTATGTCAAGAACTCTTGTGTATGAATTATTGACAGTGGCAAAAAAAAAGATAGTATGAAATAGTTTTTTTTTTTTTTTTAACCATATGCTTACTAAGAGCAGAGTTTCTGGAGTAAAACAAACCTGGGTGTGAATCCTGGCTCTGTCACCCCCTGGTGTTATGACCCTGAACCTCAGCCTCTTTACGTATAAAATGGGGATTATAATAGGTACTTTGTATGATTGTTGTGAGACAGAAATTTAATTGTGTATGTAAAAGTACACAGCTAAATTTTCTTCTCACAATTCTATGAATTGCTACATACACATACCCTACATACATATATAAAATGCCCGGTGTAGGGCTTAGCACATAGGCACTCAAAGATTGCTAATATTGTTGTTGTTGTTGTTTTCATTAGTTAGAGAGGAGAATTTGCCAAGCAAACACTTTCCATAAAATGTATAACCTGGAGAACTTTTTGTAAGAATTTTCAGATAGTGATATTAGCTAGCTGGTATGGAAAGAAAGCTTGGTGGACTAACAATCCAATGATAATCTTTAAAATCATGTTCTAATAAAAATAGTGCCTGCACAATTAGATATAGCTTATGTTAAAATCCTAATAGTTTAAACTTAGTGTGAGAAGTCCTTCCAATTATGCAAAACTTTTAATTCCTATTTTTTAATTTTAAAGATAGTTGTCATAGCAACTGCCACACACTGCTGCAAATGATAACTAGAGAGATATGCAAGCATTTCCAAAGAATTTTTCAATATGTTGCAAAAACATTATACAATATTTAGCAGAAATGCTCCAAGTTGTAGTGAAGGCAAGTCCTCTACGGAAAACTAAAATTGTACTTAGCCAGGAATTTTAAGTGGGAAGATACAGATATATAGCTATATATACTTGAGGTATATATACTTTTTTTTTTTTTTTTATACTTGAGGTAGGCAGTAGAGGGGAGAAGGTGTTGTTAAGGCAAATCCTTCCGAAAAGATGACTGAATTATTAGCATTGAGCAATAATCAATTCGACAATTAAGAGAAAGATGATGGAATGGGAACTGACAGAGTGAGATTGGGAACAAAAACAATTTCTTCTGTGTTGTCAGATTAGAACTTGCTCAGCTATTACCATCTGGTGATTATTACAACACTGAGTTCTTGACATTTTATAACAAAACAATTGCTCTGGGAAAAGGTTGGAGCTCTAGGGCCTGGGGGCTAAGGCAAGGTTAAACATACTGGAAGTAGCTGTTAATAAGCTAAGTTGAGGATGCTTTGAGAAACAAGCCAGAATTTCAGCACGTCATTGGTCGAAGGGCTACCCATAGCCCATGATTGCCCAAAATGCATTGTGGGATGTTTAACCATTAGAAATCTGAGCATCTCCCATGTTTCTAGAACCTATAACAGGCTATGTTCATTGTATCTCTCCAGAAGTTAAAGAAGATATCAGTGTTTCCCAAACTCATGTGACCACAATGCCCACTTTTCTTGGGGAATTTTAAAAGCTGACTAATGCTCCATGAACGTACTTTATGATTCATGGTGGCAATCAAATAACCGGGTCTGGCTGAAAGTCTATCTCCTAAAACTGCTTCCTACTTCCCTCTCCACCACCTCCCATCCCAATACTCTTCAAATATAGTTGCAAGGTGAATCATATAAATTTACAATACAAATTTACTAAATGATTTGCCATAAATAGAAAGAGAAATATTTTCTTTTTCTAAAATTCAGCTATTATGCCTATTATAATGCATTTGTTATCTGTTGCTACAATACAAATCATCTCAAATTTAGCCGCTTCAAAGAACAGACATTTATTATCTGTGAGTCAGGAATCTGGGAGCAGCTGGGCTATGTGTTTCTGACTCAAGGTATTTCATGAGGTTTGATCAAGCTGTCGGCTGGGACAGCAGTCTTATCTGAACACTCATCTGGGTAGAGGTGATCTGCTTCGAGCTTACTCATGTGGCTGTTGGCAGCCTAGGTCACTCACTACGTGGGCCAATCCACAGGGTTGCCTCACAGTTTGGGAGCTCGCTTCCCCAGGGCAAGTGAGCCAAGAGACTGTGAGAGAAGAGCGTTCAAGGTAAAAGGCAATGTCTTCACCCCAGAAGTGGCATCCCATTGCTTCTGCCATATTCTATTCATTAAAAGTGAAATATAAGTTCAGCCACACTCAAGGACAGGAGATTACACAAGGGCATGAACACCAGGAGGTGAAGGTCATTGGAGGACTTCTCAGAAGCTGCCTAACACATAAGTCCCAGAGCTTTCATATAAATGCTACCTTCTCATCAGTGTTTGGGAGCCTGGGTGGCACAGTGGTTAAGAGCTCGACTGCTAACCAAAAGGTCAGCATTTCAAATCCATCAGCTGTTCCTTGGAAAATCTAGAAAACAGTTCTATTCTGCAACCCTGTAGGGTTGCTATGAGTTGGAATCGATTCGAGGGGAATGGATTTGGTTTATTTTATTTTGTTATTTTTGTTTTGGTGGCTTAGTGGTTAAGCACTGGGCTACTAACCAAAGAGGCTGGCAGTTCAAACCCACAAGCCACTCCACAGGAGGAAGATGTGGCAGCCTGCTTTTGTAAAGGTTACAGCTTTAGAAACCCTATGGGGCAATTCTCTTCTGTCCTATGGGGCTCCTATGAGTTGGTGTCCATGGGAGGGTTTGGGTTTGGTTTGGTAACACAATGGTTAAATGCAGCTCCGTGAGTGGTCTGTTCCCATAAAGATTACAGCTTAGAAAGCCCCGTGGGGGTAGTTCTACTCTGTCACATGGGGTCTCTATGAGTCAAAATTGACTTGACAGCACCTAACAAACCAACAGTCGGTATTTAGTAAAGGAAAGGCTCTTTACTTGCATTCTATACATTATCTCTGATCTTCATAAGGACTCTTCATAGTAGAGTTATTATCTCAATTTTGTAGAAAAGACAAAAGAGCATTTGAGAGTTTAAAAAAATTTCCAGTGACCACATAGCTTGTAAGTAACAGGGGTGAAATTTGAAATAACCTCTTCTGACATCTAGTCCAATGGCTCTTTCAACCATATCTTCATTACTTAAGTGGCTTGTGTCACTGAATACATTATTCTAAAGGTATATTAGAATGTTTTACTTGTCCAGCACTGAAATGCAAATGAAATCATAAAAGTGAAAGTAACATAAAATGTCAAAAAAGGAGGATGATTTCTATTATTTTGTTCACCAAAAATCTTGTCCTGAGATGAAAATTCATTTTTTAAGGTGCTTAATGAAGAGATGCTTTAATTTTGAATCCCAAATAATATAAAGTAAGAATTTTTGAAGTAACTATTCTACAAATAGAGAAATGTTGAATTGCTAGAACATGATCTAACAGGCAGAAGATAGAAATAGTTAAAGATTCTGCTAAACTGAAAAGTACAAATGAGTGTGTTTTCGTTTAAGAAGCACAATTTACATGGCATACGTGCCCAATATTCCTATCAAATATACTTTGTCAGAGACATGAGAGCTCAATTTTCCCTGGAATTGGAGTAGAATGTAAAAGGAGTGTTGTGTTCATCCTTATGAGATTTTCTCAGTACTAAGTTTGATTGTAAAGAGCAGGAACAAATAAATACTGTCCAGGAACAGAGAGAGAGTTGAAAGCATCAGATAAATGCATTTTTCTATCATCACAATTGCGCTTCACCAGGGCTGAAATTATATTCCACAATGATGAGATCAGTGATGACAGAGACATGTCTTCTGGCTTTCTAGACTAGGTATGCACTGCAAATCCAAATTAGCTCAAGTGTTCTGAAATAATCTGGAGAGAATGTACCAGCAGCTGGAAAGAGTGAATATTACTCAATCTTTAAGTTAATTAAAAAATACAACCTTTACATAATTGATTTTCTTATCTTAATTAATTCTAGTTCACGGTCATAAAAGATAACAAGTGCTATTATAGACAAACTCAAGGCAGTAGATGGGCCAAAGCAAAATTAAGACACAGGTTAGAAGTTGACTTCTTTACCCTTTACCCACCTCTTCTTCATTCCTACTCTGCCCTCTACCCAGGCCACCCTTACAAGCTGAGGCCCTACAAGATTACATTGTATTCTCAACTTCTTTCCACTTCCTGCAAAATTTGACCTATTCTGAGTCCCATCCTCTCAGACTCACTCTCTGCCAGAACAATAAGAAGCATATTCAAGCAAAGAAAATCTCAGCTGATAATGGCAGAATGCTATGCCTCTTATATACCAGCACAATCCCTTGTAGGACAGACCTCAGTTATTTTATAACTGACCAGTGTGACATTTCTTTAAATGAGTGTAACCTACTCAAAATCCTCCTCTGAGGGGACTTACGTAGAAGCCAATGGTTTGACTGATACTGCAACTTGTATCTGAGAATGAGGATACCTTACCAGGATAGTTAAAAAGAAAAAGAGGAAGGAGGTAGTTGAGAATCCTGACAAGGATTTAGAATTAGCATTAATATTGTCTGTTCTGCTACAGTATAATAGTTGTTGATAGATATCACCCAGATAACATCACATTATTAAAAATTATGTTATAGAAATAATTGTTTCATTGGGGAAAAGAGCTAGGGGTTAAGGAAATTTTTTAACTTTTGACGATAATGTGCTTTTTCCTGGAGGGATTTAAAAAATGGTATTTTTAAGAATATAAGGACATACTCTTATTTTAAACTAAAGATAATAATGTGCTCATGAAATTTAACTAGACCAAACCTAATTAACATTAAAAAAATCTGAAATAGCATATAAGACTGGCAAAATGTATTGATTTTCTAAATTATCAAAATAAACTGCATTGCAGAACTCAACTTCCCATGGTAAATTAAAGGAAACAAGTCAAAGTGGGCAGCTACTCAAAAACAAGGTGGCTCTATTTTACTATACTACAGGCATGTGGCAACATGCCCCCACTGAGGATTTTGATTCCAACTCATAGTGACCCTATAGGACAGAGTAGAAATGCTCCATAGGGTTTCTAAGGAGCAGCTGGTGGATTTGAACTGGCAGCCTTTTGGTTAGCAGCCAAGTTCTTAACCACTGTGTCGCCAGGGCTCCCTATTGAGGAACCACTTGTAGTTCCATCAACATGCTGTAGTGGACAGTTACTGTTCCAATCTTCCCTATATTCTTGTCCCCTTTCTTTAGGTAACAAATCTCACTTTATTTGCCAAATGGACACATCACTCAAGCCGGGCTGATTACTATCGTTTAACCCATAAGCTTAGTTCAAAGGTTGAGAATTGGACCCCAAATGGCCAATCGGAAAGTTTTTGTGGCATTTTTTCAAACTGGAACCAAGACAGAGATTTTTCTTTTCTCTCTGATCACAAAGCTATAATTATATGAGCCTGCAACTGGCACCATACCCCTGCGCCATGGGGAAGTCTTCTCCTAGAGGATGAAGTCAATAAGCAGACAGAGACATAGATGATAGAGAGTTCTGATAGTGTTAGAATCTGGTTCCCCCATACTTTCAGTCTTGAGCCTTGATTGCTCAGTTCTTCAGTTATATTAATAACCCCATTAAACTTCTGCATTAGTTTCCTATTGCTGCTGTAACAAATTACCACAAACTTAGTGACAGAAAACACAATTTTATTATCTTACAGTTTTGGGAGTTACAAGTCTGAAATGGACTAAAATCAAGGTGTCAGCAGGGCTATGTTCTTATCTGGAGGCTCTAGGGGAGTTTGTTTCCTTACCTTTTACAGTTTCTAGAGGCTGTTTAGATTCTTTGGCTTGTGTTCCCCTTCTATCTTCAAAGACATCAATGGCCAGTTAAGTCTTTCTCACCATGTCATCTCTGACTCTTCTGCCTCTCTCTTCCTCATTTTTAAGGACCTTTGTGATTACATTGGACCTATCTAGATAATCCAGGATAATCTCCTTATTTTAAAGTCAGGCGATTAGGAACTTTAATTTCCTACTTGCCATGTAACATAACATACTCATAGGTTCCAGAAATTTGGATATGAATGTCTTTGAGGGAGCCATTATTCTGCCTATCACAATTTCCAACTTAAAAAGAAAAAACCTTTTTTGTAATTAGTTTTTCTGTTTTCTTTTTGTCACTTTCAATCAAGAGATATAAAAAATACACATGCTATGCTATGTCATGCTTTCCTGCCTTCCCTGCTCTCCTTGGTCCTCCTATAAATCCTCAAGAACTTACTCAAGCTTCATCTCCTCTGTGTGTACCTTCCCTGACTTTGCCAGGTACTCTTTCAGTAGTTTTCTTTTTTTCCACCCATCATACTTTGTTTGTACTGACCATATTCTACTGCAATTATATCCTTACAACTACCTCTCTGTCAGGAGACTATGGTTTCCTTGCAGGTAGGGACTGTGAATTCTTCATCATTATACCCTCAGTAGAAGAAGGAGGACTGAAGAAGAATTGATGCCTTTGAATTATGGTGTTGGTAAAGAATGTTGAATATGCCATGGACTGCCAAAAAGGATGAACAAATCTGTCTTGGAAGAAGTACAGCCAGAATGCTCCTTAGAAGCAAGGATGGCAAGACTTTGTCTCACATACTTTGGAGTTATCAGGAGGGATCAGTCCCTGGAGAAGGACATCATGCTTGGCAAAGTAGAGAAAGACCCTCAGCATGATGGATTGACATGGTGGCTGAAACAGTGGACTCAAGCATAGTAATTGTAAGGACGGGGCAGTGTTTCGTTCTGTTGTGCGTAGGGTCACTATGAGTCGGAACTGACTCAAAGGCACCTAACAAGAAGCATATTCAGCAAGGAATCCTACTGACACAATTGTTAAGTGACCAACTGTTAACTGAAAGTTTGGAGGTTTGAACTCACACATGGGTGAAAGACTTGTTTCCATAAAGATTACAGCCTATAAAACCCTATGGGACTTTTCTTCTCTATCACATGAGATCTCTATGAGATAGAATAAACTTGAAGGCACATAACAGTAACAACATATCCCCAGCATCCAACACAATGCCTCGAACTTACTTGGTTCTTAACAATGTTTGCTGAGTGAAAAAATTATCTATAGTGTGGTACTCCATTCAATGACTTTAAGGCTGACATTTTTCTCACCTGGTAAGAAAAATAAAATAGCTGCAAGATCAGACACTAGACCTGCAAATATTTTTTTGTCCTTAGAAATATTTTTGTATATTAGTTAAACGACCATTTCCCCGTAAAAATTAAGACTTGCCTAAATACACAATCGGATTAGTGAGTCTTATGTTGGTCACTGGTAAAATGGCTAATCTGATCTAGTCATTTAAATGATTAGAATGACTAGACTATTACAGGTTGCTAAGGTAACAACATCAGGCCACTTGGTGATCAGTTCTTATTTGGTAATTGACCATTATGGTGGCTGAAAAAACCAAATTGACAAACATAGAAATCAATTGGGTTATGCAGAGCGGCAGAAACAACGTTATGCACAGAGATAAAGACCATCCCTTTGCTGTGCTCTTCTCAGTTCAAGAGGGAACAAAATGTTCCATGATGAAAACAACATAAACACGTTCACATACAAATGCAAATGGACAAGTGTGTTCTGGACCTGAGTGGCCAAAACAAAATGAATCATTTCTTAAAGAATAGAAAGAGAACTCCTGGACATTAGGCAGACAAATACTAGTACTAAATACTAGTGTGACAAATGTAAGCTTGTTTAATGCAATTCATCAAAATAAATAAAATAATAATTTCAAGTAAACTTTTTTAAAAAAGAAAGTCTATTTCAGTCATTTATAGTGATATCCTATTTAGTGTTGACTTCAACAATTTAGAATACTAGCTGCAGGGATATAAAACTTGCATCTGTTGTGACAGGGTGAGTAATGTTTTAAAGGCAACTTCTGAAAAACAGCATCTCTTCCAAGGATCTAATGCCCTATCATCTATCACGCCATCAAAGAATAAGTTTCAGCCATCCGGATGATTTATATTCCAGGAGTATTCTGGGCAAAAATATGGTATCTATTTTGCTGGGAGGCAAAACTGTATATTTCTGGGGAAAGTTCTCCGTGGTATTCAGGTGTCATTGGCTGCAGATCGTCCTGGGTGTCTGAGACCACTGTCCAGACTATAAAATGATAAAACTCCTTCCTTCTCACTCCAAAAAACTGCTAGTGAATGTCCTTCTGGGAGCCAGGGACACTCTTTTCAAGTGTGCCTTTTGCCAACTAGCCCTTTTAGATCCAGCTTATAACCATCCCTATCTTTAAGGAATGTAAGAACCCATTTTTTAAACAATGCAATTATCCCTTTATGCAAAATTAGTTGAGGTGCACACAATAAGAAAGAAAAATATTCTTAAAAACAAAGATGGGGGTGGGTGGGATCTTGATCAGGTAATATCCTGGCTGCATCATTTATTAGCTGAGTGTCCTCAGGCAATATTTTTACACCTTTCTATTCCTTCAGCTGTAAAAAAAAGGGGATGGTAAATAGTATCCAGTTAACAGTGGAAACCCTGGTGGCATAGTGGTTAAGTGCTACAGCAGTTAACCAAAGGGTCGGCAGTTCAAATCTGCCTGGCGCTCCTTGGAAACTCTATGGGGCAGTTCTACTCTGTCCTATAGGGTCACTATGAGTCAGAATCGACTTGACGGCACTGTTTTTTTTTTTGTTTTTTAGTTAACAGTAGTAAAGCACTAAGTAAGAGTCATTCTTCTGCAGAGAAGAGTTCCGGAAGAATATCCAAGGAGCTCTATCAATGTTTACCCTTAGAGAAGAGATTAAAGAAATGAAGTAAGGTGTAGGAGGGGAACGTGCTTTTCATTGTATACCCTTCTGTATTGTTTATTTTCTTTTTTGTCAAATTTTTTCAAACTTTTTTTCCAAACATGAACAAAACTAGGTCAAGAAGCATATCAGATGTTTCTTTGGTGTTTCCTTTTAAATGTGGTCTCCCTTCTCCATTTTGACTTCTCACCCTCACCTCCTGAAGTCCATGAACTTACTCTCAGAACCCCAAGCTGTCCCAGATCCAGCCAACATTTTAAATTATCGTGTTACTATCAACCCTTGCAAACTTTCTGCCCTGTATCTTAGCCCCTCCAAGCCTAGCATGCCAGCTAATTAAGGCACAAGCTGATCTACACCGCAGCTTCAGTGGGAGAATTGAAGGGTTGTCCCAACGTTTCACATAAATATTTCATTTGGGTTTCCTGGAAAACAATGCCCTGAGTTTTTTCCATCTGCTCCATTAGTGTCTCAGATAGTGAAGATTTCGGGACAATTGCCCAATGAAAGGAATCATTTGACACTCTGAGCATATGTTAGCAAATTTCTATTAGCTGCACTGAAAAGTTATTTGAACATTTCTAATATGTTCTAAATGTTCGCGAGAAAAAAAAAAAGATATCTCCTTTCTGAATAAGCTACAAAGAAGCAGTTTTGCCAGAAGCAGCTTGCAAAATTGCAGAGCCTGCACTTAAACAACAACAAAAAAGGTAAAGACTCATAGATCAGAAAAGACAGATAAAAATTTTGAGTAAATGACAGATTGCAAAGCCCTCAAGCTAATTCCCAATGGAATTTGATCCCGGTTGGAAAGTGTCCATGTCCCTGAGTGGCTGACATGATCCTCCTAGATGTGTTTTAGCCAAGAGGATGAAAATAATTAAGAACAAGAAACATTACTAATCATTGTAATAAACCATTTGAAGAATATATTATACACATATTATCATTTGTTATTACAATGATCTTAAAAAAAGAAAAAGGTGATATCCCATTTACAGGTGGGGAAACTGAGGTTCAGAGGGGTCAATAATTTTCCCAAAGTCACACATCTAATAAAGGCTGTAGCTTTGAACATGGATAATCCAATTCTGGAGCCCATTCTCTTATTCACTAGTGAATGACTTTAAGCTTGTGATGGGCATGGAAATATGCCACTCAGATCCTCCTTAAAAGATGTCCTTAAAGGAAGGACTTGTGCCCAAGTAGTTGGGAATGGTGTAGGTAGGTAGCAGTCAAATTCAGCCCTTCCGGGATTCCCCTAGCTACAGAGAGCAACCGCACCCGAGGCTGCACACTTTTTGGAAAAGTCCACTTCAATGACTGCTGGAGGTAGAAGCAAGAAGGCCGAGCCATTGCTTCCCAAACACAGGAAAACAGCAATGAGCCCTTATTTAGCTCTAGAGCCTGCAGTGGAACCTGCATTGCCTTCTCTCTCTCTAATCCTGCCTTCCCCCTCTCCTTTCAAGTGGGTTGATTCTCCCTAATAACCATTCTGCACACTGAACTCCACCTAATAGTCTCCTTCCTGAAGAACCCAATCTGCTATAAAGAAGATGCTTACTATCTGGAAAAAAAAAAAAAAAAAAAATTCTATGGAATACTAGCTCAGGATAGGAAATAAAGAAGTCCCTTTTCAACATTAAGAATTAGTGTCTATTGCAGTAGTTCTCAACCCAAATTGTACAATAGAATGATCTGGAAACTTTTAAGATACTGATACCAGGGCACCTCACTTCAGATCAATTAAGTCATAATCTCTGGTGGAAACAGAGTTAGTTAAATTGCCTACATGTGTGTATGCAATATTCAAAAGTACTGCCGCCCACAGAGGAGACATCTAGCTGCTCATCAAAATGCATACTCCCTTTGTGTGCAAGGAGCCCTGGTAGCACAGTGGTTAAGAACTTAGCTGCTAACCAAAGGGTCAGTGGTTTGAATCCACCAGCTGCTCCTTGGAAACCCTATGGGGCAGTTCTACTCTTATAGGGTCTCTAGGAGTCAGAATTGACTCCACTGTAAAGGGTTTATTTTGGGGGGGGGGTACAGGGGGGTGGATAGGCTTTCATTCAAAGCAACTGCCCAGCCAGGAACTACATTTCTCAGATTCTCTTGTATCTAAATGGACCATGTGACTAGTTATCATCAAAAGAATGGGAGCAGAAGTCATGTTGCGTCATTTCTGGACAAAGGTAGATAAGGTGTCAGTGTGTCTTCTCCATTCTTCCTCTCTCCAGACTGGCTAAATGAAAAAAAACCTAAACTCCTGGAGGATGGAAAAGAGATTAGAGGGGGATGAACTCCAATTCTTAAAATGCTGAATGAAGGAAAGTCACCTGCTATCCAAAATATCAACTATCATTTAAGAAATGCAAATAAAATAACTGTGTGTGCGTGTGTGCATGTATTTGTGTGTACCTGTGTGTGTATGTATCCTATATTAATAAATACTTTAAAAGCAATAAAACTCATGATAGGCAATGTGAAACCACTATTTTTATACATTGCTGGGGACAGCAATTTGGCAATATATTACATCATTTCTTATAAATATTTCTTTTTTCTGACCTAGTGATTCCAAATCTTCAAATCTGTCCTAAGGAGATAAATTAAAACATGGAAACATATGTAACAGAGAAATCTATAGGGGTATTATTTATAATAACAAATAAAATAGCATTCCAAGATAAATAAATGGTTATGTAAACTGTGCTACATTTACTTAATTACTTGGTAGTCCTTGAAAACTGTATTTATGAAGTGATTTTAATATAACATTAGAAAATTGCAATTTATGCCACATAAACAAAACTTATACATAGAAAAAAGACATAGAATATAAGACAGAAAAATTAATATTAGTTATTCATTGGGTTAGAGCTATGCATGTTTTCCTTTATAGCTAAATTTCTGTATTTCTAACTTTTAGTAATAAACTGAATCACCACTATAATTAGATAAAAATAAAATTCATTTTAATGCCACACCCCCAACTGAATTAAAATTGCTAAAAAATGAATATACAGGCAAAACGGTAGATGTTGCTTTTCTAGCTGCTAAGATCTTGTGCATCTCTTTTTCATGTCTCCACATAAGTTGCTACCTTAGTTCTCTTCCCTGACAACTGTGTCTGTTCTTACACTGGTGGATCAGGCAATTATCACCTACTGTGACCATCTCTACTGCGTGCTGTGTCTCCTAAACTCACACTCTTATGAGCTAGAAGCTATTTTTATTGTCATCTTATAGATGAAGAAATTGAGACATAGACGGTATTATGGGTTAGAGTGTTCCCCCCAAAAGAAATATGAAAGTTTTAACCCCTCTATCTATAAATATGACCCTGTTTAGAAATCGGGGTTTTATTTTGTTATGTTAATGAGGTCATACCACGGTAGCATGGGCCCTAAACCTACTTCTGACTGTTGTCTTATAAAACAGCAGAATAGGCACAGGCATGCACACAGAGGAGGAAAACAGGCGTTGTGTGAGGACCTGACGACAAGTAAAGAAACACCAAGGATTGCTGGGAGACACCAGAAACTAGGAGAGAGCCCGTTCCCCAGAAGGAATGGACACAGGTGAGACCCTGCTATGGACTTTCAGCCTCCAGAACTGTGAGAAAATCCCTGTCCTTTAAAGCCACCCACTTGTGGTATTTTCTTTCTTTCTTTCTTTCTTTTTTTTGGTTACAGCAGACTAGGAAATGAAGACAGAGGAGTTAAATGGTGCTTCTAATGCACATGGCTACTTATTAGCAGAGTTGGGAAATGAACCAAATCTATTGACTGTAAAGACCTCATTCTTAATCACTGTATGAATCTGACCTTAAAATAAGTTATCAGAGTAGCCATATATTGAGTCTTTATTGTGCCAAACATTGCTCTGTACTTTATGTAAATGATCTCAATTAATCTTTGCAAAAAACCCTGGAGATATTCTCTACCCCATGAACTATCATGTAGGAACTAGTTTATTTGTCACTCCAGCACAGTCTGGGGCAGGTCAGATGCTCTCCTGTGTCACTCTTATCCTCCAGGGGGTGATTCAGGGACCCATGCTTCTTCCATCTAACAACTCCAGCTCTGCAAATGAGATGATAGTGAGCTGAGAATCTCAGGGCAGACATCAGGGGTCATGCCTGGAAGTGACTATCCCCCTTGGCCAAAATTTCTCACATGAGAATCAGGTATTTCCTCAGCCTCAGGCTTGTGACTTGCTTTGACCAATGAAATATAAGCAGATGTGACACGTACCACATCTAAAAAGAAACTTCTCAGTGGTTGTGTGGTTAAAGACTGCCTCTTGTGTTCCGTTTTCCACAAGAGTGTGATGTCCCAGATAGGAGCTTCTTTTTTTACCTGGATCTGGAACTGAAGACATGTTGGAACAGAGCTGTAGCTGACTCACAGCTAACACGCATTGTGCATGAAGAATGATTTTTACGGTTGTGAACCGAAGATTTGAGGGTTTTTATTATTATTATTATTTAGTACCGTGAAGTCTCTGGAAGGTGCAAATAGTTAACATGCTTGTTTGCTAACCAAAAGGTTGCAGGCTTGAGTCCACTCAAGGGTGCCTTAGAAGAAAGATTTGTTGATCTGCTTCTGAAAAATCAGTCATTGAAAATGCTATGGAGCACAGTTCCGCTACAGCAAAGCCGATTAACACAAGGGCAGACATCCTGCGTCAGGTCTTCCCGCGTTGCCTCGAGTGTTAGTTCTCTCCCTGGTATCTCAACCAGCACCTGAGCCTCAGGTCACACCCTGGAGGATGTGAAGTGCCAATTTTTTGCCAATTCATTACCAGAATGTTTCCTTGGATGATGAGGACATCAGGAAAGTTTGATTATTCCTTAATAAACCTGAAATCCTTTGATTACCTCTTCATTAAATAATTTTCCTATATGCAATTCCTTGATTAAATTCTCAGAGTTTTATCACAGACTACTATATTTAGTTTGTAATTTCTCAAGATTTGAGAATCCATTTAAGTGCCATTCATTGTCATTTGTTCATATTTTGCTGCTTTTCTAATCTTATAAATCTTTTTTTCTGAAGATATATTCCACATGCCGTCTTCACTTATAATCATCAGAGCATGCAAATAAGCAGAATCTTATACTCATTTGTATGTAGGGCAGCCAGGTTGTTTTAGACTAACCATTTCTGCATTTGCCGAACCTGTAATTTATTTTTATGAAAAGGAGTTAAGTGACAACCGATCATGTTATTACTGGGTATGAATTTCAGAAAGCATCCTCTAGGGCATGAGCTCAGGTTACTAAAGGCTTAACCTAAATAGTTTATCTGCTGTCTCTCTCTCTCTCTCTCTCTATAGTGCATACAGAAAGTCAGCATTTAAACTGGTTAAAATCTACGCTTCTTGATATCAAGGAAGGCAATTCATTCATTTATTTAATGAAGGTGTATTGAGTGACTTCTATGTTTGTCACAGTGCTAGATATTGAGCTAAAATCATGAGAAAGACTTAATCACTGTCATGAAGGACCTTACAGACTTGCAGATATAGACTAGTAAACAGGAATTTCAGTCCAAAATGTTAAGTACTGGATGAAGGATGTATAGGCTGCTATGGGATCATGAAGGAGAGGTGTATAACTGGGCTGGGATTCAGGGAGGTGTGAGAGAAGGGGGCAGAACGCCTGGAAGAACCCATGGTGATGCTGAGACTCAAAGGATAATTATGAATTAGTCATGTAATGGGATGAACATGTAGAGCAGAAAGATAATGGTCCAGGTAAAGAGGACAGCAGGTGCAGAGGCTTGGAGGCAAGGAAGTATTTGCCTAAAAGCCAACTATTTTATTTGGAGAATAGACCGTGAAGATAAACGTGTGTGTGTGTGTGTGTGTGTGTGTGTGTGTGTATGGATGGTGGGGTTAGGGAATAGAAAGGATTGATGACATATGATGCTAAAAATAATTACTGTCCAGACCATGAAAGGCCTTTAACATTTGATAAAAATTTTGAAATTTATTCTGAAAGAAATAGAAAGTGATTGGTATGTTTAAAGCAGAATTAGAGAGAGGCAAAACCAATGACCAGGTAGAAAGATGGCATATTAACCAATCAAGAGATGATGGTGACCTGAACCACAGTAATGTCACTGGGGATAGAGAGAAGTGGGCTGATTCCACGTATATTCTGAAGATAAATTTTGACAGTTCTTGATACTCAATGAAACAATACATTAATAGGTGCAGTATGGCTCACATAAATATTCTGAGATGCCCTATGATTGTAAAAGAAAAGATTAAATTATGTTTTATATGGTGTTTCGGTTTTGCTTAATTTCAGGAAATGTATAATCCATTCACAGTGCAATTATCACTTAACAAGAATGTTTAATTAACCAATAGTGCAATTCCTGAACTATTCTGACTATGTGGACTTCATTAAATGAAATTTTGTGGGCATTCACTTGCAAATGACTTAGCTAGGAAAAAAAAAAAAACTACGTACATTCTAATAGCACTGTTTGATTAACGTGAACTATTATAATGGGGGAAGGGAGAAAGAAGAAAAACATATGCTAATTAAAACTATAAACATTTATTCCCAATCATTACTGCAATAGATTCCATGGACCAATTTCACAAATATACACCTAACAAAATGCAAAATGTATGGTAAACGAGATTGAAGGAAATTTGGTAAATGCCCTAAAAACTCAGGGCCATCGAGTCAATTCAGACTCATAGCGACCCTACAGGACAGAGTAGAACTGCCCCATACAGTTTCCAAGGAGCGCCTGGCAGATCCAAACTGCCAACCCTTTGGTTAGCAGCCATAGCACTTAACCACTACACCACCAGGGTTTCTGGTAAATGCCCTAGATGCATTTATATGCTATGGAAGCTTTGCAAGTAAGATTAGCCTAAAGCAGTACTTTTCAAACTTTAATGTGCATACTTTGAGTAGCAAAGGCCTAAACGGTATGCAACTAGACTATGTTCCCTGAGTCATGTCCATAGGTAGAAAAATCAGTATTACCAACATTTGTTTCCTTTCACCTTGTATTATTGGATAGTAAGTTAGTGACTAGGCTACTGGAGTCTAGTCGATTTTATGCTTGAACTCCACTGCTTCCTTTAGCAGATTGAGAAGATTATTCTGGAAACTAAAGGCTATTTTCCTGCTGTTCTTTTTTAGCTTCTTCCACATGTATGCATTTATGTCTATGTAGGAGTAATCACTATTCACTCAATTGTACTTTGAAGAAGGTAATAAGCAAAATTCATTGAAAGGATAAGAATAAAATATCAATTGCTTTCTTTGTTCTCTCCTGATAGCGCCATCATCCACTCAGAATTACAGGACTCATACAACATTCAGAAACTGAAGAAGAGGAAATTCATGCATCCTTGAATTGATCTTGATCATTTCTGCACAATTCACCAATCAACAAAAGGATAAAAAGTGGCTGACTTTTGTGGGTCCGTAATTTGCTAGTTGTTTTGGGATAAGTGATTTTCAGACTCAAATTGCTGCTGTAATTTCAGTCTAAAAAAACAAAAAAAAAAAAAAACTTTTTTTTTAAAGAAATAATGCTCTGGCATGTATCATATGGTAGGATACTGCACTGTTTAGGATGACAAAACTATACTATAAAGATTTATAAACGTATTCAAGAAAAGAGTTTTTGTTTACTGAGTGTTCTTCATGGATAGAGCTTTACTTTAAAGTCCTCTTAAAGGTTGTCTTAGGCTGTTATCTAGAGAAAAAAACAAATGAAGCATATATATATATATATATATATATATATATACCCATTGCCATTGAGTCAATTCCAACTCATAGCGACCCTATAGTATATACACACACATATATATGTAGAGAGAGAGAGAGAGAGAGAGAGATTTATCTTAAGGAAATGGCTCATGCAGTTGTAGAGGCTGGGAAGTCCCAAGTCTACAGATCAAACATCAGCCTAGAACCTTCTCCTGACTCACGTAGTTGCAGGGGCTGATGAACCCAAGATCCACAAGTGAAATGGCAGACCACCGGCTCACAGGCTGTGGAGGCTGACAAATCCAAGATCAGTAGGTAAGACAGCAGGATGCTGGATCACAGGCTTTCAAGGCCAATGAATCCCAAGAGTGGCAGGCAATATGACAGGCCATTGGCTCAAGTCCCGAGAACCAGAGGTCAGATGATGATGAGCCAGACACAAGCAGAATCCAGGGCAAGCAAACGAGCTTTGACAGAACATTTATATATATCATATGCAGGCCACACCCACAAGGAAACACCCCTTACAACTGATTGGCTGATCACCTCAGATCACTTCATGGAGGATGACTATATCATTACATAACTGTAAAACTACATCGTTACATAACTATTAAACCACATCGTTACATAACTGCTAAACCACTGAGAATCATGGTTCAGCCAAGTTGACGCACAACCTTAGCCATCACACTCCACCCCTTGTCAGCTTGGCACCTGCACAAATCTCCTTAAACCATACAAAATCACTAAAGACAATTACAAAGTTATACTCATACCTAACATGATAAAACTAACATGCATATAGCTGAAAAGACAGTAACTCAATTGATTTTCCTTCACTTAATATTTTACAAGTGAAGAAAACAAAAGTATTTGATACAAGTCTGAAATACTCATAACGATTACAGGACTCATTTCAGCAACTGGTCACTTGGTTGTAACTGGTATTTAGAACTACCTTCTTCCACCACACATTCTGTATTCTCTTCGTCCTCAGCAAGCACATCAGCTGGTCAGGTTTCTTTGCCTGCTGGGGTGACCCAAACCTTCATTCCTGAAAGGCCTGGGCCATTAGTAGTCACATCAGAATTGGGTTGCTGTAGTTTTCCATTAATTTTAATCACAGTGCACGGTAGTACTTAGAGACTATCTAAAGAGTCTCCTGCATTCCAGACATATTCTCCTTTACTTCATGTATGTGATATCAATATGATTTCCTCTTGGTAATCAGGATCAATCGCACCAGCCAATATGGTAACTCTCTACTTGTTGATCCAGAGGCATAAGGACCCCAAAGTGGCCAAGTGACATTCTTAACATCCAGTTCAATGGAATCAGAGATGTGTCTCCAGGTGGGAGCATTCTTCCTTTTGGAACTACAACCTCTAGACCTGTAGATCATAGAGTTGCAGAGACAGAAAGCAGAAATTTTGCAGGTGGGTCACTGGGGGTAATAGTGAGTGGTGCCACTCCCACTGAGAATCATGGCTCAGCCAAGTTGACATAAAACTTTAATCATCACAAAGGTGAACATAAAGTTCCAAACAGTTCCACTGGCCATTTAGTAGAAGATTTTTATGAGATTCAAACATTTGAAAGGTATTAGCATAGGGATTCACATAGAGGACAGATTCAGACTTTGAGCTGTGTGTCTAGAGAATTTATCAAAAGTAAGGACTCTTTCCCCTCTGGCCAGAGTCTTATTTTTTTTTTCCCCCCTATAAATGCTGTTTTCTCCGTTTATCACGATGTTGCTGATTGGTCCAGTTGTGAGGATGTTTCTTTTCTTTATGTTGAGATGTAATCCATACTGAAGGCTGTGGTCTTTGATCTTCATTAGTAAGTGCTTCAAGTCCTCTTCACTTTCAGCAGGCAAGGTTGTGTCATCTGCATAATGCCGGTTGTTAATGAGTCTTCCTCCAATCCTGATGCCCCATTCTTCTTCATATAGTCCAGCTTCTCAGATTATTTGTTCAGCATACAGATTAAATAGGTATGGTGAAAGAATACAACCCTGATGCACACCTTTCCTGACTTTAAACCAATCAGTATCCCCATGTTCTGTCCAAACAACTGCCTCTTGATCTATATAAAGGTTCCTCATGAGCACAATTAAGTGTTCTCGAGTTCCCATTCTTCGCAGTGTTATCCATAGTTTGTTATGATCCACACAGTCGAATGCCTTTGCGTAGTCAATAAAACACAGGTAAACATATTTCTGGTATTCTCTGCTTTCAGCCAGGATCCATCTGACATCAGCAATGATATCCCTGGTTCCACATCCTCTTCTGAAACCGGCCTGAATTTCTGGCAGTTCCCTGTCGATATACTGCTGCAGCCATTTCTGAATGATCTTCAGCAACGTTTTGCTTGCATGTGATATTAATGATACTGTTCTATGATTTCCACATTTGGTGGGATCACCTTTCTTGGGAATCGGCATAAATATGGACCTCTTCTAGTCAGTTGGCCAGGAAGTTGTCTTCCATATCTCTTGGCATAGATGAGTGAGCACCTCCAGCACTTCATTTGTTTGTTGAAACATCTCAATTGATATTCCATCAATTCCTGGGGTCTTGTTTTTCGCCAGTGCCTTCAGAGCAGCTTGGACTTCTTCCTTCAGTACCATTACTTCCTGATCATATGCCACCGCTTCAAATGGTTAAACATCAACTAATGCTTTTTGGTATAATGACTCTGTGTATTCCTTCCATCTTCTTTTGATTACTTCTGCATCGTTTAATATTTTCCCCATGGAATCCTTCACTATTGCAACTCAAGGCTTGAATTTTTTCTTCAGTTCTTTCAGCTTGAGAAACGCCGAGCATGTTCTTCTCTTTTGGTTCTCCATCTCCAGCTCTTTGCACATGTCATTATAATACTTTGTCTTCTCGAGAGGCCCTTTGAAATCTCCTGTTCAGTTCTTTTACTTCATCAATTCTTCCTTTTGCTTTAGCTGCTCAGCGCTCAAGAGCAAGTTTCAGAGTCTCCTCTGACATCCATCTTGGTCTTTTCTTTCTTTCCTGTCTTTTCAGTGACCTCTTGCTTTCTTCATGGATGATGTCCTTGATGTCATTCCACAACTCATCTGGTCTTCAGTCACTAGTGTTCAATGTGTCAAATCTATTCTTGAGATGGTCTCTAAATTCAGGTGGCGTATACTCAGGATTGCACTTTGGCTCTTGTGGACTTGCTTTAATTTTCTTCGGTTTCAACTTGAACTTGCATATGAGCAATTGATGGTCTGTCCCAAAAGAGGCCCCTGGCCTTGTTCTGACTGATGATATTGAGCTTTTCTGTCTTCTGTTTCCACATATGTAGTCAATCTGATTTCTGCGTGTTCCATCTGGTGAGGTCTATGTGTATAGTCGCCATTTTTGTTGGTGAAAGAAGGTATTTGCAATGAAGAAGTCATTGGTCTTGCAAAATTCTATCATTTAATCTCCAGCATTGTTTCTATCACCAAGGCCATATTTTCCAACTACTGATCCTTCTTCTTTGTTTCCATCTTTCTCATTCCAATCGCCAGTAATTATCAATGCATCTTGATTGCATGTTCAATCAATTTCAGACTGTAGCAGCTGATAAAAACTTCTATTCCTTCATCTTTGGCCCTAGTGGTTGGTGTGTAAATTTGAATAATAGTCGTATTAACTGGTCTTCCTTGTAGCCCATATGGATATTATCCTATCACTGACAGTGTTGTACTTCAAGATAGATCTTGAAACGTTCTTTTTGATGATGAACGCAACACCATTCCTCTTTGAGTTGTCATTCCCAGCATAGTAGACTATATGATTGTCCAATTCAAAATGGCTAATACCAGTCCATTTCAGCTCACTAATGCCTAGGATATCCATGTTTATGCATTCCATTCCATTTTTGAAGATTTCCAATTTTCCTAGATTCATACTTTATACATTCCAGGTTCCAATTATTAATGGATGTTTGCAGCTGTTTCTTCTCATTTTGAGTCATGCCACATCAGCAAATGAAGGTCCCAAAAGCTTTACTCCATCCACGTCATTAAGGTCGACTCTACTTTGAGGAGGCAGCTCTTCCCCAGTCATCTTTTGAGTGTCTTCCAACCTAGCGGGCTCATCTTCCAGCACTATATCAGACAATGTTCTGCTGCTATTCATAAGGTTTTCACTAGCTAATGCTTTTCAGAAGTCGGCTGCCGCGTCCTTCTTCTTAGTCTTTCTTAGTCTGGAAGCTCAGCTGAAACTTGTCATCTATGGGTGACCCTGCTGGTATCTGAATACCGGTGGCATAGCTTCCAGCATCACAGCAACACACAAGCCCCGATAGTACGACAAACTGACAGACACGTGGGGGTTTCATTTTACTTGGATCCACAATCAACACCCATGGAAGCAGCAGTCAAGAAATCAAAAGATGCATTGCATTGGACAAATCTGCTGCAAAGAACCTCTTCAAAGTGTTGAAGAGCAAAGATGTCACCCTGAAGACTAAGGTGCGCCTGACCCAAGTCATGGTATTTTCAATCACATCATATGCATGTGAAAGCTGGACCATGAATAAGGAAGACCGAAGAAGAGTTGACACCTTTGAATTGTGGTGTTGGCAAAGAATATCGAATATACCATGAACTGCCAAAAGAACAAACAAATCTGTCTTGGAAGAAGTACGGCCAGAATTCTCCTTAGAGGCAAGGATGGCGAGACTGTGTCTTACATACTAGGGATCAGTCCCTGGAGAAGGACATCATGCTTGGCAGAGTACAGGGTCAGCGGAAAAGAGGAAGACCCTCAACAAGGTGGATTGACACAGTGGATGCAACAATGAGCTCAAGCATAATGATTGTAAGGATGGCGCAGGACAGGGTAGTATTTCATTCTGTTGTGCACAGGGTCGCTATGAGTGGGAACCGACTCGACGGCACCTAACAACAACAAAAACATAAATGCTGTGAGTGAAAACTTTTCCTAATCCTGTATTTCCTATTCAAGATACTGGAAAAAACTGTCAAATGTACACATGGCTTCCAAGACTTGACCAAAGATGAATTTTTGTCTTCCAAAAAAAAAAAAAATTTTTTTTTTTTTTTTTTTTTTAAGGTCTTACCAGTCCTGGATCATCGACTTCAGTGTTGATGACACTTGGACACTGGGTGAACTGTGAGGGAGTTTGTTCACTAACCCAAAGTTGACCTTTGTAAGCAAGACTGGTCAACTGTTTCTAAGAGGGGAGGAGCTCTGTTTCCTTTAGCTGACTACAAAATTAATCTTGCAAACTGAAACACTTGTGAAAGTGATAAGAAGGTGTGGGGGAGGGGAGCAGGAGGCACTATTGATAATTACACTAGAACAATAGAACAACATGCAGAAACTAGGCTATTCTGGGCAAACTGGGAGATATCATCGTGCTGTCTGAACTGATCTTTAATCATCTGTCCAGTATCTCACTCTGAACACTAAACAGTAAGTTCTCTTCCTTACTATCTACCTAGGAGACAAAAAGTGTTTTAATAGATGACATTACTATGTAGATCTAGTGACAAATTTATCATTCCTGATTCTTCTAATTCCCTATAATTCAAGCAAGCCAAGGGGTGAATAGACAACAGATCCTATAGACAATCTTCCATGACTGTAGTATAACTGGGCTTTGGATAAAAACTCGGGTGCTAGATAATTTCAAGTTATATCTTCTGACAAATGCTCAAAGTACATGTATTCTGTATTGCAAATTCTGAACAGTTCCTTGGTCTTTAAAAATCAGTTGACCAAAACAAACAAAAAAGAGGTGGTGTTTTCTGAAAATTAAGGCACCTAACCAAGTTTGCTGTTCATGTAGAAACCATTCCAACTTCATATGTTGCTGGGAGTTAAGAAGACAGGGTCAATATCTAACTCAGAGAAGAGTTAAGTTAGTCCCAACAGAAAATAAATGATTGTGCAAGGCTCACAGATCTAAACCAAAGAGTAGGGTGACAATGATGATTACAGCCCAGACTGTTTTTAAATGGGAATCGCCAATCACCCCTTAGGTTTACCATAGAGAGAGCTCAATGACGAACACATGAACCATCTAATTTGTAGTAACTTTGCTTTCCAGATAATACTGCAGGATAGTTACATTGTGTAGTATTCTAAATAAATGGTGGATCCCTAGAGAGTCCATGGATGTAATTCAATGGCATTCGCAAGAATATCTGATAAAAATGTTAATTTCAGGTTTGAATAATTCACTACCAGCAATTCTTTTTGTTGACCTTTTTTAGATAATAGAAATGAATTTGTTTAAGTCCTTGACAACAAAAAAATATTATTAGTTTAGAGGAAAACCAAATATTTCTTTTCAACATCATGAGAGTATCTTTTGTCATCACCCCAAGTGGCCTCAAGTTATTAAGAAACAAGTTAAAAAGAAGGGAGGCCTGAAGAATAGCTGCCTTTCATTTATCAAAATGATTAGGTGATTTGTCAGGGGACAGCTTCTGACAGTTGTTTTTCTTAAGACCACATTAATATTTACCCCCAAAAAATGGCTTATCTAGATTAGCTGTCAGCTCTGCATTTACTTGCATTATCTCCAAAATACAAGCCATGACTTGGTCAGTTCACTCAAACAATGAATTATTTCAGGAAAGGAAAACAAACGAACAAAAAAAATCAGTCAACCTGGTCAAGGGAAATGAGTAATTGTTTGAAATGACCAGAAACAAAGTGGTAATGAATAACCCAGGAATCCCACAAGCAAAGGGCCTCGGTGTTTAATAGATTGATGAACAAGAAATGCCTAGTTGCTGTGAATACTAAGAAATGATTTAAAATCACTGCAATTATGTTTGTAAAAAGCTAGGAGCTTGCTTTTACGAGACAAACATTTCATTTGAATTTGAGATACCATATTTGATTTTTTTTTTAATTCTCATTCCTATTTATCTCTACAAAGATAGGAATGTAGTTTTGTGTGTATGTGGTTAGTGGAATAAGAGAGAATGTGACACAAAAGTTCTTGGAAGTTTCCTAGAGGCTAGAGTTCACAGGCTGGTAAAATATGGGAAATAGAGCAGTTTTTCAAATTGTTGTTGTTGTTTTTTTTTTTTTAATCGAGAATATAAAATCAATTTATAGGGCAGATACCATCGTTAAAAAATAGAGTAGAATAGAAAATATCTTTTTATTTTATTTATTTTACTTTTATGTTTTGCAAGTGACCATCCAAGGTACAATAAACTGTCTCTATTCACGATGAGCAACAGAGGAAGAAGGAGAATCAGGAAGAGAAGGAGGAAAAGAGTGAGTGGTTAATGACTTCCATGAACAACTGCCTCCTATGCCATGAAACCAGAAGAACTGATTGGTGCTTGGCTACCTTTACTGAACAACTCAATCAAAGATTCTATAGAAGAATCCTGATTGAAAGAGGGAAAAATGTGGAGCAGTTCCAAATTCTCATGCAATCTGGACTTTGTAGAGCCATTGAGAGTGGGTATACCCCCCAAAACTATTGCCTTGAAATAACCGAAAAACATTAATCCTTAAACCAAAATGTTCCTTGAAGTTTTACTTAAGCCAAACAATAGTTTAGCTTAATCAATAAAAAAATGCCTTTTTGAGCACCGTGCTCTTTTAAAGAACTATCTATGCAGGATCAAATGGACAACAGCAACTCAAAAGACTGGATAAGAAGATTAGGGAGCAGTGAGTTTATGTTAATAGGGGGTGGACAACTCAGAAAAAGAGGATGACAATAGTTGAACTACTTGAAGAATATAAGCAATGTCACTGAATTGTATATGTAGTAATTGTTGAATTGGTGTGTTCTGCTGTGTATATTTTCAACAACAAAATAATAAATTTTTTAAAAAAGAAAATATCTAATTTGCTTGCAGTACAGATAATTGTGTGATTTTCATTTCTGTAACATGTAAATATATGGATACAAGGTTAAAATGTCAAATTATGTATTAAAAAATCTTTGAATACATTAATATAGAGAAGCATATAATGTAGTCTATATAGAAATGGAGTGGGTGATGAGGCTTTTTCCCCAAAATCCACTGCTATCCAGATGGCTGACATAACCATCCAAGTGGCTTTTGTCCATAGAATCTTGAGCACAAACACATGGTTGTTGTTAGGTGCCGTTGAGTCCGTTCTGACTCATAGAGACCCTATGCACACCAGAACGAAACACTGCCCTGTCCTGTGCAATCCTGACAATTGTTATGCTCGGGCCCATTGTTGCAGCAGCTGTGTCAATCCACCTCGTTGAGGGTCTTCCTCTTTTCCGCTGACCCTGTATTCTGCCAAGCATGATGTCGTTCTCCAGGGACTCATCCCTCCTGACAACATGTCCAAAGTATGTAAGATGCAGTCTCGCCATCCTTGCCTCTAAGGAGCATTCTGGCTGCACTTCCTCCAAGACAGATTTGTTCGTTCTTTTGGCAGTCCATGGTATATTCAATATTCTTTGCCAACACCACAATTCAAAGGTGTCAACTCTTCTTCGGTCTTCCTTATTCATTGTCCAGCTTTCACATGCATATGATGCGATTGAAAATACCATGGCTTGGGTCAGGCGCACCTTAGTCTTCAGGGTGACATCTTTGCTCTTCAACACTTTGGAGAGGTCCTTTGCAGCAGATTTGCCCAATGCAATGCGTCTTCTGATTTCTCGACGGCTGCTTCCATGGGTGTTGATCTTGGATCCAAGTAAAATGAAATCTTTGACAACTTCAATCTTTTCTCCGTTTACGTGATGTTGCTCAGTGGTCCAGTTGTGAGGATTTTTCTTTTCTTTATGTTGAGGTGTGATCCATACTGAAGGCTGTGGTCTTTGATCTTCATTAGTAAGTGCTTCAAGTCCTCTTCACTTTCAGCAAGCAAGGTTGTGTCATTTGCATAACGCAGTTTGTTAATGAATCTTCCTCCAATCCTGATGCCCCATTCTTCTTCATACAGTCCAGCTTCTCAGATTATTTGTTCAACATACAGATTAAATAGGTATGGTGAAAGAATACAACGCTGACGCACACCTTACCTAACTTTAAACAAATCAGTATCCCCTTGTTCTGTCCGAACAACTGCCTCTTGATCCTTGTAAAAGTTCCTCACGAGTACAATTACGTGTTCGGGAATTCCCATTCTTCGAAGTGTTATCCATAGTTTGTTATGATCCACACAGTCAAATGCCTTTGGGTAGTCAATAAAACACAGGTAAACATCCTTCTGGTATTCTCTGCTCTCAGCCAGGACCCATCTGACATCAGCAATGATCCCTGGTTCCACATCCTCTTCTGAAACCGGCCTGAATTTCTGGCAGTTCCCTGTCGATATACTGCTGCAGCCATTTCTGAATGATCTTCAGCAACATTTTGCTTGAGTGTGATATTAATGTAACTGTTCTATGATTTCCACATTTGGTGGGATCACCTTTCTTGGGAATCGGCATAAATATGGATCTCTTCTAGTCAGTTGGCCAGGTAGTTGTCTTCCATATTTCTTGGCATAGACGAGTGAGCACCTCCAGTGCTTCCATCTGTTTGTTGAAACATCTCAACTGATATTCCAGCAACTCCTGGAGCCTTGTTTTTCGCCAATGCCTTCAGAGCAGCCTGGAGTTCTTCCTTCAGTACCATTGGTTCCTGATCATACGCCACCTCTTGAAATGGTTGAACATTGACTAATTCTTTTTGGTATAATGACTCTGCGTATTCCTTCCATCTTCTTTTGATGCTTCCTGCATCGTTTAATATTTTCCCCACGGAATCCTTCGCTATTGCAACTCGAGGCTTGAATTTTTTCTTTAGTTCTTTCAGCTTGAGAAACGCCGAGCATGTTCTTCTCTTTTGGTTCTCCATCTCCAGCTCTTTGCACATGTCATTATAATACTTTGTCTTCTCGAGAGGCCCTTTGAAATCTCCTGTTCAGTTCTTTTACTTCATCAATTCTTCCTTTTGCTTTAGCTGCTCGGCGCTCGAAAGCAAGTTTCAGAGTCTCCTCTGACATCCATCTTGGTCTTTTCTTTCTTTCCTGTCTTTTCAGTGACCTCTTGCTTTCTTCATGGATGATGTCCTTGATGTCATTCCACAACTCATCTGGTCTTTGGTCACTAGTGTTCAATGTGTCAAATCTATTCTTGAGATGGTCTCTAAATTCAGGTGGCATATACTCAAGGTCATATTTTGGCTCTCGTGGACTTGCTCTGATTTTCTTCAGTTTCAGCTTGAAACTGCATATGAGCAGTTGATGGTCTGTTCCACAATTGGCCCCTGGCCTTGTTCTGACTGATGATATTGAGCTTTTCTATCTTCTGTTTCCACAGATGTAGTCAATCTGATTTCTGTGATCCATCTGGTGAGGTCTATGTGTATAAAAAAAAAAAAAATTTTTTTTTTTTTTTTATGTGTGTAGTCGCCGTTTATGTTGGTGAAAGAAGGTATTTGCAATGAAGAAGTCGTTGGTCTTGCAAAATCCTATCATTCGATCTCCAGCATTTTTTCTATCACCAAGGCATATTTTCCAACTACTGATCCTTCTTCTTTGTTTCCAACTTTCACATTCCAATCGCCGGTAATTATCAATGCATCTTGATTGCCTGTTCAATCAATTTCAGACTGTAGCAGCTGATAAAAACTTCTATTCCTTCAATCTTTGGCCCTAGTGGTTGGTGCATAAATTTGAATAATAGTCGTAATAGCTGGTCTTCCTTGTAGGCATATGGATATTATCCTATCACTGACAGCGTTGTACTTCAGGATAGATCTTGAAACGTTCTTTTTGACGATGAACGCAACACCATTCCCAGCAGAGTAGAGTATATGATTGTCTGATTCAAAATGGCCAATACCAGTCCATTTCAGCTCACTAATGCCTAGGATATACACGTTTATGTATTCCATTTCATTTTTGACCATTTCCGTTTTTCCTAGATTCATACTTTGTATATTCCATGTTCTGATTGTTAACGGACATTTGCAGCTGTTTCTTCTCATTTTGAGTGGTGCCACATCAGCAAATGAGGGTCCCGAAAGCTTTACTCCATCCACGTCATTAAGGTCGACTCTGCTTTGAGGAGGTAGCTCTTCCCCAGTCATCTTTTGAGTGCCTTCCAACCTGGGGGGCTTATCTTCCAGCATTATATCAGACAATGTTCTGCTGCTATTCATAAGGTTTTCACTGGCTAGTGCTTTTCAGAAGTCAGCTGCTGCATCCTTCTTCTTAGTCTGTCTTAGCCTGGAAGCTCAGCTGAAACCTGTCCTCCATGGGTGACCCTACTGGTATCTAAATACCATTGGCATAGCTTCCAGCATCAGAGCCCCCACATGTCTGTCAGTTTGTCGTACTGTGGGGGCTTGTGTGTTGCTGTGATGCTGGAAACAGAGGGTACAACTCTAATAAAATATCATAGGAAGAGGGTCATGCCACATTAGAATTATAAGAATTCTGGATTTTGGTATTTTATACAGCTGAATGCTGACAGTAAATTGATTACTGATTAATTCTTCTCATTTTACAAAGATTATAGAGGGCTAATTACTGGAACATAAGTGCTTTTTTTTTTTTTTTTTAAGTGCCAACATTAAAGATGTTGGATCACTAGCAGTTAGCTGCTCGTCTTCCTTTGATTAGCTGTCTTCCCAAATAAATAATCATTTCATTAACTTGTCTGCCACTCTCAGCTTTTACCTGCTGTTCCAGATGCTGACTTTCAAGTTACCACTGCTCCAGATTGGCATTGGTTGGCATTCAAACCGCACTTCACTTGAATGTAGATGTTAACCTAGTAAGAGAAGCTACTTCTCATAGGGAGGACTTTACTCCATAGCAATGCTTTCCAGAGTATGGTTCATGAGCCAGAGGTGCAATTTGCAATTTTCCTGATAGGACATTAAATGATTCACCTCTTCATGAGCTCCAAGTTCTCTTTCCACTGGATAATGAAAATGATTAGACATAGCTATTCCACATTTTTTTTTTTAAGTAGGTTATGGTGTTCTAGAGTTGAAGTATGCGGCTGACATTTTTGATTGGCCTTGAGTCTAAACCATGTTGTCTAATCCGGCTTAACCAAATATTTGTGTACCGAAGAGGCATGACTGCTAAATGCAGTAATCCTGTGTTGCACCTTGGATCAAAAAATGTAACTTACTATAAAGGTTATTCCATCACCCTTTTCCCTTTTATCAGTTTGTCATACTGTGGTAGTTTGCATTTTGCTGTAATGCTGGGAGCTATGCCACCACTATTTCAAATACCAGTAGGATCGCCCGTGGTGGATAGGTTTCATCGGAGCTTTCATACTAAGACAGGCTAGGAAGAAAGGCCTGGAAACCTCCCTCTGAAAAGGCACTCAAAATACACAGCAGCTGCAACAATGGACTTGAGCATACTAAGATTGTGAAAATGGCATGGGACCGGGCAACCTTTGATTCTGTTGTGCATGGGGTACCATGAAATCAGAGCTTACTCAACAGCAACTAACAACAGCAATATAAAGGCTATTATTGGGACAATTGGTAAAACTTTAATATGATTGTATATTAGATGTAGTATTATATCAATTTTTAAATTTCTTGATTTGACTATTGTATTGTGATTCTGAAAAAGAATGTCCTTATTCCTAGGGGTAAAGGGTTATGACATGTATAGCATCCTCCATTCTCTCAAATGGGTCAGCATAATTATATATATATATATATATACATATATATACACACACACATATATATTATATATAATACACAATATTATACATAGTTTATATTTTGAATATATTCATATTATATATTGATACATATCAGTATATATACATACCCATTGCAGACGATTCAGTTCTGACTCATAGTGACTGTATAGGACAGAGTAGAACTACTCCATAGGGTTTCCAAGGGGTGCCTGGTGGATTCAAACTGCTGACCTTTTGGTTAGCAGCCAAACACTCAACCACGATGTCACCAGGGTTTCCAGCAAATATATATATATATACATGTATACATATATAAAATTCTTTGTATTTCTGAAATAAAAAGTATTAAAAGCCTACTTCAGTCTGGGCCATTTTAGATTAAAGATTGCTATTTCCTTACTCATTTTTCAGATTATCCTTCCTTCTGCTGCCAAACCTATCACTTTACTCATCTTCAAATGCCCACCCTGAATGTGTATGGTTGAAATAAACTGGTCCCCTTTTGATTTTCATATTAACAAGTCCAGGAAGACAGCAAATATCACAGTTCAAGGAATGAGACTCCCATCAAGCTCCGAAGTAGAATTATGCAATGATCTGGGCACTAAGTTCAATAAGATAGGGCCAAGTAGATGCTCGGAGCCTGAAGACAAGACCAGGTAGCTCCATTGCAAGCAGAAGACACTGTTCTTGGTCACCTTTGAGAGCCCCAGGCATTCCCTGGTCTGCAGGTGAATTCACTTCTCCGTAAGGCAGGTACAAAAAGTGTGAATGAACTTTCACTGGGAAAATGCCTCTTCCCTGACGCTATCTCTACTCTCCTTTTTTGGACATTTTATTTCATCAATAACAGGTGTCCTTGAGATTGCTATGAAACCCTACACCCCTTGTGTTTTGGATAGATTTGTTGGAGTCTCCTGTGACAAAGTATTCCCACGCTTTTGGCCATTTGTGAGGATACAGCATCTTCCAGAAAAAGAAACAGATGAACAAATGGTAATTAAACACCAGGTTGAGTTCAACATGCAGTATCTGCAGTAAGCCTATCTTCGCTCTTGGTGCGTAACTACAGATTGTGTCTCCTACTTGGAAACTACTGACTAGTCCTGTATCAGTTGAAATTTTCTGCCCTTGTTCTGTTCCCTAAGTATTTTTATAAACACCTCACGTGCCTTCCCAGGATCTGCTCGGGTGGCTTACAGGAAAACTCAATTCATTTAGTTAAGAATTTTAAAAAAAAACAAACAAAAAAATCAATTGATGTTTTTAGTTAATTATAGGGCTTGGTAAAGTGAAGGAATCAAGAATATCTCTAGGAGGCACCTCTGAACAAGCGCACACAAATGATAAATACATACTCAAAAAAGACAGATTTTAAAAATGTTAACTGACAAAGCATTTTGAAATTATTTTACTTGGAGAGAAATGAAAGTGACAGCATGCCAAAATAAATATATCTGCACTATGAATTGCAGGTATTCTGTGAAACGTCTTCTAGGAAAAAAGCAAAACAAATAATGAGGCTTGTAAGAAATATTAAGTCAAGAAACAAATAAAAAATAATAGAAAAGTTCTAGGAAAAGAAATGACTCTCCTCTCTTCCTTTTTGTCCTCTTAAAAACATATTTATGTGGCGTCACCCTATAAACATTTATGTATGAGAGTGTGTGAAACAGAAATTTCATTGGCTCTTTGCTCGTAATAACACAGCACTTTCAGCCCTGCCCCACTATTTCTGATATTCTACAAACAGTATTTCACAGATGCTCCCAAATGATTCTGCTCCTACTGACATCATTACCCCTCCTCTAAAAGCATTTGAACTCTAAAAAGGAAAAGAGATCCATTATTCAGTACTGCTAAAGGATAATTTTCCAAAAAAAAGCAAAATTATGTCTTATACTGATATAAAATGAACATGTCAAAGATTTAATGCCTATTCCTCACTTATTGACAGTCTCATTATCTGACATTTCATATTTATGACAATAGTAAAAAATCTACTATCTGACTATTCTGCACATTAACCATGTACAACTGGCAGTAACGAACACCAAGATGCAAGGTGAGAGTAACACTGGCTGTGATGGTTAAGGTTGTGGTTCTTACTGGTTTGGCAGTTATGTAATAATGTAATTTGGCAGTTATGTAATGATGTAGTCATCCTCCATTTTGTGATCTGATGTGGTCATCCTCCATTTTTACATAACTCCAACTTTTGCATAATGACTTGGTCTTTGGACCAAGAGGAGTGAGAATATTTGACACGTTATTGATGAAGGTGAAAGTAAAGTATTTGAACTGGCTCAAATGGGAATTTGATTTAGAGAGATTTATATTGCTTGCTGAAAGTGAAGAGGGCTTGAAGCACTTACTGATGAAGACCAAAGAACATAGCCTTCAGTATGGATTACATCTCAACATAAAGAGAACAAAAACTCTCACAACTGGATCAATAAGCAATATGATAAATGGAAAAAAGATTGATGTTTTTCAAGGATTTCATTTTACATGGATCCACAATAAATGCCCATTGAAGCATCAGTTAAGAAATCAAATGACACATTACATTGGGCAAATCTGCTGCAAAAGACCTCTTTAAAGTGTTAAAAAGCAAAGACGTCACACTGAGGACTAAGGTGTGTCTGACCCAAGCCATGACATTTTCAACCGCCTCATATGCATGTGAAGGCTGGACAATGAATAAGGAAGACAGAAGAAGAATTGATGCTTTTGAATTATGGTGTTGGACCGCCAGAAGAACAAACAAGTCTGTCTTGGAAGAAATACAGGGTGTTCCTTGAAATCAAGGATGGCAAGAATTCATCTTACGTGCTTTGGACATGTTATCAGGAGAGACCAGTCCCCAGAAAAGGACATCATGCTTAATAAAGTAGAGGGTCAGTGAAAAAGAGGAAGACGCTCGAGGAAATGAATTGACACAGTGGCTGCAACAATGAGCTCAGGCATAACAATGATTGTGAGGATGGCACCGGACGAGGCAGTGTTTCCTTCTGCTGTACACAGGGTTGCTGTGAGTGGTCACCAACTCAGTGACACCTAATAACAAAAGCAAAATATTGTCTTCTGGGAAAATTTCATTTGCATTGCTATGAACAAGACTCATTTGCACAATTATGAATAGAAAATACTCATACTGCCTTCCAGTTTCTACAAGTTATTGTCTTTCTCTGGGGAGCTAAAAAATAACGTAGCCGAAGACAAGGAGCACATCCCCATAGGATCAGCGAATCCCCAGTGGCACTAGTATTCCACTGAAAGGATATCCAGCAATCTCTTTTCCCCATTCCAAAGTCTTAAATTTTCCTTATCAAATGATGGACAAGGAATAAAACAAAATATGGTATGAACCACCTAGTGTCACTGTTCTCTAACCTCTGATTCTAAGATAAAACAGGAATTTTCCCTCAATGAGACATCTGTGTACCTATATCTAAGTATCTAAGGAGCTGTGGTGCACGAACGGTTAAACACTCAGCTGCTAACTGAAAGGTTGTTGGTTCAAACCCAACCAGCAGCTCCACTGGACCTGGCAATCTGCTTCCATAAAGATTACAGCCAAGAAAACCCTATGGGGCAGTTCTACTCTGTCACATGGGGCTCCTATGAGTTGGAATTGACTTGACAGCATTCAACAACAGCATATCCGTACCTATCTGTCTATATTCAAGGACTACTGATGGACGTCTATCTTTTTTTGTTAATGAGAATAAACTCACTTTGGTAGTCAGGCTTCAAATATCTGTGCAAGCAGAAAAAAAATCTGCAAATGTTTTACTCTTTGACACAGTTCAGTGTTCTCTATGGTACCCTTCCCACCAACTTGTAAGCTCAAAATCAGGCCCATTTCTCATGGATTCTTCCTCAATATTTGTACATCAGAAAAAGGGTTTCCTTCTCATTGCCTTAGTTACACCTAAGAATCACTGGAGAAATTCTAGGAAAAATCAAAGGCATTTGTTCCCATATCCTTCACCATATTCTCCATTCCATCTTAAATACTTGAGATATGTGCCCTTGGTGAGGTAGGAGAGTGAGCACTTGTGTTTCATTTTGGTTTTATCTGTCATTTTAGAATGTGAAATTAGTCATATATTTGGGGAGATCGTAATTAGTCTAGGCAAGAGAATAGTAACGTTAAGAAATCCCAACTGGTCTTGAAAATAAAAGTGTGGTAATAACCAGAGTGTCATGTAAAGTTTGGTGAAAAGTTCAGAAGACATGAACTGGCCACAGAAAGGTCTAGCTCTGCCTGGTCCCAGGTCATTTCTAGATCATGTCTACACTCAAGGTGGATAATAATGACGATTAGACTTCTCTAATCCTTTTAATTACCAGCTGCTCAACATTATTTTCAGAGGAAAAAAAATTAGTTTGGGATCTCTCTTTTGCATGGGCTGTTTCCAAAATCCAAGTTAACTCATTTTAGATTCCTCTGCTATGGAGTTCTACCTCTGCAGTTTATTTAATGCATCATACCTGAATCTTCTTTGAAATCCTCATAGATTTTGGTCCAAAGCAATAAAATACCCTGGGGATATGCTTATGGAATTGTACCGCATTCCAAGAAATAAGAAGTGATATTTACAGGAGATGGACAGTCCAGTTCTCCATCCAGACACAGGGAGAAATAGGTATTCAGAGTGTTAGCATATATTTTTTAAAATGCTTATGAGATATTTCTTCCCTTTGTCATATTTTGACTTCTTTTATAATGGAAGCGATCAGCATTTTTTGATAGCAAATTGCATTTGTGTGTGGATGATAAATGTCGTTTCAGATGCCTAACATTTCTTAGCTTCCCTCTAGTTACCAATTCATCTCAATTTATTGCTTCATATGATTTTAAAAATATAGTTAAGTGTGATGTCAGTGTATCCTAGTTTGACTATTTTATCTTTGATCTATGGAATGTCACTTACTTAACTGATCACAAATTAGGCATAAACTCCATCTCTGGAGTCACAGGAAGTTTGAAACCCTCATGTTTGATCAGTAGTAAATGACAGGTTATATTTCACTAACTGTACTGATGATTAAAAGAAATCAGTCAATCTCTCTATTTCTCTTCCTTATATGGGCAGAGATTCTGATAACAGGACCACAAATGTGATTACAATTCCAGCCTGCATTTCCATGTACAGCAATAATGCAGGTGGCTGTGCACAGGCACGCTCTGAACCTTCAGCCCCCTACACATGCAGAGCAGCTCAGTGCAGCCTGCATGAAGTGGCCGTAAAAGCATCAGCAAGGGGTGCTACCTGATGCTCTACAGTGACATGGAATAAGCATTCTACACTGGGAGGGAATTACTTCAGGTGCTACTAAATCTAGAATTTATTCTCTTCCTTACCAAAATGCAAAAACTTTTGACATCCCTCTCCACACTCAGATACGAAGGGACCAAAAATCAGAGAATGTACAGAGCAGGAAAGGGAGGCTATTTTGGGTGTAACTGGTGATTACAGCTAGTTTGTTATAGGGCAAGTGTTGGACGAGGCCCTTCCAAACAATGGTACAACTTGAATTAAGTGAACTTTGAGCAACTACAGAAGGAGAGGCTGATAATTTTCTGTAGGATAAAGCTTAGAAAGCCTATAAAACACCTGTTTTGACACAGAGCAGCATGGGATGAGGAATAAGTTGGAAAAAGGATCAATGAATAATGGAGAGCATGAATAACGTTGGAAGATGAGGACACACGAGACAAAGTTAGAGACATTTCTATCAGCCTTTGGGGAAGAGAATGGAAAATTAACATTAGAACCACTTTATGTATTATATGTAATTTTGTAGGCTAGCTGTATGGAAAACTGCATACAGCTCATACTATAAAAAAAAAAATACTATAGAGAGGATTTAATCATTCTCTGCAAACCCTTTCATGGTTCTCAGTGGAAGATCCATAACTGACTGCAACCGAGGTTCCGGTTTCCAATGACGGTCAATTACAGTGCTAACATAGCAAGATTGATTCCTGCCTGAGAGTGGCATTCAAGTTTATAGTCCATAATATAGAACAAGAGAAAAAAGAGATAGAGATGACCAGATCTCCTGGTTACAAGAGAGGTCTTGGAGTATGTATGCTTCCATGAGTAATTGTTAAAATGATGGTCCACAGTGAAGAAGTGTTGACATAGCTCATACAAACAAATGTCATTTTTTCAACGGAATTTTTGGCCAGAAAACTTTCACATGCCAATGAAAATTAAAGACGTGAAGAGAAGTTGTAGAAAAAAAAAAAGATGAGACAAACTTTCAAAAAAGTTGTACCAAGATTTAAGTACTAATAATTCTTTGGCAAAGTAGAGGGTCAGCAAAAATGAAGGAAACCCTCAGTGGGAAGGACTGACGCAAAAGCCACAACAATGGACTTAAACATACCGACATCATGAAGATGGCGCTGGAATGGGCAATGTTTAGTCCCGTTATATATAGGGCTGCCATGAGTCAGAGCTCACTCAACTGCAACTAATAACAATGACAACTCATTTCTTATCAATAAATAAAACTAGTCCTGTTTTACCTATTACACCAGCAAATTGCTATTGGTTCATCCAAGTATGATGCTGTTGTTAGTTGTTGTTGTGAGTTGGCTTCGATTCATGGAGACCCCATGTACAACAGAACTTAATGTTTCCCGATCCTGCACCATCTTCACGATCGTTGGTATGCTTAAATTCACTGCTGCAGCTACTGTGTATTTTGAGTACCCCCCAACTTAGAGAGCTCATCTTTCAATACTATATCAAATAATGTTCTGAGATCCATACAGTTTTCATTGGCTAATTTTAAGAAGTAGATCACCAGACTTTTCTTTCTATTCTTAGTCTGGAAGTTCTGCTGAAATCTGTTCACTGTGGGTGACCCTGCTAGTATAGTAAAACTGCAAGAGCTGAAACCTGTTTAAGGCAGGAACATGTCAGAGAAGGAAAACTCAAATATTTTCCATGAAAACAAGTGACAGAAAAGTGGTAAGACTGTACCCTGTCAAAGGCAGAAAATTTGTGAGACCCAAAAAACAAGGCAGTCCCATCGAGGTCCAGCTCTCACAGGTTTTACTGTATATAAAATATCAGCGGCACAACTTCCAGCAACATAGCAGCATGCAAGCCACCATAGCACAATGTTCAAATACAGATTTTCAAAAATATGAAATTAGGAGACAGAGGAAACCAAACCAAACAAACAACAGCAAAAATGGCTTCCTTTTACCTTCAGTCTTGGGAAAGCCTAAGGGAAAAACTGCATGGCACGCAAACTCCGTGAAGCTGTGTCCTTACAGATGACTCTGTTGGAACTAAAAAAATTGGCTAATTGTGTAATCTTCAAAGATGCCCCCTAGAGGATATTTGTCTTCTCCTTGTATTTGTCTTGCATGAGATAATTTTTGCGTAAGGCTTTTGTCTCCATGATTTTGTAAAACCTTTTCATTTTAAAAGTTATTAAAAAACCACATAGCATAGTAGGAACTACAAGTCTTAAAGTCTACAGTGGACATAGATGATGGATGCCCTTTAACCAGCTCTCCGTGTCCATCCCCCAGCTACACCTTGCTTTGTTCTAAATGCTCCAACCTAAAAGAATTGCTCTGGAGAAAGGGAGGTGCCTGGGCCAGCCATAGAGTAACTGATGTGTGAACATAAAAGCCTAGCTCCTTTACTTCAAAACATAATCTAAATCTGAGTCTTCATTTAAAATTGCACCCTTGCCTGGCTTCTTACCCTTTCGTCTTAGTTACCCAGTGCTGCCATACAAAACATATCACAAAGTATGCACCTTTGAAGAGCAAAATTTATTGTTTCACAGTTTTGGAAGCTAGAAATACAAATCAGGGCATTGGCACTAGAGGAGGGTCCTTCCTTGCAGTAGCCTTGGGCGTTCCTTGGCATTCCTTGGCTTGTAGACAGTTCCTTACATGGTCTTTTCCCCCATGCATTTATCTCTCTGTGCTGTACTCCACTTTATAAGATACCACTCAAAAGCGATTATGTTGAAGACCCATCCTACTTAGGCATGATCTCATTAACATCACAAAAGAAAACCCTGCTCCCAAACAGGATCACATTCGCAGGTACCAAAAAAAAAAAAAAAAAAGAAAAACCAAACCTGTTGCTGTCCAGTCCATTCTGACTCATAATGACCCTACAGGACTGAATAGAGCTGCCCCCTAGAGTTTCCAAGGAGAGGCTGGTAGATTCGAACTGGTGACCTTTTGATTAGCAGCCATAGCTCTTAACCAATACACCACCAGTGTTTCCTTCACAGGGACAGGGGTTAGGAATTCAGCATATATTTTCAGGCGACACAATTCAGTTCGTAACACCTTTCCTATCCTGCTTACCTACTCCCATATACTGGTTTCTCCTGGATGCACTTCCTTCTTTTTTTAATAATTTTTATTGTGCTTTAAGTGAAAGTTTACAAATCAAGTCAGTCTCTCACGCAAAAACACATATACACCTTGCTAAAAAAAAGAAAAAAACTAAATCCACTGCAGTCAAGTCAATTCTGACTCATAGCGACCCTATAAGACGGAGTAGAACTGCCCCATAGAGTTTCCAAGGAGCGCCTGAAGGATTCGAACTGCCGAACTCTTGGTTAACAGCCGTAGCACTTAACCACTACACCACCAGGGTTTCCATACACCTTGCTACACACTCCTACACACTCCCAATTACTCTCCCCCTAAAGAGACAGCCCGCTCTCTCCCTCCACTCTCTCTTTTCTTGTCCATTTTGCCAGCTTCTAAATTTAACCCTCTCCACCCTCTCATCTCCCCTCCAGGCAGGAGATGCCAACATAGTCTCAAGTGTCCACCTGATCCAAGAAGCTCACTCCTCACCAGCATCCCTCTCCAACCCCTTGTCCAGTCCAATCCATATCTGAAGAGTTGGCTTCGGGAATGGTTCCTGTCCTGGGCCAACAGAAGGTATGGGGGCCGTGACTACCGGGGTCCTTCCAGTCTCAGTCAGACCATTAAGTCTGGTCTTATGAGAATTTGGGGTCTGCATCCCACTGCTCTCCTGCTCCCTCAGGGGTTCTCTGTTGTGTTCCCTGTCAGGGCAGTCATCGGTTGTAGCCAGGCACCATCTAGTTCTTCTGGTCTCAGGATGATGGAGTTTCTGGTTCCTGTAGCCCTTTCTGTCTCTCGTGCTCGTAATCGCCTTGTGTCCTTGGTGTTCTTCATTCTCCTTTGATCCAGGTGGATTGTGGCCAATTGATGCATCTTAGATGGCTGCTTGCTAGCGTTTAGGACCCCAGACACCACTCTTCAAAGTGGGATGCAGAATGTTTTCTTAATAGATTTTATTATGCCAATTGGCTTAGATGTCCCCTGAAACCTTGGTCCCCAGACTCCTGCCCCTGCTATGCTGGCCTTCGAAGCATTCAGTTTATTCAGGAAACTTCTTTGCTTTTGGTTTAGTCCAATTGTGCTGACCTCCCCTGTATTGTGTGCTGTCTTTCCCTTCACCTAAAGTAGTTCTGATCTACTATCTAATTAGTGAATGCTGCTCTCCCACCCTCCCTCCCTCCCCACTCTGGAAACCACAAAAGAATGTTTTCTTCTCAGTTTAAACTGTTTCTCAAGTTCTTATAATAGTGGTCTTATACAGTATTTGTCCTTTTGCAACTGACTAATTTCACTCAGTATAATGCCTTCCAGTTTCCTCCATGTTATGAAATGTTTCACAGATTCCTCACTGTTCTTTATCGATGCGTAGTATTCCATTGTCACCTCAACGGCACCGGGTAGTATTCCATTGTGTGAATATACCATAATTTATTTATCTATTCATCCGTTGATGGGCACCTTGGTTCCTTCCATCTTTTTGCTATTGTAAACAGTGCTGCAATAAACATGGGTGTGCATATATCTGTTCGTATAAAGGCTCTTATTTCTCTAGGATATATTCCAAGGAGTGGGATTTCTGGATTGTATTTGGGTATGGTAGTTCTATTTCTAGCTTTTTAAGGAAGCAGCAAATCCATTTCCAAAGTGGTTGTACCATTTGACATTCCTACCAGCAGTGTAGAAGTGTTCCAATCTCTCCACAGCCTCTCCAATATTTATTATTTTGTGGTTTTTTTGGATTAATGCCAGCCTTGTTGGAGTGAAATAAAATCTCATTGTAGTTTTGATCTGCATTTCTCTAACGGCTAATGATCGTGAACATTTCCTCATATATTTGTTAGCTACCTGAATGTCTTCTTTAGTGAAGTATCTATTCATATCTTTTGCCCATTTTTTAATTGGGTTATTTGTCTTTTTGCAGTTGAGTTTTCGCAGTATCGTGTAGATTTTAGAGATCAGGCGCTGATCAGAAATGTCATAGCTAAAAACTTTTTCCCAGTCTGTAGGTAGTCTTTTTACTCTTTTGGTGAATTCTTTGGATGAGCATGGGTGCTTGATTTTTAGGAGCTCCCAGTTATCTAGTTTTTCTTCTACATTCTTTATAATGTTTTGTACACTGTTTATGCCATGTATTAGGGCTCCTAGCGTTGTCCCTGTTTTTTCTTCTGTGATCTTCATCATTTTAGATTTTATATTCAGGTCTTTGATGAATTTTGAGCTAGTTTTTGTGCACAGAGTGAGGTATGGGTCTTGTTTCATTTTTTTGCAGATGGACATCCAGTTATGCCAGCACTATTTGTAAAAAGACTCTTTTCCCCATTTAACTGTTTTGGGGCCTTTGTCAAATATCAACTGCTCATATGTGGATGGATTTATGTCTGGATTCTCAATTCTGTTCCACTGGTCCATGTATCTGTTGTTGTACCAGTACCAGGCTGTTTTGACTACTGTGGCGGTATAATAGGTTCTAAAATCAGGTAAAGTAAGGCCTCCCACTTTGTTCTTCTTTTTCAGTAATGCCTTATTTATCTGGGACCTCTTTCCCTTCCATATGAAGTTGGCGATTTGTTTCTCCATCTCATTAAAGAATGTCATTGGGATTTGGATCGGAATTGCATTAAATGTATAGATCGCTTTCGGTAGAATAGACATTTTTATAATGTTAAGTCTTCCTATCCACGAGCAAGGTATGTTCTTCCACTTATATAAGTCTATTTTGGTTTCTTGCAGAAATGTACTGTAGCTTTCTTTGTATAAGTCTTTTACATCTCTGGTAAGATTTATTCCTGAGTATTTTATCTTCTTGGGGGCTATTGTAAATGGCATTGATTTGGTGATTTCCACTTCGATGTTCCTTTTGTTGGTGTAGAGGAATCCAACTGATTTTTGTATGTTTATCTTGTATCCTGATACTCTGCTGAACTCTTCTATTAGTTTTCTGGAGGATTCCTTAGGGTTTTCTGTGTATAAGATCATGTCATCTGCAGACAGAGATACTTTTACTTTCTCCTTGCCAATCTGGATGCCCTTTATTCCTTTATCTAGCCTAATTGCTCTGGCTAAGACTTCCAGCACAATGTTGAATAAGAGAGGTGATAAAGGGCACTCTTGTCTGGTTCCCAGTCTCAGTGGGAATGTTTTTAGGCTCTCTCCATTTACAGTGATTTTGGCTGTTGGCTATTGGCTTTGTATAAATGCCCTTTATTATCTTGCGGAACTTTCCTTCTATTCCATTTTACTGAAAATTTTTATCATGAATGAGTGTTGAACTTTGTCAAATGCCTTTTCTGCATCAATTGATAAAATCATGTGATTCTTGTCTTTTGTTTTATTCATGTGGTGGATTAAATTGTTTTTCTAATGTTGACCCATCCCTGCATACCTGGTATGAATCCCACTTGGTCATGGTGAAATATTTTTTTGATATGTTGTTAAATTCTATTGGCTAGAATTTTTTTGAGGATTTTTGCATCTACATTCATGAGGGATATAGGTCTATAATTTTCTTTTCTTGTGGTGTCTTTACCTGGTTTTGGTATCAGGGATATGGTGGCTTCATAGAATGAGTTTGGTAGTATTCTGTCCTTCTCTATGCTCTGAAATGCCTTTAGTAGTAGTGCTGTTAACTGTTCTCTGAAAGTTTGGTAGAACTCTGCAGTGAATCCATCCGGACCGGGGCATTTTTTTTTTGGAGGGGGGGTACTTTTTTGATTACCTTTTCAATCTCTTCTTTTGTTCTGGGTCTATTTAGTTGTTCTACCTCTGTTTGTGTTAGTTTAGGTAGGTGCTGTGTTTCCAGGAATTCATCCATTTCTTCTAGGTTTTCAAATTTGTTTGAGTATACTTTTTCATAGTAATCTCATATGATTCTTTTAATTTCAGTTGGGTCTGTTGTAATATTGCCCATCTCATTTCGTATTCAGGTTATTTGCTTCCTCTCTTGTTTTTCTTTTGTCAGTTTGGCCAGTGGTCTATCAATTTTGTTGATTTTTTCAAAAAAACAGCTTTTGCTCTTGTTAGTTCTTTCAATTGTTTTTCTGTTTTCTATTTCATTTAGTTCAGCTCTCATTTTTATTATTTGTTTTCTTCTGGTGCCTGTGGGTTTCTTTTGTTGCTCTCTTTCTATTTGTTCAAGTTGTAGAGATAATTCTTTGATTTTGCCCCTTCCTTCTTTTTGGATGTGTGCATTTATTGATATAAATTGGCCTCTGAGCACTGCTTTTGCTGTGTCCCAAAGGTTCTCATAGGAAGTGTTTTCATTCTCATTGGATTCTATGAATTTCTTTATTCCATCCTTAATGTCTTCTCTAATCCAGTCTTTTTTGAGCAGGGTGTTGTTCAGTTTCCAAGTGTTTGATTTCTTTTCCCTGCTTTTCCTGTTATTGATTTCCACTTTTATGGCCTTATGGTCAGAGAAGATGCTTTGTAACATTTCAATGTTTTGGATTCTGCTAAGGCTAGATTTATCACTTAATATGTGGTCTATTCTAGAGAATGCTCCTTGTGCACTCGAAAAGAAAGTATAGTTGGTTGCTGTTGGCTGCAGTGTTCTGTATATGTCTATGAGGTCAAGTTGGTTGACTGTGGCATTTAGATCTTCCATGTCTTTATTGAGCTTCTTTCTGGATATCCTGTCCTTCACCGAAAGTGGTGTGTTGAAGTCTCCTACTATTATTGTGGAGCTGTCTATCTTACTTTTCAATGCTGATAGAGTTTGTTTTATGTATCTTGCAGCCCTGTCATTGGGTGAATAAATATTTAATATGGCTATATATTCTTGGTGTACTGTCCCTTTAATCATTATATAGTGTCCTTCCTTATCCTTTCTGATGGATTTAACATTAAAGTCTATTTAGTCAGAAATTAATATTGCCACTCCAGCTCTTTTTTGATTGTTGTTTGCTTGATATATTTTTTCCATCCTTTGAGTTTTAGTTTGTTTATGTCTCTAAGTCTAAGGTGTGTCTCTTATAGGCAGCATATAGACAGATCTTGTTTTTTAATCCATTCTGCCAGTCTCTGTCTCTTTATTGGTGCATTTAGTCCATTTACATTCAGGGTAATTATGGATAGGTATGAATTTAGTGCTATCATTTTGATGTCTTTTTTTGTGTATTGACAGTTTCTTTTTCCCACTTGATTTTATGCGCTGAGTAGATTTTCTTTGTATATTCTCCTTTCCTCATATTTGTTGTTGTTGATTTTGTTTCTGCTGAGTCTCTATTTTTCCCTTGTATTTGATTTTGATGAGTAGGATAGTTTGTCTCCTTTGTGGTTACCTTATTATTTACCCCTATTTTTCTAAATGTAAAACTAACTTTTATTTCTTTGTATCACCGTATCTTCCTCTCCATATGGAAGGTGTATGATTACATTTCTTAGTTTCTCTGTATTATTTTAACGTTGTCTTCTTTATATAATAACATCGCTGTTACCCTGTTTTGGGCTTTTTTTTTGGATTTCCCTGTCTGGGTTGACTTCTGGTTGCTCTGTCCAGTGTTCTGGTCTTGGGTTGATACCTGATATAATTGACTTTCTAACCAAAGAACTCCCTTTAACATTTCTTTTAGTTTTGGTTTGGCTTTTATGAATTCCTTCAACTTGTGTTTATCTGGAAATGTCTTAATTTCACCTTCATACTTAAGAGACAGTTTTGATGGATATATGATTCTTGGCAGGCAATTTTTGCCTTCAGTTTTTTAAATATGTCATCCCATTGCCTTCTTACCTGCATGGTTTCTGCCAAGTAGTCTGAGCTTATTCTTATTGGCTCTCCTTTGTAAGTGACTTTTCGTTTATTCCTCGCTGCTCTTATAATTTTCTCTTTATCTTTGGTTTTGGCAAGTTTGATTAAAATATGTCTTGGTGACTTTCTTTTAACATCTACCTTATGTGGAGTTCGATGAGCATCTTCGATAGATATCTTTTCATCTTTCACCATATCAGGGAAGTTTTCTGCCAACAAATCTTCAACAAGTTTCTGTGTATTTTCTGTTATCCCTCCCTGTTCTGGTTCTCCAATCACTTGTACGTTATTTCTCTTGATAGAGTCTCACATGATTCTTAAGGTTTCTTCATTTTTTAAATTTCTTTTATCTGATTTTTCTTCAAATATATTAGTGCCAAGTGACTTATCTTTGAGTTCAGAAATTCTAGCTTCTACTTGCTCAATTCTGCTCCTCTGACTTTCTACTGAGTTCTCTAATTGTGTAATTTTATTGTTAATCTTCTGAATTTCTGATTGCTGTCTGTCTATGGATTTTTCCAGCTTATTAAACTTTTCATTATGTTGCTGAATAATCTTTCTAATTTATTCAATTGCTTTATCTGTGTGTTCCTTGGCTTGTTCTGCGTATTGCCTCATTTCCTTCCTGAGAAGGGTTCTGTATATTAAACTTTTGTATTCTGCATCTGGTAATTCCAGGAATGCACTTTCATCTAGAAAACCCCTGGATTCTTTGTTTTGAGAGCCTGTTGAGGTGATCATGGTCTGTCTGTTCATGTGACTTGATATTGACCGTTGTCTCCGAGCCATCTATAAGTTATTGTATTAGTTTATGCTTGCTTACTGTGTCATAGCTGCTTGCTTTGTTTTATTTTGGTATACCCCTATGGGTTGCTTGAATGAGCTAGCTTGATTATTTTAGCCTTTGGAGCTCTGTGTTCTGTCCCAAGTGGCCTAGAGCTGTTATCAGGTATATCAGTCTAGGAGTCCATTCAATTTTATTGTATGAATTTGGCTCAGGTTTCCAGGAAGCTGATATCAAGCGTGTGGTACAGGCTCTGTCCTACAGTCTTAGAGGGGCAGGGGTGATTAGCGTATACACCGGTATCTGATTGCAGCAGGGGATCATGCTCTGAACAAGGCAGGGGGCTGAGAACCATCCCCCAAGCGTCTCTGAGGAAAACACGTCTCTGTTCCCTAGACCGTGCTGGTGGGTGCGTTCTGCAGAGGGTCCATGGGCACCCAAAGTTTTTGGTTTTAAGGACTGGAAGGTACCAGTTATCTTTGGACCCCTGTCACGGGTGGCTGGGTGACCTGAGTGGAGCTACCAGTTCTTAGGTCCCTGATGTGGGTAGGTGAGGACCTTGTTTAATAGGCAAAGCAATGTCAACTGTTAAACACCCACCTCTCCACTGCACAGCTGAAATGGTTGGAGTTTGCCAATAAGGGCCTATTCTCCCAATATAGGCCCACACAGGTCCATGAAGAAGGGAAAGGTGCTCAAGGTCCATGGATGGTTTATGCCTGGACAGGAGCCGCTTCTGCCCTGAGCTCCCCTGGTTAATGGAGCTCGCAAATTATCATCCCCCTCCCCCCCCCCAGTTGCAAATTTTTTCCTTCCCAAGGCCAGGAGCATGGCTGTAGATGCTCAACAGGGTCTATCTCAGGCCCAGGGATTTAGCCGCTGAAGCCGGCTTGGGGGTGGGGGGTAGGGGGTGGGGGGTGGGGGGCACGGTAGAATATATGTGAGTACTTAGCTTTTCCAAGACTGCTTTTCTTCTCAGGTTTCTGAGGTGTGAGTGGGCTGTGTGGCTGGCTGCTTCTCCCTGAGGAAACTGTGGCCAAACGCTAGTACCAGCCCATCGCCACTGCCACCGCCGCAGCTCCTGGAATGGTGCCTGAGGGCTGCCTGCGATTCAGGTCCAGTAACTCCTCTCCACTTCTGAACGGTCTCTTCGTCCCCCGCCCCTCAGTTCATTGTCTCAGCTTGCCTTTGATGCTCAGGGCTTCCAGCTGGTCACAAATATACTCGTTCCACTTGTTTTTTGGGTCTTTGTTGTAAAGAGGGCTCGACGGAAGCGTCTGTCTATTCCACCACCTTGGCTCCACCTCTGCACTTACTTCTTAATTAAAAAAAAAAAAATTGCCACCGAGTTGATTTAGACTCACGGTGACCCTACAGGACACAATAAAACTGTCCCATGGGGTTTCCAAGCAGCAGCTGGTAGATTTGAACTGCCACCATTTTGGTTAGCAGGTGGATTCTTAACCTCTGCACCACCAGGGCTCCTTCTTAATTACTTGCACCTAAATCCGTGGTTAAGGTGCCTCTTCTGGAAGACTACTACCTAGAATAGCGTCAGAAAACCCTGCTTTGAAACCTGGATAGATTTGCCAGTTGTGAGGCCTTAAAACCTGTCATTTAACCCCAAGCTACATCAGTTTGCTCTTCTATAAAACATCCTTACCTGTTCTTAGTTTGCAGGGTGGTGGTAAAGATGAAAGGAGCTGATGTGAAGTACTAAGCACAGGTTCTGGTGTGCAGTGAAAAAACAAAAAACATTGCAATAGAGTCGATTCCAACTCATAGCAACCGTATAAAGCAGAGTAGAACTGCCCCATAGGGTTTCCAAGGAGAGGCTGGTGAATTCTAACTGCCGACTTTTTGGTTAGCAGCCAAGCTCTTAACCACTGTACCACCAAGGCTCTCAATAAATGTTAGTTGAATGTGACTATTTACTGGCATATCTTGGCTTCCACTCTTTAAAAATCGACAGCATTATTTTTAGCTGTCTCCTGCTCTTCACCAGCTGGTGTGCTAGATTCTTATTTATTGCACAGAATTCGTATGTCTTTTTCCTGAACTACTCAGCTCTTGTTCCTTTGTATTACCATCATGTTTAGCAGTCTTGAATATAAGACATGGTTCTATAGTCACAGGCTAGCTGCTTTGACCCCTGTGTGCAGCCTGCATTGCGTGAATGGCACTCTCACTCAGCTCATGCAGAACCACTCAAATAAATTAACAAATGAAGTAAAGAAATCCAAAAGTTGCTTTTGTCTTAACAAAATAATGGCTGTGTCTTCTTACACTAAGTGCAATTAAAATTTGGACAAATATCTGCGATATTCAGGGCCCAGAAAAGCTAAAGGGATGAATTTCTCTTTCATGTTCTCCAGTTCATTACCTGCATAGACTCTTCCTGTAATATTTTATCACACGGATGTTGACACCTTTTTCTGGGGAAGAGCAAGCAAGTCCTCCTTTATTTCTGGGCTTGGCTTGTGTTCTAAGGTTGGAGCCTGGCACACTGAAATATACTCGGTGAGCTTTCCTCAGGGAAGATGAAAGAGCCATCTTCCACTCTTTCAGGAGCTGCATCTAACAAAAAATATGGACACCTATACATTACTCAGTGATTTGTGATCTTTTATTAAGTTGGCCAGGCTTCTTTGCATAATTGTCTTTCCGTTTATTCCTGGAATAGCTAGGGACAATTATCAAAAGAAATAATTATTTCATGGTCTCAGGTCATATTATTTGGGAAGGCTTTAGACATCCTAGCAGCTTTATAATGTTGCAGTCCTTTAAATGATAATGTGTTATGAGTATAGATTTTTTAGCCTGTATAGAAGCTTGATGGCATTGATTTTTGAATTCTTTTCTAAACACTCTTTCCTTTATGAATTTTATTAACATGCATTATTCAAATGTTATTTTTGTTTACCTTTAGCTGTTGACAAAGAACATAAAAAATAAAAGGTTTATGAGCATAAAATTGTATTTAAATTATTATACAAACAGAAATAGTGTTCTCCTTTGAAAACATAAAAACTTCCATATCAAAAAAATTATCACAAGGCCAAATTTCAATGACTAAGTGGTCTTGCCATCACCGATGGGTCCCAAAACAAATGATAGAAAACAAGTATTTGATGATTGACTGTTATCTTTCTGGCTTAACTTAATCTACCACACAACTTGCAATTGATGGGGAGTCTGATTTGATCATTTTTCTCCGCTGTCCAGGAAACATTCCAAAATTTCTGATGGGACCAGAAGTAACCTGTCATGACTTGAGGTCTCCCCAACTAGACCTTATCACCTTGACCTTGGCCATCCTAGTCCTTCTCGTCTTATAAAGACACAGCAGAGTTGAGTGATGACATAAGGGGGCAGTGATGGTGTCCAGAGGCAGAATGGGCAGTGTGAGCAGGGTAGTAGGGTCTGAATTGGGGAAAACCATGATTTTAAATCTTCAGGTACCACTATGGGTATCTGTGGTCACTTAGAATGGTTACTGTGGCCATTTTGATAAGAACTGGGAGAAAAAATCATGATGCCAGTGGTGAGTGAAATCTCCTGGTTCTCTCTCCTTTCATGTGGTTTTGTTTAGTACAGTGAGGATAGCATTACTCTGTAGAAAGAGCATGGTCTTCAGAATCTAAACAGAGTACAAATTGTACCTTTATCCATTCCCATTTGTTTGACTGTGAGCTAATTACTTGATCTCTCTGAGGGTTTTTGTAAAGACTAAATGAGAAAAACACAGAACCTCTTAGCAGTTAAATGTTTTCTACTCAACAAATATTGAGTACAATTGGTACAGTTTATTTTGCTTGCTCTTCCAGCTTTATTGGATGGACTTTGCAATATAACTGGGGAAAATGAAGAAGTTATACAGAATCAAGTCTTCAATATACCTCATTTTAATATTTTCAGCTATAAAATAGACTATAGCTATACTAGGTGCTTTCACATGTTACCTTCTGAAACTTGGGAGATGATAATGGCAATCTTTAATACAGGAATTGGTAACTATTAACATTTATTGAGGACTGACTCTGCCACATTAATCACACATTCTAAGGTATTTTCTCTTTATTCCAAACACAATATACACCCCCCCACACACGCAACCTAGAGGAAGATATCAATATTATCTTCAAATTAAGGAAAAGATATTTGAGGATCAGAGAGGTTAAGCAGCTTTTCCAAAGTAACACAGCTAGTAAATGTCAGAAAGGGATTGAGACAAAACTCAGTGAATCCAGAGCCTAAGCTCTGTGCCAGGAGGCTCTGCTGCCTGCCCACTTAAATGCAGGAAGATCACCAGCCTCATCTAGAGGTGCTGATTATGAGCTAGAGCTAACTAGAGCATCTTTATCAAGCTTGTTTCACTATCAATATTTCCTACCAGTAGAGCATGCACTAAGCAAAACATTTTGGCTATGAACGGAGTGAAAGAGAAAGAAGAAAACCAAAGACTCAGAGAAGAAACTAGTCTACAGGACTAGCAGTCTACAAGAACCATGGCCTTATCTACCCTGAGAACTGAAGACATAGATGGTGCCAAGCTACCACTAAAAACCATTCTAATCAGGGCCACACTAGATGAATCCTGATAGGAAAAAAAAAAATAGGAAGGCGTGCTCAAATTCTTTAAAAGTCCAGACTTACTGGACCGGTTGAGACTAGAAGACTCCCCAAGACAATCACCTTGAGATACTCCATAAACCTTGAGCCAAAACTACCTGCTGAGGGCACCTTTTAGCTAAATAACAGATTGGCTCATAAAATAAAGAATATCTCTGCTCAGTAATATAGGGGCCAGCAAAAAATAGGAAGACCCTCAACAAGATGGATTGACACAGTGGCTGCAACAGTGGGCTCAAGCATAACAATTGTGAAGATGGCGCAGGGCTGGGCAGTATTTCATTCTGTTGTACATAGGGCCACTTTGAGTCGGAACCAACTTGATGGTACCTAACAACAACAACTGTACCTTTAAAAAAGTCATCTATATGAGACCAAATGGTCAACAATTACTCTAAAGCAAAGATGAAAGAATGAGACAGGGAAAGCAGATTATTGGAAGCAAAACATCCAGGATAGAATTAATGAGAATGTTAAAACATTGTGAAAAATGTAACCAACGTCTCTGAATAATATGTGTCCCATTGCCATGGTGTCAATTCCAACTCATAGCAACCCTATAGGACAGAGTAGAACTCCCCATAGGGTTTCCAAGGAGCGGCTGGTGGATTCGAACTGCCAACCTTTTTGCTATAAGCCAAACACTTACCCACTTCTGCCACCAGGGCTCCAATAATAGGTGAAAGCAAAAAAAAAAAAAAAACCTGTTGCTGTTGAGTCATAGGACAGACAGAGTAGAGCTCCCCCATAGAGTTTCCAAGGAACGCCTGGTGGATTCGAACTGCCAACCTTTTCCTTAGCAGCTGTAGCACTTAACCACTATGCCACCAGGGTTTCCAGGTCAATAATATGTGTAGTAATTGTTAAATGGGAGCCTAACTTACTGTGTAAACTTTCACTGAAAACACAATAAAATATTATTTAAAAAGAAAAATAAACCTTTAAGCTCGTAATCAAGGGCTTAACCGTTTGTACCACCAGGGACTCCATATACCCATAGATATAATACTGTCTATATTATACATTTCTGTATGTGAGAAATAAATTTTTAAATGAAAGTTGGCAGCCAAAAACATTTTACAGTAAGTGATTGAAAGCATTTACAATGGCCAAGTCAAATATTCAATGTGAAATAAAGAATCAGGGTGGTTATCTCAGAAACAGAGGCTCCAACTTCATGCATGTCTCAATTCTGTAACTATTTTGGGAAGATTAACATTTTGTCCTATATCCTGATCCTTTTCTCAATTCTCTTTTACTTTTTGATTGAGAATGGATGAACGAGAAGACAATTCTGTGACTCCACATTAATTATAAGCAATGGATAATTATACATATATGGAAAGAGAAAACCGGGCAAGAGTGGGTTTGGTAAAGTAGAGGAGGCAGTAACTTTCATATTTAATATGTTAACCATAATCAAATTTGAGGTTTTCATGACTTAGACAAGAAGAATAAAGCAATACATTTTTTTAATCAAAATTAAAAATTGATGAAGGTTACCTACACCATAAAATAATCAGTGAAATGCTTAATATTACAAGCAAAATTCTTTATGCAAATAAATAAATAAATCAGGAGCTGAAGTTCTTCAAAACAAAAGCAATTTAAATAAACTAAAGGCAATAGCTCTAGCAGGAATTTCTGTCTTGAATCATTAACTTGTAAGGACAAGGTTAAATACAATGAAGCTCACTAATGGCATATTAATCTTGAATCGGTTGGTGTGTTTGTTTTTGCAAAGATGTCGTTTTTCCCTAGGCACCAAGTAGGACGTCACTTTCAAAACTGCACTGCCTATACTGACAGTGCAAAGTGGGAGAGTTTCAAGTTACCACATCTATAAAATTGCCTCAATTCTTTCATTTCCAGAGGTACTGAATTTTACTTAACTCAATTATCATTAATCTTCTTGCTCTAAGAGTCTACCATATTATGATTTAAACATTATAGTATACTTTTTCTAGGAAGAAAACTGCTTCTCTTTTCATATTTCAATCCTATCAACTCATTTGAAGGGTAATTTAGTTTCTTTTCCACCTAAAGTGATCCATCAGATTATGAACTGTTGACACTCTTTCCCTGTCAAGTTATTTGAACCAGGTTAGTGATGGGGTCATCTTGCTAATGTGGAAACACCAGTCGACTGCTTGACAATTTTCCTCAATAAACCCCCAAATGATCAATGTGTTATCCCACTGAAAAAAATCTATAAAAATATCTTGTCAGTTGTATAACTCTGCTGTGGCCATACGGGCAAGTGGGATGGATGGACAGCATAACTTTGCGCTCGGAGTTCCTCACATCCTGCTGAACAGATTTTAGGCACCAGTCCAGAATCCTAAAAGCAACTGTGCAACTGAATTCCCATAAAATCTATAAGCCTACAGAAAATTTTTTCGAAGCTGCCTCTTTTTTTTTTTTTTAATTGCTTTTCTGTCATCATGGTCCCCTACATTTTTGACTAAGAAAATAAGAACTTATGGCTGAAATGATGAAGATATGTAACCTCAAAACAAAATAGCAAAGAAGCCAAAGAGATGGATCAGAGAATTTTTCAGGGCTCCCCAATAATGTTTAGAGAAATTCAAGAGTCATATGATCCACAAGAGAAACCAAAATCCAAAACTCCTCAATAATCCATGTTTGCTGAGTGTTTCCAGGTTTCAATCACTCCTCAAGAACTCAGTTTCACTAGAAACTGTCCAGTCTTAAGTCCCTTCTCTCTGTTAGGAAAGTATTCTTCATGGAATTCAAGTGTTCCAAGCATCACCACCATTCATTCCATAAAACTCCTGCTCTGGAGATTCCTCAGGGCTCTTTAGTTGGAAATATCTTAACCTGAGAGGAAGGTTGGTGTTCCCCAAATATTTCTGAGATTCCCTCAAATTACTTACACATATAATTGAAATGTTTCCTAGGTCCCAGAAGTCGTAGGTCTAGAGAAGGTCACTTTCCCTTTAGAAATCCCCAGGTCAGTAGGCTAGGCTGAAAGTGGCAGTGATACCACACACATAAACCAAACTACTGGGAGCACTTCTATAATTTTCCCATTGTCACCCAGAGTCACTGCTGAACTCCTCCAGATCACTAAGCTCTTATTTTCTGTGTCTGATAAGGAGAAAAATAACTTCGTTTTTTGGGAGTACCTTTTTCAGAGGGTGTTCTCCCAGCCAAGCAATTGAGATATTAGTGACACAGTTCTTTCTTTTAGCCCACAGTTCTCTTTTTTCTAGGTCTCATAAGTACTTCAGAAGTTGGAGGACTGAATGCTTACTTTGAGGAGGTCAACCACTATAAGAAACCACTAAGAACACGTTTCCGGCATAACTACAAAGGGCTGTTGTTGGATGCCATATAATGAAAATGCCTGCGTGGCACATGTTGCCTCACTCAGCCACTCATCAAGGATGTGTCAGGAAAATGTTTGCAGAAAGTTATGAGGTGAGAAAACCAAAGTTGCTAATTTGTGGAGAAGCTGAATCACTGAAGGAGGATATCCCAGCCCATCCAGAAGGAGCTCAACTGAGGCTGTGCAATCAGCTGTGAATAATAAAAGAAGTTTGGGATCACCTCTGGCTTGAAGGAAGCTGCCCCTGGTACTCAGTGGGACAAAGTGCAAAGTGTTTTTCCTCTAAACAGTTCACATCACAGATGAACAATGTGGGCTTGAGGAAGCTAACTCTGAAGCAGGCTTCCTTCCAAGGAAGAGTAGAAAGCTTGTGGTGGCGGTGGGTCCCTGACAGGGGGCACAGGAAACTTCTTTAGTAACTGTCCCTCTAAGCACATTTGAAAATAATTACATTTACAAGACCAACTACTACGTAATTTTGTCTTTTCATTGCATGTGATAAGCACATTTTACCCTGTACCTGTAACCAGAGCATCCTCTGGTCCCAGACCCTGCTGCTCGCTTTGACCACTCTGATGGGTGACTTTGACCTGTGCGTCTGTGTGTGTGTGTGCGTGTGTGTGTTTCCCACTCAGTTTCCTTTCAAAGAAAGGATTTCAAGTCCCTTCAACACTTTGATTTCTCTTCAAATCAGTCTCTATTTACCCAGTTTCACCTTCTGGATGCTCTATCTTTGTGACTATTCAAGAGATTGTCAATTAGGCCAGTGAGGCTTTCCTCTTACCTTTGAGATTCTATAACTTTAAAATCTAATTAATCAATAAATATTTGTTTGGCACCTACTTATTCCCATCCAGTTGGTAGGCGCCACAGGCAATACAAAGAAACACAAGCAGCAGTCCCTGCACTTGAGAAACCTACAAAGACTACGAAGGAAACAAGGCCCAAATCTTCACAGCTGGCCACTTCCTGATGTCCACATCTCCGCACAGATGCCGTCTACGTAGAGATGCCATTCCTGATAATCCCAATTAAAGTACTACCCCTGGGAGAAATTTAGAACCAATTTAAGGAAATATGTGATTAACTATCCAGGGCTTATTAGAAACAACGCCTGATACAAGAATTCAGAAAAAAAGTAGAGTCTTTTTTTTTTTTTTTGGAGTGATCAAAAATGTTTCAAAAAAAAGGTGAGACTTGCGTTCAACTACAAAATTTGGATATCGGTTTGACTGATAGCGAATCATGTGAAAGAATGCAGTTTTCAGAATTAATTAGTTTGGGGAATTGGGAACGTTTATATGATGTTATCACAATTATATGGAGGGAAACGAGAACTTGAACCAAGGTGGTGAAAAAAGGAAGAAAGGGTGAGCAGATCCTGGGGCTAAAACACCTCAGATCCACCCCTTGACCTGGAGGGTAGGAGAAAAGAAGAAACCAAGTTATTTTTCCCTCTACTTCTCTGTGGGTTTTTTTTTTTTTTTTTTAACCTCTCTGTCATGGGCATTGTCTCAGCAATAGCCATGTCTCTTCTATGGCTCCAGCTCCTTCCAAGTAGACCTATTGTGGTTCCACGTTTTGACTGGTGACTCTGGACCTGGGCTACTGTGACCCTAACTCCTACCTTTGTCCCCACTGCACCCCTGCTTATGGTGGGTACCACCTTCCTGCTGTTGCTAATCTCTGGGTGACCTCACTATTCCCTATACAGATTCTTTGTTTCATCACTTGTAATACTAATTCACTCTGAAATTTTAAATACTTACAGTATTTTGTTTTCTGGTTGGATCCTGACTTATGTAAAGGGTAACATTTGGGAAGAAGAGGTTTATGAGGAAGAGTCAATAGAGCTTACTGTTGATTGTATATAGTAGTTAGGGCAAAAGAAATAACTAAAATATGATTCCAACATCTCTGTAATAGCTTCGCATGCCAGAAAACCAACTCAGAAGGCAGCGCAGTGAGTAAATAATAAAGACCGCTATAAACTTTTCACCAAGAAGCTTCTATGAATCTTGGGCAAGTGTCAAAACATATCTATGAAAGGCTATCAGATCAATCCTTTGAGCAGATTGTTTTTTGCAACATTATAGTTGATGAGATGGTACATAATTTAAATAATGAAGCAAACATATATTCTCAAAGTTGAACAGAAACAAAACCATGAATGAGGATGAAGAGGAATGGCATAAGACACAAGGGAGGAGAAGGAGAAACTATGCAGTACTGCAGATTATACAGCACCCATGGGCTACATACAGCTGGATGCATGTTTCTGTAAATAAAGTTTTATTGGAGCCCAGGCACACTCATTCATTTACACATTATCTATGACTGCTTTAGAGCTATAACAATGGAGCTGAGTAGTTGTGATAGGGATCATATGGCTTGCAAAGCCTAAAACATTTACTCTCTAGCCCTTGTAAGAAAAGTTTGCCCATCCCTGTTCTAGACACCCGTGTAGCAGCCCACGCACCCCTCCTGACTCCCAACCTTTTCACAACAGAATTAGTTCCACCCACATTCATGCTCTTGTTGCTTTTTTTATATACAGCTTTTATAACACCAGTAGCATTGTAACCCTAATCACAGCTGATTGCCTTTGCCATCATGATCTTCCCTCTGAATTATTGTGAAAGCCATCATATCAACCCATTTTCTTCTGTCCCCTGCTCAAACTGCCAGAGCAAACTTTTAAAAATATGTCAGTCTATTTCAACGCTCAACAACCTCCCCCCCCCCCCCCGCCCCCCGGCCCCAGCAGCTCCTATCACATTTAGGATAAAATTAAAACTCTTCACCAGGGTCTTGAGGCCCTTGCCTACATCCCTGATACTGTGTCCTCCACTCTCCTGCTCACTCACTGTGCTATAGTCACTCAGGTCTGCTTATGGTACCACCAACGTGCCAAACTTGTTCTTCCCTCAGGGCTTTTGTAATTGCTGTTTCCTTGCCTGGAAAATTCTTCTTCCAGATCCTCACAGCTGGCCACTTCCTGATATTTTGAACCCAGTCCAGATGTCAGACAAGTCCCTGATAATCCCAGCTAAACAACTATACTTCCCATTCATTCTGTTCCATTTCACCCTTTTTTATTTTCTTCATAGTGCTCATCACCATCTGAGATTACCTTGTTTATTTGTTTATGTATTCATTGACTGTTTCCTTCATTACAATGTAAGTTTTACCAAAGCAGGAAACTTCTCTCCCTGACTCATTGTTGTATCCTCAGTATAACTCCCGGCACTGAGGCGCTCAATAAGAATTTGTTAAACAAATGATTGAATGAATCGTATTATCAATGTTCATTTATTTTTCTTTTGCCCTAACTGGACTTCGAGCCCTTGAGATTAAGGACTACACAATTTTTATATCCTTAACACATAACATGATGTCTGAAACGCAACTAGAGTATTTAATAAATGTTTGTTCAACAAATAATTCACTCATAGGAAGGTACTGAGTTAATGTTCAATCTAGAATTGGTTTAAAAATTGTTATGAGATGGTAGATATTGATAGCATTGAGCCATATAAATTTTGGGAAATCTCAGAATATGGTCACGGTCCTAATACACTTAATTGGCCAAGTATTTTTGTCCTTAATTTATAACAAGTATCTTCAAATGTTTCCAGTTCTTTTCCACTAGTGTGTACTCATCCATAGGCAAAACTGACAAATTTTCTCACTTGGTAAGAGAAAAGATTGCAAACCTGCCATCTTCAAAAGTGGTGCATTTCATACAATATAGGGGAGGTCAGCACAATTGGACTAAACCAAAAGCAAAGAAGCTTCCTGAATAAACTGAATGCTTCGAAGGCCAGCATAGCAGGGGCAGGGGTCTGGGGACCATGGTTTCAGGGGACATCTAAGCCAATTGGCATAATAAAATCTATTAAGAAAACATTCTGCATCCCACTTTGAAGAGTGGCATCTGGGGTCTTAAATGCTAGCAAGCAGCCATCTAAGATGCATCAATTGGTCTCAACCCCCCTAGATCAAAGGATAATGAAGAACACCAAAGACACAAGGCGATTATGAGCCCAAGAGACAGAAAGGGCTACAGGAACCAGCGATTACATCATCCTGAGACCAGAAGAACTAGATGGTGCCTGGCTATAACGGATGACTGCCCTGACAGGGAACACAACAGAGAACCCCTGAGGGAGCAGGAGAGCAGTGGGATGCAGACCCCAAATTCTCATAAGACCAGACTTAATGGTCTGACTGAGACTGGAAGGACCCCGGTAGTCATGGCCCCCAGACCTTCTGTTGGCCCAGGATAGGAACCATTCCCAAAGCCAAGTCTTCAGATATGGATTGGACTGGACAATGGGTTGGAGAGGGATGCTGGTGAGGAGTGAGCTTCTTGGATCAGGTGGAAACTTGAGACTATGTTGGCATCTCCTGCCTGGAGGGGAGATGAGAGGGTGGAGGGGGTTAGAAGCTGGCGAAAAGGACACGAAGAGAGAGAGTGGAGGGAGAGAGCAGGCTGTGGAGAGTAATTGGGAGTGTGTAGCAAGGTGTATATGGGCTTTGGTATGAGAGACTGACTTGACTTGTAAACTTTCACTTAAAGCACAACAAAAAGTATTAAAAAAAAAAAAAAAGTGTGCATTTCAGACCCAGTCATGGTCTTAGATGTCTGACAGTATTGCAATGAAGAAAATAAGAAAAGGGTCTATTTCTCTCCAACTTCTTTCTTTGATGACACTAATCATGTATGCTTTTGTTAGTTCAAGTTTGGTTCAAGATGAACAGGGAGTAGAGTAGACCGCTGAATGTCATACTGGTTTTCTTTCGAGGTTAATTTACCCCCTGAAGAATGAGAAAAATTAGTATTTGCAGGTGTAAATTCAAACTCAGTTATCCAAAATTCAGCATTTATAAGTGGAGATGCTATGTCTTGAAGTTCAGAATCCAATTATGGCAACCATTTACTAACAAACTAAGAAATTGGCCCTAATTTCATGAGATGGAACCTTAGAAACAGCCTAATCTAAGTCAGCTCACACACATGTGTGTCCAGATCTGATGTAGTTCATAGCAGTCCTCTTGAAGTTAGTGCATGGGTAAATGTGTCATCAAAAGCGACAGCTGTCAGCCCTGGGAGAGGGCAGTCACTTCACAGCATCATGGCATTCCAGCATCTGCTTCTGAGCTTTGCAGGTCCAGAAAATGGAATGTGTCCATGTGCTTGTAGTTGATTAATCCCTGTGAATTTACTGATGTACGAAGTAGAGCTCCAATTTAGCAATTTACAGTAAGAAATGTAACTGCCAAGTAGAGCAGACTGTTTATGTCAGTCGGTAAATATAGCCTAGTAACAAGGCGAGGAGGTAAATCATAATCAGAAATTTGCTGGGTGAGCATGGACTGGAGCAGGAGGAGGTCGTTGAATGACCTTAATAATTGGTGTCAGTAGACCTGATGCCTCCATCTCCACAGTTGAGATCTACCTGCCAAGAAGACAAGGCATTTGGACTCTCTGGCCAGGGATCAAAATGTATTGACAGTTATCATGCACTGGCCTTCGTTTTTCTAATCTCCTTGCCGGACATGCGCATAGTCCCTTTTCACATACATTAATGCTGCTGAATAGGGTATGTATTTCTTTTACCCTCATTGAGGCTTTATTATTAATAGCAATGAGCTACTATTCATAACATGCCAAAGGAGCCCTCGTGGTGCAGCGGCTAAGCACTCAGCTGCTAACAGAAAGGTAAGCAATTCAAACCCACCAGCTACTCCATGGGAGAAAGACAGCCTTGGAAATCCTATGAGGCAATTCTACTCTGTCCTACAGGGTTCCCACGTGTCGGAATTGACTCAACAGCAGAAGCTTTGGTTTTGGGGGGGGGGGGGGTTAATGGATGCTACGTGTATGCTAACTAACAAATTTCATTTGTTTATGTGCAATTTTTTATGCAAGGAACACCAGGTGAACGCAGAAACCTGCACCCAGGTGAACCACATTGCAAAGGAATCTACAAAACACAAACACATCTTAAACATCTACCAGCTCCCTCAGTTCACCATGTGAGTTATGAATGACACCAATCCACATCCAAAGTTACAATTTTTCATCCAACTTCAGATAACATTCCTTCCACTGCTTCACAATAATTCACAAACTTTGCACTCAGCAGATAACACATATTATCAAATACAAATGGCCACTTCACAAAAAATTAACCATTTAGGACATAAAGAAAATCTCGCTACATTCTACGTCAGATGTCATACAGGCTTTCTTTCCCGACAATAACGCAATTAAAATTGAAACCAAAAGCAAAGGAATCTTGAAAAAAATCCGATCTAATACGCTCCAAATGTGTTGGATATTTAAGAATCCCTCACGGCGTAACTATTCATTAAAACCTTTTTCATAGATTAGCTCATTTGCTTTCAATCATTAATCTCCTAAAGTAAGGATGGTCGGTATCCTCCCCATTTCACAACTGCAGACACTGCAAGTAGGCAGGCTCCGTGACCGGTTCAAGTCACAGGGCTAGCGTATACTACAGTCGGAGTTGCCAAAACCCTCTGAGTTTATTATGACCATGCCTCAGAACCATTGTCTTTAATTATTAAGTCTAAATTTAGATGTCAACTTCTTTGTTTCCATTTTTTTAAAGAAAAAGTGAATCTCACAAAATTACTGAATAAACCTCAAGAGCAGCTACCTAACCCTTTACTGCTTCTCCCAAAATTGTTAAAAACCACAACCTCCTTTACGCCTTCAGTGAAAATTTGCTCTCACGGAGCCCCTAAGCAATAATATTAGCTGCGGTACTTGTCATATCTTTTCATTTTTTCACATTTTCAAGTTCTACTCTAGTGTCAAAGTCAATTTACTCTTCCCCTTTTCCCCGTGTTCCTCATTTGGAGCCTTCGCATTTCCAGGTTGTGGAAAGGAAGCAGGTTGATTTCTAGACATTAGACAGATTGAAGAATTCCCTTTCACATCCCTCCTTGACTTCGCGTGGAGATTTAAAAGTCCAAAAAGATAGCTTAAAAGATTTGCAGACAGCTAGTGACTGTGACTCTTTTAGCTCGTCTCAATCTGCAAGTTCTGCATTCGTCATTATTTTTTAAACCAGAAGCAACTTACTCTTTTGAAGGTTTTTGTTTTTCATTTTTGTTTTATTTTATTTCCTAATTCTCATTACCTTTTTTCATTTCCCTAAATATTTTTTCAAAGCCCTGGTGGACTAGTGGGGAAGAGCTCAGCTGCATTTTGAATCTACCGGCTATTCCTTGGCAACCCTATGGGGCAGTTCCACTCTGTCCTATAAGGGCACTATGAGTTGGAATGGACTCAATGGCAACAGGTTTGGTTGTGGTTTTGAAATCTTTTTTCAGGAGTCCCTGAATGGCACAAACGGTTAAGTACTCCACTGCTAGCCAAAAGGTTGGTGACTCAAAACTACCCAGTGGCACCTCAAAAGACAGGCCCGGCAACCTGCTACCAAAAGGTCACAGCCTCGAAAACCCTACAGAGCAGTTCTACTCTGCACACATGGGGTTGCCAAAAGTCAGAACTGACTTGACAAGTAACAACACGTCTTTTTTAGCACACTTCTCCACTTTACATCATCTCCGCAAGAAATAGGGAAGTTACTGGGGGAAAGGGGTGTGGCAGAAAAAAGAGGAAATGAGTAAAAAAGTAATTATCATAATAAAGTAAAATAACAACAACAACAAAAAAAAAAACCATTGCCGTCTAGTCAATTCCGACCCTATAGGACAAAGTAGAACTGCCCCATAGGGTTTGTAAGGAGCACCTGGTGGATTCCAGCTTCCGACATTTCTGGTTAGGAGCCATAGCACTTAACCACTATGCCACCCGGGTTTCCAAAGTATAATAAAGTATTTAGAAAAAATACGTGATACGGTATGAGTGATCAATGGGGTTTTGAATGGATTTTACTGTGCAGAATGGGAGGAGACTAAAACAAGGGAAAAATCAGGAAATGAGAGTGAGAATAAATAAAGCAGAACAATAGAGTAAAATGGAGTTAGAAATTAAAAAAAAAATTTTTAATGGCTTGGTTATAAATTATATTTATAAATTGTTACAATGGGACAAAATGCAGGGCTTAGAAAATATTGCCAATAGAAAACGCCCATTTGTATGGCACAAAACACCTTGTAAATTCTCATTTCATTTGTTATTTAGTGGAAGTGAAATGTCTGATTCTGCTTACTTTAATAAAAATGGCTTTGATGCAAATTAGCCGTGTATTTGATTTAGACAGCAACAAAAACAATGACTCGTTTTCTTCTCATGCGCAAACCTTAGGACTCAGTTAACAAACCCATACCTATTTTATAATTATTTTTGTATCTAATGGAGCATACATTGGAAATAAGATTCATTCTTGATCCATGTCACTCATTTCAACAAAATTTTGCACACAGGAAAATGCCTGCCTCTGCACCTGCTTCTTTCCTCTTCTTCTGGTGTTGATTAAGTGACTAATCTGTGCATACCTTTATGCCCCAATCCAAAAATAGCTCAAAAGTAAAGTCAAAGAGAACAGACTTATTTCTTGCAAAAACCAGTAAAACCAGTTGCCACTGAGTCAATTCCAACTCATGGCAACCCCATGTGTCAGTATAACCATGCTCCATAGGATTTTCAGTGGCTGATTTTTTTGTGAGTAGATCTCCAGGCCCTTCTTCTGAGGTGCCTATAGGTGAACTCAAACTTTCAACCTTTCAGTTAGCAGCCAAGCATGTTAAATGTTTGCACTACCCAGGGACTCCTTATTTTTGTACCCTTGTTTACATTTTAGTTTTAGATAAAACATACATAACACTGTAATGTGATATACAGTTGAAGTGGATATCCATGTGGTGCGGTGGTTAAGAGCCATGGCTGCTAACCAAAAGGTCTGCAGTTCGCATCCACCACCTGCTCCTTGGAAACTCTACATGGCAGCTCTACTCTGTCCTGTTGGGTCGCTACGAGTCAGAATCGGCTCGATGGCAATGGGTTTGGGTTTTTTGGAGCACACCTTACTTCTGTTTTCTGGAAACAACACCTCTCCCCCTGCCTTGAAGGAATCGCAGCTCTCTCTTTTTACCTAACTTTGGAAGGCCTGCCGGTTACAATTTGACTTTTCCTCTATCCCCATTCTCTATGGAGGCTGGGAACTGACCTAAGCATCATCAACTTGATTTGCCTTCAGCAGACACACATTGGAAGTGTAATAAGAAAAAGAACAGATGTAGTTTTGTGCAACTCAAAAGTCCATACTTAACTCGATTTTCTTCTGTAAATTCCATAATGTTTTGCCAAATGTTTTGACAACAATCAGGCCCCACTTTTTTTAAAAAAAAACAACTAACCATGTGAGAATTCACAACAATAGAAAGTTAATCTTTTTTTTGTTGTTGTTGTTCCTAATTCTTATATGATCTATACCTGCATAAAGCTTGAGAATGCCTGTTTCCACCTAGAGAAGACGGTTCTGCACTAGTCACAGTAAACTCTGCCTGGGTTTTCCTGGGTGCAGAAGACACTGATAAATTGTGGTCCAAAGCAACCAGAGACTTGGAGGACACTGAGCTTGTATTAGGGGTCATGGAAAAATTTGGAAACAATGTGATAGTTGTACAATATGATGAAAGTAATTAACGTCACTGAGCTACATGTGTAAGTAGAAATAGCAACTTTTTTGCTGTACATGTACTCACCACAATCAAAATAAACAAAAAAAAACACATTTAAAAAACAAAAAAGCAACAGAGGCATCACTAATGGGAATGAAAAGAACAGAAATGACAGCTGAACCCTGGATGCGTGGTTTGTTCTACTGGATTAGCAGAATGTATCGCCCAAAGTATAATCTCCAAGACAAGTCTTTACAACTAGAATAAAACACTTGGGCATCATATTCCAACAAAGTATTTTAATATGCAATTTACAATCTTGAGTAGGATTTTTTTTTTTTTTTTTAACATCACTTAACTATTCACCCAAAAAATTGCCTAAGTGTGTCTTATGATTGGATGTATCCACGAGGGGTCATCAAATATTGGAATTTGCAAGCCTGGCTGTGCATCTGAGTTATCTGTGGAATTTTTTTTTTTTTTTTTTGATTCCCAGGCCTTTTCCCCTTTATTTTTAACAAATTCCATGATGATTCTGATGGGCATTCAGGCTTAAGAACCACTAGCTTAGTCCATTCCCTTGCCGATTTGTTTATCTCCGATTTTAAAGACTAAAACGCCAATAATGTGAATGCCTATAATAAGAATCATCTTCTTATTCACCATTTAGGCATTCTAGTTTTAGAACGCACCTCCTTCCCAGTTACATAAGGCATTGAGACCGTTTTGGGGGCTGAAGTGTGTTACTAGTGCAGCTGCGTACACGCTGTGTGACTCCATTTTGTACGGCAGTAAAACTGTGTATTAGATGCACCAAGTATTTTAACTACTCCTTAAATGAGAATTGCTGGGTAAATTTCACTGTTTCGAAAATTATATTAATTATTTCAGACCAGCTAGGTAACACCCAATAAAATTTAGCATCCATGGTCAAGGTAAACAAGTATAACATTGCAGAGGTATAGCAGGAGGGAGGCACTGGACCCCAGGAGCTAGTCCGAAAAGGCACCGGACTAGGTGCAGAATGGCATTCCAAGGCACCGCAAACACGAAAGGTGCCTGACTGAGGTAGCGGGACAAGAGGGGGAAAGGTGTTTCTGGGCCGCATTGCCGCTATCAACATCTCTTCATCTTGAAATGGGGTGGGGGGGGGGGCAAAACGCAAATTAGAGATTGTCCCTGGGCACCAGGTACCTTCTTCATGTCTCTGTAGCGTTGTTTACCAAGTCATATTGAACTTAACTCTTTAAGGATACTGAGTTATTAAAAATTTGGTCCTTGGCAGGAAGAAACTAAGTTGAGTTTCTCCTCCATAAGAAAATAAGAAACAGGAAATACCAGGCAGAAGGGGAATAATCCCTCTTACATCTCAGGGAGAACCTGTCAGTCCCTTCCCTCCCTCCCCATATACTAAAAAACTAGACACACTAAAATCTTTCCCCAGTCACACTGGATTCTTTCTCACTCCAATGCCTTTGAACGGACTGTTCCCTTCTCCTTGATAAATTACTTGTCTTTCAAGACCCAGCTAAAATGTTGCTTCTTCTTTAATGTAGAAGTTTCTTCAATTCTCCTGGTCCTCCCTCTGTCCCCAAAAGTCTCTATTTAGTGTAACTCTATGGTTTCAGGCCAGCCTCCCCTGATTGACTATCCATTCATTATATCAGAGCATCTCTGGATTTTCAATTCCTAGCACAGTGCCTGGCAGCTAGGAGGTGCTGAATAAATGCTCATTGAATAAATAAGGGATGATTTGCTTAATTAAATTTTCATTCCACTGGACCGAACTTACGTCCCTGGGTGGCACAAATGGTTTGTGTTTGACTACAAATGTAAAGGTTGGCTGTTCAAACTCACGCAGCAGTGCTATGAAGGAAAGTCTGGTGATTCATGAAGATTACAGCCAAGAAAATCGTACGGAGCAGTTCTACCCTGTAACTCACGGGGTCTCCAAGACTCAGAATCGACTTGACAGCAACTGGCTTGGGTTTTATTGTTATTTTGTACCTAATTTGTTCTATTTGCCTCTAAAAATGGCAAACAGAGGGCTATGTGTACCCTTGGAGTCCATGACATTCTGACCTTTTGAAACAATAGGCCTAAGTCTCTGGTAGTAGCATTCAGCCACCTGCCAACAGAATCCTATGACTAGGTTGCTATGGTTTTGATGTAGGAAGAGATAGCAATGAAGACTAAAGTGAAGAAACCTGGAGTGTATAACCAGGTGGGCCAAATCATCAATTTCAAAACCCAACCATATCAGCTGTAGCCTGAGAGCAGGTATTGATACTGACCCCAAACCAAGAAAAGGACTGGATCAAAGGTCATGGACACAGTCATGGATCCCAGGAGATTGCATAGGTCACAGAGAATTGGGAGTGATGGTTCAATATTCCTAATAGCTAGGACTTTTTGGTTACAAGTGATAAAATCCCAAAACCAAGTAGTTTAAATATAAAGAGAATGAATGCATTTGATCACACAATTAAATGGGGGAAGGACTGTGGTATATCTGTAACCAGGAAATAAAATAAAATCAATCTCAATTTCTCTCTCTCTCACGCTGTCTCACTTCTCTTTTCTTCATCTCTTCCTCCTCATTTTCTCCCTCTCCTCTCTTCTTTCCTCTCTCTTCTCTTCTGTCCCCCTTTTTTTTTCTCTCTCTCTGTCTTGGTTTGACTCTCTCAGGCAACCAAAAGGCTGCCGTCATAAATAGTGTCAGTCCAAATGTATTCCAAAAACTTTAAAACCAGGCACAGAATCTCAGATTCTGAGAGTTCCAGGGTGGCCATGTGACACTCTGCTGCATAATCTTTAAAGAGTCTTGTCTCAACGTTAGCCAACGGAAAAGTGAGGAATGCAACACCAGGCAGACAAAAAAAAAAGTGTAACTACAAAGAAGATATGGAAGAATTGATATCCCTCCTCTAGGTTCCCAAAGTCTCCTGTAGGTACTTTTATAATATGCCTGCTTTCTACCCCAGGCTGTGAGCTTCTCAAGAAACCCCCCTTTCAGATGTTTATCTCCAATACCCACCAGGAATCCAGCACATTGTCCGACACTTAAATTACACGTACTATATTTTTGCTGTTGAACTGACCTCAAAGACTGGAAAGGAGGTGCCTAGCTTATTGTAGGGTAATGGTATTCAGCTATATGCATCCCCTCCGTAATGGAATCAGCTTTACTCTTCCTCAAAGTATGCTGGGGATGAATTCGGGATGGACTCAGGCTAAGGTACAAGGCCAGGAGTGGCATGACTAGGCCAGCGGCCAAGGCCGAAGAATGCCTTAGCAACAAGAAGGAAAACATCTGGGCCTGGACATGAAGTCTCCGGGAACACTGACTACCCAAGGACGAGGGAGAAAAACAATGAGCCTTGGTCGCAATTGGAATGGCATATAAACTTGGGTCCCTTCCTAGGTGGTTGTGGAAAATACTCCAGCCAGCCGCCACTGGAGAGCAGCTGCTTATCCGTGTAACTAAGTTTCCCTGAATAAACATGTGAATCTAGAAATGGCTACATGCCAGTTCTTTGGATTATCTGCCAGGACGCACAGTGAGGGTCTTTCCTTGCTGGCTGTCCCCCAACACTTATACTCTCCAAGTTCTAGAGCTAAAGAAAATATTTTTATCCAATGTGTTTTACCACACGAATTTCACCTTAATTCTAGAAATTCCTTGATTCTGCCCTTAGAAGACAAGTTTTTTTTCCTAAATTATTTGCGCTGACTAGAGGCCCATGAACCAACCAAAACAAAACCCGTTGCCGCCGACTCATCGTGACCCTGTAGGACAGAGTAGAACTGCCCCATAGAGTTTCCGAGGAGTGCCTGGTGGATTTGAACTGCTAGACCTTTTTAGGTTAGCAGCCGTAGCATTTAACCACTACACCACCAGGGTTTCCAGAGGCCCACAGGTTGTGGAAATTAACAGAGATGAAGAAAAGAGGGGAAAAAAACCACAGGCAGGTTCAACTTTTTCTCAGTGATGACACACACAAGCAGTGTTTTATCTAGTGCCTGAGAAAGTCAACACTTATTCAATTACTCTGCAATTTTGAAATGAAATTTGCTGCCATACTGACTATTCATTGCTCCAGACGAGCTTGGCTGTGCTGGCTGCTATCTGGTGCAGCAATGCTGACCCAGTGTAAGATTTCTGAGGGCAGAATGATATCGCGTCTTACAGAAGTTTCCTTCACTTTTAGTGAAAAAAAAAAAAAAAAAGTTATGTGAGTAGACTGAGCAGTAACTGCATATGCATAAAAATGTCCCAGCAGTCAAAGAGCTATATATAAAGTATCCACTTTATCAAATTGACTTACATAAGAGAGAAAGAAAACTCTTGCTTTTCTTCCAGCCTAATATATCATTGAATGGGCACTATAAAATATCATTGCTCTTCGTTCTTGCTTTTTATCATCACCAGCCCAGATACAAGGTTATACTTGACAGTGAATGGACATCCCATTCTATTGCATTTCTTCACAAAGAGAATGTGAAATACAGTTATCTCCTTGTCTATTCCCCATGTACTTTATACATTGAATGCCTTGTGGCAGACACTGGATAAGGAAAGATGGATTAAGTCATAGTCCTGGCCTTCAAGAGCTCACAGTCTACTAAGAGAAAACAGACAAAATGAAGTGTTACCATGTAACACCATGAACACTACGATAAAGGTTTTAAAAGAATTTTTCCTGGATAGAGGAGTGGGGTTTGGGAGAGGTGGGTATGTTAAGAAGGGTATCATGGGAAATTTACCTCTAGTAGATTGGGAATTTTGCTGCCACTTTCACTTTGGGGTCTCCTAAGATTTGTAGGTTTGTATTCAAATAGTAAATTAGTGAAATGGTTGTTGAATGGAAAATCTACAGAATTCTGGGTGAAAGGAAGATCTGGAATATACTCAGCATGAGCTATGTACACGATACGAACAAACCAAGCCAAACAAATGGGTTATCAATTTAATTCAGACACAAGCAAGGTATTTTAACCCAAACGTCAGGAAAATTATTCCTCCAAACCAAGATCACCTTGAATCCAGGGTAGCAATGATTCGTAATCAACTTGACAGCAACGGTTTAGTTTTCATGTATATTTTAAGAAGGGGCCCTGGTTGCACAATGGTTAAGCACTCGGCTGCTAACTGAAAGGCTGGTCATTCGAACACAACCAGGAGCTCAGCAGGAAAAAGATCTGCTCATCTGCTTTCATAAAGATTACAGCCTATCAATGGGCAAAACAATTCTATTATGAAAACACTCTGCATCCCACTTTGAATTGTGGCGCCTGGGGTCCTAAATGCCAACAAGCGGCCATCTAAAATACATTAATTGGTCTCAACCCACCTGGAGCAAAGGCAAAGGAAGAACACCAAGGTCACACGACAACTAAGAACCCAAGAGACAGAAAGGGCCACATGAACCAGAGACCTACATTATCCTGAGACTAGAAGAACTAGTTGGTGCCCGGCCACAATCGATGTCTGTCCTGTCAGGAAGCACAACAGACAACTCCTGAGGGAGCAGGAGACCAATGGGATACAGACCCCAAATTCTCATTAAAAGACCACACCTAATGGTATGATTGCGACTAGAGGAATCCCAGAGACAATGCTCCCCAGAACTTCTGATGGCACAGGACAGGAACCATCCCCGAAGACAAATCATTAGGCATGAAAAGGACTGGTCAGTGGTGGGGAGAGAGATGCTGATGAAGAGTGAGCTAATTAAATCAGGTGGACACGGGAGAATGTGTTGGCAACTCTTGACTGGAGGGGGGATGGGAAGATAGAGAGAGAGGGAAGATGGCAAAATTGGCACGAAACGAGAGACTGTAAGAGCTGACTCAATAGGGGGAGAGCAAGTGGGAGAAGGGAGTAAGATGTATGTAAACCTACATGTGACAGACTGATTGGAATGGTAAATGTTCACTTGAAGCTTAATAAAAATTAAAAAAAAAAAAAGATTACAGCCTAGAAAACCATATGAGGCAGTTCTACTCTGTCGCATGGGGTCAATATGAGTCAACATCAACTCGTCAACACCTAAGATAGCACCTAACAACAACATACCAAGGTCCCTGGAGATGCAGTTTGCTCTCGATTACTAACCTAAAGGTCTGTGGTTAGAACTCACCCAGCAGTACAGCAGAAGATAGGCCTGCCAATCTGCTTCTGTTAAGATTAAACCCAAAAAAAACCAAACTCATTGCCATCGAGTCAATTCCCACTCATAGAGACCCTATAGGACGTAGTCGAATTGCCGCATAGGGTTTCCAAGGCTGTAAATCTTTACAGAAGCTGTCTACCACATCTTTCTCCTGTGAAGCCACTGGTGGGTTTGAACCATCAACCTTTCGGTTAGCAGCTGAACATTTAACCACTGAGCCACCAGAAATCCTTCTGTTAAGATTATAGCCAAGAAATCCCTATGGAGTAGTTCTACTCTGTAACACTTAGGATCTCCATGAGTCAGAATTGACTGGACAGCAACAGGTTAGTTTGAAGAACCTGGCCAAAAGAGGCAAAGCAGGTTTATTAACAAGGACATAAGCATTGATGGGGCTAAGAGTTGATAAGCATTAGGACACAATGGCAGTAGGAAACCTGAAGGTACAACTTGGGGCCTCAGTCATAGCAATAGCTAAGAATAATGCTCTTTGGAAAATGATTTTTTTTTTTTAAATGGTACACTTTAAAGCTCTGTGATAGAGCTTGTTTTTCTATTGTAGCCCAAAGTAGCTAACTGTTTGGCCTTTGACCCATCCTAAGACAATTAGACTACACGTATAATGCAGGTAGGAAGAGAATACACTGGCTCCCTTTACAGAATTTGAGGAAGTTTTAGAGTTGCCAGAGATACCAGTGTATGAATGAGGATGAAGGAGCGGATTTTGTACTGGAGTTTCGCTGATTCTCTATTCTGACCATAATTTGTTTCTCAGTGCCAACCTGTTAAAAAGAATTATAAGGATCAGTACCCACCATCCATCCTAAAGCGATTCAAATCCTTGAAGTAGATCCTAAAGCAAATCACTTTCTGAAGCAGTGATCCCAAGCCCTGGGTATTTCCAGTTATCTAAATGGTTATCAAAAAAGATTCTCCAATAAAAATAAAAAATTAACACATACCATATAGGGCTTTGAGGAATTATATATTTAAAAGTCATGTAAGAAGATATCATGAAATCAAAAAAGTGTTAAGATGATTGTAAGGAGATTCTAATTCTAAGTTGCAGAATAAAGATTCTGGTTATGTCCAGGAAGGTTACCGAGGTTTACACTCTGGGGTGGTATGGGAGATTCTGAGCCATCCTGAAGTGGAGGCTTGTGGAACAAGAGGCATTTTTTTTTTTTTAACTGTGCTTTAGATGAAGGTTTACAGAGCAAATTAGTTTCTCATTAAACAATCAACACACATATCATTTCGTGATGTTGGTTGCCAACACCACAACATGTCAACTCTTACCCCTTCTCTGCCTTGGGTTCCCCATTACCAGCATTCCTGTCCCCTCTTGCCTTCTCGAACTTGCCCCTGGGCTGGTGTGCCCATTTAGTCTCGTTTTGTTTTATGGGCCTATCTAATCTTTGGCTGAAGGGTGAACCTCAGAAGTGACTTCAGTACTGAGTTAAAAGGGTGTTTAGGGGCCATACTCTTGGGATTTTTCTAGTCTCTCTAAGACCAGTAAGCCTGGTCCTTTTTTGTAAGTTTGAATTTTGTTCTATGTTTTTCTCCAGCTCTGTCTGGGATCCTCTATTGTGATCGCTTGTCAGAGCAGTCGGTGATGGCAGCTAGGCACCATCTAGTTGTGCTGGATTCAGTGTGGTGGGGGTTGTGGTAGTTGTGGTCCATTTGTCCTTTGGACTAATCTTTCCCTTGTGTCTTTGGCTTTCTTCATTCTCCCCAAGGAACGATTTTATTATACAAGCAATGTATGTGCATTGTAGACAAGGTAGAGAATACCAAGAAGAAAAACCCTATGACCCATTAAATAACCATTAAACAAACAAAACAAAACAAAAAAAACAACCCATCGCCGTGGAGTTGATTTTGACTCATAGCAACCCTGTAGGACAGAGTAGAACTGCCCCACAAGATTTCCAAGGAGCAAAAGGTGAATTTAACCTTTTGGTTTGCAGCTGAGCTCTTAACCACTATGACGCCAGGCTCCCCATACCAATTAGTAATCTTTTAAAGTATATACATTTTAAGATTTCCAAATGCTTTTATTAAAAACAAATTAATTATATTCTATAAATTTCTGTAACCTGCTTATATTCACTTAATGTATTTCAAGCTGAAGAGCATAGAATATAGATTATGATTTAGTTAACCAATATCCCGTTGTTAAACATTTGCATTGTTTCTAATTTTCTCTATTATATATAATTCCACGGTCAATGTCCTTGGAGGCAAATCTTTGTATGCATATTAAATTTCTTTATGATACATTTTTAGAAATAAAATTAAGGAGTCAAGGAATAGGCACAGTTTTAAACTATTTCAAAGTTTTGCCAAATTTCTCTACAGAAAGTAGGCAACAGCAAAGTATGGGATTACTCATTTCCTTAGTATGGTTATTTGTATTCATGGACAATAGTTTCTCATCCTAACTTGTGGCGCTTGTATTGCACTTGTATTGCCATGATATTCCAATAACTACTGGAGGATTCTTGGATGTTCCAAAGCTCACCAGAGTAGTTTAGAATAAGGTTCATTTCCTTAGAAACATTTTTCTTTTTCCTGGGTGGTAGGGATGGTTATCATGCAATCCTTCTCAGATTTCCCCAATCAATTAATAGCAGTTTAACACAGTAGAGTATTTCACTTATGGATTGTCCTCACAATAGTCTACAATTTATGCTAAATCATGTGTGGGATTTCTTGATAAGAAAAATTATATTGAGAAACAGTTTGGAATGATCTAGTATTTAAATGCCAACACTCACACACTGGACAGACCGTTTAGATTACGCAAGAATTTGGTTCAGGAGAGAGATGTTTCAAAACACTTTTCTCTTTGAAGCTAGTTCATGAGCATGTTTAAATGGTCATTTCATTAAAATCAATTAATTTGTTAAGTTCCCCAGCCACAGAGGAAAAATGTTGAGAGGAAAAGTTGATTTTTAATCTGTGGAGAATATGACTGCCATATCATTTTAAACAACCAATTACGGTAATTGTTTCTAGAACACCTGTGTTGCAGCCCTAACTGGAATCCTTCTGCTTCTTTCTCTTTTTTTACATTCTTTCTTTTGATTTTTCTTTCCTTTTCTTTCTTTTATAGTAGAAAATAAATTACAAGAATCAATTCTAAGAAAAGGAAAGGATTAAAAAAGAAATTGCTTCATTTTGAAGCATCCACAGGACTCCATGGAGAGCTCCCAGGTACTTAAAGAAAATCTCATTCCACAGACATAAATAAGGATAAATCCTCTTTGGATACAGCAAAAACTGGGGAGGTGGGTGAGAAGATCACCCTGCATTTTTAAAAGCACGTATTTTGCAAGCTGCACACCCTCAAAGAATAACTTTAAGGAATTGAAGTGAATTCAACAAGTAGAGATTTTGTGACCCCTTCTTATTGTTTTATGGTCTTTTAATTATGGTAAGATCTGGTGTCTGCCCCCTAAATGAACACATTCTACCATCTTGGCTGCCTGATGAGATAGTTGTTCATTCCTATACTTTCCAACCCAACAACTAAAGAAGCAGCTACCATGATCAAGGACTGACCTTGATGGAGGGGATTCTACACAGCCATGGGTAACACCAGGTGCCATGAAATCAATTTCGTCTCATGCAGACCCCAAGTGTTTTCAGAGTACATTTGTGCTCCATAGAGTTTTCAGTGGCTGTGTTCTTTCAAAAGTAGATTGCCAGACTTTTCTTCTGAGGTAGATTTAAACCATCAACCTTTTGGTTAGTAGCCAAGCACTCAGCCATTTGTGCCACCCAGGAACTCCACTCAGCCATGGGTAACAATGTCAATTTAACTTAGATTGTCATTCCTTTTATTTTTCAGCAGCAGTTCTTGGATCGCTTTATAAGCATCTTTCCAAACCACAATTTATGTTGAGCATTTTCACTTTGCTCAAGAGCGGATTCTCTTAAAAATCTCGCAGACCCCAATTTCAACTTAGTCATACTTCACATTATATTCCACCAAATTCAACTTCAATTGATATATCTTTCAGAAAAAAAGCATGTAAGAACCATGAGGTGGATAACACAACACTATAAAGTTAGCATAAAAATAACCACAGTATAAAATAAACCCCTATTTATTTCTAAATTATTCATAAAAGTAAATTAAAAAGGAAAGTCTCTAATACAATTTTTTTTTGTCTTTCAACTAATCCATCGTTTTTCATCTGCAAAATTGCCTTTGCTTTTTTGGTAGCTGTCTTAGTGTGGGTTCTCTAGAGAAGCAAAGCCACTCGCTTTCTGTGTAATAGAGAGAGAAAGAGAGAGGGAGATTTACTTCAAAGAAATGGCTCATGCAATTGTAGGGGCTGGTAAGTCCAAAATCCATAGGTCAGGCAGCAAGCTGGAGACCTCTTCTGGCTCACAGGAGTGCTGTTGTTGTTGTTAGGTGCCGTTGAGTCGGTTCCCACTCACAGCGACCCTATGAACAACAGAACACTGCTCGGTCCTGAGCCATCCTTACAATCATTGTTATGCTCGAGCTCATTGTTGCAGCCACTGTGTCAATTCACCTCATTAAGAGTCTTCCTCTTTTCCGCTGACCCTGTATTCTGCCAAGCATGATGCCCTTCTCCAGGGACTCATCCCTCCTGACAACATGTCCAAAGTATGTAAGACACAGTCTCGCCATCCTTGCTTCTAAGGAGCATTCTGGTAGTACTTCTACTAAGACAGATTTGTTCGTTCTTTTGGCAGTCCATGGTATATTCAATATTCTTCGCCAACACCACGATTCAAATGCATCAATTCTTCTTCGGTCTTCCTTAATCATTGTCCAGCTTTCACATGCATATGATGCGACTGAAAATACCATGGCTTGGATCAGGCCCACCTTAGTCTTCAAGGTGACATCTTTGCTCTTCAACACTTTAATGAGGCCCTTTGCAGCAGATTTACCCAATGCAATGCGTCTTTTGATTTCTTGACTGCTGCTTCCATGGCTGCTGATTGTGGATCCAAGTCAAACGAAATCCTTGACAACTTCAATCTTTTCTCCGTTTATCATGATGTTGCTCATTGGTCCAGTTGTGAGGATTTTTGTTTTCTTTATGTTGAGGTGCAATCCATACTGAAGGCTGTGGTCTTTGATCTTCATTAGTAAAAGTGCTTCAAGTCCTCTTCATTTTCAGCAAGCAAGGTTGTGTCATCTGCATAAAGCAAGTTGTTAATGAGTCTTCCTCCAATCCTGATGCCCCATTCTTTTTCATGTAGTCCAGCTTCTCAGATTATTTGCTCAGCATATAGATTGAATAGGTAAAGTGAAAGAATACAACCCTGGTGCACACCTTACCTGACTTTAAACCAATCAGTATCCCCTGGTTCTATCCAAACACAGGAGTGCAGGGGCTGGCAAATCCAAACTCTGCAGGTTAGGCAGCAGGCCAGGTACTTCTGCAGAATTACATCCCAGGGACCAGAGATCAGGTGATGAGAAGAGTGCAGGGTTGACAGAGAACAAATGTTACATTTTGTTTTGTTTCAGCAAACTACAAAAGAATAAACTACTTTTCATTGTTTGCTAATTTTGCTGGCCATAAAGATATCCAATATCATTTAAAAGAGGAAGTGTGTTGTCATAGAGAAAATAGTAGTAGTCATCATTCTTTATGTGTGTATTATATTAAAACTTACAAAGTGCTCACAGATATTATCTTATATAATTAATAACAGAAATGTAAGGTATTATTTTCCCCATTTCACATGAGTAAATTGAAGCTCAGAAATGTTAAATTATTGAAAAGCTAATCATTAACTTTATATGAGAAGGAAAGATGCCCAGATAAGTAAAGCATTATTAAAGAAGAACAAAGTAGGAGGCCTCCCACTACCTGATCTCAGAACCTACTATACAGCTACAGTTGTCAAAACAGCCTGGTATTGGTACAAAGGCAGACACACTGATCAATGAAACAGAATAAAAAACCCAGATGTAAATTCATCCACCTACAGTCATTTGATCTTTAACAAAAGCACAAAGTCCATCAAATGGGAAAAAGGCAGTCTTTTTAACAAATGATGATGGCAAAACTGTATGTCCCTCTGTAAAAAAAAGAAACAGGACCCATACCTCACACCATATATAAAAACTAATTCAAAATTGGATCAAAGATCTAAATATAAAACCAAAAACTATAAAGATTATGGAAGAAAAAATAGAGTCAATGCTAGGGGCCCTAATACATGGCATAAATAGGATACAAACCATAACTAACAATATACAAACACCAGAAGAAAAGCTAAATAACTGGAATCTTCTAAAAAGTAAACACTTATGCTCATCAAAACACTTCACCAAAAGGGTAAAAAGAGAACCTACGGACTGGGAAAAAAAATTTGCCGATGACATATGCAACAAAGGCCTCATCTCTAAAATCTATAAGAAAATCCAACACTTCTACAACAAAAAGACAATCCAATTAACAAATGGGCAAAGGATATGAACAGGCTCTTCACCAAACAAGACATTCAGGCAGCTGACAGACACATGAGGAAATGCTAGTGATCACTAGCCATTAGAGAAATGCAAATCAAAACTACAATGCAATATCATCTCACCCAGATGTTCCTGGCATGAATAAAGAAAAACAGAAAATAACAAATGTTGGAGATGCTCCTGGGAGAAAAAAAAATTTTTTTTTTTTTTTTTCTCCTGGGAGATTGGAACTCTTAGGCACTGTTGGTAGGAATGCAAAATGGTACAACATTTTGGAAAACAATATGGCATGTCCTTAAAAATCTATAAATAGAAGTCAGCACAACTCAGTCAAGACAAGGTCATGGAAACTTCATAGACACATACAAACTCCCTGAGGGACGGAATTACTGGGCTGAGGTCTGGGGACCATGGTCTCGGGGAACATCTAGCTCAATTGGCATAACATAGTTTATAATGAAAATTTTCCGCATCCTACTTTGGTGAGTAGCATCTGGGGTCTTAAAAGCTTGTGAGTGGCTATCTAAAATACATTTACTTGTCCCACCCCTTCTGGAGCAAGGGAGAATGAAGAAAACCAAAGACACAAAGGAGTGATTTGTCCAAAGGACTAATGGACCACAACTACCACAGCCTCTTCCAGACTGAGTCCAGGACCACTAGATGGCACCCAGCTACCACCACTGACTTCTTTGAGAAAAAAAAAAAAAAAAACCCAGTGTCCTCGTTGACAGGTATCACAAAAAAGGGTTCCGGACAGGGTGGGAGAAAAATGTAGAACAAAATTAAGGCTCACAAAAAAAGACCAGAATTACTGGTTTCACAGAGACTGGAATAACCCCAAGAATATGGTCCCCGGACACGCTTTTTAACTCAGTACTGAAGTCTCTCCTGGGGTTCACCTTTCAGGCACATATTAGGCAGGCCCCTAAACAAAACAAGACTAAATGGGCACATCAGCCCAGGGGCAAGGATGAGAAGGCAGGAAGGGGCAGGAAAGCTGGACGAATGGAAATGGGAACTCAAGGTCAAGGAGGGGAGAGTGTTGACATTTCAAGCGGTTGGCCACCAATGTCATAAAACAATTTGTGTATTATTTGTTTAATGAGAAACTAATTTGTTCTGTAAAATTTCACCTAAAGCACAATTTAAAAAAGTGGAAAAAAAAGAAATGTTAAATTACATCCTACTTTTTTTTTATGTGACAGAGTCATAAATGGACTCAGATCTGGGACTAAAACATGCTATGACTGGTGTGTCACAAAAACTAAGTCACTATGTAATTATGAGCCCAAGAGACAGAAAGGGTCACATAAACCAGAGACGACATCAGCCTGAGACTGGAAGAACTAGATGGTACCCAGCTACAACCGATGACTGCCCTGACAGAGAACCCTTGAGGGAGCAGGACAGCAGTGGGATGCAGACCCCAAATTCTCATGAAAAGACCAGACTTAATGGTCTGAGACTAGAAAGATCCTGGTGGTCACAGTCTCCAGAACTCCTGTTAGCCCAAGATAGGAACCATTCCCAAAGCCAACTCTTTGGATAGGGATTGGACTGGACAATGGGATAGAAAAAGATGCTGGTGAGGAATGATCTTCTTGGATCAAGTAGACACTTGAGACTATGTTGGCATCTCCTATCTGGAAGGGAGATGAGAAGGCAGAGGGGGTCAGAAGCTGGCGGAATGGACAGGAAAAGAGAGAGTGGAGGGAAGGAGCAGGATGTCTCATTAGGTGGAGAGCAATTAGGGGTATATAGCAAAGTTTATATAAGTTTTCATGAGAGGCTGACTTGATTTGTAAACTTTCACTTAAAGCACAATTAAAAAAAAAAGCTATGTCATGTCACTATAGCTTTCTATCATATTGCAATGTATGCACGATCACCTCCACATTGCTCTAAAAATGATGTTAGTTAAAATTATCCAATTCTTCCTTTTTTTAACCTTGTTTGTCTATTTGTGCATTCACTTATTTAACAAATACTGAATAAATGATTACTTCATTTGACATCAAAGAATCAAGGTGACTAATCATATGATCGTCATATCCAAAATCTCAGTTTTGTGAACAAAATATACAGGTTTAAAGAAAATAGTTAAAAGAGCCTAAGATAAATATATTATGGCTGAAGGTACAGTGTGCTATGGAAACCCAAAGAAGAGAATGACTAAATTAAAAAGACACACAGATATCTTCACCTAGGATATCCCATTTTGCTGAGGTTAGGGACATGAACAAGAGTTTAACAGTATCTTCATTCTCCACTAAGGTGCCTGGTCCTTCTAATAATTAAATATGTAATTAGACAAGTTTGAAATATTTTCCACAAGTTACATCTTCTTTAAACAAGTTTAAATTTTTAAATAGTTTCAGTGGACTTCCTTGATTATTCAAAGCAATGAAATAAAGACGTCTTGTTCTTTTTTTTTTGTTCTAGAGAGAAAGTCTTAGAATTTTTCAGGGAGTACTGCTTGATAGAAAAAGGAGAGGGCATTATCTTCTTTCAGAGAAGGATGGAAGTCCTGAGTTTGAGCCAGAGTTTTGTTGCTGTTGTTATTGTTTGTTTTGTTTGAAAGTCAAGGTGTGCTTGGGCTCATTAAGCAAAGCTGGTTTCCTCAGTGTCAGAGGAGTTGTCCAAAGAGTTAGAATTAAGGAATGCATTAAGTCAAGAGAGGATAAAAAATGTAGAGTGCCTTTAAGAAAGTTGTATTTTCCTCTTTATGTTTCCTCTGCTCAACTAACCGATTTCATGTTTCTTGTTATAAAAGGGAAAGGTCTTTTTATGGATCTGCTAAACAGGTACTCTAAAAGATCATGGCTTATTCATTTCTCTAATGCTTTATGGTGGGCTTTGCAAAGTAGGTGTGTTTGTCCAAAAAGGAGGTCCCAATCCAAGTTCCCTGCTTCCGGCTTTTATTTCCACTCTCAAATTTACCTACGCTGCCACCTATTGGCAAGAGGAAACATCGTCTGGCTGAGCTCTTACCTCCAAGCACTCTAACATGAGTGTCAACCAAGAAACCGATATAACCATATATTAGTTCCTCCACTAAATGTGTTACAGGTCAGTAACAGAAACTACTGATGACTAGTAAATTCTGACAAAGCTTGGCTGGTAAAGAAGGTTAAATTATGGCAAAGGTGAGTTTTGAGTTTGAAGAACTAACAAAGGGGTTATTTCTCTGTGCATCACATTTCCAGTACTATACTGAGCATCCTAGCCCTGGTTTTTCCTCCAGTAAGTGCTTCAACCTCTCTGGACCTTAATTTTCTTCTGTATCAAACGGGACAAGGATATCTTCACTGCTAAACCCACAATGAGTTTGAGAGACAAATGAAATAATAAATGAGTGACCACCGAAATATTAATCCCCATGAATTTTCTCCTTTTATCTTCTATACCTCCTCTCTGCCTAAAAACCGTTTGAAATAGCTATGACATTCATTTTCCTCAGTTCCCAGAGTTGACAACAGAGCCCCATAGAAGTGATGCTCCATGAAATGTAAGTGAACTTGAAAAGATAAATCACAGACCTGACCCCTTTTTGGTTGAACAACAGAATAGCTGCAGTCCCTCTATTTTACACTTTTATTGTGGCTCTTACACATTGTAACCTATGGTGTGTATGTGTGTGTGTGTCTGTGTGTATAGCTCCTTATAGTACTATGTCTTATATTCTGCACATTGCATTATACTAGATTCTTAATAAATGTTAAATGGATAAATTGATGAATGAAATAAACTTAGACATTATTTAGTATAATACATTTACTATACAGCTGGTGAATTGAGATCCCTCAAAGCTTAAAGCTTAGTGATTTGTATAGTATCACAGAGTAAATTAGAACTGGATCCAGAAAGCACTCTGAGTTTCTGGTTTTAGTTTCCTACATTTTCTTCCACTGTTTCTCTCCTCTTTCATGGGAAACACCAGATTGCCAAAGTCATGAAGCAAATTGGTCTTCTCTGGTTCCTTGAAGTTCTGGAGGCTGTGGCTTTCTTTCTCCACCAGCCAAATGAACTATTGGTCACTATGTTGGGATTGGGAGAGGCTAGCAATAGTGGGAAGAGATGGGGCTGATGAATCACTGTTACCTGAGCATTTCCACTAGACTTCAAGCTCTCGAAACCAATGATCAAGTCTCACTCCATTCCCTCGAAAGTGCCACAATGCTCCCTAGGAATGTAACCTATAATAGCAGGATGGCCAGTGACTGAGGTTTAGCAGATTGATTGATGATAGATAGATAGTTAGATACATAGCTGGGTGGATGGATGGATGGGTGGGTGGGTGAGTGGGTAGGTAGGTAGGTAGGTAAGTAGGTAGGTAGGTAGGTAGGTGGATAGACAGACAGATGGACTGACCAACAGACCGACCAATTGATTGATCAATTGATAGATAGCTAGATGGATGGAAGGGAATAGTTATTTGGGGAAGGGAATAATTATATAGAAGGAGGGAAAGGGTCACAAGATTAGCAGAGAGAATAAAAAAAAGACACTTCAAATTTAATACTTGAGTTCTAACTTATTTCAGCCAACTCTAGTAATAAGATACGTCCTTGTGGAGTAATGGCTAACATCTCTCCGGGTTTTCACATAAAAGGATTTATTGCTATTCTCAGCTCTGTAAAGCAATGTAAGATCAACAGGATTAGTGGCATTATATTGTGCTCTCTGCAGAGCTTAATGTCATTTCAGGCTGTTAAACATTTATAGAAATAAATAAAAGAGTCCAATATCAGCTGAAGCTCTAATCCCCCCCGAAGAGAAAAATAGCTCCTAGGTTGCCATTTCCTGTGCAGATATCAACCCAAGTGAGTGCAGTTCGCAGACGACACTAACCTTTCCTCTTGAGCCACGGCTGTGGAAAGGAGTGACTGACGACACTGGGGTGTATCAGTCAGTCCGATTTCTTCATTAAGTCTACAAGAATATAGGGCAAGGAGAACAGGGGTGGAAATGAGATGATGCCTCTTCCCCAAGGGTGAAAGGAACTTCAAGGTGAAAAGTAAAACTGCCTTATGAACATATGAGGTACAGAGTCATTCCATCAGAGTAGATAGGCAAAGTCCCTTGAAGGAGGAGCAATGGCTTTTTAGGTCAGTAAAACTTGGGAATACTGATTGAAATGTTAATCATTATTCATTCACCCATTCATCTGTACATTCATGAGTTTAAAAGATTAAAAGCATCTATCAGAAGGGAGATTCATTAGCAATAGAAGGCTGGAAAAACAGATGTTACTAAGATAAATATTCATGGTACTCTACCTAGGGAGTAGAAACTCTGGCCCAAAGACTCCAACCTAGCTGGTCCACCCTACTATGGAAAGAGATGAATCAGGTCCAATGTAACATTTGATTCATTTAAGTGTCTCTTCTTATATCATAGCATCTAAGACTGCATCAAATCAAAGATACACACTATTTTATATACTACTAAAGAAGCCCCCTCCCCTTTAGCCTAGCAGTAGCAAAGGCTTTGCTGTTACCAAACCCAAGTCATGGCACTATCCATTATGCTTCCTCAGAATGTATGTAAATAGTTCTCTGTTGGACCTTAGCTGACAGGGACTGACTTAGACATTTTTTATCTCACGCATACATAAACTACAAACATAAATGAAATAAAAATTCCTCCTAAAATTTCATCGCAGTACAAGCCTGATTCTTCCTAGTCACTTTCCATGTAAGATTCATTGATGTTCTTCTTTTGCATTCTCTGTGCCATTGAGACCACAGGGTGAAGTTGCACTTTCTAAAAGATGATCCACATTTGTCTCTGGGATTTTTTCCAAGGTGCTGACCCATTTTGCAAATATTAGTGCTGGCACTTTTGATTCTACACATATGCAGACTTTAATAAGCTATGTCTTCATAGCTGACTGGCCAACAGTGGTTATAAAGTGACATTATCTAATATACATCATCATTTTGGAGATGTTAAACTGTGAAAATATGTGTGCCTTAGCATCTATGGAATATGGTAGTTTAATTCCGTGCTCACCAAGCAACCTTTTAATTATTTGGTTTCACGTGTAGCTTCACCCATTCACAAATCCTTTCATTACTGCATCATCAGTTTATTCTGTTCATAGGCTCTTTGGAAATCAAAACCAACTTTGCAAAATTATAAGGACTTTTGAATTTTCTGCCTCTGTGCGGGGAGGGAACTAATCAACAACAGCTCAGTTACAAACATGCATCTGGTAATGTTGTAACAGAGGAGATGGACTTTCAATTCTGGGCTTTCTCACTGCCAGAGATGATAGGATGCCTCGGTACTGAGCCTTGAGAATGCCTGGCCCTTTCTGGTTGGACCCCAGTAAACATTTCCTATCCCAGGCACAGCCCTGGCCTCCGAGTGGGTTGTTCAACCCTCAGACATCAACACAGAGAATCTCTCTTGTCCCTCTCTACCCATCAAGCCCAAGTCCTGGGACATATTCCACGAAAACATTTTCTCTGTGAATTTTTCTCAATTTTCTCTTAAATATGTACCAGTGACACCTTCCTTTAAAAAATGTCATCCTGGAGCCAGTACAGTGGCTCCCTTTAATTAAATTTGTTCTGTTTATTTCAGGTCTTCTTTTCATTACTAGTTTGCAATTGCTGCTCTCCTACATCAGCCACCTTCTCCCCATATCCTTCTAAATCTAAGATGCAGATTCCTTGTTTTCCAATTTTTGTCAGTACATTCCTGGTCCATCATAAAGTCATCATCCACAAAGCCCTCTTTGACATCAATACGCATAAATTCATTTTTCATACACTCAAGAAAGAATGTGGCTACAGCACACATATAATTCAATACAGAGCAACATTGCTTTTAATGTTTTTTTCAGGACTTACATTACATTATTATGCTGGGAGCTTTGCATTACTTTATCATATAATCTTTAAAAGCAAATGAACAAAAAAACTTAACTGGATGATAAACACTTAGGTTTAGAGAAGTTCAGTAATTCAGCCAACGTCACAAAACTAACGAATGTTGCAACCAGGATTAAGCCTGTGTTTCTTGCTGCAGATCCTAAGCCCTGAACTTTCCTACCTCATTTGCTGAATATCAGCTTTGGGCAAGACACTGTTCTAGCCACTGAGAAGGGAAAGAGCAGGGAAATAAAGAGGTCACTGGGTGGTGCAAACAGTTTGCGCTCAACTACTAACCTGAAGGTTGGCGGTTTGAACCCCCCAGCAGTGCTGTGGAAGAAAGGCTGGGCAATCTGCTTCCATAAAAATCACAGGCAAGAAAACCCTATGAAGCAATTCTCTCCTATAACATATGGAGTCTCCATGATGCTGAACCGACTTGGTGGCAAAGGGGATTGGTTTTTGTTTGTTCTTTTTATGTTCTAGAAGAGGAAGCAGACCTATATATTATAATGCTAGTGCCTGGTAGAATGTAACCTGCACTAACTGAAATTCAAACAAAACACTGATAGAGCGCAGAGGAGAATTCCAACCGAGGAGATGTAGAGGGCTTCAAGGAGGAAATGGCATTTGAACCTCACTTGAATGATGGGTAGAATACAATGAGAGAGCTGTTAAAAGGAGCAGAAAGTAGGCTGAATGCCTAGGAGTCCAGGAGAGGAAGAAAGAGAAGCTGAGAAAAGAAAGAGTTATTTATTACCACCTGTCACTGTTTGTGATTCTGCATCTTAGACTCATGGTCAACCCAAAGTCAGAACTCAAAAAGGGCAGCCCACCACTCACAGCAGCCTGCCAGGCTAGTCTTTCAGCTGCCGCCACCTTCCAACCATCTCCAGCCATTGCCCTGTTGCCTGAGGCCGTCAATGAATTCTTAAAAGGTTTCTCCTGTCTCCCCCGGTTGCGATCCCCTCACTTCAGCTCACGCTCTGGCTGTCATTTCATCCTTCACGCTCAGTGTAAAAGAGGTGCACTGCACTGAACAATGGAGTTATCACCACAATTGTCAGAATGTGCTGGGGCCCTCAGGGTTCTCTGGACTGAGGTTGAACAAAGAAAAAAAAAGAAAAAGGGGGGAAAAAAAAGTAAACCTGGCAGACTGTGGATAAATTTGACCCACTTTGTTCGGCTGGCACCTAGTATATAAAAAGTTGGAATGCCTGAGGTAGGGCAGGTGCCCTCTCTCCAGTTCCCCCAGTGCCCACCACCGCCTTTGTCTTCCACCCAGCACTTCACGCATCCTTCCTGGCTGAGTTCTTCAGGTCCCTGAAGGCAATCGAGTCAACCCTTGATTTTTAAAATAAGTAAATTGATACTCAAAAGCCTTGACCAAAGCCATACAGTTAACTAATAGTAAAGTAGAGAAAGCCCAGTGATTTTCCCAGCTAAACCATAACCCCTCTCAACCTTGTAAGTGAAGCTTGAGCTTAGAGGATCTGCAGAGAAATTCTAACACAATATTTAAACAGCCATAGATCTTTTGGTTAGCAGCTATAGCTCTTTAACACTATGCCACCAGGGTTGCCACATCTTATACAAGGAATCAACCAATATGTACCTCTTTGCCACTTACTTCCCACCCTATTGACATCTTTCATTTAATTTTAATTTTTTTATTAATACCCAGTTATATGCCAAAAAAGATATTATTTTTGAAAAAAAAAGTATGTATATATATATATGTAAAACACTCCAAGATAACAAATTAGAGAGAGGTGATAAGGAAGAAACAAGGAGAATACAACAGCAAGGAAATAAAATCAAGCTAGTCTACTATAGAGCATGAAGTACTACTTGCTTGTTATAGAAAGATGACACATTTAGTTCCAAACCTTCCAACAGTCAATGTTGTTTGTAGTCCACCATATAGTTCTGGTTTCCAAGGATAAAATCAAAACATTTATCAAGAAGAAACAGAACAGCTTTTTATGATAATAAGTCCGTGGGTAGTGCTAGCATTAAAAATGCTAGGCTGCTCACAGAAAGGTTGGTGGTTCAAAGGTTGGTGACGCCTGGCAGGAGAGCCCTGGTGATCTATTTCCAAAAAATGAGCCATTGAAAACCGTATGCAGCATAGTTCTACTCTGACACACATAGGTCAGAGTTGACGACAACAACTGGTTTTTCAATTATAAAATCAAAAGTTTTGTTTAAAAGGCCTAGCACCTAGGCCCTCAACATTCTTCAACAAATGTTTTGGATTATTGCCTGGTCATTACTGAACACAAAATACTTAGGTTACTGGATGACTCCTAACCTGTAGATGACAAATCCCTGGGAAAACTTGAAGTTGTTGCAGTTCTAGGAGTATGGTCTATGTATATTCCATAAATAGTTGTCTCACTCATAGATGTGTGAAAAATGTTTAAATATGTGTGGATGCTGTCATAATTATGAAATACAATCAATTTAAACTATCACGGGATTCATGGAGGTTTATCTTCTCATTCACTATTTGACAACAGATAATAAAAGTACAATTATTGTCTCTTATATAAATTTTGATAAAATTTGATAATGGCTTTGTAATGTGAAAAAGAACCTCAGCTTCAAAGCCAGGACCAATAGGAACATACAGTTGCTTACAGCTACCAGCAATTCTAACTGGCTGGTGTGCAGCTGTCCCAGCTATCATATATCAACATTTTTATTTTTACTACTGATTTTATTATCTCCCTTGTTAAGAGAAATTAGGAAGCACTAACCTGGAGGATTCAGAAGAGGATGTGGAATGAGGGACATCTCATTGCTGATGTCAGATGGATCCTGGCTCAAAGCAGAGACTACCAGAAGAATGTTTACCTGTGTTTTATTGACTATGTAAATGCATTCGACTGTGTGGATCGTAACAAACTATGGATAACATTGCAAAGAATGGGAATTTCAGAACACTTAATTGTGCTCATGAGGAACCTGTACATAGATCAAGAGGCAGTTGTTTGACTAGATCAAGGAGATACAGCATGATTTAATGTCAGGAAAAGTGTGCATCAGGGCTGTATCCTTTCACCATACTAATTCAATCTGTATGATGAACAAATAACTGGAGAAGTTGGACTATATGAAGAACAGGGCATCAGGATTGGAGGAAGACTCATTAACAACCTGCAATATGCAGATGATACAACCTTGATTGGTGAAAGTGAAGAGGACTTGAAGCACTTCCTGATGAAGATCAAAAGACTACAGCCTTCAGTATTGGTCACATCTCAACATAAAGAAAACAAAATCCTCACAACTGGACCAATAAGCAACATCATGATAAATGGAGAAAAGACTGAAGTTGTCCAGGATTTCATTTTACTTGGATCCACAATCAACAGCCATGGAAGCAGCAGTCAAGAAATCAAACAACACATTGCACTGGGCAAATTTACTGCAAAAGACCTCTTTAAAGTGTTGAAAAGCAAAGATGTCACGTTGAACAATAAGGTGCACCTGACCCAGGCCATGGGGTTTTCAATCACCTCATATGCATGCAAAAGCTGGACAATGAATAAGGGAGACTGAAGAAGAACTGATGCCTTTGAATTGTGATGTTGGCAAAGAATATTGAATATACGATGGACTGCCAGAAGAATGAACAAATCTGTTTTGGAAGAAGTACAATCAGAATGCTCCTTATAAGCAAGGACGCTGAGGCTTCGTCTTAAATACTTTGGACACGTTATCAGTAGGGATCAGTCCCTGGAGAAGGATATCAAGCTTGTTAGAAGGTCAGCAAAAAAGAGGAAGACCCTCAACAAGATAGATTGACACAGTGCCTGCAGCAACGGGCTCAAACATAACAATAATTGTGAGGATTGTGCAGAACTTGGCAGTGTTTTTGTTTTGTTGTACATAGGGTCACTGTGAGTCAGAACTGACTCAAGGGCACCTAAAAACAACAATATAGAGAATCCCTGGTGGTGCAGTGGCTGAGAGCTCAGCTGCTAACCAAAAGGTCAGCAGTTCTAATCAACCAGTAGCTCCTTGGAAACCCTGGGGGGCAGTTCTACTCTGTCGTATAGCGTCACTATGAGTCGGAATTGACTGGATGGCAATGGGGTTTTTTTGGTTTGGAATCTGGAAAGCTCAATAGGTTGTTTATCTTAGAAGTCCTTCCCTATAAATTTCTCTTGACTAAATGTTTGAATGGGGCGCAAGACTAAAATCAATACATATTCCAGAATGATCCTAATAAAAGAGACAAAATTGCTTTAACCCAGAATACTTCACAGCTAAGTGAATCCAAATGCTTGTTCTGCCATTTAAAAAAAATCAATCATGAGATATTTTATTTTGAAGTATGTTATTTCCTGCTGTTCCCTTCATGAAAAACCTATGCCAGAACCACTGAGTGGGTAACTTGCTATGTGGAATTATTAATTATGAAGTAATTAAAAATTAGTTAGTGTCCATAAATTTTTTTTATCTTAGTATACCCAATCTGTAGTCTTTCTCTTGTGTAACAATTAGGTTAACTTGAAAAGTTGTCCACTAAGATCCCTCCTAGATCATGATATTAAAAACACAAAGCTTTACATAAAAGAATGTTAAACCCAATATCCCATCAAATGATAAGAAACTAATTAAAACGATGGGAGTCAGAACACAGCCATGCTTTATCTCCCTGGAAAAGCTCGCCTATTTGATTATGCAGCATCGCTACTCTGATTCTTGTGGAATATTCTTTCAGATTCTGTACAGGCTTCAATAGTTGAGTGTTGGGGGGAGGGAGAGGAAGGTATTTTGAGTTAATTAAATCAACTTTTTGGTCACAAACCAAAAGCTGATAGAAGACCAATAAAAATAACAAATACTCCTATATTATACCTGGGAGGTTTCTGCATAAAATTATTATATGTTTCTAGGATAGCAGTGCTTAAAGCCCACCTCTTCCTTATCTAACACATTAGCTTGAGAAACCCAGGCTTACAGTTGATAAGGAAATAAATTAGCCTATATTTTAAATGAAATGTTTTTTTAAGTAATGGGTTTGTACTAAGGGGTCTATAATGTTTATCTTTTCAAAAACTGGATTCTATTACATTCTGGGCTGAACTGAATTATGCCATACCTATAATTTGCTGAAGGCAAATAAGTCAGCAAGGAACTTGGCCCACCATTCAGCATATGCTCTGAACAACTTAGGCAGGTTCAGGTAGTGTTTCCTGGGTAACTTGAGCTTTATGATCAAACATACTGATGAAGAAGGTGAGCCAGGAATTAATGTTTTAGGAGGAACTGGGAGGCAGAACTTGCATCTTCTGTGATATAGTAAATGGTTATATTTCTAATCCTGAGTATTCTTCCCTACGTCTTACTTCACTTGTTCTATCAAAAATATGGCAATAGAAATCACCACACACTTCCCCTGCCCCCAACACACACGAAATATAATTCTATTAGCCTGCTACTGTATTGGTGGCATAAATTTCAGTCTTAGAGACAGTGAAAGCATCCCAAGTACCCCTGGTACTGCCTGTCCTAGACAATCCTGGTGAATCCTTTGTAAGGACAGACATGTCTCTGACAGGAAACCCCACTATATTTCCCAAGTAATGAGTTCAGGAGGCTACTGGTAGGCTTGGTAGGTGTAAACAAAATGTCTTAAATCAATGGTTTAGGCTGTGTATTGGCAAGAACTATGTGAGTCTTCAAATTTAATGAGTTTAATTAGGTTTTAAGGGCTTTAGGCTATAAAAGAATGCTCCAGATGGAATAATTTAAGTCTTTAAAGCATCATGAAAATCATTGGTTAAAAGGTGGGAATTTGAAATATAAAAAAGTACTTGTTTTCCTCTATATATCCCCTGCATACCTCCCAATCCTCATCCTCAGAAAATTCTGACCCTTTGGAAAAAGTTGTCTATCTGTAAACAAAAGCCCCCATCAAGGAGCAACTTTGGCCTGAGCAAAACAATCTTGGAAGGACTGGTAGTGAGTGCCTGGATCTAAAGGAAAATTCTCTGCTACCATCCAATCCAGTAGTTCCATCACATCCCTGCCAGAGATAAAGCAGTTATATTCTCCCTGAATTCCTCATTTCTGCTTCAGTGGGAGGCAGAGTGGGGAACCAGGAATGGAGACAACAAAGTACACAAAGGTGCAAATGAACTACTGGCTAGTATGCTTTCCTTTGCCATGACAAAAGATGTTTGATGCTAAGACACTAGGTAAATAAGAACCCAATCACTCCAGCCAAGCCTGTGCAAATTAAAGTATTTGCCACCTATGGCTAACTCTGTGTCCTCCAACTCCCTCAGACACAACAGTAAACGCCACCCCTATGGAGTCTTGGCTTGGCATCATAATGTCTCTCAGTGGGTAACAAAATCAACACCAACATTAGAGTAAGATGACCCCAAATTCACAATTATTAGAACTAGAAATATGTCTAAGCTTATGTAGTCTAGCTCTGTCATTTATAAATGAAGAAACTGAGATAAGGAGAATTGAAAAGGCCTGTGTATGGTCACACGTCTCATTAGCCTTAGAAGTCTCCACTCTCAGTTTGGTGACCTTTCCTTAAGAATATGCTCCTGCTGTGGACATAGTAGACGTCTCCAGCCTTCTGCAAGGTATCTATGGCTCTAGGGGGCTTATTTCATTTGAATGATGGCTCTAAGTGGAGAGAAAATGTGTTTTTCTCTCTTTGCACTGTTTAAGTCATTGTTCAGGACAGTGGCCTTATTTTAAATGATTCATATCATGACAGCCATTACAGGCTTGAAACTCTTAAAATGTCATTGGGCCCATGATGTGTTGAATTTTGTTGAAAACAGGGGAAACACAAGTTGTTAAAAATGGTATTTTTTCTATCTCTTCATACGTGGGATTTGATGGGTAGTACCATAAGAAATTCCAAATGGTAACTTTCAGCTCTTTTTTAATATCACAATTTGATTATTGGTACAGGTTTCACTTCCTAGTTTGTTTCATGAATCTACTAAAATACAGTCAAAACCGAGCTTGTGACCTAGACTCCAAAAAAAGTTATCAATACTCTACAATTTGTTTCTCATACCAATGGACTGGCTTCTCTACAGAGTCTCATATGTTATAAAGAAGCAAGGGACTGAATTCAAGTCTAGGCTTTTCCCTCACCACTTCTGTGGCCTTAGAAAAACCATTAGCTTTTCCTCATCTCAGAATTTCTTATATCAGCCCCTATCTCGGCCTATCTCATAAACGTAGAACAACTGAGATTAACTCATTCAAAAATGCTTTGAAAACAATAAAGTGCTATACAAATTTAAGAAAGTAGACATCTTAATCATCCTTACCTCATAGAAAGCTTTAGAAATATTTTCAGGCAGCTCAAAAAGAACTCAAATTCCGTGACGAGGTAGATTCTTTGGGTGGAGAACCAACAGATAACATAGCATTTTCATTTATTAAATTATCCAGTTTATAAGCATTTATGG